>NC_134854.1:8155000-9590000 GCF_049852395.1 Peromyscus maniculatus bairdii
GGAATTACCTACTGATAGATTTTTCAAAAATTTCCATAATATGTAAAGTTTTAGTTATTTTAATATATATATATATATATATATATATATATATATATATATATATATATATCGAGTGAATAAATGGTGTCACTTCTATCTTCCAGCTCGTTGCTACAGGGGCTTGGACCATACAAACTGTATGACTCACTGAAGCATGAAGGTGACTGTATCACATACCTCCTTTATTATCCTGACACAAAACATAATTTTTTCAAATATAATTTTCTGAGTACATTTTGATTTTCTATGTAGTCAGCACTTGTGACTAAAGATAATTTAGCTGAGACTTAAAGCCCTTGCCCAATACTGGCACACACAGAATGTAACTAGAAAGTAATATTACAATTAATTTAATCAAAGAGATTAGATAATAACTAATAGAAAAAAATAGGGATTAATGTCATTTCTGATAATCTAAAAGAGCCCTTCAAGGAAAAGACTAAATGCAGCTGAATCAGAAGGATGGAGATATCTTAGTTATGTGAAGAAACTGGGAAAGTAATGTGAAATAAAGGAGTGCCTAAAGTGAGTTCTGAGCCCTATGTTTGATGGAACATGGAAAGAACTCCAGGAGAACCTTTCCCATAGGACTGGGGTGATGGTGATATTATGAGGGCCATCATCTCATAAAACAGCTTTGAGTAATAGGACACCAGTCAGTATAGCTTTCTGGTCATCACACGTGCCTAGGAGAGGAAGACATATAGACTCTGAGATTCAACTTTCTCATCTTGAGTATGAGGTCCTTGAGTTAGATCACTAACAGCCACCTTCAGTGCCCAACAAGACATAGAGTTATCTGTATAAGATTCACCTGAAAAATAAGCTTTCTTCTTATCTGTCTGAGATCCTGATTTTTTTAATTAATTTATTTATTATGTATACAGTGCACATATCCCTGCAGGCCAGAAGAGGGAACCAGATCTCATTACAGATGGTTGTGAGCCACTATGTGGTTGCTGGGAATTGAACTCAGGACCTTTGGAAGAGCAAGCAGTGCTCTTAACCACTGAGCCATTTCTCCAGCCCCAAGATCCTGATTTTTAAAGACCCGAGAGTACTGATTTTAGATATCTCTCTAAGAGATTATGATAAGAATCTGGTATTCGGAGACATGGCAACTGTGGGCACATTCATCCCAGGGTTATATGATTTACTCTGGCATGTCTGGAAATGCTGTGACCTTTCTTCATGTTCTGCTCAAATAATCTGCATCACTTGGTGCTATCATGAAGCACTGAACCCTGAAGTAAGTAATGCTTGCCTCTCCACTGCCCCTGTTAATTTCAGCCCTGGGTTCATCACTTATCCAAGGAAGAGCTCTGTGTTGAAAAAAGGCCAGGGATGCCTGTTCCATAGACTGGTAATTAATGCAGGACCTAGAGCCTTGAAATTGCTGGCTTAGGCATCACTGTACCAGTCTGCTTATATCACAAAGAAGGGAGGAGTTTCCTTTGCTTTACCACTGGCTTCTTTCTCAAACCCTGTATTTCAGAGTCAAAAAAAGAGCAAATGTAATATAACAGAAATATTCTGTGGATACATTGACGTGTATAATACATTTGGGCTGCCAGAAAGGAGAAACACATGTTAGAAAACTCAGGACTGAAATAAAAAATTGAAAAGAATTTGAAAAATAAAGAGATGTTTACAGTCTAGAGCTCAAAAAACTATGACCTGCCAGCCAGATCTGTCCCACTGGCTTTTCTGTTAAGTATGTGTTTATTGGAATACAGACACACAAATGTGTTTACACCATGTCTTTGGTATTGCAGCCATAGATTGAGTAGCTGCTGGAAATTCCCTAATTGGAAATATTTACTGGCTGTCCCTTTTAAAAACATGCCTACCAAGCCTGCAGTAAACTTTCTTTTGCACTTGTTATACTTTGTTTCAGGAAGCTGTGCATAGCACACACTTGCAGCAATTATGAGAACTGTATCTGGTCTCTCACTCTGTAAGCAAACAGAGTAAGACTGAGGTGAACTTGAGAGAGATGTCATCAGTAAATGTGTTTTGGCTGCAAATAGCAATGCAGAGCTAACTAGAATATTTAACAAGAAACATTATAGGCAGAGAAAAGGGTGAGCTGCAGAGAAAGCTCAGCAATTATTGCAACTCTGTAGCTATAAAATCTATCTCCAACCCCAAGGCAATTCATTGTAACTTCTTTACAAGAATCAGAGGTCTTCAAATATCCATTGTGATGATCTCCAGAAACTAGGACATAAGCACCCTCAGAAGTTAATAAATTGCTTGTAACAAAATTCCAAATGATCTGGAAGACCACACAGTACCTTAAATCAATAACAAATGTATGCTTTGTTTTTCATTACTCAGTAGAACAGAGATGGTGATTAATTTGGTGAAGTTATACCATCCTGCACATTTTCCAGTGAGATTTCTTACTGATTTTATGAGAGCTGTCTTCAGAGAAAGCTTTGTCAACATATTCATAAACCTTTTTATTAATCTGCACATTTCAAAATACATTTGTACGGTTCCCAAATATGCTGAGTTTTGCTCTTCATCAGTTTCAATGTGATATAAGGTACCTCTCTTGATGATACTCTTCCTATCCATCCCCAGACACATTTAGAATTTAAAGTCAATGCTACTTCATTCATTTTTCATCAGACCATAGGAAAAAAGGGTCACAGAACGTCCCACCTGCTCTGGCACTGAGGGTTATAGTAGAAATGTGCTGATACGATCAAATAATCTAAACATACATTAACCACAGGGTAAGACACTTCTCCCCAATGTTGTGAATTTCAACTCAATAGAGCCAGGTTTATTCTGGATGAATGCAAAGTATTGCTCATCCAAATGCCCACAAACAGAAAAACATTGGATAAAGGAAAGTGGGGAGTGAACTGTACAAAATATCACACAGATTTGAATATTTAAATGACATTACTGTGAACAGAACCATAAAAATAATTCCTCTATTATTAATCAGAAAACTCACAACAGGAACAGGTGAGATGCCATGTAAAGAACACCTTTAGATATCTGTGATTAAAAAATTCTCCTTAAAAGGTATGGGTTTTACCCTCTTTATAGTAATCAGTGGCTGCCAAATAGTCTGATTTCTAGGAGTTCATTTTCATGAAGGACATTGTATGCAATTACAGAAATGTATTTCTTTCTACCTTGTGTAATTCTGGTTGATCTTAATACAGGCACTAACCCAATGTTCTTACAGTCTGTGGGTTCAGTTCTGCTCATTCCACAGGTGCTGCTAACCCTCAGCTTAGTACCTTGCTATTAAAAGTTGCTATCATTGTTAAGAGCCAGGCAAAGTGCTTGAACTTGATTTCTGCCTTGATGGACACTGTTAGAATATCAGAAAGACAAGCACGGTATGTACTCACTCATGGGTGGATACTAGATGTAAAACAAAGGATGACTAGACTGCTACTCATAACTCCAGGGAGGCTACCTAGTGAAGAGGACTCTAAGAAAGACATAGGGATTGCCCAACGACAGAGAAATGGATGAGATCTACATGAGCAAACTGGATATGAGTGGGGGTGGTAATGAAGGGCAAGGGTCAAAGGAAAGAGAGCTTAGGAGAGCAGGAGATCCCAGCTGGATCAAGAACAGAGAGGGAGAACAAGGAAAAAGAGACCATGATAAATGAAGACCCCATGGGAAGAGGAAAAAGCATAGTGCTAGAGGACCTCCCAGAAATTCACAAAGATACCTCCACAATAGACTACTGGCAATGGTCAAGAGAAAGCCCAAACTGACCTACTCTGGTGAGAGGATGGCCAAACATTCTAACTGTGGTGGTAGAACTCTCATCCAATGACTGATGGAAGTGGATGCAGAGATCCAAGGCCAGGCCCCAGGTAGAGCTCCAGGAGTCCAATTGGAGAGAAAGAGGAGGGATTGTATGAATGAGAATTGTTGAGACCATGATTGGAAAAAGCACAGGGACAAATAGCCTAACTAGTGGAAACACATGAACTATGAACCAGTAGCTGAGGAGCCCCCAACTGGATCAGGCCCACTGGATAAGTGAGACAGTTGATTAGCTTAAACTGTATGGGAGGCCCCTAGGCAGTGGGACCTGGACCTGTCCTTAGTGCCTGAGCTGGCTGTTTGGAGCCTGGGGCCTATGCAGGGACATGTTGCTCAGCCTGGGTGAAGGATGGAGGGGACTGGACCTGCTTAGAGTGAATCTACCAAGCTGAGCTGAATCCCCAGAGGAGTCCTTGCACTGGAGGAGATGGGGGGTGGGCTGGGGGGAGGGCAGGGTGGGAGTGGGAGGAGGGAGGGCAGGGGAATCCATGGCTGATATGTAAAATTAAATTATAAAATAAAAATTAAAAAAAGAAAATCCTTACATGAGCAGATAAACTACTGTTCCATGTAAAATAAATTAAAGTATAAAATAAAAAATAATAAAAAGAAAATCCTTACATGAGCAGAAATACTACTATTCCACACTTGAAGACTGCAGAGAGTGAGTCTTTCAATGATCCTTTCTTCCTGTATCCTTTTAACTTTTGTGAAGCACTTCCTTGTTTTAAGCTCCTATTTGAGCCCTTTCTTTTATATCCCACTGATTGGGTCATTGATGATGTTGTAGTTCACCTAATTTCAATACCTATTCTCTATCTGACTTGTTCTGTCACAGGATGATTTGCAGAAAAATAAAACAGCTACAAAGCACCTGCTTATTTTCTATATGTTTCTCTTTTTACCTTTCTTTTCATTTCTATTTTTGATCAATAAAATATAATAAGATAAAAAATAACATCATATCAAAGTTGGACAATGCAACTCAACAAAAAAAAGAGTCCCAAGAGCAAGCAAAAGAATCAGAGACCCACTTGTTTTCTCACACTCAGGAGTCCCATTAAAAATACTAAGCTATCTCTCGGCCATTGCCAGCAGTCTTTTGTGGGGGTATCTTTGTGGATTCTCTTTAGCACCTTGTTTCTTCCTTTTCTCATGTGGTCTTCATTTACCATGGTCTCCTAATCCTTGTTCTCCCTCTCTGTTCTTGATCCAGCTGGGATCTCCCGCTCTCTTTCCCTCGACCCTCGCCGTTCATTGCTCCCACTCATGTCCAGGCTCTTCATGTAGATCTCATCCATTTCTCCATCATTGGGTGATCCCCGTGTCTTTCTTGGGGTCCTGATTTACAGGTAGCCTCACTGGTGATGTGAGTAGCAGTCCAGTCATCCTTGTTCCACATCTAGTATCCTCCTATGAGTGAGTACATACTGACATACTCTGGTGATGGGATGGCCAAACACCCTAATAGTTGTGCCAGAAACCCCATCCAAGTACTAAGGAATCTGGATGCAGACATCCATGGCTAGGCCCCGGGTGGAGCGCTGGGAGTCTAATTAGCGAGAAAGAGGAGGGTTTATATGAGCGAGAATTGTTGAAACAAAGGTTGGATAAAGCACAGGGACAAATAGCCAAATGAATGGAAACACATGAACTATGAACCAAAAGCTGAGGGGCCCCCAACTGGATCAGGCCCTCTGAATTGGTGAGACAGTTGATTGGCTTGATCTGTTTGGGAGGCATCTAGGCAGTGGTACCAGGTCCTGGGCTTGCTGTGTGAGATAGCTGTTTGAAACCTGGGACTTATACAGGGATGCTTGGCTCAATTTGGGAGGAGGGGACTGGACCTGGCTGGACTGAGTCTATCAGGTCTATCTCAGTCCTCGGGGGTGGCCTTGATCTGGAGGTGGTGGGAAAGGAGGGTAGGCTGGGGGGAAGGGGAAGGGGGGCAGGAAGGGTAGAACAAGGAAATCTGTGGCTGTTATGTAGAACTGAATAGTATTGTAAAATAAAATAAATAAAAAAATTAAAACTAAAAAAAAACTAAGCTAAAAGCTATAATATATGCAGAGGACCTGCTGAAGATCCATGGAGGCCCTGTGCTTGCTGCTTCAGTATCTGTGAGTTCATATGTACCATGCTTAGTTGACTTCTCCTGGTGTTCCACATCACTTCTGGCTCTTACACTCCACCTCTTCTCCTGGGTTCTCTGAACTCTGAGGGGAGGGATTTGACAGAGACATCCTACTTAGACTCTCTGAATAATATCTGTCTGTGGGTCTCTGCATCTGTTCCTGTCTGCTGAAGGAGGAAGCTTCTCATGTGAGGACTGAATAAGGCAATGAACTATGAGTATAGCAGAATAAATAGTATTAGGAGCTCTTTTCTTGATATATTGATATTTTTAAGACCAATAGTGTCTTGTTTTCACTAGGTCTCTGGGCTATCTAGTCTCTGGTTCCTGGACACCCAAATAGTGTCAGTTATAGGTTCCGTCTTGTGCCCTAAGTTAAATCAGACATCAGTTGGTTATTCTGTGCCATCATTACCCTTGCATATTTTGCTAGAACAAAATGTAGGTCAAGGTTTTTGTGGCCGGATTGGTGTTTACATGTTTACATTTTTCTTTTGGTAGCCTACAGAGTACTTTCCCAAACCGAAGAGACTAGATATAAAGGCTTCCTGTAGACACTAGCTCAACTTCTGCATGTTCAATGAGTAGTGTGGATGTTGTCCTCAGCAATGGGGCCCTACTGTCAGTTTGTGGAAAGCACTGTCTAAGAAACAGCCTGCATTGTTTGGGGATTTCCATGGGACCCCCTTGGTCAACAACTCAATTGAATACAACTTGCTGCTGAAACTCTCATTTGGTAAAAAGACATGGACTGTTGAAACTCCACATCTCCCATTATTAGGAGATCTCATTAGGATCATCTTTGTATATTGTAGAAGTTTCTGCTGCACTAGGATTCGATATCATCCCAGAAATGCCCCTCGGTCCCCACCGTCTCTCCCCAAATTTACTCCCTCTAGCCTAACTCTCCTCCCCGTCTCCACCTGATCCTCTCATTCCTGATCTTACTGGCCCTCAGTACACCCATATAATCACCTTCGTTTCCCCCTCCCTGAGGGTCGTGAGGAAAGAGATTACAAGAGTATCATTTCATTCTCTTCTTGCACATATGGAGAAGTCTACATGAAGCAAAGAAGCTGTTCTGTGGTGTTTTTCTTGTGAACTGAATAGTCAAGTACATAAATTAATTGTATTTCCCAAAAAGAAGAGTCCAAACACCTGAGATTTATCCATCAATATTTCTTTCTATAAGGGTTACTAATTTCTGATTCCAGAGTCTATGAAGTATTGCTTCATAGGGAAGCTGTATGCCAGATGGTCTCTCTAAAGACAAATTGGAGAAGATCAATAATTAAATACTCCCCAAATTATGAGCTAGTCTTAAAATTCTTTTCTAAAGAAAGTTTTCTTACATAAAAGGAGGAAAAATCCTAGGGGAGGTATTTGATACTTCACGTGTTCATCCTAGAATGACTCTGGTAGTCTTCATATTATTTAGTAGAAATTTATAGGAGTATATTATTTGATCTGAAATATTTCTTGGCTCAGTATTTTGGATTTTTAGGAATCAGCCTCTATGTGAAGTCACATTCTTTCAATTACCAGCTATAAATTTGGGACACCTCACCTAATTAAAACTTTCATTCACTTGATGTTCTTAAAGTTTAGGTATTGATCATAAATAATAAATTTTATCTTAAGCTATGATTTGAAAAGCTAAAACAGGTAAATATGTGTCGAAGTATTAAAATTCAAATTCTGTTCAGTACCATTTTCATATTATATTTTCTACAGTATCTTAGACTTTTATTGTTATGTCAAATGAATAAAAATTTTCTTAATAAAATAATAAAAAAGAATTATTCTCTTCTCATAATGGTCTGAGATTCAGAGATGTATTAATATAATTATACTAAAAGAATATACTAAGAGTGGATTGGTCATTCTGCATTTCCAAGCCATGTATTTCAACTGATACAAACTATATTTATTTATAATTCTTTCATACCAATTAATCTCCAGAATCATGCTACTCCAAACAATGTTAATATCTGTTTGTACTAGATCCTGAAGGAGACTAATGGCATCCACTTTTCATATACAACAATATCCCTTTATTACTATTGTTTGTATTAAAGTTTGAGAAATACACCCAGATCACAAGTCCATTCTCACAGTATGGAGCTGAGTAGACCCAGTATTTCCTTTGATTGGTTCCTTTTTCTCCACATAGAGATTTGCAAGAGAATGACTTAAGACTCAATAATGCACTTCTCTGTTAGAATCAGTTTAACTATGAATTTTGTATCTTCCCCCATGACATCATTTGACCAAAGTGTTTTTTAATTTACTGTCTGTTATGTTTATGGTAGTGTATGTTAAGTTTCGTAATCATAACTGATCAGTAAATTTAAGATTTCCTCTTCATGTATACATCTAAGGTCATTTCACTGATAAAAGAATACTGACAGTAGAGCTGGGCATGGTGAAATATACCTCTATTTCTAGTACTGGAAATTTCAAAATATGAAGGTCAAGATTCTATGTCCAAAATGCCTACATAGAGAATTTTGCAGTCTGTGAGACCTCATGAGACCATACCTCAACCTTTTTGTCCTCACTAGAAAAAATTAAAGTAGGTTTGAGTGAAAATAAAGGAGAAACTTTAATGAGTAGAATGTTTTTTTTTTAAATTATCCATTTATTTCCTCAAAAGCTCACCATCTAAACTAATGAAAATCAAAAATAATAAGAGTCTGTCTTTCGTTTCATGTATATACAGTTGGAATGATGTTAACTTCAAACTACATAGCTTCATAAAATGTGTATAAAAATGTGATTTAAAAACTCTAAGAAAAACTAATGAAACTAAGAGAAAATAGAAGAAGACCACAAACTGGAGCTAACCATTGTTAGAAACGGTTTCATAATCAAAGAATGCGAGATAGACTATTCTAACATTTGAAATAAACCACAAAAGGCAACTCTACTCTTTTCATAAGGGCAAGAGCCTTATCATAAGAACCTTATTAAATTCAAACAGATGGGAGTTGTCACTCACAGGATCTTATTTAAAGATCACTATTATATGTGCATGTGAATGGTTGAGGATAGGACTGGAGAAAGAATAACTTAGTGTCTAGGAGGAGAGAAGAAATAGCACTTGTAAGAAATATATGAAGCACAGACCAACTGCTTCTAACTTAAAGAGTAACACCTTTTAAGAGCTGGGGGAGAGATACCACAACTTCTCATCTCCTAAAGGGATATGAAGACTCAATGGGACAAATGTAGCCATAAAATCATATACAAAAAAAAAAAACAGAGAAGGTTAATAAAGTATTTTATTCTCAGTTAAAATTCTCAGTGAAGAAAATGACTGCATTATTGGGAAAACATCGCTCCTAACACTTGGCACATTGCTGGCACATACTGAGACTAACTAAGTCAAACATATTATTTCTGCTTCATCTACACAGTAGACAATAAATAACTTTAATAACAAACAATAACAGTCTTACCTTCTCAGAGCAGAAGAGCACAGATATGGAGAGAGACCATTGAACAAAACATTTGTGCAAACCTACCCCCAATAAACACAGGAGGAAAATCTGAAGCCATTGCTTGTTAGTGGGTTGTTGTTATGGTTTTAATTCTTAATAGGATGATTGTAATTATTCTTTTCATTGAAAAAGTAAATTCCAAGTATTTGGGTGAAATATTATGTTGCATATCATAATTATTTGTACCTTAGTTTTCCTACTTGGAATCCCAGAAAGAGACAAGGAATTTAAGCCAAAGAAAAAGCTTATTTAATTTTCTATGATGTTCATGAATTCCACTCATTTCTCTGTAAAGGCACAACTGTACTGCTCTTTACAGCTAAATAAAAATTATTTGTGTACATATACTGCATTTTCTCTATGTATTCATCTCATGATGAACACCTAGGATGGCTCAATATCTTGGCTATTGATTAAAAGAGCATCACAATTTTTATTTATAATTTTTCCTACTGTGAATATCAGATACTCACATACTTGGCATATGAAAATTTATCACATCATTAAAATTATTTTTCAAATTTTTATTCAATTTCCAAATTCAGTATATTTTATATCAATGCATTATATGAGTAACTTTCAGTGAAAATCTTGTCAGCCGAAATTTACTGAAAAACGTGACAAATACATTACCATAAAGTACACTATATATTACATATAACTTTATAGTTATTCATAAAATTAGTTGAGTATATTAACCTGTTTTATTTCTGTAGTGACTTTGAGCATCTATAACTTTTACCCAAGGTTGTGTTTTGTATTTCCATGAGCTGTTCTCATGTTTCTCCTTTTTATTCATACATAGCATCATGTGTGCTCTTATTGACAGTTGGAGTGCAGGTCATGCCCAAGCAAAGCTGTCTACAAATGCAGTTCACAACTGCTTATATTCCAATATCAGCACTTGCTTAGCTTGTGTGAACTTTATTTAACTAGTTTGAGCATACTTGATTTGATATGCTCTGGGTTATTTACTCTGGTAAACTGGCAAGGCAACATCAAGAATTGTGTCTTTCTATGAAGTTTTCAACCATCTCTTCTGAGTAATAGGAATATTTACAAAAATGTCACACAAATTCTACATATCCTGTATTATAAAGTCTCAGGTGTCTGATTTTATTATTTTTTTTAATGAAACAATAATTCAGGTCCTTAAGCTGGGCATGTTTAAAAAAATCACTAGTGAAACAAAAACTGGAGGGACCACATGAGGGAGCCTGGATATTGGGACCCTACAGATACACACCCAGAGGATTGGCTGCATAGTGTTCAGTGCTGGGCAAGTCTGATAGCTCAGCTCATTAAAGAGGGCAAGTGTTGACTAAGAAAGGAAGTCAACATGGGAGGAAGGCAGCCTTAAGTAACACCTTGGAAGCAAACAGTTATTTATACACACTGTAGAGAGAAGAAGGTAAGTCCTGTAAGCCTAAAAAGGAACACCAATCATTACGATGCTTAGGATAATTCACTGCTTAGAAAAATGAAAGATGTCAGAAGCTATTAGAATAAAATATGATAATCTATACAAAATTATGAATCTGTAAATAAATAGTTTATGATTTACTTAAAAGTTTATAAAGTTGGTGATCTTTAAGACAAAGAGGATGACTGTCTGCAATTTTTGTCATTATTTTTTTCTCTTTTTTTTAAATAAGTATTTAATTAGTATGGGTGAAATACCTTAAAATGTCAGGCTAGTTTCTACTTTATTTTATTCATTGAGAAGAACACGATGTGATTTAAAATTTTACGTTTAGCATAAATAAAATATAGATATTGGGAAATAATATATCAACATGGCTTACTGTTAAATTATTATGCACATGTTCATAATTATGATACATCTGTAGATGCATTTATTTATAGGCACACCCAGTTGCTTTTACCTTAATTTGTCTTAAACATAAATTATTGAATGATTCACTTGATGCTTAATTTAAGGAAGAGGAATAAGATAAACTCTTCTTTAATTCTGCAAAAGGCAGTTTATCTCTCAGGTCTTTGCGGACTATTTGAACCCTAGACCTAAAAATTTTCTTCCTACTATCAATGTTAGTACCAAACGTGATAGTTCTGTTTTCAAATCTCCATTATATCCATCTTCAAAGGCAGAAAAATAAAATGAAAGAAAATAAATTTATTTGACTTTCACAACTTTTTAATGAGACTTGGAAATATGGCTGTTAAAACCACTCCCAGTATTTAAGAAAAATAAAAACTGTATATGTTAAATCAAATAACTTGCATATGGCATGTTATGTGTATCTGAGCAAAGCATGCCAGGAGGACATATATACACTAGTCCCCTTTTCAGTCCAAGAAGCCCTAAGAATACCCTTTTAGCTTCCACAGCCGTGCTGTGGATATGTAAGTTTTCTAGGAAACCCAAGCTTCAAAATATTTTAAAGTATGATAAGAAACCAAATACTACTTTGAAATTTTGTGTTTTAGGTCCTCACTAAGTTTTTTAGTGGCATATAAATATGGTAACTGGCAAATTCTTTTTTCTTGAAAGTCTTTATAACCTATATTTTCACAAAAATCAATCCCATAAACTACATATTTTTTCTAAGATTCTGAAAGCATCCTTTACTTCTGTTTGCAAATTATATTGAATTTCCTCTTATGTAGCTTAGCAGATTCATCAAACACTATCCCTGGTAGCAAATTTTTGTTCATCCATACCGGTTGTGGAGATGTGCTTGGTATCACAAACAAATTATACAATATTTGAAAATTTATGTTAACTACTATTTGAAGTTCATTGGCCAGTGAGAAATAAACTTGATCAAACCACATCTTTGGCCCACCTTATCTGAATTTTTCCTTTAGCATTCCTCTGAAAACAGTATATTGTACTCCAGCATGTCTCTGCCCTTGTGGCCTTCATTTGTCCATGGATATTCCTACTGGCTTTATCTCCTGCTGACAGTCCTCATTTACTAGGCCACCTGAGTCAGGATTTGTGCTTGAAAAGGAACTACAGACCATCTCGACACCAACACTGAAGGATAGCAAGAACCAGATGTGATCAAATGGTGGGTTAAGTATTAGAAAACATATGGATAAGATCATATGTTTAGTTTCTAAACATACTGTTTTTAAAAGAAACAAGAGGTGATATCCATGGATATTCCTGTAATAACCTAATACCCTAGGAATAAACAACCTCATTTCTACAGTGGTGAAGGTAACTGCTAAAATATTTCTAGGTGTATTCTAGCAAAACAGATTATAACTATGTTGTCAAATTTTATCTGACTTCCCTCCTTCATGGATGGTCACTCAAGTTTCTTCTTGAATACAGAAAATAGACTGCCAGTTTTATTCTCAGAATGTAATAGTGATCATATCTTTTACTGTATTTTTGAAAACATTGTAGAATCCATTGAGAGAATATTTCTTGTTTTTCAAGACAAAAAAAAAACCAGTTTCATATACTCTTACATTAAGGCATGATTCAAAATTATTAGACACTATGTATATACTCCATTTCAAAACATGTGTTACACATCTTTTTTCTTCTGAAATACACTTTAATTTCATAGTTGTTTCTGTCACTTTAAGTTCATATGCGTGTTGTTAATCATCTCAATCTACCCCCTCAGTCTCTTATCCAGAGCACCTATTAATTGGATAAAATGGGCTAGTTGCCATTTTTGCTTCCCTTGTGGCTGTTTCTTCTTTCTGTGCATGTGTGTGTGTGCGACCAGGGGTAACCTTGTCTGAATCCCAAGCAGAGCCTAGTCACAGTGACATCAGGTTACACCACTGCAAAACGTCTTTTCTGAGCCAGTCAGCTGATGAGGCGCTTCAGCCCTTACCTTGATAATATTTATTAGTCCCAACTGTTTCACTACACTGCAAGCTACTGAACAGTGCATATTGTAGACTCAGTGTTGAGAGCACATTGCACTAAAAACTACTTTAAGAAGTCTGTACACAAAGGAGTTACTGGATGGGTTGATATATTGATAAGTCAGTGAAAAACTGACCATTGGTTGATAATTTACACTTTTCTCCATTTCCTGACTAATGGAAAAAGTGCCATTTTAAGTAGTTTTGTTGTTCATTTTGAAGTACATCAGTGCATCGTTGAAAGTAACTTTTGGTTTAGCTTATATATTGTGGGGAAAGGCACTACAATTCATCCATATGAGAATCATCAGTTTTTCTGACAGTAAACATCACTTGGATAAATCTTCTCTCATTTTCAGCTGCCAAACATAATATGCTAACAGATATTTATATGTACTGTCATGGATCATAATTGCTTTGGAAAAGACCTGCTATTTTGGTGAAAGGAGTCAGTTGGCTGCAGATATGTGCTGAACATAAATATGTGTATGTTCATTTTCATTCAGGAGGCAGAAAGGAGACATTTTATCTTTTATATCATTCCATTGAGTGGTTTTCTACATCTGTTTGAAAATAACTATTTTGTACTCTTTCCAAGCAGTGTGCATATTTCAAATGCTAACTGTTTTCAGAGAAGTAATATGAATACATGTCACCTTTCGTTCTGAAACAAAAAAGACTGTTTATCTCACCCTGTGATGGACTTAATGCAAACTCCAACCCAAAACTAAATGAATATGCCTTGTGTCATGGTAACAGCCTCATTTGTTTTCTTAGACAGCTTGAACTGGTTTCCTGCCAAAGTTAAAAATACAGGTTATTCAGAAGAATAAGGTTCCTAGTTTAGCTTGAATAAATTTCAAGCTTTCCCATATTAACATTTCATTTTGTTATCTTTCTCCAGCAAATTATTTTTCCTCAGTCCCTATAATTACATTTTCCATCATTTTGAATTTATTTGTATTAAATTGTTAAAAAAAAAAACCTATGCTTTTCCTATAATGAAACAATGGCCCATTAACAAGAATAAATTTTTGGCAATGAAAAAGAAACTAAGGACAAACTGTATTATATCTCAAGGTTTCAATGGCACAGAACTGTATGTCCCCAAAAAAACAGTAATGTATTTGGATATTAATATGTAATATTTATTTGAATACTCATTCAATGATCAGATGATTTATAAGTATTGTCTTTTTTGGTGCTCAATTCTCCTTACCTGTAGCATATTCAACAATGTTATCTCTTTCCTATCTGTTAATTATACATGTTATTTGACCTACAAACATGAAAATGTATACACAAGTATAAATTCTAACACTTCCCCAAGTATACATTCATACCTCCCACTTTAATAAAAAAAATGTCTACACTGCCAAATTTATCATTCCATGTTTCCTGTAAAGATATAGTAATAAGAGTAGCAATGCTGTTAAAGTCCTAAAATACAAACTATTTGTCATTCCTGGTAAAGATCTCACTTAGCTTGTAGCCTATTATTTTTAATTGAGATTAACTGTGATAAATATTGTTAAGATAACTTTTTCTTTCTTTTTAAGTTACTTTTTGATATTTTTGTGCAATGAGCCTTAGACCATATTCACCAACCATCCTCTCTCTACTAACCCTTTCCAGATCTACACCCATCCCCTTCCTATACAACTTTGTGTCTTTCCCTCCCACATAGATCTAGGACAATTTGTGTTGTCCAATTATTCTTGCATGTGTGGTCTTCCATTGGGGGGGTTGGTTTTTCAAGAGTTGTATACACTTTGAGAGAATACTAAAGCCTCCTCTCCCAGCTTCTAAGAATTGCCAATATTTCCACAACCAGAGGTAGAAACTTCCTCCTAAACTTAGCTCTCCATGCTGGGATTTGGTATTGTTTAGACTTGCGCAGATTTTATACATGGTGTCTCAACAACAACAATAATAAATGCTCTAATGTTTCTAGATAAATATATGAAACTATTAAGCAATAAAAAGTTATTGCAACACAAATAAAAGGAAATATAAGCAGATATAAGGGAGAGCTTGGAAGAAATAAAAGAAATGGGTAACTGATGTAAAATCTCAAAAAAATAAAATTCTATATGTTTTTCATACATATATATTTTATTTCATATATATATATATATATATACATATATATATATATATATATATATATATATATATATATATATATGAAAATATAAGGTCTTTCTGAGATCTGCTGCATTGCTTAACATAGTGATTTCCTGTTCCATATACTTCTCTATAAAAACCTTGATTTCACTTATCTTTTTCACTGAAAAATTTCCAGTGTATCATATTTTTTATCCATTCAACTCTTGATTAACATCTTAGCTGGTTACATTTCCATCAACTGCAGTAAACTATCTCTTTGAATATTGACCTATAGTTTATTGGCATTTATTCAATACTGGTACATTTGTTGAAATGCTAGCTATATTTGTAGGCTTGAAAACTCAGTTTGACTTTTATAGTCAAACCAGTTTATATTCCCATCAGCAGCAAATCAATGTTCCTCCCGTCTATCACCACTACTTGTAACTAGTCATTTGCTTTTTTGATTACAGCCATTCAGATTGGAGTAGAGTGGACTTTCAGTGATGTTTGAGTTTGCATTTACTTCATGGCTAAGGATGTTAAATAATTTTTCAGATATTTATAATTCTTCTTTAAAGTGACATCCAGTTCATTTACTGATTTAGTGATCAAGTAATTGATTTTTTATTGTTCTTGTTTGTAGTTTAGGTTTTGTGTTTTTTATTCCATGCATTGTAGCTAATATCACTGTCAGATTTATGGCCAACTGAACCTACTCCCATCCACAGGCTGTTTCCTCGTTTCAGTGGTTATTTCCTTTGGTGAGGAGAGGTTTTTTTCATCATGGAATTCCATTCGTTAATTCTTTGGATCATTTCCTGTGCTATTGAAATTTTGTCATCAAATCATTTCCTATGCTTATATCTAGGAAATTGTTGTCCCTGTGCTTACATCTGGCAGTTTCAAACTTCCAGGCCTTACGTTAAGGTCCTCAATATATTATGGACTGATTTTTGTGCAGGTTAATAAAGGTGTTCTTTCATTCTGCTAGATGTGAAATTTTAATTTTCCCAGCAACAGTCAATGTAGACAGATTTCCCCAGGGTATGGTTCTGAACACTTGGTCTCTGATCAGGTGGTTGTGCATGTGTGTGTTTATTTCTGAGTCTTCTCTTTCATTGGTTCCCTGTCTACATTTGTGCCAGTGTCAGATGCTCCTTACAAGGGCTCCAAAACATTTGAGGTGGAAAACTGTGATGCCTCCATCATTGTCCTCCTGCTTAAGAGTGCTTTGGCAGAATTTTTCATCCTTCCATATGTATGGTAGGAATGTTTTCTATGTCTCTGAAGAACGCCACTGGGATTGTGAGTGGATAAAATTTAATCTACGGGTCATTATGCTTATATAGTCATTTACACAATATTAATTCTATCAATCCATGAGTATGTGGGATCTTCCCTTGTTGGATTTTCTTCAATATTTTTTCAGTTACTTATTTTTTTTGTAGTAATCTTTTACCTCCTTTATTAGTTTTACTCCAATGTATTTTTGCAAATTAACTAAGAAATAGATTTTCTTTTTTGGCTTTTGATGAGTTCATTACCCACATATCGAAAACCTACTGATTTTTTTCAATTTTTAATTTAATTTAATTTAATTTTACAATACAATTCAGTTCTACATATCAGCCACGGATTCTCTTGTTCTCCACCCCCCCGCCCCGCTCCCCAACTTCCCTTCCCTTTCCCTCAGCCTACCTCCCATTCCACCTCCTCCAGGGCAAAGCCTTCCCCAAGGACTGAGATCAACCTGGTAGACTCAGTCCAGACAGGTCCAGTCCCCTCCTCCCAGGCCAAGCCACCCTGCATAAGCTCCAGGTTTCAAACAGCCAACTCATGCAATGAGCACAGGACCCGGTACCACTGCCTGGATGCCTCCCAAACAGATCAAGCCAATCAACTGTCTTACCCATTCAGAGGGCCTGATCCAGTTGGGGGCCCCTCAGCCATTGGTTCATAGTTCGTGTGTTTCCATTCGTTTGGCTATTTGTCCCTGTGATTTATCCAACCTTGGTCTCAACAATTCTTGCTCATACAAACCCTCCTCTTTCTAGCTAATTGGACTCCCGGAGCTCCATTGGGGTCTAGCTGTAGATCTCTACATCCAGTTCCCTCAGTCATTGGGTGGGGTTTCTAGCACGACAATTAGGGTATTTGGCCATCCCGTCACCAGAGTAGGTCAGTCCCGGCTGTCTCTCAACCATTGCTAGCAGTCTATTGTGGGAGTATCTTTGTGGATTTCTGTGGGCCTCTCTAGCACTTTGCTTCCTCTTATTCTCATGTGGTCTTCATTTACCATGGTCTCCTATTCCTTGTTCTACCTCTCTGTTCTTGATCCAGCTGGGATCTCCTGCTCCCCCAAGCTCTCTTTCCCTCGACCCTTGCCCTTCATTACCCCCACTCATGTTCAGGCACTTCATGTAGATCTCATCCATTTCTCTGTCATTGGGCGATCCCCGTGTCCTTCTTGGCATCCTGTTTTAAAAACCTACCGATTTTTATATGTTGATTTTGTATACTGCTATTTTTCTGAAGATGTTTATCAGAGCTGAGAGGTTTCTGTACAGGACTATGTCTTCTGCAAGTACAGGCACTTTGTTTTCTTCCTTTCCTGTTTGAATAACTTTTATTTCATTCTTGTCTTAGGGTTTTAAGATGATTTCATGAAATAAGAATTGAGATAGTGGGTACCCTTACATAGTTTCTGCTTTTAGAGGAATCAATTCTTTTTTTCCCTCACTTGCTGGTACATATTTATCATATAAAAATTATTATTAAGTTGAAGTGTGTTTCTTTTATTTATAGTTTTTCAGTATTTTTTGTGTCAGTATATAAGTGTGTGTGTGCACATTATGTGCATGTGTGAATGTGGCTGTGCATATGTTTGTGTGTGTGTATTGTGTGTTATTGTGTGCTTGTCAGAATTGCACTTTATGCATAATATGTTTTGAATATCTTTTCTATTTATTTTTAGAGATCTTATTGAGAAGCCTAGACTTGAACATTCAATCTCCAATATCATACAGCAAAATGAACTGGTATGGGGTGAGGCCTCTTTTTCCCTCCCTTCTGCTGCTGAGCCATGGGTTTGGAACTTAGTTTGGCTGTGTAACTTCTTTTACTAGACCATCCTGAAGCAGCATCTTCTTGCCATTGTCCTCATAATTCTATTACTGTGTTCTTGACTGCTCTGGTAACTACTGGACATGCCAGATAGTGTTGCATGAAGGTGTAATAAATAAGTGAAATGAAAAATGAAAATGAATTTAACTGTGAAATCCTTTGATTTTGAAAATTACTCAGATGATAACAAATAAAGTGGTAATAATTTCATAGAATTGGTAAACTGAAACAAACCTTCAAATTTGAGTTTATTTCCTTGCTGTGGGATGGTCTATATATCAAATTGCTCTGATTGGTCAATAAATAAAACACTGATTGGCCAGTGGCCAGGCAGGAAGTAGGTGGGACAAGGAGAGAGGAGAATTCTGGGAAGCAGAAGGCTGAAGCAGAGAGACACTGCCAGCCACCACCATGACAAGCAGCATGTGAAGACTCCGGTAAGCCACAAGCCAAGTGGCAAGGTATAGATTTATAGAAATGGATTAATTTAAGATATAAGAACAGTTAGCAAGAAGCCTGCCACGGCCATACAGTTTGTAAGCAATATAAGTCTCTGTGTTTACTTGGTTGGGTCTGAGCGGCTGTGGGACTGGCGGGTGACAAAGATTTGTCCTGACTGTGGGCAAAGCAGGAAAACTCTAGCTATATTTCCTTCAGTATACAACTGATCGATAACCAGGCCAGGAAACACTGAGTGACTGTCAAGGCAAAACAGTAAACCATAATGTTAAGAGAACAGAAATTAGAATAATAATCTCATGATTTTTACCCTACTTTATTTCTTTTATGTTACAGAATTAAAATAAACATATGGATTTTTTGTTCATTTGAATGTTATGTTTTTCATATATAAATAAATTTACATGTATTTATGCATAATTTTATATGGATAATGAGAAAGTATGGAAATGCTTCATGATAATAGCCTATGATCATGAATTATGTGATTGATAAAACACAAAATATACAAAGGGAGTTGATGTATTATGAAAATACTTGTTATGTGAAAGAATTTTCATCTAAATGCATGTGTCAATGGAATGCAAGCTATCTTTGCACAAATAAAAGGATTTTTCCATCTATCTGACATTCTATCTTAATCACTACTAATATAACGTACAAAGAATAGAAAATCAGGAAGTTTTTCCTACTTACTTTTACAATTCACTGTGGTGGATGAATCTGAGTCTTGAACAACAGAGTCTTCTTCCTTGACTTCCATAGATTTTATGTATCTCTGTCCATATATTTATGTGTGTTGAAAAAAATCTATGTTTACCAGGGCATATTTAATAATATGTAATATGGAACAAATTCCATCCATTTAAATTATTTTGGATATAAATTTCAATTTCCTAAAGCTAATGTTAATAAAAGATAGTGTCTATCTTTTATCTCATGGAAAATTTTGGAGTGTTTGCATAATATGTCAGTACCCTAACTATAATTCAGTCACTGTAGTTGCTGGGCCATTCCACAAATCCATTTGACTATCTTGACCTACTCTGAGCTGTGAAAATTAGGCATGTTTTCATCAATCCATTTGACTGTGCAAAATTCATTATGTATTTGGGAGCAGATAGGTAGTTTGTACCATCCAAACACATCTGATATTCTGGATATATATATTCATACTGTGTAAATATTTTTGGTGGGAAAGGTAGAAGGAATTAGTTAAGTATAGATTTTCTAATTCATCTATATGTGTATGCACGCACTTATATATTATACCTATAGATGTTATACATATATATGTCATTATTCTTATATTTTTAGATGAAAATGCACTGTTTTTATAATGAAATTTATGGTGATACAGGAAGAGTTATATCTTGTTGAATATTTTGCTGCACTAATATAAATGTTCTTCAGATGCCAGAATCATTGGAAGAAAGCCAAGACTCATGTTCCCTGTCCCTCTTAGCTATCAGATTTTCCCACATAACAGAATCAATGTTTTCTTAAGTTGTACTAGCCTTTTATCAGGAGATTTCAGTATTTCCCTTATGTTATAAATATACTGTTTACACATTTTCTGATTGGGGGTTGACATGAAAAAAAAAGTTTAAATTTAACTTGCCTAATAATGAGTTCTTGACATTGCTACTTCCTTATGAGTTGAAATTGGATTCCACAGAAAGTATAATCCCATTATACAACAAGGTAGGAGTGGTTTAACACAAGTGGAGATACTGGTGAAGTCTACCAAGTATTTTAGGAAAAGAAGCCTTTGTTTTCCAAGGCTTTAATTATAGGGAACCAACATGACCCTAACACTAAACCAGGAAGGATAAATTGATAAATTCAATGCAACTATGAAATGAAATACAAATATGTAAATAAAGAATTGTGACAGGATAGGGTTTATTTCAAGTTTTCAAGTCTGATTTGACATTCTAAAATCAATTTATATAATCTAGCAGGTCACATGCAGAAACATAAGAAAAATATTTGTTGCAATACCATTCAGTGTATTGTGGAAATTCAAAGATAGTAAAATGTTCTCCATTAGGGATATTCAACCGGTATCAATGAAACAAAAGCACTTCACATTTACTGGCATGACTAAAATCTAAATGAGTGAGAACACCACATGCTGCCAAGAATTGGGAGTAGCTGGTGTCTGGTTCTCAGACATTGGGGGTGGGAGATACACAATCCTATAGTCAGTCAGAAAATAGTTTCTTGAAAATAAACTTATCCATGCCATATGATCCAGCAACATTATACTTTGATATTTGTACAAATGGGATTAAATTGTTGATTCACATGAAAGCTTTCTTAGAAATACTTTGTAATTAGTATGTGTAACATCTTCAAAAAATAGCAACAATTAGATTTTACCATCTTAGCAGAATTACTAAAATAGCCTGCTTTGTTGATTCATTTTATTTGACAAATTTCATACATGTAAAAATTTATTATACCCCTGACCTCTGTTATCTACTCCCCATCCCCATAACTGTCATCCTCTGTTGCTACTAGTCATTTTCCTAGATTCATGACTTTTACTTTAGTGTTCTGATATACTTAGTTCAACTTTGTGACCATTGGATTGTAACTGTCTATTGTATTCTGGAGGGGTCATCAGTGACTCCTCAAATGAAGGAATGGTTTCTCCCCTCTCAAAGTCTACCAGTAGTAAAGAGTTCTTCAATGAGGGGTAGGGTCCCTGAAGCCTAACTGTGGATACATCTATTTTAAAAAATGAAAATTTTATCTTTTCAAGTTGTTATTTTTTTTCTCATACAATATATCCTGATTACAATTACTCCTCATTTCACTCTTGTTTTTTCATGCTGCTAAGTGGTTTTGTTGTTGTTGTTCCTGCTACTAATTAGAAGACAGAGTAAAATAATTCAAGGATTGCATCCTCTATCAATCATGCTATTCCTTTGGTAAGTGTCTTAGTTTGAGTTTCTACTGCAATGAAGAGACACCATGACCACAGCAACTCTTATGAAGGAAAAAGAAAAATATTTAATTAGGGTGGTTCACTTATATTTTCAGAGGTTTAGTCCATTATCATTGTGAAGAGCATGGCGGCAGCAAGCAGACATAGTACAGGTTAAGTAGCTAAGAGCGCTACATCTTGCAGGCAACAAAATGTCCATTGAAACACTGGATAGTATCCTGGGCACAGGAAACCTCAAAGCCAGCGAAATACTGACACATTTTCTCTAATGAGGCCATACTACTCCAACAAAGCCACACCTCCTAATAGTGTTATTCCCTATGAGATTATGGGGGTCAATTACATTCAAACTGCTACATTCCACTCCCTGCCCCACTTAAGTGTGAAATAACATCGTAATGCAAAATGCATTTAGTCCAATTTCAAATGTCTCCATAGTCTATCACATTCTCAGCAATGTTTTTAAGTCCAAAGTTCAATGTCTCTTCTGAGATTCATGCAATCTCTTAACTGTAATCTTCTATAAAATCAAAATAAAAAAGCAGATCACATATGTCCAACATACAATGGTACAGGATATATTACCACTCCAAAACATACAGAAGAGAGCATAGAAATACTAGACCAAAGCAAGACTGAAAAACAGCTGAGAAACTCCGAAATCTGTATGTCCATATCTGATGCCAAAATGCTCTTCAGTTCTCTAATACCATTCAGTTTTTGTTTACTGCAAGACACTTACCTCTCTTGGGCTGTTTCCACTCCCTGTTAGCAGCTCTCCTAGACAGGTATCTCACAACTCTGGCATTTCTCACATCTTGGGGTCCCCAAGGCAATCCAGAGTTCAACTTCACAGCTTTACACAATGGCCTCTCTAGACCTCCATTCAGAGACCCCCCTGACACATGCCTACCTCAGCAACTTTTCTTAGACATAGAGGCAAATTCCATAAGCCTTTTCTTCTATCCTTGGCTCTGAAGCCAGAACCACATGGCCCAAACTGCCAAGGTCTGCTGCTTGCTAGGACTGGAACATGCCCCCCTCATTTAATTACATCTTCATTAGCTTTCTTTCTTTCACAGCCTAAACTTGGCTGTCCTGAATCTTGCTCTGTAGACCAGGCTGGCCTCAAACTCAGAGATCTGCCAGCCTCTGCATTTCAAGTGCTTGGAATAAAGGCATATACCACCACGCCAGACTCTAAACTTGTATTTAATTCCTTTTACCAAGTTGGAAACTTAGCTGGGTGGGATCTTGCCCTGAGATCACCACTATCTTTATTTCGTTTCTTAATCTGTTTATCTCTTTGAACACAGGATTAAGCTCCAGTCTATTTCCTGTGCCTCTTTTCTTACTATGTACATTTTGTAATTTACCTTGCTTAGTTTGCTCACATTCATTATAAATCTCTGTTAGAGTTACCACTAGTAGTCATACGGCAGTCTATACTAGGCTGTTTTGAAATTTTCTTTGCCAATGGAATTAATCCAAAACTCTTCACTTTACCATCATACAAACATTTGGGACAAGGACAAAAGGCAGCCACATTCTTCATCAAAATATCACCAGGATGATCTTTAAGCAAATTATTAAAATTCTTCTCCTCTGAGAACTCTTAAAGTAAGTTCCCACAGTTAATCAAATCCCACTCAGAACCATTGTCTTCCATGTTTTTACTGGTATTATGCAGCACTTAATGCATTTAACTCCTTTTTAAACCAAAGTACAAAATTTGAAACTCCTCAAAAATAATAAATAAATAAATAAATAATTAAATAAATAAATAATAAATAATAAATAAATAAATAAAACATAGTCAGACCTATCATAACAATACCCCAGTTCCTGGAAGCAACTTCTGTCTTAGACAGAAGAAAAAAAAAAATTGCTGTGAAGAGGCATGTTGACCATGGCAAATCTTATGAAGGAAAAAGGAAAGCATTTAATTATGGTAGCTAGCTTAAGTTCCAGAGGTTCAGTCCATTATCATTGTAGAGAGCATGGCAGCATGTTGGAGAAGTAGCTGAGAGTCCTACATCTTGAAGGTAACAGGAAGTTTACTGAAACAGTGGACTGTATACTGAACATAGGAAGCCTCAAAGCACCACCCCCTCATAGTGTCACACTTCTTCTAGCAAGACCATACCCATTTCAACAAAGCTACACAGCCTAATAGTGCCACTGCCTATGAGCTTACTGGGCCAATTACATTCAAACTACCACAATAAGTTTTGCTTTGTGACAGCAAATAGATTTCTTTGCACATGAGTTAAATCTAAGCTGCTCACCATACTTCTTACCTCATTTCTTTGTATGCGTCTCATCTCTCCTACATATTCAATATATTTCTATAAAAGTTTAATTTATTTGGAACACAAAATTATCCAGACGACTGAAGTAATGGTGTGTAAAATCATTGAAATCAAGCTGTATTATGTGTATCCTTCCTTAGATTTTCATTAATGCTATCAAAAAGTTCCATTCATATCCCTCAGTCATTGGATGGGGTTTCTAGCACGACAATTAGGGTGTTTGGCCATCCCATCACGGCTAGGCCCCAGGTGGAGCTCCAGGAGTCCAATTAGCGAGAAAGAGGAGAGTTTATATGAGCGACAATTGTTGAGACCAAGGTTGGAAAAAGCACAGGGACAAATAGCCAAATAAATGGAAACACATGAACTATGAACCAATGGCTGAAGGGCCCCCAACTGGATCAGGCCCTCTGAATGGGTGAGAGAGTTGATTGGCTTGATCTGTTTGGAAGGCATCTAGGCAGTGGTACTGGGTCCTGTGCTCATTGCATGAGTTGGCTGTTTGAAACCTGGGGCTTATGCAGGGTTGCTTGCCTCGGCCTAAGAGGAGGGGACTGGACCTGCCTGGACTGAGTCTACCAGGTTGATCTCAGTCCTTGGGGAAGGCTTTGCCCTGGAGGAGGTGGGAATGGGGGGTAGGCTGGGGGGAACGGAGGGGGGCGGGAGTGGGGAGAACAAGGGAATCAGTGGCTGATATGTAGAACTGAATTGTACTGTAAAATAAAATTTAAAAAAATATTCCAAAACCTTAGAGGTAGGTGTATGTTTTACACAATGCAGTCTTTTTATGAGTTATATTCAGCTTCTATAGCTTTTCTTCCTGTTTCCAGAGTGGACAAATGATTTATATATCATGCTACCCCTTTACTGAAATATCTCAATCTATTTCCTTTTTGAAGAAACTTTGTGCTCAGTGCTTTGTGAATAAAATGGCAGTGATTTTATTTCCAATGGCCATCATTTCAATATCTGCACAGATGAATACTCTCTTTATACAGTTTGGAATTATGAAGTGGGTCCAATTGAAGAAGATGACCTTTTCATTTTAAGTCTTTGTGTAAATTGTTACTTCGTTACAACAGCTGAGCCTGCAGAACAAAAATCAGTCACTGAGACGTTTATTGCACAGAACATGATTGTAGAAAGTGCATATGCCATGTCATAGCCATGTCTTCTTATGAAAATATACTTGTTTTTACATCACTATACATTACCCAACACAATTTTGGAAGATAATTTCATAATGGTAGGTATTGTTGATATTAGTATACTTTTGCCTACTAAACTTGTATATTAAACCTAAAGATAACTAATTTTCAATAGATGATGCATAGTTAATAAGAAATAACAAGATACATTCATCAGAGTGTCAATACAGTTCACATAAAATGGGACTATTTAAAAGAATGTGCTCCTATTTGAGACAAAAGGTGAGAAAGCCGTGAGTCTACAATGTGGACTAATCTGGAAAAATATAATCAGATTTTTATTACTTGTTCTGTGTCATTGGAGAGATAGTAAATTTTTTGCACCTTCATGTCTCGATTTGTCAAATAAGGATAAACATGTCATGAACATCAAAAGTTGATTACAGTAGTGATACATGTTTGACATGGTATAAGCTAGCTGTCATGAAGTAATTGATAGTGGCCATGGTATCATGGTGTCATGAAGTCACTGATAATGGTAATGCTGATGTCAAGGTAAAAAATGATGGTGAAAATAATGGTGGCAGTGAAGATGGTCACAGTGATGATGTGATGATAATGATGGTGATAACTGCTACTCTATCTTTAAATAAAATTCACCTTATAATTAGAGTTAGAATGGGACAATTGCTTTTGGGTTCACTAAAGTTTTGTTTAGTAAAAGTGATAAATGATTAATGTGAACAAAGAAGAAAAAAATCTCAATATGTATAAAAATGCTACTGTATTTCTTTCAGTTCTGTATTGTTGTTTGTTTTAGCCCAGTCAAGAGACACAACCAGAAATAACATTTATTCTTTATTTTGTTCAAATATGTTCCAAAGGAATGGTAATGAACTATAAAATGAGATACCCAGGAAATTATTCCAGCACCTTCAGCTTCACAAGTGTTTCTCACCTGTTTGTATACTACCTCTGGAAATTACAGTTTGAACTTTGTTACTGGGAATAAATGTGACAGCCTATGAATAACACATTGATGTTATATCTTTTAAAGATATTATGGAGAATGAACTTAAGTAAATAATTAAAAGTTATTATTTAAACTTGGGCAAACATTTTGGGAAGGTTGGGAGTTTAATTTCCTAACGATATAAAATATGGTATTAAAATTGTCCATGGATCACTCTGATATGGTGGTATTTTATTTGTACTGAAATGTGATTTTCATTGTATGTTAATAAATAAAGTTGCCTGGGGGTCAGAGCTATTAGAGCCATAGCTAGAGCGTGGTGGTGGTGGTGGCGCACACCTTTAATCCCAGCACTTGGTAGACAGAACTAGATAGATCTCTGTGTGTTCAGGGATACAGCCAGCATTGGAGACATGCGCCTTTAAGACCTGGAAGGCCGTACTTACAGGTAGTAATGAGGCAGTCATGTGTTTGGGTTTACAACCAATGAGAAGGCAGAACAGAAAGACTATATTAAAGACAAACACACAGGAAGTAGCTCTTTTTTGGAGAGGTAGGAGCACCGCAGGATGAAGGGTAAGATTTTAGCTCTGAGCTCTGACCTCTTGGCTTTCTCTTCTACATTGGTTCTGTGTTTCTTATTTAATAAGATGGTTGGTTACATCTACACTCTGACAGCAAACAAAGCTCTTTGAGTCTCAGGCAAAAAAACTATTTACTGACAAAATATATTAGCGTTGGTTTTTCTATCAAGTGACATGTCAAGATACCTGTCATTTATATACAGATTTTAGAAAACTTGGAGAAACATTGGAATTATCAGCTTCAGAGATTTTTGTAGGGATGTTATATAATTTCTTTCTTCTCCTCATGAAACAGGTAAGGGGCATTTGTTCTCTAATCTCATCTGGGGAAGAAGGTCTTTAGGCTATAATAGAATTTTGTGATGTATGCAAAAGAGTTATGCTTATTATTATTATCCCCTGAAATGTGGCTAGACAGATCCAAGAAGATACATCAGCCTTGGATGTGGCATTATCTTTCACTTTTTTCCATTCATTCATCCTTTAAGCCAAGTTGTCAGTCATTCTTAACACAGCCTTGATAGTGCAGAAACATAAAAATCAGTCATTCTTAAGACAGCCTTGATAGTGCAGAAACATGAAAATGCTACTGCTACAGAGCAGGCATTCAGTAATCACTGACTGACTGGAGATTCCTTGCCTGAGTTAAATGTTGCTATTGTAGAATACATAGAAATTGATGTATTTATATATGGATGAGGCTTTTCCCAGTCTGGCTTAACTATCACATCAATAACATTTTCTAACAGTGTCCATACATTTTATACTCTAGTTACTCTGAGTTTACCTCTCTTTTGGGGGCTGTTTAAATTTCTTCTAGCATTCTCTTAATTTACATATTTGGTCCCCAGATTTGTCATGACTATTTCCAATCTAATTCAAATTTTAATTCCTCTATGAATTCCAGATTTTCCATAACAAATTTGGTCACTTTTCCTTTCTAATTACACTGTACTGTTGAAATAATAGAATATCACCTATACTTATCAATACTTCATTGGCAGAAATTTAAAGTTTTACTCATAAAATACATCACAAAGGAAACAAATGTTGTTTTCTTAGATTTTGTCCATGAATTTCTATGAAATGTAACTTGTGTGATCAGACTTCTTTGCCATTTGTAGGCAAGTCTTGTGATCCTTGAAAATGCTGATGACAAAGTAAAAGACTAGAATAATTGTTCACAGCCCAAGGGACTACATTAGTGGTGTTAGGTACAAGACAGAGGTGAGTGTTGGAGTTGGGAGAAGAGAGTCTACAAGACACCCTTCTTACGTGTATAGCAAGTGAGTACACACTTAATAAAAGATTTTAATCCCCAGTTTCATGATGCATCACTCTAAAAATAGAAGTGTCTTTGCCTAGAGATAATAGTATCTATTAATCAACTAATAATGATGATATCAAACACAAGACCTCAGAGAAAGTTCAAAGAGTAAATAAATAATTTCTAGCACATAACAATTTTGAAAAAACACACTGGGTTAAGGGAGAGGTACTTAAATCAGAGGAGAGATGATGTAAACTAGAATTATCAATGTATTCAAAACTAAAAGATCAATGACTCTGAGTACAAGTGCACCAATGCCTGCTCTCTGAAATGGTTTTCTCCTTTATAGGGGTCATATTTCCATTCACATTTAATATATGATCTTGCTTTCTTGTTACAAATTGCCATCAACCGTGTGTGTGTGTGTGTGTGCCTGTGTCTGTGTTTGTATTTGTCTTTATTTCTGTGTTTGTTGTAGAATTCTTCTTGATGAGATCAAACAAACTAAAAAACAATCCCATAACAACATGGTACACTACTCATTAGTCAATCTTTTACTTTCTGTCTTAACATTCTCATTCTATTTTTATTGTAAATATATGATCATTTGATTCACTCAAAATTATTGCAGAGTGTTTTTCCTATTTGATTGAGTGCATGTATGTGTATGGAATGATCCTGTATAAGTATATATTTGTACATGTGGGTTCATATGAAGGCCAGAAGATGTTGGGTACCTCCATCCTGTATCATGTGCCATTCTAGCCTACCTATTCAATTTTATTAGACTATTTATCTATCTTTGTAGTAGCATACAAGAACTAAATAAGAAGATGAGATAAGCTACTGAGTTTACAATTAAACCTACTGGAATTGTGAGAAAAACTGATATACTACATATTATTTCTTGAACAAGGTATAAGTTTTATGATTACTAACTATATAGCTCAAGAGACTCAGAATCATATGATGCGAGACTAATTGCTATTAGAATAATAAAAATAAAAATTTAAAGGCATTATCATATATCCACCAAAGTAAGTAAGAAAATAAAAAAAATACCCCAAGTTTTAGTCAACTGTGTAGAATCAATGATACATATATTCCTTATGGAACTGAAAATTGGGAACACTGTTTTCCCATCTTTTTTGGTGATGCATAATAAAGTGATAACATTTAAAATCTATGATATAGTAATTCCATTTAAGCTATATAGGCAATACAAATTTGATTTATTCCTAAGATGATCATGTCCATTGCATACTATTTTGTAACAATATCAATTTAAAACAAGCCATCTGTTCATCAACAGTAGAATGCATTTGGAGAATGATGAAATATTCAAAAGAACACAATTAACAGTACTAAAGAATACAAATGAGCCTTTACTAGGGATATCAGTATGGATAAGTCACAGACAGAATTTTGATACCCAAAGTTGTAGGGCAAAAAACAATATATTGCATGACTCCATTTACTAAAAATTGCTCTATAATAAAAAAAAACGAGAATAGTGATCATAATTAAGAATTAAATAGAAAGGTTTATCTCACCAGTAATCAGACTGAACTTTTAGGGTGTAAAAATAGAATTAATCTGGCTATGGGAAGTAGCTATATGAGCAAATATAAGTCAAACTTGAAACTCAACATTATGAAGAACTTAACCCTAAAGTCTTAGTTCTTTACTGTCATTTAATATTATTCTTTAAAAGCAGGAGTGTCCTCTTGTGTTGAAATTATTGTATAACATTTAGAATCATATTACATAATATTTATTACAAATTATCATAAGTACATTGATAAGACATCAATTTAGTGAGAATTGAATGCTCCAAAAGGCATATATTTTTAAGTCTTTATCATTTTTTCTAAATTAATATATTTAAGGCATGGAATTTTCAAATATTAAATATTGACATTTTATAATAATTCTATACAATGTTACTGAAAAATGTCTTTCAGCTGATGATTCTCTTTAATGTCACCTACAGTTCAATAGACCTTCTCTTAAATAACAGTTATCAATTCACTCTTATACCATTTGAAGCAAAAATAATTACAACTCAGTCTCATCAAAAGTTTCAGTAATGATATTATATTGAACTTTGATATATTGCAATAATTTACCTTTAAACAAAATCTATGACTCTTGTATTTGTTTTCTTCAAGTTCAAATTCTTCAAATTTCTTCAGAAACAATTTGATTTTTAACCATAGAACTGTAAGAAAAGGGATTGAGTAGAATAAAAATAATACTGTTCTCTAGGTATGGGTGACAAAATCTTCACTTTAGAGAGAAAGATCTCAGTAGTAATAGAACTGAGTGGATCAGTTCACTTTTAATCACTTATGCTCTATGTAAGCAGAAGTTTCTGTCCCACCAGCAGCTCCCAAATAAATACACTGAGACTTATGTTAATATCAAATGCTTGGCCAATAACTCAGGCTTGTTATTAGCTCTTACACTTAAATTAACCCATATTTCTTATCTATGCTTTGCCACGTGGCTCCCAGCTTGTTACCTCATTTTCTATGCATCCTGCTTCCTCTTCAGCTTAAATTTTGAAGTCAATATATTTTTAAATATATAGGTTGGTTTAATCCACTAATTTTAAAAATGCAATGTATCCAAGAGGATGTTGTACCTTCATTAGCAACCAGAAAATTTAAGACAACACAATAACATACAGAATCCAGATCCTCTGTGAATTTCCAACCTTTATGTGGCTTATTATATTCTTTTTATTACTCATTTTAACAACTTTATTATTTGAAACTGTTTTTAATCTCTGACTGTCTCTACCCTTTCTCTTTCTTCTCCCAAGCCTATGTATAATTTTAAACACACTGTAACTTATTTAGTGGTATTTTTCTGTCTGGATCTGTTTTACAATGCATTTGTATTGTTCTTTGATTGCATGAGGTCAGTCTTAAAGTGCTATGTCAGCTACCTGCATTGCTCAACGTAGCACATGGCAGTAGCTCATGGGTGTTTTCAGCTGCCCCCCTCCCACAGGCAGTTGCCAGGAGATATCACCTCTGACTCCCCACTTCTTCATCCAGCATCCTTAGTTTGGTTGTCCCACCTATACTTCATGCCTGGCTACCAGCCAGTCAGCTTTTTATTAAATCAATTTGAATGACAAATCTTTAGAATGTATAAAAGTATTTTTCTACAGCATTTATCCCTTTTTGTCCCATTGAAAAGTAAGGTTTTCATTTTAACTTAGTAAAATTATATACCTAATAAAAACAGTAATCAAGTAAGAATTACAATTATAGTAACTAGTCCATTTGTATTTGGCAAAATTAGAGAAAACATTCTATCATCTACTTTATCTTTATGACTTTAAAGCTTTATTCTTAATTTACCTTTTATTATAACTAAGGAAAATTTTAACTATGACTATTTAGTCTTCAATTCCATCAAAGGATGAAATGCTATCTAGTGACAGGGACATTTGGCTATGGTGATATTTTATTTGTGCTCTAATAAATAAGCTTGCCTGGAGATAAGAGGAAAAGGCCAGCCACTATATTAAACATAGAAGTCAGGCAATGGTAGCACATGCCTTTAATTCTATCATTCAGGAGGCAAGAATCTGTCTAGATCTCTGTGAGTTCAAGGCCACACTGGGAACAGAGCCAGGCGTGGTGGCACATACCTTAAATTCCAGCACTAATTAACCATGGAGGTCTGTACAGACAGACAGCGAGTGACAGATCTGGGCAGGAGGAGGAAATGATATAGCTGGATGGAGAGAGGATATGAGATAGTAGATCAGAAAAGCATATAGGCGTGGGTATATAGGAAGTAGGTCTCTTTGGAAGCTGATGGTCGGTAAGGTGAAGTTGACCTGTGACTTTTCCTATTCTTCTGATCTCTCAGGTTTTAACCCTGATATCTGAATCTGGGTTTTTTATTTTATAGGACCATTTAGCAATTCATCTAGACAGTCACTCAGAGCTCTTCTGAAACATTGGGGGCATCCATTTTTGGGCTACAGGCCTAGTATATCTGACAGACTTTTCTGAAAAGCAGGGGATTTTGTAGGACTGTCTTACATTGATTTCGCAAAGTTTGGCAGTTAATTTCTTTTGGTCCACTTGGACAGTGCACTATCAGCAACTGAAGCAAGGGCAGTTTCTTTCCCAGTGGTTAACATTTGCCACAAAGAAAGCAAACTCCGTATGGAGTTTCTTTGATGACTATCATCATCTCTGAAATAAATTGGTGCTGCCAGGAGCAGACATGTCTCAATGTCATGAAAGACTTAGGTTATTAAACATATTAAATGCCATATTCTGTAGGTCTTTTAAGTGTTTGAAGACATCTTTCTATCTAAATATATCTATTTATGACTTTGAAAACATACCTAACATGAATATTAGTTTGACTATCATAGATGAATATTTATCTGTATTTATTAATTAATATTAACATAATTCCATAAACAAGAGTAGAAACATAAATACAGTGTAACAAAATTAACTTCAAATCTGTATCAATAAACCATAATCCAGACCAATGTAAAATACTTTGAAATTAATAGTTGTTTTTTGGATTAAAGTGGATTCAATAATCTACCATTTTATCCCTATTATTTCTATATCATATCCTCCTTTTTTTTCTTTATAAAGAGATATTTCATTTTAACTCTTTTGTTTAGCTTTTTTTTTACTATAATCAATAACAGCTTGTAACCAACCCCGTTGAAATGATAATAAACATTCATAACCTAATTTTCGGAATGTGAGTGTTGTTTTCTAGATAACTTCTTGTTGTTTGGGGATGCTGGTAACCTTTGGACCCTGAGAAAAGTTAGGATATTGGTTTGGGTTGTAGTAGTATGTGAGACTGGATCCTTCTGACCCTGCTTCTCAAGTGCTAGGATTAAAGACATGTGCTACTATTGCCCAGCTTACATACTAGGTTTTAAGAATATTTTTAAGTTAGAGACTTTCATCAAAAATAACACTTTGCAAGAAGGTTGCAGAAGTTGTGTTTAAATAATTCAGAGTCTAAAATAATTAAGTAATGATGACTTATCAGAATACCTTAGGTCATAAAAATATACCTACAAAATAAATATTAATGAAGTTCATCTATATATGAAGACATTACAAAACTGAATTGTTTTGTTATTTGTCTAGATAGTAATTTGATTTCTTTGTCTGACATAAATTTCATCAGGGTTTAAAATATTATAAAGATTTACTTTCCCTAAATTCTAAAAGCAATGATTCACTGACAATTATCAAAATGATTTTAAATGTAGAGTTTATTATTTGAATTGAACACACATTCCCTCACTCAGTGCCATTTCCATGTACTCTCTTCCTCTTCTCCTTGTAAATACTTTTGCTGTGATTAATGTAGAGATCTTGGAACTAGACCTATAGTGGCTATTGATTTTAGTAATGATTCAACGGGTGGTGAGCATGCAAAGTCTTGTAACCCAGTGCAAAAGTGGATTTATTTTAATTGAACCAGATAAGGTGGGAGAAGAGAATAGCTATAAATACAGTTCATATTTTTATATTATTGCAAACTGAAATGAAGTGATACTCATTTTATTTTTTGTTCTGTACTGTAAAATAAAATCTTTGGTTGCTTATACATACATATATATGGGAAACATTCCAATAATTTCATAGAGTTTTACATTTTGCTAATTTTTCACAGATTAAATACCAGGGTTTATCAAGCTGTAATTTCATAACAAAATGATGTTGTCAGAATTGTCATATTTGCCCAATTTTGTGACTACCCATGTAAGAAAACTGGATATATTTTGATAATGTGAAGCTGAGCTGAAACTAATGAAAACATTTCCCTGGTGTCTATGCTACTAATCATGTGAGATAATGAAGATGTGTCATAAACTACTTTATGTACTATAATATTAATACATGACTGAAAGATATTAAAATAGTGTTGAGGTCACATGTATTGCCCAACCACTCAGTGGCAGAAGAAAAAAATTACATATAATTCTATCAATGGTGGAAGAAATTCTATCAATTTCATGTCAATTCCATGTAAAAAGAAGAACCAGAGTAAAAGAAAAACTTTGAAATTAATGATATGGGTCTAGGATAAACTATAGTTCTGAAAAAATAAACTAATAAGAAAGTTGTTATATCCAAAATGTATCTATATTTACAAAACTAAATAGTGAAACAAATTCACATTTCAGTGATTTTGCAAAGCCAAATATTTCTTAGTAACTATAATCCAAATCAATTAACACAAGATACAAGCATTCAAAAGGTTCAACACTGATGTCTTCTAAAAAACATGCTTATTTTAAAAGCTGAAATTAGATTCTCCGCTTACACCATATATCCCAACCACAGTTTACGCTCCATCCACTTCTCTCATCCCTGCCCATACCTCCTCTCTCTCCTGTATCCACTTCCCTTCTGTTTTAATTTATAGAGGAGCAGGCCTCCAAAAGATGACAGCCAAATACGAAAAAATGAAATACAAAGACAAGGCAAAAGCCCTCACACCAATGCAGGACAAGAAACTCAATAGGAGGAAAGGAGTCCTAAAGAGACATAGAAGCCAGAGACACACCCACTCTGAGAATTAGGAGTACCACACAAACAGCAAGCAAACAGCCTCAACCCCCTTGCTCTGCTTCAGTCTCTGTGAGCCCTTGTGAGCCCTGCTCAGTTGATTCAGTCGGCCATATTCTCCTGGTGTCCTCCACTCCCTCTAACTACTACAGTCTTTCCTTCCTCTCTTCCACCAGGTCCACCTATCTCAGAGGGAGGTCCCAGATGGAGACCCCCCGTTTAGACTATTTCACTGCATAATGTCTGACTGTGGGTCTCTGCACACACTCCCATCTACTGCTGTAGGAAACCTCTGTAATGACGACTGAAAAGGTCATTGGTCTATGAGCACAGCAAAATGTCATTGGAAATCATTTCATTGATCATTTATTTATTTATTTTTTAACAGTCATGTTTGTGTCTACTCTAGGTCTCCGGGATACTGTTCCTGTGACATGAGCCTCAAGTTAAACAAGCCACTGGCTGGCCACTCTCACAAGTTTTGTGCCACCAGTGCCCCCGCATATCCTGCAGACAGAGCAGATTATAGGTTGAGGGTTTTGTGGGTGGATTGGTGTCCAGGTTTCTCTTTCAGTAGCCAGCAGAGTGTCTTCCTGCAACAAAGAGACTAAAACATAGGAGTGAAGGCGCCATGCAAGCACCAGCTCAACCTCCCCACAATCAAAGTTGCATTCAAAAATAAATGACATTGTTGGGGTGATATTGTGTTCCCCAAAATATTGTGCATCCTAATTAACGTATCTGGGATCAGAGAACAGAACATTCACTAGATATAGAGGCCAGGAAATGGCTGCACACATGCCTTTAATCCTAGCATTCCAGAGGCAGAGATCCATTTGGACCTATGTAAGTTCAAAACAACACTGGAAACAGCCAGGCATGGTGACTCATGCCTTTAATCCCAGGAAGTGATGGCAGAAAGCAGAAAGGCATGAGGACCAGGAACTAGGCTGGTTAAACTTTTAGGCTTTTGAACAGCAGTTCAGCTGAGATCCATTTGGATAAGGACTCAAAGGCTTCCAGTCTGAGGAAACAGGGTCAGCTGAGGAACAGGCGAGGTGAGGCTGTGGCTTGTTGTTCTTCTCTGATCTTTCAGCATTCACCCCAATACCTGGCCTTGGGTTTATTTTTATTAACAAAACCTTCTAACAATATGTGCTACACATTGTTATGTAATATCCCATTTCTCTTATTTGATATTTCATTGTGATATTCTTTATACACCTTGCCGTAGCTATATTAGACTTAACTATGATTTCAAGTGCCTATCAACATTCTTGGCCATATCCACTGATGTCCACACACATTTAGATTTATTAGGAGTTAGTCTTCAGGGCCACAGGATATAAATTTATTACAGTCAAAAATACTGCAAGCTTTACAAAAATTATACAACTGAAACCTATAAATTTACTTTGCTTCATATACTTAAAAATTTGTAATATTCATATATTTTGAACTTTTGTCATTTTGGTGGACAAATAATGACATCACAGTACTATATCAGAGAATGACTTAAATTAATTTTTATTTTATATCTTCAGTGGTCATTTAGATAAATTTTTTTCTGTTAAGTATTAATTAAAGCATTTTGCTCATATATCTGCTAAATTACATATATTTTATCATTTATTTTGATATATTTGCTCATGTATTTTTATCGTTTGTAAATGTGTATAGAAATATGAAAATATATAAGAATTAGGTATATGAGTATTTCAAGGAGTATATGTGTGCAATAATTTATATATGTAAATTAATATAGATTCAAAACTATGCATGAATAAATATATACATATTACATTGTCAGATATTTTATTGAATATCTTCTCCCACAGTGTGAATATATTTCTCAGTTTTAATACTCTTTTTGATCAGTTGAAGTGTTTCAGCTTACTGTAACTAATTCATCAAGTTTTATTGCTGATCAGGAAACCTTGAATAATGCATTAATTGTGGTTGTACTTTTAAATAACTACTAATTATTAAATTCCATGATGTTTTATATCTTTAGTAGTCATTTGCATGTGTTTTTTATAAAATTGCTTCTTCTAAATTTATAAATTTGCTTCTTCTAAATTTATAAAAATTGCTTCTTCTAAAATGTTAATATTATCTGTAGTGTTGCCATTTTTTAAAAGGTTTAAAATATTTTTGAGAATTTTATACATTTTTAATATTGTTAGATGATCTTATATCCTCCATTATCCCCTTTAAATTCCTCCTACCTCATTCTTCTTTTTGTAATCCATTAAATTCATTTCCTGATGTCCATATATTCAAGAGTGTGAGGCCACCCACTGGAGAATGGAAAACCTACCAATGTCCATATCCTCAATAAAGTGTGGTTCTCTTTATTTTTTTTTATCTCTTTATTCTCTCTACTTCCAAAAGCTCCTCATTAAGAAGTGTGGGGGGTGGGGTTGGCTGAAGACCACCATCTACTCCATTAATGCTGGAATTGCGGCTAGTTTGATCTTCAGTAGCTTATTCCAGTAACCATAGATGCTCTGGGTTCATGAGTGGAATAGCAATGTCATGACCTGAGAACAGCATCATAGTACTCTTTCCTCGTCATTTTCCTCCTCTAACATTCGATCTGTGTCCTCTTCCATCAAGTACTTGAGTCTCTGTGGTGGTGCAGATAATATGGACATACCATTTAAAGCTAAGCACTTAGTATAGTATTCCCAGTACTTTGACCAGTTATTCATCTTTCTGTTGATAGCTGTACACTGAAAAAAAAAAACTTCTCTCACTAATATTGAGAGCAATCCAGGTCTATATATAAATATAGACTATTTAGAAGGAATTTGGCACCATGGCCAAGTTAATACAGTATATTTTAGGGTCTATGAGATTTACAGGCATTGGCTTTGACTGTGATCACAATAACAAATATGAAATTCTCTTCCATGGAACAGATTCAAACTCAATCAGAAAGCAGTAATTACCCCATAAAAAAATCAAACCACTATTGTACCAGAAGACACATCTTGCCTGGCAAGTTATCATTGCAGCATGCTATTCCAATGTTGTATCCAGCCTTGGATATACCATTGATTTTGATGTCTTAGCTCACCCAGCAACCTGCATGACACTTTCAGATGATAAAAGGTAGGCACAGGAAGGAATTTTCTCAGTAAGTTTGAGTACGATTTCTCACTGTCCTTCAGGCACAGTGTGTGTGTGTGTGTGTGTGTGTGTGTGTGTGTGTGTGTGTGTGTGTGTGTGTTCTGTGCTCACACACATGCTTTGATTTTTGTTTTTGTTTTTTTGTCTGTTTTGTTACTGGGGTATTACCACATTCTTATGGCTTTTACCAAGATCAATGACAATAATAATGTGTGTTATTCTGGAGAACTCTAGGGTTTCTCTAACTGTTAACTTTTTACTTAATAACACATGTCATTTGGGATTGATATTGTCCACCCAAAAAAAGGAATTTGGGCCAAAATTTTCAGTGTGTATGTGTGTATGTGTGTGTGTTTGTGTGTGTGTGTGTTTGTGTGTGTGTGTATGTGTGTGTGTTTGTGTGTGTGTGTGTTTGTGTGTGTGTGTGTGTGTGTGTGTGTGTGTGTGTGTGTGTATGTGTGTGTGTGTTTATCCCAACACAATGATCCTGAAAAGAAAATAGAGAAAGATTGGGGAATTTTAAGTTACGTGATTGGTGCTTTGTGTATTTTACTTTAATCTACTTTGTCTTTTTGTTTAGTAGGATTTCACCAGTTGAAAAAAAATGAAGAAACAAACAAACAGAAACTTATAGACAAAAGTATTTATTTTAGCTTATCGTTCCAGAAGGATAAGAGTTTGTCATGGCAGAGGACAAATGGGAGGAAAGGGTCAGTCCAGGAAGCTGAAAGGTAACAACATCATTGCACAGAGGATGCAGAGAACAAACTGGAAGTGTGATGATATCATAAACCCCTAATCTGCCCTTGGCATTGTTCTTTATCTAACAAGGCTCTATATCCTGAAATTCCATGTCATCCCCAAAAAAGCACCACCAACTCAAGACCAGGTAAATTTTTTCAAAAACCTGAGCAAATGGGGCACATATCTTTTTCAAGCTATCATATGGTAAGAATTGCTTTTCATGGTATTCTTAAAACTAAAACATTAGCCACAGAGTGTCATTTGTTATTATTGAAATAAACTACAGATCATCCTCAATTAACATACACAGCATTCAAAATAGCTGAGTGTCATAAAAAAAGGAATTTAATTTTAGTATCTAATTGTTTTTGTCTTTTTAACTCTGTCTCTGTGTGTCTGTCTGTCCTTTTCTGGCTCTGTTTCTCTGTCTCCCTGTGTCTGTGTGTGTGTGTCTCTGTGTGTGTCTGTATGTGTGTGGAGGGGGGGAGGTATGAGGGTGGTTGAATGAGGGAAGAGAAACTGACTATTTTTAAGTCATAGGCCCTTAACATCCATGTTCACTCAGCTATGATGTCATGTGTCTGGATAAAGATCAATTAAAAGTCATATATTAGATCTGTAAGTTGTAGCATGAATCTTAAAAGTTCTTATTAATAAAATCAAACCTGAGGCCAGTTATTGGGGTGAAGCTGGTAGATCAGAGAGACAGAACAAGCCACAGCTATCTCACCTCGCCAATTCCTCAGCTGGTCCTGTTTCCTCAGACTGGAAGCTTCTGTGTCCTCACCCCAATGGCTCTCAGCTAAACTGCTGCTTAAAAACCTGAATGCTTAACCAGCCAAATGCTTAACCAGCCAAATGCTTCTAGTTTCTCGTCCTCACGCCTTATATATCTTTCTGCTTTCTACCACCACTCTCTGGGATTAAAGGCTTGCTTTCTGGGATTAAAGGCGTGTGTCACCATGCTTGGCTGTTTCCAATGTGACCTTGAACTCAGAGATCCAGAGGGATTTCTATCTCTGGAATGCTAGGATTAAAGGCGTGTGCTATCACTGCCTAACTAGTGGCTTTTCAGTTCTCTGACCCCAGATAAGTTTATTAAGGTACACAATATTTTGGGGAACACAATACCACCACAGTAAGTTAAGTGATAAATGATCAAATTTGCAGAAATTCATTCTTTGTGTATGAGAGTTCTTTAAAAGACAACACTTTTAACATATATCTTTAACTAGTATGCCTACATAGAGAATTATTTAATCATATTTATATTTGCAAGATTCAGTTGAGAATGGATATCATACAATGAGACTCAGTTGGGTTCAATCTTCTAACATTAGGCATATTATCCATTTCTCTCTTTTCCTTCTTATTTGAGTGACTTATGTTCTTCCATTAAAATTACATTTGTATTTCCTCAGTCTTGTTGATGAAAGTGCTGTGCACATAACAATGAAAAATTTATTTCAGCTTTCCCTTTAATTTTTAGTTTTGTGTCCTGTACCTGAACTACTACCATGTGCTTACAAAGTGAGATCTATAAATATTGATAGACTGAACTAAAGCACACTTAAAGACATAAAAGTAATTCAAAATGTGTATTATTCAGTGTCTGGTTATTAGACAGGATCCATCAGGAAACTGAACAAGAAAATATCCATGATTCCAATGACCCTGCCCTATAATGGCTTTACCTTAAGACTTAATACTACATCTTACCTCACCAACTGAAGCTGACATTTGAATTTAGGCTAGAAAGGAATGTTTCTGCCTTCCTAAGTTAATTCAAATCAGTATCCATTTTGTGAACCTCTTCATGGTTTGATAATGCTATTTTCCTCCTTTCTCTGTATTTTATTTAATGGATACAAACTTCATTAAGACTTGTAAAATAAATTTTTAAAAATTTAATGTATGACAAGAATATAGTCATTCTTCACTGACCTTAGTGAAACCCAGGTTTCATGCATTGGGTTGTCTTTGTAATTATAGGTACAGGTATTTTATGAAAGGAATCAAACTGATCTGGTAACTCATTGGGTTGCCTTTGTAATTATAGTTACAGGTATTTTATGAAAGGAATCAAACTGATCTGGTAACTCATTGGGTTGCCTTTGTAATTATAGTTACAGGTATTTTATGAAAGGAATCAAACTGATCTGGTAACTCATCAGATCTTTGAGGAATAAATTCTTAAGGTTTTGCATAATTTAAGTGGATAAAGAGCATCCTTCTAAGTAGAAAAACATACTTGTTCCCTACACAAAGTATCAAATAGTCACTGATGATCCACATTATGATTTTTGATGTGCGCCTACTTCCAGTTATAATGAATGAACTTACACTCTCTCTTAGTAAAGTGCTGTCACGTGTCATCGTCAGATGAACTAGGGAGATTATCCATGCTCCCACAGTCACATCTGCCTTGCACACAAGAGAAAAAATAGAGTTCTTTAGAAGTGAGATCTTTCTCTTCATGTTCTTTCCAAACTGGTCAGTCACCCTTCTAGTCTCTTCTTCATTGCTTTTAAATTCTAATGGAAATGAGATCATGCTATAATTGTCTTTTCCACCTGAATGTTTCCTCTCAGTCATTTTCCAGTTCTTCACATGTTTTCACAAATAATGTAGTTTCTTTATTTTTATGAATTAGTAGTACTGAAATGTATATATTACCTTATTTTCTTTATAAATTTATTTACTAGTGGATTTTTATGCTATTTGGATTTCCTGTCTGTTTTAAATCAGTTAATTAAATTAATTTTTAAAGGCAGGTTCTGATATTGGATTTTAGACAAAATAACAAACAGACATAAAATATATTCTTTCAAAAAATTTTAGGTAAGACTTGTGGGTCTACTTGGTCCCTACAAAAAGTATAATCAAATAGACTCTGACAGTGTTTTAATCTGTTAGTGATTCATTCTGATTATTGATTTGTCCCTGCTCCCAGTTACAGTATGTGTGTGTGTGTGTGTGTGTGTGTGTGTGTGTGTGTGTGTGTGTTGATGTATGTAGGTATGTAATTTTTTTGCATTAAACATGAATAGAGAAATTTCTTATTAAAACTAACAAAGTAAAAGCAAGTGTGTCTTATATTTCTTCAACTTACTACCTATGAAAAGTTTCCAGAGTACAGGAAAGGTATGAGAAATCTAGCATCTAGTCAGTCATTTATAAACTGAAGAGAAATTACTAGAAGATGAGGTATACTTTCACATCAGTTGTACACAGGGCCTAGAAACAGAGAAAAGAAGATTCATTTGGTCAAAGATAGCCTCAAACCCTACAATTGGCTCTCCTGTGCATTTAGATGAGTAATGTTATACATGGCACAAATGCAGGAGAAAACTTTCAAAGAAAAACAATCACCAAAGAAAATAGTGAAGAAAGGATAAGATTTTCCAAGGGATGGAATAATTCATATCCTTACCAGCCAGATAAGCAGACCATATAATTCTTAGGATCATGTTATGTTACAACAGACTGTTGTCTCCGTAAAGGTGAAATTAGCCTGTATTAAATGCTGCTGTAATTCTACCTAGAAAAGACTGAAAATGAATCAAATCATGTTCAGTAAACCTGCATTTCTTCTGCAGGCTGCTATAGTAAATCCATTTTCTTTCCATTCCGGGAATCTTCTTATTCTCAATGGTTCACATCTCCTTCCTCTTCAAATTCAGTAACATTAAACCAATTTCTGTCATACTTCCATTTTTAAAGGCCCAGAGAACTAATTATAATGTTTTACATGAAGATCAGGTAATTGGTAATAATTTCAATTATTTTGATGACCTTAATTCTCTTTTATCATTAATGAGCAATATGTTCACAAGTTTTAGGAATGAGGGCAGGTTTTCTCAGAGAGGCCTTTTCTGCCTATCACATCATATAAAATGCTTATCACATGAAGATCAAGAAAATTTGGAAACAATGGCTGTGATGGATATTAGTAACAACTTGAAAGACCTGAATTACCATAGATGCATCACCTCTATCATAACTATGTTTAGTTATCAGTTTGTCTCTAACAAAGTTTGGCTCATGGCAGCCATCTGAAACCTCATGTGTTAAGGCGGTGCCCTGATCATGGTGCTGTAGGAAGTGGTGGGAACTAAGAGGTGGGACCAAGTCAGAGGTCTTAGATTATCAGAAGCATTGGCATCAAAAGATTCTGAGGTGTTGCCTTATTCCATTCCCTTTTTCCTCTTTGAAACTGTGATATGAACACCTTTCTCCAGTGCAGGATTAAGAGAGCTCTGTGAAGTCATAATTTGAAAAATCTTACCAGATATAGCAAAGTCACATGGATTTATGGTATCACCTCACCAGTTTCTTAATGCAGCATTGGAAGAGAAAATCTTTAAAACTGTAAAACATGTGGACAAACTTGTGAAACTACCTCCTACTATTAAACAATAAGAAGCCCATTAAGAAGTAAATTTTAAAGGAGGTATAAATTACATATATCCAAAGTGTCAGAAAGCACATATAATTTACAGGAAATATAGCAAAAACCAAATAGAATATATCATGAAGAAACAACACTATACCATAAAACTGAAAATAGTAATACCACAATACCATCTGCCCAGTTTTTTGTTGCATTGTTTGTTTTTTAACTTTATGAAGCATAATTTCTTTCTTTTTCTTTTTTATTTATTCTTCTCTCATATATTAGATCCAACTGCAGTTTCCCATCCTCCCTCTCCTCCCAGTCCCCCACCACCACCATTTTAAGTGGATAAAGGGAATTAAAATTTGTGAATGCATATGTTAAATATGACAACTAGTTAACACACAAGGAAATAATGTAATAAGCTTCTTATATTTACTTACACTCAGAAACTTTCCATAGGCATATTAGTAATTCAACAAGAATATGCTGACTTGACCTATTTCTAAGGATGATGGCTACGTTCTTAAACACTCTGTCTGCAGCACCAAATGAAGGTCAAAGGAAAAGATGAAGTTGAGGTTTAGGATCTGTACATTATTACAAATCATATAATGTCAGGATACACTCTCAAAAAGGAACTCAATTGTGTTTAACCAAAAATACTAAAATTACATGTTTTTGTTAGAAAAATAAAGGACATTGGTTTAGCATGACTAATGATAAAAGTACAATATTTCTTTGACAAAATGACAATTCATTATACAACATGCAATATCTTTAATAAGGCACAATTCTAATCTAGAATATGTCTAAACCTTATCTATAACAAATTCAAGATGCCTCATTATAGTAAATCAAATGTATCTTAAATATGACTGAATAATATCTTACCAAGTTGGCTTATTATAGTAACAATAGCAAAAAGAGAATAAAAGAAAAAAAACATTCCTGTGTCTGTTGCTTACTCAGGTATTTTGTGGATACTGCATATTCTTGGTCACATTTCTTCTATTTGGGTTTTTCTCCCAAAAGACACACTGGATTATGAATGTCTAGCAGTATGCTGCCATATATCCATTTACTAATATAAAATGCCAACTATTTACTGGCCCTTCCAAATAGGTCTTTGCCATATCTCCTTGACATGGTTTGAAAGTCAAGTGATCCTGGGATATAAGCTATTAATCACAGTACCTCCTTCTTATGTCACTGTACATGCCCCTTACTTTGCGATTATGAAGTACTCTACCTTGGAAAAACTAGGAGCATTGAAAAGATTTTTACTGTGTTTAGGCAATTATTAACATATAATATAAGAATATGATCAATATGATATAGAATTTCAGAACTCATTCTAAAAAAACACCAAAATATTATTAGTTCTATGAGTGACTTTTCAGCATTATCTCCTAGACACACAAACAATTTGACTAACCAAATCTACTGCAGCTTTTTCAAGAGTAGTGAATGCGTGTGTCAGTAAAAAGCATATACCATAATGTCTATAATTTTTTTTTACTGATTCTCAAGACTTAAAGGAAAGTAACCCAGTTGTCTTCTAGCTACACAATGGATACTTATTTTATGGTACATTTGTACAATTGATCATTGTAAAATAACAATAAAGAGTAATTACTGATGAAAGCAATCATGGATGTAGCAGACGTCCTGATGAATATCTGTATGATACCATATATAAGTGACACTAATCTATGTAATCGAAGTAAAATACAGCTATTTTCTCCAGAGCCTATGATTGGAAGAAACACAATGGGAACTTCTAAGATTTGGGGAATGATACAGGAAGTGATTATATGTTATATGGAACTACAAGCAGGCTTTGTGTTCTTTGTTTTCCCTCTACCATATTATTTAAAAAGGACGAAAGTCTTGGATACAGAGCATTTTCTCACAGAAAGCAAGTTTTGAACACTTACCTCATTAAATGGTATGTCCTTCAGTGTAATCGCTGAATATTTGCCTGAGCTGGAAACGATCATGGCTCAGTGGTTAAGTGCTTGCTAAGCAAGTATAAAGACAAGAGTTTGAACACCCAGAATGCACACAATTGCTGGGTAGGTGAGGCATCTTGCCCACAGTTACAGCCCCAGAAAACAGAAAAAGGGGTTCCCTAGAGCAAATTAGCTGGCAAGAGAAGTCATTTCAGTGAGCTCTGGGTTTGCTTGAGACTCTGACTCAATTATTAATGTGGAAAAGTTATAGAAGATTTTTCTAATCATCAATCTAAGGGCTGTCATAGAAGGTAATAGAAACCTTAATATGTGAGGTCCAGATGGAGGAAGTGGATCACAGGAGTAGAGTTTCTATGAGTTATAGCAATTAACTGTTCTTCCAGGTGACCCAGGTTCAATTGCCCAGCATCCACATGCTAGCTAACAGCCATTTGTAAGTCCAGTTCCAGGGCCTCTGACACCCCTTTCTAGCACTGACATGCACTGCATGCATGTGCTGCACAGGCATACATGCAGGCAAAACACTCATACACATACAATTTTAAAAAAGCACAAATCTTTTCTTTAACTAAGTGCTGTAAATCTTGGTGCTGTCTTACTGTCTTAGAGGAACTCTGTGTTTATAAAATCATTATCCTCAGTATATTCTATTCACAGCCATCAATAGCATTACAGAGGATTTCCATACTTTCATAGTGGGTTAGAATGGTTACTCTTGTTTGACTTTCTGAAACCCTTTCAGATTACGATCTGCATTCGTGGAACATTTTCTTATTGCTTATGTTGCATCTATTTCCTTAAGACCCAGAAAAAAGTGATACCAATTCCTTCTTAAGCTCTTCTATTTTAAGAACCAAATGCATCAGGTCAGAGAAACCTATGAATAATCCTTTCTGAATTGTGGTTATGGATTTATGAACAAAAGTGAAATGATTATGCTTAATTTTTTCATTTATTATTTAAAGGCAAGAATTATTCCTCTTATCCAGTAACTCTTTTAAATAAATATAATTAAGTATCTAAAATGATATTATCATTTGGTTGTCTCAACATCTTATATGCCCAGGCTTGTATAAAAAGTAAAGGTGACCATTCCTTATACAAGTTCACAGAATTTCCCCCTCTCTTCCTATTTTAAACTTTCTTTTCAGCTAGAGGCAGAGGCATGTATGGAGGAAGTCAGTAAATCATGCGGATAGCTCAGCCTCATCATTTCATACACTCGCACTTGCAACTGGAAATACTTACGTAGGAATTTATATGGTTACATTAAGCTACTTCAAACTCAGTGCATGCTTTTCAAAGATTAACTATGTTTCCTATGCTGCACAAACTCCATGGCTGAACAGGCGGACCCTGAAAATAATAAACGGGCAAGAAAGGGCTGAGGCCTGCTCTAGTGTACAGTACTTAAACTGAAAGTTGAAGCTGTGACAAAGATGTTCTATTAAACCCTTTTATGGGTTAATTTTCCTGGGAGCTTTATTGACCAAGAGTATTTTGTAGCTGACACTGAACAACAGAATAACATCAAGTTCTTATATGCAGCAAATAGTATCTTGGTGTAGGATATGAAAATAAGACACAAAGAGTCCCTTGGAAAGGCCATGAAATAGTGTTATAGAATATTAAATCTACTGCAGATAGCCAGCAGTGTGGAAGCAATAGTAAAACTGACTTGGAAGTTACAAACTGGGAAGTATTAATTTATTTCCTGTTAATGCCTTTCTAAAGGAGTTCTTTGGGGGCCTCACAGGGATCATTTTTAAATAATGCCATTTTCTTACCATTTTACTTTCCATCCACTAAATTTTTAAGGAAAAAACTCTTAGAAAAAAGGTTAAGGAAACGGAACTCTTTCTGATGGCTGCTGCTCTAACTTCATTTCTGTTGCTTAAACAAATCCCCCCCCCCCAAAAAAAAAGCAGTGCAGGTGACAAGGTGTGATTTGGCTGACAATTCCAAGGTACAGTTCATTACATGAGGAAAATAAGGTAGAAAATCAAGCATCTACTAGCACGGTCAGGACAAAAGAGAGAATACATGCATGCTTGCTTGCTCATTCTTTTAGCATTCTCCTCTCATGTTCCTCAGCATCATCACACTGTCTACAATGGGCTGGCCCTTAAAGCATTAATTAACAATTAATGCAGTTCTACTCAGACATAAGAAGTGGTTAGTCGGATCTAGGTCATTTCTCATTAAGATCTTCTTCTTGAGTGATTCTACTTTGCGTCAATTTGACAATTAAGATTATCTAGCTTAGCCACTTTCCACTCTGGCATCCTGAGTTCAAAAAACTGCACCCATTAAAACCAATGTGAACATGATGCGAAGAGAGTACATGTTTTCTGAAATGGAGAACAGAAGTTTGTGAGTTCCTACAGGCACTGGATTAACTAGGAAAACTATTACAAGTGTTGGAATCGTTCACACAAATAAAACATCAATGAAGCTAGTCATATAAATAGACTTTTCCTCTGGGTGCAAGAACAATTTATGTTACCAAACATTTTTAAAGCACCAAGGCAGACTGATCTCATGAAGTCAATTCATTTATTTTGAAAGGAAAGAATATCAACATGGGTGCCTAGGGAATAATATTTTATCATTGTATGCATGCTGACATTCAGGGGATCTGCAACCTGATGTGGTATATAAGCTGCTTCAAATATTGTGAAGCTTTAACTGAAATCCCAGTGTTAAATCCAACTGTACACTTCTCTGTTGTCAACATAATTTTAGCCTTCCCGCAATTACTGTAGGATTTGTTGCAATGCTTATCTAAATTTAACTAGACCCGACATCACACCTTATATTCAAATAAGCATGAATTTAATGTGATGAGTGAATCATCTAAAATGTATCTCAAATATCAATATTTGTAGATCTTTGGACAAGCTATTACCATATCAATAAGAATTAAATTTAAATTAAATGTAATCCACTGGGTTGCATAATGTTATCTTTGTGATATACATATGTACATACTATAGTTATTTATGTATAATACACTATAATTATGAATAATTTATCATGGAAATATATAGTGTCTAGAGTGACACATTTAATTTGATATTAATGAAATTATTAAAATTCTAGTACTTTAATTAGCCGGTTAGCTCACTGATCTGAATCATCATATAGATTCCAAAGTTTTGCTTTGCATTTTCATGTAAAGATTACTTAGAAATCAAAATGTATAGAAACACACTGTGACTGTCTTGTGCCTAGAAAGAAATGAATTATCTTGAGAATTTGGGATTTTGCTTATACATAGCCACTGCTGATTATAAATATTTTTAAATCCCTTACTTAAACAAACTAAATGAATTTTCAATTGGGAAATTTGGAAATTATGATGTATTTTCTTATATGTTATATGATCTTCTAAGAAATAGGAAAACTCTTCAATGAAGTTCCATGTTTACATTTTCTCCAGAAACAATAACATTTTGTTGTATGTATCTATTGTGCTAGATATGTTCTACATGTTTTAAATAATTTAAATGCTGTAACACTTAGCACATTCTAACATATATGAAAGTTAATATTCCTGTAGAAATAATGACAAGATGGGGAAAATTAGCAATAACCACAAAACAAAAGAAGAGTAGAAGTCTGAGAAATGAATATATAAAAGACTCACTTTGCTTTTATTTATTATACATTTTATTAAATAATCTTCATTATATATTATGCATTGTTTTATTATAAATTTACTATCATCTTCTTTCCCTGACTTCTTACTAGAATCAGCTAGAAAATGTTTTAAATGCTACTGTCTGATCTGCAAAGATCCTGGTTAAATTTCTGTGAGGTATGAACTAGGCAGGACTATTTTTTAAATAGCTCTTATATTTGATAATAATATATTCTTTCAAGATTGAAATCTCTAAGACCTGGGATAAAATGAATGTCTCTATCCTAAACACATACCAATGTTATTCCTTGAAATATTCAATATTCACTACAAAATACACAAATAAGAACAGAGGTAAAATATTGCTTTGGTCTATTATCATTAAATATCATATCTAATCTTAGCTACTTTTTTTCCATTGTTTTCTTATTTCCCAAGAACGCTACTTTGCTGACCTCTTTTGACTCTGACCCTATTTACTAAATGTAATTTAATCATATGTCTTGTAGTTAGGTAATAATTCTCCAAGGATATAATAGATTCATTTTGCTCTATTTTCCATTTGTGATCTAGCCTTGACTTTTATAATCAGAATGGATGATACTTGGTGCTTTTTTTTTTTGAGTGTTACAATTGAAATATTATACTTGGTATATTGTAATGTTCTTCTGATTCTTCCCTCAATCCATGCATCGACCTTTTCTACCTCATCTGAGTTATTTCTGACTTTGTTAAGCTTGGTTTAAAGGTGATTTTGTATATAATCCATGGAGTCACAGATGTTAATGCAGCCTGTGAGTGGTCCTCCAGGGGTTGGTGCTGTATATCAGTCATTCCTGTTTTGGCTACTACTCTACCACAGAACCTCATCCGTAATCTGACAGCATATTAATGGGAAAAGTGTTAAAATAGAGAGGTGGATGGATTTTCCAGAGGGCAGCCAATTTGTGGAAACAGAAGCAAACATTAAGATCCAATGGGTGGTTCCCCTGTCTCTCATCAATTGGATTCCCTGAGCTCAGCCTAGTGCCTGGCCGTGGATCTCTGTTTCATGAGAGACTTCTATTTGGGGGATGTAGGGATGTGGGGTGGCTTGGGAGGGAGTGTAGATGTAACTAACCATCTTATTAAATAAGAAACACAGAACCAATGCAAAGAAGAAAGCCAAGAGATCAGAGCTAAGAGCTAAAACCTTACCCTTCCTCCTGTGGTGGTCCTACCTCTCCAAAAGAGAGCTACTTCCTGTGTTAAAATCTTTATGAAGACTTACGTTTCTGCCTTCTCATTGGTTGTAAACCCAACTACATGGCCGCCTCGTCACTGCCTGTCTGTACAGACCTCCAGGTCTTCTATGGTTGGTATTGAGATTAAAGGCGTGTGTCTCCAATGCTGGCTGTATCCCTGAACACATAGAGATCTACCTAGCTTTGCCTACCAAGTGCTGGGATTAAAGGCGTGCACCACCACCGCTCAGCTTTCCTATGGTTTGCTAATAGCTCTGACCACAGGGGAACTTTATTTATTAACATACAAATAACATTTTAGTACAAAATAAAATATCACCAAAAGGGAGGGCTGGGGGGTGGGAGGAAGGAGGAAGAAGGAGGAGGAAGGGGGCATCTGTGGATGGTGTGTGGAGTGAGTAGAAGATTTCTTAATAAAGGAAAATGAAATAAAAACAAAAAAGAAAACAAAACAAACAAACAAAAAAAGATTCAACGGGTGCATTCAGTCACACAATCTACCAAGTGTCATATTTTCTGCTTTTGTCTGTTAATTCTTCATGTTAGGTCTCAATATTTTCAAGTCAAAATCAGTACTGAAAATTATTTTCCTATTTTAATTACTTACTGAGCCTGTTATAACTTCTTTATTGCTGATCTTTCAAAGGACCTCCGCTTCAGGACATAAATGAACTGGCTACTAGCACTTGCTACTGAAGAAACAAGTAGCTATGGAATGCATAATGCAATTCATTCTCATAGAATTATCAGTTAACCAGAAGCTATGTTTTATCAATTGATAAGCAAAGACAATGAAACAATTGGTTCTGTGCAAGCCAAAATCACTCCTTTAGCTAAGTACCATCACCCTTTTGTACATTTCACATTTACAATCATACGGCAATTCCTTTTCTTTGTGAAGTTGTAGGGAAATGGTTTAGATTGTGCTATGAGTAAGTATCCCTGTATATGTGTGAGCTTGCAGTGTGTGCTTGACACAGCTGACCCACCCAGGCTTTTCTGCAGGCAGCGTGCACAGGAGAATCCTTGTAAGGGGTGGGAACTAGTTTTACTTTTGGAAAAACAGATATTTCATTATTCAAGTGTGTAAATTCAAACACCTATAAAAATGATAATTTCTCTCTGTGTGCAAATATTATATATGTGCATATGTGTACAATTGGACTATTATAAAGGAAGTAGGTGTTTCACTCACTTGTGGAAACATGTGTACAAACTGAGTTCAATGACTGTCAAGTATCTTCCTCTTAGATTATCCACATTATTCTTTTGGAAACACTGTCTATCACTAAACCTGTGAATCACTTCTTTGGCTAGATTGGCTAGCATTGGCCTACAGAATCTGCCTGTCTTTGTCTCCCTATGCTGGGGTGACAGGTGTTCATTTCATTCTTGGTATCTTACTTGAGTGCTGGGAATCTAAGTTTAGGTCTTCAAGCCTGCACAGCAAGCTCTAAACACACTGAACCTTTTACCTGCCCCAGTATTTCAAATTAAAGCATGATAATCCAATCTGCTATATTTAAAGCATCTGCCACTAATTTTAGCATTTGTCAGTGGCTATTTCATGCAAAATACTACTACAATAATCTAATACTGAGTTTCTAGCTCATTCTATGTTTCTATTTTCACTCACTGCAGTTACTAAAAGGAATACTCTTCCACCTTAAATTTTGTTCACTTGGTGATTTTATTTTTATGAGTTGAAAAATATTCATTCCATTTGGGTGTGGGCAGTTATTAACACTATTTGATTATATTCTGTAACTCAAATTTCTAGCTTTGACCAGAAATTAAGCTCTTGTTCCCTGTAAGTATGCTCCTTTGTTATATATATATATATGCCCTGTAGTGCTGACCTTTAGTCTGGTTTGACTCTTCTGTTTTTATGGCAACATAAAATAGCTCAAGTCTTATTTTGTGCTTTCTGCAAAAACAAGTGTAAGTCATTCCCCAAGGAACACTAGCCCCTTGTTGTAAAGGTATCATTGTTTGGGGGTCATTTAAGCAGACAGAACTAGTAAGCATATGCCTTTATACCAAGTCAGTTATACAACTATGTCCCTTTTTATTGACTAGCATTGCATGCAAAATATTAAAGGAAACATGAATTCCCACTCTTTTTTCTGGTTCCAATCCAGTGAAACAACATCCATGCTAGCAAACATCTCCTTTTTCCTTCTAGAAAACTATTGATATTCATGACCAAAGCAGAGACATGTGAAAACAATTTCAAAACGTCTGATACCTAATTGAAACAATTTTATAAATTTAGTATGAAATTTGCAAGAAGAGTACAAGATTGTTCACAGTTACGCTTAGTTTCAGTTAGATCATGCAGAGAAACATCTCACTGGCTGAAGGGCTGCAGCCCTTGTCTTCCTGGTGGTAGACAAGACTATTGGCTGCTACAGGCTCAGTTCTGTCTTGATTTCTTGATAGATCTGTCATCAACTATGGTGATATTTTATTTGTATTAAAATGTTATTTGTATGTTAATAAATAAAGTTGCCCGGGGGTTAGAGCCATTAGCAAACCATAGGAAAGCCAGGCGGTGGTTGAGTACACTTGTAATCCCAGCACTTGGTAGGCAGAGCTAGGTAAGTCTCTGTGTGTTCAGGGATACAGCCAGCATTGGATACACACGACTTTAATCTCAATACCAACAATAGAAGACCTGGAGGTCTATACAGACAGGCAGCGATGAGGCGGTCACATGGTTGGGTTTACAACCAATGAGAAGGCAGAACAGAAAGTCTATATAAAGACTTTAACACAGGAAGTAGCTCACTTTCGGAGAGGTAGGACCACCGCAGGAGGAAGGGTAATGTTTTAGCTCTGAGCTCTGATCTCTTGGCTTTCTTCTTTGCATTGGTTCTGTGTTTCTTATTTAATAAGATGGTTGGTTACATCTACAATCAACCATCAGAGTACTTCCTCTACAGCAGCTCCCTCACGTCTTTTTTGTTTAGATGTCTCACATAATGGCAGATTGGGGGGAGGGATGCTATATTGCAAGGCTTAGTGAATCTTTTAAGATCTCTTTCTTATTCATGCAGTTTGTTTTACTATATGATATTTTGCCAAACAAGCTGCTTTCTAGCTCAAATTGCTTTTGTAATTTTTGATGTAATTTTCCTCAATGATACCATTTCCCTGTCTCTCATTTTATGTGATCATCCTATGTGCCAAGCACTAGCTCAGTTTTCTGCATGTCAACTCCACAACCCCCTACAGAGGATTCTTTTACTGGGAAACTTTTTAATTTGTGAAGGAATTATTGCTTAAAGTCTAATCTGCAGATTGATTCAGCTTATTGATTTCTGCTAGTAAATAAATATATTTTAAATATTGTATCCTATATGTTTTTAGTCTCATTATGGAAATCTTATATTATTTTTAATTACTGGCCATTGGATGATCAGTTCAATCTCCCTACCTCAAGCTTTGTATTAGTTGCCATAAGGGGGCGAAGGGGGTAGATAAAAAAAATACTAACTTCTGCAAATACATCTTTTATTTCTTTTTATTTGTTCTTCTCTCATGCAATAGATCATCCCCTCCCTCCCTTCCTTCCAGCTCCCCCCACTTCCCCTTCCTCCAGATCCACTGGACCTCTTTTTCCTTCAGAAAAGAGTAGGCCTCACAGGGATATCAACCCAACACAGCATAACAAGATGCTTTACAACTAGGCCCAAACCTTCATATTGAAGCTGGATGAGGTAATTACCTCGTGAAAAGGGACCCGAGAGCGGGCAGAAGAGTCAGAGTCACCCCTACTCCAACACTTCGAAGTCCCACAAAAGCCTCATGTTAAACAACTAGAATATATATGCAGAAGACTTAGCTCAGAGCCATGCAGGCTCCTTGACTGTGGCTTCAGTCTCTGTGAGCCCCTAAGGGCCCTGCTTAGTTGTTTCTGTGGGTGTGTTCTCCTGCTGTCCTTGACTCCTCTGGCCCCTACAAACATCCCTCCCCGTCTTCCACAAGGTTCCCCAAACTTCCTCTAATGTTTGACTCTGGGTCTCCACATCTTTGCTTTTTCTCTGACAAGGCTTCACCTGGCTCTCCTGGAACTCACTCTGTCGGGCACCCTGGCCTCGAAACAGAGATCTGCCTGCCTCTGTCTCCTGAGTGCAGGGATTAAAGGAGTGTGCCACCACCATCCAGCTGTAAATATGCCTTTATGTGTAATATTTAGTGAAATTTCAGAGCTACTGGCCCCATTAATAAAGCAATGCCAACCGCTTCTGTCATATTCAGTTCCCTTTCATTACATTGATGGCCCTTATCGGTCTGTATTTCTTACTTTAAAAAGTACTTTTATGTCAACAATTAGTGAGCCCTGATAATGGTTCCACATAAAAATCGTTTAACTTGTTCACAGAAAGCTTGAAAGTAAACTTTGTAGATCTACTTTATAAAAGTCAGATTTGAAAACCATTGCACATTGTGTCTGAAGAGCAGCAACTGGTACCACACAAAGAATTCTAAAAGGAACAAAATCCCCCTTTTAATCATACCCATGTTTACAATTTGTATGTGGCCTTTATATCAGATGCGTTTCTCAGAAGTTCAAAATTTTGTTGGAAACTGTAAACTGGGAGTCCAGAGTCAGGGACTCAGCTGTCATTTTGTAAGTACGTACTTATTTTAATTGGGAACGCTCCTCTGACCTTTCTGGGCATCAATTTGTTTGGGGTTTTGTTGTTCTTTTTGTTTTTTGTGTTTGTTTTTTCTCACTGGCTCTCAGGGAAGTATGTCTCTTGTATTTAATGTATTTAAATGAACTTAATACATTGTTAAAGCTCAAGCAAATAGAATCATAGAGCTTTGTGCTGCTTTTCACAATTGTCTGCATGATTTGGCTTTAGATTGCAGCTACTGAATGAATGTAAAGACGTTCTATGGGGAATTCAGGTGGGCTACCGAAGGAAATTCACCCTGAGTAAACACAAATAATTATGGAGTATGTGGTTATAATGAAAATATGTGTTTTCAAAATAAATTGAATTCAAACAGTTGAATTCATATGTTTAGTTTAGAATAAGAATAATGAAGAAAGGTGCTACTTTGAATAGCAGTGCAAGGAGATTATCTGACTAATAGCCTTCTGAATTTGCTCACACTGTTTCAGGTTGCTTTCAGGAAATGCTGACCCTATTTGTTAAGAATCCATGGGAAATTATTCTTTTGGACTGTCAGCTCAAGGTTGAATTCCTGTTTGAAACAGGTGATCATTTCTGTAGGTCTTGCGCTCACCTCAGCAGCTTTCACACAAACCCAGTGTCAGAATCAAGGTCATGCTAAGGCTGCACCTGCCAGTAGGCACCACACAGGAGGCCCATCACTCACCCATCCTTATTAACAAATCACATGAAGGCAATAGCTGTAATTCTTATTAACATTCCATATCAGGCAATAGTGCCAAGAGCATGTAAAGTTGACCAGCACAGCCCACTCCACGAATAGGTTCCCTGCAACTCATGACACTTTGGAACCTCACTATAAGCTTTCCCATTAAAATTCAGTCAACTGCAGCAATTGAATATGTTGTCAGACACTTTATATTGTATTTCTGTATTTGAAGGTCAGCTACTTGATAAAATACATTTGCCTCTGTGGTGGCTGTTCTCAGCTGTCAACTTGACAACATTTGGAGTCAACCACAACCAAACATCTGGGCACACCTGTGAGGGATGTTTTATTAAGTCATTTGAAGTTGGAAGACCCACTTTTTAGCTTTTTTATCTGGACCATTTGAAGGGGGAAGATTCACCTTTAATCCAGATCTTTTGAGATGGAAAGAGCCACCTTTAATCTAGAACAGACTTACTGCTGGCAACCTGTATAATAAGTACATGGAAAAAGAAAGGTTGCTCTGTAGCAAGGTCCTTGCTGTTGTTCCCTTTGGAGGCGAAGGCCAAGTAAGCACAGAGTCAAACTACACAGAGTCAGGGAGAATGCTGAAACAACAAGCTCAGTTTATTCAGGAAGAGACAAGCCTTATATACCCTCCACGCCACCCTTGGGCGAGGTCTAATGAATATGCATCAGCTGGTGTGACATAGCTGTCTCTCATTGGTCCAGGTCATCTCCAGATCATGTTTCAGCTGCTGTTGCTAAGACCATCAGGCAAACCCAGACTGGCTCTCAGAAAGTATCATTTTTACTTGTTTGGGACTTCTGGCTCTCAAACCCGTTAGGGATGAGTCATCCCACATTGCTCTTTGTCTCTTTGCTCTCACTCTCAGTGGCAAGTACATTTTTTATTGGCATAACTGAAGACCAGCTGAGACATACAGGCTTATGGACTGAAAAGTGCAAAATTCTTGGACTTTGTTGGCAGCCATTGTTGGACTGGATGTATCACAGCCTGTAATAAATCCCAACATACGTGTGTGTGTGTGTGTGTGTGTGTGTGTGTGTGTAAATATATGTGTGTACATATATATGCATATATTTACACTGAAGGTTCTGTTCCTCTAGAGCTTAATACATCTCTTATTTCCCCCCACACACTCAACACTCATACTGTATGAAGAGTACTTGTGAGCATAATTAAACAAGATATATTTCTTAAAAGACACAAGTGTTCAAAACTTGTAGATTATTAATATTCCAACAGTGTTTTACAATAGAATTTTATCTGATGCTCCAACAGTCAGGAAGTATTTTCACTATGGGCCTCTCTGTGAGTACATCCCTGAACATGGTTGTGTATACCCTGCTGTGGAATGATAGACTTTGCTTTACATCTAAATTCTAAGTGTTTTGTTTTAAATTAATTTTGGGCAGTTCCTTTTGGGGGGATGCTGCAGGAGTGGGGGAATATATGAGGAACTGGGAGCTGACAGGGTTTGGGCTACATGATGTGAAATTCCCAAAGAATCAATAAAGACTTATGTTATAAGAAAAAAGAAAAGTAAAAATGGATGTTTATGTTTTGAAATGTACTACAGGTTTTTTTTTTTTACTCAAGGTGTGAAGATGAAAATGAATTTAGAAATAAATTTATGTTATGATAATTATTTTTATTATATGACTGACCAAAACAGCATGTTTTATGATTCATTTAAAGGGTGGAAAGAAGCATGAAATAAAAGTAATTTCTTAAATGTGTAAGACATGATGATATGTATGGCCCAGAGCTCAGGTGTCCCTTTTACTGCAGCATTGCTTAAGTATTTGTCTTTCCACTGTGATCTTTCTCTTCCATTCAAACTACTCAGTAAGACCTCCCTGGACCAATGCATTTCACAAGTCATTACCACACATTTAACTTTGAAATAGTATTACCAATGAACAAACATACAAATAATTCATTTAAAATATCTTTGTTGTAAACAGCTTTTCAAAACTTTTTTGGCTCAAGATTAATATTTATACTTTTCTGTCTGAATCCTGTGGACAAACAGCTAATAAAATGCAAAGTTGCCAGCAGCTTATACATCACCTGCCGTGTTTGTGAAATATGCTTATATTGGAAAATATCAGAGGGGGGTAAAGCATTACTATGAAAAATAAAATGGAGTAAGATCTAAGATAAATAAACAGAACTTGTTGTCATGGGGCTGTGTCTTTATTAAATATTTAGTTAATATTCCTTCTTTTTGTAACACTTAGTTTTTTCTGTTCTTAACTCACAGAAATATACTATAAAAATTTGAATTCCACTAATATTAATAAAATTGGTTCAAAATTGATTACTATCTATATCAAGACTGTTAAAGCACACAATATGTTTAGAAATAAATGTTCAAATGACAGATCATGAAAATGAACCCTCATCTGGTCCATTATCTCTAATTCATAAATTTAGAAGAAACACTGAGGGTTTCTGTAACATAAATATTATAAATGCTTATTAGTACCTTAGATGTTCAATTTCCCTGAAATATTACTGAGTCAATAAGGAGATTTAATTGCAATACATTTACAGCATAGAATTTTAATAGTTAATATTTTAATTATGTAAAATACTTTAATAATCATTGGCATTTTCTTTTATTTTAAAATGGTCTGTCCTGCTTCAATTTCTTTATCCATAAAGTAATATCTAATGGTTTTCTAAATAAATTTAGTATTATAAAAAGCACTTGAATATTTCCTGTCTTTATTATCCCTGATTTTTTTTCACTTAGAACAATGGACATAATTGCATCTTCAATAATTCATTCAATATTGCATAAATAAAGAAATCTCAGTTTGGAAAATCAGTGTAGTTACTTGTGAAAAACATACTTCTACAACAAAATACAAAAGACTTGAAATTCTAAACTGTATTTAATTTGTAATTTATTTCCACTAACTTCCATTAGTTAACTGTTCATTAAAGAGTGATACTTTCTGTGTGTACTGGTTAGGACTGACGTGCTTAATATTTGTGATTCATGCAGCATGTTGATTCTTCTAGCACAAAATAGTTTTCAGAAGAGTTGGCCAGAAAACAGATATATGACATTCTTTATGCTTAGTAGAAATAATTTCTTGATTTTATTGGGAATAACAGTTATTTTTTTTTAAGAAAATCCTGTAAGTAAAAATTTTGGGTTAAACTTGTCTATGTATTTTCCTTATTTTTAATACATTTGATTGTCAACTACATAGTATAACTCTAGTCTCAGAATGAATGTGTAATGACCAGTTTTCCTCCATTTTCTGAAAGAACTACTAAAGGTTCTTAATTTCTGCATTTGACTAGATGATACATTTCTTTTGAAAACTAATTTTAAATGTCTTTTGATTACTTATAGAATAATTTTGACAGCCAGGTGGTGGTGGCGCATGCGTTTAATCCCAGCAATAGGGAGGCAGAGGCAGGCGGATCTCTGTGAGTTTGAGGCCAGCCTGGGCTACCAAGTGAGTCCCAGGAAAGACACAAAGCTACACAGAGAAACCCTGTCTCGAAAAAAACCAAATAAATAAATAAATAAATAAAATAAAATAAAAAATAAAAAAAAGAATAATTTCGGTTTACTATTTCTTGAATCCGTTTGCTTTTGTTATAAGTATATTTGGTTTTGGTTTAACATTTTAATTCAAATTATTATACTGTATTCACATTCTTCATACCTAAATGTAAACTTGTTAAGAATGGCATTTATTCTTAATCTAGATGGCTTTTAAAGTAGATCCTTGTCAATTTCTAGATGGTAGCACCCACCTATAATCACATCATTCTGGAAGTGTACACAGAGTCTGAAACGTAGGATCTGCCTGGCCTACATAGGACCAAGTGTCAAAAAACCAACCCAAACAAATACAGTAGAGCTTATAAAACAGTACAGATTTATAACTTACTAATACTCTACATAATATATACCTAAACATTCCAATAACAGTTTATAATATGTATCCTAACTCAATAATTTATTTCTATGGTTGCCATATGAATATGTATTGTTTATAGACTCTTACCATTAACTGTCTAAATAAATTCCATGAGAAGGGTCAAATAATTGAAGACACACGGTACCTGGGGGCAAGTTCTTCCATCAAAAAAGTAGTTTTGACCATTTTAAATAGTACTGTAATTCTTTTTTTTTTTTTTTTTTTTTTTGGTTTTTTGAGGACAGGGTTGTTTCTCTGTGTAGCTTTGCACCTTTCCTTGAACTCACTCTGTGGACTAGGCTGGTCTCAAACTCACAGAGATCTGCCTGCTTCTGCCTCCTGAGTACTGGGATTAAAGGCATGCACGACCACTGCCCGGCTATAATACTTACCAAGTATATTTGTATAATAATCTGTAATATTTTGTGTCTATAATATACTTTTTCTTTAAAATTTATTTTATTTTATTTTATATGTATGGGTATTTTTGCCTGCTTGCATATCTGTACATCAAGTATATGCCTGTTTTTCACAGAGGCACAGTAATAGTATTGAATTCCCTTGAACTGAAGTTACAGATGATTGTGAGCTTCCATGTGGGTGCTGGTAATCTAACCCAGGTCTTCTGGAAAAGTAGTCAGCACTCTTAATCATGAAGCCATCTCTCTAGTCACTGGAATATACAATTTTGATTTGATGGCTTTCTATTCTGTTTAGGCTGTTTTAACCTTCAACTTAGTATTTTATGATCTTCAAGCCAAACTACAATTCAACTTCATTATTTGTTTCCCTATTTTAATCAATAAATAAAAGAACATCTTCTTAGTGTATAGATTTTCTTTTTAATCAAACTGAGAACAACTATACAATTTTAAATAGAATAGTTCTAGGAGCTTCCAACCTCACATTTGTGTGTACACACATCTGTATGTGTATGGCACACCTGCTGGCTGATGTTCTCATTTACATGTACTCAAACACTTGATGGAGTACTATTTTCTTTTTTTGTTTTGTTTTGTTTTTTTCGAGACAGGGTTTCTCTGCGTAGCTTTGCGCCTTTCCTGAAACTCACTTGGTAGCCCAGGCTGGCCTCGAACTCGCAGAGATCCGCCTGCCTCTGCCTCCCAAGTGCTGGGATTAAAGGCGTGCGCCACCACCGCCCGGCTGGAGTACTATTTTCAAGAAATACAAAAGGCTACCATGTTCCCCCAATGTTTCTTGAAATGACTTTATCAGAAATTCCTCTATTAGATTATTATTTCATTTTTATGTAATAATGATTTTTTTGTTTTTTAAAAATCCACCATCTTATCTATTTCTAGAATTTAATGCCAAATTTTGAGAAACTATTTTAAGTGGTTTTTTTCCTATAAATTTATTTAGAAAAACCATTAAACACATATTACTTTATGAATAAAGAAACCAAGGAAAAGACTGACCATTTTGAAAGAAAACATGGGATTTGATCTCAGAATCCAGCCCTGATAACTGTACTTATCATCACTAATTTCTTTCACTTAGAGCAATAAATATTATTTTATCTTCAACTTTTTTGGATAAGAATACAGAATTGTTATGTAGTAATGTGAGTACATCATCTTAAATTCTTATGAATTTTTCCAAGTTTATAAATTGATTTCAATACTAGCTTAATAGTAACCTCTAATAGGTCACTGTTTTGACTTCTTTCCAATATATTCAGCTTGAGATTCATAGAAATAAATCTTTTTCAAACACTGAGATTCTTATGTGCATATATATACATATGATTTATTGCATCAGCATTTATGCTACTGTATGTTTAAATCCAGCAATGGCTGTCTTCACACTGGTGCATAATTAAATTAGGTAATTACACAGGGATACTGATGCTAAATGACTTTGGCAAGGACACCTGAATTTGGACACCACTGTGGGTAACATTGAAATCCTCTTTATTATGTGACTAGCACTGAGAATGTCTTGTCTAGATATAACTGCTAGCTAAATATTTAAAAGCATATCACATGTCTTTATTATATCTTCAAAATTGTTATTTTCTCACCGTAGAATAATTCACTCTAACCCAATTGTCCATAACTTATTTTGTCATCTAGAAACATTGGTTCCTACAAGATCTCAAAAAACTTCATTTCCTACTTAACGACTGTTTATGGAGTTATTGAGGTGCCACATTATCATTTGGCATTCAATCATTTATTATAATAGTGACAGGAAAATATCAATGGCACAGCAATTATGAATTTCTTAAAAAGAGTTTTCCCCTTAAATATTCATTTCATATCTGTCTTTTATGTCTATTACACAATGTGGTATATTTGCAGCAAGTAAGTCCTGCTGTGGCCAAATAATTCTACCTGTTTACACAAGGGGGAACATCTGTTTTCTCTCATTTCTGAGGTTAAAGAATCTGCAGTGTCAAAGGCAGTCTGGAACAAAGCTTGAAATACTATAAAACTACAAAGGAAGAAACCCCTTTCCCTCCTAGCACCAGGACTTCTTTATTTGTCAAGATTTGTATTTCAGCATTAATTGTACACATTCCTCATTTAAGCATCATTAATCTCCATATATTTTTAAAAGCACTTCTTGCATATTATGAATTCAGTTGTGATTCCTGAAATCAGTTGTGTTTATGATTTAACCCTTAATGGAACAATATAAGAAACACTTAAGACTAAAGGCGGGCTAAGAATGGACTCTAGTAGGATGGGACCTGTTTACCTTTGAATATGGAATGATGCCCCTTGCTCCCTAAAAGGCCCCACCAGCCTGTGACATTATTGGATTGGGAGGGAGTGTGTAAGAGGTATTGCCTAGCAGAAAGATAGGTTTTTAGAGTCATGACCTTGAAGGAATATTGAGACCAAAGTCCCTCCTTTCTTTTTCCATCTGGATACCCTGAAGTGAACATGTTTCTTCAACCACAGATTTACACCATTACATACTCCCTCACCACAGCAGCAGAAGTGTCAAGCAATCATGTACTAAATAAACTACCTGACGAAAATACTCTAACCAAATCAAAATTAGTTACTAAATGTTTTAGTGAACATTTTCAATGTTAGGACTGCTTTGTTAGCAGGGACTGTAGGTGAGTGTTACTAAGAAAGACTGTATTGAATTCCAGAAAATAATTATGTCAAGTATCTTTGTGATTTATACTACAAGTTAGTATGAGTATTATTCTTGATTAAAATCAAATTTAGCATAAATAGATCCATCCCCGATGAAGACTAGCTAACTAGCATTATCTCATTAATTAGATACTTTGACAATGGAGTTGTGGTTGACTATGTAAAGCAGCAAACTATTGCCTGCTTACTGGTCTTTTTATAAAGCACATTGAAAAGTAATCATGACAAGATTGACATATATCCTATGTGACACACCCATATACTTTTCCAGTGTAAAATCTGCTGTTATTTGAGTATTCTCGAGTATATCTTAGATATATCGAATAATGAATATACAGGAAAATGTTGCTGATAACTAATAATTGTGTGTATATTGTGCATTTTTAAATGAATTTCTTGAATTCTTTTGTCTTTGGTTTAGGTCTCCACATTTTATTTTTGGATATTTCTCCTCGTCTATTCACACTAATATACATAGTGTCCAAGGAGCTGTATGTTCACAGCAAACAGTTATTAACTGTGCAAACAATTCTGCAGGGGTAATTTATGAAATGTGTTATGAGGTTATAAAATTGGTAGGGAGTTGTAAGAGAGGACCAAAAAAGGGAAAAAACATAAAGAAATATGAGATTAGATTCATGTGACATAATCTCAAAATCATTACTTTTATGATATCCTGCTGGTAGGGAAAAATTACATTGGACTCAAATATAAAGGTGACATATTTTGGAATATAAAGCTGTCATACTGGTTGCAAGGTAGGCTTAAATTACTTTTGTTTACAACAATCTTGGTTATTTAACTTGATGATAATCTATGAAAACTCTTATTTGCTTCTACAACCAGTTCTGACATCTGCAACAATGTGAAAAGAAAACCGTCTGTATGAAGAGATTATATTTAGGGTTGGAAATTTTTCCTTCCAAGAAACTCATTGATTGGTGTTGTTCTCAACTCTAGGAAGTCTCTGGTATAAAATGGCTTTTACATTTTTGCTATGTTGAGCCATTACATAAGAAAGTAATAAGAAAAACAATAAGAACTTTCACTGGCAATCTCTAACTAGTCATTGAAAGACTGCAATGGTTTTTAAATATCTGTAAAACTCTCTTGTGTTCATTGATAAGCAAATGATTATGCAAATTGAATCACTGAAAGTCTAGCAGATGGTTATCTAAGTTAACTTTTCTCTATTTGATTGAACAACAACTTTTTTTTTTTTAATTTAAGGTTTTTCACTCCCTAGAAGGCCTGAAAAGCATTTAGCTGATCCCCTTACCCTACAGGTAGATAATAAACCCAGAAGACACTGTGACATCCCTTTTTCACCTAGGACTTGAGTGATTGATAACTGGTTGTAAACTTTATCATTAAGCAGTATCATACATCTGTTTTATCATTTACATAAAAATCAATGTGCTGGAGCATCTGCAGGACTTAGAAAATTAGTAATATGAAAGCACTGAATTGTTTGAGAAAAATTCTGGAGCATTTTATGTATTCAAAACTCACTTTGAACCAGTAGATATAGTCATAATTTCACCACTTCACTGCAGAACTTTACTTTCTTGACTCATCATAATTGTTTAAAACCCACTAAAATGTATAATTACATCTTTAAAGAAGACTACTCAAATTTACTGTAAAACAATTACTTTTACCATATATAAGTAGAAAGAGCAGCTACAGACTCTGACTAATGAGGATCTAAGTTGGTTCAATATAAAACATACAGTGGATAATGCTTTTATAAACATGAAATTGTGGGCATTTCTCTGGTAAGCTGGTAACTTTCCCTTCTGATAGATCTCCTTCTTTGGTTTGGCTTGGATTTTCAATATTCCACAAAAGTCTGAGTGTCCCTTTACTTGGTCTGTTAGTACTCACATGCAGTAGAGCTTTTAAATAGTGCCCCTATGTAGGAGGCTTTGAGCCGCTGGAACCTGCCTTCCATGTGAACTGTAGAAGCCTTGTTTCTTCCTTTAACCTTTCTGCTCCTGGCCCTTAGGGTATAATTTCACTTGGCTGCACCCTTCTGCCATGATAGATTGCCTTCAAAGAAACTAAAATGCAATTAAGTCAATCAATTTTTTACTAAAATAAATTCTGAGACTGTGATCCAAAATTTTCCCTTATAAGCTGATTGTGTCAGGTACCTGTAATAGTCATGGAAAGCTATCAAACATGTATAACCAGTATGTGATGGCTAGATCACATGGTAGTATAGTGCTTATTAGAGTCTCTATTCTGTTCCCATAGTGAATTCACTTCTTACAATCCCAACAATATAGGAAACTTCTCTTTTCTTCTGCATCTTCATTGCCAGTTCTTATCATCTTTTTTATGATAATTACTCTAATTAGGTAAGATGACAACACCTGGAAGTCTTTGATTCATATTTCTTTGTTGGTGAAAGAAAATGTGAAAGTTAGAGAGGTAGCTCATTGGTAACAGAGTTTAATGTCCTTCTTTTGATCACCAACACCAAAAAACAAAATGCTTCCTATATACTCTCACAAGGAAACAGAATGATATTTAACCATAAAAACACTGGTATACAGTCATTCTTCCTCATATGTGGACACTAGCTAAGATTCTTTGTTTTGTATGCTTAATCTGGAGTACATGAGAAAGACAGGAACCTAGAAACAGGCCACTTGAGTGAATGGCTTTAGAGAGTACAGGGGTAAAATACAGATGTCCTAGTTAATTTTTATGTCCATTTGATATAGCCAAGAGTCACCTGTAAAGAGTGAATCTTAATTAAAGAGTTGCCTTAATCAGATTAGCCTATAACCATTTCTGTGAGATAGATTATCTTGATTGATGATTGATATGAGGGTGCAGCCCACTATAGGAAGTACCATACCTAGGCAGGTAAGACTGGATTGTATAAGATGCTACCTGAGCATGAGCCAGTGAGTAAGCCAATAAGTGTTGTATTTTTAAAATTTTATTATTAATTAATTAATATTATTTTAAGGCATGTTACCTTTGTTTATGTTGTATTTGTTTAACTCTGTGAAGCTGTGTTACTGTGCCTGTCTAAAACACCTGATGGTCTAATAAAGAACCAAATGGCTAATAGTAAGGCAGGATAGAGAACTAGGCAGGCTGGCAGGCAGAAAGGATAAATAGAAGGAGAAATCTGGGAGAAGAAATAAGAAAGAACAAGAGAATAAGGAGAGGAGAACTTCAGGGGTCAAACACCCAGACACCCAGCTACACAGAGTAAGAAGGAAAGAAAAGGTATATAGAAATACAGAAAGGAAAAAGCCCAGAGGCAAAAGATAGATGGGATAATTTAAGTTAAGAAAAGCTGGCTAGAAACAACCCAAGCTAAGGCTGAGCATTTGTGATTAAGAAAAAGCCTCCATGTGTGATTTATTTGGAAGCTGTATGGTGGGTGCCCCAAAAGAGCAAAATACACAACAACAAATAATTAGGATTTTTCCAGGCTTTCTACTTCAGGTACCTACCTTGAGTTCCTGTCCTGACTTCCTTCAATGACAGAGTGGGGCCTAAAAGTGTAAGATGAAATACCCTTTCCTCCTTGAACTGCCTTTCTCATGGTGCTTTTCACAGCAACTGGGTGTAAACTAGGGCAACAGATAAAATTAATGTAAAATACAGGTGTTAGAAAATTTCAAGGTTAAAGTAGCATGGGAGCTGGAAAAATGAAGTTTTGAGGGAAGACTTGACGCCAAGAAAGGTTCATGAAAAGCTACAAAACAACTATGAACTTCTAATCCAAGAGGGAAAACTCGGTAAGAGGAGTTAGTGGAACACAGGCGGCTGACAGCTAATAAATCCATAACCAGGGTATTATTATAATATGGGGTTAATAGGCCCTGCTGGGGAACTCACTATTGTTATTTTTGTAAATGATCATGCTCTCAAACTCCGTTCAAAATATTTATGCCTATGAATTTATGTTGTTCTCCACTTCTGTCAAGAAGCTTCCTTTTGCAGTCAGTAGTGGTTAATGCAGAATCATAACTGGCCATAGTGCTGAGGATAAATAGCACTGGATGCTCAGTTGCTGATGAGTCATCTATATCAATATCTAAGGCTCAGGAAAGTTCAAGAAAGCAGGGACTGAAAGAACAAAATAATATAGAAACCAGAGGATCAGGAGGAGCTGTGAAGAGGACTTTAGGATATGACATCACTGTTGTATACAACCAAGTCATAACAGCTGTGATATGTACACCAGAAAAGCAGATTATATTTTCCTTTTATTGAAAATACATTTTTTTTCTCACATAGTATGTCCCAATTATGGTTTTCCCTCCTTCAGTTCCTCAAAGTTCCGTCCCACCTCTCCTTTCTTCCAATTCAACACCCTTTCTGTCTCTGATTAAAAAACAAACAGGCATTTAAGGGATAATTATATAATAAATATAATATAATATAATATAATATAATATAATAATATAATATAATAATATAATATAATATAATAATATAATATAATAAAACAAAAATTAACACATTAGAATTAGACAAAACAAACAAGCAGAAGGAAAATGACCCAAGAATAGGCACAAGAATCAGAGAGGTACCCATTGACACACTCAGGAATCCCATAAAAATTAAACTGGAAACCATAATATATATACAGTGGACCTGGTGCAGACCCTGTGCCAACTGCCTCAGTCTCTGTGAGTGCATATGTGGAAAAGTACCATTTCAAGCTAATCAAATTTTCAGCATGGATGGTATGAGGACCTTCAAGATCCAGTCCTATCAAATTAGCTATGGGTAATTGACGGTTGCTGAAAGAAGGAGAGTCACTTTTGTTTGAGAATGAGACCACTGGTAGGTTAGTGACCAGCAGTCATGTTGCCTGACTCTACCCTATATATTTAGGATCATACTCATAGATTTCTGTTGCCCTCAACTTTGGTCAGGGAAGCTTCTAAGTGGGTAGTGTTTAAAGTAGAGATTCACAGCTTTTCAAAGTCCTGAGTATAAATAACTGAGTGATCAGCTGTGGATGGATCAACTATATCGATCACTTCCCATCAAAGGCCCAGGGAATTTCAAGGAAGATGGAATGGAAAAAAATATAAGAGCTGGTAGATGGAAAGGAGAGCTTTGAAATGTTGACTATTGGACCTGACATGGCTGATACATATATCAATTTATAGCATCTTTGATTATGTGATTACCTGTGCAAGACCTACACAAGCTCAAGGTAGTAAAACTGCTATTATGGAAAGGGGAGGTACCCTTAAGGCCCTCTCCTTACAGAAGAGCTATGGGAAGGTGATGACTGCTAAAGGTGTGAGAGTCCCTTTCCTTTGCAGAAATGGCCATTGGTATTTCCATCCTTTGTGGATACACATATGCAAGGCACTGTTTGGACGTGGGGGTTATTAATACTAATCATAAAATATTACATATTTTAAGGGTATGAAAAGAGGATCTCTATATATTTACACCAAAGTATAAGTATAAGTAAGGAAATAAATTGCAAATTATCTTGACTAGGTTATTTTTTTTTTTTTTTTTTTTTTTTGGTTTTTCGAGACAGGGTTTCTCTGTGTAGCTTTGCGCCTTTCCTGGAACTCACTTGGTAGCCCAGGCTGGCCTTGAACTCACAAAGATCCGCCTGCCTCTGCCTCCCGAGTGCTGGGATTAAAGGCGTGCGCCACCACCGCCCGGCACTTGACTAGGTTATTAAATATAGATATTATCATTATAATATAATATTGAGCTGGGACTTATGTTACATATCTTTAATCCTAGTAATTGAGAGACAGAGGTAAGTAGATTACTGTGAGTTCCATCTAGAGCAGAACTATATTGTGAGATCCTGTCTCAAAAACCAACCAAATGAGCAAAAGTCACATTATATTCTGAAATGTATATAAACTACTATATCTCACACAGAAATTATTTTAAACACATTTCAGGCAATAAATTTCTTACTAACCTGATATGATCACTATGTATCATATACTTGGATTAAATTATCATACTATAAATCAAAAATTTTTGAAAAAAATAAAAATTTGGATACCAATTCATATAGCTTTCTTTTAGCTTGGATATATTCATAAAACTACAGGAAGCAACATACCAGAATAAACTTCTTTGTGTGTTATTTTAAAATGTTTCAGGTAAGCATCAGTAATATTACGAAAAAACAAACTGCAGGTGTTCAAGTTGAGCCTGCTCCTGAGACATGATGTCTACTCCTTCCCATAACACTCACACCTGCTGCCTCTCCCACCACCTGACCAGCACACTTCCCCTGGAGCAGTGAGGATGAGTTCATCATACTGTCAAATGTTTACATTTGCATCTTCTCATTTTATGCTGAAATTCTCCTTCCCTGATAACATACTGAATGTGATTTAAAAATTGTGTTAAACATTTTTTAATAAAGAAGTTCTTCAAGTACTTAATTTTGAATGACTATTTGACATCAGTCATGTGGAACCTGGATCTGCCATTCCTTCAGGTACAACTGGCAGATATTCCATAATAATTTATTAAAATGCAATTACAGAAAGAAAATAATTAATTCTCCTATTTTTCATCTATTGGAAACAAAGAAAAAACAATAAAAAATAACAATTAAGGAAATCACTAAATAACCTACCAGAGTTTGATTTGATATCTAGACTTGCAGAATTTTGAATTTGGATGTAAACAGGCAAGATGGTCGACTACAATATGTTCTACTAAATCAGATGTCTCTTTTTCTATGCACTTGCATCTAAAATTTATGTATTTTTCTTTTTATTCTTTCTAATGTTTCAGTATGTAAAACCTTATAAAGAAAAAAACAGGACTTCTTTAAAAATAATCCTGTGTTTCTCATGTAAAGCATATAGAAAAATAGAAATGGTAAAAATGAATACAGTGTTTGGGTTAAAATACCCAGTAAAGAAATTCTTGACTTAAAAAATAACAATATAACATATAGTCTAAGTATCAGAAGAAATAAACAATAGTGTCTTCATGCTGTAATACTTAGCAGGTTTTGAAGAACACAGATTTTTGAGATGTTTACCAACAGTTCCTCAGCAGTACCTTACCTTGTGGGTTTTTATCAATATTTTATATATTTTCTGCAAATGCACAAAATACTGAGACATGTGCAGTTGTCCACAGTAGAACAATATTCTATTCCATAGATGTGAATTGCTTTCTGAGAAGAATTTTCACAGTAAAGAGACTAAAATCTGTGAGCTGGCTTCATGTTGGTCAGCACTGCATTCTAATGCCCACTCCATTCCTCCGACTTTGACTTAAAATTGGTTTGTATTGTCTACCCATTTTTGTATCTACAAAACTATCAGATACTCTCATGTTAGTCAAGAACATTGAAAAATATTACAGCTAACCATTTTCTAAAAGAAGCGAAAAGAAAGTACACAAGAATCAATGTTTTAGAAAGGGCACTCACATCAATTGCCCAGACTCCATCGTTAATTTGGCTTGGGCTATTATCAGTGGAGCTGTGTGTTCATCACTCCAGGAAACAAGTTGGATGCTGGCACAATGGAAAACACCCTGGTCATTTTTCTTCATCTCGGTGTTTCCTGCCTCACACATGAGCAGGAACAGACTGGTTTGCTCAGTCATTCTCAGAGACTAGAAAACTGTCAATATGCTTCCAAATAGAAATAGTTTTAGGGTAATACATTTATCACAGTGTAATATTCAAATAGTTTATGTTTGTTACAAGTTTAGGATTCTCTCTTAGTTGAAATGTCTGATTTCTCAGTTCCCAGGAGCACAGTTACCTAGTAAAGAGTTAAGTAAACCTTAATGAGGAAAAATGAGGAACCAACCCATGTTTTGAAACCATCTCATTGGTTCACTGTCCCTTTCCTTGCAATCTGGCCTCTCCTTCAATCAGCAATTCTTAAATTTGAGAAATAATTCAAGGCTGAAAAACTTACAGTTCAAAACATTGCTCTCTGTTATTTTGACTATTCGTTCTTAATTTTTTTTGTAGAAATTGAAGTGATACCTTTATTGGCTTCATGCTTATAATTTTCCTTGCTTGTCACTATGACCAAACACATCACTAGAAAAGAACTTAATGGAAGAAGCACTTTATTTTGGGTCAGAGTTTGTGCATACAGTCCATAATGGCAAGGAACTTAGGGTGGGAGACTGGCTATTGATTGTGGCAGCAACTCATATCTCCCTAGAAAGAGATGGGATGTGTGTAGATCTGTGCTGTAACTCCTAAGACCTACCAAGCCACACAAATCCGCTTATTTTGGCTCTACATTTCCTTCCAAAGTTCCACAGCCTCCCAAACAGTGAAAAAAACTCAGCACCAATTACTCAAACACATGAGTCCCTGGAGCCTTTCTCACATTCAATGTGGAACAGCATCAGCAGTGTAATTAAGGATATTGTGTTCTTTGACTATTCCCTTCAGGTCTCAGCAGGGAAGGAAATGCTGTCTTCCCAACCATGTACCTCTTTAAGGCATTTGTGCTCACCCAGTATTGTTCCTGTTTACTTTCTAACATATCACTGTTTTTCACTCCTATTGCAACCACAGAGACCTCTTTGAACATTTACTATCTCTTACCATTAGGTTTAACAATACATTATGTATGATAGCTTGTAGAATTCTCTGAAATTTTCATATGTAACTCTTCTTCCAATGCAGATTAATCTGGACTAGCAGTTTATGTCGACTCCTCTAGCTCATCTCTAAGATATGACTGAAGATTCCCTTCTACTATTTCTACTATATCCATGTAGGTAAGAACTTACATATATTAAACCAGCCGTCCATCCAGCTGACTTAGACCTTTTTAGGTAATTGTATATCTTTGAAGTTTTCCCATTAAGGATTAAGCACCCACATAGTGCACTACACTTTCCAAGGGAAGTCTGAAGGCCTTTTCATCAGTTCTGCCATGGTTAAGAAGGTTCTATCACCTTTGTCTCCATGGGTATACGATGGTAAGTTGAACTCTAGGTATATAGTCAACAATTTGTGAAGAAATTAAATACCAGTTTGACCATTCCTGGGTGGGTTCAGCAGGTTTGGAGTATCACTTTACAATGGCCACTTCATTCAACACTTTTTCTTTGTCTAGAAAAGACTGAATGATAAATGCAATTTGGAGATTCAGGTCTACTGAGCCACAAAAAGGAGAAAGATTTTTAAATTTTATACCATGTAGAAATATTCATTAAAGTTTCATCTTGGATTTGAAAATTATATTTGAACATCATCTGAGCTGTGTTGGAATTCGATGTCAAAAACAGTGCAGTTGAAGACTTTGTTTTTCTTTATTGTACTAGGGTTTGAATACAGGGCCTCACACATGTGAGCCAACACATCGACCACTGAGCCGCCATCCAATGGAATAAATCATCTTGTTAATGAAGTGGTAAGTTCTTAAAACCTTGCCATGAATAGCATTTCAAATTTTTAGTGAAGGAATTTCAGATACTGCTAGAAATGAAACTTTTATACTTTGGGGCGCTTTTTGAAGGAAACATTAATTATGAAAATAAAACTAGTTCAAAGTAAAGTACTTTTATAGAATGAAAAGGTGAACCACCTCCAATGTTAAAAAATTTAGAAGTTGATAAACCAGAATATGTAATAGTTTTATTAATGTCTTAACTAATGTTTGTTGATAACTTGTGCTTTTTGTCTTTAGCTCTATGATTTTCACTCATTTACATGATGATTTTAATATTTTATAACATATAGAAAGATGATTCAATACTTTTGTAAGCAAGTCTTTATTTTATTATGACTAACAGTTTAGAAAAATGCCACTTTCAGTCTGTTTACTTACCACTGGTAAAGTTATATAAAATTTTAGGACTGTTAGCAAATTTGTAATAGGTTTTATCATTCTTTTTATTGATACACTGTATGATTTCAGGTTTGAAGTTTTTTTACCCACTCATTCATCAGTGTCTCAGTGTTGTGAGTTTAGTAGAATATTAATTATTCTCATGTTTTCTTATTATTATCAACAGTTAGTACCCATTCTATCCAGGAGTTTCATTACTTTTGACAGTAGGCTTTGCCTGGCCAAGTACTATTCAGCCTGACAATTGGGAAAATGAGGATAAAGATATCTGTTTAATAATGTTAATGAATGCCAGAAAATGAACTTCTTCTGATTTTACAAAAAAGAAAAGTAAATGCTGTTTTTAAATGACAAATATCTGTCTTCTATACTTAAGTTTCTAACAGATGTGTAAATAAGCACATTACTGTAAAGACCAATGCACTTAATACAAAAATTCTTTGAAAAGGAAAGGGAGTGGCTTACTTACTCTTACATTGCTGTGCAGAGACACCATGACCACAACACCTCTTATAAAATAGGAAGCATTTAATTGGGGCTTGCTTACAGTTTCAGAGGTTTAGTTCACTATACCATGGTTGGGAGCACAGCTACATGCAGATAGACATGGTACTGGAGAAGCAGATGAGATTTCCACATTCAGTTCCACAGGCAGCTGGGAAAGAGTCTCTAGCTTGGCATAGGACTTTGAAACCTCAAAGAACCCCACTAGTGATATACTTCCTCTTACCAGGCCACACCTTCTAATCCTTTTAATTCTTTCAAATAGTGCTACTCCCTTTTAACTAAGCATTCAAATATATGATCCGATGAAGCCATTTTTATTCAGACTACCACAGCGAGTAAATGTGGTTTTGGATTATGAAGGTAAGAATCAGAAGTTATATGCACATAGCTGTATAACCGTTTGTCCTACATTCTATTTTCAACAATATGTGAAAATCAGCAACTCTTTTACACTTTATACTTTTTTTTTCAGTATTTGAGAGATCATTATAAATGTACCTGAGAAGTATTTGAGAAATTATTTTAAATGTACCTGAGAAGTAAATTATATTTATTATATTTATTCTAATGTGAATTCAAAGGAAGATATGCAATTATCTTTTATTTATAGTTTTGCTTATTAATTTTGATGTAACACAAAAAAATCGAAAAGAATAACCACACTATTTTAAAGCAATGATTGAATAAGAAAACTACAAAGACTGAATGGATTACTTTAAGAAGAAGGAAATACATTGAATGTAGCAGAGAAGACAGCGAGGACCAAAGGAAATTCACTATTTTCTGGGAGTAGCAAGAGTTGTGAATGTGAACAAAACATATTTGACTTGCACATTTTATTTAGTATTTTCTTGCCATCATTCCCAAGCATTATAACATCCCTGGAATTCAGTCAATAGAAAGCAGATTCAGAATGGAGTCATGTCTAGAACATAGAGTAAAAATAGACTTTGCTATCATCTACTTGGAGTTGTGGAACCATATTTTCTTAGCATAGAACATAACCAGAAAGATGTCATAAAAAATTTAGTGTCATTTCTGAGATTAAACAGATGATTTCAATATGACTATGAACAATACTCACTTTTGGCTTACAAAAGGAGGACTATTTTTTATATTATAATATCTTGGTCAGATTTTGTTATCACAGTTAAGACAGCTTTATGATATAAACATGATTAAGTTCCACACTTTTTATACCTATAGAGTATTTCATATAAAGAAATTATATAGAAATTTAATATATAAAACAGTTGGCTTTCTAGAAATATGTGCTATTGTAAGTATTTCATTTTCAATTTGGCTAACAGTATGCTTCAGTGATACTTTTCATTTGAGGTAAATTTTGTGAATTTATAGTTTACTTATTGAAGGAATCAAATGTAGTGAGAAAGAAGATAACAAGATAAATAAATGACCTTGTTTCGTTCATGCTTTCTATACATGACATTTACTCTGTTTCCTTGCTGGTTTCTTCCTATTTGTTTATAGATGCATTTTTTTGTCTCAAGATCTGTCAAAAGAAAGAGTTCATACAAGTACTTATTTCTACAGTATTTTTGCTTTTCAATTGTCTCGTGATCCCTGCTAATTTATATACATATACATATATATATATATGATAATATCCTGTTTTATTCTACTGAGGCATAAATTCAATGCAATTAAACATGATCTTTAATGTTTCTAATATGTTTCATTATTGTATATAAGCAAATAATGTCTTTGAAATGTTAAATAAAACTGTATTTGTGTTCAGAATTATTTTTCAGTGCTTTCAACTTGTCTGGATTCTTTCTATTTCCAAAAAAAGACATCATCTGTTTATTTTAGTCATGTTTGTTGATTTTTGTTGGCTTGCTTTCTTGCTTGCTTAAGACAGGAACATGCCTTTGGGACCTTGGAACAGACAATAGAAATCTTCAAATAGAATATCTACCAAAGAAGATAAAAGCCACATAAGCAGAATAAAAAGACCAAGGCTTGCTGGGTGTATTTCCATATGTTTGTAACCAAAATAAGAATTAATAATTTTTAGCAAATAGTTCAGCCTCTTGAGCTAACAGATAAAAGGTTCCAGTGTCTACTCGCCAGCTGGTTTGCTTGTCACTGAGGGGTAATTCTTCAAGTTTTAAAGGAGTACATTTAGCAACTGAAGTCACTAACAATATTAAGTGATGATTTAAAGGTATCCTTATAAATCTGATCATTAAGATACTTAAGAACAACTAGCACTATATTGCCCAAGTATTGCAGTATATAAAAGTAAAGAAAAAAGCCAACAGTTATGAAATTCTGTTGGGGTATAGTGAGATGGTTGGAAGCTGCCTCCCATATTGAGTGTCCCACCATATACAGAGCTTCCTGCCCAGTTTGGGCATCGAGTGCTCTGACAGTCAGGGAGCCTCCACCAACAATTGATAGGCACAGTACCAGTGCGACCGTACCAGGGATGTACACACTTTGTTGTAGGGACCGTAACAGACAGAATTTATTATTCTTTGGTAACCCTCCCTGATTGGTTCTAAATCTCATCTTATTTATATAAATCTGGACACTCCAGGACTGCAGTAAAAAGAAGTGATGAGTGCTAGACAGAAGAGGGAGAGAAGGAAATCTCCACAGAGACTCAAGATTCATATGTGACTCCCTGCATCTGAGACTTCTGATTGAGCAAGAATTATACTCCAGCAGCTCTAGAATTCCTGCAACAGCTTTGAGCATGGGGACTCATTCCTGCCAAAGCCTCGAAATCCCACAGTGGGTGTTTGTTTCTGCAGCTACTTGCAACCTTCAAGGCCTGTCAGATATGGGAGAATTGCCACTTTTACTATTCCTAGATGTAATTCCTAGATGCTTACTGCAGACTTGCTCAGTGAGGGTTTGCTCTCAAGTGACACCCAGAAGCCCTCTGAGAACTTTTACCTGTGACACTTCTCAGAGTTGTAAAGGCTCTCAGCTGGTATCCTGCTGCTACTGAACTGCCAAACATGCTGTTTGCTTTGTCAAATCCCAGGTGGCAATCTGTTGGATGTTATCTAGACCCTTGCAGTTTGTTAGTCCTGTTAGTAAAAAGTGTCACCAATTTGTAATATTACTCACTGTCATCCTACTCCACTCTTTAAGGAGATAATATAAGAGCCAGGCTGAAGACAGGAGTCATTCTACCCAACCATTTCAATAATAATGAAAAAATGGTATTCAGTGCAACAAATTGAAACTACTAGATCTAGTTGGATGTTAGAGATACATCATGTCATTTGTAGTGTGATAAAATAAATGAGTGTGTTTTATGGACTGAGTGAGTGTTTCTTCCCTTACTCACATTGAAACACTAAAGAGATGCATTTGGAGATGTTTTCTGTGAAGATCAAAATGAGATCATAAGCATAGGATCATTGACTAATAGGATTCATTACTTGATAGTAAGAAGGTGCCTTTTTTTCCTGTTGTGGTGATAAAATATCCTGACAAAAAGAGAAAAGGCTTGTTTTTAGTTCACAGTTCCAGGATACAGTTCACTGTGGCAGGGAAGGCATGTGTTCTATTAATTGTGTCATCTAAGGTGTATGTAAAACAATACCATGGTAAAAACAGCAGAACCATGAGAGATATAAGTAAATAATTTTTAACATATGAATAATATACATTGTATTAGAGATTATTTTTTCAACAAAATATATTCTGCTATTAAAATTAGAGTAGGAACCAAATAAAATATTAGGGATTAAAAGTGAGGCAATAACCAGTGAGAATATTTAATATTGACTCACAGAATAAATGCATAAAGTAGGGACTCAAAAGAAAATATTTCTATAATAATAGAGGTAATTTGACTTTTCTATTTTTTAGTTAAAATAGACATGCCATATCACAGATTGTACACTCTCAAAAGAAGCAGATTTTGAAATTGTTATAAGATCTAGCAAATCTTAAATATTCTGAACATTATTTTATATAACAGAGCACAAACAGAGGATTACAAAGCTTTATATTTACAGATGAAGTAAACTGTGGTTGTGGCTAGATTTCTAGAACAGAATATCTCACCATTGCTGCAGGATTTTCAACTGCACCCTCCAGCCTCAAAGATGAGCTTAATGAAAGACAAAATTACGTATTTAGTCTTGAAAACATGAGCTCATGGGGTAGTTTCAAATTTTGAATATCTACATTCAGAAGGCAAAATCTAAGATCTGAAAGATTAATAGGACTATATAGATGGAAGAGAAATACATTTTAGATGTGACTAATTTGAGGAACAAGGTTAATATAATACCAGTAATGATTAAATCTAAGATTTCACAGGCAAAAATGAATATATAAAAGCACTGAAAATACAGCGTATAAAAATTGGTGTGAATACATTAACACATTTAATGAAAGAAACATAAGCTCTAAAAAGTGACTTAGGCAGCATTTAAAATGTTTGAGAGAAATATCTAATAAATTACAAATAAAGTTATGATCACTGTAAATGTAGATCAATAAAGATAAAGAAGAAACACAATAGTCACACTCTGAATTTACTATGATAAAACAAAATAAGCAAACAAACAAACAAAAAACCATAACAACATACAGCTGAGGAACTTTGACAAATACCTGTTCCCTGTGTCACTTACCAGCACAATGATAATCTTGAATATCAAGGCTGTAAATTCACATTAGCTTGAAAGTACTGAAAATCACAGTGTAGAAGTCAGCAGTTAAAGAAACTTTGTGTTAACTAGACAAGAAAGTGGAGACTGTAGGATGAAGATAGAATGCCACAAATGAGGGGAGTAGATGAATTAAGTGCTTGGGAGGGAGCAAGACGATGCCTACTGATAAGTCATGCACTTTTGATTATCAAATACAGTGATAAAGACAGAAAATCATTTATAAATTAGTTGAAACCATATAAGAAGGGATAAAAACAAAAGAACAGAGAATTTTGGTCCTGTATATAAAGTTCTTTGGGACTGTAAAAACAGAGTTTGCCCAAGTATCACAGAAAAACAGAGCATATTCTAAAACTGAGTGACTAGAAGGGGAGGAGGCTGAAGATTCATGTGGCTTAAGTTTACAAGGAAATACTCAGCAACATCCATGTGTAAACCAACTTGGCATTGTAGTAATAAATAAATGATTAGGTATTACAAGTTCTGTAAATCGGTTTTGATCTTAAATGATAAACAGAAATGTGATATGTGAAAGGTGAGCTTTGTGTGAACTGCATTTTGTAAACTTAGTATGAACAGTGCTATTGTTAGTAACAGTCAAGCTACATGGGACTCTGCTTCTTAGTTCAAAATGGGGAGAATAGAAGCCAAAATGGGGAAAAAAAACAAACACCTTTTATAGATGACACCACTGCACAAATGAAGCTACCCACAAAGAAATATAAACTAGATAATCACAATGAAGAGTAGCAATGAAGGCAGGGGAATACAACCGCTTGAATTACCAGGATGTTGTTTAAAATCACATTTTAAATTTTATGTTAACATGGTCTTCAGGCTATGTTCTTATTCCTTTGTCCTTCTATAAAATAGAGGTAATAATGTTTATCATTGACTGGGTTATTAGAGGTAGTCAGCATGAGGATGTCACATAACCTGACACTGTGTGCTTAATAAACAGAACATTTGTGGTCACCATCGCAACAGTTGTTGAAGATAAAATATGAAAAACAATGGCACATAGCCCCCTCATACAGCTGCTCTGTGTTTTTACAAATCTTGATGTTGAATAGAAAATAATACACTAAAGACTGGATAGCCTGTCACTGGAGGCAACATTCCAGACTTATTGGCCAGATTAGAGACATCATTGCCAGTCTAAACTACATATATTGATGTTAGTTTCACAGTGTAACTTGCCTTCTTTCAAGCCTTGCTCTGAAATATAAATATGTGTCTCTGGGTAGAGGGCAATAAGATGCGCCTATTTCTTATGCATCTCTTTCCATTCTGCAGACCTTGAAGTAACTAAATCAAAAGACAGAAGAAACTGAAAAATTACTAGATGACACAAAGTTTATTGGAAATTCAAGATATTAAGTTTCCCATTAGGTACAGAAATTGGAGATGCATGATCTAAATTAATTTTGTATCCATGAATTTTATGTATTATGAAAATGAAAACCATATCTGCTATATAAATTACCATATATTAAAACCAACTGGGGAATATGCTGCAATAAGCACAGGAAGGCAGAACAGAAAATTGTGTTGCCTTGGGAAAAAAAGGAGCCTTCAAGGTGTGCAGAAATAAAAACTTCTTGGAATATTAATGGGAAAAGTTGAAGGAGAACAAAGAAAGAGGATTTTTTAGAACAAACTTCAGAGCACTTTTTGAGTTCTGGACACAAAGACAGTAACAGGAACTAGAAGTTCTAATATTTTCCTTAGAGGGAGTGCACAGTATTCTATCATGAAGGTTTGGTGATAGCCAGAGGTTAGCCATAGATCTGGTGATGGTAATCTGAATACTTACAAGGCCTACGGAAGGAGTAGATTAATAAATAAGTTCCATACAGATCTGGATAACCCCCGATCACAAGATTGAAAAGGAGCTGTGTCAACTGAAATTGGCCTCGGCCATAATCTAATTGTTGACCTCCAGTGTCTAATACAGCCTCACTGGAGCTATCTGTCTTGACTGAGTTGGTAGACTTTTTATTTTTTCAGTATGGAAGCTTTAACTACCTCAAGAACTGCATTTATATGTCTTTCTTCTAGGATGATTCCACAGTGTTTCTTAATATGACAGTGTGCTGGAAATCTAGGAATTGGTACACATTTTCCTAAGATAGTTGCAAAACACTGACCTTCATTGAAGACTTGTGGTTGATACATTGCACACCCCAATAAACTTATCTGGGGGTCAGAGAACCGAATATTAAACATAAAGATTAGGAAGTGGTGGCACACACCTTTCTTTAATCCTAGCATTCTGGAGGCAGAGATCCATCTGGATCTCTGTGAGTTCAAGGCCGCACTGGAAACAGCCAGGCATGGTGATATACACCATTAATACCAGGACTAGAGATTTCATGTCTTGCTTGGGAAAGACATATGCCTTTAATCCCAGGAAGTGATGGCAGGAAGTAGAAAGGTATATAAGGCGTGAGGACCAGGAACTAGAGGCTTTCCAGGCTTTTTAGCTTTTAGGCTTTTAACAGCAGTTCAGCTGAGATTCTATTTGGATAAGGACTCAGAGGCTCCCTGTCTGAGGAAACAGGATCAGCTGAGAAAAGTTGATGAGGTGAGTTTAACTGTGGCTTGTTCTGCTTCTCTAATCTTTCAGAATTCACCCCAATACCTGGCTCCTCGGGTTTTTTTTTTTTTTATCTAATAAGACTGTTTAGAAATTCATGTTACAGACATGAAATGTGATATTAATAACATTGCTTGTATCTGTAGAGCTGAGAACTTTGAAAGTAATTTGCATCAGATACCTAGCAGTGCTTATGATAATGATGAGATGACATGTCCCTATTCTCAGGGAAGATCACTGCCCTTTGGGCCCCTATACAACGTGATAACCTCCGTTGCCACAATAGAAACAAATGAGAAATATGCCAATGAACGTACCCATGAAAGCTTTTATTGAGTAGATTATTTGAAGCAGGAAGACTCACTCTATATATGGAGGTTCATTCTGCTAATTTATTTGGGGTGACTGAAGGGAAAGCTTGGCTTTTGGCTCATTGGCTTTGCTTCTCAATGGTCATTTTATTTTTCTTTCTGCTGCAGCTGCTGCATCCCTTTCCTCACACCAGCACTCAGTGTATTTGGGCATCCAATATGAATGAAGATCAGTGGTTCCACAGGAATCCTTCAGGACCTCAGTGAAATATTAGGATTGCTAAAGCATCCAATCTTTTGGGCTGAACAGGTGTGAGGCCCTTATCTTCTCTAGTGTGAATACAACCATTGTTGGATTTAACTATACAGCATCATAAAAGCTAATGTAATACATATATATATATATATATATATAATGTAATATATATATAAAATGTAATATATATATATAAAATGTAATATATATATATATATATATATATATATATATATATATATTCTATTGGTTGTGCTCCTTAGAAAATCCTGACTAATGCACATTGCAAGGATGTATTTTTGTGAGCAGCATGGGATAAAAACCATACTCACAATTCCATTTTGAGCTGCCTGGGTTTCAGAGAGAACATCTTATACAGGCCTACAATTTAAGCTGACACTAGTTTTTTCTGCGTTCCCTGTTGTGAGGCATCCTTAGCAGTTATTTATAAGCTACTTTAATGCTGTCACTATATTGTGCCTTTTATCTTCAAGGAGGCTTCCATGTGTAATCATCATCTTTTTGGTACCCATGAGTCCTCTTTTGTGATGGAGCCCTACCTAATTATTATGGTTATTACAGGCTCTTGTAATACAGCATCACAAATACTTTTGTCATTCTTTTATAATGTGAAATTTTGAGAGCAAAGCCTCTATATTTTTTTTAGTATTACCTAGTGCAGACTCAAGAAGGCAGTTTTTGACATTTGTATACTACTGGTAATGTCAAAACGGTTATATTTTATAATGCTTTAAATCAAGCTAATATTATACTGAACTTTCATGCAAAGTTTCCAGAAAATGTGCTTTAAATCTTACAGGAAATTCTCTGTGTTTCCTCAAGAGTTTTATAAAACACATACAGAACAGCACAACCCTAAAGAGAAAAGCATTTGGTTCAAGTTGGTTGTCAGTCAGTTTCTAGATTCTGACACACATGGTTCTTGAAGTTTGATTATTCTGTTTGATACTTGGGGACTAAAAATGGAAAGTAAGGCTTAGAGTTTAGCCTTCTTACCCTTGCCATAGATTCATTCCTCCTGGCAGAATCACTCATTTCTGGAGCATTGTCTAATTGTTATGAGATCATAGAACCTGCTAGATGGGCAAATCTCTCCTTCCTACTAAGGCCACATTGCTACATCTACCAATACTTCAATCTATTGGTCTCCTCCAGGAGCTCACAATGAAGAAAACCACAGAAGGGTGCATTTTTCTCTACTTTCTTCTCTGTGACACTAACTTCTCCTTGGATAAGAATGAAGAAAGGCTAGCTACCTGCTTAAATTGAAGTAGAAGTGTGAGATGAAGAGTGGATGTGCCTTCCAAAACTCAGATTGAGAATTAGTTGCCAATGCAGTAGTTCTAAAAGGTGAGGCTGAGTGGAAGGTGTTTAAGTCATGCAGTTCCCAGATTATTAAATGAATTTATGCTATGTTCTGTTATATGATGTTCTCTGCCATGTCATGATACAGAAAGAAATTATCACTAAATGTGGCTTTTCAGTCTTAGATGTACCAGCCTCTGCAGCCAAAAGAGTTTTGCAAAATAAATTATTTAGTCTATCTCACATCTTATACCAACAATGATCCAACTAAGACAGCAAGGAGACAATTATATGCAAACATAGAATGACTAATATGTAAACAAACCATTATCAACATAAATTTGTATGTGATAAAGTGGTGCTTCAGGAATTAATTTAAAAAGTAGGATAGAAATACAAATAACTCTTAGTTCATTTGCAATAACTTGTACCATTTCAAAAGGGAACATTATACCCATTATTTACTATTGTTTTTACTCCTTTACAGCCAAAAGTAAACAATAATTAATTTTTCAATCTTCCTCAGATTTCCCTCTTTGGGATATTTAATAAAAGTGGAACATGGTCTTTATTACTTGCTTCTTTAATTTGACAAAGATGATCCTTTGTGTTTTGGCATTCTTTGGGATTTCATTCCTTCTTATGGCTGAATAACATTCTGTCATGTGAGCATACTACATTTTATTGAATTTATTGGTTTAATAGCAATTACATATTTTCCACCTTTTACAATTAAGACAACTACTGCTATAAGCATCTGTGTACACTTTTCTTTGTGAATATATTTCCTCACGCATGGATCTACAGTTAGAAGAGAAATTGTTAGTTTGAGTGATAAATCCATGTTTATCTGAAAAACTCAGTTTTGAAAAGAGCAATGCCACTTTAGCCTCTTTTGGTCAGCATATGAGAGTTTGACTTCCACACACCTTCACTAGATTTTGCTTTTGCATTTCTCTGAGGCTGACATTAGGGTTTCTATGAAGTGTCATCTCAGGATGGGTAGGTTTTGTGTGTGCTATTGGCTAACTGCTGATGCTTTTCAAAGAAATGCTGTTTCAAAAACTTGCTCATCTTCAACTGTAGTAATTTATATTGTTGCCTGGAGTGGTGGATTTTCTTTATCAGAAAATCATATATCTGAATTCAGAAGTAATCCTAACTACTTTTTCATCTAGTTTTCATTTGGGAAGAGCAGCTATTCAAGGGGATTATTTTTCTCCAAGTTTTCAATTATTTCTTTCTTCTTCATTTTTAATCACTAATGTTTAAAAATCAGACTGTGAGTTGGTTGGAAGTTAAAAGGAAGAAGCAGAGGTACAGTCTGGGAATAGTGCACTAAAGAGGAAGCAGGATAGGGGAATGCCAGGGAGCCAGATCTCTGCGGCTACTGGAAGAATAGACTGAGGGAATGAGGTTATTGATGATGGCTCTGCTTTTTCCTTTGGTTGGCTGCTCTGAAGACAGATAATCATTTTTATTCATCAGAGTCCTTTGTGACATCCCTTTGTGAATGCTATTAGTTTATTCCACCAGTGTTTAAGGAGACCACAACAATTCCTTTGGCCATTTTTCTCTTCTTGTTGAAGATCATGCTGTCACTTTAGTCAGAATCAAAGAAATACCTCAAGTTTTCCAATTAGTGATTTTTCATTTTCTCCTGATAGTGTGCAAAATAAATTAAGCCCATGAGCCAATCTGGAGCTCACATCAAACTCCTTACGCTGCAGTATTTAAATAACTTCAAATACATCCCTGGGGTTCCTCCTTAGCTGAATTAACAACCCACTTCCTATCATATAGTCTTTCAAGGAGCTACAAAGACCTCTAACATTCTTTCAAGGACTGGTTTCCAAACACTAGTGTCTATAAAGACATACCAAAAGACTATTGCTAAAAGCCAGTTCATCATCTATAGTCCCAGAACTTCTAATTCCACAGGCAAGTCTGAGAATTCTGTATTTCAGTGAGCCTTGAAGGAGATTCCAAAACAAGAAAGAGATCCACATCCTTTCATGTGAGAAACCTGCCTTGGGATTTTAGCTTCTCCCTTATGGAATTAGAGGCCTCCACTTTCCTTTGGTTTTTCTATCATCTTCCCTCATTTTCCTATTTAAAAAATAATAAAAAGCAATCCATCAAAACATTATCAAACACGTTTATATCCTCCTCATCCTCATTTTCCTATAATTTGTATGAAGATTATTTTCTTTAAAAGTATTTTCTCATAAAATACATTTTTGATCATATTTTCCCCTCACTCAACTTCTCTTAGATCCTCCACACTTTCCTATTCTTCCAACTCCATGTTTTTCTCTCTCAATAAATAAGAAATAAAATCATGAAAATTAAAACAAACAAAAATACAATAAGAAGTACTAAAATAAAGCCAAACAGGAAACAAAACATAGTTTTTCCCCTATCCTAACATCTTTGATACATTTTATCTCATTAATTAATTATTTGGAAATGAACTTATTTGCCCGTGTCTATTGACTTCATAATGTCATCCACAGTGTTTTATTTTTTTCTGACCTAGACTCTTGCCCCTGACACTCACTTGGATTTGCATACAGGCCTGCTGTGCTTTTCCAGGTTGTCTGGGAAATAGCTTATGTGAGTTTAGGGTTTTCTGGTTCTCAGTACTGTAGCTACTCTCCTCACCTTTTACCAGCTCCCTGCTTCAGAATAAATAACTGGTAGAAAAATAGCTAATTCATATAAACATACATATGTACTTTATTATAATATTTAAAATTTCTAATAAAAATGTCTTTAAAAGAGCACATACATACTAAAAGGAAAATTATCAGCTAAGGACCCACAAGACCAAGTTCTCCTTAAGAAAAAAAAGAGACTGTATAGAAACATGATATTAAGGTAGACTATTGCATACACTGGTAAACTAATTTAGTAAAATATCAGCCTTAGATGATTTGTACTGTTACGGATTATTGTATATTGATACAAATGTAAACTATTTTTATATTTATAGTTAAGATAATTTATAGATTGACAAGGAACTATATTTGTTGTAAAATACATATATATCTACTCGTTTGGAATATTTTGTGTATTAACAAATATGTAAATTTATATTTGCCATACTGTATGTATGTTCTACCTCTGTTTAGGATATTTTATATATTGATACATACTTAAGATTATTGTCATATTGCATATTACACTATACATTTCTACCTCTGTTTAAGATATTTTGTGTATTGTCACAATTTTTAGGTCATTGTCCTTTTAATGTTCATTTGTTTACAGACTGTTTACCTTGATCATATGAAGACTTAGTTCTTAGTTTATTTAGGTAGATAAGACTTACAGATTATAGTCACCCATGCTTGTCATCTTTATAGTTATGTTTGTTAGGTTCTCCAGATTTACAAATAAATAGGTCAGATGTATAGGTAATCTTCAAACACTTCTAAAGACTTAGAGAATATGGCATTAAAATAACTTAGAATTCTATTGACATGAGACATGATTGCTCCTGGCAGCACCAATCTGATCCTGAGAGAATGTTGGTCTTTAAGACACTGTTTGGGAGTTTGTCTTCTTTCTGGCACATAATGGCCTGCTGGGTAAAGATCTGCCCTTACCTTGACTAAAGGCAGTACAAATACTGTCCCTTCTGGATGAGCAGGACATAAGGAAAAGCGACTATTGAACTCTGCCAAGACAGGGTAAGATGGTCTTTCAAAATTCCTGTTTCTGAAAGTGGTCTGTCAGATATTCTAGGCCTGTAGCCAAATTTCATGCACCAATGATTCTGAAAAACTTTAGGTGACTCTCCCGGCTGTCAGCTGTCTCAGTCTACTCGCACAAGATTCCCAAAAGTTGCTTGCATGCTTCTCCCATTTTCTAAGGTATTATATCCCTTCTCAAGTCTTTGATGGTGTTGAAGACTATCAGGTACAGTTATGATCTTCTCATATCTTAGCTAGAACATACTATGTACTAGACTCGGATTCTTCAGGATAGAACAGTTTTGGAATAATTTCTACAACATGCCATTTACCTATGTTCTGGACATCTCTTGATTTTAATATGTCACTCATTTGATGTTATTCTTGTTGGTTGTATTTCTATTTGTTTGTGTCATTATTCTTTATTTCTCCTTGATAATCATTCCTATTAAATATAATTTTATGCTAGGATAGAACTTTCTTATTTAGACAAAAGAGGGAGATGAAGTGGGTGGCTGTTTGAGCCGTGCCCTACAGCATCACCCCTAGTGAGGCAGCTGTAGCTGTTATCTGCATCTGACCTTGAGGTACCTACCCCTGGGACATGGCCACCAGAGACCCTTAAGACCTGGGATGCATGTATCCAGCTCTCTCTGGTCTACCCCGTGGTTTGGATGCTGAGATCTTGGACAAAACCATTCAGTGTGGGACATAGTTTAGGTTTCCTGAACCCTATGATAAATTTTCCATGATTGTATTAATTCCCAAATAAATTCCTTTGATCATTAAGCTGATTCTGTGGGTTGCTAGCAATTTATTTCCAATAAAAAGAGACAATAAATTTAACAGAAGGAAGCATGGGGAAAAGAAATTATGTGATTATATTTTCAAAAACTAATATATATATTTAAAAGTCTTACTGTGGTGATATTGTGTTCCCCCAAATATTGTGCATGTCAGTAAACTTATCTGGGGTCAGAGAAGTGAACAGCCACAATATTAAACATAGAGGATAGGCAGTGGTAGCACACGCCTTTAACCCTAGCATTCCAGAGGCAGAAATCCCTCTGGATCTCTGTGCGTTCAAGGCCACATTGGAAATAGCTAGGCATGGTGACTCATGCCTTTAATCCCAGAAAGCGAGTCTTTAATACCAGGGAGTGAGGCAGAAAGCAGAAAGATATATAAGGTGTGAGGACCAGAAACCAGAAGTTTTTTGCCTGGTTAGGCTTTGAGCAGCACAGTTCAGCTGAGATCCATTTGGATGAGGACTCAGAAGCTTCCAGTCTAAGGGAACAGGATTAGCTGAGGAATTGGGGAGGTAAGGAAGCTGTGACTTGTTCTGGTTCTCTGATCTTCCAGCATTCACCCCAATACCTGGCTCCAGGTTTGATTTTATTAATAAGACCTTCTAAGTAAGATTCATCGACATAGCCAAATAATGTATATCAGTAAACTGTGAGAATTTTTTTGGTCTACTTTTAATGTGTGACTATGTGTGTGTGTGTAGAATATGCTGTCTCTATACCTACATGTGCACTTGTGTCTTGCTTTCTTTTAAAACTGTAGCTAGAGTTTTCCTGCCTTGCCCACAGTCAGGACAAATCTTTGTCACCCACCAGTCCCACAGCTGCTCAGACCCAAACAAGTAAACACAGAGACTTATATTGCTTACAAACTGTATGGCTGTGGCAGGCTTCTTGCTAACTGTTCTTATAGCTTAAATTAATCCATTTTCATAAATCTATACCTTGCCATGTGGCTCATGGTTTATCGGCATCTTCTCTTGCTGCTTGTCCTGGTGGCAGCTGGCAGTGACTCCTTCTGCCTTCCTGTTCTTTCTTTTCTCCTCTCTGTTAGTCCCGCCTATACTTCCTGCCTAGCCACTGGCCAATCAGTGTTTTATTTATTGACCAATCAGAGCAACACATTTTCCCTACAGAGCATCCCACAGCATTAAACCCTGATTCCAAATCAAGAAAAGAAGACACTAAGACAACTTGATGGGGACATGGCTACATTAAACAAAGATTTTTTTCTTTCTTCTTTTCATTATTAGTATGTGTGGCTGCTGGATGTAATGATTATCTAATTTTTTTTCTAGTATAATAAAAACTTGGAAGTCAGAATTGAGATAAAGACCCAAAAAATCTAAGGTAAGTGGAGCAATTGACTTTTTCCAAAACACTATCAGCAAAAAATATATGGAACTCCTCCTCCTAACTCGCTGTTCCCTCTTGTTCCCATCTAAGTACTCCAAGAAGTTTAAGGCTAATCAAGGTCAGCCAATTGATGACTCTGTCCTTTAATTTAAAGTTGCTTTATTGGCACAATAGATTGGTTGTACAGAAAATTCTGCAAAATTTCCCCCTTTTGTGTCTAAATAAAATGATAGACTTTAACTAACAATGCAAAACTATGCACAATAAGAACAATTGCAAAGTAAGGAATACATTCACAATGTCCAATCCATTTGTATTTTTCAAATTTAGAGAAAATACTCTAATATCTATCTTATCTTGGTGAGTTTAGAGTTTTGTACCTAATATACTTTCTATGATGACTAAGGAAAAATGCAACTGTCTGTTTTCAACCACAGCAAAGACCTGAGAAGGGTATAATACTACCTGAGTAAACAAGAAGTGCTGAGCATTCTTCACTTGAAGGGCATCTAGATTGTTTCCAGGTTCTGGCTATTACAAATAATGCTGCTATGAACATAGTTGAGCATGTGTCCTTGCGGTATGTTTGAGCATCCCTTAGGTATATGCTCAAGAGTAGTATAGCTGGGTCTTGAGGGAGGTTGATTCCCAATTTTCTAAGAATGCACCATATTGATTTCCAAAGTGGTTGTACAAGTTTGCATTCCTTACAACAGTGGAGGAGTGTTCCCCTTGCTCCACATCCTCTCCAAAATAAGCTGTCTTCAGTGTTTTTGTTCTTAGCCATTCTGATGGGTGTAAGATGGTATCTCAGAGTCATTTTGATCTGCATTTCCTTGATGATTAGAGATGTTGAGCAAGTCCTTAAATGTCTTTTAGCCATTTGAGCTTTTTCTGTTGAGAATTCTCTGGTTAACTCTATAGCCCATTTTTTAATTGGACTGTTGGGTATTTTGATTTCTAATTTCTTGAGTTCTTTATATGTTCTGGATATCAACCCTCTGTCAGATGTGGGGTTGGTGAAGATCTTTTGTCATTATGAAGGCTGCGGTTTGGCTTGTTGACCATGACCTTTGCTCTACAAAAGCTTCTCAGTTTCAAGAGGTAACCCAGACGCAGAAAGACAAACATGGTATGTACTTACTCATAAGTAGATAGTAGATGTAAAACAAAGGATAACCAGACTGCAACTCACAACTCCAGGGTGCTACCTATTAAAGAGGACCCTAGGAAAGACATAGGGATCACCCAATGACAGAGAAATGGATGGTATCTACATGAGAAAACTGTGGGTGGGTGGGGTAATGGAAAGCAAGGGTCAGGGGAAAGAGAGTTTAGGGGAGCAGGAGGTCCCAGCTGGATCAGGAACAGAGTGGGAGAACAAGGAAAGAGATACCATGATAAATGACGGCTCCATGGAAATAGGAAGAAGCAGAGAAGTCCCTAGAAATCTACAAAGATACCTCCACTATAGACTACTGGCAATGGTCAAGAGTGCCTGAGCTGAACTACTCTGGTGATCAGATGGCTGAAAACCCTGTCATGATAAACTCTCATCCAGTGACTGATGGAAGCAGATGCAGATATCCATGACCAAACCCTAGGTGGAGCTCCAGGAGTCCAATCAGCAAGAGAGAGGAGGGATTATATGAGCAAGAGATATTGAGACCATGATTGGAAAAATGCCCAGGGACAAATAGCTAAACTAGTGGAAACACATAAACTGTGAACCAATAGCTGAGGAGCCCCCATGGAACCAGACAAGGTCCTCTGGATAAGTGAGACAGTTGATTAGCTTGAACTGTTTAGGAGGCCCCCAGGCAATGGGACTGGGGCCTGTCCTTGGTGCATGAGCTGGCTTTTTGGAACCTAGGGCCTATGCTGAGAAACTTAGCTCAGCCTTGGTGTAGGGAGGAAGGGACCAGACCTGCCCCAGGGGAGACCTTGCCTTGGAGAAGATGGGAATGGTTGGTGGAATGAGGTTGAAGGCTGGAGGTGGGAGGAGGGAGGACAGGGGAATTCATGGCCAATATGTAAAATTAAATTAATTACAAAATTTTAAAAGAAGAAGTGCTGAGCAAGCAACTTCCAAAATAATAAATGACAAAAACAGCTGGCTGCCTTGACAGTCATCCAAGGTTCCTCTGCAATGTTTAGGGCAACCATTTTCAGCCTACAGGCCTAGAATATCTGCCAGGCTCTTCTGTGAAGCAGGAATTTTGAAGGAGGGTTCTACCTTGTTTTGGCAAAGTTTCAGCAGTCTTATTTCTTTGTGTCTTGTTTATCCAGTTTGTACAGTACACTGTTAGCAGTCAAGACAAGGTCAGTTTCTTACACAACTGGCTAGCTTTGCCACGGTGAAAGGAAAGTCCATAAGGAGATTTGTTGATGCTCATCATCCTTTTATAAAGAAGATTGGTGCTGCCAGGAGCAGATGTGTCTCACTGTCATGAAAAGCCTTATGTTATTAAAACATTTTAATTGCCATATTCTATAGGTCTTTGAAGTGTTTGAAGATATATATTATACAGAGATATATTTAGATAGATAGGTATATCTATCTAAATATATCTCTGTATAATATATATACCTATCTATCTAAATATATCTCTGTATAACCTTGAAAACACACCTAACAAGACTGTAAGTTTGATTGTTATAGATGTCTATTAACCTGTATTTCTAAATTACCCTAAATAGCTTTCAAGGACTAGAACTTTATATACATTTTTGAATGAGCTACATACAAAACCTTAAACAAGAAATAGAAATATATAATACAGTATAACAAAAATAACCTTGTTTGTATCAATATACCAAAGTCTATACCAATGTAAAATATTTGAGACTAGTAGTAGTTTTTTTGCTTGAAAGTAGATTCAATAATCTACCCTTTTATCCTAATATTTCTGTATCCCCCTTTATCATTTTATAATGGGATCCCTAAATTTAACTTCCTTTGCTTAATTTCTTCTCTGAACATGACCAATAACAACTTATGACCCACCCCACTAAATGATGATAAACATCCATTGAACAACCAAGTCCACCCACACTCCCTCTTGGGAATGTGGATATCATGTTCTTAAAGTTTATTCCTATTGTCTAGAGATGTCATCATCTTTAGGGGACCCTAAAAAATTGAAATAAAGATCATGTTCTAGGAGAGGTAGCTGTTGTCCAGCCTTAGTGGGCTGGGAGGGTACAAGTTTATCTGAAGTCCTGAATGGAGTAGTCTATGATGCTAGACCATCTTAGCTAACTGTTTCAAAGTTGTCTTCAGCAGTTTGTAGTCCAAAGATGACCTTTGGGTGGTGTTCACCAATTTAGTATTATTACCACAATCCATGTGGATTCATTGTTGTGGGTCCCCAACAGCCTTTTGGAGACTTCAAAGATCACTGTTAGTTAGTGTCATGGTTCGCTGCAGCAAACTTAAACATTTTAAATATCATATGCAGCAGATATCGGAGGGACTGAAGGACCATAATCTATTAAATACATCTGGGGATCAGCAACTTAGTTTCTAATTACCTGTTTCAGACTCAAGCCTAACATCACACATAAGAAGCTAGATAAAGTCTATTTCTAGAATCAGCAGAATTCTATATGAACATTAATATCATGACAGAAGGTTTAAATTACATATATATTACAAATATTACTTATATATATTTGAGATAATATGTATACCTAAAGGAAAGTGTTAAAGAGTCTAAATAAAACCAAAAGATTTTGAGATTAGTGGCAGTAGAACAGTCTCTAATTTTGATTTTTCTTCTGTCCCATACCAGGTGGCTCTTCTGGTGTGAGATATTTTGGATTTTACTTTAACAAGCATGCTTGTGTTTAGAGGAGAGAGGCATGCTCTAACTCCAAAGCCAGCTTTAGTTTTTAATTAAACTGGGACTGCAGAAAAACCATTTACCTTATATGTCTGTAGAGAACAGTAGAGACAAATATTTGGGGAGATTTATGAGATTCTATGACATTGGAAGTGTGTTGTACCATTAGGCCAATTACTCTTTTTCTTAGGGTATTTACTCTGGATGATGTGTACTTCTTCAGATGTCTCATTTGTCCAGTGGTCTTTGGCTTCTGTAGTTGGATGCTTTTATTCTCCTGCAAAAACAAAAATAAAACCCTGCCTCAACTTTAACTTTGGAAAGTTTCCCATTTTGCCAGGTTGAATCACTTCTCCTAATTAAGAAGTCTCTCATGTTCAAATCTAATATTTATTAATTTTTATGGTATTCATAGCTTTTCTTTTCCTATGAAAACAAATGTAAAACCTCCTTTCCAATGTAACACATATCCTGGTTTCTATTCAGAGGTCAACACATCTTTGAAGTATATAGGCTAATTTACTTTAGCATTTTTTTCTACCACCCAATGTCTCTCCACAACTGTTGTCCTTTCTCGTTAGCATTTAAAAATTCAAAGTTATTAAAGCATTGTACAATCTATCTCTGGGAGTCTTTATTAGTCCTTTCTGTTTGTTAAGCATATCTTTTAAAGTATGATTGGACCTTTCTAGAACAGCTTGTCCTGTATGATTGTGTGGTATACCTGTAATAAATTTTATGTTGTAATATGCAAAAAACTGTTTCACTTTACTAGAGACATATGGTGTAGCGTTGTCAGTCTTAATTTGGACAGATATCCTGATAGTGGCCATAACTTCTAACAAATGTGTAACTACATAATCATCCTTTTCAGAACTTAAAGCAGTTGCCCATGGAAATCCCAAGTATGTATCAAGGGTATGATGAGCATACTTTAATTTTCCAAATTCCACATAATGAAACACATCCATTTGACAAACTTCACTTCTTTGAGTACCCTTAGGATTACTTCCTTCAGGTAGTAGAGTTTGGTTATGCAAAGAACAAGTAGGACACTTTATTATAATTTCCTTGACTAGTTGCCAACTAATAGAAAAACCCTTGAAGCCCTTGTAATTAATGTGGTGTTTCTTATGAAGTGCTAAGGGTTCTAGCACATTTCCTACCAACAGCAGATCAGTTTCATCTTTACCTTGTGCTAGAGGGCCTGATATATGTGTAAGGGATATGATATGTGTTAGATGATATGTGTTATATATAAGGGATGGTTTCTATTTCTAATTATTTCTTGTAACTGAATAAATAAAGTTAACTCTAAATCATCTGAAATAAGTTCAGTGGTTTCAACATGTAAAACAATACTTTCTGCATATTGAGAGTATGTAACCATATTAAGAAATGCTGGAAAATCTAATAATACCACGAGAATAGCATATAATTCTGACCTTTGAACAGAATCATAAGGGCTTTGAGCCACTTTTAAATTTCCTGACTTATAATTTGATATCCTGATTTGTTTGTATCAATATAGCATGTAGGGGTTCTAGAAATTGGTGTTCCTCTCACAATATGAGGAAGAATCCAATTAGTTCTTTTTTATAAATAGAAGTTTCTTGCTTCGGGTTTATTTGTTGTTAATTTCTCTCAATAAATCACTGCAAGATCTTTGCCAATGTTCATTTTCTGCTCATAATTAGAAAATTTCAGCATTAATAAAATTTACTACAGTTTCTGCTGAGTTGATTCCGGTTAATTAACAAAGTCTACATTTTCCTCTCAGAATGCATTCAGAAAACTTTTCTACATAGGTATTTAATTTTTTTTTTATTCTGTGGCAAAAATATCCATTCTAAATTATTATCTTCTCTTTGGATAAGAATTCCTGTAGGAGAATGCATAGAGGTTAGTATAGCCAGGATATACTCAATCTCTGGATCCAAGCAATACACATGTGCATCCTGTAGTTTCTTTTCTACCAAAATGATTTCTCTTTCAGTATCATTAGATAATTTCCTTGGACTATTTAAGACCTATCACCTTGTAAGGTGTAAATAAATCACTAGTTCTTGAGTTAATATCTCCCAGCAATTTTTGAAAATCATTAAGCATTTATAATTGATCTCCCCTGATTTATACTTTTTGTGGTTGAATTTTATAAGCCTATCTTATATCCTAGGTAACTAATAGAATCCCCTCTCTGTATTTTTCAGAAACAATTTGTAATCCCTAACAAGACAAATTTTTCTTTGCTTCTTCAAACAATCTTTCTAAGATGTTTGCATCTGAATCACTTGGAAAGATATCATCCATGTAATAGTAAATTATAGATTGGGGCTACTGTTTATGAATTATTGTCAATGGCTGTTGTACAAAATATTGACACAAGATAGGGCTGTTTAACAGCCCTTGTGGAAGAACTTTCTACTGATACCATTTAACAGGCTGTGAATTATTATAAATAGGCACTATGAAGGCAAATTTTTCTCTATCCTGTTCTTGTAAAGGTAGAGTAAAAAACAATCTTTTAAATCAATCACTATAATAGACCATCCTTTAGATAATAGAGAAGACAAGTGAATTCCAGGCTGTAAATAGCCTATTGGCCACATCATCTTATTTATGGCTCTTAAATCTGTTAACAGTCTCCATTTTCCAATTTCTTTTTAATGATGAATACAGGAGAATTCCAAGAACTTGTCGATTCTTCAATATTCTGGGCATCTAGCTGTTCCCGTGTCAGCTGTTCTTTTTTTTATGACCTTGATTTTTTTAAATTTTATTTTACAATACTATTCAGTTCTACATAATATCCACAGATTCCCTTGTTCTCTCCCTTCCTGCCCCCTCCCCTTCCCCCCAGCCCACCCTCCATTCCCACCTCCTCCAGATCAAGGTCTCCCTCGAGGACTGGGATCGACCTGATAGACTCAGTCCAGGCAGGTCCAGTCCCATCCTCCCAGATTGAGCCAAGCATCCCTGCATAAGTTCCAGGTTTCAAACAGCTAACTCATGCAATGAGCCCAGGACCTGGTACCACTGCCTAGATGCCTCCCAAACAGATCAAGCCAATCAACTATCTCACCTATTCAGAAGGCCTGATCCTGTTGGGGGCCCCTCAGCTTTTGGTTTATAGTTCATGTGTTCCCATTGGTTTGGTTATTTGTCCTTGTGCTTTATCCAACCTTGGTTTCAACAATTCTTGCTCATATAAACCCTCCTCTTTCTCACTAATTAGACTCCCAGCGCTCCACCTGGGGCCTAGCCATGGATGTCTGCATTCCAGATTCCTCAGTCCTTGGATGGGATTTCTGGCCCAACTATTAGGGTGTTTGGCCATCTAATGCTTGTAATTTTTCTGATGTCAGAGTTCTTTGTTCCACACAGATAGGTTTGTTAGATAAACATTTTAAAGGTATCACTGTTGGTGTCTTTGATAGTTCATCAGCTATTGTGCCCTGCTTATGTACAACTTGAACAATCTGTGACTGTTCTTAATAATACCTTTTAATATTTCTTTCAGAAGCATTTTTTATTTTGGGGTTTGTTTCTGAGATTGAAGAAATGTTAATCTGTATATCCATTGCTGCAACAAATCATGTCACCATAAATTCATTTCTATGTTTACTACATATGATTTTAATTTTCTTATTTGTCATTCTGGCCCTATATACTCAACCTATCTTGCACTTTGTTTTACCTGAGTTAAAGTCCTAATACCTAGAAGCTGAACATTTACCACCTGAAGAGGCTAGTTTGGATGTCAAGATTGTTGTGAAATTATTGTCACATCTGTCCCTATGTCTACCAGACCCTCAGTTTCAAAGCTATTTATTTGTATTTTTAGCTGTGTTCTTTGATCATTTATATCACTTCACCAAAATGCTTGTTTTCTAGTTTCTCCTGAACATTTTATTATATTTATAGAAGTTGTCCTGTCTTTGGTTGCATCCAGAGCAGAGTGGTTTTTAACAACAGATATTAAGTCTTTTAATTGCTCTGTGGATGAGTTTGTTTGATGCTGACATGGAATGATTGAACCAAATTTGATATTGGGCCTGTGCCAGGCACCTCAGGGCATGTCCCAATGACAAAGGGTTACCTTGTCTGTCCCTTGTTGATCTGTATTCATTAGTCTAATGCTGGCTTTTGCCACACCTTCTATATACCCCAGAAGGCTGGGGCACTCTGTTTGGATTATCTGTAGATAAAACATTATTTCTAAAGACATCTCACCTACATTCTCTTTTTAAATAACCCTTTTTTTTAATCACAATTAAAACACCTGACATTTTGGTTTCACTTAAAATTTCTAGAAATTATTTCTCCTATCAAAGCTGCATCATAACTGTGAGATCCACTATCAACCATCCTTCTAATCCATTCATCTATTGCTGGTGGTCTTGCCTTTAAAGGTCCAATCACCGTTTTGTACTCTGAATTAGCATTTTCAAAAACCAAAGGCTCAATTAATATCTGTCTAATTTCTGGATCTGATACCATTTTATTTACAGCTGAAGTCCATCTTTGTAAAAAAAAAAATCAGTGAAGGCTTCTTTTGTGCCTTGTGTAATTTTAATTAAATACTCAGTCCTCCCTTCTGATTCTTCAACACTGTCCCAAGCATTAAAAGCTGATGTATGACTATTAGGGTGTTTGGATGGCCAAACACCCTAATAGTCGTGCTAGAAACCCCATCCAACGACTGAGGGATCTGGATGCAGAGATCCATGGCTAGGCCCCGGGTAGATCTCTGGGACTCTAATTAACGAGAAAGAGGTGGGTTTGCATGAAACCAAGGTTGGAAAAAGCACAGGGACAAATAGCCAAATGAATGAAAACACATGAACTATGAACCAAAGGCTGAGGGGACCCCAACTGGATCAGCTGCTCTGAATAGAATCCTGCAAATGCCACTGTGATTCTATCAAGTCTCGGTGTTAAAGATAATTTTTTCAGGTACTCCAAGAAGAAGGTGTGGCCCAGATTTAAGGTGAATCTTCCAATCTCAAAAAGTCTGGATTAAAGTTGCATCTTCCCACTTCAAGTGATTTAATGAAGAATATCCCTCATAGGTGTAGTTAATTTTGGATGTAGTCAAGTCAGCAACCAACAGTGGTGATCACAGTTCAGTAACTAAAAGGACTTTTTGTGTAGGTAGAGCAGCTTGAGGAAATAAGGACATTCTGACAAAGATCTAATACAAAAATTAACACACAGAGTTACAACATGGCTTCCACACAGGAAGGAGGATGGCAACTGACATAGCAATAATATTAAATGTCTCCTGTTCTGAAGTTAGTCCACTAGCCAGTTACTTGTCAGTGCATATGCTCCTGTTTTTTTCTCATGACACAGTATGACCATCTGGTCAATTATATTATCCCCTTTCTGTGGAAAACAACTATAGTTCCTGCATAAATTGATCTAGCAGTTTATCTGAAGTGAATATTTATAATTTCATGAACCAATTTAATTTCATATTTTCTATAAAAATATGGAATCAGTACAATTTTGAACATTGTCCTGGTTTTCACCATGAAATGCTAAATTAATATTTAATAAAATGCTTTATTCTTTAAAAAAAAAAGCTGATGTATGACATAGCACCAAAGACTTATCATCAAATCTAGACTCTTTGCCCATTAGCATAGTGCCCTTCACTGAGAAGTTGTTCTTGGGAAATTTTAATACCTGTAGCCCTACTTTGTAGTTCTCTGACCCTAGCTTCATCTTTTCTCCCTGCTTTCCATTGTAACAGAGGATCAGCTTCCAATATTGCTGTAACCAAATTTTTCCAGTCTTGTGAAATAATCCTGTTCCAAGGCACCCATGAATTTATCATCTGTTTTACAAAGGTGAATGCATATCATATGGAACAGCTGCTTCCTTAACTCTCCTCAATCTAACATTTCTACAAGACTCCAATTAACTTCTGCATAGCTTTGGGCATGCTTATCATCTTGTGGTCATTCTTGTATGGTAACTGGAAGAATTAAGTTTGTGGTATTGTATTCCCCCAAATATTGTGCATGCTAATAAAATTATCTGGGGTCAGAGACAGAGCAGCCACAATATGAAACATAAAGAATAGGCAGTGGTAGCACACGTGTTTAATCCTAGCATTCCAGAGGCAGAAATCCATGTGTTCAAGAATACAGACATGCATGGTGGCTCATCGTGCCTTTAATCTCAGAAAGCAAGCCTTTAATCCCAGGGAGTGGTGGTAGAAAGCAGAAAGGTATATAAGGCGTGAGGACCAGAAACTAGAAGCATTTGGCTGGTTAAGCATTTGGCTGGTTAAGTTTTCAGGCTTTGAGCAGCAATCCAGCTGAGACCCATTCGGATGAGGACTTAGAGGCCTCCAGTCTGAAGAGAGAAGATGAGCTGTGGATCCAGCGAAGTGAGGTAGCTGTGGCTTGTTCTGTCTCTCTGGTCTACCAGCATTGACCCCAATAACTGGCTTCAGGTTTGATTTTATTAATAAGAACTTTTAAGATTCATGCTACATAAGTTGATTTTCTAATCATCTTAGCCTGGTCCTCTTCAGTTTCATGATTCAGTGTATTGTAGGTTCTGCTCTAAATTTCTCTGTCCATGTCTGGGTATTTTTCTTATTTTCATTAGTAAGTTTTTCTAAGACTTATATCTTATCAGTAGTAAATCTTTCTAAAGCATGTATCTTATCAATAGTAAGTTTTTCTAAGGCTTGTGTCCTGTTTATAGTAAGTTTTTCTAAGGCTTGTATCTTATCAGTCAGGTCATCATATTTGGCACAGTTTCAAAACCATTGTTTTAAGGATAAAATATAAATTATTAAGCAGTTAATAATTGTGATCGACATTATGTCAATCCCAACTAAGTTATTTATCTCCTCATTTATTTTTTCCACTTGCAAGTTATCCATAGTAGCATTAAATAGGGTCCTAACCTCCCACATTGTGATATTACCAATTATTAACATGGGAAAGATCCCCCCCTTTTTTTAAATATCCTAATTGAAGATGTAACTAACCGTCTTATTAAGTAAGAAACACAGAAACAATGTAAAAGAGAAAGCCGAGAGGTCAGAGCTCAGAGCTAAAATCTCACCCTTCCGCCTGCGGTGTCCCAGCTTCCCGAAAAGAGACCTATTTCCTGTCTGTTCGTCTATTTATAGTATTTTGTTCTGCCTTCTCATTGGTTGTAAACCCAAACACGTGACTGCCTCATCACTGTCTGAATGTACAGCCCCCTAGGTCTTAAAGGCATATGTCTCCAATGCTGGCTGTATCCCTGAACACACAGAGATCTATGGGATTAAAGGTGTGTGCCACCACGGCCACACTCTTGCTATGGCTCTAATAGCTCTGACCCCCGGGGCAACTTTATTTATTAACATACATTCAAAATCACATTTCAGTACAATTAGATTACCACCACACCTAATTTCTCATTTCAAAATCCCCAAGTGTCTTTTCACATCTGATGATTTAGACAGCATAGGCAGAGATGCATGGGGTTGAGAGAGCTTGTAAGTAGGCAGCTGTAGTGGCAGCACTAGGGGATACCCCAAGCTTAATTGCACACTTAGATTGGGGGCCAATATTGCTGCTCCCATGCCATGCAGGAAGAGTTGTAAGCTGTCTGAAGAGCTAATGTATAGAAACCTGTAGGAGAAATATGTGCCTGGGATGTAGCATGGGATAGGAACACTCACCTGCTGTAGTGGCAGTGGGTTGCCTAAAAGGGAGTGTCCTTGGCTGGCTGCCATGGTGCTGCAAGGCTAACAATGTTTAACCCCCTCCACAGCTTGAGGCAGTGGTAGCAGCAGTAAGAGTCCAATCTCAGAGTGGGTCTCAAGGTGGCTAAGCTGGCCTGGGTAAGTGATCTGAGAAGGAAAGCCAATGGGGCAGCAAGTGAGGGCACAGGCCAGTGATGGGGTGGCCAAACACAGTGGACTTTCGAGGCCAGCTGTAGAAATGCAATGGAAAAACTAATACAAATAAAAAAATAAACAGGGACTCATGGTTTAATAACACCACACACTGGGTGTCAGATGCAGCTGCCAGATGTCACAATTATCTAATTTGTTCTATATATAAAAACTTGGGAGTCAGAAATGGAGCTAAAGAACTGAAAAACCCAAGGAAGAGGAGAAATGGTCTGCCCCTCTCTCCACATTTTTCTGAACTGCCACCATCAAAAAAATCCCCAGAACTTACTTTCTGTCCCCTCCACACTTCTTGTCCCCTCCTAAATTCTCCAAGAATTTTATGGCTGATCTCAGTCAGCCAATCACTGCCTCTGTCCTTTGATTGAAGGTTGCTTTGTTGGAACAGTAGATTGGCTGTACTGACAATTCTCCTGCAACAATCCTGGGTGTCTGAAACTGGCTTGTTGGAGCACAGGTTGTGATCCCAAGTTCTATAACATACTGAATACTAGTGAAGCTACAGACACTCTAACTACCATACTTTCTCCCAGAAATTAGACCATTCCTCCCTGAAATGACACACAGTTTCCTGACACACAGTTGACAACAAATTTAAAACCTTACTGCTGTCACAGAGTTGAGATCTCTCCCTCCACATTGCAAATAAATGTTACATTTATCTTCCCACTTAACACCTTCTCCATGTTCTCTCAGCACGCAGGCTAGATAGACCAGTCACATGGTATGGAACTCATTCCAGGGATCTGAATGGAACTGAGGAATCCAGAGGGTCCAGCCCCTCCCTCCAGTGCCCCCTTATTGCTGTCTGTTGATACAGGGAATTTGGGGTCCCTTCTTTGGATTCTTAGTTTCATTATCAAAACAGCATAAGAATCAATCCCAACAGAATCCCAAGGATAATTTTATTGGCGTTTAAAAGAAAAACTGCTAGGGAAGGCAAGCTACAATACTCAGCAGCTTCCATGAAGAGGGGATGGAGGACAGAAGGAAAAAAAAGCCATGTTCTTAGGCTAGTTTTGTGGACAAGTGGTGACATGGATGATCAGAAAGCTTTAAAGAAGTGTGAGGAAGAACAAAGCATTGTGTAAACAGAGATCATTGTGCTAGGGCTACAATCAACATACATTCTGCAAACAATGTCCAGAGAAACAGCTCAAAAACAGAGAAACAGGAATTCCCCACCTTCTAGGGATAAGAAAATCTGTTCTAATAGCATGGTCAACAAAGAGAAAACTTTGAGGAGTCTCTGATTTCCTTAAGAGAAGGAATATTATGCAGAGAATAGGAAACCTGGGAACATTCAGCCCTAAATGGATGTCTGCATCAAATCCCTCCTGTCAGAGCTCAGGAAAGCCCAGTAAAAACAAAGCAGAAAGAATTGGAAAGGCAGAGGGGACAGAGGACACCAAGAAAACCAGGCCCTCTAAAACAACATGAGCAAAGCTTATATGAACTCACAGAGACTGACACTACATGTACAGGGCCTGTACAGGTCTGCACCAAGTCCCCAGCATATATATTATGGTTTCCAGTTTAGGATTTTTATGGGGTTCCTAAGTGTGAAAATGAGTGAGTCTCTGATGCTTGTGCCATCTCTTGGGTTCTTTTTGTTCTCTTTGTTTGTCTTGTCCAACTCTGATGTATTAGTTTCTGTTTTATCTTTTTTATGTTTTATTGTATTATACCATATTCCCTTAGAAACCTTTTTGTTTGCTAAAGAGAGACAGAAAGGCATGGAGCTGGATGGAAGTGGAGGTGAAGAAAAACTGAGAGGAGTAGAGGGAGGAGAAACCATGATCAAGGTGTAGTTTGTGAGAAAAATACCTATTTTAATCTAAAAAATTTTAGATTTAGAAAATGTAGGGGACTGGAGTAAAGGCTCTGTAGATAAGAGCACTGAGTGCTCTTCCAGAGATCTGGTTCAATTCCTGGCACTGACAGGCAGCTAACAACTGTCTGTAACTCCAAGATCTGACACCCTCACACAGATGTACATACAGACAAAAACAACAATGCATGTAAAACAAAATTAAATAACTTTTTAAATGTAGCTGAACATGCTAGAGGGAGCAAACTAGTAATTGGTGTTCTTCCATATCCCTTGTTTCAGTTCCTCCCTTCAGATTCCTGTTCTGGCTTCCTTTGATGATGGACTTTAACTTGTAACCTAAAATAAACCCCTTCCTTGAAAAAAAAATAAACACAAAACAAACACAAGTCATTTACAGCAACATATTCTGAGAATAATTTCCATCTTGTGCTATAATTCATTTTATTGAAATTGAGATGATTCTAGGATTGCTTAATATTTAAGGTTGAATTAGCTTCCTTTAAATATTTTTGTCTGCTAGAAAAGAAGATGTGCAGCAAATAAATACCTTAAAACTTAAAAACCAAACAACCAAAAAACTGTAGGAAGGGGTAAGAGCTCATGTGTGGATCCAGTGGCTACCTACTTACCAGATCTTATACATGGATAAAGCAAGGATAACCAAAACAAACCTGCTATTTGGGGACTGGAAGAAAAGTCATATGTGGACAATTAAAAGGAGAGGGAAAAAGAGTTTATTTAATTAAGATTCCAGATGTGATGTAAAGTATTTCTGAAGATCATTTGTTTTACAACTGTTCAGTATCTCATTGGAACATGTTTATTGCTAACTGTGACACAAAACTGTGTTATTTCAACAGTTTTGCAACTACAGAAATCTTCACTATTCTTTCTCATCATTATTCACACTTAATAATCTTAGATAATGGGGAATACAGGCATTTTCAGTTTCATTCAGCCCTTTATAGTACATAGGCCATTTGGGTTGAGAGACAAACCCCCTAAATGGTATATATAGTATTGGATGACAGTGTAAAGCATATAGGGAAGAAACACAGAGATTTCTCTCAGGAACCTTTAGAAATAATAAAGGAAAAGTGCTGTGGGATGGTCTGTATGTCAAATTACTCTGATTGGTCAATAAATAAAACACTGAGTGGCCAGTGGCTAGGCAGGAAGTATAGGTGGGACTAACAGAAAGGAGAAAAGAAAGAACAGGAAGGCAGAAGGAGACACTGCCAGCTGCTGCCAGGACAAGCAGCATGTGAAGATGCTGGTAAGCCACGAGCCACGTGGCAAGGTATAGATTTATGGAAATGGATTAATTTAAGCTATAAGAACAGTTAGCAAGAAGCCTGCCATGGCCATACAGTTTGTAAGCAATATAAGTCTCTGTGTTTACTTGGTTGGGTCTGAGCGGCTGTGGGACTGATGGGTGACAAAGATTTGTCCTGACTGTGGGCAAGGTAAAAAAACACTACCTACAGAAAAGTGAAAACACAAAACTGGATCTAAAGAGAGACTCTAAGCCCTGTACATCTGTTGTATCATTCACCTCAAGAAAGGCACCAGTGACCACCAAGTCAAGAAAAAAGCCAATGAGTCCCAGCAGCTTCCAGCCATGACTTTGGCATCCTAACCTGTAAGAAGACAGTATGCCAGACAGAACACTCAGACATAACTATACTATGAAGCATCTGCACATTCAGTGCCTCTAACCAATCTGGATTTAGTGTGACTCCTCAAAGAGAGAGAGGCCTTGAATAAAGACATACTCCTGATAAGTCTTTACAGTGTCTACAAGGTCAATGAGTTTCATTTTCTACCCTCCTACCCTTTACACAGAAGTTAAAGAAACATGATGCATGGTGTCTTGTTTTGTCTGCCAATAGAATATCAGAGCAAAGAGGCATTAAATGAGATAGGCTTTGAAGTACAGTAAACAGGGTTCAGTTTAAAAAACAAACAAACAAAAAATCCCTTATCAACATGAATCATCTACATTCCCTGGTCTCATTGCCTCTTTTGAGAATATATCTTTATACTGTATTAGCATCTTGTTATTTTGATATACAAGCAAGAGTCACTCTGATACACATTTGTCTTCCTGTATAGATCTGCTTCAGGATAAAAATGCTAGTGTAAATAATTAAGTTGCTTAATGTCATTTTGTTGTATGTAATTTTTATTGTTTATTCCAGGCTTCATATACATAGGTTGTTTAGCCAGTAACTGCTCAGGTATAGCCAGATCTCAGAGCCTGGTCCTCATAGAAAATGTTATATCAAAGTGGTTTTTTTTTTGTTTTTTTTTTTTACCTAGTCTCCCTGGGCCTGTGGTTTGTAGCATAGTTATCCTTTATTTTACAGCTAATATGCACTTATAAGTGAGTATGTACTATGTTTGTCTTTCTGGGTCTCTCCTTGGGAAGGGGAAATAGTAGAGGTTTTGTGAGTAGACTATGGGCGGGTGGGTTTAGAAACATGAGTGATCAGATTGTGGGGGTATGGGAGGGAAGAGTATTGAAAGAGACTGCTAAAAAGGGGGGTCATTTCAGGGTCAGGTAAAAACATGGCACAAAGAAATCTCTCAGGAGTCTACAAGGATGACCCCAGTTAAGACTCCTAGAAATAGTGGACACATAGCCTGCATTGGCCATCTCTGTGATCAGGCAAGACTTTAAGTGGAGGGAGTGGGAAACCAACTCAGCCACATAATCCTCAGCTTATGGTCTGTCCTGCCTATGATGAGGCTGGAGCTAGGGTGGTCTAGAAATTGAGGGACTGGCCAACCAATGATTGGTCTAGCCTACAACCCATGCCAGGAGAGTAATCCTACAACTAACACTGCCTAGAGCTCTAGGAACCATGAACTGGATGACCCAGAAACTTAGCATAGAACCAAACATGACTGGTGGGAAACAAATGTCAATGTAATGATGCCTAACAATATTCTGCTATACTCATAAATTGGTGCCTAGTCCAATTGTCATCAGAGAGACATCGTCCAGCAACTGATGGAAACAGATGCCGACCTACAAACAGTAGGCAGAACTCAGGGAATCCTGCAGAATAGGAGGCAAAGGGGTCAAGGACACTATACTACACACACACACACACACACACACACACACACACACACACACATGCAAAACCCTCACAAAATCATCTAACCTGAGCCCATAGGGGCTCACAGAAAATGAACCATCACACAGGGACCCTGGATGGGACTGACCTAGGCCCTCTGCCTATATGTAACAGTTGTGTAGCTTGGTATTCTTATGGGATTCCTAACAGTGACAGCAGGAGCTGTCTCTGAGTCTTTTACTGGCTTTGGGGGCCCTACTCCCCATACTGGGTCACCTTCCCCAGACTTAATATATGGGGAGGTGCTTAGTCTTACTGCAACTTGATATGCCATGTTTTGCTGATACTCATGGGAGACCTGTCCTTTTCTGAACAGAAATGGAGGAGTGGATTGGGGTGGGGGAGGTAGAGAAGGGACTGGGAAGAGAGGAAGGAGGGGAAATTGCAGCCAAAATATAAAATAAATAAATATCTGGGTAGTAGTGTTGCAAACCTTTAATCCCAGCACTCACTGAGCAGAGGTAGGCAGATCTCTGTGAATTTGAGGACAGCCTGGATTGTCATACAGAGAACCCTGTCTCAAAAACACAAAATAAATAAATACACCCCTCAAAAAAGTTTGAATGGAGTCTACACATAGAAGTGTAGACACCTTCAATGGATCCTTTCTAGCTGGCTCTGCTCTGTGCTTTATGATTCTTATTCCAAAACTAATATCAGGATTCCTTTTAAGAGAATATTGCTGGACACCTACCTAATGTGATCATAAAAAGGTGACTCCAGGCTTCTTCTAGAAAAGATAACCTGTTCTACAATCAAATTCCAGACCCCTTTGCCCATGATGTTTGAAACAGTATTGAAAAGACCCTCTCATATTTTATCAACCTTTGTTCCATTTATACTTCTGACTATCTCTCCTGCTATTCCTACCTTTCTAACTCCCTGCCCCTTTGTCCTGATATTCTGTTGGCATCTGAGCTGTCTGGTATCCATCTTGGAAAGCTGGTTACCTAGCACTGCTAGTGGAACCATTTAGTCTCATTCCTAAGTAAAATGCTGGAGTATAAGACGTTGCACCTGACAGTGAAAGTTACACCTGTCACTCAAGAGCAAATAGCTAAAGTGATCAGTGTAAAATAACCAAACCTCTTCTGTGTAGCTGTGGAAACTTATCATTCCACAAATGTGTGGTGGTATTGTGTTCCCCAAAATATTGTGCACTCTAATAAACTTATCTGGAGTCAGAGAACAGAACAGCCACAATATTAAACATAGAGGTTAGGCAGTGGTAGCACATGCCTTTAATCCTATCACTTGGGAGGCAGAGATCCATCCAGATCTCTGTGAGTTAAAAGCCACACTGGAAACAGTCAGGCATGGTGACTCACGCCTTTAATCCCACAAAGTGAGCCTTTAATCCCAGGAAGTGAAGGCAGAAAGCAGAAAGGTATATAAGGTGTGAGGACCAGGCACTTAGAACTGGTTAAGCTTTTCGGCTTTGAGCAGCACAGTTCAGCTGAGAGGCATCCAGTCTGAGGAAACAGGATCAGCTGAGGAATTGGCGAGGTGAGGAAGCTGTGGCTTGTTCTGCTTCTCTGATCTTTCAGCATTCACCCCAATACGAGGCCCTGTCTTGTTTTTATTAATAAGACCATTTAAGATTGATGCGACACAAATGGCTCCTCATAACACTTGATTTGAATGAAAAGAAGTTCACAGAAGGTGTATCTTCACATAAAAGTGGGATGTTTGATATGCTGAGCAGTGCCTGGATGGCCTAGTTTAATTTCTAGCCTACACCCATCACAGTGATATTTGAGAACAGGATATCCTATGCTAAAATTCTCTCTTAATGTGAGCTAAATTGAACTAGTTAGTTGAAGATGGCTCCAAAGTGACCACCAAAGCCTCTAACTTCATTATAGTCCTATCTTCATGTTCCACATCATATTCTCCATTGTAGAAACAGTTGGCAGTTGCTATGGTAATGGATGGAAAGGAGAATAAAATGAACGAGTACTGTCACATAAATTTATGGAAATCTCTTTCCATTCCCAAGGAATATATTAATATTGCTCTGCTACAGTCTCATGTTCAGTCACTCACTTGTTTTACTCTCTATCTTTAGCTTCCTGAACACCAGGGGTTCAGAAAATGATTCATGAGTTTGTCTTTGTGTTCTGCTCTTGGAAGGGAATAAAAGTCTTCACTTTTCAGATGAATTCTGTTACTGATTCCACACTTTGGAAAGGGACGTGATGACTAGTTTGTGGACAAAACTTGCAGCAAATCTACTTAACAAGTCCAATAAATGGGCAACTGTAAATATGCAAAAGTAATTTAAAAATTTAAGAGACTATTTAGAATATAGAAGTGAATACTCTCAGAGTCACAAACACCAACTGCATTAGCTACCTATATTCTTAGAATTCACATCACTCAAAACACATCTTTGCACTGCTCTTGATGTGGTTGACCACTTTTAAACAGTGAGGGAGAAAAATACAGTTGCATGAAGATAAAACAGAAAATCTCAAGTAAAATGTTTCCAAAAAAGTTGCAAAATACATGTGGTGATAAACTAAATATATCAAATTGCCCCAAATATATCAGGAATTGAATCACATAATAATTCTATAAAATACATTCTACAAAATACATAAATAATACTATAAAAAAGACAGTTTCAGTAGCTTTTAACATAAATTTTCTTTTAAAGTAATTGATATTGCAAATGATAATATACTAAAGAAAAACTTGGTGAAAAGAATAGCCCAGTTCAGTTACATTTCAACTATGGTAATTGAATTCTGTGCTTGCATTAGAGCAGGATTTATCTCAAAATTTTACTTTGGAAAGAAATCTAATTACCAGGCTGTTAACTGTCCTAAGTGAAAGCTTAGCTGAAGATCTGAACAAAGATAACTCAAGTGTCTTTATGTTTTTGGCATTAATTGGTCATTTGGAGCCCAGGGAGTTTGGGGGATTGACACTAGGAAATTGAAAGGCTTTTGGTTAGTCACTGATGTTTAAGAGATAAAAGGCAAAAACAAAGTCTTTCTTACTCTGTGAAAATAGTTGAGCAGCTCTGTAAAATTTTACAAACTTCTGTCCCTACAAAATATGGGATATTTCATCACCTGTTCTTTTATTTTTTTTTACTGTACATATTATAGTCATACAGCATGACATTTCAATATATTTAATTCAGTCAGATTACTAACATTTCCATAATAGAATATAGTTTATGTGCTCTTGAATGTATGTGTTTGGGATGAGTATGTAAAGTCTACCAACATATGTTCAATATACTACCCAGAGTAGTTTTCATAGTGTATATTTGTCCTCAAGATTTATTCAGCTCTCATAACTTCACTTTTGTTTCCTTTGTTTGTGCTTTCGTGTACCACTACACCCCCAAAATCATGTTGTACTTTTCCTTTTATGTCAGCTTTAACTCGCTTAACACATCTAAATTTAACCATGTTGATGCAAATGGTACATCTTCAGATGTCTAATTGCCGTTGCCTCCTTGACAGAATTTAGAAGTAAGAGACACAACTCTGAACATATTTGTGATGGCATTTCCAGAGAGTGTTAGGTGAGGAAAATGAAGTACAGATTTTGATTCTCACAGCAAAGTCTTCTTCGGTTTCTCAAAACCAAACTTGATTATAACAATTTTATACACCAATTTCTGCTCCCCAACTTGTTTGTTGGTAGTAGGGACCCCGGGCTGAGGTAACACTATGGGGTGAGTCCTGGATAAAATAAAAAGATAAAAAAAGAAAAGTCCAGGTGAACATTGGGATTCATCTCTTCCTGTTCTTAGACAGAGATGCAATTTGACCTCAGGGTTCTGTCACTTGCCTTCACTGTCAGGATGGACTGTACATCCTCAAATCCTGAGCACAAATAAATTCTTTCTTTAAGTTGATTGGTATCATGATTTGATGACAGCAAATAGAATAGTAACTAATAAATGGAAGGATATCATTCTAAGAGATAATATCCCACTTTATGTAGTTATATTTTAAATATGAATATATATCCAGAATTTTCTTACTGTTTTAAGTATTGATAAACTGTCTGTTACCATATCTTGGTTCAAATCTATGAGAGTGTCTGTCATGAAGAAAACAAGAGATAAGGGCTGAGCAGAGCAGAGAAGAAACACTTGAATCCTTTTGGTAGTGATTAAATCTGTGCAGCCATTCAGAAAAACATGCAGAGACGCCTCAATCAGTCAAAAATGTAACCATCCATTTCTTCAGCAAGTGTCTACCAATGGGCATGAAATCATCCCTGTGCTGAAGGTGGACTTGTGTTCATTGTGGCATTCTTTGCTGTGGTATGAAGACATAGCAAACCATAATTAGCTAAAGATAGAAGATAAAGGGTCTTGATGGCTTTCTATTTCAATTTAATAATAGCAACATTGTATTTATATCATTTTTATATTCAAGCAAGGCAAAAATGCAAAGCCTCACAACAGGTAACATTTTAGAATTATATCAACATGGATAGTATTAAAACTATACAGGACATAATATTGAATCTACATGACAAAGGCTTCATTTATGACCATCATGTCTTTTTTGATCTTCAAATGAGCAGTGTGACTATCTGTAAATCCCATGACTAGCAAATTTCTAATAAATATGGTGCAAGTTTGTGTTACCGAGTGCTATTTTTTCCAGAAGTAATTTTGTCAAACTATTAGAGAATAAGACATATTAAACCCTTAGACTTTTCTGAGGCTGTACTCACATAGAAAATTTTCCATCATTCTGAAAATAATGGAGGTAAGATTACCACAAATGACTCTGTGTTATATATAGTCATCAAATTGGGTCAGATAGTCATGTACCAGATATCATTTTACTGATAAAATGCCATGCTAATTCTAGTCTTTAACTGCAAAACTTGCCAATGAGTAGAACACATGCTTGCTTGAACACTTACTTTTCATTTAAAAGTATATATTTCTGTAGTTGTGAAGAAGAAATTGCTAGAATTTTAAACAGTATTTATTTATTTATTCAATTAGCATGGTGTGTGTGTGTGTGTGTGTGTGTGTGTGTGTGTGTGTGTGTGTGTGTGTGTAGATGTGTGTGGCTCTTATGACAACTCCTGTTTGGCTCTCTGTTTCAGTCCTGGGTATTAAACTCAGTCCTTTGGGTTAGTAGCAGAAACCTTCACCCACCGAGCCTCCTCTATACTAAAGGTAATCTCTCTTGGATGCTCTGATGTTCTCCATCATTTAGCTTGTTTATACTTCTTAGGGGTGAGGCAGCCTGCACTCATGACTTCTGCTCTATGCAGTTGTGCACTCAACTTCTGTTCCCTCCTGATAGTCCCTCTTCTATTGTCTCAGTGACAACAAACTGCTCATCAGTTATGACATATTCTTGAGATTCCTTTTGTTAAACCCAGCTTTCTGTTTTCTTTCTTTTTTAGTTTTAATTGATTCTTTGTGGATTTTGCATCATGCATAACAATCCAACTCATCTCTACACCCCCTAATCTCAGCTCTCTGCCCTTCTGACTCCGCCAAAGAAACAAAACACAATTTAAAAGTGTAGCCTTAAAAAACAAAACAAAAAAAAGTAAGAATAATTCAGTGTGGAAGCTGTAGTGAGGCCCAGTGAGTCACACATTTTACCCCAGTCCATACATCTTTAGTTATAAGTGTTCTTTGCCATGGATCATTGGTCTGGCATAAGGCCTCTGGTTTTCCCTACTCTATTGATACTGGGCCCCCACTGGGACTCCTCCTGCAATTCCAGCTTTCTAATAGGCTGCTAATTCCATACAATTACAAATACTTCCTGAAGCAATCTTGTAGTTACTTCAAAGTCTACATCTGTAGCTCAGCATGTATGCCTTCGTTTTCTATATTTTTCAACAGTAAAATGACACCATTATGTACACACTTGCACACATGAAACAACTGAGTAGAATACATATTAGGGATATATATTAGAGATAATTTTAATCTTGGAGAAAAGAAAACCCAGTATTTCAGTAGAAGCTTTTATTATTCATTAATAAAGAATTCTGATGAATTTTGCAACATTTAAAAATAATTCTGATTACCATTACAAATATTACACAGCTTATATATGAATGCATGTATGTACATCTATGGATGTGTATGTTAGGTGCTCAAGTGTATGCACAAATACATATTTGCATGTATTGTGATCTGTGTGTGCATGAGTATGTTTATGTTAGTGTGTATGTGCATGTACCTCTCTGCTCTTGTTTGTTTAGTTTTCATAAAATTTTAATTTAAAATATTTTCCATAAAATACTCCAAAGTCTCTTATGTCCAGCAGGTTGAAAATACTAAGACCTCTGTCTCTAGCAATGAAAACTTTCTAATGTTTATTCTTTTGGAACACTAAAGTACCTGTCAAAAGAATATTTCCTTCATGCTGTGACCCATTCTAATATAGTTTAATCTGTGAAATATTTTTAAACTATAAAAAACCAAAATATTTTAGAATTTATTGTATGTTGGAGTCTGCCAAAGACAGACAACACCAAATATATAAGAATTGTGTTTATAATACTATTTGGTCTGGTGATCTTGTTCCACTCTCCTCTCATGAGGATACCTATGCTGTACTCATACCTTGCACTTGGTTGTTTGGTTGTTTTGCTTTGTTTGTTTCATAGGCACTTTCCTAAAATGTATCATTGACACACTATCAACATATCACCATCTGTCCAATGTGTTGTTTTTCTAAAGAAACACTGGAATCTCTCTTGTTAGCATCTTGCTACCAATGGCTATTAAAACATACACTAGTCTGGTTGTATGTCTGACTTCTGACAAATGACTAACTTTTAATGAATGATCAATTTTTGACTGCCTTGTAGCTAGCAATTTGCCAGGAGAAAGGGGGAGAGAAACAGATGTGATGAGGGGGCAAATCACAAACCAAAGATTTTTACCTCAATGTCCAGTGGGTTCCTCACTCTCAGAATCAGTCATTAGTCCATGTCCACTTTGTTTTCTTTCACTGGTTTACACTGTGTTATTTTAACCCAGCATGGCTGACATTTTACATTTCTACTTCTTTCAACAATCTTTCTTTCTCCAGTCTTCAGCCTGCCTTTTCATGGGACCACCTGCAGGCCCCTCAACAGTTAAGCACACCGTGTCTTCTGGAAGTTCAAGATTTTTTTTCATTTCTTTTAAACTTTTGCATCTAGATTTTCCTGTATTAGGACTTATTATATTCAAGTTTTCTTTTTTTTGAAAATTTATTTTAAATATATATAGGACAGGTCCTAATCATTTTATATTTTTATCCTCCTTTCCTTCCAGAGTTTCATATAAAAGTAAGTCACCAGAAAAGGATCATTAGAAAAGAAAAAAAGAAAAGTAATATATCCTATGTAACTGGGCATTAGATGTATCATCCATTAGTCCTTTATATATTTATTAAGAAAATAACTAAAATGAAATTAAATTCTAAATATAATGCAAAACTGTAATTATTAACTTTTTTTGAAATTTAAATAACTGGTGCCTATAAGCAGGACTTGAATCTTAGGAAGACGACAAGAAACACAGTTGGGAATAACTGAGTTTCCTTTGAAATGTCAACTTCTTGTTAACATAACATATAAAAAAATTTAAGGAAGAGGAAACATAATTCTGTCTTTGAACTTAATTTCAGACAGTGCATTGCTGTCAGTGTAAACAAAATTGTGTTTTCATTAAAGGAGGAGAATAAAGAAGTCAATTAAATCAACTCAAGCAAACAGGCGAAACCAAGGGGCTTGTCTCAGCTGGAAAGCTCTAATTTCAGAGAATAATTATACAATTTTATCAAAGTATATAAAAATACATTCAATACATTCACACATTCTCAAGTCCTAATTTTTTTTACCAGATTTACAAATACAATGTGAGTAAATAAAAAAGACTTTAATCAAGTGAAATAACAGAGTATTGGGAACCTGCTATGTTTCCTACAGCAAAATTTCCCATCCCAATACAGACACACTCACAAAACACTCACAGTTCAAAATTAATTTGAATGCACACATGTTGTAGTGCAGGATAGTACAAAGTCACGCACTGAAATTGTTTGATATTACTATTGCATTTGTGAAATTGCTTTGAAACGTTTGAGAAAACTGTCCTAAAAAATGCAATCAAGAAGTATTTTCCCTTTTCTTTGAAATACAGACTATTTATCAGCATAACACATACAAAACAAAGGAGTTCCAAAGAATGTCTAAAATAATTCTGATTCTGAGCTTATTTTTAGTTTGTTGCATCCGAAGGAAACAAAAACAGCTTCTTATTTAAAGAACTCAATAAAGGAGTAGATTAAGTAAGTCAGCCTATTATGGAAACAGAGATGAAGCCCAGGGGCTTCTTCAGTTTCAGTTAAAAGCTTAATTTCAGGGAAACATAATAAGTTCCCATCACAATACACAAAAGCAATTGCAAAGTCTCCTTTTTAAGCTCTTTCATAATCCCTCCACACACATTTTCCTTTCCATGGCGGGCCCGATGTCAGTGATAATCACACACACGCTCCATCTCAGCCAGGCTGCTGTGGTGAAATCCCACACTGATCACAGCTTCCTGGGGAATACTTGACTGAGTATTTTGTCCGTGAGACATATTTTGCTTGAGGTGGACCAACGGTAGTGAACATTTGGAGGTGAATGTGAGGATTTATTTCACATGCTGAACAGTTGCTGGACTCTCCAACCTGTGTTCTCTGGATAGAGCCTGTGGACATAGAGGCTGCAGACAGTACGAATGTGCATCATCTCTTCAAAACATCAAAAGAGAAACAAGACAAATGTGAAACCATTAGAGAAAATAAGACCATTTGTGTCACGTGTACTGGACCTCAGCGCAGGGTAGGCACAAGCAATCTCAGGGACCACAGGTCCCACTTGAACAGGAACACCTGGTCAAAGGTGGTGGCGATGGTGATGCTGTACATGTGATTGTGAGTGCAAGAGACATCAGTGAGGGAGACTTGAGGAAAAGGACAACGGAAAAATGTGTGAGGCTACTTGAGAAGTACTTACAAATTCGCAGACTTTTTGCAGGATTCTGATGCTTATCAAGCTGAAGATGACAAGGAGGACACTTAAGAAATTTGATTACAAGACTCTTGATGTCATCTAATTATTCACATATGTAGTGATGGACAGATCACACATGTGATTTCAAACAATTTTCAGGAGAAAAAGGTTTACTATAGCATCCTATTCATAGATCAAACATGATTTATTTAAAAGATCAGAAAGAAACATACAATGGGCAATCCCGAAGTGAACCGTCTGAGTTGTTTACACATAGTCCTCAGAATCCGTTGATTATTGTGTACCTATTCTCTTTTCATTGTTAACAAGAAACATAATGAACTTATTTCAATTTATGATTAATGAAAGGGATATGGTCATATTGTAATGGTTTTTAAGCTACAGGACAGTTCTAAACTATTAAAAACAGCTGTTTCTTATGATTATAACAGTTTGTTAATTGCATATATAATAATTCACAAGAATGAAAATATTCACCATGTTCTATAAGTATTTTTCATTGTCACTCCTTCATTCTTTCATTTATCATTTTATAATTAGGATTGCTGAAATGGTGAAACACTGTAATTTGTCAACATAGAAATACTTGGCCTGGAGTGGTGGCAGTAGCATGCAATTTCAATACTTGAGAGGCAAAGAGAGGAGACTCTAAAATTCAAGGCCAGCTCAGGGTTCACAGTGACACTCTGTCTTACAAAGCCAAGGTTGAGATATATCTCAGTTATAATTCTTGTTTACATTCGCAGGGGCTAGGGTCAATATTGTCAGCACCAGAAAAAAAATCAGATACACTTACATTAAAACTGTCTCCACTTTTGGGGTTGCCTATAGTAGAATACACAAAGAACTTTCTAAGTAATTTTTTAGTATCCTTATAATAAAAGTTTAGACATCCTCTTAAGTTAGCAATATCTAATTATTACAGCAATTAAATGTCAACCTAATATCCAGTTTACTTTGCTTCTGTGAAACATCTGTTACAGGATCTAAGACAAGATACCAAAAGCTAATAAGCCATTTTTTTTATAAATTTAATTATCATGTTCAAGGTGATATTACTTAATATTTTTTATGGTTAGTACAGCATCAAAAAGATATTTAAGATTAACACTGAGTTGAAATTGATTGTATATATGAATTTCAAGTATAATATGACATAATTTTCGTAAGTGAATAATGAATTTCTAGGTAATAAGAATTTCAGCTACTAGCCAGGCAGTGGTGGTGCACACCTTTAATCCCAGCACTCGGGAGGCAGAGGCAGGTGGATCTTTGTGAGTTCAAGGCCAGCCTGGTCTACAGAGTGAGATCCAGGAAAAGCACAAAGCTACACAGAGAAACCCTGTCTCAAAAAACAAAAAACAAACAAACAAACAAAAAAGAATTTCAGCTACTAAATATTGAATAAATTTTTATTTGTGTATTATACCTGCTATATTAGATGGAGTCTAACCTAGTTTTTAAAATAGAGCCAAGATTAATTTAAAAAAGAAATGTATGAATAAATAGAAAAGTCGGTGGATAGAAAATACATATTTTATAAAAAAAACTTTAAATGAAATAAACATTCTATCATAGACTATTCTTTCATATCTGTTATTAAATTATCACTTTTCTGTGACTCATCCCTTATATATCTCCTGAACATTTTTTCTATTGTTTGATGTGGGTAGTTTTATATAAGACTGTAGCTTGCTGATTGTTCAAAAAGAGAACACGTGGAAGCCACAGTACTCAGACCAAACATAGATTTCCCTCAGCATCCAGAAACTCCCACATCAATCTTTCCCCATTTCCAAACTCTTCATTGCAGGAATAACCCCACTTATTCTTTATATGATTTCAATCACACACTGAATGGTGTTGTCTGACCTCTGGCAACTAGAGTTGTTTCTAATGTCATGGCAATTTGTTAAATTCTCCTGATTGTTGCACGAACATCTTCAAATATGCTTCTAGAGAAAATGTCAAGGTTGACCAATTTTTGCATGAAGTTCTCTTTCTTTCACCTCACTTATGGAGAATACATTCTTTCTGCTTAGAATGTGAATTCGTTTTTGGAAATACTTCCTAGCATTTCAGTAGTGTTCCACGACTTCTGAATTCTACCTGTTGCTACTGAGTTGTCTCTTCCCAGAGCTATTGCGTGGAACCTTCAGGACACGTTTTTATTTTGTTTTTCTTGCCTTCTTTTTGTCATTGATTGACTGTACAGCTGGGTGTGGTTCTTACTTTATTTAGTTTTTTTTTCCCATTTGAGTTTGTAGAGATGCTGAAATCTGAGCCTTCATATCTTAGGGCACTTGAAATAATCTTGGATTGTGGTCTATGGTGTATTTTTCTGGTTTTTTTTGTCCTTCTCCTCCTTACTTCTCATCCTAATCTCTGTCTGTCTCTATCTCATGATTTTAAATTCTTTTTTTTTAGTTTGGATATATGCTATTGATCTATTTTCCATTCATTCACATGTATTCTGCTAAAATTCACCTATTAAATATGTCATGGATTTCAGTGTTTATAAGTATGTTTTATTTAGAATTAACATTTAGTTTATTACTTTAGAAGTGTTTAGTATATTTAATCTCTGAAAACTCATTGCTCATATTATGTGTTATTATAATGTAATAAAATAAGGATGAGAACTGTATTTAATATTCAAAACATCTTTGAAAGAGATGAAAGAAAGTTGTTCAGAGAATTCAAAGATTTCCAGACACATAAAAAAGGAAACTGAGTTTGTGGAGTCTATAGCTTCAATTAGAAAGAGGATTAAAAAATTGTGGTTATTTACACAGCCAGCTCTCAAACAGCTTTGATTGGGCAGTAATAGTCTCCTAGCAAAAACTTGAATGTGAAGAGCAAATGCAGCTGTAATGCCAAGTAGTCTCAATACTGGCTCCATCCAGTCTTAAGGAAGCTGCACTTTCCCATGGCAAGCACAGTTCACAGAATTAAAAGTGTAAAATAGAACATTCTCTTTGTTTCCTCACAAATAATCTCAGAAGTGGAGGACAAAAAATTAAATCAAGTCAGTGCACCAGTGTAACTTTCAGAAAAAAAAACAAAAACAAAAACAATGTATACCATACAATCTCCACTTAATGAATAACTACTGGAGCTCTGACTAACGAGCAATCATAAAATGCTTATTTTATTTATGCATGGTGTGTGTGTGTGTGTGTGTGTGTGTGTGTGTGTGAGTGTGTGTGTGTGTGTGCTATGTGTACGTGCAAATGCCAGCAGAACCCAGAAGAGTCAGGTCCCATGCACCTGCAGGTACAGGCTGTGGTAAGTCCCCAACTTGGATGTGGAGAATTGAACCCTAGTGCTCCACGTGAGCAGCAAATGCTTCTCACCACTGATCCATCTCTCTGTACCCCTTAAGTAATTTTATTAATATTTTTATTTTAATTAAAATGTAATAAAGTCATTTCCCCCTTCCTCCCTCCAACCCCTCCCGTGTCTCTTTTCTTTAAGCCTCCTCATGTTACTGTCACTTACTCCATCTCAAATTCATGGTGTCTTTTTCTATGGCTATTATTATATAATATGTAAATTAACCCTGCTAAGTCCCCTTAGTGTTACTTGTATATATATGATGTTAGGGCTAACTGCATGGTATTAGATATCCATTAGGGGGCTCATCACTGGGGAAGACGAATTCTTCCTCCCTCAGCTGTCTTTAGTTGCCTGTAGTTCTACGTCTAGGGATGAGGCTCCTTGATATTTGCCTCTTCTACATTAACACAACTATTGGTTTTGTCATTATTTGAGTCTTATTTCAGGAGCCATACTGCTGTAGTATCATGGGTATACATTCCCTATAATTTCTCAGTAAAGACAATCTCATACAGAAATTCTAGCCCTCTTGCTCTGCAATTTTTCTTCTTCCATCTCTACAACATTCCTTGAGCCTTAGCTGGAGGAGTTGTAGACTGTAGATGTATCTGATTGAACTGGGAACTCCATGATTGATTGTTCTTTATATTTTGAGAAGTTGTGGGGTTTTGTGTTGGTCTACCCCTGCTGCAAAAAGGAACTTCTTTCATGAGGTGTGAGAGATACAGTTATCTGTGGGTGTAAAGATAGATATCTCAGAAGCAGTTAGGAATTGTGCTGTTCTAAGCGGAGGTGGTAGGTTTTTCTACAAGATCCATGACTTCATGAGCCCTGAGATGTTGGCCAGGTTTCCAGGAGCAGGCATAATTCCCATCTTGGTGAAAGAGACTTAAGTACAATTGAACACCCCTCGGTTATCACCAGGATATGATTGGAACTATTGCATCTCTGGGTAAATCTTGCCAGGTTGGTTGTTGTTCATAGGTGTCACAACTGGGTAGGATTATTGATTGCCTTTCTCACTTGGTACACTACACAACACCTTCTGGTACCATAAAAGCTAGTTCTCAGGTAGTAAGCCTTAAGATCAAATCCAATTCAAATATTCAGAGTCCTATGTCCAAAGTACATAATATCTTCAGCAATAACAAATTGCTTTCAACTTCTGGGAGGTAACCAAGGATAACGGCAATAGCCTATATTATTTTTTGGAGTGTCTAAATCTTTCATGGTTTGCAAACAAATGAATTATTTTTTTAAGTTTCTTTTAAGGAACTAAGAGTAGCTTTTCCATGGACTGCACTGATTTTCCAATCAACAAAAAGAAAAATCCACATGCCAGTTTATTCCCCTCCATGAGTAAGTTTTGAGATGGAGTTTTATGAGGTATACAGGATTAAATGCAGTCACATGAGTATTTCATGTAACTTTATATTTGGTTCCTATAAAGAGGAAGAGTGACATACCCATCATGTAAAGACACACCAAAAGTTGTTCACCTACAAGCCAGGAGGAAAGACCTTCTCCCCACTGGAAGCTCTTATCACCCTTTATTTCAGAATTCCAGCTCTAAAAACCAGCAGAAAATGTTTTTGTAGTTTATTCCACTACATTTGTCTTAGGTTGTGATAACCTAATCTGACTACTAAAGTTCCGTGAGTTGGGTACTGTTCTGTATGCATGTATTAGGGCATTATCTTACTCCTACACTAAGTTTAAAACTCAAGCCTTTGCCCTCTCTTAGTAACAACACCAGGAAATTGATGTAAGAAAAACATATATCTTGACTTATTCATAGGTATGCTTGTATTGCAGTTGTTCTTCTGCAGCATGTAAATAATCATTCATAACAGGAAAGATTCAGGCTGCAAACAAAGAGGAGATAAAGGAAGGAAATGAATTAACCTCCTGGGCAGAGATTTGAGGGCTTAGGAATGCTTTCTGTTTGACCAAGTACTTCTCCATACTTTTACATTCTAACCCACATGCATCTTCTTCCAGCCCAATTCCAACTGTGATATAAGCTGTATCAAAATAAAAGCTTATGTATGGCTCATCAATTATCAACAGAAAAAGGGTTACTATTTTCAAGTGAACAAAAAATGGCATCCTATGTTCATTTGCAGCCTGCCTGATCTTCTTGGCAGCTCCGTGCATGTAGAAGGTTCTTGAAATTGGTTCTCACTTTTTCTTCTGGTGTTTCATGTTTCCTAGTGTCTAACACCTCTGGAGAGCCTTCTGTACTCCTCTATTATTGTACTTTATTAAAGGTGCTTTAGTTGCCTTGAAAATACTTTTATTGATTAGTGAATCATTTCCATTTGCCACACTTCTTAAAATTCCAGAGTCAGCGCCTACTATCTAGGCCTTGGAAAGTATCTTACTCTTAAAGCCTATGCTGTGACATTTGTAAAGTGAAAACTGTTAAAGCTAAACAGTTCTGAGCATTTAAGAAGATACGCAAAAATGACTGCAGTTTTCAGCAAACATTTGTCTTCATTTTATTTTGTCTTCTTGTCAATATATTGGACTCAATTACCAGTGCCTATAGTGGAACAAACCAGAAAAATTGGGCTTAGTTATTTCTATAAGTTTGTAAGAAACCTACACATGGTTCAGTTTGGTATTTTGTATTATTCAACTCATACAAATCATAAAGACATGTGGTTTGATGTATTTTAAACAACAGCCAGAACTTTTTCTCTAAAATTTCCAGGTTAAGCTTAAGTTTTCCAAAACACATCCTAAAGAATACAGATACAATTGATTTCTTAATGAGACATTAAAGGAATTCATTTAAATAGAAAAATATTGAGTTAGCCTTTCCATTTAACTATTGAGCAAGTCCCTGACTGTGAACAGACACCTGATTAATTTTACCTATTTCTCAAGTTGTGCATCAGCCTATTACTTACTCAGAAATCTGTGCATGTTTCCCAAGGAGGTTATAGATAAAAATGTAGAGCAATTTCTCTATATATAATATATACAGAAAGAATCTTGTGCCAGGTCAAGACATCCAAATAAAAATTCTAATGGAGAGGCAGGCGGATCTCTGTGAGTTCGAGGCCAGCCTGGTCTCCAAAGCGAGTTCCAGGAAAGGCGCAAAGCTACACAGAGAAACCCTGTCTTGAAAAACCAAAAAAAAATTCTAATGGTAGAAATATCAATCCATATTGAGAATTTAAAATTTATGATCTTTTATAAAGTAACAAAACCACTAAGTTACAATTATTAAATATAAAACACAAATTCTTAATGATATGCTATTGACACCCAGATGTTTCTCTATCTGTAGTATATTTCCATGAGTTTTCACCATTACTCAATAGAAAAAGTGCTTTGTAAATACTACCAAAATCAATTACAATTTGTCCACTTTGGGGTGCCAATGAGGCAGAGAATTAACCTCTGACTAATTTCCACAGTCATTTACCAGCTGATGGTTTTGTACATTGCCGCCACAGGCACAAAGCACTTTGGAATCCCTACAAATGTCTGATATAGAGTGCACAGAATGTGTCTTCTAGGTCATGATAGAACCACAAGATGTATTTATTTATCTTATGGCCACAAAATCCCCTTAGGTCCATGAGAGATATGATTTAATTTTATTACTAAATAAATCTCTAAAGTCAATAAGAAATCCTGTGCTATATGATGTAAAACAAAAATCTCCCAATTACATAGCAAAATTATTGTATGGGACAGAGTACTACTATAGGATTTACACACACTAGTAAGATTGTTTTGTTAAGGTAGTTTTATAATGAGTAGGAACTGCCTCTAGGCATTATGACTTTTACAGATGATGAAATCTATTAAAGTAGTTACTGCTTATAGTCAAAACAGAACTATAATGACTGAATAGAACCTGTAGTCTAATTATCTTCTAGGTTAAAATTATTGGGGCAGATAATAAAGAATAATGCCTCTCATGGAGCACAGGATTTAATGGATTTTAAATTTATCCAGAATTTATTTTGATAATGTTTTTATTAGTTCTTTGAGAATTTCATACAATGTATGCTGTTCATACATTAATCTCCCACCTCTAATTGTTCCTAGATTCCGCTCTCCCCCGACTACTCTTCAGCCTCACATTTTTCTGTCCCTCTGGCTCTAGAATTCTCTCTTTTAAATGCATTTAGTGGAGTTTTTGGACTGGTTTACTAATCACTTTATATGTTTACAGACATGATCACATTATTTGAATTTGGAACCTGAGTATAAATCTGAAAAGCCTTATGCTATGGACTTATGTATAGATTTACTACTCATACTGGGTTATAAATATACTGGGTTATAAATATGCTGCTTTATGTGAAAATACTAATTAATATAGACTAGAAAAGTCACCTCTCCAAAGATGTCAAAATTATGGAAAAAATGCAAGATTGCTTAATATACTCATGCCCAAGAAAATCCTCCTTTTACATTCTGTCTAACAGCAAATTTGATGGACTTTAACCTGTCAGGTAAGTGTATTAGTGAAGATGTGATGTAAAAAAATATAATGAGTTGAGGAAAGAAAATCAAATAAAGCATTTATGGGCTGAGTTTCTCACTATTCTTTCTAGTACCAGATGATCAAATGAGACTTAAAATATCGGTATTTTTATAAGCCTGAAAGACACAGTAACATTTTTCTCCAGTTATAGTCTAACCAGATGTGTTTCCTAATTCAATCTTGGTGATATTTATCTCATTAATTCAAAGGCTGTTGACTTCTAATCATGTGCCATGTAAAGAAGGAGCTCTCAAGACAGTCACAACATTAGATAAACATATTCAGACAGCTCTTCATTCCAACTGGCAATGCTGATAGAGGAAATGAGCAATCCTAAGATTTTTCAAAAAGCATGCATCCTCAGAGCCTTCTACTTCAGGGCAGCAATTCTCCCTGTTGGAATGCAAAAAGCTTAGTGAATAACATACTTTACTTAACTAAGGAAACCAGTGTTGCATCTTTGAGTGATTACCATTCTGTGGGCTCTGTACCATGAGGCAGGTGCCTGCTTGAGCAGTGGCACAAACAAGATTCTTGGGAGGGCTGGAAAATTCTAAAATAAGAACATAAGAAAAGAAAACACATCTTATTTTAGCATATGTCTTTACCATGCCTTATGATTTCATTTAGTTTTTCTCCAAAGATAGAATAATGGTATAAGTATCATAACATTTACACAGATAATAACCACAAACTATGCTCTGAGTATTTGTTATCCAATGTCCAAAAGTTACTAATCTGTGAATATTGTACTAAGTATGAGTTTTAGGATATATTTAATAAATAAGGTTTTTTTAAGAATGTAATACAGTGATTCGAAATACTAACAGCTTCTTCTTCTTTCCAGGAGAATCCCCATGTTCGGTGGAATACATGTACTATTTCTGGTCACAACAGAGATTTCAAAATACATTTCAGCACTGAATGAGATTTTGTTTAATGTTGTCACCCTGTATCCCAGTAATAAACACTCTTGTTCTGTAACTCAGTGCCAGTTAACAATATTAATGTTAACAAAACTAAACTTTAAGTTTAGAATCAGTTAACCAGGTTTAAGGGAGTATTTACCATATAGTATTTTTCAGAAATATACGCCTTCATGCATAAAATGTATACCCTTATACAATACTCTTATGATATCTCTATATAACCACACATAAATAATTATCATTATAAAGTTGTGGTGGTATACATCTGCAATTCCAACACTGAGAAGGCAGATACAAGAAAAACGAGAGTATGAGGCACACCTGGGCTGGTGGATAGTTCCCTGTATCAACTACAGACAAACAAAAGGAAAAATGGTAGGGGATGAGGGAGAGAGAGAGAAAAAAAAAGATGATGGTGTTCTTTGCAGATCTGAAAAAAAAAAAAAAGATTTCAAGGATGCTTTCTCATAAAAAGTCCCTGCCCTCTACCCCTACCCATTGAAGCTCTACTTGCAGACCAGCAGGCAGGACTTCTGCAGGCAGGCCTGCCCACCACCACTTCCCATTGGACCCTGTAATCTAAAAGCCCCACTCCATAACCCAAACCCACCCATCCTCTAAGACATCAGCTGCTCCCAGAGAAACAGACTCTGCCAGCTCCAATTGGAACAAGAAGCAAATGACTATTCTCCCAGCTGATCACCCGAGTATCTAGGCCCTAGATCCAAAGGTACAACACATGCATGTAGATGGAGTTTTTTCTCCGTGTCCTGCCAAGCCCAGGCAGTCCTACAGCCCACTTATAAAATAAACACACAGATGCTTATATTATTTAAAAACTGTATGGCCATGGCAGGCTTCTTGCTAACTGTTCTAATATCTTAAATTAACACATTTCTATAAATCTATACCTTGCCACGTGGCTTGTGGCTTACCAGCATCTTTACATGCTGCTTGTCATGGCACTGGCTAGCAATGTCTCCCCCACTCAGCCTTCCACTTCCCAGAATTCGCCTCTCTCCTTATCCTGCCCATACTTCCTGCTTGGCCACTGGCCAATCAGTGTTTTGTTTATTAACATATTTGCCATACAGAACATCCCAGAGCACATGCACCCCACCCCAATGCATTACAGCCCCATTTGCAGGCCAGGAGACAAGAATCCTGTGGACAGGCCTGTCAACCACCATCCCACATTGGACTCTGTAATATACAACCCCACTCCATCCCCCAAACCCACCCATCCCTTGAGAATTCAGCTGCTCCCTGAGATACAAACATCACAAGTGCCAATTAAACCAAGAACAGATCCCTGTTACACAGTCATCGCTTGTACCAACTGGAGGAAGAGATGGGCAGATGCCAGTGCAAGAATACATTCAACAATATAAAGAGCAATATGGCACCATCTGAACCTAATGGTTCTACAAAAACAAGATCTGAAAATCCCAACGTAGAAGAACCAGAAGAAAACAACCTTAACAATTAATTTATTTTTTTCCTTTTATTTTATTTTACAGTACCATTCAGTTCTACATATCAGCCATGGATTCCCTTGCTCTCCCCCGTCCTGCCCCCTTCCCTTCCCCCCACCCCCCCATTCCCACCTCCTCCAGGGCAATTATGATAATGATAGAGGCCTTTAAAGAGGAAATGAAAAATTCCCTAACCAAATCGAGAAGACAAACAAAAATTGGAAGAAATAAAAAAATCCCTTAACTAAAGCAAAGAAAACCAAGAAAAAGCAATCAAACAGGTGAAGAAAACAGTACAAGACTTGAAAACTAAAATAGAGACAATAAAGAAGAGACAACCCTAGGGAATGCTGGAAATGGAAAATCTGAGTAATGAACAGGAACTACAGATTCAAAACTAATCAATAGAATGTATGAGATGGATAACAGAATCTCTGGAATTGAAGATATAATAGAGGAAATAGACTGGTCAATCATAGAAAACAGTAAAGCCAACAAAGTCATAACACAAAACATCCAGCAAATCTGGGACATTATGAAAAGACCAAACCTAAGAATATTTGGGATAGAAGAAAGAGAAGAATATCAGCTGAAAGGCACAGAAAATATATTCAACCAAATTATAGAAGAAAATTTTTCCAACCTAAAGAAGGAAATGTCTATGAAGATACAAGAAGCTTACAGAACACCAAATAACTAGACCCAAAATAAAAAGTTCTCTCACCACATAATAATCAAACCATTAAGCATAAAGACTAAAGATTAAGGAAAAATATTAAACATAAAGAATAAGACTAAAGAAAGAATATTAAACATAAAGACTAAAGACTAAAGAAAGAATATTAAGAGCAACAAGAGAAAAGGGCCAAGAAACTTATAAAGGCAGACTCATCAGAATAACACACATATTCTCAATGGAGACTCTGGAAGCCAGAAGGTCCTGGGCAGATGTTATGCAGATACTAAGAGACCACATATGCCAGCCCAGAATATTATACCCAGCAAAACTTTCAATCACTATAGACAGAGTAAGCAAAACCAAATTTAAACAATACTTACCCAAAAATGCACTCCTACAGAAAGCACTAGAAGGAAAAATCCAACCTAAGGAAGTTAGATGCACCCATGAAAACATGGGCAATATACAACCCCACAGCAGCAAATCTGAAGAAGGAAAACACACACTAACAACAAAAATAGCAGGAATTAATAGTCACTGGTCATTAATATCACTTGGATTAATATCAATGGACTTAGTTTGCCTATAAAAAGATACAAACTAACAGAATGGATAGGAAAACAGGATCCATCCTTCTGCAGCATACAAGAAACACATTTCAACTTCAAAAACAGACACTACCTCAGAGCAAAGGGATGGGAAAAGACTTACAATCAAATGAATTTAAGAAACAAGCTGGCATAGCTATCCTAATATCTAACAAAACAGATTTTGAACTAAAATTAATCAAATATTCATCACAGGAAAAGCACAGAAAGATGAAGTCTCAATTCTAAACATTTATGCCCCAAATACAAGGGTACCCACATATGTAAAAGAAACATTACTAAAGTTTAAATTGAACATCAAACCCCATACATTAATAGTGGGAGACCTCAACACCCCACTCTCACCAATAGGCAGATCTGCCAGACAGAAACTTAACAGAGAAATAACAAAACTAACAGATTTTATGACACAAATGGACTTAATAGACATCTACAAAACATTTCACCCATGCATAAACAAATATACCTTCTTCTTCTCAGCACCACATGGAACCTTCTCTAAAATTGACCACATACTCAGTCACAAAGACAATCTCAGTAGATACAAAAAAAATGGAATAACCTCCTGTATTTTATCTGATTGCCATGACTTAAAGTTAGAATTCAACAACAACACAAATTGCAGAAAGCCTACAAATTCATAAAAACTGAATAATGCTCAGCTGAATCACCATTGGGTCAAGGAAAAAATAAAGAAATAAATTAAAGACTTCCTAGAACTCAATGACATGAATGTATAACTTATTCAAACTTTAGTGGACAATATGAAGGCAGTACTAAGAGAAAATTCCATAGCACTAAATGCCTACATGAAGAAGCTGGAGAAATCTCACACTAGTGACTTAACAACATACCTAAAAGCTCTAGAACAAAAAGAAGCAAACTCACCCAGGAGGAGTGATAATAATAAATAATCAAATTGAGGGCTGAAATCAACAAAATGGAAAAAAGAATAAAATACAAATAATCAATAAACAAAGAGTTTTTTCTTTGAGAAAAACAATAAGATAGATAAAACCTTATCCAAACTAAGCAAAAGGCAGAAGTGAATATCTAAGTTATCAAAATTAGAAACAACAAAAGGCAGACATACCAATGAGAAAATCCAGAAAACCTTCAGGTCATGCTTCACAAACCTGTACTGCACAAAACTGGAAAATCTAAAAGAAATGGAAAATTTTCTGGATAGGTACCACATACTGAAATTATATCAAGACCAGATAAAAAAATTAAAATAGACTTATATTGACTAAGGAAATGGAAGCAGACATTAAAAATCCCACATTAAAAAAAAAAATCCCAGGGCCAGATGGTTTCAGCAAAGGATTCTACCAGAATTTCAAAGAATAAATAATACTAATACTCCTCAAATTGTTTCACACAATAGAAACATAATAAACATTGCCAAACTCTTTTTATGAGGCTACAGTTACCTTGACAACTAAACCACACAAAGATGCAAGAAAGAAATTGAATTACAGACCAATCTCCCTCATGAATATTTACTCAATAAAATAATGGCAAACCAAATTCAAGAACACATAAAAAAAATCATTCACCATGATCATGTAGGCTTCATCCTAGGGATGCAGGAATAGTTCAATACATGAAAATCTGTCGATGTAATCCACCATAAAAACAAACTGAAAGAAAAAAAAAACATAATCATCTCATTAGATGCCAAAAAAGTCTTCAACAAAATCCAACACCCCTTCATGATAAAAGTCTTAGAGTGATCAAGAATACAAGGAACACAGTTAAACACAATAAAGGCAATTTACAGCACGCCAACAGCCAACATCAAATTAAATGGAGAGAAACTCAAAGCGATTCCACTAAAATCAGGAACAAGATAAGGCTGTCTGCTGTAACCATATCTATTCAACATAGCACTCGAAATTCTAGCTAGAGCAATAAGACAACAAAAGGAGAACAAAGGAATACAAAATGGAAAAGAAGAAGTCAAACTTTTGCTGTGTGCAAATGATATGATAGCATACATAACTGACCCCAGAAATTATGTCAGGGAATTCCTACAACTGATAAACTCCTTCAGTAATGTGCAGGATACAAGATTAACTTTCAAAAAAAAGTCAGTAAATCTTCTATATAAAAATGACAAATGGGCTAAGAAAGAAATCAGAGAAGTATCACCCTTCACAATAGCCACAAATAATATAAAATACCTTGGGGTAGCTCTAACCAAGGAAATGAAATACCTTTATGATAAGAACTTTAAGTCTTTGAAGCAAGGAATTAAAGAAGACATTAAAAAATGGAAAGCTCTCCCATGCTCATGGATAAGTAGAACCAATATAATAAAAATGGCAATCATACCAAAAGCAATCTACAGATTCAATATGATCCCCATCAAAATCCCAACACAATTCTTCACAGACCTTGAAAGAACAATACTCAACTTCTTATGGAAAAAACAAAAAACCAGGATAGACAAAAACAATCCTGTAAAATAACACAACTTCTGGAGGCAGCACCATGCCTGACTTCATGCTTTACTATAGAGTTATAGTAATTAAAACAGCTTGTTACTGGTATAAAAACTGACATACAGACGAATGGAATGTCATTGAAGACCCTGACATTAATCCACACACCTATGAACACCTGATTTTTGACAAAGAAGCCAAAAGTGTACAATGGAAAAAAAGAAAGCATCTTCAACAAATGGTGCTGGTATAACTGGATGTCAACATGTAGAAGATTGCAAATAAATCCGTATCTATCACTACGGACAAAACTCAAGTCCAAGTTGGTCAAAGCCCTCATCATAAATCCAATTACACTGAACCTGATAGAAGAAAAATTAGGAAGAAACCTTGAGTGCATTGGCACAGGAGACTACTTCCTAAATATAACACCAGTAGCACAGACATTGAAAACAATAAATGGGACCACATGAAACTGAGAAGCTTTTGTAAGACAAAAGGACAGCTTACGGAATAGGAAAAGATCTTCATCAACCCCACATCTGATAGAGGGCTGATCTCCAAAATATATAAAGAACTGAAGAGACTAGACATCAAAATACCAAACAATCCAATTAAGAAATGGGCTACAGATCTAAACAGGGAATTCTCAACAGAAGAATCCCAAATGGCTGAAAGACTTTTAAGGAATTGCTCAGCAGCCTTATTCATCAGGAAAATGCAAATTAAAATGATTCTGAGATACTATTTTACACCTATCAGAATGGCTAAGATCAAAAACACTGATCAAAGCTTATCTTGGAGAGGATGTGGAGAAAAGGCTACACTCCTTCACTTTGGTGGGAATGCAAACATCCACTTTGGAAATCAGTATGGCAACTTCTCAGAAATTAAGAATCAATCTACTTCAAGACCCAGCTATACCACTCTGGGCATACACCCCAGGAATGCTCAATGATACCACAAGGACACTTGCTCAACTATGTTCATAACAGCAGTATTCAAAATAGCCAGAACCTGGAAACAACCTAGATGCCCCTCAACTGAAGAATGGGTAAAGACAATGTGGTACATATACAAAATGGAATACTACTAAGCAGCAAAAAAAAAAAAAAATGACATCATGAAATTTGCAGGCAAATGGATTAATCTAGAAAATATCATCCTGAATGTGGTAACCCAGACTCAGAAAACAAACATGGCATATACTCACTTATGGTATGTACTCACTTATAAGTGGATACTAGATGTAAAGCAAATGATAACCAGAATGCAACCCACAGCTCTAGCGAAGCTAGGTAACAAATAGGATCCTAAGAGGGACACATGGATCACCCTGGGAAGGGGAAATATATGAGATCTGAGTAAACTGGGATTGAGGGGGGCAATAGAGAGGAGGGGATGGGGGTGAGAACATGAGGGAACAGGAACAGGATGGTTGAGCTAGGGGAGGGATGAAGTTGGAGAACAATGAAAGAATATATTGCTAGAGGGAGACATTATGGATCTAGGGAGAAGCCTAGTGCTGGGGACACTCCCAGGAATCCACAAGGATGACCCCAGTTTAGATTACTAGCAATAGTGGAGATGGAGCCTGAACTTGCTTACTCCAGGAATCAGATTGGTGAATACCCTAACTGTCATCATAGAGCCTTCATCCAATTAACTGATGGAAGCAGATGCAGAGATCCACAGCCAAGCATCAGGCCAAGCTCTGGGAGTCCAGTCAAAGAGAGGGCAGAGGGATTATATGAGCATGGAGGGGTCAAGATCATGATGGGGAAATCTACAGTGACAACTGAACTAAGCTTGTAGGAACTCACAAACTTTAGACCAACAGCTGTGGAACCTGCATGGGACAGGACTAGGCCCTCTGCGTATGGGAGACAGTTGTGTAACTGGGTCTGTTTGAGGAGCCCCTGGCAGTGGGATCAGAATCTATCCTTTGTGCATGAACTGGCTTTTTGGAGCCTATCACGTATGGGGGGGACACCTTGCTCAGCCTTGATGCACAGGGGAGGGGCTTGGTCCTACCTCAACTGAATGTACCAGGCATTGCTGACTCCCCATGAGAGCCCTTACCCTTTTGGAGGGTGAGACGCATGGTGGGTCAGGGGTGGGGGGAATGGAAAGGTGGGAGGAAGCAAAGCAGGAGGACAGATAAGAGGGGGATCTGTGGTTGGTGTGCCAAATGAAGAATAAAAATTCTTAAATAAAAAAAGAGTACTTTACACCCTTGCAGAGGACTGCATTCCATTCCTAGCACCCACATCAAGGGCTCTCTACCACCTGCAACTCCAGCTCCAGGAATTCAATGCCATCTTCTTGACTCAGCAGGAACCTGGACATATATGTTCATACTCACAGAGATACATGCATGCACATAAATTAAACTGAAATTAAATTTTTTAAAGGTTATTATTCTAAGAAGAAATTCTTAAAATGTTAAGTCATTTTTCTCTTTTCTTTGTCCTTGAGTATGCCATTCTAGTTATTCAAGTCAGATTTTTAAAGTAAGGAATTGTGAAACTATTACATTTCAGTGTAATGCTGGAATAACTAAAATTTGAATGCCTATGTACACAAGTTAATGTACAAATAGGTAAGTAATTCTTTAGGCACCAGTAATTCTTTAGGCACCAAATGAGTAAAATCAGATCTAAGAGTGATTTGGTTGTAACATCTGTCACCCCAGGGTTGATTCGGCAAACCTTGCTGACTAGGAGAGTGTCCCCTTCAGAAGGGCACTCACAGCTCCTGATATGTCCCTCTTGAAGTCTCATGCTTAGTCAAAGAGGGACCTTCCTGGTTGAGAGACAACATTCTTCTGCCCAGGGTATCCAAGTAACTGTGTTCTTGTTCTAGAAAACCATACATGCTCTCAGGGCCGACAATGAACAAATTCCTTTTCTTGAACAGTGTTCTTGTTCTAGAAAACCATACATGCTCTCAGGGCCGACAATGAACAAATTCCTTTTCTTGAACACATTTATAGTGTTATTATCTACTATACATATCATAGCATCCTAAGAGGTCAAATACTTTCAAAGCAACAAATAAGCACACAGTTGCTGCTACTCAGTTCCTTTTTTGGAGTCCTCTCTAGTTAGGTCATATGTGGAAGCCTCCTGTGTGTTTTTAGTGCATTTATCAGCCCTGTGTAAACATCAGTACTGTTTTCCACCGCTAGCTGGTTGGTAGTCTATTTGTATTTTTGTTCCATGATTTAAAGTCACACCACCAATACCATGGCAGAAGACTCAGAGACATGATCCATATTGTATCTCACCACTAAAGATGTATTCACAGAGGCTGAATAATCAGTGCTGTTTATTCCTTACAGTGTCAGTGTCAAACCATAAAATAATAATAATAATCTCTTGGTAAAATAATGAATTTTCTTTATATCTATACTATTTAAAACTGTCTTTGGGTATAATTGCAGGCTCACCAATTAAATTCACACTTCATAAAATGAAGAAAAACTAATGTGACTGAAATACCTGAAATGTAAGCTATCTTCAGCTTTAGCGCTTGAGAGTATGTGAAGTAGACTCTCTAATTTGAGTAGTTAAAGGTGCTAGTGTTGTGATCTTGGTAATGAGCATGTTTGTAGAACCCAAGTGTCGCAGCAGTCCTGATTTCCTGCTGACCCTGGATGATGCTGCCATATTGGGCCCTTGCCACCACTGAGACACTCCACTTCCAGAACCGTGTATTATGGAATACTTCTTGAAAAACCCAATTTCTTATTCTGTATATTTGAAGAAAGGGATGACTGGAAGTAAGATCCTTACTCTGCCAGGTGGAAACCATAGCTTTAGACATATTATTTAATGTTTCTGAGGCTCTATTGAAATGAGAACATTTTCTTCTCTTATTTCTCATAACAATTCAATGAGAAAATAACACAAAATTGTATTCCAAAAGAACATGACACATAGTTTTCTGAGTTTCCCAGATGGCTTCATTCTAAATGAAGTCTTAATCATCCCTTACTGTCCTTTCTTCTCTGAACACCTCATCATCTCTAGAGCTCAAATCAAATGAATTTCTTATGTTTAATTTTTGAAACTTATTTTTTATCTCCTTTGTCATCCATATATTTTTCAAGAATACTCATCACAATCAGAGCAATTCACTTATAATCATGTCAGGTATATGCATTATACATCTGTTCCAGAGTCAAAGTGAGAGTTTCAGACTTACTGACAATATTGCGTTGTCTCAAATGAACTCAGACTCTAAAGTCAAATCATATTAGCTTCTCGCATAAATTCGCTGTCATCCTGTTAGTGTTCGAAACTCAGTGATTGAAGTCATATTTGACTGACCTGATATGTCACCTTGACAATGTGAAGTTATTGCTTAAGATTTCATTGCAAAGCAGAGCTTTTATCGGAATATTATTTCCCATGCAGGCTTTCATGGCTCACTTTGCAGAAGAGTTTGTAGAGCCCTCCTACTTGTTTTCCTAACCCACATTCTCCATGCACTTTCACAATAAATGCTGTTTTATTTAATGGGCCATACAGAATTCAAGTTATTACTCTTCTCACTGTGGAATTCTCTCCTGTTCACTCTTTATGTTCTTTCTTCTTAGGTTTACACTAATCCTTCCATTCCTATTCAGTCTATGGCGTCTCGCATCCATCCTTCTATCCCGTTATCAAATATTCCTTTTAGGATAAACTGTGACTCACAAGTAGTATGCTATAAAAATGAAAATGTCATATACTTTTTTCCATAATCTTATAATTTATTGAAAACTAATAGAATATAATTATATAATACTGTACACATTTTAATAAGCTATATCAAATAAAATCAGGAAGATGGTCTAACTAATGCCAGGATTCTATAATCTCAGGAATCTCCTAGATTTTACATAAAAGTCCTCAAAAATAGCAAACATGTAGCAGTTGTTTGCTCTTGTTAGAAAACAAATGCAGTACTATTATACATCATTTTTGGCAAGTCTATTTGTGGGAAGAAAATAAGATATATCAGACCTGATGCATTTATAGCTGAAAAGGAGTCCATTTAACTCCATTTTATTATTCCAAAGTGCACAGATATGTTTAGATAACAAGTTTGTTATTTTGAAACTGATGGAAAGTTATATCCAATCAGCACAAACGTACTTTGAAATTTCACTTCGATTTTTCCTGAGCTGGAGCTGTGTAGTCTGACCTTATCTTGGGATGCTAGGCACTGACAGTGAGCCACAGCTTTCTGTCAGCTATATGAACAAGGGAAGACATACCCAACTCCTTGCAATATACCCTGTTGCTAAGCCAGTACATTATCCATCTCATGGTTTTGAACTCTCAGTATTTCCCCTTATAATGGACATTACTGAATCTATCTCCACCATAGCTAAAGAAGTATCTAAATATTCTATAAATCCTATCAGAAGACCTGATAGAAATCTGAAAATGGAGTTTTAAATAAGAAGCATACACAGAAATTTTCTGTTGGAATAAATTCATTCAGTGTCTCCCACATCTCACACCTCCCTGTGTTTGAACGGTTGCTGTCATCTTTCTCCGTCTTAACTCATGCCTCCCAGAGGACGCACTTTGCTGTTATCATGTCAGTGAACCTGCTCTTGTCAAGTTGCCAACACTTCCTTATCCTCAGCTCATTTGAAGAACAGTCATACTGGGTGCAACTTGCTGATCCTGATGTGTCGTTATTTCTTGTATTTAATGCCATGACCTTTTCCAGTCTTCCTTCCTCACTAATTTATCATTGTACCCCTTTACCAGCTGCTTATTTTCCTGCCGTGCCTATTAATGCTTTGCACTGTATAGATTTCCAGTTTGGTCTTTCTGTTTTCCTCTCTCCGTCTATCTACCTGGATCATTTAATGCTATTTCCCTGTACTTTTAAATGATCTTCTGTGTGTAAATCTAAATGCTTCAGACACCGGTCTTTGTTCCTGATGTTTATATTTACATTTAGGGCTGCTGTTGAATGTCTCCATGAGAATAGGCCAAAATGGAAAATTAATTCAGAATTTTGTAGGCAAACAGTGATTCTTATTCTTCTGTGTCCCTCAAAAATGTGTTCTCCAACTCAAGAACATACCCACCTGCCAGCAGGTTCACACCAATAGCCAAACCGGTCCCTGAATCTCTTAATGTCTCTGTTGTTCAGACACTTATTCTTATCTACGGCCCACTTCTTCATCTTCATTCAACATTTCTTAGTATTTTTACTTCAATTAATACATATGACCCTTAACATCTCTCCTTGCTTATTATTAACTAACTTAATCAATTATTCACTTAATTATAATAGCAAAAAGAGGAAGTTTCTTGTAATAAAACATGTATCTTAGTTCTCTCCATCCCTATAAGGCCTTTCAAAACTTTCTCAAAACAGTATCTGATGATGCAGGAGAAGATCCAGATTTTTAATACTGGCCCCAAGGCCTCCAGCAATTGTTGTCTTCCTCACACCCTAATTGTATAGTGTCTCAATCTCTCTCTTCTCATTATATTCTCCTCACACCATTGTTCTTTCAATTAATTAAAAAGCTATGTTCTTTTCCAGCTCTAACTGTTGCTATGTGCTGTTCCTCCTACCCAAAGCTATTTTCCTCCTATGTCAAAGCCTTAATTTTTCTTAATTTAGGCCTCAGACATTCTATCCCTGGCTATTCTACTTAGCATCGGTTGATTTCTCCTTTCTATTTCACGTCTAACTATTTTATTATTACTAATAGCCCTTTAATTTGTATTTTATCAGGTTTCTTGTTTTTTTTCTCTATGTCCATAATTAGCATAAAGCTAAATATGGGCAAATCACCTCCTCCCTGTCTTGCACATAATAGTTAATGCAGTGATCTGAAGCCAGCAGCAAACTTATCTTGCAAAGGGACATAAAATCAATATTAAAACTCACTGAATGTCTGTAAATTATGTCAATTGAAATTAAGTTGCATGAATGTCACTGCCATGAATAGGAATAAAAATTACTTCTATTTAGAAGAAGACATAATATACACCCATGTTCTATTGCTTGACCTGTATACTTCCAAAATATTGCTAATAGATATAACCATCCACAACAGAAACTATTGAATGACTTGATTCTGATGTATGATGTATTTGTGTCATGAAAAATGAATACACATTTTTTAATTCTGGTTAAATGTATGCACTATGAAACACCTTGTTAAAAAGGAGAATTTATGGTTATACGATTATTTTATAAGTGATTGATGCTATGCATGTATAACTCTTTAACAGATATATACTAATCAATATAAATAAAAACATGAGTATAGTTAGATGCAGTATAATGATGATTCAATTGCTGATAGACTGCATTTACAGTAAGACTGGTACCGATAAGATTATATTGCCTGGTGGGATCATATGTTTCTTTTATTGGAGTTTATTCCTGTGACTGAAAGATGTTTATGTATATGTGTTTGTGTTTGTGTTTGTGTGTGTGTGTGTGTGTGTGTGCGTGTGTGCCTGTATGTAACACATAGCAGCAACCATACCAGTTCATTTGTTATATCCACATAGCTATGATGATACCTATAGCACACTCTATTCCATCTCTCGTTCTGCAATGATACAAAACTAGAATTATTGATCACACTCAGGTGTCTCAAGAAAAAAGATCAAGCTTGACATAATTTTCTATCAACCTGCCTGTGCTCACAGAAGCAGATGTCTTACAAAGCCAAGTGTAATTCGTAGTTATCCTAGTGACCTCACCCTTAAAGCTGAAGCAATGCCCAAAAGGAAACTTGGCCCAATGACATAACCTTGTATATAATCATCTAGTTCCTTGGAATAGTGCATCTGTTTACCCTTACTAGATAATTTCAATATATAGGCCACTGCTTCCACAATGGCTGATAGAAAACTGACAAAAGGTATGAGGTCCATTGCCCAAGCACTGAAAACAGGTAGCTGGTAAGCCTTAGAGAAGGGCAGCGTAAGAGATCAGCACACATTCACTTTGGCTTACTTCTGATGGAACTCTTCAGGCACAGCACAAGAAAGCCTAGAGTAAGCATACTGGGAAATGTAATAGATATGCAAATAAATGAAGATGAACTCTTATTTACATTATGTTCAAAAGTCAACCCTAAATAGATCATAGACCAAAATGTTATAGCTCAACTAATATAAGTTTCAAAACACAGAGATAACTCATGACTGTGATCATAGCAAAATGGTCTCATATGTGACACCAAAAGCATGAGAACCAGAAGAAAAAAATGATAATTTAGATTTCAAAATAAAATATATACTGTGGATGGCGAAATTGATAGTGAGGAAAGTGCTTGCTTCATAAGCATGAGATCTGACTTTCATTTCCCGTAAGCTACATTAATTAAAATTGCAAAAATAGAAATAGTAAAAAAAAATAAATAAAATTAAAGTAAGGTATGTACTTTTAAAAAAAACTGCATAATTCTTAACTGCATTCTAAATACTTACTCTGACACCCATAGATAAATGCTGCTCTGTAGCTGGAGAATTTCTCTCCAGCTCCCGCCAAACCCCACTAGTCTGGAGCCCACTTATAAAATAAACACACAGACGCTTACATTATTTAAACTGCTTGGCCATTAGCTCAGGCCTATCATTGTCTAGCTCTTACTCTTATACTTAGACGATTTCTATTAATCTGTGCTTTGTCACATGGCTCGTGGCTTACTGGTACCTTAAATCTTCCTTGTCCTGGCGGTGGCTCCAGGCTGTCTCCCCCTCTGCCTTCCTGTTCCCTCAATTCTCCTCTCTGTTAGTCCCGCCTATACTTCCTGTCTGGCTACTGGCCAATCTGTTTATTTATACAGAGTGATATCCACAGCACTGCTCCCACTGCTTATCTCAAAGAAGCTTCTTTTTGCAGCAGATGAAAATCATTATGGAAAACTACAACTATTTGAAAGGCAAAAACTAAGTGAGCATAAGGTCCCAAGCTCCAATAGATACATATAAAACACAATTTTTGCACCTAAGATTTAGGTAATATCTTGGAGGACTGTAAGAGCCAAAGGAAAAGGAAGTCTGCCATGAGATTGTGCTTTCTAAATCTCAAAGATAGGGCTCCTTTAATAGAACCTAAATACTGATAACACTAGTTAACATCTCAAAGTAGATAGGGAACTCTCTCATCATGCCTCACCCCTACATAAAGAGCTACAAGCAATTAACAACTGCTGACAGGAAAATTAATCTCTTCCAGGGAAGAACCAATACCAACTGGTCAACTCTAGAAACACACACATACACGCAACACTGAACAGTCACAGCTGGTTGTATTAATGTTGTTTATTTGCATGCATATGAGACAACAATAGTTATAAAAGTAGCCATGACTTTCATGGGGATGGAGGTAGAGGGGGCAGATATAAGAAGGGTAGGAGGAAAGAGAGGGAGAGGGAAATGATGTAATTTTATTTTATTTAAACTTACAAATCAAATTTGTTTTCAATAGCCACGCATGGTGTCACACACTCGTAATGTCAATGTTGGAGAGATGGAACAAGGCAGATCTCTCGGTATCATTGGACAGTCCATTTAGCATATTCAGTGAGGTCACTGTTGAAAATGTAAAGAAAGGATAAACAGTGCTCAAGGTTTATGTATGACATGAACATATTTGTCCATAAATGCACTCAACTACCCACATGTTCATCCCCCAAAGACAAATGTCATACTTCAAAAAAATATCATGAAATAAATGGATATGTATACACACACACACACACACACACACACACACACATATATATATATATATATATAGCTAACAAACGCACAAAGAATAATTTATTCTATACCATGTATGTGGGAATGACTTTCTCTGAAATTGGACTTTCCAACCTGATCTTCCAATCAAATTAATAATATGATTTTAGATCATTTAAAGCCATGTGCTGAATCTATTCCCTAATTCAGCTTGTTTAAATTTAACTTGTCTTTAGGAAAACAATGTAATCAGCCTTATTATGCTTTGGACTCTCCCATGTAATCACATTTTTTTGCAATCTATGCCAAATGCATAGCTTTAATCCTAAATTATGAACCTTTCATGCCACTGACACAGAGGGTGTGTGTGTGTGTGTGTGTGTGTGTGTGTGTGTGTGTGTGTGTGTGTTTGTGTTTGAAAAGGGAGAAGAGTGAGAGAGGTGGTAGTTAAATATAATATAATTGACTGAAAGCAGCAGATATTGAAGCAATGATTTTCCTACAATAAATGCTGGAAGCAACGTGTGGGTCTAGGTTGCTAACATCAATTTGTGGTTTTGTTTGCCATTCTGGATCAATAAAGCAACTTCTTTCCTTGTAAGATTTTGGCAAAACATCATATTTAGAGAATGATTCTTCATGCTTTCCCATACTTTGCTTTATGTGCTGTCCAATAAATAATGAGCACAGACCTGCTTAGAGGGGGAGAGGGGAGGAAGGGAGGGAGAAAGACAGAGTGAGCTGCACATGTCAGATTAGGCTTGCTTTGGTTCAAACGGCCCCAAGAGATAGATGTCTGTTTTGTTTTTGTTTTTTTAATAGGATACCACCACAACCATGAGTCAAAGCTAGAAAATATATTGCTAAATGAAAGAACTCAACTACAAAAACCACGTTATATAATCCTAATCATATTAAAATGTCCAGAATAGAAATATTCCTAGAAATAACAAGTGGACCAATAGTAGTGGGGCAAACAAAACACACTCATTCTGGAGAAATGTGAGACTCCATTCATAGACACTTTAGCTTTAGTCCACCAACTAGCATTTCCAAATCTTTCTTAGCACAGCACTCTTGGCTGCTTTTCCTTCACAGAGATTAGATGTGAGTCTCAGCTCAACATTTGGTTTTCAAAGGGTAGTTGAGATTTAATAGAATTTTAAAGTTCTAAAATTTTAAGTGGCCCCTAACATGTAAGCGACTATAAATAAAACATCACAGGTTGTAAATCAGTTGTATTATCATAAGGGAACTACTTTGGAATGTAAAAAAATAAAGTGTAGGTAAGATAACATTATAGAAAGCTATTGAATTATGTTAAGTACTTAAAAAAATAAAAGCAACATGGAATAATGACACAAAACATTGTCAAATTGCTTTTAAAAGCAATATTAAGCATGCTACTCTAGCTAACTTTTGAATTATCTGGGAGAATAAAATGGCGTACCAGGTAAAGGTACTTGCCACCAATTCTGAGGACCTGGGTTTGATCCCTGAGATATGGTGGAAGAAGAGAAATCAATGACAGAATGTTGTGCTCTGACCTCCACATGTGTGATAGGACACACACACACACAAACACACACACACACACATACACACACACAAATAAGTACACAATTATGCTTAAAAACAGATTTTCTAATGTTTAAGAAGTGTACTGTACTCAAAATCAATCTTATTTTTTACAATAAGAACCTAAAATAAAATCAAAGTAGAGAGACATGTAATTATACACATAAGAAGATGTTTCTAAAATGCAAATAACAGATTACTCAAGGGTACTCGAGTAATAAGATGAAGGATAAAAATGTGAATTTTAAAAGAATGCTGTATGTGAATACTCCTAAGAAAAGATATTTTGAGTTTATGAAGCAAAACGTGGGATAAAAAAGTAAGTATTATAGTTGGAGAGTTTAATTGATATATATTTTGTAGCCTACTTGACACAAACTAGGGATGTATTGTAGGCAACATATCAGAACCAATGAAGTAGTTGGAATAAATAAACTTGATATATCATTATCCATAATCCTATTCCTACAAAGTGTTTCACTTCCAAAGGTGGTCACTGTCATGTTGCAAACATAGTGATAAATAAATCATGAAGAATAAATTTCCTCTCAATAGTTTTGTGTCTCCTATGTCAACCTCAATAGATTTGATTCTTCACTATTATCAAATATATAATTAGAAGTTGCTAAATTGTATTTATTTCCTCATAGGCATCAATATGAAAAATTTTAGAACCCAAATTATGTGCATAATAATAAATACTGTGTATTATACAATTATTTAAGAGTTTCATTTAAAATTCACTTCATAAAAGTAAATAAATGTCCCCTGGATGTGGTTCTAACCCTAGGCAGAAAATCACCTCAGGCAAAGTGAATATTCTCATAATTCCACAACATGAGAGTGCACTGTTTCTCTGTAGTCTGTGTCTCATTTTTCAGTTATTTAGAAGAGAAAGGACAAGAAATTTTAGAACCTAAAAGTTTTGTCTGCTTACTGTAAATGTGAAGGAAATAAAACATAAAAACTGCTATCAAGCAATTTTTATAACAATGTTGAAAAACACACAGCTTTGGATTAAGTTGACCACTTTCAATATTAACTATTACCTATAGTATGTTTATATCAAGTATTTTCAAGCCAAAATAAGATAAACATTCTACTTAAACAATAGTATGCTAAAAGGTAGCGAGGTGATTAAGAATGCTTAATGCTCTTGTGAAGGAGGAGCTAGGTTTGGTTCCCAGCATCCCTATCAGTCACCTTAAAACCACTTGTAACTTCAGTTGTAGGGGATCTGATACCTTCTGCTCTCTGTGAGCACCTGCACACACATGGTGAACATAAACTCACAAAGGCACAGAGAGAGAGAGAGGGTGGAGGGAGGGAGAGAGAAACACATACACATAAATAAAAATAACTCCTTTAAAAATCCTATAGTGATGCCGGGCGGTGGTGGCGCACGCCTTTAATCCCAGCACTCGGGAGGCAGAGCCAGGTGGATCATTGTGAGTTCGAGGCCAGCCTGGACTACCGAGTGAGTTCCAGGAAAGGCGCAAAGCTACACAGAGAAACCCTGTCTCGGAAAAAAAAAAAAAAAAAAAAAAAAAAAAAAAAAAAAAAAAAAAAAAAAAAAAAAAAATCCTATAGTGTACACTGTTGTTAACTGGTTTTTTTTTTGTTTGTTTGTTTGTTTGTTTGTTTTTTATCTAAAGTGCCTGTCCCTTAACCAAGGGCTGTCCTAATCAGAGACTGCAACTCTGCTGTTAACAGCAGTGGTTTTGGTTCAAGGGCTGCAGCCTGAGGGGATTCTGTTCTCTCGGCCACTGACTCTATCAAAGCTACTCAAGGAAACTTTATCTAAATCTAAAGAACTGAAGATTCAACTGCTTCAAGGTGCAACCGTTTTGGTGGAACTCTGCTCAGAGAGGCTGAGTAGCAAGTAGCTAACTTTCTCATTTTGCTGGTGTCTTTCAAAAAACCCAGCATCCTTCTCCCAGCATCCAATTAAGAACCCTTGCTACACATGGTTCCTCCTTACCACTTCCTGTCAGTTACTTGCTGACTCAGCCTCCTATTCCCAGGTTAATTTTTATTTAATCAAACACATCATTGAATTGGTAACAAAAACAGTAGAAAAAAATGCAACATACCTTAAAACACTTTGAAATAATGTTCCCCAACAGTTTACAGTCATATAAAAAGCACTTTCTTTATATTATGCATAATACATGTATTGAAAATTAAAAAAAAATCTTATCTTTGTCCAAAAGAACACTATTGGTATGTACAATGGTCCCCTAAAAAAGATTTGTTTTTATTGTTTTTTTATTCTTTATGATTCTGTGTGTATATGTGTGAGAACACCTACAGAGACCAGAAGAGAGCATTAAACTCCTGGAGCTCAACTTACAGATGATTGTAAGCTATCTTGTGGGTTCTGGGAAACAAACTCAGTTCCTCTTCAAGAGTAATAAGTGCTCTGAACTACTGAACCATCTCTTCAGACCCATTGAAACAGTCTAATTAATATGTATCCATATATATATATATATATATCGCTTAAAATAACATTTGTATTAAAAAATCTGTACATATTTGAAGATGAATTTGTGCACATATTTGTGGTCATAATAGTAACACTATAATCAAATATTAAACATAACAATCACATCCAAAGTTCATCATTTTATAAAAGAAAATTATTTACATGCAATCTACATTAATACATTTTTAAGTACGTGACAAAAATTAATATTAATTATAAATACTATGTTGCACAGAAGATCTCTGGAACTTATTTTTAAGTTCTATATTTGTTGATCAAAAATTATGCTTTGCAATCTCCATAGAATCACAACTCTCCACTCATGTTCTCCAGGTTTGATAAGTTTTAGTGTTGAAAGAATAGAATTATATAGCATTTGGCATTCAGCGACTGGCTAATTCCACTTATGATAATGTCTTGAAGGATTACATATATTAGCACAAACAGTAGGATTTATTTCCATCTTCTAGGATGTTGGGTATTAAGCCAGAGCATTGTGAATTTCAGGCATGTTCTCTACAACTGAGTACATCACAAGTCACTTCTTTGAAGACTGAGTTATGACCTAATATATGTTTATACCAAACTTTGTTCATATCGTTGTTTAGTAGATTTTTGTGTTGTTTCCATATTTGGCTATTCTAAATAATTATGTCACTTACATAGATGTATTTGTATGTTTTAAAACTCCCTACTACATTTCCATTGGAAGTAAATGAACAGGATTCAGTCTCACTGTTGGATCACACAGCAGCTTTATTTTTAATTTTCAGAGGAATTTCCACACTGGTTTTCAAAAAGAGCTAAACTGTACACCTGCAGTGAACTAAGTTTCCAAATTTTCATATTCACAATGATATTTGCCATTTTTATTATGTTATATACATCTAAAACTGTCAGATGAGAACAAAATAAAATGATAAAAAAGAAACCGAAGCCCAGCTCAAAAAAGGTAATGACAGTGGCATAAAACAATGACATTCTTATTTTTATGGTCCTAAATCAAAATATTGGGATCAGTTAGAACAGGGTATTGGCATTATGACATCATTCATAAACATAAGCAAAAGTTAAGCTTAATGTTTAGATAATTATTATTTAAGAATAATTTTGTTACATTAATTTTAATATAATCATTTGATTGAAGATAATTTTGAGTTGGAGTAATACAGATAAATTAAGCAAAAAAAACGTAGGTGTGATTAGGGGTGTGTGTGTGTGTGTGTGTGTGTGTGTGTGTATGTGTGTGTAAAATCAGGTGAAGGGAAATTGTTACTGGGAAATGGCATCAAGTTTTGTTTAACTAGAAAATCATGTCTAAAGTATAATTTAAAACATATCATTCATACTTTCTGAATTTTTTAAACACAGTCTATTTTGTTATTTATTTTTTAATTATTAAGTCACATTCACATGCTAAACACTCATCCTTTGTTGAGTAGTCATTTTCTCTCAGCCAGTACATACCAGGATTCTTCCTGCAACTCCAGTAACAACTGCAATTTCCATTTGAAATAAACAGTGTCACGTCATTCAGATTTCATCTTTTTTGGTTTCATTGAGACATGTAATTTTTCTGAATCATATCAGCCTCTGTGGTATGATTGCTTGATGTCTAAAATGTACAATAGGGGGCTGAAGAGATGGCTCAGAGGTTAAGAACACTGACTACTCTTCCAGAGGTCCTGAGTTCAATTCCCATCAACCACATGGTGGCTCACAACCATCTGTAATGAGATCTGGTGCTCTCTTCTGGCCTGCAGGCATACATGCTGTATACATATAAATAAATCTTTAAAAAAAATAAAATAAAAATAAAATAAAATGTACAATAATATAGGAATAAATGTAGATAAAGATTAAAAATGCTTTCAATCATCTGTTATTGGGCTGAGAAACCAGGATCCATTTGGAATATAAAATATAGTTTTGAAAGGTGTCAGAAATGGATTGGAAGAACTTAAGGATGAAACTGAAGAACAGAATGTTATGGGCAAGATAGACTTTGCAGCTAATAAGACCAAACAGTGTGGCCTGTGAACTAACACATTAACAGCATTTTTACCTTGGATGGATGTAACATTATAAAGTGCTTCTGATGTTACCAAGTTCTGGATTCTGAAGACACTTGTTAATTGTTAATCTGTTGAATTCTGTCAGTTCTAGGGACACAAAGACCTGTTAAGTTTTCACTAGAAAATTAACCAAGGAACCATATTTGAAAACAATGTTATTTAATTTTCAGAAAATTCAGTAAAGACAAAAAAAAAAGAACAACAAAGAAATTAAATGTAAAATGAATGTTTTTATACAATTTAAGCCAATTGAAACTGGTTAAGGATTAATACAAAATTTGTCCAAAAAATATTAGGTGTATATGCCATTGTTATTTTCACTCCTTTGTGGAATCTAGTACCTGTGTAATATGTGCAGTAGATCAAGTACCAATAAACTTCATGATACATAAATGTTTATGAATATTGACTTCTTTTAGAACTAAAATTAACATGATACCCCAGTCTGTACTATCATAGATGATCTTTGACACTACCCTTTTACATCCTAGATCAGGATGACCTACCTACATGCAAGCTTTATTACATTTGTTTGGGATTACTATTTCACTTTTTCCTACTTTTTTCTTTTCCATCAATGCTTTTCTTACTACTGTTCTAGGAAGAATCATAATAAGTAGATCCATTTTAAGGATTTAAAAATGCAAAAAGGTAATTTGCCTTAACCACCACCCAAGTCTCAAGAGGCCTTCGTTTGTGTCTTGTTTATGTTAGCTCAACTCAAGACAAAATGATTTCTTTGGACTAGCATTCCATTGATAAAATCAAGGCTCAGTCCCTGGAATGGAATAGTCTAAATCAATACAAGCATAACTGAAACCACATATGCATGAATGTTTATCTTTAATAATAAATATACTACCTGGACTGTGTGGATGGAACTGGGAAGTGTTGCAGCAAATAAAATAAAAAGCACAGATAGATAAACACCTTCCTTTGCACTTATATGTGGAATCTAAAACAATGAACTCACAAGGGCAGAGAGAATATACATTATTGGGATTTGGAAATTTGTCATAAGTAGTAAGTTGCCTATTTAGGAGAGTAGTCAACCGTTCAAAGATCTGCATTTCATCTCTCCCCTATTCACATCCTAAGGTTGTTCTGTCTGTTCTGTCGCTATCATTTGTTCATATTTGTTATCTTCTCTACTAAACTAACCCTTTGAAAAAATATACCACCTGTTGTCCACTTCGAAGTTTTAGTGCCTTGCATCTTCACAGGCACTTGATGCCCCTGGGTCAGAGACAAAAATAATTAGAAGATCATTACACGTCAAGCCATGCAGACAACTTAATGAACATTTGAGAAACAGGATTGAAAACCTACCACTTGAATGTCCAGATCAAGTAAAAGTGCACCTTGACTATCATCCTTAATAATTCGCTGTTAAATTCAAGTTTATGAAGTATAATAGGCTTAGTTTCAGTTTCCTTATTTTTTATATTTTAAGAAAACACTTCATGTAGGCAATTAACTGGCTGAAAACAGTAGGCAAACGTGAGCAAGAAGCAGCTTCCTCTAATAGCGTCTGAGTTCCCCATCCAGCTACATATCCTAGGTCAAACTGCAGACACAATTGCTTGGATTAGTATTTCAGGAAGTATTAAAGCAAATGAATAGACCTCAGACTAACACTTTATTTTTGAGAGGTGAGCTACAGGAGTCCCTAGAATTGATGCAGCTTTTGTCATTATTACAATATTGGAAAACACACTCAAGCTTTGTTCAAGGTGAAATGCAATTTAGGAGACAAATTGAATATTGGGAAGAGTGGTTCTAATTTATTACATCTTTATCTAGCTGCTTGGAAAGGAGAAACTCTGAAGAACTTCATAAAAATTCAAAACTGAACAGTTCCTCTTCTTCACCTGTTTTCTTTGTTTCTCTGTGTGGGGACTGGTGCATGTCTTGTGTGTTTGAGCTTTGCTGTTTGGATTCACTTGCTGAAAATATTATCTATCTCTGTTAAGGAAGCGATTTCTCTTTAGTGTGAGATATGACCAAATAACAAAAACTTGACCTCAGTAGAAGTGAGAGCTACATGCAGACAGAATGAACAGCAGCCTCTATAAGCTGCAAGCTTTCCCTGCCTCAGTGTTCACCTATTTTATATTCAAAAGTGGAGTTATTTTCTCATATTCAATGGACACATCTGCACAAGTCTTTTAAAACTGTCTCTAATTTCTTATTTATTAATTTGTTTTTCTATGTATTTGTTTGGCTCCCCAGGTTCCATTATAGACAACAAACAACAAGACCTAATATTAATATTAACCATTAGATTTTATCTAAATGTATCTAAAATGATGATCAGTTGCCCTACCTCTCTAAGTCCAGGAGGGGATTTTACAATAATTGTGTTGGAAAGTTGCCTATGTGGCAGGCTGTTCTCCCCATGCCTTATGCAGTTTGTTACTGTTACTTCATGATTGGCTTCTTGGGCCTTTGAAGTTTTTGAGTAGTCTGGTGTTTCTAGAATCCTTTCAGTTTAATACTGCCTTGTTGGATTGTGTCTTGAGATCACCTATGTATTTTCAATGGTGGAATGCATTTGAGTTCTTAATATTAACAGGTCCTTACTCTCTGGCAGGAAGCCCCAAACAGTACTATAATCCCTAACCAAAGGAGGAGAAGGTGCTTGTTATAGTAAATGTTAATTTAGGACAGTAAGATTGTAGTGATAATCTATAAAGCATACTTTTTACATCAACTTCAAGACTTGATTTTTCAAACAGGAATTTGTGAATTGGTTTCCATATTTATTACATATAATTCAGCTTTCTAATCAATAGATATTATTTTGTAAACATCTCAGACTAATGTACAGATTTTGAACTCTTTTTTATATTTGCTAAGTCTTGGGCCTCAGACAATATGCAAGATTCAAACTCTCTTTTATCATGTAATAATTATGTTCTACTTGACATGAATAAACTTGATGTACTCCCACCTTGCATGTTATTTTACAAACACAAACTTATATTACTGCCATTTGACTTAAAGATCATTTGGTTCTTAATAATTCCATGCCTCTTTTTAAGGAAAAGTTATTACGGTAATAGCAGAAGCAAGAAAGTTGCTTCTGTCCCTCAGTTCTTTTAATATGTGCCAGTGCAAATATGAATAGAATTGTCCAAAATCACTATTAGCTTTTCCTATGCAGGTTTACCAGCATAAACATAAGTAGAAAATAAAAGAGACGAAAGAAGGTGAGGGGAGCAGACAGAAAGAAAACCTCACACTCAGGGATGAGGTGACCACAGTAATTTAAAACTAGTCATCCATCACAGAATGAGGGGAGCGGTTGGTGCATGTGGTCAGTATACACATATCTGTGGTATTGTATTCCCGCAAATATTGTGCATGCTAATAAACTTTCCTGGGGTCAGAGACAGAACAGCCACAATATTAAACATAAAGGATAGGCAGTGATAGCACATGCCTTTAATCCTAGCAATCCAGAGGCAGAAATCCATGTGTTCAAGGATACAGACAGGCATGGTGACTCATCACACCTTTAATCCCAGAAAGCAAGCCTTTAATCCCAGGGAGTGGTGGTAGAAAGCAGAAAGGTATATAAGGTGTGAGGACCAGAAACTAGAAGCATTTGGCTGGTTAAGCATTTGGCTGGCTAAGCATTTGGCTGGTTAAGCCTGTAGGCTTCTAGCAGCACAGTTCAGCTGGGAGCCATTCACATATGAGGACACAGAGGCTTCCAGGCTGAGGAAACAAGACCAGCTGAAAAGTTGGCCAGGTGAGGTTAGCTGTGGCTTGTTCTGTCTCTCTGACCATCCAACATTTCACCCCAATACCTGGCCTGGATTTGATTTTATTAATAAGAACTTTAAGGCTTCATGCTATACATATCTATGCAGTCTCTGTGATCAATAGGGGTTCCTTTGATATTACACAAATATGCCAGTGTTGTTGGTCATTTTTTTAATTTAATTTTTTTTTCATTTTACCTACCAACCCCAGTTGCCCCTCCCTCCCCTTTTCCTGCTTCCCCCCCACCCCCCACCCCCGATTCCCATCCACTCCTCAAAGGGGGTTAAGGCCTCCCATGTGAAGTAAACAAACTCTGGCATACTGAGTTGAGGTAGGACCAAGCCCCTCCCCACTGCATCAAGGCTAAGCAATGTATCCCACCATAGGGAATGGACTCCAAAAAGCCAGTTCATGCACCCGGGACAAGTCCTGGTACCACTGCCAGGGTCCCCACAAACAAATCAAGTCACAGAACTGTCACCCACATTCAGAGGGTCTAGTTTGGTCCCATGCAGATTCCCCAGATATTATTTGAGAGCCCCAGATCTCCTATAACCTCAGGTCAGCGGTCTCTGTGGTTTTCCCCATCATGGTTGCTGGTACTCTTCACTCTTTCGGTTCTTTGGGGGTCTGCCACCTAGCTCCCAAATAAATACATAGAGACTTATTCTTACTTATGAATGCCTGGCCTTAGTTTAGCTTGTTTCTAGCCAGCTTTTCTTAGCTTAAATTATCCTATTTTTCTTTTGCTTCTGAGCTTTTATCTTTATTCTATATACCTTTCTTTACTTCTTACTACGTGGCTTGCTGTATTGCTGGGTGGCTAGCCTCTAGTGTCCTCTCGCCTCTTTTTCTCACTACTCAATCTCTTTTTCTCCTATTTATTCTCTCTGTGTGGCAGCCTGGCCTATTCCTCTCCTGCCTAGCTATTGACCATTCATCTCTTTATTAGAACAATCAGATGTGTTAGACAGGCAAAGTAACATAGCTTCACAGAGTTAAACAAATGCAACATAAAATAATGCAATATATCTTTGCATCATTACACAAATTTTCCACAGCAGAAACAAATGTAAAACATCTTAAAATAATATTCCACAACATGCTTGTATTTGTATGACATAGCACACGTGTCAGAACATTGCTTTTCTCTGATTTCCTTTTGTTTCTCTTTGTGTGATGAGACCAAACATTGTAAAACAAGTATGGCTATCAGCTATATTTGGACAATGGGGGGCAAGTTCCTAGCTTAGAATTATTTTGCTGCAAAATAAAACAAGATATGCCTGGCTTTGCTGAAATCCTTTCTGACCTCTAATTCTATGCAGATATAGAAGACATAGAATGTATATTCAATGCATATAAATACATTTTATGAATCTTAAAGATAGGATACAATTTTATCCTCATATACAATTCATTGCAATCTGTAACTGAGTCAGGTATATTGAAGTTTCATAACTTAATAACTTCCAAGACAGTAAAAGTATTTTGATTTTACACACATGATATTAATATATTTTATTACAAATGTTGTATTTTAAAAGAAAATATATTCTTCAAATACTATCTGCTTATATATGCAAAATGATATCACAAGACCCAATATAGAGAGATTTCCTAGTGAGGCATTCTACCATAGGATTTTATCCCCAGCTAAACTCATATTTTGTGAGTATATCATAACAGGTTTTTAAGAGCTTCAAAGAAACTCATATTGAGTAGCTCCTGCAGTCATCTTTTCCGTTAAGCTTATAAACTAATATTTCTATAGAGAAAGCAAGTCATTAACTGAAAGTCTTTGGGAATCACCAACCTTTATCATGCAAATTTTAATGTAATGAGTTCAACCATGCCTTCATATCTTTGTCTCATGTATCTCTATAATTTTAATTTTTGAGAGTGTAACATTTTAAACTTAGTGTATACAACAGACAAACTAAAAGTACTTAGCATTTGGCAAGGCATTTGAAAATGCAATATTTGCAAAACACTCACATATGTTTAAACTGCCATATATTGTTTATACTAGCATGAAACTAAAAGATGAGTAATTGGATGAACAAACACTTGGAAACACCGATGGAACATATTAGTCAAATATGTGATCAGGAAGACTGTGAATAACGGCAGGGCTTCTGAAAACAAAGATGAGGGCAACGAAACCCTGAAAGGCAGTTCATGCAAAAATATCTAATCTGATTCAAAACCGTAATCAACTCGTAGTAGAAAAAACTAATGGTTTTTGTATTTTATTTCCTTATGTTGGTCTGCTTCTGTGCTTTCTTGCTTAGTTTCTATACTTAATGTAAGGACGAAAGTTTAAAAAAAAGAGGAGGCTGGATGAAACACTCCTGGTCTGTGTTTGTTTGTTTTTTTTTTTTTTTTTTTTTTTTGATCAGGTTCAGGGATCCTGGGGTTCAGTACCCATAAGTGAGGCTTTATTTAAAATCAGAGAATTTACAGGTGTAGTTAAGTTAAATATCCCAAGTTGATATCATCCTGGATTTATAATGAGCCCTTAAACTAATGGCTAGTGACATTCTAAAATAAAAAAGAAGAACAAAGAAAGAAGAAAAAGAAAAAGGTGGCAAGGGTAGGAATTATGATATCTCTGCCAATCAACTTTAGGAGCTGTGAGCAGCCACTAGAGGCTAGTAGAGACGCTAGAATAGAGTTTCTCTTACACTCTCCAGAAAGAATCATTATCTGTCTCGGTGTAAGTGTGGACTTCTGTCTTCCAGTCCTGGTCAGGACAGATTTATATTACTTTTCAGTATCAAATGCATGATAATTGGTTACAGTTGCTCTAGGAAACCAGCTTAGTCTTCCAAACTGATTTCCCCCAACTCTCTTGATTTTCTGTGAACTTGTGTATTTTCAAGTCTAACAGCTCATTATTGGAGTGCAGCAGCATAGCCATATTTGTTAACTTAGCTGTTACGTCAAAACTGGGCTTATATCCTCTTATTAAATATTCTGAACACTAAGTATCTATATCTATTGTATTCTTTCAACTTGATGAACAAGAAGCTGATTGTGGCTGGTGTATATTTTGAGAATAGGTAAATTTGAATAGGTAAATAGTGGTATAAAACGTGTATCTGGCACAGCACAGAGTCCAGTGAAGGTTATGATTTGCATGGAAAGAGAGGACATACTGGAAAGATTAAGGTAAAAGTAGAAATGTTCATTGTTTGTTAGAGTAGAAATACTATACACCAGCAAATGGCACAAAAATGTCTCTCAATTTTGGCTAAACCCCAGGGACTCTAAGGCAGCTTCTCAACATAAGGGTAACTAGATGGGCAGAGTCCTGGGTGTTTATGGGAAATGAACAGTTATTATTTCATTTTCTTAAGCCTCGAAAATTAATTATAAAGTTAAGAAGTACACATTTAAATATGTAAGTACAAGTATAAGATAAATGTCACTCAACAGGCAACAACAGAAATCAACTCCTGATTTCATTGGGCATTATAAATCTTGGTTGGCCTTGAGCTTGCTATAGGCTATAAAATACATACAGAAATATGTAGCTATGTGATGCTTAAAACTCTTTGGTTGCAATTGAGCGTATTTATTATTCATTTCCAAACATATACTTCTGGGAAATTAGGCAAGAGTTGTTAATAGTGAAATTTTATCATTATTTATATAACACTGACTAGTAAATAATAATAATAACAAATTAAGATTTGCTAATCTTGAGGAAGTATAATTTTCTCTTTCAGACTGTATTTTGTATTTGAAGACACTGTTTTATTTCGTATTCTATTGAAATGTAGTATTTTAAGATAAAATATTTCTATTTCATAAAGATAGACATGATTACCTATAAAGATGATTGCCTCCTCTTTGCTTTTCTCTATAACATACGTAACTGCACTCTGATTATGTAAATATACCTTTGCTTTATAAAGGGAGTAAAAGCCATGAATTTTTAAAATGCAGCTTATTTTTGCTGAAAAAGATAAAAGAGCAAAGCAAACCATAATAATGTTCTGCAAAAAAAAATTGTAAAGAAATAGTTGTTACCAACTGAAATCTTGTCTGAATATAAAGCAGATACATCTATCTTTGATTATCATTATGCCATGAAAAATAAGTGGAGCTAGTTAGGTTTTCACTTTGTTTCATTTTTAAGAACTAGTAAACATGCCCAAAGCAATATAGGGTCTAATCTCTGTAAAGCAGATAAATATTGGAAATCTTCCGCAATCATCTCAGTATTCCCACTTATAATGGAAAAGGCAAAGAGAAAAACTGTATGACAGAAAATAAGAAAACAAATGTTCCTGAAGTCTGCTGTGGTCTCAACTCAGTCTGAGTCTAGCTGTCAGTACCTTCAACTAACTCGTGATTCTGATCTAACTAAACAGCATTGATGCCTAGGCTTTTACAGCAAGAGCCCTATGGTGGGAGTATTGTTTAGAATAAGAAAATTGGCATAGGCAAGCAAATTCCATCTATACCAGCAGCCATAATATGATCTATACTTCAGTGATGTGGCTTATCAGAATGTGGATCCTTTTTCATATAAAAATCACCTTCTTTACAAATTTAGTGCCTGATCTAGAAACCAGGAGACTACATCCACAGAATCAACTAAGCAAGACTCATAGGATCTCTCAGATACTGAAGTGGCAACACTGAGCCTGCACAAGTCTGTGCTAGGTCCTCTGCATATAAGTTCTTGTTTAGTTTGGGGCTTTTGTGGAACTCTTAACAGTGGATGTTGGGGTATCTCTGACACTTTTGACTGCTCTTGGGACACTTTTCTTTTTATTGAGTTGTCTCACTCAGCCTTGATATGACTGGATTTGCCTAATCTTATTGAATCTTGTTTTTCTCTGTTCTGTTGACATCCCTGGAAGGCCTGAACTTTTCTGAAGGAAAAGAGGAGCAAATGATCTGGGGGAGAGAGGAGATGGGGGACTTGGAGGAAAGGGGGCAGGGGAAATTGTGTTTGGGATGTATTGTATGAAAAGAAGAATAAACACATAAAAATAAGTTATTAATCAGATTCTAGGCATATAATTTTCAATACTTGAGAACACAGTTGTTCACCCATTGGCAATACCAAAAAAAAAAGAGGTTTGTTTCAGATGGTGTGTTTTCTGGAAAACAAACAAGTAAGACAACACTGTTTAGAGCTTCCCATCATTTAACCCTGAGATTCACAGTAAGACTCCTTTTCATGAAGGCTTGGGGAAAATGATCCTGATAGCCAGTTGCCCAAATACTTTCAGTTATTGATTATGTTCATTAATTATCTGCAGATCATCCTTATGGACACACCTGATCTTTGTTCAGGTCATATTACAGTCACCCTGAAGTTTATTCATTGGTGTTTCTGTGATCCAGGCTGCACCACAACTGAACTCTCATTCTCCCCATGAGCCTCACACCCCAGTCCATCTGCAGCAGGTTTGGTCTCCTTGTTGTTCTGATATATATCTTGCTTGTTGTCTTTGTTTGAGATGTGTGAAGTGCTCTGCAGAACTATAGAGTCCAGTCACGGGGGAGCTTTGACCTAGAAGTGGTAAGAGATGAACAAGCGGGAGGGGTGCAAAAAACATCCCATCTTTCAACTTATCTACTTGTTTTGCTGACAAAGTCCCATGCTGAGTTTCTGACTGGAACCCCTGCAGGGCTATGTAAAGAGTCTAACCTTTCAGAGATTTCTGAGGAATCCCCTCCCATTCCCAGTCAAGCAATGTGTATCAAATACATTTTACTAGTTATGAAATCTGTTATGTTTCAAAGCTTAAAATCATATTGTAAGTTCCAAATAATTGCTTTGACCTAGAGTTCATTTTACTTACTTTAACCCAGTAGTTCTCAACCTTCCTAGTACTGGGACCCTTTAACACAGTTGCTCACGTTGTGATGACCCCCCCCCCCAACCATAATATTATTGTTTAGTTACTACATAACTGTAATTTTGCTACTGTAATGAATCGTAATGTAAATATCCAATATGCAGGATATCTGATATGCAACTCCCGAAGGGGTTGAGACCCATAGGTTGAGAAGTACTGCTTTAACCTATGGATAAAGTGGATTCATTCTATGTAGCTGTGAACTTACCTTGTGTATTGAATGTGATGTTCTTAGTTTTTTGTTTGGGGTTTTTGGTTTGTTTTTTTTTTAACTCATGAATGACATCTCATTTATTTTTTCCATAAATCTCATTCCCTCTTATTTTCCAAAACTTTAGGGCTTTATTGTGCTACTGTTCGTTCCTCATGTGCTTTATTCAAATGGCATTTTAAATTCCCTAGAAGCAGTTGTGTCTGCTTCTAACCCTGATAATAATTCAAATTCTGTTATTAAACCGGAATTGCTCCTCCAGTATTGGTTGATTTCTTCTTGGTGACAAATGGACATTTTGAAAATTGTTCACAAAAGTCAGGTGATTCCAAACTGCATCACTTAACATGCTGACAAAGTGAGAAACACTTGACTCAACTGAATAAGAAAGAAAAGAAAGAATCTGTTTGTGATCTTTGTCCCGTAGTCTAACTTTCATAATTGCATTCACTTTTGCTTCTAAAGTGTCCTTCACATATGTGTTAATTTATACTTGAAAACTTTAAATGCAGTCTATAACTTTACCTTTAGTTTCAGGTCCTTTTATATTGATTACTTTTAACATCACAATAATCAATACTAACCAGTTTCTGTGTAACTTTTTTTTTGCTTTGTGTCATCACTGAATATAACTTTGCAGACACAGGAGACTATAACCATTTATAAGGAATTTTGAGGTACTCTTTGCATCCTAAGTATTATTTCAAACTAAAACTTATTTCTCTTTTGAATCACGTTGTCTTGTCTTCTATCAACTAAATTCTCTGGTCTCTAAGTTTACATGGTTCTCTTACAGTATTAGGTATATTTTTAGTTTGTTTTTCTCTCAAAGAGTTACTTGATATAAGTAATTAAAAATATCTTTTCTAGTATTTTTAGTTGTGAACCTAGCCTTTAATGGCTGAGTCATCTCTCCTTCCCAAATGGAAACTCCCAGGAATTTGTGAAGATGACCCTAGCTAAGCTGGAGCCTTAACTGACCACCTGCTGTAACTAGGCAAGATTTCCAGTGGAAGGAGTGGGACACAATCCCAGTCACAAACCCTTTGACCTACAATTTGTCCTCCATATAGATATGCAGTGGTAAAGACGGCACAGAATTTGTGGGATGGCCAAACTAATGACTGACTGCACATCTGGAGACCCCCTACCCTGAGAGGGAGATCATCCCTGTGGGAGAGGACCCAGAGGTGGGTGTAGTGGTTGGAAAGAAAAGGTGTGGCACTATTAGGAGGTGTAGCCTTGTTGGAGGAAATGTGTCACTGTGGAGGCGGGCTTTGAGCTGTCTTTTACTCAAGCTTCCCTCGGTGTGACCGTCAGTTGACTTCCTGATGCATGCAAGATTGTAGCACTCTCGGCTTCAGGACTATATCTGCCTGTCATGATGATAATGGACTGGACTTCTGAAAAATAAGTGAGCCACCCCAATTAAATGTTTTCTTTATAAGAATTGCCATGGTCATGGTGTCTCTTCAAAGCAATAAAAACCCTAACTGAGATAGCAGGATAGCCCAGAGAACTAGGATAGAACCAAAGATGAATGGGAAAAAAATTAATGAAATGATTCCTAATGATTCTGCTATATTCATAGATTGGTGCCTAGCCCAACTTTCATCAGAGAGGCTTTATGCAGCAGCTGATGAAAACAGATGCAGAGACCCACAACCAAGCATTAGGTGGATTTGGGGGAAGCCTAAAGAAAAGGTGAGAAATGATTGTAGGAACCAGTGGGGTCCAGGGCACCACAAGAAAACCCACAGAAACAACTAGTATGGGCTCATAAGGACTCACAGAGTTTGACCTGACAACTAGAAAGCCTGCATAGGACCTCTCTAGGCCCTCTGCAAATATCTTACAATTGTGTAAGTCGGTCTTCTTTTGAAACTCCTGACAGTGAGAGCAGGAGTCTCTGAATCTGTTGCCTGCTCTTGCAACACATTCCTGGATTGCCTTATCCAGCCTCAATAGAAGAGGAGGTGGCTAGTCTCACTGCAACTTGATATACCATGTATGGATGATATCCATGGGAGACCAGCCTGTATCTGAGGAGAAACAGAAGAGGAGGAGTGTATGGGAATGGGGAGAGAAAAAAGAGGGAGGGAAAACTTTGACTAGGATGTAAAAACACACACACAAAAATTATACAGTCAAAAAGATCCTCTTTATCACTAAGGCTATTTTGGAGCTGGGGGTAGGAGGAAATTAGGTACCTACACTGAAGCCATGACCTCCATAGGGAATTGTAGCTGTAGATTTCCCATTGAATCATCTCACTTACCAATAATGGAATCAATGTATTTTTATTTGGTGAAGGATGTTTACCTGAGTCAAAGAATTATTAGAGAAAGAAAGGAGAAAAGTACTAGTTACTATGTTTTGAAACACTTAAAAACCAGAATGACCTAGTCAGCACAGTTTGTACTTAATGTAACATCACATAACAAAAAATTTACTAATTCTTACAAAAAAGGTATCTGCTTCCTGTGAAACAATTCACAAAGTCTATTTTTGTTTGTCTGTTTGTTTATTTGTTTGTTTTTAGGTGAGCAACAGCCTGAGATTTTATCAATTTTAGCCACTTTGTTTTGATGCCAGTTCTGAACTGAACACAGGACACAGGAGCTATTTTCAAACATCCCAGTCATTCTTTCATTTAAAATTGAAATATCAAAACAATTCATTAGTTTAATAACATTTTAAAAAAGTTTTTCTCAACTGCTTTTACTAGATATTTTTTGTTTGATAGATAAATCAAATACTTTTAGTGTTAAATAGTTTAATTTCAGTCTCCACTAACTGTTAAGATCAATAAATTTATATTCATCTTCCAAACTTGATCTTTAGAAATGCAACCATTAGCTCAGCACATTTCAGTCACAACCTTAGTTATTGGAAATTGTGATTACCTAAAAAGTGCATTAGAAGAAACTCTAAGCCAGGTTTTCTAGTGATGTAAGCATAAAATCTGTTGCATGTGACCATAAAAGCATTCAATCAAAAGTGTTACAAAAAGAGTCTAAATCCCATAAATAATCTCAGGGTTGGGGAAGTTCATATTAAGAGATAAGTGGGTCTTCTCTTGACTCTATCCCATCTGGCTCCACCAATATTCTGCGTTGCTTATATGGTAAAGTACAGAGCTACAGAAATATAGGCCAAAATTATGCCCTCCATTTTTCCTTGATAATTTATTGACCTTTACCTAGGATTTAAGCACATTTTAATCACTTTTCCCATGGAGGTGTCGAGGTAGGGTCTCGTTATTAATCATGGCTGGCTTAAAACTTGTGATGTAGACACCTGGCCTTCAATTCAGAGGGATTTATCTCCCTCTGCCTTTGCACTACCATGCCTACCTAGTGTGCATAGTTCATTCTTGTTAATAGTTAGTTCATACATTAAATGTACAAATAAAGTATAACTTTTAGATTACTAAAGTATAACCAAAAAGGTTCTAATGAGAAGGATCCCAAAGTAGTTACTTCGGATTTTAATGTTAAGTAAGTCAATTTACAAGCAGCACACAAGACTGGATCAAAAAAAAAAGTCCCTTTGCCACATAATAATCAAAACACTAAACATACAGAATAAAGGAAGATTATTAAGAACTGCAAAGGAAAAAGGCCAAATAACATAAAGGCAGACCTATCAGAAGTACACCTAACTTCTCAATGGAGACTCTGAAAGCCAGCAGGTCCTGTGCAGATGTTTTGCAACCACTAACAGACCATAGATGCCAGCCCAGATTACTATACCCATCAAAACTTCCAATCACTGTACATGGAGCAAACAAGATATTCCATGACAAAACCAGATTTAAACATAACTAACCACAAATACAGCCCTACAGAAAGTATTAGAAGGAAAACTCCAACCCAAAGAAGTTAGCTACAACCACAAAAACACAGGCAATAGATAATCTCACTCCAGTAAATCCTAAAGAAGAGAAACACAAACACACTACCACCAACAATAACAAAACCAAAAAAATAACAAGAATTAACAATCACTGGTCATTAAAACCTCTTAATATCAATGAACTCAATTCATCAATAAAAAGTCACAGGTTAAAAGAATAAATATGAAAACAGGATTCATCCTTCTACTGCATACAAGAAACACACCTCAACTTCAAAGACAGACATTACTTCAGAGTAAAGGGTTGGGAAAAGATTTTACAATAAAATAGACCTGAAAAACAAGCTGGTATAGCTATCCTAATATCTAACAAAATAGACTTCAAAATAAAAGTATCAAAAGAGATGGAGAAGGACATTTCATATTCATCACTGGAAAAAATCCATCAAGATTAAGTCTCAATTCTGAACATTTATGTCACAAATACAAGAGCACCCACATTTGTAAAGGAAACTTTACTAAAGCTTAAATCACACATTAAGCCCCACACATGAATAGTGGAAGATGTCAAAACCCTAGTCTCACCAATGGAGAGATCTACCAGACAGAAACTTAACAGACAAATAAGGGAACTAACAGATGTTATGATTCAAATGGATGTAACATATATATGGAACATTTCACCCAAACACAAAAGTATATACAATCTTCCCAGCACCTCATAGATCCTTCTCTAAAATTGACCGCATACTTAGTCATAAAGCATATCTCAACAGATACAAAAAAATTGAAATAACTACCTGTATCTTATCAGATATCCATGGCCTCAAGTTAGAATTCAACAACAATACAAAATACAGAAAGCCTACAAACTCAGGGAAATTGAACAATGCCCAACTGAATTGCCACTGGGTCAAGGAAGAAATAAATAAATTAAAAACTTCCTACAATTCAATGAAAATGAAGGCACAATATACCCAAAAAACATGAGACACTATGAAAGCAGTGCTAAGAGGAAAGTTCATAGCACTAAGTGCCTACATAAAGAATTTGGAGAAATCTGACACTACCAAACTTAACAGCACACCTGAATGCTCTAGAACAAAACCAAGCAAACTCATCCAGGAGGAGTGGACTATAGGAAATAATCAAATTGAGGGCTAAAATCAATAACATAGAAACTAAGAGAACAATACAAACAATCAATGAAACAAAGAGTTGGTTCTTCGAGAAATTCAACAAGATAGACAAACCCTTATCCAAACTAACCAAAGGCAGAAAAAGAATACCCAAATTAACAAAATCAGAAATGAAAAGGGTAATATAACAACATACACTGAGGAAATCCAGAGAATCATTACATTAAGTTATACTTCAAAAACCTGTACTCCGTAAAATTGGAAAAATCTAATTGAAATGGACAAACTTATGGATAGATACCACTTACCAAAATTAAATCAAGAGCAGATAAACAACTTAAATAGACCTATAACCCTCAAGGAAATAGAAGCAGTCATTAAAAGTCTCCCAACCAAAAAAGCCCAGGGCCAGATGGTTTCAGTACAGAATTTCAAAGAACTAATACCAATACTCCTCAAATTGTTCCACACAACAGAAACAGAAGGAACATTGCCAAATTCTTTTTATGAGGCTACCATCACCCTGATACCCAAACTATACAGGAATGCAACAAGGAAAGAGAATTACAGACCAATCTCCTTCATGAACATTGATGGAAAAATACTCAATAAAATACTGTTCTTTTACCAGTTTCTCGAAAACCCCAGAGACCACCAAGGAGCCGGTTTCTGATGCAAGCACATGAGGGTCCTTTGATTCAGGTTCAACCTGGGCTGCCGCATGGCAGATGGAAGGAAATGTGATGGCCACGTGTAGAGGGCTTTTATAGGAAAAAGACCACAAGCCAGGCAACTTGGGATAGGGTAGATGGGGCAAGGTGATTTTTTTAAACTATTGGTCTGGACTTTTGGCGGGGAACCATAATGCACTGAACAAGATTATCTGGATTGCTCAGCAGGATTATCTAGATATCTCTGAGGGGCATAAATCACAGGCAGGATCCTGTTAAGCTTTCCATTCCGGTATAAACAGCAGACAGGATGTCTGCAGGAGTATCTAGATCCTGTTAGGCTTTCCTTTAAACAGCAGACAGGATGTCTGCAGGTGGATACTGCTCTGTGTCCTTTGGTTTTCATGGCATATTCCCAAGCCTGTAAAGTTAAGTCAAGGCATTCACATTGGCAAACCAAATCCAAAAATACAAAAACAAGCAAACAAAAAACAAAAAGTCATCCACCATGAACAAGTAGGCTTCATCCTATAGATGCAGGGATGGTTCAACATACAAAAATCAGTCACTTTAATCCATCATATACACAAACTGAAAGAAAAAAAACCACATGATCATTTCATTGGATGCTGAAAAAGCCTCTGACAAAATCCAGCACTGTGGGACGTTCATGAGCTACAAAGATGGTGCTGAGAGGAAGTTGGTTTAGGTTGTTTGTATGCAGATTAGATACAAATGGTGCGGAAGGAAGTTAGCTCAAATTGTTCACACTGAGATAAGATACTAAGATCAGGAGATGATGTCAGCACATGAACAACTCGTACACAAGGAAATGAGTACAGGGTGACCTTTAAAATGATTGGTTGGTTCCTTCCACCCCCTCCAGGGTTCTGAGGTTTTTTGCTATAAAAGAGGCTTATTGCCTGATAATAAAGGAGTTCTTCCTTGACTTGATTCCATGCTGGGTGTGATTGTTTCTGGGTAAGAGGAAGGCTGGGAAACAAAAAGGGCCAGCTGAGCACGTACCTTTCCTCAGTTCCAGGCCACCTCTCCAGTGGTGACCTAAGTTCCCCTGGGGGGCAGGACCCCACACAACACTCCTCCATGATAAAGGTCTTGGAGACAGCAGGGATACAAGGATACATAACTAAACATAATAAAGGCATTATACAGCAAGCCAACCCAATATCAAACTAAATGGAGCAAAACACAAAGCGATTACACTCAAATCAGCAAGAAGACAAGATGGTCCACTTTCTTCATATCTATTCAATACATCACTTGAAGTTCTAGCTAGAGCAATAAGACAACAAAAGGAGATCAAGGGGATACAAATTGGAAAGGAAGAAGTGTAGCATGAATCTTAAGAGTTCTTATTAATAAAATCAAACCCGAGGCCAGTTATTGGGGTCAATGCTGGTAGATCAGAGAGACAGAACAAGCCACAGCTATCTTACCTCGCCGGATCCCCAGCTGGTCTTGTCTCCTCAGACTGGAGGCCTCTGAGTCCTCATCCAGAATGGGTCTCAGCTGAATTACTGCTCAAAAGCCTGAATGCTTAACTAGCCAAATGCTTCTAGTTTCTGGTCCTCAAGCTTTATATACCTTTCTGCTTTCTACCACCACTCCCTGGGACTAAAGGCTTGCTTTCTGGGATTAAAGGCATGATGAGTCACCATGCCTGTCTGTATCCTTGAACACATGGATTTCTGCCTCTGGAATGCTAGGATTAAACACGTGTGCTACCACTGCCTATCCTTTATGTTTAATATTGTGGCTGCTCTGTCTCTGACCCCAGATAAGTTTATTAGCATGCACAATATTTGGGGGAATACAATACCACGTTTCCTCTCTTTTTGTCTAAAATTTAAAAAAGCTTAAAACTAATACAAGAAAAATTATATCCAGCAAGTATATACAATATACATAGTCAAGATTACCTTAACAATGTCTAGTCCATTAACATTTGAGAGATTCAGATAAAAACTCCATTATAAATATTAACAATGTCCAGTCCAGTAACATCTGATAAACTCAGACCAAAAATTTTTCCTTATTTATCTTATTTAAAACAAGTAGTTCCTTTTTAAAAGTAGATTCCATAAAAGAAGTCAAACTTTTGCTACTTGCAGATGATAAGTGATCCCAAAAGTTCTACCAGCAAACTCCTACAACTGATAAACACTTGCAACAATGTGGCACCATACAAGATTAACCCAAAGCAGTAGCCCTCATATATACAAATGATAAATGGGCTGAATAAGAAATCAGGGAAACATCAGTATTTACAATAGGCCTAAATAACATGAATTATCTTGGGACAACTCTAACCAAATAAGGGAAAGACCTTTATGACAAGACTTTAAGTCTTTGAAGAAAGAAATTGAAGAAGATATCAGAAAATGGAAAGATCTCCCATGCTCTTGGATAGGTAGGATTAACATAGTAAAAATGGCAATCTTACCAAAAGCAATCTACAGATTCAATATAATCCCCAACAAAATCTCAACACAACTCTTCACAGATCTTCAATGAAAAATACTCAAATTCATATGAAAAAAAAAAAAAAAACCTAGGATAGTCAAAACAACCCTGTACAATAAACGAACCTCCAGAGGAATCACCATCCCCGACTTCAAGCTCTACTTACAGCTATAGTATTAAAAACAGCTTGGTATTGGCATAAAAACAGACATGTGAATCAATGGAATCAAATTTAAGACCCTGACATTAATCCACACACATATGAACACCTGATTTTTGACAAAGAAGCCAAAAATATGCAATGGAAAAAAGAAAGTATCTTCAACAAATGGTGCTGGCATAACTGGATGTCAACGTGTAGAGAAGACTACAAATACATCCATATCTATTGCCATGCAAAAAACTCAAGTCCAAGTGGATCAAAGACCTCAACATACATCCAGTTACACTGAACCTGATAGAAGAGAAAGTGGGAAGCAGCCTTTAACATATTGACACAGGAGACCACTTCCTAAATATAACACCACTAATATAGACACTGAGAGCAACAATTAATAAATGAGGCCTCCTGAAACTGACAAGCTTTTGTAAGTCAAAGGACATGGTAAATAACACAAAATGGCAGTCTGAAGAATAGGAAAAGATCTTCACCAACCCCACATCTGACAGAGGGCTGATCTCCAAAATATATAAAGAACTCAAGAAAATAGACATCAAAACACCAAATAATCCAATTTAAAAAATGGTATACAGAACTAAATAGAGAATGCTCAACCAAAGATTCTCTAATGGCTCAAAGACATTTAAGAAATTGCTCAACATCCTTAGCCATCAGGGAAATGCAAATCAAAATGACTCTGAGATACTGTCTTACACCTGTCAGAATGGTTAAGATAAAAAACACTGATGGCAGCTTATGTTGGAAAGGATGTGGAGAATTGGGAACACTCCTCCACTTTTGGTGGGAGTGCAAAATTCTATAACCACTTTGGAAATCAGTATGGAGGTTTCTCAGAAAATTAAGAATCAATCTACCTCAAATCCCAGCAATATCACTCTTGGGCAAATACCCAAATGATGCACAATCATACCACAAGGACATTTGTTCAACTATATTCATAGCAGCATTATTCATTATAACCAGAACCTGGAAACAACCTAGATGCCCTTCACCTGAAGAATGGATAAAGAAAATGTGGTACATTTACACAATGGAGTATTATTCAGCAGGAAAACAACAACAACAACAAAAAATGACATCATGAAATCTGCAAGCAAATGGATGAAACTAGAAAAAACTGTACTGAGTGGGGTAACCCAGACCCAGGAAGACAAACATGGTATGTACTCACTAATAAGTGATTATTAGATGTAAAGCAAAAGATAACCAGTCTACAATCCAGAACTTCAGAGAAGCTAGGTAACAAGGAGGACCCTAAGAGCGACACACATGGATCCCCTAGGAAGGAAAAAATAGATAAAATATCTTGAGTAAACTGTGAGCATGGAGGTGGGGGTAAGGGGAGGGGGGTGAGAATATGAGGCAATGGGGTGATAGAGTTGCGGGAGGGTCAGAGAGAACAGGACTCAGAGCAAGGAAAGAGCTATCTTGATAGAGGGAACCATTATGGAGAAACACGGTACTAGGGAAATTCCCAGGAACCCACAAGGATGACCCCAGCTAATCAATCAATAGTGGAGAGGTTGCCTGAAGTGGAGTTCCCCTGTAATCAGGTTGATGACTACCCTAATTTCATCATAGAGTGTTCATCCAGTAACTGGTGGAAGCAGATGCAGAGATCCACAACTAAGCACTGGATGGAGCTCCTGGAGTCTAGTTGAAGAGAGGGAGGGGGGATTATAGGAGCAATGGGGTCAAGGTCATGATGAGGAAACCCATACAGACAGCTGACCCAAGCGAGTGGGAGCTCACTGACTCTGGACTGACAGCTGGGGAACCTGCATAGGACTGAAGTAGACCCTCTGAGTGTGGGTGACAGTTGTGTGGCTTGGGCAGTTGTGGGGCTCCTGGCTGTGGGACCAGGATTTATCCCTAGGGATAAAGGGACTTTTTGGAGCCTATTCCCTATGCAGGGATCCCATGCTCAGCCTTTATGTAGGGGGTAGGCCAGACTTTGTTGACTCCCCATGAGAGGCCTCATCCTCTCTGAGGAGTAGATTGGGGGTGGGAGTGAGTTGCAATTGAGCTGGGGTTGGTATGTAAAATAAAAAAGTAAAAGAACTTTAAAAGAAAAAAAAGAAATTAATTTGTAAAGGTTTTCAACAACTATTCTGTTTGTTGTTTTTGTGTTTTGTTTCTGTTTTTATTTTGTTTACTTTTTATTGTTTTGTTTGCTTGTTTTTTGCTTTGGTTTGATTTGGTTTTTCAAGACAGGTTTTCTCTGTGTAACTCTGGCTGTCCTGGAACTCACTTTGTAGACCAGGCTTGCCTCAAACTTACAGATATCTGCCTGCCTCAGCCTCCAGAATGCTGGGATTAAAAGCGAGTGCCACCATTACCCAGCTCCAACAACTGTTCTTTATCTTGCAATTTCCTGGCATTTGACACTTAAGCAGGAAATAATTGTTCAAGTTCTCTTCCATATAATCTGTCTCTAGTGAGGTCCTAGATGAAATTCATCCCCAGATCCTAGTCAGTCACCCCATTTTACACTAGTGTTCTACCTGAAAGACTATAGTAGAACAATCCGATTTTCCATTCTTCCTTCTGAGACTTGCCCTGATAAGGGCAAGATTAGTTCACAGAAAAGTTGCACTTTCTCAGAGTCTGGGTTGGCTTCCTTTGTATCTCATGTTATGCGAACCTAGTGGGACCACTATTGCTTTAACACTAGGTACCTAAAAGTATGTATTATTTGATTGAAATTACATTAATTCCTCCACAATATTGTTTATGATAGTTTCATTGTTGTAAATTCAGACATGTTCTAATATTGCATTCTTTAAATTGACGTGGTTAGACTTAAAATTATCCAAGATACTACAATCTGAATGTGTTTTGTAAAATAAGTATATTATCAATGAGAAAATTTCTTAGATTTATTTTCAAAATCACAAAATGTTCATGCTTGTTTATCATGATATCTACTTCTCTCCCAATGGGCTCTTTCCTTAAGGACAAAATAATGCAACATGTAATGGGAGGATTTTATAAGTAGATAAAGTCAAAATTAATATTTTACAAGAGATTCTTATCTGCTGGATATTTTCATAATGTATTTCCAGAAGATAATAAATAAAGTGTTTGCTACAGCATACATAAAGCAATTTATATTCTAATTCAAGAATAATAGTCTAGAAAAGACTGTTATTTAAATATGTAATATGGAAACTAAAAAACCATGACAATTATATGTATATTAAAGGCTCCTAAATTACTAACATTGTACTGATGGAATATTAGGTTGTAAATCCATACCATTTACAATGTCCAGATACAGAAAATTGCAGTTTTGAAACAAAAAAATATTTCAATCAGAAATGTTGCTTAAAGGATCTTCCAAATATGACACAAAAAATAGAAAAAATCACACTTTTCACTGTAGTATTGTAAGAGTAAGTTTTATGAAAATAATTAATGCTGCATATCATACAATATTAGGAGCAATAAATATTCCTAAATACAAATATTGACTTGTCTATGAACAAAGAGTCCAGGGCTGGAATGCTATTGCTTGGAGTTAAGTTTCAGAGGTAGCCTGCTTTATCTTTCCACCAGTACTAAGTTAAAAGGGCACAGCACAAATCTTGGCAGCTTCAAATGCTCTGTCTAGTGTTCCTGAGGTGCCATCTGGCACAGAAATCTTGACTGCAGACTGCGCTTAATGACCATTCTGCTGACAGCTATTACGGATGCATCCTCGCTACTGTTACACAAGCTTTGAGCAATTCTAGCCAGAAGGATGACAGTCACAAATCTCAGCAGAGCTTCAGGTTGTTTTCAATCCCAAAAGCCCTTTAAGAAGGTGATATTTAGCAAGAGCAAGCAGACTGGTTAACAAAGGTGGAACATGTCCTCATCCATAATGAAACAGTCAATAAAAAGAAAAGACAATGCAGGCAGCACAGGCTTGTTGTGTGGAGCCCCGTTCCAGGAATTCTTTGCTAGAAGCAAAACCCAATTCATTTGTTCACAATCCAAACCCAGAAGCTAGAATTGCCTTGAACTTCAAACAAAATGAAGACAAATACCACTGACTAGAATATTTCTCACACAAACAAACATATATATATATATATATATATATATATATATATATATATATATATCCCTGTACACAAAGTAAGCTTCAATTGTCAAAAGACAGAAATAAAAACAAAAGAAAACTGAAATGAGTGAAGACTTTATATCATAATTTCATAATCTGAGCTTGAGAGCCACAATCAATGTGCTACTTACTATTATTAAAATAACCAAAGTGCCTACTATGATAATACATTCTCAGTTCAGGTTCCTCAGAGTAATTGAAGATTGTCCATTTCACTGTACACTTGGAAATTTCATCATGAGGAAATGGTCTGACTTCACACACATGGAACACTTCACATTGTGAACACTTCACTTCTTTTTTTTTCTCCCTTGTACTGAAAATAGATATTTCCACACAAAATATATCCTGATTATGGTTTCCCCTCCCTTTACTCTTCACAGTTCTTCCCACCTCCCATCCCATCCAGAACCTGCCCTCCCCTACTGTCTCTTGTTAGATAATTAACAGGCTTCTAAGGAAAAAATAGCAAAGTAAGATAAAACAAAAACTGACGCATCATAATTGGATAAAACAAACAGAAGGAAAAAAGCCCAAGAGAGACACAAGAAACAGAGAACCACTCATTTGCACACTCAGAAATGCCATAAAAACACTAAACTGGAAGGCATGGTATGTACACAAAGGATCTGGTACAGACCCATGTAGGCTCCATGAATGGTGCCTCAGTCTCTGTGAGTTCATAAGAGCATGGATAAAGTTGATTTGAAGGCCCTGTTTTCTTATTGTTCTTCATCCTCCGAGGCTCTTAAATTCTTTCTGCTTTGTCTTTGACAGTGTTCCCTGAGCCCTGAAGGAGTTATCCTATTTAGGGCCAAGTGTTCCAAGGTCTCCTAGTCTCTGAATAATGTCTGGCTATGGGTCCCATTTGCTGCAGGAGTCTTCTCTGATGATTCCTAAGCAAGACAATGGTCACATTTGTCTTTCTGGTTCTGGGACACCTTATTCAGGATAATTTATTTTTCTAGTTCCATCCCTTTACCTGTAAATTTTAGTGTTTTAATAATTAAGTAATTCTCCATTATGTAAATGCACCATATTTCTTTATCCATTCTTCTATTGAGAAACATCTAAGTTGTTTCCAATTTCTGTTTGTTATGAATAGAACAGCAATGAACATGGTTGAGCAAGTGTCTCTCTGATAGGATAAAGCAGTCTTTGGGTATATGCCCGGGTGGTATAGCTGGCTGGATCTTGAGGTAGATTGATTTCCATCTTGCAGATGAATCAATACACCAATTTCCATAATGAGTGTACAAATTTGCACTACCACCAGCAATAGATGAGTGTTCCCCTTATTCTACATCTGCCCCACCATGAGCTGTTACTTGTTTTATTGGTCTTAATCATTCTTAATGGTATAAGATAAAATCTCAAAGTAGTTTTGATTTGCAATTCCATGATGGCTAAGGATATTGAACATTTCTTTAAGTGTTTCTTCACCATTTTAATTTCCTCTTTGGAGAATTGCCTATTTAGAATTGTTCTTTGTTTTTTAATTGGGCTATTTGTTTGCTTTATATCTAGTTTCTTGAGTTCTTTATATATTTTTAATATTATCCCTGTATTGGATGTGTAGTTAGTAAAAATATTTTCCTCTTCTTTAGGCTTCTGCTTTGTCCAAATGATGATGTTCTTTGCTATGCATGAGATTTTCAGTTTTATGAGGTCCCATATATTAGTTGTTGATCTTAGTGCCTGTGCTAACAGTGTTCTGTTCAGAAAGTTGTCTCCTGTGCCAAGGAGTTCATGGCTATTCCCCACTTTCTCTTCTATTGGGTTCAGTTAATCTGGTTTTATGTTGAGGTCTTTGGTCCAGAGTACTTCACTTCCTTGAAAAAAAAATCTACTTTTAAGAAACTCATTGACCTGCATGAGTAAATCAGCTTTATTCATTAGTCCCATGATTTCTTCTTACACATTGTACCACAATGCTATATTTATATATTTATAGGTACAGTATAGTAAGAGTGCACCACCACTATGAATCAACTCATGTTATGAGTTCAGTGTAGTAGCACATTCTATAATACTAGAACTCATATTAGGGATAATAAGTCAGGACAATAAAGGTTTTTCACCACCAAAAGTACACAATGAGACCAGCCACAAACAAGAACCCAAAGATACCTGATAAAGGTAGTATAAAATAAACGTCATGTTTTTTTTTTTTTCATGTAACCAATATAATGACTCATCATTCATCATTCTTTAATGGAGAGTTCTCTGGATTCCTTGCATGTGCTAAACTAGGGACAAGCTTAGAGAAAAATGTATGTGTGTCAATGAGAGAGAGAGAGAGAGAGAGAGAGAGAGAGAGAGAGAGAGAGAGAGAGAGGAGAGAGGGAGAATTAGTCAAGTACACATTGAGATACATACTGCTGTGGTGGTATTCTAATTGTACTGAAATGTGATTTTGATTGTATGTTAATAAAAAAAGTTGCCCGAGGGTCAGAGCTATTAGAGCCATAGACAGAGTGTGGCGGTGGTGGCACATACCTTTAATCCCATAGATCTCTGTGTGTTCAGGGATACAGCCAGCATTGGAGACATATGCCTTTAAGACCTGGGGAACTGTACATACAGACAGTGATGAGGCAGTCATGTGATTGGGTTTACAACCAATGAGAAGGCAGAACAAAATACTATGAAAAGACAGACAGACAGGAAATAGCTCTCTCTTTCGGGAAGCTAGGAGCTCGCAGGAGGAAGGGTGAGATTTTAGCTCTGAGCTCTGACCTCTTGGCTTTCTCTTCTACATTGGTTCTGTGTTTCTTATTTAATAAGACGGTTGGTTACATCTACATACTGCTCAAGAGATACATGTTCTAAATATTTTACAATAACATAGTTTTTATGTTTGCATTGAGTCACCCCTCTTCTTTGGTCTCATTAGGAAACCACATAGTGATATGTTTCATAAATAGGTGAATGAAAAATCCATGACAATGGTCAGAAAACGGTATGAGGTCACAAACATGAGATATCTTTCAAAATTCCTTCGCTCATGATACTGTCTAAATGCACAAAACCACAAGGAAGGAAGGAGAGATTGTGGGGCATGATTGTGGGGAGAAGTTTGACTATATTCATTGATATGGAAAGACTCATATTAATTGTGGAAGAATCATTCCTGGGCAGGAGATTCTGGACTATTAAGTGTAGGATGGGCATTGGCAGAACCATGTGGTAGTAGCATGCACTCATCTCCCCCTACTTTTTAATTGTGAGTGCAACATGACCAGCTGCTTTGAGCTTCTGCCCCATTCATTTCTCTGCATTTCTCGACTACTATAACCAGGAACTGTCAGGCAGAATAAACTCTTTCACCCTCAAGCTGCTTTTGTCAGTATTTTATTATAGCAATAAGAAAACAAACTAAGACATCACATAACTCCCACATTAAACCTTTTTACAGAACCTTTAAAAATATTGTTTTTCAAAAATCAAACCTATTTTCTATTTAAGTTATTTAAAACAAAAGAAAACTCTTATATTAAAGAATTATGTCTGGATTACATAATAAGATACACATGGTGTTTTAACAATCCTATCTGTCTTAACTCCAACCCCTTGATTTTTATTTTCCATGACTCTTGTATTATACTTCTTATTCTATCTACATTAAACACCTCAGGGTAATGAATGCATTTCATTGTAAGAAACAGTGTGCATTTCCTTAAGAAAAAAAGAAAGTGAAACTTCATTGTGTATGCATGTGTCTCATCTGTGTTAACTGCTCTTTTCCAGTAGTTACTGACTGAAAACTCCTACTTGATTCTCATGGCATCATGGTATACCCTCAAAAGCCTTGCTATGCAACTTCCTCTGAAGCCCCACAGCCATTTCCTCTGCTTATTTGAATATAATTTTCACTTAAATTCCTGTGTTCATGTGAGAGGAAATAAAACTTCTCCAGAAAGACACGATTAACCTTTTTGTGTTTGATTTGGACTTGGCTTAGGGAAAAGCATATTCTTGTGCTTTGTGCTCTGTGTCCCACCTGAAAGTAGAAGAACTGTTTTACATGCAACTTGGAATATGAAGAAAGACTAACAGAAAAAAAAACCCTAAACTTCTGCAATGGATGGATGGATGAGTGGATGATACGTATATAGGTAGATAGATAGATAGATAGATAGATAGATAGATAGATAGATAGATAGATATAGATAGATAGATAGATAGATAGACAGATAGATAGATGATAGACAGACAGATAGATCCCTACTCATGATAATCACTTTGAGAAACAGATTACTCAGCAGATCATGTGGCACAAACTCTCATTGAAAGAGTGAAAAGGAATAAGAATGTTCCTGGAACATGTGGTTGTTAAAAGTACACCACCCAAAATGCTCATTGAATTTATATGCATCATCAACTCTAAGAAAGAAAGACAATATGAAAAAGAAATCAGGACGAGGTTTTTTAAAACATCTTAGGGGGAATGAATTCCAGCCTATAAAATGCCAGCCATTGTCATTATATAGTTTGATAGTGTTTATAAGATTTGTGCCATCATCAATACAACCAAATTTTAGAGTACTAAAGTCACTTGAAAAATACTTTGTTTTGTGTTGTGTTCTTTTTACAATCATTGTTCTAATGCCCAGTACCAGACCATCACAAATACCTGTGAATGGGTTTATTTTCCCTTAATGCTTACCATAAGTAGAACCAAAGCATATAAAGCCTATTATACTTGACTTAATCCATTTAGCATTAAGGTCTTAGAGTTTCATTTACCCATTAGCACCCATTATTCATTTTTTCATTAGCACCCATTACAAGTTCATTATTTTTGTAAATTCTAGAGTGCAACGTTCTACTGTACAATAACCATATTTTGTATATCAATTTAGAAGTTTAGACAGTTTCCAGCTTGTGAATACATGAATAATGCTGCTGTAAAAAATGTACCAGCCTTTGTCCAAATATATAACTATGATTGAACATGTGTATTTGGGCTAGAGGGATAAAGAGGTGGTTGTAATTGTATGTGTTTTGCATGTGGAAAACATAAGTCAACTTCAGATACTATCTTCAGTCACCAACCACCTTGGATTTTTTAAGGTCTCTTAGATGGCCTGCTACTCACTGATTAGGCCAGGCTAGCTGGTCAGCAAACCCCAGGACCCGCATATCTTCATCTCCCAAGCACCAGGATTAGAAGTGAACATTATCACACAAAGCTCAGGTCTGCTCATGCAACAAGTATTTCATCACCATGCCATCTACTTGATCCCCAAGATTACTCTTGCATATGCCATAAGGTGAAATATAACAATTATTTTGGGAATGCATAGCCAGTTCCTAAAACACAGTTTGTTGTAAAGATAATTCATTCTGGTTGAAATATCTTTTCACTCTCAATGAAAAGCAATTCACGACCGAAGAAGTAGGCAATTCATGGATATTCCATTTCAGTCATTAATTCATATGTACATTCTTGACCATATCAGAATGTCTTGGTTAGTGTGTACTTATAGTAAGCTTTTAAATAAAATAAGAGGTCCTTCAAATTTATTCTTTTCAATAAACTACTCTGGATCTTTGCATTTTCATTAACTTGAAAATGAGTATGTAAATTTCTGTTGAAAATCTAACAGAAATTCTGATATGTGTTGTATACATGCAGTCCTTACATTAATTTGGTGAGTACTTGCATGTTAATAATAATATACCAATTAATATAAAGTACTACTCTGAAGAAAATGAATTTGTAGAATAGCCTGGGGCCAAATCTTAATAGATTTCTATTACTATTTTGTTACTGTTATTGTTTAGTTGGCTTTACCTCAGACTCACTATCCCTTTAAAAAGAAATACGTTTTAATTTTTGTGGACCTATGATCAATTTAAAAAATCATTACATTGCAAATTTAACAATTTTATTCAGTTAACCATTTTGGCTTAAAATATTTAGGAAGGATATGCTAAGCTTCTGACTCCACCAAACTATTTTTCTTCAGAATACATTTCTAGCCAAGATAATTGTGTGTATTTGTCACATAGGTAATCTTTCTGAAAACCCTAGTTAGTCTAGAGCTAGTGCTCTGTCACGGAGGTAGACCACATGCCTAATATGATCCTAGCAGTTCATCTCAGTGACACACAAGGAAGTAAATGAAGGAGCCTTCTGCACCGACCTGTCCCAGGGATATGCAGTGAGAACATTTTTTTTTTGCATGTGTGTATGTCACATGTTAGTACCAGTTTGTATGATAGTAAGAGAAACATATGAAATCAAGGAAGAAATATTCAAGAGACTGTGTTGTAGTCAATGCCAATGAGTCACTTCTTACATTGAGAAGATACTTCCTAAACAGCCAACTAAGTGGTTTGAGTTCTGCTTTGCAGTGTCTTTGTCATGTTTCTTTACAGGAACAGAATTGAAATAAGGAGATTTACTAAACTGGCTCACAGGCTATAATCCAAGTAGGCCAATAACGGTTAATTACGGTTAATTCCAGATGTAGTCATGTTGACAACCAAGATTAACCATCATATATGGGTAGTAAGGATTAATTATTTCTTACTCAACTGCTGGATTCCTTAGAACATGTATAAGACCTGCTGATGGGTAATCACAGTATTGTTTTGTTCCTTAGTACAGTGGTTGACATATAGCAGCTCAAAAGAAAATTCTTTTTAATTGTGTAAGTAACTATATCAATAACAAACCTCTATTTTGAAAATTTTAATATTTTCTTCACTATATCAAAAATCTAGATGCTTAGTGAGGTACTTAATAATACTGTCTTAGTAAGGGATTTTATTGCTGTGAAAAGATACCATGACCATGGCAGCTTTTACAAAGGAAACATTTAACTGAGGTAGCAGTTTACAGTTGCAGAGGTCCAGTCCATTATCATCATGGCAAGGAGCATGGCAATAAGCAGGTAGATGGGTGCTGGAGTAGTGGTTGAGAGTCCTAAATCTTGCAGGCAACAGGAATTTGATAGAGACACTGGGAGTTACCTTGAGAATAGGAAACATCCCCAGAGTGGCACACTTCATCCCTCAAAGCCATACCCACTGTAACAAAGCCACACCTCCTATTAGTACCATTCCCTATGAGATTATGGGAGTCAATTACATTCAAACTACACAGATACCAATGATGTAACCCAGGAACTTATTTATTCTGTTTTAGACAAGGAATTACAATGTAGCTCTGACTTGCCTGGAACTCATTATGTAGGCCAGGATAGCCTCAAACTAACAGAGATTCAAATGTGCCTGTCTCTTGAGTGCTGAGATTAAAGGTAGGTACAATATTACCTGGATCAAGATCCTATTATTTTTCAGTTAGTTTAGTTACTGATTTTCTATATCTATATTCTTAGTTGTCAGAGTCTATAAGTTGCTTGTTTTCAAAATCTGCTTTTAGAAAGCTTTCAGAACTACCTTTTAATTTGTCCTAAATTTGCAAATTTAGCTGCCCATACTGGTAAGAAGTGAATTTAAATGGTCTATGTGAAGTCAACTGAGTGATGTAAGTTTGGCCATTTAGAATTTTTCTCTAATCTCAAATTTTATTTGGGATAGTTACAATTGCTCAATGAATATCATTTGGTCATTCAGAATTGTTTCTTTTCTAAGATTTAGTTATTTCTGTTTCATATATATGTGGTTTTATAACTGTGTGTATGTCTATGCACGACATGTGTGCAGCATCTGTGGAGGCCAAAAGACATCAGATCCCTTGGAACTGGAATGTCAAAACAGACACTTTTTAGATACTGTGGCTGCTGTGAATAAACCAAGGTATTTCTGGAAGAGCAATCAGAGCTCTTAACCACTGAGTCCCATGTTCCTGGGAACCACTGAAATGCAAGTATGAAATACAATGGAAATGAGATTCAGCATCTGCTTCAGTGAGGAAGTTCTGAGGTATCAAAAACTCTAAATATCAATAGCAATTTTTGGCATCATCTGGCATCTACAAACCTACACAAGTCCAGTGACAGATAAAGGTGCCCTAAGTGACTGATGCAATTAAATGGCCTACTGACTCCAAATGCAAGAGAAAAAGGGTACTTAAAAATAAATCAACAGGAACACATGATTCTTTTCCCTGAGTCAGTTATGAAGATGCATTACATGATGTTCACTTGCAAACCTTTTTTACTTCTTTTAAGTAATAGTTGATACCTGTATATACCAGGTATCAACTTGGCTCACAAGTTAGACTGGGTTTTTGAATTTGTATGTGTCATTGCTGATCTCTTTGAAATACATGTCATCTGCTGTCAGTTTACTTATTGACTTTGGAAAGGAATCCATCAAGAAAAATATCTAAAGCAGTTTCTGCTTTAATGCATCTCTTCAGTGGAATATCCACATTTCTATAGTTGTATTTATTTCTTTAATTTCTTCCCCTTGGTGACTTAAAATTCTGACATTTTGGCTGATTCAACTTGAAATGTCATTTTCTAGTATCTGTAATGTGATTGTTACAGACTCTGAGCCAGATATGAATTTGCTGGGCATACCAGTTACATCCTGCCTGTCCCTTTATATACAGTTCATTTTATTTTCTTGCAGAAATTCTAACTGAACAGATGTGCCCAGTTCTAGTCTAAAAATAAACATTATTTTGTACTCCATTTCTGTGTACCTCTGCAATGTGGATTGGGACATCTGAATTTCAGAATGACCCACTCAGGGAGGTTCAACTAAGTGTCAGTGTATTGAGGAAGAGGTCAAATAAATTTAAATAGCCAGCTCTTCGCAGCTTCATTCAATACAGATGCTCATCAGCTTTAGTGCTAGCAGAAGTACATATTTCTGCTCTTAAGTTTCCTATTTCTGCTTTTCAAAGGCTCTCACTAAAGGTTGTGTATTTCACACTATGGCTCATTTTCACACCTTTGACAAACAGAAAAGCATATTCAAAATATTCAAATCAGATGCTAGTCTATGTGAACCTAGACTGATTCATGGGTGAGGATCCTGTGTTTTTGTCCAGTTGTCTTTTTCCACAAAAATGTAGTGTTTTTCCATTCTGTAATACTTGTATCAATAACTGTTAATAGACAGTGATGCTCACACTGTACAGCACCTGACAGATGCTTTTGCCAGGACAATAAAATGGATGCTTATTCAAGCACATGACCATGTGAGTGGCATTCCTTAAGCAAATGCTTCTCTAGTGCAGAATCTCTGAAGCACATCCACTTGCTGCTCTTGCTGCTTTTCAATGTAGACATCAAAGAGTTGTTAATATGCAGCCCTGGTTGCCTAGTGGATAGGATTGGTGCTCAGAATTGCTAAAATATTTTGGTAAATTGCCCTTATTAAAGGTTTTCTAATGGTCAGGCTTGAAAACATACACATACAAGTGGCATTGAACAGGCTGAGCAGGTTGTACTTGTATATATCTGTATGTACGTATGTATATATGTATGTATGTATGCATGTATGTATTCATGTATATATGTATATAACAACAATGAGAAAAAAGGACATTGTTTGAGAGAGAGCAAAGAGGGATTCATGGGAGATTATAGAGCAAGGAAGGGAATGGGGAAATACTGCAATTATAGTTCAGTCCAAAAAAATAAAAGACAAAAAATTAAAAGGTTTTCTGAATCTTGCAACGGACTTTAAACTTGGAATTCTCCACTTTACTTAGGTTTTTTTTCTTTAAAATGAATGAATCTACTTTATATCTTAGTAGAAGTATTGTACAAATGCAACAACAAGTTTGTTAGAGATTTATAAACATACATAACATCATTCTGTGAAGGTATCATTATAATGTACTGTTCTCCTTACAGTGCATGCCAGGCAGAGGAGAAACTATGAAATCCAGCCCTAATAATATTATACTAAACCTAAAGTACTTCAGACCAGTAAAATGATACCAATATATTTTCCAGAATTGAATTTGTGTTTAATGACACAGGGATGAGGGTTTCTTGGTTGTCTGATTTGAAATGCATCACCATGAGTAGTGTTAAAATTAAAGTTTTAAATAGCACTGTTATCAATGACAGCTTACAGCAGCATCACTGATATAGATATATAGTCGATTAAAATATTTATTTTGCCAGTGGGTAGGATCTTAATTCCTGGTGTTTTGATTTTAGTAAGAGAAGTAATCTTATAGTCATTCCTATGGGTCTTGTAAAATTCCTCCAAGTGAAAGGGAATCAATCACATGATCAGGGAACAATTTAACTTCCACAGATAGAAGCTGTATTTGAAGTGAAATTCCTTATCTCTCCTCCACACTTCAGCTGTTTTGCCTTTTGTTTGAAACACTCTACTTATGTTGCTAATGTACAATTCGGCTTTTTTGTTGTTGTTTTAGGAACAGGTCTACCTTGCGTATATTTTGCATAAAATAGTAGGTTAAAGATATCTTTTCTCTAAATGTATAAGAAAGCAATTATACATGATGTCCACATCTGTTTGCTTTAAAGTGGAGCAGAGATTTTTTTTTTCCAATGAAGAAGTGATTTAACCAAATCAAAGATTACCAGTAATTGTTGGAGTATCAAGGCATGCACAAAAATACAGTCTTATGTATTCATGGACTGCTCTATTAACTGAACCTTTTATGTCATAGGACGTTCATTCAGTTAATCACTTACAGTGGAGGGAGGTGTTATTAACCAAAAAATGGGTGACTTTTGATAAACAAGACTTTTAATTATGGTGCATATTAAGATGCCATGTGTAAGCTAAATGTGTCTAGGATCCAAATATCTTTGAATTTAATCCATTATGTAAGCATTAGTATGCAAGTTAATGTGTAGGTATCATTTAGTTTAACAGGGCTACTTGTGTTATAGACAAAAATAAGACAGAGTAAGAGGTCATAGTTAATAAAATGGTACAGAATTTGTGCTGCCTCAGCTGGAACTCAAGCATTTATTGCCTATGACTTGGGATATGACAATCCTTGGGATCTTCTACTATTTATTCACAAATGTATTAATGACAAGTATTATGCTTTTTACCTTCCTGGGATTATATGGACATCAGAAGAGATCATTTGTTTAAATCTCTTAGTAGTTTAAATCTTTTAGTATAGTTCCCATCCAAACTAACCCCTTGCTAAATGTTAGTTATCTTATTATTACAATGACACACTTATGAAAATCCATTGGCTTGCCAAGCTCAAGTTTTCTTTCATTTCATACAGAGATATTTAGCTTTTATATTCTAAAGAATCAGACATGACCATCATGATAGCAATGTCAAACAGATATGCCTAATGAAATGGTAGGGGCAATTAAATTAAAACAGAAGATATAGCTTTAGAAGACTCAAAGATTTAGTTAAAATTTCAACACATTCAACTAGCAATGAGCATTTACCTATTCAATTGTTCATATACAATAGTTATATTTTTATAATAAATTACTTCTAAAAGGGTAAAGATAAGCCATTATAGGAGTTATTCTATCATGAAATGCTGTTTTTTGTTTTTTTTAATTTTTGTAAACATTTTTTTATTTTATAATTTAATTTAATTTTACATATTAGCCAAGGATTCCCCTGTCCCCCCTCCTCCTGCTCCCCACCCTCCCCTCAGCCCACCCCCCATTCCCATCTCCTCCAGGGCAAGGACTCCCCTGGGGATTCAGCTCAGACTGGTAGATTCAGTCCAGGCAGGCCCAGTCCCCTCCTCCCTTCACCCAGGCTGAACAAAGTGACCCTGCATATGCCCCAGGTTCCAAACAGCCAGCTAATGCACTAAGGACAGGTCCTAGTCCCACTGCCTAGGGACCACTCTAACAGTTCAAGCTAATCAACTGTCTCACTTATCCAGAGGGCCTGATCCAGTTGGAGGCTCCTCAGCTATTGGTTCATAGTTCATGTGTTTCCACTAGTTTGGCTATTTGTCCCTGTGCTTTTTCCGATCATGGACTCAACAATTCTTGCTCATACAATCCCTCCTCTTTCTCGGCGATTGGACTCCTGGAGCTCCAATAAGTCAGCTAACATTTTATTAAAAAATAACTTAATGTGCAGGCAAATGGATGGAACTAGTAAATAACATCCTGAATGAGGTAACCCAGACTCAGAAGAACAAACATGGTATGTACTCACTATAAGTGGATACTAGATGTAAAGCAAAGGATAACCAGACTACAATCCACAAGTCCAGAGAAGCTAGCTAACAAAGAAGACACAAAGAGGGATGTATGGATAGCCCTGGGAAGGGGAAATAGATGAGATCAACATAAAAACTGGGGATAAAGGGTGGGCAATGGAGAGTGGGGATGGGGCATGAGAACATAAGGTAATGGATGGTTGAGCTGTAACATGGATGGAGGGGGAAAGCAATGAAAGATATACCATGATAGAGGGAGATATCATGGGGATAGAGAGAAACCCAGGGCTAGGAAAGTTGCCAGGAATCCCCAAGGATGACCCCAGCTTGGAATATTAGAAATAGTGGAGAGGGTTCCTGAACTGAACTGGCTTACCCTGATGACAAGATCAGTGAATACCCTAGCTGTCATCACAGAGATTTTCTCCAATGACTGATGGAAGGAGATGCAGAGATCCACAGCCAATCACCAGGCAGACTTCCAAGAGTCCAGTCAAAGAGAGAGAAGAGGGATTCTATGAGCAAGTGCACCAAGATCATGATGGGGAAACTGCAGAGATGACCAAACCAAACCAGTGGGAACTCATGAAAGTTGGATCAATGGCTGTGGAGCCTGCATGTGACTGGGCTAGGCCCTCTGCATGGCGAGACAGTCGTGTATCCTGATCTGCTTGGGGGAATTTCCTGGTAGTAGGATCAGAATCCATGAGCAGACTTTTTGGAGCCCACTACCTATGATGGGACACCTCATGGAGCCTTGAAGCAGGGGAAGGGGCCTGGACTTCTGCTGGATGTGCCTCCCCATGTGATGCTTTGCCTTCTTGTGAGGAGGAGTGGGGATTGGGATGGGAGGGAAAGGCTGAGGAGTGGGAGGAGACAAGATGGGGATCTTTGATTGGTGTGTACAAAGAATGGAAAATTTTTCTTTTCTTTTTTTTTTCCCGATACAGGGTTTCTCTGTGTAGCTTTGCTCCTTTCCTGGAACTCACTCTGCAGCCCAGGCTGGCCTCAAACTCACAGAGATCCACCTGGCTCTGCCTCCCAAGTGCTGGGATTAAAGGTGTGCCACCACCGCCTGGCAGAAATTTTTTCTTAATTAAAAAAAACACAACTTGAAGTCATTGAAGATCTATGCATTTCGATATTTTTGAAGAATATTCTTATGTCATACCTTAAAACACTATAAGCTAAGCTGTTTACTGTTCTTGTTGAGCTTACTTGTTATACTATTACACCAAAAGAATAAATCGTTGCAACTGTGCTATTGAACTGTGGATCCAGATGTGGCTAGGTTCACGATATAAAAATATATTCCAGCCACTTGGGAGAGCAATAGCAGAAGAATAATAAATATATACATCAGGATTTCCAGAGATAAAATTTTCTCCATAGCAGGTCTAGTAGGCATGCAAATAAAGGTTTAACAGGACTTAGTGGAGAGTTAAAATTAATGCGGAGTGCCTGCTCTTACTGCTAATATAAGCCATGAAATCTGAACCATATGCCAAGCCATTGGTTGTTTCTGAATGTGTCTACCTTTAGTTTCAATAAAAACGAATGGGAAACATATGCGCCTGTCTGTCTCCCCACCTCTAGAGATTATAACTTAATTAATTTTGGTTAGATTATGATTCTATTGGCCTAGGAGGGAAGGGAATAGAGCTGAAGCTGTAAACTTTTTAAAGATCCCGAAGTGGTACTAATGTACGAAAAGTTTGTGAACTGCTGCACTAGCAATCACGCCTGTTTTAAAATGTCCACACTCACCTGCAGCAAGAACCATTTCCCAGGCATTAGGGAGACTGCTAATTCTGTAAAGAAACCAAACCAAACCCTCCATTTCTTTTTGTAAACATATTACCACGCAGCTCTAGGAAGCTTTACAGTAAGGTTAATGATGCATGAATGCTTCCGTTAAAGGCTTCTCAAATGGAGCTGGATCCTTGCTGTGATAGACTTTATTTAATATTATACATGATTTTTCAATTATTAGCAAGTTTTGAAGAAATGATGTTCTTTACAAACTCTCTCATTATTTTTGATCTTGCTGTTGTAGAACGGAAATGAATCATTTAAGGAACAGTCCTGAGAGAAACAATATTTATAAATTCCATTTATTCTTTCATTCACTAATTTGTGTTTTAAATTATCGAATTTTTCAGTTCTCAACAATGGCATGCAATATGTTGCAGGTGGAGGAGCTAAGGGAATATTTGCTTTCTATTGGTTTTTGGAAATTCTATTACAACTTGCTGTAGCAATAATAAATTATCTAAGGTAAGTAATCATAAATGAGCACAAAGTATGTATACACACACATACACACACTTGAGCTTCAATAAAAATAAATAGGAAACCTATGTACATATACTAAGCAAGACACAAAGTTACAAATTACAGTAGAAATTCAAAAAAAAGGAAATAGTTAAAATTACACTGAATTCAAATTTGGGGGTGTTAGGTGTACTTAATGCTTTCATTTTTAGTAATCCTTATTTAAGTATGTGGAACAGACCGTGTTCAAGTATCTGGAAGTTTTTTATTATGTGTTAATAATTCTGGCATTCATTCTGGACCATAAATTACACACTATTCTGTGATAAATCTTTTACTTTTACCTCATGTTCATTTCAAAACTGAGAGAATTAAGGAGATGGATATTTAAATAGTGTCTAATGTTTGAAATCTGTTTGTGGCTCAGGCACTTTTTTTTTTTGGTTCATTTTCAAAGGCACTTTTATTCATTGCTCCCAGTCAGTCTTTCTGATAAAGAGCAGCTGAAACTATGATTGCAGAGAACAGTCAAATTGTGTTTTATAGAACAAATATTTTCTTCAATGTGATAGTAATTTCTGCTATCATTGGCGAAATTCTGGTCAGGAAAACAGCATATACCAGTGATTCTCAACCTGTGGATCACTACCCTTTTGTGGGTCGACCAGTCCTTTGACAGGGGTCACCTAAGACCATCTGGAAAACACAATATTTACATTACTATTCATAACAGTAGTAAAATTTATAGTTATGAAGTAGCAATGACTGTGCATCCCGTGTGTATACATGCAAAGCAGCTCTGCACGGTTAGTTCTCCATCAGTCTGAGATGCTGGAACTCTGTGCTCCTTTCAGGTTTTGTTCAAATGGGGAGGCTGGGCAGGGGAGAGAAAGCTTTCTATTCCTTCCCTTCAGTGCCCATGGATATTTTCTACAGCAGATGTGTCCCTGGCCAATCCAAAACCAGAGAAGATGGAGACACAGAGCATCAGGACAAGTGCTCTGTGCCTGGATAGATTCATGGTTTTGATGTCCTGCAGCTAAAGAGTATTCTTTTCAAAGAGCCTGGGAAGTGTAAAAGAACAGCTCCACATTGTAGATGTAACCAATCGTCTTATTAAAATAAGAAACACAGAGCCAATGTAAAAGAGAAAGCCGAGAGATCAGAGCTCAGAGATAAAATCTTACCTCCTGCAGTGCTCCTAAATTCTCCGAGAGAGAGCTACTTCCTGTTTGTCTGTGTTTAAATAGTCTTTCTGTTCTGCCTTCTCATTGGTTGTAAACCCAACCACATGACTGCCTCATCACTGCCTGTAAGTACCGCCCTCCAGGTCTTAAAGGCGTATGTCTCCAATACTGGCTATATCCCTGAACACACAGAAATCTACCTAGCTCTTCTAACGACCATGCTCTTGCTATGGCTCTAATAGCTCTGACCCCAGGGCAACTTTATTTATTAACATAAAATTAAAATCACATTTCAGTACAAATAAAATATCACCATATTTCCCCTTTTCTATTTTAATAAAAAGAAAAAAGGCAAAAGATTATAACTAACAAAAGAAAAACTATATACAAAAGTACAATAACTATATACAATATATACAAGTAACAAATACCTAAACGATGTCTAGTCCATTTGTATTTGACAAATCAGAGAAAATAATTCCCTTATCTATCCTATTTTAGTAAGTCCAAAATGTATCTAATTCACTTTCTATCCTAATTAATCTTCAACTATAACTAACTAATCTTCAACTCCCTCAGAGACCCAAGAAGGAAATAATATTAACTAACAAAAACAAAAACAGGAAGTGCACAAAAGCAACTTCCAAAAATTTTGTGAGTTGATAGAAACAGCCAGCAGCCTGGACAGTCACCTGAGGTTTCTCCGCAGTGTTGGGGCATCATCTTCAGCCTATAGGCTTATCATATCTGACAGACTCATTTGTGAAGTAGGTTGTACACAAGGTCAACAGTTCAACCTCACATAAGGTGAGAGCAGTCCATGTATCAGAAACACCTGAATTCCACTAGTGTCATGTCATGATTCAGGATTTTAAATTCTGGAAATTGTTGATGGTTTTTGAATTCAGCTGTCCATTCTTCTTGGCTGTGTATACATGGCTTCATCTCAGCATCCCCTTCTTCTCCACATCCCTCTATTAAATGTCAGTCTACTATTGAGAGGCGTGAGCTTTCAGTTGCTGTTCCATTGCACAACAGAAACCATCGGCCCTCTGCCTGTTCAGCTGCCTTCTAAGAAAAGGGTACTATACCTTTTCCGGATAGTGAAGGCCACTTCAGGGATGGTGCCATATTGACCTGGCCTCAGAAGATGCCGTCTGATAAAGCCATAACCACACTTGTTTTGGCAGGAATCGGTAGTCCTTTGTTTCGTGTTCTGTCTGTCCATTTTGTCCTGTTGATTTGAGGATACTTTGTTGTCCAGTGGCTAACTTTTGCCACAATGAAAATTAACTCCATATGCAGTTTCTTCAATGCCCATATTTTCTCTGAAGTAGATTGGTACTGCCAGGAGCCGACATGTCTCAAAAAAGAAAAATTTCTAAGTTATTAAAACATTTTAAATGCCATATTCGGTAGATCTCTGAAGGGTTTGAAGATGACCTGTCTAAAATATATCTGCTCAATTTTTAAAACATAGCTAATATGACTACAATTTCTTTTTTGTAAAGTATTTTTTTTAGATTTATTTATTTATTATGTATATAGCATGTATGACTGCAGGGCAGGCCAGATCTAATTACATATGGCTGTGAGCCACCATGTGGTTGCTGGGAATTGAACTCAGGACCTCTGGAAGAACAGCCAGTGCTCTTAACCTCTGAGCCATCTCTCCAGCCCTACAATTTCTATTGTAATGTCTAATTACTTTCATTTCTTTATATCCTAATAGTTGGTAATAATGTAAAGTATTTAAAACTAGTAATTGTCTTTTTCTTTTTTTTCTTTTTTTTTTTTTAAACAAGAACATTAAATCTAATCTCCTTTGCTTAGCCTTTTTCCTAACCCTTGACAACAACTTGTAACCTACGCCCCTAAATAATGAAAATTATCCCAGACCCAAAACCCGTTAAAAAGAACCAAAAAAAAAAAAAAAAAAAAAAACCACCCGCCCCACACCACTTCTTTGGGAATGTGGCCGTCATATTCTTAAAATTGCTTCCTGCTGGGGATGGGCGAAGTTTTCTTTATCCTGAAAGAAAAATTTTAGGTTAATTGTCAAATTCTAGGAGAGGTAACTATATCCTTCATTATACAGTCTGTGTATAATGCCAAAGTTCAGGGTTTATCTCAAGTCCTTATTCAAGTAGTCTTTGAGACTGGATCATCTCAGCTAGTCATCTCAAATTTGCTCTGAGCACCTTGTAGTTCAAAGCTGATCTGTAGATGATGTTTGTCAGTTCAGTGATATTATTATTGTCCACGTGGAATTGTTGTTGTTGTGGGGCCCCATCTTCTTCCTGGAGACTTCAGTTGATGTTAGGCCTGGCTGTGATTTCCTGCAGAAAACTGATAAGAGACTCGAACACAAAGACATATATATGCAGCTAATTGAAGCCTTTTTTCTAGAATTAGTTAGTACTCTATATGACCATTCATATCTTAACAAAGTTTAAAATGTATATATATATTAATCTTGTAAATTTTGATATAAAATTTATACTTTAAGAAAAGTTTAAAGAATCAGAATAGAATCAAAGAGTTGAGATTAGTAATAGAATAGTCCCTTAATTAATTTGGCTTTTGTCCTGTCCCATAGCAGAAAATGGCTCTTTTATTCTGGCATGATACAGGGAGTTTGTATTTTCCTTTTAACAACATGCTTGAGTTTAAAGAAAGAGAGAGCCATTCTCCAACTCCAAAGTCAGCTTTAAATTTTAATTGAACTGGGACTATTAGAAGACCAATAGTGTTAAATCTTTAGAGAAAAGCAGAAACAAACATTTAAGAAGACATAATTTTTTTTTTTTTTTAGATTATATATACCCATACGCCGTTTCACTCTGTTTCCTGGGATAGATGATTTGTCCCTTTTCTTCAGTTGTCTCATTTGTCTTGTGTTTTTCAGATTCCTTAACCTTCATTCTCCTAAAAGACAAAAACAAAAACCTTTCCCCAAGACTAATTTTGAGGATGTTCCCTTTTGGCAAGTTATTATCTGATTAAATGAAAAGACATGTGTTACTGGTACAAGTTAGTTTAAATTGGATGTTCATGCTGGTTGATGAACTATCACCTCCTCTAATTAAGAGGTTTCTCTTGTTCAAATTGAACCTTTATCAATTTTGATGGTACCCACAGCTTATCTTCTCCTGTAGAAACAAAAGCAAAACCTCGTCCCCAACGTAATACATACCCTGGTTTCCATTCTGAGGTCAGCACATCCTTAAAGTATATAGGCTGATTTAATTCTGTAGTTTTTTCTATTATCCAATGTCTCTCTGCAGCTGTTGTTCCTTTCTCATTGGCATTCAGAAAATTCAAAGTTAATAGAGCATTATGCAGTCTATTTCTGGGGGTTTTTGTTACTCCTTTCTGTTTATTTAGCATATCCTTTAGAGTTCTGTTTGATCTTTCTATAACTGCTTGACCTGTAGGATTATGTGGTATACCTGTAATATGCTTTATTTTGTAATAATCAAAAAACTGTTTCATTTTAACAGAGACATATGATGGAGCATTGTCAGTTTTGATTTGTGCAGGTATACCCATGATGGCCATAACTTCTAGCAAATGAGTGATTACAGAATCAGCTTTTTCAGAACTCAGAGCAGTTGCCCATTGAAATCCTGAATAAGTATCAATGGTGTGGTGTACATATTTCAGTTTTCCAAATTCTGCAAAGTGAAACACGTCCATCTGCCAGATTTCATTCCTCTGAGTACCCTTTGGGTTACATCCTGCTGGTAATGGCGTTTGATTATAGAAGGAACAAGTAGGACATTTCTTTACTATTTCTTTGGCTTGTTGCCACGTTATGGAAAAATCATTTTTTAAACCTTACTATTGACATGATGTTTTTTATGAAAATCTGAGGCCTCCAGCACATTTCCTATCAATAATTTATCAATCTCATCATTGCCTTGTGCTAAAGGGCCTGGCAGTCCAGTATGAGATCAGATGTGAGTTATATATAAAGGATGACTCCTTTTCCTGATTGTATCTTGTAATTGAATAAATAGTGAAGTTAATTCTGAAGCATCAGGGATAAATTCTGCAGTCTCAATATGTAATACCACTCTTTCAGCATACTGAGAGTCAGTTACTATGTTGAGAGGTTCTGAAAAATCCATTAATACCAACAGAATAGCATACAATTCTGATTTTTGCACTGAATTATAAGGACTTTGAACCACTTTATTTAAATTTTCTGATTTGTAACCTGCCTTTCCTTGTTTATTGGCATCTGTATAAAATGTATGAACTCCAGATATGGGTTTTTGCTGTACAATTCGAGGCAAGATCCAATCAGCTCTCTTTATAAAATCAATTCTGTTGCTTTTGGGATATTTGCTGTTAATTTCTCCCAAAAAATTACTGCAAGCTCTTTGCCAAGGTTCACTTTCTGTCCATAATTTTTCAATGTCCTCCTTAGTTAAAGGTACGACAATTTCTGCTGGGTCTATTCCTGCTAATTGACGAAGTCTCAATTTTCCTTTCCAAATCAAGTCAGAGATTTTTTCCCCATAAGTTTTTAATTTTTTATTTGGTTTATTTGGTAAAAATATCCATTCCAATATAATATCTTCCCTCTGCATTAATATTCCAGTAGGAGAATGCCTAGAAGGTAAAATAACCAAAATGCAATCCAGCTTTGGATCAATACGATCCAAGTGCCCTTCATGTACTTTCTTTTCTACCAAGGCCAATTCTTTCTCAGCTTCAGGTGATAATTCTCTTGGACTATTTAAGTCCTTGTCACCTTCTACGGTTTTGAACAAATTAGTCAGTTCATGATTTTTTACCCCAACAATAGTTCGTAGATGAGAAATATCTCCAAATAATCTTTGAAAGTCATTAAGAGTCTGTAGTCTATCTCTCCTAATTTGCACCTTTTGGGGTCTAATTTTTTGTAGCTCTATTTTATATCCTAAATAATTAATAGAATCTCCTCTTTGTATATTTTCAGGAGCAATTTGTAATCCCCAGCAAGGCAAAATTTTCTTTACTCAAATGCCAAAGCTTCAATTATTGCCTTACTAGCTTCTGATTCTGAGACCATTCTGTGTACTGCTGAAGCCAGTCTTTCTAAAAAATCTGTGAAAAATTCTTTTGGGCCTTGCATAACCTTTGTGAATGACTCAGGTTTTTTTCCTGGTTCCTCAACTCTGTCCCATGCATTCAAGGCTGCCATTTGACATAAAATTAGGGTTTGAACATCATATAATCATTGTGTTTGTACCGAAGCATATCGGCCTTCTCCAATAAGCTGATCCTGACAAACTTGTATTCCTTTATCCCTCCATTGTTTTTCTACGTTTCTAGCTTCCTCCTTAAACCACGTTAGAAATTGTAGTCTCTGGCTGGGTTCCAGAACAGCTTGTGCAAGGTCCCTCCAGTCCTGTGGTACAATCCTATTATATGTTGACCAAGAGTTTAACATTTGCTTTACATATGGGGAATGCATGCCATAAGATACTATTGCCTCCTTAAACCTTTAAAAATCCATCAGTTCAATTGGAGCCCAAATATTTTGTGTAGTCATTTGATCAGGCATCTGCTGTATGGTTACAGGATAAATTAAGGGTGACTGTGTGAAAACAGGCTTTCTTTCTGTAACCTTATGATCCAAACTTGAACCAACTTCACTGTTAATTTCTTCTGTCTGAATTTTTACAGGTTTAACAAGTTTTTCTAAAGCTGTTATCCTGGCACTTAAATCGACTATCTTTTTAAATAGTAAAATGAGAATAAGCATGGTGATAAATTGCATAATTCCCATAATACTAATCTTTTCATATAGTTGTTCCATTGTCCAACTGCCTAAAATTTCGAACAAAACCCAATTTTCTTCCAATGTACACAGAAAACCCATTTTTTTAAATGTGGAAAAAATTTGTCTTTTAAATAGTTTCCTTTATGACTTACCAAATCTGCGTAGAACAGTAGAAATCCGAGCGATTTTCAAAACAGCCACCTAGTGTCCTAGGTGTGAATCCAGAGAGAGAGAGAGAGAGAGAGAGAGAGAGAGAGAGACAGAGACAGAGAGAGACAGAGAGAGAGAGACAGAGAGAGAGAGAGACAGAGAGACAGAGAGAAAGCAAGAGAGAAAGCAAAAGCGAAAGTGAAAGTGAAAGTGAAAGCGAAGGCGTAGCCGGCTAAAGCTTAAATCCAGCCACTTGTTCCCTCTTGAGCTGAGTCAAAGCTTGGCTTTACAGGCAGGGGCCCTGTTTAGCAGGGCAGACCTGAGTTGTTTGTAGCACTGGCTTTAAGCAAGCAGCTCACAGTCCGGCCTGAGGCCAAGCAGACCTGGGCCGGGGCTAGGGAGCCGGCTGCTCTGCTCGGGCTAGGGAGCCAGCCCCAAGCAGTTTTTAATGGATTCGCCCCATGTTGTGCGCCAGATGTAGATGTAACCAATCGTCTTATTAAAATAAGAAACACAGAGCCAATGTAAAGAGAAAGCCGAGAGGTCAGAGCTCAGAGATAAAATCTTACCTCCTGCAGTGCTCCTAACTTCCCCGAGAGAGAGCTACTTCCTGTTTGTCTGTGTTTAAATAGTCTTTCTGTTCTGCCTCCTCATTGGTTGTAAACCCAACCACATTACTGCCTCATCACTGCCTGTAAGTACCGCCCTCCAGGTCTTAAAGGCGTATGTCTCCAATACTGGCTGTATCCCTGAACACACAGAAATCTACCTAGCGCTTCTAACGACCATGCTCTTGCTATGGCTCTAATAGCTCTGACCCCAGGGCAACTTTATTTATTAACATAAAATTAAAATCACATTTCAGTACAAATAAAATATCACCATACCACATTCCTAAGATCCTCCTGACTCCTCGGATTTCTCGGTGAGCCTTGTTTCCAACACTTTGTGATGTGAACAGAAATCATTTCAAATTGGCGTGTCTTCTAGAATACTTCTGCAGCCTCTGGGTACCAAGAGTAACTCTTTTACAGTTTCTCCACGGTCTTTTCTCTCTCCACTAGGCATGCCACATGCTGAGGCATTAGGAAAGGACCATACTCAATTCACTTGCTTGGACACATTCAGTAAGCCAGGACTGTTCAGGTCTCTTATTCCCACAGTTCAGCAGAAGTCCCATTGTATGGGTGACTATAAATCTTACATAAAAATAAAAATTCTCCCTGGAGTCAAAATAATACAATTCCTTTTTGTTTCAGAGTATTTTCTTTTAAAAACTTGTACAAAACAAGGAAAATTTTGTTTCCTTGTAACTTATGTAAACGTGTTTTTCTTTTATTGAAAATAGTTTTCTTTCCATACAATATATTGATTACAGTTTCCCCTCCCCCAACTCTTCTGAGATCCTCCTCACCTCCCCTCCCATCTGAATTCACATCTTTTCTGTCTCTCATTAGAAAGAAAACAGGTATTTAAAGAATAATAATAAAATAAAACAAAAACAAATAAACCAGAATAGGATAAAACAAAGAAAGAAAGAAAAAGAGCCAGATAAAAAGCAGGAGAAACACATCTAGACACACACAGGGATCCCAAAAAACATAAAACCTGAAGCCATAATATATACACAAAAGACATATAAGGTAAAATACATAATACATTCATACATACATATACGAAGAAAAATAAAATCCCTGATAAATTATTATGGGACAAGAACCTCCAAAGAAGCCATTAAGTTCTTTTTGTGTTGGGCATGGCTCCTGGTCTTAAGAGTGGTTTGTATCCCCAATGAGACTTCATTAGAGAGAATTAATTTTTCATTTATGAGTGGTTACCAATTGAAAATATCATCTGGACTTAACAGCAGGTAATTCTCTTTGTCATCTTGACAATCATTTCTCAAGGACCTAGGAACCATCTCCTTAAAAAATGTTATCATTCAGGAGGAAAATGTTCTGTGTCATGGAGATAGACATATAATTTTGGTAGTGAACCCAGCCCCAATTTATAAAAACTCACCCTGTCAGAATGGCATGAGAACTTTTTCCATTCTCCTCCGAATTAGGCCCATTTGCTAGCACTGATGGTTAAGGCATTGACCAGGTAAGCTAAGATGCTATCAAATCTTCTTACTTAAAGACAGGCTATTGGTTTTCTTTAGAATGTGGATATAATGGAGTGAATCTCTTGGCTGTGTCAATGTAAGAGACTTTCGACTATCTTTCAGTCCCTAGAGATTGGCTTTCTATGTGTCTTTTGTGGTTTGATGCCATTTCAGAAACAAAGCCCTTTCATAGTCATCGGATTTTGTCTACTGTGAGAGATATTTGCACTATTTGTTTGCTTGTTTGTGACAAGGTCATATAAAGCAGACTGGCATGGAAGTCAATATTTAGCTGAGGCTGGCTTTGGAGCCCTGATCTTCCTGCCTATAAGTCCAAACTGCTAGGATTATATGTGTACACATCATGCCCAGCTTAGAGGACAGTTGTTTTTCTTTTTTTTTTTTTTTGATTATTTAAAGTTTAATATCTTTCTTTCTGTTTCCCTCCCTTCTTCTCCTCCTTCTTCTCTCTCTCTCTCTCTCTCTCTCTCTCTCTCTCTCTCTCTCTCTCTCTCTCTCCCTCTCTCTCTCTCACACACACACACACACACACACACAGACACACACACAAAATCAAATCAAAGTGGATTCTGGGAACTGAACTTGGGTGCTTTGGAAGAGCACTGATCCATCTCTCTGGCTTCAGGATATTTTATTTCTGATTATTTTTAACCAGTTCAAGGGAAACACCTTCATTCTCCAATGCCAATACTGAGGCAATTATTTCTTCTGTTTTCTCTAGATGGCTCCAGTCTACTGCCTACTTTCCTCAGTTTTGAATTAGATTCTATGTATGACAGTTTCCATCGATCACCAACCACTTTTCCTTCATCAGGGTCACAAATTTCTCTAATAAAATGCATTCACCATTTCATTCCGAATAAGGCCTATGACCTCTTTTTAAAACCTTCCTCTGACATGGATGGATCTACTAAATACAGGGAGGAATATTTCTATAAACATTCCAATTCTACACACGGAAGTGAGAGAATTAGTCAGTTTGTCGGTCTTGCATATACCATAGGAGGAAGCACTAAAAATTAAGAACCCTCTGCTTTGAATTCCTGGATCCAATTTTACTATCTTAGGTGCAGTAGTGATTCATATATGTAATGTTTAAGGAACCAAGAAAAAGAAGGGACACATTTAATGCCCTTGCAATTGGAAGACAGCATTCAATAGTTAGAAACTTTGTTCAGAGAAACATCTACATCTGTGTGCATGGGTGTGTGTCCCTCTCTTTTGTTTGGTGAAAAACAAGTCTCTTGGTTTTTCATACTAGTTATATATTATAAGAAATTTTCCAGAAAATATGCACATGAGAGACTTCTGAACTAGTATATGTGAATTAACATTAAAAAATATCAAAGATCATTTCTAATAGCCAGTACATTTGAATTATTATTGCTATACTCATGTTTACTTTAAAATAATTTTTGCATGACAATGAAATATCAGATAAAGCATAGTTTAAAAATGTGGCTGCATTTATTGTCTTTTTTTAAAATTCATGATACAGAGTAGTCAGGTCCATTTTAAACTGTAATACAATCTCAGCTATCCCTGACTTTATCATCCCACAGGCTTTGCTATGTTGCAGAACAGTATTTTATTTTATTCTATGATTATTTTAATTTATAATATATCAGATAATGATCATTAGAGAGGTGTTCTCCTTTGTGAAATCAATAATACTGGATATACTATATAGAGCAGCTATATTCAGAGACTTCCTTCTAGTATACATTAGTAGACTTTAGCCATCTGAGGACACATTCTGGACACATAGAGGCAATGCTCTCTAGGACTGATTCCAAACAAAACAGTTCAGTGGAGCTTGGGTATATGCAACTTGAGTATTATTGTATTTGACTTAGGTAACAGTCCAAGAAGCACTATGCCATAAACAAAACAAAGATTCTGTGAGTTCATGAGGATTGTAAGACTATTTGATAAATTATAAAGAAATTTACTTGGATAAATCTAGTCATAGTTTAACTAGATTGTAATTACTGGAAAATAACCATCTATTGCCTTTGTCAAAGAGTTTGGAATAAACAACAAATACTTGTGTTTCTACAACACCAAAAATCCTGGACAGCTCATAATGGCTGTCTGAAGACCTAGCCATAGAGATTGTGAGAATGTGCCTTAAAAAGCCCAAACAATAGTACCAGAATTTATTTTATTCCATGATTATTTTAATTTATAATATATCAGATAATGGTAATTAGATCATAACAATATGGATTGTTAATGAAAATAAGAAGAAATTTCCAAAATGGACAGAAAAGGAATGATGGGTATATACTTAATGTCCCCAAATAGAAGAAAGAGTATGGGTTATTCATTCATTAATATGTGGCTGAAACAGGCTTTTAGGGAACAGCTACAATCAAAGCCCAGAATTGTGATGCAAATTTTTAAAATACGATTTATTGTGAAATATTTTGCATTATATAAGCATAATTAGACAAAGTTAAGATTTTGTAAATTATTGTATCTAACTGGATAATGTATATTCAGATATACTGTATTATTTCTGGTCTGTCCTCTTCCATTTTAATTCACTATGTTGATTTTTAAGTAAAGACTTTCTGTCACCTTAATAGGTTATTCCTCGTAGTATGAAAACCACAGAAATAATGGATAAAACAAACTGCTAGATGATTTTTAAGGGATGTTCTGTGATGACTAAAAAGACCATTATTTTGCTGAGACACAGAATTCTAAGTTAGAGATATGGAGGCAGGAAAGGAGGCTGAGCTCTGTTTAGACATCTGTGTTATGGATTAGGATCAGGGAAAACCTAAAAGATAATATCTTTCTGTCTAATTCTATGTAGGTGAGGTGTGGCGGGTTCACATAGATTCCATATACAGGACTCAACTCAGTTTTATCCCAATTAAGAGAAGGTCACTATCTTCAGTAGTGCTTGGTGTGGTTCAGGATTTTATAAGATTCCATGATTTTCTGGAAGAGCATGCCATAGGGAGTACATTGGCTACTGTTTTTACCCCAACTGTTGTTTGGTCCAATGAATCTTCGGATTTTCTTTTCCTTTGTTTCTTTCTTTTTCTTTCTTTTTTTTTTTTTTTTTTATAAATCTGATGCTACCTTAGAATTGTTTTGGAGAAATATCCCAGCACTGAGATTAAGAGGGAGAGATAGCTCAGAGGTTAAGCACACTGGCTGCTCTTCCAGAGGTCCTGAGTTCAATTCCCAGCAACCACATGGTGGCTCACTACCATCTGTAATGAGATCTGGTGCCCTTCTCTGTATACATAATGAATAAATAAATCTTAAAAAAAAAAAAAAAAAAAAAAGCCTGCCTAGCTCAGTTGGTAGAGCATGAGACTTAATCTCAGGGTCGTGGGTTCGTGCCCCACGTTGGGTGCCAGATATTGGTGAAATTATTATGGCCACTCCACGTAGTTAAAAGGATATTTATTTAATGGCATAACTCACAAATTAAGTGATAGGTAGGTCGCAGGGTCTGGGAAAGGTGTATAGCAGTCCAGTGGTGTTCTCTGGAGCTCTGCTCAGTCAGCCTCCAATGTTCAGGGTCCCGGCACAGAGAGGGTGCACAGAGAGAGTGCTGGCCCATCCAGCTCTTGGGTCTCCAGGCACCTCCCCTGGCCCTGCCTGTAGGCGTGACAGTTACCAGAGTCTCAATAGGGGTTGGAACTTCCAGATCCAAGCTGAAATGGCTTCCCACTACATTTATGTTTTAAAATTTTTATTGTTCTCTCATACAATACATCCCAACTGGAGACTCCCCTCCCTCCACCTGTGCCAGTTCCTCTAATCACCCCTCTCCTCCAGATCCACTCACCCTACAGAAAAGAAAGGTCTCCCAGGGACATCAACCAGAGATGGCACAACAAGATACAATAAGACCGGGCACAAACACGGCTGGACAAGGCAACCAAGTAGTAGGAAAAGGGTCCCAAGAACAGGAAAAGGAGTCAGAGACACTCCCACTTGCACTGTCAGGAATCTCTCCAAAACACCAAGTCAGTACAATAAGATATATGAAGATAACCTAGAGTGGATATTTTTGGCTACACAATTGCCTCTTCAGCTCTCTGGGGCTCAATGAGCCCTGCTTAGTTATTCCTCTGGCCATACTCTCCCACTGTCTTTGTCCCCTCTTGCCCCCACATTTCCTCCTGTGACTCTTCTTCAGGATTCCCTGAGCTCTGAGGGGAGGGATCTGATGGAGACATCCAACCCGGGCTCTCTTTCCACCTAATGTTTGACTGTGGGTCTCTGCATCAATTTCAAATCTAACGTTTTCAACAGGGAACTGATGGAAGATTCTTCAAGTTGCCATTTCTGAATTTTTAAGCCTTATCTCTTATGTGACATTGATTACATAGCTAACTATGGGGATGAAAGTGAAATGCAGACTTGCCCTTCTCTTTTCTGGCCTATCAGTAAAACGTTATGATTTTTTTCACAAGAGCATGAAATTTAGAATCTAACACCTTTCTTTGTTGACACTCAGCATTATGGTCTCTAGGAATTCCTTCTCAGTAAATTTTAGCTTTTGTATGCTGACATAACATCTGACCATTTTGGTAACTCAACATTGGGATGAAGATGGTTTATACTGTTGATTCTCACATTCAAACATATCCCAATTGATTCAAATTCTTAATATTTTATGATTAGGGAATAGTGTTGAGACAGGGTCTCTTTATATAGCCCTGGCTGTCCTGGAACTTACTATGCAGAACAAGGTGTGTTGTAGAATATTATTTTAAGGTGTCTTACTTTTGTTTATGTAGCCTCTGTGTATAATTTATCTGGGAGCTGGGTGGTGGGTCCCTGCAAAGAGATAAATACAACCCACAATATTTTGGTGTTCCAATGTGGGCCTAGAGTAAAAGAAAATCTAACAACATTTGGGCACCTAACGTGGGAGTATATTTCCATGTAGGCCCTTAAAAAAGCTTTAAAAAAAAAGAATATAACTCCTTTAAGAGTCTCTGCCTGCTAATACTTAAATTTGGAACAAAAAACTAAGTTAAAAAACAACCTGCATACCACAGTGCAAGCATTGGCATTCTAGAGCTCTAGGAAAGGTTTAATGCAGTTCTTAGTCACCTACCTCCAACCAGGCAGTGGGTTTTAGGCTTGGATTTCAAGACTCAAGAAGTGGGTAGGGCCACCAACCAAAGCTATGCCTGGAGAAGGCCCTAGCCTGTGTCACTTAGCAGTATCTTTTGCTCATGCAGACAAAAACAGCTAAAAGATACACGGTAAAAGAGGTCCAGATCGAAAAACCTCTAAACAGGTTCCAATGTGTAGGACCAATTTACTTCAGAGATGATGGCCACTGAAGAAACTCCTTACAGAGTTTGCTTTCATTGTGGCAATGTTAGCTACTGGGCAAAGAAACTGTTCTTGCCTTTGACTGCTGACAGTGTGCTGTGCAGACTGGACATGAAGGACACACATGAAAAAGACTGTTGAACTTTTCCAAAACAAGGCAAAACAGTTCTTCAAATTTCCTGCTTCACTGAAAGGTTTGCCAGATATTCTGGACCTGTAAGGTAAAGATTGATATCCCAACATTGTAGAAAAACTGGGTGACTATCCAGACAGCCAAATGTTTCTGTTGTTAGATAAAATTACATTCTTTTGGGTAGTTGATGCAGTTGAATACTAGATAGACAGTCATAGTTTTCCTGAGTTGTAATGTAAATTATGAGTAAAATTTAGATTCACTAAAATGGGATATATGATGGAGTGTTTTCTCTGAATATTCCAAATACAAATGGACTGAATATTGTAAATGTAATTCTGTTCTTGTTGTGTATAGTTTTACTGTGTTAAAGTTAAAACCTTTCACTTTTATTTAGACAAAAAGGTAGAAATGCTGTACATTTTAAGTTGTATTACTTTTATTATTTTAAGGTGTATTACTTTTAATTATGTTGCATTTGTTTAACTCTTTGAATCTGTGTTTCTTTGCCTGTCTAAAACACCTGGTGGTCTAATAAAGAGCTGAAAGGTCAATAGTAAGGCAGGAGAAAGGACAGGTGGGGCAGGCAGGCAGAGAGCATTGATAGAAAGAGAAATCTGGGAGGGAAAGGAAGAAGAAATGAGAGAGGAAGGAAGAGGACTCTAGGGACTTACCACCTGGCCAGCCATTGTGTAAGAGGGAAGGTAAGATACACAGAAGTAAGAAAAGGAAAAAGCCCAGAGGCAAAAGATAGATGGGATAATTTATGTTAGGAAAAGCTAGCAAGAAACAAACCAAGCTAAATGCCAGACATTTATCATTAAGAATAAGCCTCCATGTGTGATTTATTTGGGAGCTGGGTGGTGGGTCCCCAAAAAGAGCAAAAATAACCAACAACATTTTGACATTTCAATGTGGGGATAGAGTAAAAGAATATCCAACAATTAAGATAGTCTTGAATTCATAGAGATGCATCTGCATCTGCTACCCAAGTGCTGGGATTGAAGCATGCACCACCACACCTGGCAAATTTTCAATAATTTAAATAAAGTTAAAATAATAATTTATATACTAGATTATATGGTATACTAATTTACTTGAGAAAACTAACACATGTACAAATCTGTGTCATATGGTAAATTCATATTTATATTTTTAAGAAACTATGGAGCCCTTAGCCCATGTGGTTACACACTTAAATTCTTTCCTGCAATTCAGAGTAGTGAAGTGCATCTTTAATGATGTCATAGGTTTAGATTTATGCTACAATACATTACCAAACTATTTTTATTGTATGAGCTTTTCTTATGGTATCTTAAGTTGTTTACATTGTCAAATGCAAACACAGCAAATTTAAATCCTTTCATAATCATAGTAATTATTCTTGAATAACAAATAACTGTGTATGACTCTGTCCTTAAACACAGTGGGACTGCCCCTTTCATTTCTCCATACAATGATTATGCATATGCACATATGCTTATTAAAGTATATAACAGTTCCTGCTTCACTACTCAATTTTATGAGAAGTTCTCTGTGGATTTTGTTGATTTTTTTTTCTGTTTAGGCAAGATATTTAATGTAAATGGTGAGTTTTGTTTATCCTTTCTTTAATGACTTTATGAATTTTCATCATGGATAGTAATAGTGAGATTAATATAAAGTAAGAAGGGGTTCTTGTGTTTTATCTTGCTTAGCTATAAACTATAGGTTATATTCATAGAATTTTCTTTATTTTGTATGATTTTGAGCATAATTTGGGGGTATATGATATCTGAAGTCTGGTATATTTTCCTGCTGTTACTATTTGGATATGCTTGGGTTTTGTTTATTTATTTTTTATTTTTTTATTCATTTTTTTAAACTTAATTTTATAAGTATTCCAGCTTTGGACGTTATAATGCCTATGACTTTCTCAGAAACTTATAGAATCCACTGTGTTACCACTGAAGGCAGTGTGGATGTCTATAGCCTGTGTTGCAGCTTGGGCCATGGTGATTTCCAGGCTCATGCTACCAGAGGGCCATGTCTAGGCCCATGGTCCTACTGCATCAGGGTCTGTGTTGATGTTTATGGCCCCAGGTAACAGCGAAAACCATAGGGATGTTGATGATCTGTGCTGCCACCTAAATCCTTATTGGTGTCCTTGGACCATGCTGCTACCCAAGACCTAATTGATGTGGATGGTCTGCAATGCCACCTGAGGCTATGTTGATGTCCATGATACCTCTGAGAGCCTTGTTTGGTTCCATGATGCTTACTGCAGCAGGAAAAGGTGTTCGTGATCTGTTCTGTCACCAGAAACTATGTGGAATCCCACAATCTGTGCTCCCTTTGACTGTAAAGAGCAAGAAAGCTACTTTTGCAGGGGTGCTGATGACTGCAGACACACAGTTGAGAAAGAGGAACATGGAAGGCATCTGTGACAACCCCACCCCCACCCCAACCCCCACCCCCCTAAAAAATTGCAGCCTAAACAGGAAGCCATGAAAGAGAACTCTTGAAAAGTGTGATAAGGATTCATAAGTTAGCTCTCCACAATTAATGGCTTCTGGTGGGCATGTGGGAGGGGAAGGATAGTCCCTGTCTTTTTTTTTTGTTTGTTTGTTTGTTTGGTTGGTTGGTTGGTTTTTCGAGACAGGGTTTCTCTGTGTAGCTTTGCGCATTTCCTGGAGCTCACTTGGTAGCCCAGGCTGGCCTCGAACTCACAGAGATCCGCCTGGCTCTGCCTCCCGAGTGCTGGGATTAAAGGCTTGTGCCACCAACGCCCGGCTTAGTCCCTGTCTTATTAAAGGACCTGGCCACTGGGGTTTTGATCATGCTCCAGTGAGTATATGTATAAGACAGACTGGACTTGTAATTTTTTTCTTTATTTTTAAATTTTTTGAGGGAGGAAGTCACAAGGTAGGCAGACATGGATGTGGTGATAATCTAATTGTACTGAATTATTATTTTGATTGTATGTTAATAAATAAAGTTGTCTGGGAGTCAGAGCTATTAGAGCCATAGCAAGAGTGTGGCGGTGGTGGCACACGCCTTTAATCCCATAAGATCTCTGTGTGTTCAGGGATACAGCCAGCATTGGAGACATATGCCTTTAAGACCTAGGGGGCTGTACATTCAGACAGTGACGAGGCAGTCATGTGTTTGGGTTTACAACCAATGAGAAGGCAGAACAACATACTTTAAAAAAACGAACCGACAGGAAGTAGGTCTCTTTTCGCGAAGCTGGGACAGCAGGAGGAAGGGTGAGATTTTAGCTCTGAGCTCTGACTTCTCGGCTTTCTCTTTTACATTGTTTCTGTGTTTCTTATTTAATAAGACGGTTGGTTACATCTACATCTGGCGCCCAACGTGGGGCACAAACCCACGACCCTGAGATTAAGAGTCTCATGCTCTACCGACTGAGGGTTCCTAGCGTGCGAGCTCGATCTGCAGTTTGGCGGGAATGAGGCCTCTGCAAGTGGCACATTAAGCTGCGTGGTGGATTTAGCCTTTGCTAGTACAAAACAAAAAAAGAGGTTTCTGGGCTACATGCTGCTTTGATAAAAGCATAGACCCAGGAGGGCTCCCAGAGCTGGCGGTAAAACGTACCACCGCCATGTTGGGAAGCTGAAGTGGGAGGAGCCAGCAGCCACAGCACCGTTTCAGGCTTAGAAGGCTGCAGTTTAAAGCAATAGGCTCAAGGTAATATAAAACATAAGCCACATAGAGATGGCTACCAAACAGAGAATCTGGATTATGTTCTCTTTGATATTCGTAACTGAAGAGAAACATTTGATTGCAAAAGCTGTTGAGTTATGCCAAAATGTGTATTTTAAAGGTACCTTAACTTCAAAATTTGGATGTAAGGATATGTTGCTTTGGAAAGGAGGCTCTGCTTTTGTTTCCACAGAAAGCCAGAGGCTATGGATTTGTTCCAGATTAAGATACATCAGGTTTGACCAGCCAAGACCACCTGAAAGGTCTCTGATGATACCATGGCCCAGATGATCCAACATCCAGAATCGTTTCAAGGCAACTGGCTCAGATGATACGGTCTCACGGACTACTCCATGATCCTAAAATTTTCTTTGTGTCCCCATAAGATACAGCGCCCCCCTCCAGCAGGAAGTAGTAAGAAATGCTACACCCAAATTCCCAAATATACCAAGCTAACTTTGGAGATGTGTAAAAGTTAAAAACCTTCCTTTAAAAAAAAAAGAAAGGGGAAGTGCTGTGGGATGGTCTGTACGTCAAATTGCTCTGATTGGTCAATAAATAAAACACTGGTTGGCCAGTGGCCAGGCAGGAAGTAGGTGGGACAAGGAGAGAGGAGAATTCTGGGAAGTGGAAGGCTGACGCGGAGAGACACTGCAGCCACCGCCATGACCAGGAGCATGTGAAGACGCTGGGAAGCCACCAGCCACGTGGCAAGGTATAGATTTATAAAAATGGGTTAATTTAAGATAAAAGAACAGTTAGCAAGAAGCCTGCCATGGCCATACAGTTTATAAGTGATATAAGCGTCTGAGTGATTATTTTATATGTGGATTGTGGGACTGCGGGGCTTGGGGAACCTGGAGAGAAGCCCTCCGGCAACACATGGAAGGACTGGGAAGTGAGTGTGATCAGAGTACATGATATAAAATTCCCAAATAATCAATAAAAATATTATGTTAATTTTAGAAAAATCTTTAGTTTTTTGCCCCATAGATTCCAGATTTCCTCATCTATGTTGAGGGGGTCTCAAGTGTCCTGTGTGTTATGTCAATATGCCATGAACTTCAAGAGCAAATAAATTATAATATTTACTCTTTGTTATTTGTTTAAAAGTTTTTTTTAATGAACTCAAAGTTCTCACTGCTATACATACTTATTATTGTCATTACTAAGATGGGCAGTTTCCTGTGATAAGTGCTGATCTCTATTCACCAGAGGAAATGGTTGCACAGTTGCACCAGGTAGTCATGCTGCTAATCTTAGCTGTACTACTACTACCTTTAGTAGAAAACTGTCAGCTAAAAGTGCTCATGCTTGATTGGTCAAGGCACACACTCAGTGTTCACAATTCTCCCATGCATAGGATGTTACAGCATGAATTTCAGCAAATGGTATGCTAGAAAGCTTAGAGGGCAGATATATTCTTTTGAAAAAATAATTAAATGTGGATTTATCAACATTTAATTTCAGAAATCATGTAATTTTTCAACTCAAGTATTTTCATTCTTTGATATAACCAAAGGCTCTGTATGACAATGGCAGTCAGTGAAGCCTTTCAAACTAGAAACTTAGTCAATCACAGACCTTCCCCCTAAGGAATAAGACTATTTTATGCACTTCTCCCATGTTATAAATTTTACTCAGCATGTCTAAAACTTTGACAGTGTTCTATGATTGTACTAGTATTTTTTAATGTATTATCAGAGTGAAGAATCGATTTAATGGCAATTTTTTATTTTCCTTGTTAGGTCATAGTGTCTTATTCCGAATCTCACATAGGTATTAGAATTTTTTTTAAGCCACTACCAACTGAGACTGCCGTCTTTACAGAAAGTGACTACAGTAATGAAACAAGTACTCTAACCCCTCTTCCCTTCCTTTCTCTCTCTGTCTCTTTCAGCAATATATTATTAGCCAGCATTAAGATCAATAATGTGTATAAGTGAGGAAAAAATATCTATCTTTGTCCTCTTTACATCAAGTTCTGGACAACAAATATAAATGGAGATAAAAATGAGCATACATAAGTTGTTTTTATTTCACCACTGATAAACGGGAAAAGTGGATGTATTCAAAAATCTAATGTCACTTAAATTATAGCTAAAACTCTACAGCTTCGCATAGTATCAATAGTATGTACTTATATCAATGGTGACATATGGCAAATAGTTAATGAAGAGCCAGAACATTAGGATGTAAAGCAGTGATTCTCAATCTTCCTAATGCTATGACCCTTTAATTAAGTTCCTCAAGTTGTGGTGACCCCTAACCATAAAAATATTTTCATTGCTACTTCATAACTATAATTTTTCTACTGCTATGCATCATAAAGTAAATATTTTTGGACATACAGGTTTGCTAAAGGAATCATGACTGACAGGTTGAGAACTACTGATTTAAGGGCTTCTAGCATCTACTGTTTTGTCTTGAAGTCATTGTGCATTTTGGAAATACACTCTCCCTATATACAATCTGCTCATTCTACAAGGAGAGTGGCAAATTTACCTTAGGCAAAAACAGCCTTCTGTCTGTTTTTATAAATAAAGTCTTATTAGAACACAGCAATGCCTTTTTTAGGTGCATGTGATTGTGAATGAGAAGGGCTTTCTGTGTTTTTAACTCACATGAAAATAAACACAAGATCTAGTTCCCTTCTATGTCCTCAGCTTGAAGATGCTATTAGTAGTAGCTTCAAGTATGATAGAAAGGTTGATCAACATATATTATGTCTATAAACCAAAAGATAGATAAATATATAAAGAAAATAGTTAGAGAGAAATAGATAGATAGATAGATAGATAGATAGATAGATAGATAGATAGATAGATAGATAGATAGATAGATGATAGATAATTGATCTGTTTGTGAATGTATAGTAGAGAGATGCATATATATTATTTGTTTGAATGAATACCCGTCTAAGTTATGGTTTTTATTACTGTGAAGAGATACCATGACCACAGCAACTCTTATAAATGAAAACATTTAATTGAGGCTGTCAGAGGTTTAGATCATTATTGTCATGGCAGGAAGCACAGTAGCATGAAGGCAGGCATGGTGCTGGAGATGTAGCTGAGAGTTCTACATGTAGATAGGCAGCAACAGGAAGAGAGAGTGATACTGGACCAGGCTCCATGATCTGAAATTCAAAGCCCACCCCCAGAAACACACCTCCTAATAGCACCACACCCTATGAGCCTATGGAGGTCATTTTCAATCAAAGCACCACATTCCACATCCAGGCCCCCTTAGGCTTGCAGCCATATAGTACAGAAATGCATTCAGTCCATCTTCAAATGTACCCGTAGTCTGTCATTCTTAACCCTGTTTAGAATGACAGAGTCTCTTCAGAGACTCATGGCAATCTCTTAAATATAATCCCCTATAAAGTCGAAATTAAAAAACAGATCACATACATTCAAAATACAGTAGAATAGAGTGTAACATTCTAATAGGTAGGAAAGTGTGCATAATGGGGAAATACTGGACCAGAGAAAGACAGAACACCAGCTGAGCAAACTCCAAACTGCCTCTCTATGCCTAGTTTCAAAATACTCTTCAGATTCCTGATTCCTTTCAGCTTGGTTGATTGCAATACATTTCATTCTACTCTCTGTTAGCAGCTTTCTTCAGCAAGTATCTCATAGCTCTGGAATCTCCAACATTTTGGGTTTCTCCAAGGCAATCTAGCCTTTTCCTTCACAGCTCCACACTATTTACTCTCTAGGCCTTCGTGCAGGAACAACCCTGACACAAACCTGGCTTGAGCAGCTTTCCTTAGTCAACGAGGGAGATTCCATAACCCTGTTTTTTCAATCCTTAACTCTAAAGTCTGTGGAAGCCCTTATCTAGTTTACTTACCATCAGCAGTTATCAACTAGACACCTAAGTACCAGAAGAGTCAGCTCTCTAGCAGAAATTATTATACAACTTTAACATGACATGTACATATTCATTCTACATGACTTCAGCAGATTTTAAAGAAGAAAAACATCATCATCAAAAGATCTTCAAATGAAAACGGAAAACATTTTGATGGCTTAAAATAAAAAAAATCAGAAAAGACAGCAAAATATATGAGTAATTTGTGAGAAAGAATTAACAGCACAAGGGACCCCATCCTTACATAGATAAATGAAAGCTGCAATATTGCTGTGTGTTTTACAAAAGAAATTGTTGAAGAAATTCTGCAAACAAAGGAAAGCCTCCATCACTTCAATGTGGATTGTTCAAAAATCATCTGTTAAAGTGAAACTTAATAAACATTTCAACTAACATTGCGTGAAACACAACAGAGTGTCTCTCTACATGGCTTGTCATCACCTACTAATATACTGAGTATCCCCCATTTTTACTCATTTATTTGGTCCCTAGATCAATATTTCCAATTTGAAAGTCATATATATGATATATGACAGTGGCTGAAAATTAACTTTACAGCCCTAATTATCTTTTAGGGGAAATTCTTTCTAAAAGACAGAAAAAGATAAATTTTGAAAACTAGAAAGTGGTCCAAGCTGGGGAGGTAAAATGGTAATTAAATAGATATTCAGATAGATTGCTGAGAGTTTCAATGGCTCATTTATTCATTCATTCAGCTACATTGACTGTGTTGTTACTGTGATAATACCTTCTCGTCTTTTTGCCCTCCCAAGGACTTAGCTCTCTGGTTTGTCTGAGCTCACTGTTCCTATCACAGTGTACTTTTCCTTTAATTGCATCTCCCAATTCAAACTCTATGCATTTTTTTTGGCTTTAGGATAGGTATTATATAACTCAGTCTAGCCTGAAATACCCTATCATAAACCATGTGATTCTTCTGCCTCAATCTTCTGAGCTTTAGATCTTATCATTATTTTTTATTGGTCATCACAACTAGAAATCATTAGCTTATTATCATATCATCCCACTAATTACCCAATCCACTATTGTGTAATTCAGGAGATACAAAAATTGACAAATTAATGTGTATACAGTGAAGATACTTAAACATGTGGAATTAGAATATTATAACATTCAAGCCTAATTAAAATTGGGTCTGAATAAGCTCAAATTAAAAGACAAGTGCCTAAATACTCCCTATAGAAGTTACGAGAGGAGTCATCCTGATAATTTCTTCCCCTTCTCCTAAAACATTCACTTTAAAATGATTTTCACTCCTTCCTTTGTCTTTGAAATGAAAGTGAATCATTTAATGACTCAGAACAACTTTTTCTAGCATTCAATACATTGCCTTTCCATGCACCTAAGAGCCATCTTTTTAAAAAGTAATCATGAAGTAAGATAGTGTCTCATCTCTCAGTTTCTGTGGAAGAGTCTTAGTTCTTCAGAAGCACCTTCATGTCAAACTATTCTTGTTCATTAAACATAATGAGAGGCAGATTTTACTGTCAATATATCAAATTACCTAATTCAGAGAGTCACTTGAATTGCCTAGTAAAGTTGGATGCATTACAAACAACACTGTCAAACTATCTCATATGGCCACAATTATCCTCCGCTTGAATGAAGGAGTATAGAGATAGTATTTGCTTAATTGTATAGAAGGTAGAGGCATTTGCACATCACACGGTGCTACAAAATGTTGATTTGTTTAGAATTTTTTCTTGCTTTGCTGTATGTTAAGGTCTTTAGAGTTTAGAGGAGACTATACATATACATTTTTAAATTTTTTATTTTTATCATTTTTAATTGTGTGTATCTGTGAGTCTACATGTGGGTTATGTGCTCATGAGTACAGGTGGCCGTGGAGGCCAGAGGCATTTGGTCCCTTGGACCTAGTGTTACAGACAACTCTCAGCCACCTGACATGGATTCTAGGAAACAAACTTCGGTCCTCATGGTCATTGAGCCATTTGTCCAGCCCCAGGAAATTATAATGTTAATTCATTTCCCCAACAATAGTAACAGCACCATTGGTTAGCTTCTTATATTAAAGAACTCAAAAGAAAATATATATTAGCCAAATTGTTGGGCAATATTTATATATCAGACAAAAACATATAACCATCACCCATGTTGTTGTTTTAAATGTGAAATATCAAATGTTGAAATTCCTTCATTGTGTGTTGTTCCTTCAAAATTTTTTTCTCAATTCTCTCTCTTCCTCTTTTTCTCATTCATTTTTGGGCTTATTTAAAGTCTTTTCTAAGTTATTTCCTTAAGAGACTTTCAGGTAGTAATTCCCTCTGACTCACACATTTGAAAATAATTTTATTTTCCAATTATATGGAGTTATTTCGATACAGTGTGGGAGTCAAGTTTTAAACTGACTTTTTTCTTAAATCTTTCCCAACATTGTTGTATTATTTGATGGCAGTTAGCCCTGCATGTCAAAAAACCCAGTTGTGGTCATGATTTAGTGAAAGTATTTCTCTTTTGACTTGTTTCCTTTTGAAAGTTGTGTTAATTCTTTCATTCTGATGTCAAAAATTCCACTATTGTCTGCCTAGATGCAAGTAGTCTTGTACCTTGCTTAATGTTTGGGAGGGACTTTCCACTAGAAATACCATTTCGTCCATGCTATTTTTATATTCATTTATTTACTTTCCTATTTATTAACTTTAGGTTCAAAACTTATTACTGTATTTAAATAATAAGCAAAATTTGATTTTATATATATAATATTTAGAGATGTATACATACATCTCAAGTCTTAAGTTTTCTCTATTGAATTTTAAGTTTATATGCTTTTTCAGGGTGATTGATCTGACCCATTTTCTGGGACATTAAAGATAGCACTTTAATTATTCAGTCCTTGGGGAGATTATTTATAGTGATGAGAAAAGTGTTAACTTCAAGACATCTCTAGCTATTTATTTTTCTCGTACATAATATTTAATCCTTTGAGAGCACCCTCTCCATAGACTAATATTTTTATTTGAATATTGGTTTTATTAATTAGGTCAAGGACTTTGCCCTTAGTTGTTTTCTCAAATGTTTATTGATTCTTGTTTGTTGAAGTACCATCAGTAATTAATTTCTTCTATAATTTTTCTATCTCAGAAGCTGTGTCCATAAAGATGCATCTGAGACAAAATGTTCTGTGAGGATTTCCAAGTCCTTCTTTATATGTGGGCTTCCTATCTCTTATTAGAATATGTTTCTACTGGAAACTGCCTGCCTTTTAACACCCCATAGTTCTCATATTATTTTAGCATATTAAACAAATAAATAATCATGAGAAGTTTTATCTGAGGGGCTGGGAACATAGCTCTGTTAGTAAAGTGCTTATTGTACAAGCAGGCGGACCTGAGTCCCATCCTCAGAAGTCATGTAAAAACAACTGGATATGGTGAAATGATTTTGTGCTCCCAGGAGGGGGAAGGCAGAGACAGTTCGATCCCAGAGGCTCCCTGGACAGCCAGAATAGTCCACTCAGTAAGCACACATGCTAATAAGAGATTGTCTCTAAAAACGACATGGACAGCCCCTGCAGAATGCACACAGGTTGCCTGTGGCTTCCACATTCAGGCATACACATAAACATGGAAGTTCATTTTTATGTACACCCACATTAACACATATCCATAAACACAACCACCTTCACACACACACACACACACACACACACACACACACACACACACACACACACACACTTGCTTCATCTGCTTCCTTCATCTCTTGGTAATTCTTTTTTTCATAAGAATTATTATTTTATATGTTTCCAGTGGAGTTATATAACACATACTGAATTACTATATTTCATAGACCATTTAAAATAAACTATTTTCAAAAAACTACATGAAACTTACCAAAATATTTAACTAAATATTACTAAGTCATTATAATAACATAAATTTTAAAGACACTATTATAACCTATATATATGTATCCAAATTTATAAATTTACTAAATGAAAATGTTATATTTTGCATTTTACTCTATAATATAAAATTATATTATAATTTTATTATGACTACCCTTAAAATGTATTAAAACTAATTTCTAATTTTTAATTATGCATGTATTTTCATGATAACAGAAGCAAGGAAAACATGTTTTCAACACAACTTTAATGTGAGTTGTATTCCAGATCTAAAGGGAAATCGCATACATGAAGCTCTATCAAAAGAAGTAAAAAATACACCGCAAAGTGAATTATCACAACAATTATCTGGGTGGGTGCATTAACAGAGGACAATTGTAAGAGAAACCTTAGGAAAGAGTAGGAATAGAGGATGGAAAATGGCAAGGATTTGATCTCTTTGCTGAGCCTTACAGTTATGGTAAGCACCTAGCAAAATATAAAAGAAACATTTCTACCCAGAATCCTGGGAGACATGAGCCATAAGAGGTACTATGTTTTTCCCACTCATCCAGTGTTCACAAAAGCAATGTAGAGAAGTATATTGAAAGCTTTTAACAAATCAAGCATGGCCTCACAGCTTCAGCACAGTGAGAACCCCAGAGACCATACTATGGCTCTGTGTGTCTGTAAGTTTAGACGCATCCTTAGTACTGAAAGAAAAGCCATTGTTGAGTTTAGTAGAGAGTAACAGTAATGACACAATAGTCATGTCTTTTTGTGGTGCTACGTTATGTGTTGCCATAAGAGAATGCTCAAGGCTGGGTACTTTATGAAGAGGTTTATGTAACTCAGGCTTTGGGAACTGAAAAGTAAAAACAGCATGGTATCAACATTCAGGTGGTGGCCCTCAGGCTGCAGCACAACAGTGCAGAAAAATTGGAAAGGCAACTGGCTGCATGCAGAGGGACACATCTAAGAGCAAAGGAGCAAAGACCAAGGCAGGGCACAGCTCACTCATTTGTCACAACCTATGTGTGCAGAAGCAACTCTCGTCCCTGGGAGACCTGGGCTACTTGCTGGAGACAGCATCAATACCCTCAAGAAGGGGTAGCAAGATGACATAGTCACTCTCCACTTATTGTATTGTATCTTTCACATCGAACAGAAGTTTCTCTCATGAAGATTGAGAGATTGCATCAGTCCTCCACTAAGCCCCCAACACTAAGTAGAGAAAGAAACTCACACACACAAAGGTTTAATGTTATTTTGAGCTAATGTACATGGAGAGATAGTCTGAGGTAATTTATATGATTATACTCAGAAACATCTTCTCTAGAGACTTCCCTCCTGATTTTTGTAGTACAAAGTGAGCTTTTTTAATGTTAATAATGTTTCTTAATCATATTTTCTTCCATCTATTTCTCAGAATACATATTCTATTTATTCTGATAATAATGACAATTTTAAAATGAGCAGTTTTCCTTGTGCTTTTATGGCAGTTTAGGTGTCATTGCAGAAGTTTGACTCTTTCTGATTTTTGTCTGAGGTTTGTAATGATGGGAAATAATTGAAGGAGAGAAATGCACATGGTATTTGTGGTTTTTCACCCTTCTAATGATAGCATTAGGTTTACTTGCTAACACATTCATTATGAAAAAGGCATTAACTAAGATGCACAGGGACCTTGCTAAGAACCCTGAGCAGCCACTTACATGCAGAATTTAAAGGACTTTCAGGCTTGCTGCAGAATGACACATGAACACATCAGAGAGCTGTTTCAGCCAGAATGAAAAACAAAGAAAATGAGGATAAAGAACTCTGTTAAAGAGTTATGTTGTAAAGGATTGTATAGAAATGGTTTTAGAGATGAAGGATGACATGGAATTACCGAGTCTTTCAAAATTCATATTTCAAAACATAATTAAATATGTTTACGAGTAGGAATTATCCAAATAACAAGAGGTTGTGCTGGTGCTGGGACTCTAAGAAACTGGCCAGTAGAGTAAACCTGTACAGATGCTATCTATATGCTGAAGGTTCATTGAAATGACCCGTGATGACTCTCCCTTTACATAACCATGCTTTTCTTTCTTCTTATAAATGACTCAGTGCTGTAGCTAAGGATGTAAAGAAAACCTATGTGCTTGAATCTTATTTTTTAAGTTGTTCCAACTTGCTGTGATAAGTTTAAGGGTAAAGTTATATAGTCAAAAATCATGAGCATTAGGGCTCACATCCTATGCAATTAAAAATACATTTACGCGCCGGGCGTGGTGGCGCACGCCTTTAATCCCAGCACTCGGGAGGCAGAGGCAGGCGGATCTTTGTGAGTTCGAGGCCAGCCTGGGCTACCAAGTGAGCTCCAGGAAAGGCGCAAAGCTACACAGAGAAACCCTGTCTCGAAAAAACCAAAAAAAAAAAAAAAAAAATACATTTACATAACCATGGTCCCCTCTGCTATGCTCATCACCATGGTACTCTTAGGAAACAAAGCTTCACCACATTTCTCACTACCTTATTCTTCCTCCTAATCAATCCAGAGACACAGAGACACACAGCTATGAAATTGAACCTTCTAAACAGTTTGTTTGTTTGTTTGTTTGTTTGAAGTAGTTCATGCCAGGTATCTTGTCACAACAAATACGCATTCCAAGATCTAATAAGTCTAATGATAAAGCAGTCTGTTTCGAATGGCTTGTCTACCTAGACTCTTTCCTCATACAATATCATACACTGATTCTTCAAACAAGATGTGTAAATAACAGCTTTTTAAAGAAAATTGTACTGTATAAGGTTTCTGTTTCAGTCACACATTGTTTTTCAAACTTATTTCCAATTAGTGAGGTAAGGAAGAATTTCTCATTTAAAAATGTAAATATTGAAAAAATGGTTTATATTAAATATATATTTAATTCTATATATATGGATATAGATGTATATATTTGAAGAACATGAACCTTTCTTAAACAGCTTTCCAAAAGACATTAAGGAGTATTTTCATAGGTTTTAATAATCTATACTTAAAACTTCATATATAATAAAATTAGTTTAAGGCAGTAGTGAGTAAAATTAGAAAAGACATTTTATACCATGAATAAATGTAAAACTATATTATTTATTCTCATTAATAAGAAAGAAAATGCTGGAACAAAATATAGTGAAGAGCAGTGAGTTCCTCAAAGTATTCCACATATAGTAGAGAGACACAAACCAAATATAACTACAGTAGTGAGAAATATTCCACATATCAGATAGAGATTTTCACACATTCAAATGAAATACACCATCAGAGCTTCATAACACTGGAAATCAATAGAATCATGGAGAACTATCATTTTAGTATTTGGTGAGATAATAATTTCAGCAAAACTTGAGCTGTACTTAAAACAACATTCAGCAATTTCAGAAAATTCATTTTTAGACAAATGACAGGAATAAGGAAGATCCATCAGTAATAAAGTAAAGGTAAGGAATTTGCAAATAAATTGCATTTCATAGAGGTGATGCTAAATAACAGACTTTATAGTAATACAATGAAACACTATGTACCAGTTAAAAAAAAATTAGTTATACCAGTATGAAATGTCAAGGAATGTTATTACTGGAGAATACAATCAGTGATACATAAAGTATAACAAGTGTGTTTAGAGTATGCATGTCTGGGTTTTTTGTAGAAATACATATTTGGTATGTAAATATACATTCCACAGCACATACATATACCTATATTCCTACAACAGAACAATGCATACATTTTCTATAACCACACATATAGATGTGAATGCATTGACATCATATGGAAAATAAAATATTGCAAACCACTTAATGGGTTTACAGAAGAATTTTATACAAAATAATTTTATAAGATAATCAGGTTGAGAGCTTTATAAAATATTGTTTTCTGAAATGCTCTATAGAATTTTTAACTATCTCTCTTTTTTTTAAAAAAAAAAAAGTAGATATTTGAAAGGAAAATATTCAGTATAACAATCAAATATTCTTATATAAAAAACTCACTACCAACATGTGCCATCACATTTACTGGCAAATTATCTCATGAAATATGTTCACTGAAAAAATATCTCATCTTTAATGAGTGACTTAGGGGATAAAATGTCAAATATTAACTATTATTGTTTCAGATGTAAGAGTCTGTTTCTTTAAAGGCATCTTGTGGAAATTCCTTGGGATGTTCAACAGCAGTAGTTTCTATTCAGCAATTGGAAACTTATCTCAGAATGTGTAGGTAGTGGCTACCCCTTCCGCCCCAGGTACCTCTAAGCCCAGTTGTTAGATGTCACATATGCATTTGATCTTTCCCATTTTACAGACAATTAAGAAACAGGCACCACCACACAAAGTTTTTTCTGAAGCAAGTTATAAAATTTTTTCATTTTAATTCTGTGCTGTGCTTTTATGTGACTAGTGGAAATTGGTTCTGTAATTTGATAACTCATTTCAAATAACTTTCAAAAAAAACCCTAAAAGCAGAAGTGTAATGGCTTGGAAAAAAATAATAATAAGAGAAAACCAGAATAGTTTCTGAGACTGCTTATGAAGGGAAGAAACTATTTATTTTTTCACCATGGATTACACAACCTTACTAATATTGTTCTTACTATTCCTCATCATTGTGTGTTTTAGTGTGTGCATGTGTTTTGTGGGGAGCAAGTAATACCTCACAAGAATGGCAACATGAGCACACAGTGGCATTCTTCTCCATTAACTCTAAGCATTCAGTTGGCCCCTCCATTTTCAGTCATCATTTAACTCTTGAGCTTTAGGAAAGAGTATTTGCTCTCTGTCTCTCTCTTCCTGTGTTTCCCTATGTCTCTGTCTCTCTGTGTCTCTGTCTGTCTCTCTCTGTATCTGTCTTTGTGTCTGCCTCTCTCTCTGTGTCTCTGTGACTCTCTCTGTGTGTCTCTGTCTCTGTCTGCACGCTGTGTTCGTGCGTGCATGCTTGCATGCGTGCTTGCCAGCACTTGCTCTCTCATCTATGCGTGTTTAGTTTGGAGGATTAAAGGACAGCTTAATAAAGACAAATCATCCTTCCCAATGTCAGTTTGTCTGAATTCTGAGTACTTACAACAGCTGTCTAATAAGAATTAGCCAGGAACTACAGGAACCCAATAATGGAACCAGAAAAATAAACAGCAGTGGATGAGGCAAGAAGTAGCAGTGTATGCACAAGGAAACTCCAAATGTAACAGAGAAATTATAGATAATAGATATGGCTAACATAACTTCAGTATATTCTTAACACCTAAACAAATAACTTGATTTCCATCAGGTTAGCAAAAGACATCATGTAATCCTAACTTTTAGCTTTCAACAAAACAGAGCATTAACTGACATGAGTAGAAAGAAATACATAACTTCATTTTGGAAAGAGAAAGAATATGACTCCTTTATTTGGACCCATTGAAAACAAGAAGATTTGAATAACATAAACTATACAGATACAAATCAAAAAAGAGAAATTAAGTAGCAATATTGGCATATGCCACATTACACAATGCTGTGAACATTTCTGAAAATGGAGTGAGCTAGTGGAAACCTCGAAGATGTTTTAGCAGTTCTCATGGGTCACAAGAGATGGAATCAGCTCAGTGTCTAAACTGTACATGTTTTCAATTTTTTCTTAGAATTACAAAATTTTGCCAAACTCACAGTGAAATGTCCCTGAGTGACTGTGCTATTTCTGGTCTCTTTCTACCTGCTCAAAGTAATCTTAAAATTATTTTGGGTTGGCACCTGTGGCCTGTGAATCTGGCATAATTTTTCTTTAGATGGCAGCCATAGCACCCGGACAGATGGGCCTGACAGGAGCCGTGTTAATGCGCAAGAGCACCCATCAATTTTAATTAAAGTGTGCTGGCTTTCTAAATGGTACTCATGCTGAAGTTTTTGCTTCCTAATTGGAATTTTCTTATGGCAAAACTAGTTCTATTTTTTCCCTTCCAATTCTTCAATTTACACAACTTTTCTATGTGTAGATGGCATTTTTTTGCAGTGCTTCTTGTCCTTATAGCCATCCCATCTTTCTCTTTCGTCTTTCCCCCTAACTTCTTGCTATTTAACAGCTTACTGTGGACTGACAACTACAACACTTTCAGTCCTCTGTCAGCCACATAGATGTGCCTGAGCCATTGGTCCATTTTGTTAACCTTCCTGGTCGAGCAAGACACTGCCATTTCTTACCTGGATTGCTGTACTAGCATCCTAAATGTGCCCCTACAGTCTCTTCAGAACATGGCAGCTGGTACTGTTCATTTAAAAGAAATAGCTGAGATCATGTCGCCCATCTGCTGAAGTGCCTCCAAAGGTCCCAGCATCTTTCACGGTGAGAGCCAAATAGCCTTGAAAAGCCATTAGCACCCAATATCGCCTGAGCTTTCTTCCTTATATCTCTTGGTATTTTAATATTCTATCATTACTTTTTTATACTACATTTCATTCACCTCAACTTTTTTTTTTTTTTTACAAATTCTACCCATGACTTTGTTTTTCAGACAACAAAGAGGAAAATTAGACAAGAAACATAAACAAAAGACAGTTGTATGCATATTATGCAGTGATGTGAAATTTTGTATTTCTTGGAATCATTTGGTTCAATGGAAATTGCTAAGCCCATAAAGGTCCGGAAAGATGAAGGATTGAAAAAGACAGTAGGGTAGGGATTACATACCCAAAAACTCTTCCCCAGATATCAGAATGAGCTAGTCTCTCAGCTAATGTATAGAGACATTCTTAATATATGAGCTAAGTGAATATATTGTGTGTATAGACATGCTTTGGCACACATACATTTATCTCCTATGTGAGCTACCAAGTCTTTAACCAGCTACAGTCCAGCAGTAAAAAAAAAGTCAAGTACCATAATCTTTCTAAGTATAGGATTCTAATAACTAGGACAAGGCATTCCTGAACAGTTTAGATCCACTACAGATTTGATGAATTTCTCTAGTCTTAATGGAAGCTGTGTTAAAGACATGGAGGAACTTTAGGTACTAAGATTAAAACTTTTCCATTAAGCTAAAATTATTTCAAGACTTACAAATTCTAATATTTTTATTTTGGGATTCTTCATTTTAAATCCATTCTCTTAATTTACAATTTTGTGTGTAATTATATTTTATAAAATGAAGAATATGTTTAGAAGCTATATTCTGAGTAGTAAGTTTGCTTTTTGCTTGTTCAAAGGATGAGATTATGTGCTCATGCCTTGAGAGTTTCCTCTTCATTCCTACTTTTTTATATTAATCTGTGTTGTTTCACAGTTGAACTTGTAAGTTCCTGGGAATAGGTTTTCATTCATGGTCACTTGAGTGAGAATAGGAGCCAGGAGATTTGTCCTATTTAATGGTATAATTTTTAGCTTAATGTCTGCTTTGGTAAAGTAAAGGAGCTTAATTGATTTAAAGATTTCATGTCATTTTTGCCTCTGAAATTTATTTTATTCAGAGTATGTCATTCTCTTTTCCCTAATCACCTTAGGATTTTGTAAGATTCAAAAGTATTGGAATAACTATTATTTTTGAAAACACACCATGCTATTCATTAAGGTTGTAGGTTCATGGTACCCACAGTCCTGACATCATATTGTTACAAGCCGGTACTCTTTAGTCATGCTTTATAGAACTTAATTCCCTCTCACTCTGAAGCAATTAGCAGTTACTTTTCTCAGAACTGTGAATAAGGCCAAAATGACCCAGTCCAAAGTATGTTTCCAGCCCAATTTCATCAGCTGCCCTGGAACACTTTGTCTCGACCACATGTGCTTTGGCCAATTTTTTCCCATCTTTGTGAAATGCTTTCTGTCTTTTTCTGCCTGTGAATCTTAGTTCTTTATGACTGTCCCTCTTTGCTCATGCCTAATTGAGTCCTGCAGCACAGACAACATCTGAAACCTTTTGAACAATATTTCTTTATGTACTTCACTATTCTATCACTGTACAATTTTAGTATTTCCTTACAAAGCATATTTTATTATGAATTCATAATCCTCAGAAATATAGAATATAATTAAAAGTTGTTTTAATTCTCTGAAGTTAAAAACAAAATTTTGTGTCTCACTATCCTCCTGAATCTATCAGAGCCTAGCACATTGTCTTCTACTGCATAGAACAATGGTGCCTACATATGATTTAAAAGCAAATATTTAAAGATCACTTTATTTTCAATCAATATATGGGCTATATTCTAAGATATTTGCATCAATTATTTAAACATTCAAAACTTTTACAAGATGCTTTGGGAGATGTTAGTTTGAAAATATTAAAACTTATTTCTTTTAAAATACTAAGTGTTGTGGTCTTTTCATTAACCTACAGAGTTATAGAAATGAAGACACAAGCCAGGTCATGGTGGCACATGCCTTTAATCCCATCACTGGGGAGGCAGAGCTAGGTGGATCACCGTGAGTTCAAGGCCAGCCTGGTCTACAGAGTGAGATCCAGGACAGGCACCAAAACTACACAGAGAAACCCTGTCTCAAAAAAAAAAAACAAAAAAAAAAAGGAAGAAAAGAAATGAAGACACAGTAAAAATAACAGTTGACTTATACTTTTAATGAGTATAAAATGACTTAAAAAAAAACTCTCTTCATATTACTAAGGAGAAACCTGGCATTTAGTAGAGAGTACACATATCACTAGAAAAGCAGGAAACAAGAATAAGTTCTCTACTGGAGACAAAGATTTTGACAGTGGTGTTATACTTATCCTTGATCAGTGTTCCTCAACACCATGGTTATACTTGCCTACTTCTCCCCAACACCATACTTCATTGGATGCAAGTTGAAGACCTACAATAGAAAAAAGTAGACTCCCATTTACCATTTGCATTTCATATGTTTATCAATGCTATACACAGGACATTGTTTTGTACATGTTGAGTCAAAATTACTTAAGATATTTTCACCCATTTAAATATTTATCCAATACATATTTAGTAAAATGAAGAGGTGTTAATGTCCATGAAAGAAAACTTCACTAAGGAAAACAATAACCTAAATCATACCAAAGGTTCAACACATATTAAAATGATCTGTGAGGGAGGGAGAAGCATATTGCATTATTTGGAGCTACCAAAATAGGTGCTGAATTCAGTTAAAAAGTGTTTAAAACCAGATAACAAGTTTCAAAAGAACTACTTTATCATGAAGATCAGATGGGAAAAATAAAAATGCTTTCTCATGAAATATTACATGTGCAGAACATGCAGATATTTCCCACTTACTGCTTTCTTGAAAACACCATGTCTGAACAGTAAATTGCTATGGACATGCATTTTTAACTAAAAGGGAATAAATAGCTCAATTCTTTCTAATTATTCCCTTTTGTGATATAAAAATGTACAACAATGCACAAAGAAGAACAGAAACATTCTGAATGGTGTAAATAAGCCAGTCCAGCTATATGGAGATCTCAGGACTTATAGAAAGACAAAACAGTGAATTGCTTCCCATATGACCAAGACAGAGTGCTGTCAAGTCTCAAAGTCAGAGCTGCAACGAACAAAGAAAAGGACAACTTAGAGCCCCAAAGAAAGCATAGTCTTTGTGACTGAAGAAGAACGGCATAGCAGAGGAAAACCATGGCATCGTGCCCATTTCCAGCCAGCATGAACAGAGACACAATTCCATTAGCCATGTGCCTGTATTTCTACAATCCTGTCCCCTGCGGTGATAAGAGGGATGAGAAAGAAGAGGAGCATGAACTTGCCTCTTCACGCAGAAGCAAGAAGAGAGATTGATTGTCAGGCAGGCCTACTTGGGTTAGAAGGAATGAGAAGAGAACAGTCTCATATTCCTTAGTTCTTTCTATATTACTGCTTTAAGACATCATGACCAAGGCAACCTATACAAGAAGTAGTTTACTGGAATTACAATTTCAGAGGGTGAGTCCATGAGAATCATGACAAAGAGAATGACAGCAGGCAGGCAGGGATGATGTTTGAGAGGCAGCTGAAAGCTTGCATTTTGAGACAACCACCACGGGGCAGAGCCAGAGAAAACTGGGAATAGCATGGGTTTTTTGAATCCCCAAAGCTGACCCTAGCAATACACCTCCTCCAACAAGGCCATGCTCCTAATCTTCCCAAACAGTTACACCAGCTGGGGACCAAGCATTGAAATACATGATCCTAGGGACCATTCTCACGCAAACCAGCACACCTAGACAAACTATGCAGTAGTATTATTTCCTCACCAGGATGGTATCTGCCAGACTAAGGCTTCTACTGCCACCTACCAATAAGGACATTAAGAAAAACAATGACTATCTGTGCTAGTGAGGGCATTACACTGTCATCGGGGCCTTGAAAGGGGAGGAAGGTGAGTCTACACAAAAATTCAGATGCAAATTGGCAGGATGAGGGGGCTACAGAACAAGACTGGCTAGCTCTTCAGTTCAAAAGTGGGGACTTTTGGGGAAGAAAAGCAACCATGCTAAGCTGGGTTAAAATAGATACAATGAGTTGGAATGAAGAGCTGGTTAATACTCCACGAACCACTTCACAGATATCACTGCCAAAGGTAAGTGAAGCTCCTCTCAGCATAAAGGAAACAAAATAAAGCTGCTTAAGGACCGACTTTCAAAAGCCAATAATAAATGCAACAAATCGTTAAGATCTGCATGCTGAAATGAGGATAGGAAATTGCAGAAACACATGGTGGCTCCTCGAGTGTAAATAGTAGACTAGTTGGTTATATATAAAGTCTGGATTCTTAAGTTGAAGAGCTGAAGTTAAAGCTACATGAATCTACTTCTGGTTAATCACAGTTGCATTTCCAGTCTCATAGGAGGCTGAAGAATTGTGACCCTGGAGACGGAACTACAGAATTTGATCTTGCTTCAAGAAAAACAAAGATACAAAGATGTACCATTAGCACTAGAAGTGTTTGAAGGATGTGTGTGTGTGTGTGTGTGTGTGTGTGTGTGTGTGTGTGTGTGAGAGAGAGAGAGAGAGAGAGACAGAGACAGAGACAGAGAGAGAAGAGGAAAGAGAGGGAGAGGGAGGGAGAGAGGGGTGGAAGTAGGGAGAGAGGAAGGAAGAGAGACAGAAAGGAGAAAGAGTATCATGTCAGAATCAGAATGAGAAACAATCAAATATGAAATGATCTTAGGACTCTGATGCCATCAAACTACAAATTATACATTAATAAATTGAAACCAAATAGAAACAGAGGCTTACCACAAACGAAGGCTGCTTCTCTGAACTGAAAACTTTCACCTTTCTAAGTCTAGGTAGGTGAGAACAACTCATTAGAAAAGGTGAGAATAATGTATTAGAAAGGAGATAACAATGCATTAGGTTCAGGGGTATTTTCTGAAGAGAGCCTTTCCTTTCTTTGGTCAGTTAAACCAAATCTACCAGATGAGAATGGTGGGAAGATAATGGTACTGAGATGCAAACTGATGATCTCAACATCCTGAAGAGAGGAGAAATTTCTCAATCATTCAATAAAATATTTAAATTGATTTAGTAATGATTTGTGGTTTGGGAGCAATCTTGGAGGGGAAAAAAAACTAAGCTTTAAAAATAGTATCTATGTGCTTGGCATTTTTCTTTCAAAGAAACTATCAGTTTAAGAGGACCATGCAGCCAGGTCAACTTTATGAACTGAGTTAGAAACATTGAAAAATGTGATCAGGAATGTAAAGACAATATCTTTCTGCTACAGAAAATGAAGCTTTATAGGGTTTTAAGTGTGACAAGAACTCTGTTTCTCAAAAAGGAAGAAAATAGAGAAAACTCTAGTATAGGTCAAATGTTTGATAGAATCTAGCGAGATTGTGAAAGGTTTGAGTACTTTACCATAAATTACTTACACTGACTGAAAAAGAGCAAAAGAAAAATACATTTAGGACCAAAAACATTGATAGAAGTGAATGCAGAGACTGTCAAATGGAAATGATTACTATCCAGAATTGTCATATATTACCTGAACTTTCTAAAGAAAAAGTGTAAGCCAGAGGAAATACATCATTTCCTTATGATTTGAGAAATGGAATAGAGACAATTCCTTAAGTTTATAAGGAAAAATATTTGTGGTTAATTAATTATTATTTGAATTCTCTTTGAACAAGAAATGTTCATGTAATAGTATCTTAATAAATCATTCAAAAAACTATTATATTATAGTGTTAAGTTTCCAGAATGATTGAAATTTTACATCTACAAATTTTATTAAAGTATCTCACAGATTCAAAAAAAAGAAAAGTAAAATAAATCTTTGACAATGATTCATTTTGAAAAACAATAGTTTGTTCTAGAAATAAGGTTATATTCCTGTGTATGGAGTATCTATAATGCATCCTCTACTCCTAAGGCTCAGAGAACATCAAGGAACAGGGGCCAATAAGATTGCAAAGGCCAGAGGACCTGGGTGCCTATTTGAGATAGAGTATTCTATGCATGACTGCATAGGAAATTGCATTTATGAAATCTCAAAAATTTGATCACCAGAATAAGACCTGCATGATAGTGACACCAACAGAGACTAGGGAAACAGCCCAAGGTCCCAAATACAGATGAAAAGCTATCGGCAATTGATTACTGCTGAGGAAGGAGAATCAGTCTTCTCCAGAGATTTAACCTTAATAACTTATCAGATCCCAAGTGGTCATGGAAGCAACACTAAATTGACTCATTGTCCACATATAATGACAATTGAAGAATAAGAGGTTATGTATTTGAGACAGAGGCAGAGAGACAATACAGAGATTTGGAGGGAAGTGGTGGGGTAGAAATGATGTAAATATAGCTCTAATAAATGAGATACTACAAAAATTTTAAAAATTAAATTTAAAAAGCATAAAAACTAGTAATTACAAGCATAAGATTCATGCTTCATTGACTTATATTACTCCCATCATGCTTAAACATAGGCATGGATCTCATTTGTCTAGATTGTTGACACACAGAGATTAAGAGTTCAGCAGAGACAGTCTGAAAACTACATATAACATGAAGATAAAGACCTACCATTGGTTTGCTGTCCTCTTTGACGCTAATGTTTTCAGTCATAATGCAATAGTTTTGAGGTCTGGTACCCTAGCATTCAGATGAGAAGACATTTAGACTACACTAGCTGCACACCCTTTATGGAGAAAGTTGTTCTCACAGAGAATAATATAGGTTTATTCATTAAATCAATCTGTGCTTTTATATCAAGCTACCAATAATAAATTCAGTTTAGATACTATTGCTTCAATTCCCCTCTCATATTCCTTTTTAATCACTGTTCTCTTTATCTTTTTTAATCACCTCCCTTCATTCCTTTGTGATCACTTCTTCTCTTCTCTAGACTGAGAAGAAATAGTCTCATGCATCCCTCATGACAATCCTTAGTTGTCATTTTAAGCTTTTCATTTTCCTTTTTCTTTTTCTTTTTCTTTTTTTTTTTTTTGCCTAAAAGAAGGGATATATAAGTCCAAGTAGTTTAAGCTGGAACATACTTATCTGGTCCTGACTAATTTCTCAAAAAACACTTAACAACTTTTACATATAAGTTTTCTCAAATGTACTTGTCACTTCCAAATACTGATCAGGTTGTTTCCATTGACTACAGTAAACTCTGTTATTGAAGCAAGGGAGACCAAGTTGAAGAATATAACGAATGCCATGCACAGATAACTGCAGTGTCAGCAACGCTTGCCCAATAGTTCCAGTTGCAAAATAAATATAAATAATAAATATCCAGGGTAACAATGTAATAGGATGTGAGGACATGGCAAGATTTTATATTATTCAATGAAAAACTTACTCAAGTAAAGCTTATGTTTATTTTTTGGTATATGTGACTTATTTTTAATTGTTTATCATTTATGTCATATTTTATATAAAAATGCAGTATTCTGTATTTTCCTTTTTCAAATTATCTCTCTCATACTCAGTTTGTCAGAGTAAGGACAGAAAGATTCATTGTTTTTAAAATAAGTTAAAAGTATTTTTAAAATAAAAAACATACTTTGTAACACATTTTCAAACATATTTACATTAAATATTAAAGTATGATCATAAAATTTGTACAGGAAGGTGCTGATTATATTTGTTTTCTACATCATTTATATAAATATTTGTGACTGACAAATTAAAATATCTGGGTATACATGTCTGTAGGTTACTTAGTTATATTCTTATAAAAACAAATAGATAACATCTCAATACACACATAATGACTAGAAAAATGTTTACATAATAGACATTTTACTATAACGCTAGGCAGATTGTCCATCCACATATGTCATTTATAGGTAGCATCTACATTCTTATCATTTCCTTTTATCTAATATAAGGTAGCAATAGTGTCTTTTTATTGATTGCCTGGTAGATTTTCTGGTTAACGTCACTTACCTCTTCCTCAATAAGACAGACACACCATGATGAATGCACTATGCATTAATTTTATTCCAATTAATTCATTTTTCTTACACAAGACCATACTTTATCCTTTTGTTTGTGTAAAAGTAATGTGACAACTCAGAATTGATAAAAAAATACAATATAATATAGGAATATTGAAGCTTTAATTTGAGGAAAACAATAAATTAAGTTGTATTCAACTTAGTTAAATGAGCCATAACATTCTCCCTTTAATGTTTAAGTATTTTAATTAATAACAAACACCATTTTCAAGCACCATAAGTTAACAGTAATTTGAGAATAACCATTAAAAATGAGCAATTCATTTAAAGAATACATGTTATTTTCACCTCCTGCAACTGATCACATGTCCATGCTAATAGGAGACAAGAGATTGACCCTCCACATTCTTATATGCCTCCACTGACGGCATATCTGCTTCTGACTCACTTTAGAAAGATAATACCTCCTATCTCTTCTTTTGTTTGGTTTTCACCCTCTTTGCAACTACTTGTGTGCTAGATTTTCATTTTGCTAAGTTATAACTAATTTTAGAACCAAATAAAATAGTGAGTTGACTCTAATTACAGACTTCTTAGTCATGTCCATATAGCTACAAAAATAACTATGAAAACATGTTTTGTTTCATACAATTTACCTAATTTCACACCATTATTCATTCTTGGTTATTTGTGGACCCAACTTCATTCTCACTTCTATATTCATTTAGTTATAAGTACTTAAAATCCTTTAAAGTATATTCATATTGAAAATAGCACAGTGTCATTTATGGAGCCTTGGATCTCAAAAAGCTGAGTACCTGATCTGGAATGACTCTTTGTCTTGAGTTTATGGCTATTTCCTGAACAAGAAACCTTCAAACTTGAATTCCAAACACCAAATGGGAAGAACAGCAGTACAGCAACTATGCTTTACTATGCAATAGGCTCAAGGTTATAGGGTGTCTTTGTAGCACACTAAGGAAAGCATTCATCGAGCTTCTAAGATGTGACAAACCTTCAAGCCAAGGTTACCTACAACTGAGCATTGCAGTGTATCACTACATTTTGACCAAATCAGACTCACAAAACAATTTGAAAATCGTTTTATCCAAGCTATGATCTTTCAATGAATATCTAAAATATACTACTCTTAATTAACTAACAGGGTAGACAATGCCACTTCTGAGGATGTGAGTAATTAAATGAAATTTGCAGTGAAAGAGATGGAATGCCCTGTGAGATACTGGTGAGAGAGACCTCATAATACCAACAGAATACAGACTATTGTCATTGATCTTGGTAACTCAATGTAACTACACAGTAAGAAAGACAACACAGACTTGTGTCATGACCATCATGGGTTGATTGCTTCCTGACTGAATTTATAGCCTGTTCTATAGGAATGAATTTTATACCTGGTACTGTAAATAAAAGTCAGTTGCTTTGGATTTGCTAGGGTAGAACTTGATACTGTCATTTTGCTAAATGGTCATGATGGTCATGCTGTCAAATTGCCCTCTAAGCATTATATTTATACACACAGAACTGAGCTTCTCCCAACCTTGGTCAAAGGCCAAGGTCAAGGAGAGAGTGAATGCTCAGCCTCAAATTGGACATACTTATCAGTTTTTCTGCATCACAGATATTTGCAGATAATTGTACAGATAACTCTTATCAACTTATATACCTTTCTCTAAGATACAATATTTAATCAGTAATCAATAAAAAGAAAGTAATCTAGAAGATGATCTTAGATGATTTCAAATTCAGTGAGTTCTAGACCGGAGTTTATTTCATCCCATTGTCCCGTCTAATGGTTTAACATCTGGTCATCATTAGCTCATTAGTACTTCAGGATAGAAAAGCTAATCTGAACCAGATCTCAACCAACCATTTCTAAGCAATCAGTTCAATTTCTGGATAAGCAAGGTCCATATTTGGAAGTGAGTAGATAAGTTCAATAAGTGAATGAAATGAGGTTAAAAAAATAAGTGAAGCTACATTTTTGTGAACAAAGCAATAATGAAAAAGAAATAATCCCCCATACGTGGTGTTTATTTCCATTCTAGGCTAGAGTACAAGTTATTTGCTGATTTCTGTCTTTTAGGATTCAAAAAAATTAACAATGGTTAGAACTACATATGTCAAGCTGATCATATATTCAGTTTGCCCCAGTGCAAGCAAATGCCTTTGAATTGCTTTAGCACTACCGTTCATTGTCACAAGTATGTCACCCATTTGACAAGCAATTGTCTAGTCACATTATAAACCTGCTGCTACTGCTTGGGAAACCAAGACTTTTTATGAGAATTAGACAAAAAAAAATATTATCAGGAGTTTAAAACAGCTGCCCATCTGACAGTTGGTAGAATTTATTATAGTGCCAGCAATTTCTTAATCAATAAAGAATATAAGGCAATAAATCTTATCTTCTACACTCATAGTTAGGGTATGTCCACTGAAATGGATATGCTCCAGAGGGAATGGGCAAGGGAGTAAAGGAAAGGAGGAAAGGGTTCTTGATGACACATTAGAGTAAGCCCTACAGATGGCGGGCCCAGGCTGGATCCAGCATTCCAGCTTGGCTATCTCTGAGCAGCAGCATTACCAACTGACCAACAACAAGAACTGGCCAAAAATTTAAAGATAGAGCACAAGTTAAAAATCCACAATAAAGTACCAAAACATAACAAACTTAAAAACAGAACCTTTAAGGGGGAATTATATTTTCATTTATCTAAACTTGTTCTGTACTCCAAAAGGCAAATTGAAAAAATTTGACAGCCTAAATTCAATGCCAAAAAAAAATTCTTTGAAAACAATCAATAAAAATAAGCAAGTTCGAGAGAAAATTTGCAACAAAAAAATACTATAATTTTACAAAGATCATGTGGAATCAGTAATATGGGCAAGAAGCTGCTTCATTGAGAAGAGAGTTGCAAAAAATGTAATTTTCTGAGAACTCACAGCACAACTAAACCAAATGAGCAGCAGGGATGAATGTGATGCTTCCCTTCCATAGTCATCAAAGTGGAAAGCGTATGTCTCTTTGTAGCGTTTACTAGTAATTGTGGTTGTAAGTTATGGCAAACAGGCATTTTCATGATTTGGCTTATAGTACACAGTCATAGGTATGGATAGAGGGGAATATGGAAATAGTGCCCAACCTATAAAACTATGTTCTTTGCTCAGTGATTCTCCTAATAGAAACTCAGTAGGGGATCCCTGTGGACTTCGTCACTAGGTCTGTCATCAACACATTTAATATATCAATAATAACAGCAACAGATGAAAACAACAGAAAAAGAGAGCAGCATTTAGACTACCTTTAAAAAATTGTAGCCTTGTGTTAAAATCAAATAAAAGCAATCAAAATAAATGAAGCAAATTGTTATTCTCTCTCTCTCTCTCTCTCTCTCTCTCTCTCTCTCTCTCTGTGTGTGTGTGTGTGTAGAAACAAGTGAGAATAGTAAAGACAGAGTAAAACCCAGCTGCCTATAATGTTTTAGCTTTGTGTGGAATAAATAGAATGCAATTTACAATTGGTGGATGCAGGGTCAGTCTGGATGCAGCAATAGAAAAGAACTCCTATAATCATACATTCTTTTTTTTTATTTTTAACCTGATAAGATTATTTCAACACAGTACTTTTATTTTAAAGCAGCTAATATAAAACACCATTTTCGGAACCAGGAAAGTTGTTTCTAAATAAAATTTCTGTGGGCATTTCAATGAATAATATCACTTGTTATTTTATAGTATTGAATTATGCTGGAGTTAATCCAATAGAAAAATACTGAATATAAAAAGAAATTTTAGGAATTTCTAAAACTGATGTAATTTAAAGGTAATAATCATATCTGTTTATCTCTTCTAGTATATCACTAGGTGTTAAAACTGTGAAAATATATTGTATATCAACTATAAATTAATACTTTCAATCCATAAAAGAGAGAATACAAAATGAACAACTCCATTCTACTGTGCCCAGTGAAGGAATCTGTTGATAATGTTATGACATTCTATGTAGTGACAGAGTTTTGAGGCTAAGATAGTATTGTTGCAGATGGCTAGCTCTGGAAATCATTATATTCAGTAAAATAAGCCAGACACAGAAAGACAAGTGTTGCATGACCCTACTCATATTTGGAAATAAAATTTGATTTTATAGAAATTGATAATAGAGTAGCAGTTACCAGAGACTTTAGAGACCAGCAGGTGGTGAGAAATAGGGAAGGTTGATAAGTGGGTATTAACATAAATTGGATAGGGGTAAAAACTGCAGGCAATAATACAAGAGAGTGACAATGAGTAGCAAATGTATACAGTATACTTTAAAAACTTAGGGCAAAAGATTTTGAATGTTTATGGGTGTTAGATGATTGAAGGGATTTTCATGTTCAGTGTGATTATACAATGTATTATTTAAAGAAACATCACATTTTGTACTCCATTAACACATGTACAACTTTTGTGTCTTTAATGTTTCAGTTAAAAGAAAATTTTAAAAATAAAAACAAATTGACAAGGCCTACTGGAGAAACTGATGTCCTCAGAATCTTTCTGAATATTCTTGCTACCACGAACATGAAATAAGGGATAATTAGAGAGATCGTATTTCATAATAATGTGGCTATCATGTGAGGGGTGGTAAAATATTTAATGATTGTATGTTTCACAGGACAGGAAGAATGTGTATTTCAGAACAGAAAGGGTTGTATACATTTAATACTCAGTGTCACATATTCCCTTTACACAAGGTTCCTGAAGAGATGGAGACGTATGGACTATGCTGCCTTATAAATAATATTTGATAAAAGCCTTTGCTGCCATCTAGGTTTTAGGCTTTGACTGTATGAATACAAACAAACAAAAAAATAACTGAACTTAAAACAATTTAATATCTTTGATTCCAAACTGAGGTGCTAATAACAATCTTGATGGGTTTACAATAAGCCCATATGGCCTTTGTAGTGCTAAAATAAGCCTGCCTGACCACTGCCACAGGCAGAGTGGAGCCACATAGATGAGACCACACTCAGTGTCCACTGCCTCTGTGCCATGATGCTAATGGCACAAGATATCTTGCCTGGCATTGGCAATGAGTGTCCTCTGGTACTCTTTCAGGTCATGATGTAGGCATAGATTTTCCCCATTGAGCTTCTGATTTTATTCATTTGCTTTTGCTTTTAATAATCTACTTAAGTGTTTGTTATTTGTTTCCCAAGAGGAAAGGTAAAGCTTGGTGACTCTCATGTGAACCTGAATGATGCTGACGCTTCACTTAATCCTTCCCCCTGATTATTCCTGTGGAATAATCCATACTACCTGTATTCCTCTATCCTTGCTCCCTTGACATATCCATTCCTTAGCTCTTTCTAGTTTTCTGACATCCAAAAGTACCCCAATTTAAATGGACTTATGTAAAGATTAAAAGCTAGAATGAAAGAGAATATGCAGCATTTGTCTTTCTGAGTCTGAATTATCTCACTTAGAATGACTATTTTCAGCTCCATCCCATTTACTTGTAAATTTCACTACTTTTCTTTTACTTACAGCTGAATACAATTCCATTGTTCATATATGCCACCTTTTCATTATTCATCCATGAAATGATGGACATGCAGGCTATTTTCATTCCCTAGCTGTCATGAATGGATCAGCAATGAGCATGGAAGAGCAAATATCTATGTAGTGGTAGAATAGAGAACATTTGAGTACTTGACCAGGAGTAGTATATATAGCCAAGGCACAGGCGGATCTATGTCTAACTTTGTGAGGAATTAGCACAATGATTTACATGCTGGCAGCATGGCCTTACATATTAGCACTCTCGCCAGTGTGGACAGTTTGAACACATTAATAATAAACTCCAAATTACAGATAACATGAAGGTGTTACTTACATCAGGTAAGAAATAACAATACTTTCCCTTGGTGTCATTTAATTGACAGCAAGCCTGATTGGAATTCTCTAAGTCATCTGTTGCATGAATCTGAAACTGTGCCTTCCTGAAGGCAGTCTTGTGAATCTGTCGCTGCCTCTGTTTCTGTGTGTTGTTTTGTGTCCCAGAAAGCATCCCAGAGGAAAAAAAATAGGAATACTTTACAGAAATCTTTAACAACATTTTACAAGGAATTGAACACTGACAGCAATAGACTCCACATGACCCAGAATATAAAAGGTACTATAAATATTATTATTTATCAATCAATATTCCAATGTTGTGCTCAACATCCACAAATGTTGTGTTCGATTGCTCTCAATCTCTGCATTTGCTGCTTTCAGCAAATGACACACATGCATTACTGTGGTCAGTGGCATGAAAGGGTATATATTTTAGATTTTAGCTGTGCATTAACTTAGATGGTAAAAGTTGATTATACAAGAAATCCAAGGTAAGTAAGGTTATTACATTAGTCTCCTAAAGCAACTCCAAAGTGATATTTTTGTATTTTTCCTACTATATTTCATTTTGTTATGATTTTTAAGAAAATGAATGAATGAAAACCTAGCCAGTAGGGTAAAGGTTAACAACTGAACTGTTACTTATACCTTCTGAAAGAGAGAAAATTCAGATTTCTCCAATAGAGTGACACTGGGTCTATCAACTACTTTAGAAAAGCCCCCATATTCAGGAGTTGACCAACAAAGAATATACCACACAGTTTTTTGGCTGTGTGTGTGTTTTTATTTGGTCACAATTTGAAGATTTTTGTTTTGTTCTTTTTGGATGTAGTTTCATTTTGTTTCCTGGTTGGAGTAGGGTTTGTTGCATTGAGTTGTTTGTTTTTTTAGAAAGAACTTAAAGTTGGGTGAGTTGGAATGGGGAGAGGGTCTAGAAGGACTTGGGTGAGGGTAAGAACATGATCAAAACATATTGAAATTAAAATTGTTTTTAATAATGAAAAATATAATAAATAAATAGTTCTGAATCTGAATCTGAATAGGTCTTAGTATTTCCCATTTCTCCCACAAAAGAAAAGAATTGTGTTTTTTATGAAAGTATGAATGCTATTAATTTATCTTCTCTACTTCTCCATGGAAACAATTGAAAACGATTTAAATATTTAATTTAAAAGCATGTAATCCTATTTCAACTCTTCTGGCAAAAACACAAATATAAAGCAAGAGATACAAACTAAATAAGTTTCTATTCCTTTCTAAAATAGTCCTTCAATTCATTTAAGTAGAAAAAAATATATTTGTCTGCTGAAAAAAATAAAACATTCTGTTAAAAATGTGATAAAAAAAAAAATCAACCAACCGAACAACCAACAAAACAAAGCAAAAGAGCAGTTTAAACAACAGGCCGAGTGCATGGTGGGACAGCAATCTCAAGTGACCTTATCAACTTTGGCACTGAGGTCCAGTTAGTTCTCCTTTCTTGGGATGCAACAGGTATGTTCATAGTATAGCATCCCAACACACCAGCAGTTAAGAAATGTCTTTTCCTTGCATCCACACATGAATTTGTTGTTACTTGTTGTTACTTGCTGTTCTCTCTCAGCATAAAACCTGATAACCTGAATCTGTTAGAGGAAGAAGCAAGAAATATGTTTCAACTTTGAGCCTCAATCCAGGACTTTTTGAACAGGACTCTAGGAGCACAGGAACTAAGACAAATAACTGAAAATGAGATCTCATGGAATTAAAAATATCTATACAGCAAAAGACACCAGCGTTTGACAGAAAAGAGCTGCTAGTGGCAGATCTGGCAGAGGATTAATGTCTAGGATATGCAAAGAACTCAAACAAAATCAAACAAACGAACAAAAAATCCAAAACCTAAACTTTAAGAAACAACAGTTTAACAATGGAGAGCAGAACTCCATAGAGGCCTCTGAAAGAAGAAATGCAAATGGCTAAGAAATATTTTTTTTAATTGCTTAACATTTTTAAGCATAAGGAAAATGAAAAGTAAAACCACACTGAAATTAATTTCTTATTGTGTCTTTTTTTATCAATAATGTGTCTGTGGTTCCTAATTATAAGAATATGTGTGTGAATGTCTCTATCCTATTTTTGTTTAAGATACAATAGTTCAGGCTAAATATTATAAGTAAGTTTTATACAGAGTAGTGGGAAATTCCAAGAGACCTGCACTGCTCTAAGAGAAGTATACACAAGTATTCACTCATGAGGGAAACCTACTGATCTTTTAAGGCCAAATAACATTTAAATCACCTTTTATTACATAAGTTAGATATTTTTACATACAACTTCCTATGGTTTTATGTAATGCCATATCATTATAAAAAAGGAATTAAGCCAAATTTATATACTTTGGTTCAAAATGAATATATCAAAGGTTGCTCATTGTGTTCGGGTTTTGATTATTGTGAAGAGACACCATGATCATGGTAACTCTTTAAAGAAAACATTTAGCTGGTGTGGCTCACTTATACTTACAGAGGTTTTGTCCATTGTTATCATGATGGGGAGCATTGCAGCATGCAGGCAGATGCCCAACTAGAACTGGAGCTGAGAGCCCTACACCTTCTAGGCAACAGGAAGTTGACTGAGACACTGGGTGGTATTCTGAGTGGAAACCTCAAAACGAAGGTGACACACTTCCTACAACAAGACCATACCCACTTCAACAAAGCAATACCTCCAAATAATGCCACTCCCTGTGAGACTATGGGGGCCAATTACATTCAAACTACCACGTTCAGCATATGGTTTAAAGTGCTCACTGATTCATAAAATCACTCAGTTGATTGATTAAAATTAGATGATGTAATGTTTATACAAGTAAAACAAGTACAGAACAGTGCCTATACTTACTAATCTCTTGGAAGCAAGGTTGTTAGTCTGTCAAGGTGTATGACTCTGCTCTACAACCAAGTGTTGCTATGGGTCAACATTAATCTGACTCCCATATGCATTTCTCACACTACTATGACATCTTCCAACAGTACCTAAATATGAGACTTTAGCCATTTAACATTAAAACAACATATGTTATCACTAACAGTTGGACATTATTTACAACAAAGTGGGTAAGCTTTAACCTCTCTAATGGGCAAAATATATATTAATAAATGGAAATCTATAGCTTCCATCTTTTCTTTCATTATAGATATTCCAATTTTGGTCTAAGGTAGACTGGTAATACTGTAATAATACATTACAGCACACTATAAATTTGATATTATGCAAATGTATACATGAATGTATGGTGGTATTTTATTTGTACTGAAATGTGATTTTGATTGTATGTTAATAAATAAAGTTGCCTGGGGGTCAGAGCTATTAGAGCCATAGAAAGAGCATGGTGGTGGTGGCGCATGCCTTTAATCCCATAGATCTCTGTGTGTTCAGGGATACAGCCAGCATTGGAGACATACGCCTTTAAGACCTGGAGGGCTATACTTACAGGCAGTGATGAGGCAGTCATGTGTTTGGGTTTACAACCAATGAGAAGGCAGAACAGAAAGACTATTTAAAGACAGACAAACAGGAAGTAGCTCTCTTTCGGGTAAGCTAGGAGTACCACAGGAAGGGTAAGGTTTTTGCTCTGAGCTCTGACCTCTTGGCTTTCTCTTTTACATTGGTTCTGTGTTTCTTATTTAATAAGACGGTTGGTTACATCTACATGAATGAGCTTGCCATTTTATTCTAATTGAAAAATTCTAACATATTAAAATTAATGATAAATTAAAACATGCAGCTGTATCAGTGTAAGTTTCTTTTTGTGTCTATGTACATTTATACAGATAGGCCAAGAGGGAAAAACTGAGTACACCTAAACAGACCTGTTGCCACACTAGAATCCATACATCCTCGTGGGAGAATTCTATTTCTGTCAAATCAACTACTCGATGCTCATTTGTTGAATAATAGGCAAAGAGTTACCAGAAAGAACCAGCAACTTCTACTTTGATGTTGAGAATGTAGAAAGCTGATGAAAAAAAGACCAGATGAGCATGAACAGAATAGAGACAGGAGGAGAAAAGTCACTCTTTCATGGTTTTGACTAGAAAAATTTACAAGATAACTTATAAAAATTATAAATAGAGGGCTGTAGAGATGGTTCACCATCTAATGACACATAATGCTCTTGTAGAGAGACCCAAGTTTGGTGGCTAGCATCTCAGTCAGCAGATTAAAACTCTATAAATGTAGCTCCAAGAAATCTATCATCTTATAGTGAACCATGTGAGTTGCAGAACTCACATGTTCATACCTTCCCTACACACACACACACATACACACACACACACATACACACACACTTTATAATAAAAAATAAATATTAAAACTAATAAATATTCAAAATGGTACTTTCAGAACCAGTTATCTTTATGGAAATGGAAGATAACTGATATTTATTCACTTGTGATTTGCCCCTATAGGTAGACATAGAGGAACATGCCAGAAATGTTGCCTGCTAGTTTGTTAATTCACATTAATCTATGTAAGTGTCATTGGGTTAAACTTATATAAAAAGAAACTCTATCAGGAGGTATTTTTGGAAAAATTCTAATATATTCTTTTTTGAGATGAAATTTTCTAATGCACAAACAAATAAATTATTAAGCTGCTATCTGAGATGAAATGTCGATTGAAATATTTTAGATCTGTTTTTAGTCATGCTGACATTTTGCCTGAGGCCCACTGTGTAAACTCATCTATTATGAAAAATCTACAAGGAGAAAAACACGTTTTATTTGCATGTGGGGAACTATATACAGTGGGAATTTAAACATACCTTGATTTCCGTTCTTCTCCCAATTTACTACATAATATTACTTGTAGCTAGAGTTTTCCTGCCTGGCCCACAGTCAGGACAAATCTCTGTCACCCGCCAGTCCCACAGCTGCTTAGACCCAACCAAGTAAACACAGAGACATATTGCTTACAAACTGTATGGCCATGGCAGGCTTCTTGCTAACTGTTCTTATATCTAAAATTAATCCATTTTTTTATAAATCTGTACCTTGCCATGTGGCTCATAGCTTACCGGCATCTTCACATGCTGCTTGTCATGGCAGCAGTTGGCAGTGTCTCTCTGCCTCAGCCTTCCACTTTCCAGAATTCTCTTCTCTGCTTGTCCCGCCTATATTTCCCGTCTGGTCACTGGCCAATCATCATTTTATTTATACCGTGATAAGAAAAGAAAAGGTGAAGTGCTGTGGATATCACTGTGTAAATAAAATGCTGATTGGCCACTGTCCAGGCAGGAAGTATAGGCAGGACTAACAGAGAAGAGAATTGAGAGAAAAGGAAGGCTAAGGCAGAGAGACACTGCCAGCCACCGCCATGACAAGCAGCATGTGAAGATACCGATAAGCCACGAGCCACATGGCAAGGTATAGATTTATAAAAATTGATTAATTTAAGATGTAAGAACTAGATAGCTAAAAGCCTTAGCCATTAGGTCAAACAGTTTAAATAATATAAGCATCTGTGTGTTTATTTTATAAGTGGGCTGTCAGACTTCCAGGGCTTGGTTGGACCTGGAGAGAAAACTCTCTTGCTACAATTACTTTTCAATTAGCCTATTAAGCATACAAAGTAGTTATATATTTGTCATAGAAGCTGTTGATTGGATCTTCATCTCAATTCTGAGGAACTTGTGTCACAGAAATATAAAGTCTTTCTACACAGGGATGACACTAGCATTCCAAGCATTCCTACACATGGATAAACCCAACATGTAGGGTATGCTACCCCTCTACAAGATCTTGAGTGATATATTTGATTCTTTATGTGAGATATGAATTGTTATATAATATCTAAGATATCCTCAATCACACATCTCAGAGATGCTGAAATATTTGGGAAGTAACAGAGTGTTGAACTTTCTATAATATTATTGAAATTTAAGATAGAGAGGAACTTTTTGAGAAAAATTTTATGCAGGAACATCCATATACTTTCCTAGAAAAGCTAGACTAAGGGGATCTTGTTATCAGCAACTGGAAGAAAATCCTGTCAATCTATCATAGAAAAAATGAAAGCACTAATACATATATTTATTTGATCAGTTAGTACTACCTCCTTAATTAGTAGCACCTCCTAATAGGTTTTTAGAATGTTTAAAAATAATATATATTTTTAACAAATACAAATACATTGTCTATAAACATTTACTAATATCAAATGAGTTTATCTTTAAAAAATATCTTTTGCAATTTCAGTTTTTAAATAATAATTTTATTTATCTATAATCATTATCAACTTGTAATAGTTTATTCATAACTATTATCAAATATAGGATGAATAAAATGTTAATCAGTTCATTTTTCCAGATTAGTACAAATAATTACACCTATAAAATCAGCCTATTAGACTTGACAAAACTCAGGCCAGACAATTTGTTCACAGTTTCTCCACGTGGCTGTCCTCTGACTATATTTCTTATCCAATTTACATAATTGAAATGGGAAACTTTGTTTCATAACACTGTATTAACAAATGTTAAGTTCATATTAATTCCATTTTAAAATAAAAATCTTAATTACATTGAAAAATAATACACACACACACACACACATATATATATATATATATATATATATATATATATATATATATATATATATATATATTTCATGGCATGAAGTGATATGCCAATATTTCTTATCCATGATTTTTGTTATTATTCTAATGATTTTTCATGTTTCCACTTTATTGGTAGAGCACTGAAAAATTTGCTCAGTTGTAGAACAAATTTATCCAGGATGATTTGGACCTATGAGGAGCTTAACTCATGTTCACAGTGTCTTCCTCCTTCTAATCACAGTCAAATGTTTGGAACCTAGCTTACACACACACACACACAAAAAAAAAAAATAACAACAACAACAAAAGACTAACATGGAGGAGCATCAAAGGAGAAAAGAAAATGAGGAAGTCTGTTCTCTCAGAAGCATTTGAAAACTTATCACTATCATGAAATATATTCATTAGTATCTATTCTCAAAGACACATTATCTAACTTCAACCTGAAATTTAATAATTTGTGGGAAACAGGGACTTTTTAATGTCCAATATGATTTTATTATAACATTTTGATTTAAGATGTAGATATTTAACTGCATGCAAATCATGAAAGGAAAGGTTAATTATATCAACTCTGCTTCAGTTATATCACAGAGCTTAGCATACCCCTTGACACCACTGTGTAACTTGATTATAGCTATCTTGAGTGATCTTAATCAGTGGCAAGGTCAATACTGTTAAAGATTAATCTGTGGAAAGTTCAGGCTCTGCCTGGGTTATAGAAGTCTGCAGGGAACAAGTGTCAGATGAACTTTAATGAGATAAAGCTGAGTAAAGCACAAAAGTCATGATTTTCCATGATCCTATCAGAGGATGTGCTCACTACACAATGAATTGGTTTGAAATTCAAGGAGAAACAAGTTTTTCCAAGACATAGCTGAGGTAGAGCATGTGTAAAGAGGCATTAGATTCCATACAAGTGAGGAAGAACAAATTCAAGGTGAAAATTTAATGAATTAATAATTAAAAAACAATCAGTGTGACTTATGCATTAGTTGAGAACTCTTGGGAGACCCAGACCAAAAAAAAAAAAAAAAAAAAAAAAACAGCTTCACATTCACTTGTAATTCTTTTCTGTTGTCCTCTGTTAACTACCCTCCATAAAAGATTACATGTAAAATGGGTGACCAGAGGAAAGTCTATGTGAGAGAGAATGCTCTGCTGCTGTGGGAAAGACAAAAACTTCACCTTGCTATATGGATCTTTCACATCTACAAAGAAAATATTGAGGCTTTGAAGTGACAGGCATGAATACAGTAGTCCTTCTCTTATGTCATAGTTCATTGTTTTTGCTGTAACAATACACCATACAGAATATTGCTTATAGTCAATAGAAAGTTATTTCTTACAGTTCTGGAGGCTGGAAAGCTTAAGAGCAAAGTGCCATTAGATTTGGTGTCTGATGGGAGCTATAGTTCTGGTTGATAGAGGATGTTGTCATTTGTTCTCAGGTAGGCAAAGAGCAAAATGTCCCAGGGTCCAGTCTAGTATTCCCCTTCATGAGGTAGAGCGAAAAGATCCCACCCCAAGTACTATTATTTTGTGGCTAGGATTTCAATATACAAATTTGGGAGGACAACCGAAGACTCTTCAGCACATAAGAAAATATTCTTCAGAATAAGATTAAATAAAGAAAACCTCTGAGAAAAAGTCACAGCAGTATCATCATAGATCCCCTGTCAATGAGATAGATAAAATGGACAGAATGTTCTACCTAACATAGGCCTGTCATAGTTATAAGGGAGAAAGATGCTCACTAGGAAGGAATGGCTGGAAACCTTACTGCTCATCAATCACAATGTCTATCCAGTAGTGTGTGTAATCAAAGGGAACAGAACAACAGCCACAACTCGTAATTGCAGCCAGCAATCATTGACCGTCATGTCACAATGGTTTTTCTAATACTTTTGGAAAAGCAATGGAATGTAAGACTACTCATTATCTTTGGTAAATATATAAGAAGGGTTGATGACCTGGAATGGAGTATTAACACATGAACTGTCTTGATCCTTGGCACCTATATGAGTAAGCACTGAACTAGGCCCTCTGTATAGCAAGAGATTTGTGTGACTTGATCTGCTTGGGGGCCCCCTGGCAGTAGGATCAGAGTCCATCCCTGCTGCATGAGCAGGCCTTTTGGAGCCCACTTCTGTGATGGGACACCTCGAACAGCCTTGGGGCAAGGGGAGAGGGGCTTGGACCTGCCTCTACTAAATGTACCTCCCCATTGGAAGCCTTACCTTCTTGTAGGAGGGAATGAGGGGTGGGTTGGGAGGGAGAGGCTGGAAGGCAGGAGGAGAAAAGAGGGGGATCTTTGGTATGTAAAATGAATAAAAAAAATTCTCACTAAAAAATAAATAAATAAATATCTGTCCCCCCAAATAATAAACCAGTATTAGTGTCATAATAAAATAATAAAACCAGCAACAAAACTAAAGCTCACCAATTAATTACCAGAAAGAGGAAAAGTCAGACTAATCTTCAAAAACTAATATTCTACCTCCAGTGACCAGAAATCAATAAAAGTTATGAGATAGATAAAGAAATGTTAAAGAAAACTATGCCAAAGAATAACAACAAAATAGAAAATATGGGTGTTTGAACTACCAGTCAGTGTTTTTAAACAAATTGTGACCTCTGAGTTAAATGAGCTAAAAGAAATGATAGAGAGATGCGTGAGTAACATGGCATTTCAACAAAGACATGAAAATCCATAGCATAGACTTATATATTGGATACAGCCAAGGAAATAATTATGTTAAGAATATCAGTTAAAATAACATGCATTAAAGCAGAAAAAATCAAAATGTAGTGTCCCAGTGAGTAAGAGCTCTTGTTGGGCAAGTATGAGGAGTTATATTTTGATTCCAAAAAAACTATTCCTGAACATGGTTGCCTGTGACTTCAGTACTATTGGAGGCAGAAGCAATAGGATGATGGAGCTTGATGTCCAGTTAGACTAACTAGAAAGAATAAACTCTGGGTTCCAGTGGGAGACTTTGTCTCAATGGAATAAAATGGAAAGTAATACATCTCACATCCTACAGTGGCTTTCATGTGAGCACATAGGAGCAAATACATGTGTATGCAGACCACACAGACATACATGACTCATATCACACATATAAACCACACACACACACACACACACACACACACACACACACACACACACACACACACATACACAAGAGCACCAAAAAGCTGGGGGAAAACTATCTAACATACATTGAAGTGGAGTCTTAGAAAATACACATAAATAACAGGGATAAATATATATGGAAAAATATTACAATTCAATTTCAAAAATCCTAAAATGTTCAAAACAAATATTCAAAAAGCTTAAAATTAAAGAGATCAGCAAACAAACTTGCAATTGCTGAAGTATGCATAAAGGGAGAAGGAGAAGAAGAATGATGGACTAACGGGGGTAGGGAGAGAGGTACTATTTGAATCTAGAAGAAAGATAGAGGTTTTTAAATCCAACCAGAAGAAATAAAGAATATCTATCATTGTGGTTTAAATTTTGTTTATCTCCCCTAATGCCCATGTACTAGAAACTTAAACTCAATGCAAATGCAGAAAAGTAAAGCCTAATAGAAAGTGATGGGTCAGTTAAAAGAAGAGCTGCCCGAGTGGATTTCTTTACCTGTGTTCTACTCCCATATTGGAACACAGGGTCCATCACTTTTGTCCTGATGACTTCTGTCTTTCCTGGACACAGCAAAAAGGCCAGATATCAGATGCCTTCATCCTAAGATTCCTGGCCTCCTCAATTAGGAGAAAATGATTTTCCATTCTTTATAGAGTCCCTAGATCTGTAGTACTCAGTTATTGCAGGATCAGGCAGACAAAGAAACACTACAAACAGAAGAATAAAGACAAGCATTATAGTAGACTTCTCAGGAGCTAAGCAAGTCAGAAGTCAACGGAATGACTTATTGAAAGTACTGAATAGGGAGAAAGAGAGAGAAAAGCCATCAGCCCAGACTTCTATAACCATTGAAAATATCTTAACAAAATGAAAGTGACATAAAGGCTTTCCGACAAAAGCTGAGAAAACTCATTGCCAGTAGATACAATATAAGAAATATTAAAGGGAGCCCTTGAGGCAGAAGGAATATGAGTCCAAATGGAAACTTGAATCTACACAAAGAGATTGTGAACCCTGGAAGTGATAAAAGTGAAATACAAATAATGAACTCTTTCTAAAGGTTTATTTGGTTCCAGGAGCAGAGTCTAGTGTTTTACTATATTTATTTATATAAAGTGTTATCTTTTGCAACCTGACACTTCCAGTTTATGCCATATTTGCCTTATAACAATATATTATTTTGCATTTAAGAAAATGCCACTATTATCTTAATTAGAGTAGGAAGACATGGTCATGTCAAATTCATAGAAGTGAATCTAAATAATTAAATATTTCTATCTAAAGATTGACAGTTGTGTTTTAAAATGACCACATTAGGAGGAAATCCCACAGAATTAACATGTTATGGCTTTACCTTTTAAAAATGCTTCATTTAAGATAAGGGCTAAATGAAGAACAAGGTAAAATATTTAAATTGAGGTACAGGTACTGAAACTAAAGATTTGTTTATTGACATGCAGAAGCATAAAGCATTGTAACAGGTGCATGAAAATCTCTGTCAACTGTCTCCAAATCTTGACATTATCTGAAATTCAGCCAAGAGAAGCACACTCCTATTGTGGGACTAAATGTCTCTCAGTTGATTTCTGTTCTTAAGTCAGACTCTGTGTGTGGCTTTTAGGCATTTGGATTTGGCATAAGATACAGAGAAATGGGCCTTTGATAAGCTTCTATATGTACCCCATTTAGAATTCAAAGAATATTTTCTTGGCTAAATAAAAAAGGGAAATGGAAATTTACAAAATTGAGGCAAAGATTAGAGCAATAAAGTAAAAATTTCTCCAATCATGATAATTAGGATGTAGCTATACATTAAAAACACAGCAAGTTACTTATCCACCCAAATGCTGAAACAGAACAGGGAAGAACACCCTAAGTGAGGCCCCAAAGACATCACTACATATCTAAATATATAGCAAAAACATGAAGCATAAACATTCCTATTTAGTGCATGACCATATAAAAATTAAAAGCATTTTAAACAGAAGCAAATATATTGAATAAAATAGAAACATTTCAGTATTACTAAACAAGAAATGATAGCATCTCTAAATTAGCAATTATCCAATTCAATCTAGTTCCAAATCGTAATGGGAAGAACTCATTGTAAGTGGGCTATGTGCTGAACCTTGTTCTTTTCTCTCTAGCTTTTATTACCTATCAAAGCTTGGCTTCGGCTCAGATGCTCTATTTACCAAGCTTGGGCAACTTAGCACAATCTCTCAGTGGAGGGCTTTTATGTTTCAGAAGCTCCCTGTGAACACAGGCCACTAAACAATCAGCTTCTGTACATACTCTCCTAGGAGCATAGCTCTTCCCTCTTTGTCCAATCCATTTGCTCACCCAGATATCACTCACAGAAGTTTACACATAGAGAAAACCAAGGGAGGCAAAGTCCAGAGTTAGCAAACACTACAAATGTAGGAAAGGCTGGAATTGGGGCAAAGGTTATGGTTGAAAACCTATTATCCACGATTTGACATTCTGTCACACATATCAGATACTTGATATGGAAGCAGATAATAAATGTATGCAGGAATTGAGAAGTAAAACATAAGGGAATAAGACCAAAAATATCACCTGTATCCTGTATCCTGGTCCAAGAATAACAGGAGTAAATAAAACAAAAGCAAGGTAAATCAGAATAACAACCCTGCAGTTTTAATGCAGTTGTAGAGGAAGCAGGACTGAGTGACTGGAGGCAGGTGTTGAGGCCTTGAGTCACCCATTTTCTGTAGGTAAATAAAGTAGGAGATATTTTACTTGATGTTTGTAAAACCAAAAGAAAACCTGACTTGGGCTTCTAACACTATAAAAGACAACTTGACATTAATCTGTAAGAAACATTGTTCTTCACTTGTGTAAGTTTGTGCTGCCTTATGAAGAAAGGTAAAATTGGATGCCACTCCTACTGTCATTTATACAGAAGCTTTCTATTTGTATTTGCCTCCTTTATTGAATAGATTACTTAGTTTACAATAATAATTTATCTTTGCTAATTCAAAAGAACAATCCTGCAAATTTTGTGAATTATACAGCCACTTTAGCATGCCTTAAAGTAAGTGGACGACACACACATTTCTCTTGCAATACACAAGGTATCTGTTGATCCCATCTCACAGCAAATCAAAGTCCCGGTATCAGTGGCACTATTTTGTCTGAATCCAAACCATCAGCTGTTCTGTCATTTATGGCCGGAACTCAGCATATCATACTTTCATTTTGTGACATGCTTTCTTACTTGACTCTGACCATAAGTGCTGTTTAAAAAGCAGTGATTCCTGAAGTAGACAGATCACCCAATGCATTTTCTAATATTTTTAATGTTCTCCATACTTCCGTCCCTCATTTCTCTTCTTTTAGAGAGGTTCTTCACTCTGGGAGGGTCAGATAGGTCCAGCTCTGTCTCCCTGTTTGCAAGCTTTCACATATTCATAGTTGGGCTTATGAAACTCTCAGGGCCCCCAGCACCAACTAGCCAGCATCTCTTTCTCCTATGTATGAACATTATCTCTGAAAAGTACTTCATTTTTGCCTCTGACTTTGAATGGCTTTAAACTCTTCCTTTGCTATTAAACGAAATTTTCCTGAATGCTTATCACACTTAATGCGTCATGACACTTTAATGTTCTCCATGCTTTCAAAATCTAGTTAACAATTTTTATGTTAAATCATTTTGTGAAAATAATTAATATAATAAGTACTCCCCAACTGAACTTCACTAGCTGGTTAAGGCATTTGTTCCAGGAGTTGGGACTTGAGGAAAGACTGGGAGAAAGCTGTCCCAGACTCCTCCCTTCAAAGTTCTACCTTTAAAAGAAAGTCAATGAAATGATTCCTAATAATATTCTGCTATACTCATAGACTGTCGCCTTGCACAATTGTCATCATAAAGGCTTCATCCAGCAACTGGTGGAAACAGATGCAGAGACCCACAGTCAAAGATTAAGCAGATCTAGAGAATCTCACTGAAGTGGAGGGGGGTGTTGTAGGAGCCAGAGTGATCAAGGACACCACAAGAAAACCCACAGAATCAACTAACCTGGGCTCATAAAGCTCACAGAGACTGAATCTACAAAGAGCCCACATGTGTCTGACCTAGGCCCTCTGCATATGTGTTATAGTTGTGTAGCTTGGTCTTCTTGTGTGGCTCCTGACAGTGGGAACAGGATAAAACAAAACAACAACAGCAAACACTGTGGAAAGGGACTCAGAAAGACTTAAATGCCAGAAGTCAGGAAGAACTGGGATGCAAACCGTGAGTTCTGGGCATGACAACAGGCCCTTGAACTCATGAATTCACAGCAACTGTCTATGTGTGAGTGTGATAAGCATATAATACCTCCCCCACAGTGAGTAATTATTGAGAGTTGGTGGCTCATAAAGGAGAAAGGGTCGATTTAATTAAGGTGTATGGTACCGAGTGTGTTGACTATACTCCAATGACAGACTATACTTCCAGGCATTTATAGGCAGCACTAATGAGACCCAGAGGGTCATAAATTTATTATGTAAAGAGGACATGGAGTTAGGAGGAGAACATGAGAGAGCTGAATGAACTTTGCGATAGAGATGAAGAATGGATATGATCAAAATATTGTGTATGTATGCATAAAATTGTCAAAGCATAAGCTTAAATTACTCTTTTAACAAAAGAAATGAGATTTTTCTCAAACAAATGTGAGCTAAAGAAAAAGAGACTGAGACTTTGTAATTAGTCTGGTTATATCTTTAGTCAGAAAGACAGCTCTGAGATAAATACAAATGGTAAGTGAGTTTCTAGGACTCTTGGCCATGTTGTAGTGTCATAATTAATTACATTATCACCTATGTTTCATGATGGTGAAACCAGTTTATTAGGGGCCAAGTGACTGCTTCATTTAGTTGTTGATAGCAGTCAGGGTGACCACAAGGATAACACTGGATCGCTTATAAGGAGATATAACCAAGTTCAGTCCTTGAAACTCTCAAATTTGAGTGAGATAGCTGCAGAAATTCTACAAAACTCTAAGACAAATCCCAACTCCTTCTAGACAGGCCCGGTCTTAATTAAAATCAATCACAAATTTTAATTGAGTGGGCTCCAAAATTATAACTGTAGTTGAATTTGCAGCTTCATCAATTCTGTCATTTAAAGTTTAGGACAGTGCTGAGGAGAGACCAGGAGCTTCATAATAAAAGTGTTCAGTGGGTCGGATGCATGAGAAAATCACCTACCCTGTTCTTATCTTACTAGCAGTAAACTGGTCTGGTCTCTAAGGAGACCAGATTCCATGGTGTGAGCACCCTGCAGTAATCTCAGCTTGCAGAGAGAACTTGCCTTCAGCTGCTCTTATATCTCAAACTACATCACAGCACAGCAGGAAGCAGGAATGGTGATATAAAACATGCGTGAGGGAGTGCTTACACATCTGAACAATTTTAAGACTTGAGTGTATTTCTGTTGACAGTTTCCAATCCAAAGATGGGGTATGGAATGTAGTCTACCTTTAATTAAAACATCCAAAGCCCAATCTCAATTCTATACTCTACAGAAACTTCTATAATTCCCATTTATTTGTTACAGTGAGTTAAAACCATATTATATGACAGTAAACAGTATCGGAGACAAACATTTTTTGCATATTATCATATCCCATCTATTCAGCATCAATCTTCAATGAGATTATTAACTATTGTCAAAATTTTATAAATAAAAATGGTTCACATAAGCTCATTTTTCATGGTAAAGCGGTCATTAGGCACTAAAGCTTATGTTCAAACCTACATCAATCTCACGTTTCCCTTTATTTTTCAAACATGTTCTGAAATAAAGCTTTATGATTAAGAAGTAGTTCTGTTATCAAAGCATCCTTACTATAAGAAATCACAAAAGAAGTTTAGTTAGATAAACTAAGAATTTTGCAAAAAGTACAATACATCAATATATTTTTGTGAGGTCATATTTATGTTTTAAAAGTATATTTATTTTCCATTTGGTTTAAGGAGTTGCTTTATTTTTGTCCATGAGAACTCAAGGTAAGCTAATATCTTTCATTGAGACCAGAGTCCCTTCCTCCTATGTTCAAGATGCACAGTTTTTAGATTATTTGACAAAGATTAAAAAAATAAAATGATAAAAATAAACAGTATGTCCCAGCATCTTATTTTCTTTTAAGTACTCCCTGTGTCTTTTCTATTTTACATCCATATGCAATGTCTTTGCCCTGTTCCATATTCCCAAACTTCACATCCTGTCCCAAAGCCCATGCTGTACTGACTGAGTCTTTTTTCCACTCTCATCCTTGGTCATTTCTAATGTGCCATTGGGTGGGATCAGGCTAACTTCACATTAGTCACTTGTATCTTTCTCTAGCTTCTAAGGCAAAAATATCACCTTTCTTTCCTTTTGCCATGTAAAAGCACTCAGTATTTCACAGACAAGAAAGCTCAGAGGACTTGATTGAACACATGCTTTGGAGTCTTGCAGATTTGCTGCTGTGTGAATTGGGGCCCATCATTGAACCACTCTGGCTTTTATGCTCCTTAACTGTGAAAAAAAAGGAAGAGCAGTGTTTCCCTCTGGTGTTACCATGAGGACTTGATGAGACTCAGTCTCTAAGTGACAAAGTACTAGGAGATTTATGATCCTAGCATTACTCATTAGCTGTATCCTGTAATGAAAAGAACTAAAATTGCATTCATTATATGGTAGCAGGACTGAAATAACCATCCATCTATGAGCTATGTGTGTACATGGGTCTATGTATGAGAAAAATGCAAAGACACAGAAAGAGAATCTAACAAAAGAAAATGATAAAGATAGCAAAAGGAAGAAAGTTGGCACACACCAAAATGGTGTTTAATGATTATTAGTTAAATGACTTCTCAATGAAAGCACAATATTAAACAGTGATTACAGAATGTTCCAATGACATCAGTTCTGTGATGACAGAGAAAATGAAGCATAATTCAAGGTGATGCCTGCATGATTGGATTCTGGAATCTTGCAAGGAGTATAGGAGTAGTTGGAAATCTAAAATACAGTTAATTCATTAAACAGTCATTTTGAATTTCCTCCTAACTCTACAATCAAAACAAAGACATTTTCATCTTAGACATGCATTAATTATTCACATTCATTGAAAATCTAGTCAATTCAGAATATAATGGTGTTTACATAAGTTATCACTACTCTGCTATGTTTAAAGAAACGCACAGCAAACAGGGAAGTCTGCTGAACACACACCTTAGAATTAACTTCCATCAGAAATGCTAGTGGGTTGTTTACATTTTAAACCTCAAAATGCATTCAGGCGTCTCCCCAGAAACATATTTGGGAAGCTTTCTTACTAACTTAGGAAACTCAAAGTGAACATGAAGCTATTGACAGAGGTTCACAATTGTCCTGGCACACTTGCCTTGGCCTCTTTCCTGGTGGCCTTTTTGGAAGGAGTTGCTTTTTGCCTCCCACACTTTTGTGGTCCAATCAACAACTGGGCATATGGTACAGCAGATGGGCTCTGCCCTATACCTGGAACTGTCACCAGCAAGTGCGATCACAGGTTTCTCCACTTCGGCATGAATTTAGTTACTGTTCTACTTGCAAAGCAACAAACATGTATCCATCTTCTGATCAGGGGAGCATGGCAGAAATTTTCAAGGGTGAACATAGTCACAAAAAAGTCCTGCAAAAGATTGTCTCATATTTACATCCAGTTCTTATTTCTGACATTTCTCTGACTAAGACGTTTCTTTTCTGGCACTGAATATGCACTTTATGTACAGTACTTCCATTTTTCCATGTCCTTCCTTCAGCATGCCGCCTGCATGAGTTTGTTCCATTTTCCCAACCAGGCCTTTCCCGTGTTTTATTATGTATTCAAATGTTACTTCTCCTATGTCAGAATAATGGATTTTTAAAAAAAAAATTAAGCCAAGTTTCTATTTATACATGTTTTGAATTCTGATCTGTTTGTCCGGGCAGACTCTTGAGCTTAATGATCTTTGTTCACATCAACTCATAATAGTGCTACCTGTAATAACAAAATACCAAACAGTCAGTAAGTTAAAAGAACATGGGCTTTTCTCAAATATGAAAATCAAACTTCCTGATGTGATCTCAGTATTAATTTTAGATGTTATATTTGGGGGTTGGAAGACAGGAGAAGGGATGGAGTGATTCTTTCACTATCTAGCCACCGTGTTAGAATTTTCATTGCCATGGTAAGGCATCTGACATAACAACTTAATAAGAGGAAATACGAAGTTCAAAGAATACTCCATATTCTTTGGCTTCACTGATTTTGGGGTTTCATGAATCACACCATGGCAATGGGGCAGGGGGGCTATGGCACACGCATGAGCCAGATAGAAAACAGCCAGATGTTTGCACTGCCTTGCTATCTCCTTTTCCTTTTTTTTTTTTTTTTTAACTTGGTTCCCAAGCCTGTGGAACAGGGCTACTCACATTGAAGTTTGATATCACCTCTTAGTTAATACGAACTGAGAACACTGTCACATACACTTGGGTGCATGAGAGGGTGTGGGAGTGCTTTAGTATTCTATTAGGTGTTTCACAATCCAATGAAGTTAGGAAACAGTGCTGGTTAGTTTTTCTGTTGTTTCTGTTAACTTGACAGAAGCTAGAGTAACTTGGAAATAAACGACCTCAATTGAGGAAATGTTTCTATCAGATTGATATGTAGGCAGACCTGTGGAGATTATTCTCTTGATTAGTAATTAATGTTGGAGAGCCCAGCCCATTGTGTCTGGCACTACCCCTGGGTAGGTGGTCCTGTATTGTATAAGAAAGCAGGATGCGTAAACCATAGACAGCAAGACAGTAAACAGTTTCCCTTATTGACTTTGTATCAGCTCCTACCTCCAAGTTACTGATCTGCTTGAGTTCCTGCCTGGGTTCCCTCAATAATGGCCTGTGATATGTAAGCCAAATAAACCCTTTCCTCCCAAAGTTGTTTTTGGTCATGGTCTTTAGCAATAGAAAGCAAACTAATACAAGTTGAGCAAGAAAATGGAGTTGATTAAAGTCTCACTGGGTATATTTAATATATAGAAAACTTTATAGGGCAACATTTTATGATCCATAGATACATTCTGTGTTTAAAGGACAAGGATTTTTACTTAGTTCCACTAGGTTCTGCCTTAGCTGTAACCTCAGAAAAAGTCATGTACTTTTCAAGATATCCTAGAGTGATCAAATAAGACAAAATTTCAAAGCCATGAGCATTTTAGCCAATGCAATATCCTATGGTGTGCTCTTTCTCTGTGTAATTTCTCCTGAAGTTGTTTGATGGTGTTTAGTCTATCTTAATCTTGAAAATTTTTATTTGAGAATTCTCTTCACATATGTTGGTTCTAAGAATCTGTGACAAATACAACAAATAAAAGTGTAATATACAGTGGGGGTGTGTGTGAAAATGTGGGATGTTTGGCATGCAATGTGAAATTTCAAGTGCTATTCAAACATTAATATCTGTAGAAGACAGTTGGTTAGAATACAAAGGAATTGAACTTACATTCACTGAGGCTTTGTGGAAAAAACTAATTATCCAAATTCATCTAGCCTATTTTAACTTTTTAAACTAGGTTTAAAAAGTTGCATGAAAAGATAAACTTTTGATTTGCTAGTTTCTTCTTTTGCATTTAAAATCATTGAAGCCAGGATTTATTCTCCTTTGAGGTGAGATGAGAAAATACTTCTAACACAAAATATTTACAGACTCCTAACAGGTATCTGCCTACCTCCTTGAAATGAACAAGTGTTCCTTCTACCCAGAGATCACACATCTGCATCATCCCTTCACATTCTCTGGGAATTCTCCATCAGTTTCCAACTGTTTATCCTTTCACCTCAAACTTCACAATTTCACATCCCTTCACTGAATTCCTTCCCTTGCTGATGGGCTACTCACATGCACACACAACAGAAATCTGTTGATGACTAAGCAACCTACTGACCTATCAGTATAACAAAATATCATTTAGAAGTCACTTTATTGCTACTTTCTTTTAGTAGAACAGTTGTATTTGGTTTGATCCTTGGTCCCTGGGATGTCTAGTCTCAGGTGTTTGGCCACCTAAGCAGTCAGTGTCAGGTATGGGTTCCACCTCATAAGTGGGACTTAAGTAAAATCAGATATTGTATGGTTACTTCCACATTTATGCCACCATGCACTAGCATATCTTGTAGGCAGTACACTATAGTAGATCAAAGGTTTTATGGCTGAGTTGGCATTACATTTCTCCATGGGTAGCATGCAAGGTACCTGTCTTAGAGTTTTAATTGTTATGAAGAAACACCATGAGCACAGAAGCTTTTATAAAGAAAACCATTTAATTGGAGTGGCTTATAACTTCAGAGGTTTAGTCCATTATCATCATGGTGGGAAACATGGTAGCATGCAGACAGGTATGGCGCTGGAGAAGGGAATGAGAGTTCCACATCTTGATCCCTGGGCAACAGGAAAGGAGCCATCTAGCATACTGACTGTATCTTGAGTGAAGGAAACTACAAAGCCAATCCCCACAGTGGCACACTTCTGCCTAGAAGGCCACACCGACTCCAACAAAGCCACTCCTCCTAACAATGCCACTCTGTTTGGGGACCATTTTCTTTCAAACCACCACGGTACCTTACGATATCAAAGATGCTAGAACACAGGCATGAAGGCTCTAAGTAGGCACCAGCTCTATTTGCTCAAGTTCAATAAGTGCGTTGTGTATATGTTGTTTGTAGCAATATGGTCTTGCTGTCAGTTTGTGGAGAGTAACCTGTAGAGTTGGCAATAGTCTGGGTTATTTAGAATTTCCTTTGGGACTCATTTGGCCAAAAATGACATTGGACATAATCTATTCATGGTACTGGAAGTTTCATTTGATGACAAGAGATATAGAGCTGGGTATCTGTCTCCCCGACTATTTGGTGATTTCATTTAGACCACCTTCTTGTATATATATATATATATATATATATATATATATATATATATATATATATATATATATTTGTGACATATAAGTGACAAATACAATGTTGACATATAAATGCATACATATCATATTTATCATTCTGAGTCTGGAATAATTTTTGTTTAGCTTCATCCATTTATTTACAAATTTCATGATTAAATACATTAATTTCCATACTGGCCACTGTAATTCAAATGCTAATATTTGGTCTTGTTTTATCGAGTGAGTGTTTTGATCCCTTGTTTCTGTTGCCTTCTCTGGTTCTTCAGTGGGTGTGGTAGCCGATGGATGTGTGCTGTTTGGTAGGGAATTCTTCTGAGGTCCTCTTTGGGCTAGCCTCTGAGGATTCTTTGTAAAATGTGCTTCTAGGTACTCGGGACTGATGCTTGAGAATGGAGATGGGTTAGGAGGGAGGCTGGAGGTTATTTATAGGAGGGAGGAAAGAAGGATGTCTGCTGTGGGATGGTCTGTATGGCAAATTGATCTGATTGGTCAATTAATAAAACACTGATTGGCCAGTGGTCAGGCAGGAAGTAGGTGGGACAAGGAGAGAGGAGAATTCTGGGAAGCGGAAGGCTGAGACGGGGAGACACAGCCAGCTGCCGCCATGACCAGCAGCATGTGAAGACGCTGGTAAGCCACCAGCCATGTGGCAAGGTATAGATTTATGGAAATGGATTAATTTAAGCTGTAAGAACAGTTAGTAAGAAGCCTGCCATGGCCATACAGTTTGTAAGCAATATAAGTCTCTGTGTTTACTTGGTTGGGTCTGAGCGGCTGTGGGACTGGTGGGTGACAGAGATTTGTCCTGACTGTGGGCCAGGCAGGAAAACTCTAGCTACAGATGTCCCATCAGGATCTGCTTAATCCTCTGGTTATGGGCACAGAGAGTGAAGAAAGGCCAAACCAGGTAGTCTGATACAGAGCCGAGGATGAGATAGGGGCACTAGATTTGGAGGAGATGGAGAAGTGAAAATCTGTCACTTGCCGACCTGCTTGGCTGGCCTCCTTGCTTCTCTAGCAGACTTGGCTGGCAGGTTCTCAGGGAATGCCTGCTGAAGTTGGGGACTAGGGTAACAGAATGAATGGGGAGAAACACCAGAGGAGAACATCTGCAGGATCCACTGGAGATAAGGGCAGAGAGGACGGGGAGGCTGCAGCAAGAGGTCAGCTACAGAGCTATGAGTGAGAGTGGATCATGGATTTGGAGGCGAGGAGGGGGAGGTGAAGTTCTGCAGTTAGCCTACCTGCTTCCGGGCCAGAGCGGGTTATGTATTCCCACAGAATGCCTACCGAAGTTGAGGGCTAGCATAAAGCAATGAGTGTGGAAAAGGAGACTGCAGGGGAGGATCTGTGTGATCCACTGGAGATGGGCAGAGGAGTTCAGGAGGCTACAGCAGGTGATCGGCCACAGAAGTGCCTGTGAGCCTGGGAAATGGATTTTGAGGAAAGAAAGGAGAGGTGAAAACAGTCAGCTACCTGCTTCCCTAACCTGAGTCAAATGTTTTGTTTTTCCCAATTTTTCACTTCACACTGATACTTTTTCAAAAATATTTAATTTTTATTTTATGGAAAAAAATATACATCATAATTATATTTTCTTTAAAGATAGTTTGTCGGTGTCTGTGTATATAAAATTATACTAGGAATTTAATGTACTGTGATTTTTTGCAATAAAAAAGAATTGTAATCTTTGCTCTTTCATATGATAAATATGCTCAACATAGGTTTGAAAATAGTGACCCATATTTCAATGACTTGAAATGCCAAATTCACATTGCATTTCGACCTCTGCTTTGAGTGTAGGTCAACGTCAATTTGAACAAGTTTTTACTGAAAATGAATTGAGTAATGCTGGGCCACATATTACTCAGATTTCTGTCACTAATAAACACATGAGACAACAAACTTTTAAAGCAAATGTTCACTTTACCTTATAGTTTTTGGGATTTTCATCCATCATCATTTGTACCCTGTGATTTCAGGACTGTAGTGAGACAAAACATCAGGCACATGGCAGAGAGAACAAGGCATTCACTTCCTTACTAGAAAGGAGAAGATGAAGGAGGAGGATTTAGGGTAATACTATTCCCTTCAAAATGCATCCCTAAGAACCTGAAGATCTCCCACTAGACTTTTTAAGGGTCCTGCCACTTTGCTGTGGACTGAGGACTGAATTACATGGAGCTCTAGAATGTACTCTGCATCCAAAATACAGCAGTCACCCACATCTACAATCCACATCATTTATATCTATATATACAAAACACTATGGTACAAGTTTTATCTATTTTTAAACTATGTTAAATATTTTCTAGCATAACAGTCAAGACCCTTTCTACAACTTGACATGTGTAAGTATTCTACCTTATTTGTTAAATTGCTAACTTAAGTAAAACTGTTGGTGATATTTTAACATAAGAATTATTTAAGGGAGCTTATGAAATATTTAAAAATGAGGTTCAGGCTTCCTACTAATTAGGTAAATGCAAATTACAAACAATGTACTTTTGGGTGTTCATTGATATTTAATGGCACAATTTAATGTTAAACATCTGTTAGGCTGTAGAAAATCAGAAATATGGGAAGTGTGTTCATTAGTGTAGCTATTTTGTAGAGTAATTTGGCAAGACCTGGAAGAGCCAGAGAAGTATATTCTGCAGTGTTTCATAATTTGTTGAAAACAATAATTACTCATAAAGATAATCAACACCAAGTGCAAGAGCAAAAGTAGGTGACAAATGGATGGAAACAGTGCACTGTGTTTATACAAGAAAATGCAGTTGATTTCCATAATGAAGTGCAATGCACTGTACAGTCATTAGAGGTTGAGTGTGTTGCCGTGAATGAATTGCAATAAAACGAACGAAAAACATCAAGTTGAAGAATGACATAACGTGACAGCAATTTCAAGTTTTAAAATAATTCAAATGGTTCTTATTGTCATTTACATTAAAATACAACTCCGAAGAATAAAAAGCATGGGCAGGAAGGATAGACCACAATGTGTGCAGAATGGCTTTCTCCATGAAAAGATGCTTTCAGAGAGTGGGGAATGGGCTCACGGACAAAATAAAGGACTGTGCTTACAGGAAAGATGTTCATCTTTAAATTTTCTGACCAGGAGGAAATACCTTAAAGCTTTTTAATTATGAATTTGGAGATTAATTTTGATTTAAGCTGTTGCTACTAGACGTCCTTCACTCAAAGTCTGCTTTGTTTAATCTTACAAAAGGAAACACAACATTAACTATGGTGATGGCTTTTCTTTCTGTGTTGCAGTTTTTTTCTTTAACATAATGCTATTTTAAGATATTTAGAAAAATGTTTTAAAGTAGCATCAGACAGTATAATGGTGCAAGTTTAAATCTGTAGCCAGATATTTCCTGTCCTGACCACCCAGTCACAAATACCTGTCACCCGCTTCTAAAATTACCTCACGGAGGCTTGTACTAATTATAAATTGTTGGCTGACAGCTCAGGCTTGTTCCTAGCTGACTCTTACACCTAAATTGACCCATATTCCTTATTTACACTCTGCCACATGGCGGTGCCTTTATTAGCATGGCATGTTCATCTCCTGCTCCCTCTGCATCTGCTGGCAACTCCTGACCTTGCCCTTCTCCTTCCCATCATCCTCAGTTTGGTCACCTAGCCTATACTTCCTGTCTGGCTACTGGCCAATCAGTGTTTTATTAAACCAATTTGAGTATTCAAGTGACAAGTTTTTTACAGTGTACAAGAGGATTATTCCACGGCATAAATTCTTTTCAGTCATATTCATCCTAATTATCTTCATGTCCTCTTCACACTCCTGATGGCCTCATCTTCTTCCCAATTAGCCCTTCTCCTAATTTTATCCCCCATGTGTTTATGTATGTGTGTATATGTATGTTTGTATAAGTGTGTGTTTCTGTATGTGTGTGAATGTGTATGTGTCTGTATGTATATAGTGTGTGTGTGTGTGTGTGTGTGTGTGTGTGTGTGTGTGTGTTTACAGGTCTTGAGCAGATAGTGATAGATGTGATGTGTTCATGGTTGCAATGGCCATGTCATATTGAGAAGGTTCCTTTTCATAGCTCTCCTACACATCCTCCAGTTCACACAATCATACAGTCTTTCTGTCCACTTTCTTTATATGGGACTTAAGTATGTTAGAGATGTTCCTTTAGGACTATGAATTTAAAAGTTACTCACTCTTAGAACTTGAGCCAGTTCAATGTGTGTCTCTGCTTTAACCTTCAACCTCTGCAAAAAGAAGTTTCTCTGGCCAAGACAGAGAGCAGTGTTAATCTATTAGTATAAACATCCATATTTAGAAGGCACTATGATAATATGTCCATTTAGCGAAATACCACTACTAAATTTCTCTCTAGGACCTGCATCACCAACCGTAAGCTTTTGATTAGGTTTATAGTACGTGCTAAGTATTATGTTATATGTAGCAGGCCTCAGATCTAATCAGAATGTGGGCATTAACACCCCAAACAATGGTCCCTGTTAAATGGATGGGTACATTTTGCCTACAGGACTTTGCAATATACACAATCCACAGGGGGTAAAACTGTTGATGAACGTTCATCACCAGAGGTCTGCATCATGTCTTCTGCTGCTATGAAACCTGGAAAGCAGAGAGGAAGCTTCCAGGTCAGCTCTAGTTTGAATTCTGTGTCCTGTAAGCAAAATGTGTGACAATCTTAGCAATTGGTGTTATTATCAACTTCTAATGGACAACCAAGAGCAGTGAAAATAGCCTATGTTGTTTTGAGGTCTCTGGAGGCTTCCTAGCCAATAACTCATAGGGAATCAATCCATATTTAGCACTAAGATTTGTCAAGCCATGCAGGAGATTTCCATACAAACTAGACCATTGTTGTTTTATTTTAGTTATTGTATGAATTCATAGAGTCATGACTTTGATACATCTTGAGTTTTGGTTAATCCCCTAGCCCCATCTTTTCTACATACATCCATTCCATCCCAGTTCATCATTCTCGCCCCAAGTATCCCACGTCCACTATATTTCAATAATGACTTTTTTTTAACTGTAGACATCAAAGAAAGCAACACTCACTTGATATTAAACCTCAATGATTCCTGAATTAAAAATCTCTGATTTAAGTGATTTCACTTGGTGAGTGCCAACGAGGTAGCTATTAAAGCAGAAACACACTTTTCACTAATTTAGTCCATTTATGTTTTCACAAAACAAATTAGCTTGTAAAGTGGTCACATGACTTCTCTAAGTCATATCATTCTACCCTGGACTCTCTTCCCAGCACTCTCTTATCTCTGATGTCCTCCAATATTTCCAAGATTTAAAATTTACCTTTCTATATTTACATAATTAGTCCTCCATTTACATAATTGGTTGAATCATCATTTCATATTTGCTTTAACCAATATACTACTTAGTTGGAACATGTTTAAAATTCAATATTTATAATGCTCATAATTACGAAGTTTCTTGTTTTCAAATACTTGTGAAAAATACAAGTCTGATATTCCCTAACTTTCAAATTTTCTATGTGTATAATCATTGTGTTTCCAACATAGCTTTTGAAGCCAGCAATTTATTTCAGATTGTTTGTATGTGCTACTTACTTAATGTTCTTTATATAAATTGTAATTTTGTTTCATTGTAAATTTAATAACCATCATGAATCAATAGCAAATTCTTGGTCTAACCCTTCCTCATTCTGGCTATATCTACATCAACTATAATTAAGCCCATGCCTTCTTTCAGTTTCTCCAAAGAGGTCCATCACTTTAAAATTAATGCTCTTCTGCCAGTATAAGAACCTAGTCATGCAGGATATAGGATATATACAAAGGTAACATTTGAAGGCAAAGTAGATTTTGAGTATCTTCATGAATATTGTTTAATATTGTCCCAGAGCTCTGCATAATACTAACATTGATGCAGAATTAATGAATAAGGATAAGTGAACACATTTAAAATATTGTCCAATGTTTTTTCATGCAAAAATGAATAAAAGTTAAAAAGTGATTTATGTTTTGAAGAAACTGTATCATAGTTTCTAGGTGTCAGTTATAAGAGAAGACAAATTGATGAAAGCTTTCAGAACAGCATAAATGGTCATGTTTTAGGATAGAGTATATGTATCCAAGAAATTAAAAGCCTATATGTTTATATATTTATATGTGCACATATTTATATAGGAATTTAATATAATTTTAATTTCCTGCATTGTAGCATGTTGCTTAGCAACGTTTTTGAGCTTTTTAAATAAATGTAACAGTACAAGTTGATGTCAGTTACATTATTTCTTGGACTATTAAATATCATCTTATGCTAAATTATTAAAATATAGATCCAAGTGGCCTTTATTCATGCCTTTAGCAGTTAAAAGAAAGAGCATTTTAGAACACTGTACTTACTAGTAGTTGACATGATTGCAGCGTTACTATCTAACCACATTGAAAACCAGGGGACTTAGGAATGAGGTAGTTTTTTAGTAAACTGTTGATAAAGTGCTGAGTTTTCTGTGTGGCTTATATGCACTTTTTAACCACAGTGAAAGTGGAGTGGTGGAGTCAGAGACAAAGAGAAAAAGAGAGAGACTTGTAGCACGAGACTAGGGTGTGGTCCTGAGTCAGGGCATGCTTTCATTATTCTTTAACAAATCTCAACTCAGCTTGATTTATGTCCAATAAATGTATCATTTACAGAATTTGATATTTATGTGTATATTTCCTTCATGTAAATTAAAACATAAAGCAAAAGAAAAGTAAATAATTGACCTTAGCAGAGACAATCAAAACGTATTAAATGTTTTTTGGTTGTTGTTCTTGTGGGTTTGTTTGTTTGCATTCTTGCTTGCTTGCTTCTTAGGACATAGCAAACCAGTTCCTAATAAATCTTAACTTAAAAGGATACTGGAAGATCAAGGCCCTCTGAATCAAATAAGCAAGGCTCATAAGAACTCACAGAGACTGAAGCAGCAAGTACAGGGCCTATGCAGGTCTGAACCAGGTCCTCTGTGTATACAATATAGCTTCCAGTGAATGAATGGAGCCGGAAGGTTTCCAATTCTTGTGTCTGTTCATAGGGCTCTTTCCTTCTGTTGGGTTGTCATGTCCAGCTTGGATGTGATGGTTTTGGGTTTATCTTACATTATTTTATTTTGTCATGTTTGATTGTTATTTCTTGGAAGCCTGCTCTTTTCGAATAAGAGACAGAAGGGAAGTGGATCCAGAGGGAAGAGAAAGAGGGGAGAAACTGGGAGGAGTAGGGGAGGGAAAACTGTAATCAGGGTATAGAGAAGATAATCTATTTTCAATAAAAGGAAAGAAAGGAAGGAAGGAAGGAAGGAAGGAAGGAAGAAAGAAAGAAAGAAAGAAAGAAAGAAAGAAAGAAAGAAAGAAAGAAAGAAAGAAAGAAAGAAAGAAAGAAGAAAGAAAATGGCCAGTCACCTGTTACTCACCTCTGTCATTATTGTGCAAAAAGAGTTCCATTATGAAAACCAAGTGCCTATGGCTCTACACCAATAAAACTAATAACGAAAGCAAAAAAAATGATAAATTGTATACACGTATAAAATTTTCAAGGAATGGATAAAAAATTGAACTTCAGAAATTAGAAAGTTAATATACTGATTCTTGGAAATTGAAATATTTGAAAAGATATGATCAAGCTCATGAAAGAAATAAAAAAAAATCTAATAAAAAATTGACAGCAGATGAGCTCCAGGCTTCAAATCTGCCTTGCTTTGCAGGGCTTCCAGGAGCTTTCTGTTGTTTTAGCCTCTCCACTCCAATGAATGAAATGATACTGATTGAGGGGAAACATGTGACTTTAATAGTTTGATTTTTCATTGAATATTTTACTGTGTTAATGCTCATTATTTACACATTGGTATCATGTATACCGGATGTTCTGTCTTATGTCAGTAAAATCCACAGTCCAAAAACATCAATAAAAAATGAATAAACTAAAATTTCAAGGACAAGACTACCTATATTTCATATCGAACTAACATCTGAAATCAGCAAATATAAAGCAAATGACTTTCCTGAGATATCCTGAGTGACAAGTGAGCAAGTTCAATCCCAGAAGAAATTAGTACACAGAATATATTTGAAGAAGTAATTATCTAAAGTGAGAAACTCAATAGTTCTTCACACACCGAAATAAGAAACTTTTTGAAGTAAATTTGTTAATAGAGGGTAAAATGCAATCCTCTACATTCTGTTCTTAAGAATAAAGTACTTGCCTTACTTCACTAGTATCATAAGTTAAAAAAAAAAATAAAGAAGAAGGATGGCACCCATAAACATACTAATATGGAAAGGGGACATCACCTAAGGCCTCAACCCTACAAAAAGACTAGAGGCAACTACGGAATGCTGAGTGAGAGAAATAGTCTTCCCCAGGGAAGAGCACACCAGTGACAAAAAGAATTACAAACAAAATCTGTCCAACTGGAAATTTGTCACTGTTTAAGGGACCTGAAATCTATTGGGTGAGTTGGACATTGCATGGTTACAGAAATAAAAATATTACATTACCTGATTAAACTTATTTTGTTCAGGTGACTCTTCCCAAGTTAAAAATATTAAGAAACTTTGGTCGGTTGCTGGTTTTTAATCTGATTGTACTAACCATTGAAAGGTTGGTAAGTTTAGTCAATTGAAATTTCAAAAAGAACCATCTACACATTGTATTATTCTTGAAATTTTCTTTTCATAATAATGTATAATTAAGACTTTATCTTCATATCCATTATGATTTGGAGTATTTGAAAGCCACTGAAATATGTGGCTTGAATGGCATACTTCAAAAAATTGATACATATATGGATGTAATAGCCATTAATGCAAAAAAGACCATGAATTTGAAAGAAAGCAAGGAAGGATATGAAGGACAGTTTGGAGAGAGAAAAGAAAAGGACAGGGTTATGTAATTATGTTATAATCTCAAAATATAAAAGAAATCATTTTTAAAATGAGGCTGAAGGCAAGGCTGACACTATTAGATGGGATCATATCTGTCAGTGGATATACCTCTTAATAGCTCCAGTTCTTCCTAAGCAGGATCTACTTACTCTGAGCCTTGCTGCAACATTTCCCTCTGAAAGTCTTTGTCAGTGTGTTGAGGAGCACATGCCCATCATTTTATAAAACAGTTTATCTCTTATACTGTTTTGGCTTGGCTATTTAGTTCTTCTAACAACTTACCTAGTTCTTTTGCATTTCACTAACCAGCTCCGGCTCTTGTTGTCTAGCCTGAAGGACAAGAGACTTCAAGAGCCACATTAAGACTTTACTGAATTCCCATAAATAATTTGAAATACTTGATATGTTAGAAACACCTCAATATATCCATATTGTACACACCATTCTTGGATGGTAAAATGCAGTTTAAAGTACTCTTTCCACTAAAATTAACCAGATCATTTTTGCCTATACCCTAATATAATAATTTCATTGTTTTTTATTCATTTATGTACCCATTAAATATCCCCATTGAAATATAGAAATGTTATTATGTTTATATTCTTCTTTACCTTATTTACAAGAAATTGTATTCCTATACCATATCTGGAAAACCATTGAAGATTTTCTGTAATACAAATATGACAAGAACTCTTTTTTTTTTTTTTTTTTTTTTTTTTTGGTTTTTCGAGACAGGGTTTCTCTGTGTAGCTTTGCGCCTTTCCTGGAGCTCACTTGGTAGCCCAGGCTGGCCTCGAACTCACAGAGATCCGCCTGGCTCTGCCTCCCGAGTGCTGGGATTAAAGGCGTGCGCCACCAACGCCCGGCAGACAAGAACTCTTAAAGTTCATAACACAATGATGTTAAAAGCAAGACATTTTTTTATCTAGAATTGGATGGGACAATAGGTACTCAGATGTAAATTTTTTGTTTCTTTCTGAAATAGCATGTAAGAACCCTGCAGTTTACATGTGTAACCTAGACTTGGGTGTCTTAAAGTTGACCATTAAAAATTAAGAATGTTGTTAAAGTATCATGGATAATGGATAGAAAGAAGTGTCCTAGGCAAAAGGAGGCATAGAAAGAAATACAGAGAAATGGATTGCAATAGACTGGAACTGCATAGCAAGAGAGAGTCTGGTTGAAATAAAAGAAGTTAAAAAAAAACCTGAAGTAAACAAAGAATAAGATTTCTAAGCCTAGTGTTGGAATCTCTTTGTGGCTGCTTACAGAGCATGTTAATATTTCATCTTTATCATATATGTAAAGGATAAGTCACCAAAATTCCTAAAGAAAGAAATGTGTTCTCAAAAAATTCTCTTTAACTTTATGGAAAAACACAAATCATAGAGGCTGCCATCATGCTGAAGAGCAAACTGTGAGTCAGCTGGTCTTATTTTACAGGATGGAAGCTTATAACTTAGATTAAAGAGGTACTAATCCAGATGGAGAGAAGTTGTAACATGTGAGACAAGGAATATAGTGAGCAAATAGAAAATGGAGACAGATACTGATGAAAAGAACTAAATCAGAAAGTTTGGGCTTAGAATTCACTAGTCTTGGTGGGAAATATCACATGTTTAATCTTAAGCAGGTTAAAATGGAGGTTTCTATAATGCCCCTAATTATCATGGCTAGGCAGTTGGACATAAACTCAGAGGAGAGGCCTGGACAATCATTTAGCATTCATCCCACGATTTAGACCATACATACACATATCACAATAAAGTTAGTATAGAGGTGATATCAGATCTTCAAAGAAAGTTCCATTTCCATCTCATGCAATGCAGGAACAAATAGAAGGAGTCAGAATAGAAAAAAAAAAGGCCAGAGAAAACTCACACGAGAAAGTACAGTCACATAAGCAATGAATAAAGAACAAAAAGTAGTATTCAAAGTATTCATGAGGTTTAATATCACTATTTGGAGGTCTGTAGACAAACGGTGTTGTGTACCAAATGAACAAATTTATCCTGACATTTTTAAATGTTTCAGAATTTGGGATGTAGATAGAAGTCAAGGAAATCCATCAGTGGAAGGAAGGCAATCAGGAAAGACTCTTTTAGTCATATTTACATAATCAGAGAACTTTCAGTCTAGTTAGATAAATTCACCACACACACACACAGAGAGAGAGAGAGAGAGAGAGAGAGAGAGAGAGAGAGAGAGAGAGAGAGAGAGAGAGAGAGAGAGATATGCATATATTTGTATGCATGTGAAGAAGCCACTGGGTTTGTGATATTTGCAGGTATTGAAAAATGTGTGATACATTTGGAGCAAATGAGAGTTTGAAACACAGAGCATGTAATATGATGTAGGGTAATTGAGATGGCATGAAATAGGCTGAAAACACTTTGAAAATAAATAAAGAGCAACGTTCTAGTTACAGTTCAACGTTCTTCTGTATGTTGCTTTCAGCACTGAATTCAGCAGTACGACAAGACTGTTTTTACAGCACAATGAAATGTTGGGATACTTCTAGATGTGAACATGTGCCTACATAAAGACGCAGTTTCTGATCTCACTGCCCTTTCTTCAAAGAATCTGCCGTGTCCATTGCCCGAGGAAGCCATCAAAATTAAAGGCTATACTTTTTTCTCTAGGGCATCAAAGTTTTGATATTTTAGGAGTTCAAACTTTTGAATATAAAAATAATACTAGAGACCTTAGAACTAGGGTAATGCATACTTCATTTGAAACAACGCTTTTATTATTCAAGCAGGCTTGGGGATATCTTAAAAGAAAGATAACTTAAAACTCGGTGATTTAAACATGGTGCATCCCACTCTTATAAGCACCTAAGACTGAGATCCAGTCTGAAATGGACAGTTGCATTATTGGACAGTTGAGTCTTGACTCTTTCATGGTTTTTTCTTATAGGATTTTAATTTGGAGTTAACATTCATTTGTTGTTTTCACCTTTGAGAAACCCCAAATGATGGTGTTATCTCTTCAAACTAGGATGGTTGGCAATTTCAGCAGATGCCCTCATTTACAAAGTTGCATTCATTCCTTTTCTTCTTTGCCTTCAATCTTAGCTGCAACCTGATTTCCCCTCTAATTTATGGGTCTTTGGTAAAATTTGAAAATATTACTGCAAATTTAATATTATTTTTTTCTTTGTGTGTTTATGTATGTATATGTCACACAAGTGAATGAGTGTGTGTGTGCATGGATGTGCACGCGCACATGCGTGCGTGCGTGTGTGCGTGTGTGTGTGCGTGTGTGTGTGTGCATGCGTGTGTGTGTGTGTGTGTGTGTGTGTGTGTGTATGTATGCATCAATGTATGCTGCATCCCTACAGTGCATGTTTGGGGTTCAGAGGTAACCTAGGTAACCTGTTCTTGCCTTCTATAACCTCACCACCATACCCAGTTGTATGCTGGTTCTTGGCTTTGAATTCACATCCTCCCTCTTGCACAAGCTCTGTTTTCATTCAGATAGGCATCGGCTCAAATGTCAGTATTATTAACTTCTAAAAAGTCAGATTTTCCAAATTCAAGTAAATTTGAGTTCTTTTAAATTTGCGATTACAAATTTATGTGTATAATGTATTTGTTTACTTTTAATGGTAGATGTTTGGTCTCTGGGTAGGAAATTTTATAAGGACAAAGATTTAGCTGAGGGTTTCAGAACTCGGAATCCTTGAAACAGGATTTTATGCCAACTTCATAAAATTCCAAAGGTGTATTTTTATGTTCTTAGTGTGACATCCAAATTTCAAGAAATAAATAAAAAGAGAAGAAACAAGAATGTGACAGACAAATTACCTGGTTACAGACAGAACGTGTCGAAAGCAGTCTTTCCAATGTCAGAGGAGAGAAATGCCCATTATAAATATTGAGGAGAGTTGTTTAACCTCGCTGTTGTTAATTAACAGACTCAGGAGAGCTGTCTGCTAATGTGCTAAAGCCATGCCCCTGTTAGCCACTGTGCTATCTCACATCTAACCCAGTGATTTTCTTCTAGCATTTTCATTGTTTAAATTGCCCATGAAATCCTTGGTTTTCAGATCGTCTACAGGACAATTCCTAACACTTTGCTTCTTGCCTTGTTAATAAATATTTTCAATAAAATACTTGACACATAGTTGCTTGAGTGCTATGATATTTTATCTTCCCCAAAAAAAGTATTCTTAACTAAAAATAAGCCATTTGTTTAATGTCACAATGAGAAAGTTGTTCATGTCATACCTCTTCATGGATCTTTGGTCACATACAAAACTATGGTAACCTAGAAAAAAGGCTAAGATACAGTCACTGTTTTATGAATGGTAAGGTCTCCAATTAAGATTTAAGGATTTCATAATAGAGAAAGGAAAATTGACATCAAAGGTCATAATTTATGACCTACCAGCTTATAACTTATTAAACATAACTAGTTTCTCCTACTCTGGACGAATATAGAATTCTCCAGGCTAGGTTACAAAGGCAGTTAAAGCAAAGGAAATCTTCGGAAGCATGTGCTTGATCTTTAAGTTCTTGATAAGAAGTCTGGCTCAGAAAACCAAAATAAAAAATGCACTAGTACAGCCCAAAGTCATATTCCAGGAAAAGGAAATGTCCGAACTAAATTTTTTGAATGAATGCAAGGATGGACCTTGAACCTGTGCCTTTTTTTTTTTGTGGAGTCTGATACTGTTAACCTATATTTAAATTGTGTGGGCATTACAGAGCAGAGAGAATTTCATGGGGTGTCTGAAGAAACACATGTGTGTGTGTGTGCACACACATATTTGTGTGTATGTATGTATGTGTGTGTATGTATGTATGTATGTATGTATGTATATATATATAAGAACTTTTGAGTTATCATAATGTATAGTACATGTAACATGCAAAGTATTTAAATCAATCTGTAAGAGAAATTTTTCCAGTAAATGATTAAGAATGATACATATATACATTATGTATATGAATACATAACATGATATATATATATTATATATTATATATTTATATAAAGAGCAAGAAGTGAGGTGACACTGTATTTTATCTGGATCACAAATCATGCCTACATGCTCACTTTTTACTTTTATTAATAAAAGAAAATTTTACCATCTGTATTAGGAATGACTAATTTATCAGGTCCTTGCTTTTGTATTATATATTAGCTGCCTTTTACAAATTACCTTCTTATTCATTTACTGGAAAATTTCACTTACAGATTGATTTAAATACTTTGCATGTTACATATGTTATATATTATAACTCAGTGTTCCAATAAATATCCACAGTTTCAAAATAATTAAATTGGGATATAATAAAGGAGCTGAAATTCATTTACTTTCAGTCTTCTCTCAGTTTAGCTACTCAGTTGTTTTAATGACAGTTTGAGTTTTATATCTTTTTCTTGTCAAATTTATTTTGAAATCAGCTATATTGATGAGAAACGTACTTCAGAACACTGTCTTCACTTCTGAGTATTAGTGTGTGCAGCACGAATCTTAAAAGGTCTTATTAATAAAATCAAACCTGGAGCAAGGTATTGGGGTGAATGCTGGAAGATCAGAGAAGCAGAATAAGCCACAACCACCTCACCTCACCAATTCCTCAGCTGATCCTGTTCCCTCAGACTGGAAGCCTTCATGTCCTCCTCCAAATAGATCTCAGCTGAACTGTTTCTCAAAAGCCTGAAAGCTTAACCAGCTCTAGTTCCTCATCCTCACACCTTAAATACCTTTCTGCTTCCTGCCATCACTTCCTGGGATTAAAGGCTCTTGTTACCATGCCTGGCTGTTTCTAGTGTGGCCTTGAACTCACAGAGATCCAGGTGGATCTCTGCCTCTGGAACGCTAGGATTAAATGTGTGAATGCCACCATTTTCTGGCCTCTATATCTAGTGGCTGTTCTGTTCTCTGACCCCAGATAAGTTTATTAGGGTGTATGATATATTGGGGAACACATTATCACCAGAGATGTGTCTCAATTAAGCTCTTTGTGTCTGTCCACCTGGAAATAAAATTTTGACTTTTTAAATTACTGTATTCAACAATGCAGTCATTACAGTATATATTCTGAAGTAATTTTTGAATGAAATAAAAACATAATGATTTACTTGTTATTGAACCGAAATTGTACTGAAACTTGAGAATTCTTAGGTAATTGTCTTCCCACATTAATATAAATTAGGAATTCTTATATTGTTCATCTTCTACAGATTTCATACTGTATAAGATATTGACCTTAAAAATCATTACCATGCTTCTATACACTTATTCTAGGTGAAGATCACTTACATGCAGTGCATACTAATTTTATATACAGTTGTTATTTAATGAGTAGCCTCTGTATTATGTTCTTTATATTACAAATTTAAGGTAATCTGTTTTGCTAAAATAGCTCCTCTTATCACTTAATAACTTTAGTTCTTTTAAAAATTACTGTAAATGTAACTTGTGGAGTAAATATGCTGCATGCCTATGTGAGAGTCAAGAAGAAGATCCATCACATAAAAGGGTTATGTGCAGAGTTCTTTATTCCAGTGTCTGTTGATCTCATATTCTAAAGAGATGGTGGACAGATACCTATAATTTGATAATAGAATCTAAAATTTGTCCTCTGAGGATCAAGTCTTTATCTCTCTCATTTATGCAAAAAAGAAAATAATGTATCTTTTAGAAGAGAGTGAGAACCCAAGAATGTAAGACTCACTAGAGGGGAGGATGATTCTGCATGCTCCTCAGACATGGGACAAACCCACACCATCTGTTACCAAGGGGGAATGGTGATGTTCACAGAGGAGTTCAGCCCGTGCTTCTGCCATGGACGATTAGAACTGCTGATACATAACCTTACATAGGAACTCAGAGAAAAGGAAATGAACACATAATTCTGACCTCCAGAAAATAGTCTCATACAGCAAGGGTTCATTGTTATCCCAAAGAATCTGACCTTACTTCTCACAGGCAGACTCTATTTTCCTATTGTAGATGAGCAATTTCATATTGAACAGTTTCATTCTGTGACCCTATAAAGTGAAGTGAAAACAGGATTGTTGGGAAGTATATCCAGCATAAAAAGCTTCTTCTCACTGATGCACTGATGCCTGTAATTTCATTAGTCCTGGCTTTCCTGGAACTCACTATGTAAACCAGGCTCATCTTGGGGTAGAGATCTGCCTACCTCTCCCTCCCAAGTACTGAGGTTAAAGTCTGTGCTACCACTCCCAGCTCGACGGTCACTTGTTTAGGGGCGCAGCTTCACTCCATTTTAATTTACCACCCTATCAGTAAGATTTCTTAATATTTAAGACACCTAAATCTTGAAAAATGTTCTACCTAACATTGTCTATTGGGGACACTAATCCAATTCTTAACTCTATGGCATTGATGTACAAAAAAAAAAAAACACTGATAGCTAACTAAAGCAGGTACTTCACTCATCTCAGTGTGAGAGGACACTCACCATAGGTTCACCATGATACCAAAATAGGTTTGGTAGAACCTTTTTCAAGATTTAGGTGTTTGATAATTTTTTAAAAAATCTTAAAGATTCAAGTACTCCCTTTGAATAGTTCAGTCAAAAAACAGTAGCGGGTCTATGACTTGAATAAGAGGGAGGTTCAATGAATGAGCTAAGGTGGGCAATTTTCAATAGGGATTCCAAGAAAGACTTTATGATATATATATATATATATATATATATATATATATATATATATATATACCCAATAAGAGACATGCAAGCAACATACTGGATATGGCAAAAGAGACAAATGAATATTTGCTAAATGAAACAGTGAATGCCCTTTTACCATTCTATACTTGTGATAGTGAGTGTTCATTACTAACCCAACAGAATCTAGAATCACCTGGGATATAAGAGTAAAGACATGCTGGTGAAGAATTATGTGGACTAGACAGAGGAAACACCTGTGAAGAATTATTTTGATTAGTTTAATTGGGGTGAGATGACCCACTCTGGAACTGGCTAACGTCAGTCTTTGGGTTTGTATCCTACAGTCCATCAAATGGAGACTAGCTCAAGACAAGCAGTCGTTGTTGTCTTCTGTCTAAATAAGGATTCAATTTGACAAGCTTCCTCAAGGTCTTTCTGCTAAGACTCCTTTGACATGATAGACTGGACTGTAACCTAGAACTCGGAGCCAAATCAAACCATTTTCTCTTATGTTGCTTTTGACAAAGAATTTTATCACAGAAATAGGTAAACGACCCAACACACAATGATTTGCTAAATCTAGAGAAACTAAAAGAAGAGGAGGAGGAGAAAAAGGAGGAGTTAATGGAAAGGGAAGAGGAAGAGGATAGAAAAAAGCAAATATCAGAGTTTGATTTATTATTCTCACAAATTTTTGATGATCTAAAATTTATTATGATGTGGGTAAAGAGCTAACTAGGTAAGAAGCTGAAACTTTAATACTAGATCAGACATCTTAATGTCTGAAACATGATACTAATTCAACCACATTAAAGAAACTGAAAAATCATAGCATCTACTTCTAGTAGGAAGAGAACATATATTCAGAATAGTGCTGAAGGAAATATAGAGTAGATATGATATAGGAATTATTATATAGTTAGTAATAATATTTCTCTCAAACTTTTTGATGTATGATACCATGAAAAATTTATTCTTCCTTTCATTTGGGAATTAATTTCATATCATAAAAAGTAATATTTTAGCAATGGTTGTGAATTAGAAGTATAATTTTAATTCTTGCTAAACCCTGTTTCTTCCTGCACATCAACATTGTTAGTCTTTTCCTCAGTCAAGGCTTCAGTAAAAATGTTAAATGGAAACTTTGACTTCAGTGTAGTTCTCTGAAAACATAAATGACAGATCAATTAGATGGGGTTTTTTTTGTTTGACTATTTTTGATACTTTATTATTATCTATTTAAGGCTGATAATCAGATTGTCATATAGTTTAATAGACTTCAATATTCTTGAAATTCAATGTTTAGCTAAAGAGTTGCTTATATTGATTCAGGGTACTATGTAAGAACATTCTGTAAGTGATAAGATGTTTTGTGATTCATTCTTTGATTCATCCCTACATAATTATCTCCTCAATAGTCCATCTATTTCATAGGTTTATTCTAATTTCTAAATTCAAATATATTTAAAATACCTTTCCTATACTATCAATCCTCAAACAATAAATCTAGATCCTTTTTTTTTCTTACTTAGTTTTTATTCATAATCATAAACTTAACTCTGCAATCCAGCTAGGCTTGGGGGGGGCGTAATAAGGAGAACATGGAACCCAGAGAACTTCAGTGAGAGCGGAGATTACAGGGTACTGCGAGCAGATGGGGTGGGGGTGCTCTCCTGAGCTGCAGAAGGAATGGTCTGGTGGGTAGGAAGCCCGCAAGTCAAAAGAATTAAAGTTGTCCACAGTCGGAAATGGTGATCTTCTTGCTGATCTTGCCATTCCTGGACCAAAAACGCTCCATGGCTTCCCCAACGTTCATGCCTTCTTTCACCTTCCTGAAGACCACGTGTTTGCCATCCAGCCACGCAGTCTTGGCGGTGCAGATGAAAAACTGGGAACCATTTGTGTTTGGTCCAGCATTTGCCATGGACAAGATGCCAGGACCTGCATGCTTCAGGACGAAGTTCTCATCCTCAAATTTCTCTCCGTAGAATGGATCTGCCGCCAGTGCCATTATGGCGTGTGAAGTCACCACCCTGCCACATGAATCCTGGAATAATCCCGTGAAAGGAGGAACCCTTATATCCAAATCCTTTCTCTCCAGTGCTCAGGGCTCAGAACTTTTCTGCTGTCTTTGGAACTTTGTCTGCAAATAACACAAAGGAGACATGGCCCAAGGGCTCGCCATTCGGCCGTGATGTCGAAGAACATGGTGGGGTTGACCATGGCTGCAGGAAGCCGCGACAGATTAATATAAATCTGCTTAAAAAAAAAAACAAAACTTGAGATCATGAGAGGTATCTCACATTTCAAGTCATTGACAAAGAAGAGATGGAAAATTTAATGCATAAAGAGAAAATGCATGATTTCACAGTGAGTACCAAGGTCTTAAAATGAAGCAAAGTGAACATTTAAGCAAGATTTCTCTGTATAGACTTGACTTTTAGTAAAATATAACATGATATATTAATTATATTAAAATGCATACAATCATGTAATTCATTAAAATTTTGTGTAGAAATGACTTTGAGCAATGTATGTATTACTCTTAATAATTCTTTAACTTAAACCCTCTTTTCCACTGTCATGAATTATATTTACTGTTACACTTAGATGAATGTATATATATATATATATATATATATATATATATATATATATATATATATAGAGAGAGAGAGAGAGAGAGAGAGAGACAGAGAGAGAGACAGAGAGAGAGAGAGAGAGATAGTGTATATGTATACATACACATATTCTTACCACATAATCAGGGTACCAATTTACAGTAACTTAACTATCTAATTATAAATAGTATATTCACAAAATAGGTTTTATTATCTGTTCTTACAATCCAGGCTAAATACAATCACACAACAGTCTCTCTGCTTGAACTCTTATTAACAAGATGGCATACTTCCTAATTGCACAAGATGTTTGAAGCCTTGAATCTATGCAGAATCTAAGCTTTAAAAATAAGGCTTATATTTATAACTACTAGAGTCTGTGATTTTAAAATTTGATTGTTTGTAATATTGCTTCATTTCTCTGTAAATTGCTATGTAATTGTAAATTAATATTCTGACCAAGCCCAAATAAATTAAGCAGGTTGTAGATCAGCTATCTGTAGAATATTTTTATTAACTCATTCCTGCAACAAAAAGTACATTACATAGTAATGCTTCTGTAACTGCAGCATATCATGTGAATGTTAAGCAGTCCACCAGTGTGTTGCTTTGTCTTTTTATTTTAATAAACAAAGAACAACCACTGCAGCACCACCACCCCAAACAAGGAGGATGGAGGAATTCTGCCAGCTAACTTTGCATGTAAACTGGAAGATTTACTTGTGTCTTCAGCCTACTGGTCAACTCCATCATATTCTGAACTCATCAAGCTTCCAATAACCATACAAGCAATTACATAAGCTATATCAGTACATCTCCCCTTCCCTTCCTTCCCTTGCTTTCCCTGCCCTTCTCTTCCTCCTTATTCTCCACCTCTCATTCCTTTCAGGCCCCTCCCTCTCCATGTGTCTATCCCCCCCTCTCTCTTGTGACTTTCCCCAATGAGCTGTTAATATGTCCTTTTTTGTTTTCATGCATAATCTCTTTAATCCAAACCACATTTGCAAGTCCACTTTGCCTAATGAAGATATTCATAGGTTTAGAGGTAAAGAAATGAGCATCATTAAATGAGTAGTATATTATTCACAGCTATAAAACAATAACCATCCTCCTTTACACTAAAATTAAAGCAATGTTAGAAATTGAGTTTAGGAGGCTGAAGAGATGGCTCATTCAGTAAAGTGCTTGTGACAGAAATGTGAGGACTTGAGTTCAGATTCCAAAAACCCACACACAAATCAGGCACTGTGACCTATGTCTGCAATCTTGGCAATTACGGTGGGACACAGAGAATTAATGACTCCCTGAAGGTTTTTGGTCTATCAACCTAGTCAAACTGATGAGTTCCAGCCTCAGTGACAGACACTATCTCAACCAGTAAGGTGGACAACGATAGAGAAAGGCACCTGATATCAATCTCTGGTCTTCATACACATACCCACATTCATATGCACACATATAAACACACACACACACACACACACACACACACACACACACACGGAGAGACAGACAGAGACAGCGAGGCACAGAGAGAGGGAGAGACACACAGAGATAAAGGGAGACACACAGAGAGAAAATTAGAGCAGTAATTAGCAGATTTTAACAATCCAGCAGTACAAATTAGAGTTCAGATTCACAGTATAAATCTTCATAAGCTAAAAATAATTTAATATCTAAAATGTGACAGGAACATTTTCTAATTTGTGCTAAAGCAAATTTTTGAAAAAAGAAATCTAAAATCCATTATATTTCAAGCTATTAATGACTACCTAGAAGTTTGAACAGCACTAAATTCTCTACAAGATAATTTTTGTACACTGTTTCTACAGAGCTCAGTACTGCAGTGCTTCTGGATTCTTGGAGAAAATAACTAAGGCTAAACATCACCCACAAGGACATTTCCACACTGATGAATTAGTTTTATTTTGAAATAGTGTTTAAACTATGTTCATTAACATGTCTGTGTATGCATGTTTATATGGAACTTTATTATGTGTCAACACAGACACTTTTCTTTCTCAGACTGATATTTTTGGATGCTTGTAGCTGACAAGAAAAGAATTTACTTCAACAAGGAAATTCTCATTTTTTAGTATAAAACATTTAGACCCTGGCCCCTTTTATATTCTCTAAGAAGAGTGTACATAAATAAACATTTTTAGGAGTCTATGTGTGTATGTATGTACAGGTATATATGTGTGCATGCATATATGTTTACAGCTACATGTACACATGTATGCATGAGTGCAGTAGAGTGGACAATAGTGAGTGTCTTTCCATCCCAGGTGACATCTACCTTATTTTATGATATAGAGTCACTAATAAAGGTCTCTGGATCAATGAATATTTTTAAATGTAAGTTTTGTGTATTAATATTTACCATATTAGTAATTTAAACTATTTATTTAAACTATTTTGCTGATTTCTAGCTCTATCTTTTACCAGAAATTGGATATAAAGCCCACAGCATGAGTTAAAACTCATACCTGGCAATGCTAAGGTGGTAAGAACCTTAGATAAGCATTCTAAGTCATAGGGGAAAATCTACTATTATTCTAGGAACACAGCAGTAAAATTAATCCTAATAACATATCTCCATACCCACAAATCAGTGCATCACTCAGCCCTCATCAGAGAAGCTTCTTTTCGTAGTAGATGGTAATTAACAAAGAAATCAACAAGTAGGTAATGTGCAGAGAGTGAATAACTTCGAAGTATTCAGCCTCAAATGGAATGTCTTTATAAAAATCCTCCTTTCACAGGGCAGCAGTGGCACACGCCTTTAATCCCAGTACTCGGGAGGCAGAGACAGGCAGATCTCCATGAGTTCACGGCCAGTCTGGTACAGAGTGAGATCCAAGACAGGCACCAAAACTGCACAGAGAAACCCTGTCTCAAAAAACAAAAACAAAACAAAACAAAAAAATCCTCCTTTCGGGGTTCAGGGATATATGCAAATGAGGAGACAGAAAGATTTTAAGAAGCAGCAGTGGTGAATGACTCCAAGAAAAAGAGATTCTCTCAGACACAACAAACGCACAGAGACTGTGACAGCGAACACAAATCCTGCACAAGTTCAAAGCAGACCAAATCCCAGAGAAGGGGAAGTAGATAGAATGTCCCAACCCTGAGGAGGAAGCTGCTTGCCATGTATCCCTTCTGGGAAAGGGACTATGAATTTTCTCCCATGGAGTGTCACTGTGTATAACAGCCACAGACCAGGGTATGCTAGATGATCGGGAAATGTTGGCCAATACAAAACAAACTCCACATTTCTGGGTGTGGTTTTGTTTTAGTTGTGTATTTTTATTTGTTTTAGGTTTTTTTTTCTTTGTTTTAGTTTGTCTGTTTTGATTTTTGGTTTTTCTGTTGTCTTATTTTATTTTTGAGAAAGAGAAAAAAACATGAATTTGGGTGGAAATTGGGGAAGATATGGGAGGAGTTAAGGGAGGAGAAAAGAACATGATAAAAATACATGGTATGAAAATTTTTTGAGTAAAAGTATTTTTTCTAATTTATTTAAAATCACAATAAAATCACCATGTTAGTACAATTAGAATATATTGTGAGAAATATATGTTTTCTAGTACAAGAAAGTTGTTACACAAGTTTAGTAAATCAATGCAGTAAATGAGAAAGTGAAAATGAGAAAGTAACATACTTCCTTGGAATATCTTGAAAACAAAATTTGCATCAGAACCCAGCTGAAAGCATCGTAAGGACCACAATTTGGGCACTAGTGAGCCAGTTGGCATTCAGGGATGCTGCATAGAGTAGAGGCTGCATTTGTGTTTGTATTGCTAGAAGTATTGGAACAGTATGCAAGGTTCTAAAATGCCCAGATTTCATTGGCTAGTGCTGCTTCTTTTGGGGGTCTTAAATATTCATGTTCCTTCAAAAAAGCAAGTGAGTGGAGGTGGGGCCTCATAATAGTTCATTAGTCATGAGAGTTCTCCTGACATGGTAGATTAATGTTAAGAATGAGTGAGTGGGTCTGTGGATTGTAACATGGTTATCCTTTACTTTACTGCTAATGTCCACTTATAAGTGAGTACATGATTGGCAATAGAAAAATGAAATGATTCCTAATAATAGTCTGCTATACTCAAAGACTGATACCTAGCCCAAATGTCATCAGAGAGGCTTCATCCAGCAACTGATGGAAACAGATGCAGACCCACAGCCAAACATGAGGCTGAGCTCAGTTAATCCTGTGGAAGAAGGGAAGGAAAGATTGTGGGAGCCAGAGGGGTCAAGGACACAATAAAAAACCCACAGAATCAAAGAACCTGGGCTTATAGGGGCTCACAGGGACTGAACCACCAGAGACCTCATATGGGACTGAGCTAGGCCTTCTGCATATATGTTACAATTGTATAGCTTGGTCTTCTTGTGGGACTCCTAATAGTGAGAACAGTCACTCTCTCTGACTGTTACCTGCTTTTGGGACTCTTACCTCTTACTGGGTTGCCCTTTCCAGCCAAAATAGGAGAGGAGGTACCTAGTCCTACTGCAAATTGATAGACCATGGCTGGCTGATAAACATGAGAGGCCTGCCCTTTTCTGAAGAGAAAGGAGGAGGAGTGGATGAGTGGGGAAGGGAAAGTTAGGGAGAGGAACTGCAAGGAGAGGGGGAGGGAGGGGAAACTCTGATCGGCTGTGAAAAAAATTAATAATTAATAAAAAAAATACTGAAAAACAAGTAGAGTGAGTTTTCATGAAAAGACAGAACCAGAGGCCATGGTGATGTCCATGATCCATGCTGCTACTGGCTATTACAGGCAAGAAAGCTTCTTTTGCAGTGGTATGGATGAGTGCAGATTCACAAATGAAACTGAGAAACACTGATGGCTTCTCTGACAACCCTCCCCCCCCAAGAAAACAAAGAGCCTAGATAGGAAGCCATTGAAAGGAGACCTTAGAAGTTAAGATAAAGATGCTGAGGTATAGTTACTTCTTCACAGTTGATGGCTTCTTGTGGAGTGTTGGGGGAGGACTTGGTTATCTTTAAGGACCTGGCCACTAGGAGTTTGACCAGGTTCATTGAGTATATGAGCAACACAAATTGGACTTATTGTATTTTTCTTCTTTTCTTTTTTCAGGGGAAGGGCACAAGGGTGGGAGGGTGAACCTGGGAAAGAATGAGAAGCAAGTATGATAGGGTAGGCTGTATGAAATTACCAAATAATCAATAAAAATATTATGTTGGGAAGAAAAAAAGGAAAAGCAACAGACTTCTTTTTTTATTAATTAAGTTTTTAAGTTTTTGAAGAATATCAAATATGAGCATTGTATCTATATTATCTCCCCCCTTCTTGCCTCTAAGTTTTCCTCTGCCTCCTACTCTTCTTAAATCATAACCTCTATTTTATTATTGTTACATATATTACATTTATTTATATATATACGCATATACATGTGTAAATATTGTCGCAGCCTACTGAGTCCATTTGATGTTGCTAATATGTGCATGTGTGTAGGCCTGACCACTTGGGATTAAATAAATCCAAGAGTTGGGTCTCTGGAAAATACTGATCCAACAATCATTGATTGAGTAAAGCTCTTTACCTAAATGTAAGACATTGTGAGATTTCTCCATCTGTGCTCACTTATCAAGTGGTGCTCTCATTGCCCAAGAAGTCTCTAGGCAACCTTAATTTGCATACACATGCTCAGCGCCAGCTCCTGTCTTTGCCTTTGTAACCTCTTCCTTCTGCCAGTAGCATGGAGGCACGTGACAGGTGATAGGAATTTTGATCTCAGGCCTCCCACTCTTCCCTACTCTCCAGAACTCTCAGTCAATACATTTTGTTTATTACAAATGCATCAGGTTTTCATATTGCGTTATGTCAGCAAGAAATAGACTAGTACAAACAATGACTCAAAAACAGGAATAAAAACATCTGGAAAAAAGACTTCTAATGTTAAAAGTAAAATAAAGTATCACACTCCATATGTTAGTGTGTATATATGCATGTTTGTGTGTGTATGAGTGTTGTAAATGCATGGGAGCAGAAATGAACAAGTATACAATTTCAAAACACTTGGCATTTCCCCAAAATAAGGAAAAAAATTATAAAGTCAAAAATTCAGGGCCATCAGCAATACTGTAATACTAAATGGTATGCCTTATTTAACAATGGGAAAAGGAGAGTTTCTGAGAGCTTCTTCTGGGCCTTGATATCAGCCCTCAGATAAGATGCATTGGATGTGGTATTTTACACAGCACACATTGACATCATGGTTCTAACACTCTGCCAATGATGTTAGACAAAGAAATAAGTTCCATAATCCTCCTTTTATCACCTGAAGGAGATATTATCGAATAGCCTGCAAGGGTATAGGAAGAACCAAATAAATATATATATTTATTAACCTAAATATATTTGTTAACCTAAAGCATTGAAGAAAAATGATAAATTTAACATTCATATCATTAATTTCTTAGTATAATTCAAATTTTCCCACTTGTTATTATATGATCTTTAAGCTACTTGTTTAAATAATTCATTCATGCTTTTGAAGATTAATTCATTTTCTGACTAAATTTAATTTAAATTTTTATACATTTTTAAACTAAAATAATATTTTATTTTAAAAGTATATCTCTGATAATGATGAAATTGCTGATGTTATAATACTCCTACTGACAAAATAAGTAAAACTAAACCAATGGAATGATCTTGTATATATATATATACTTATATATATACATATATGTGTATGATATTTATATATTTGATATTCATTATATATATTATATGAATATATATATATATATATATATATATATATATATATATATATATGAAAAAGAGACTATCAACTTCAGGGGCCTTGGGAGGTGCTCAAAGGACGGTACCTGGTAAGAGGCAAGTTATATAATTCCATTTCAAATAAATTACTTGAAAAGAAATAGATGGAAATTCTAAGAAAAGAACAAAGATTTCAACAACCATAGAAATCAAGGAGACTATTCATAGTGCAATGAATATAAAGTCCAGGATATTTGGTCAAAATCTATGCCTTTTCTAGGAGAAAATACTGTCAGAGACCCATTGTCTGTACCCAAAAACTAAGGAGAAAAATGAAGTCCTAACAACAAACTTTAATTAAAAACCTATTTAACATATTTTAATTCACTTCTTGTGAAACAAAACATAACTATCTGAGGGCTCAGATTAATAAAAACAAGCCTAAGGTATTTAGACTATAACTCCTCAGATATGTGTGTGGTTTTTTTTAGTACATAAACAAAAATACTAAACAAGCCAATAAAAATATATGTGGCTCATAAGACAGTTAATAAGTGAACAGCAACAAACTCCATGTGTAGATTGTGGATACTTTAGTATAAATATGTTGATTAATTTGTAAGAAAATTTAGATTGACTGGAGTAAGATAAAGAAAATTTCAATGATACACTTTTTTGTTTGTCTTTATTTTCTTATTTTTCTCACATTTGTTGCTTCTGAACCACAGTTTCCAGTCTCCCCTCACCTCCCCTCTCACTAAGATCCACTCCTCCATCTTCCCTCAGAAATGAGCAGGCCTCCCAGGGACATCAACCAAACAAGGCATAATGACTACAATGAGAACAGCCTCTTACAATCCTTCTTCCTTCTCTTCAGCAGGATTCCCTGAGCTTGGGCTAATGCTCAGCTGTGGATCTGCATCTGCTTCCATCGTTCACTGGATGAAGGCTCTCTGATGACAACTGGGATAGTCACCAATCTGATCACAGGAGATGGCCAGCTCAGGCTACTGACCCACTATTGCTAGCAGTCTTAGCTGAGGTCATCCTTATGGATTCCTAGGAATTTCCCTTGCATCAGGTTTCTACTTGACCCTGAAATTCTTCCCCCTTACCAGTCATTTCTTCCAGTATGCTCCCCCTCCATCCACCCTGCAACCCAATCCTTCAAATTCCCATCCACACCAGCCCCCAGTCCACCCAGGAGAACTCTTTTATTTCCCCTTCCATGGGAGATCCATTTGTCCCCGCTTGGACCTTCCTTGTTACCTAGCCTCTCTGGATCTGTGGATTGTAGCATAAAGTCCTTAACTTTACAGCTAAAAGTCATATACAAGTGAGTACTCTTGGGAACCTCTTCCTCATACTGGATTGCTTTGGCCAGCTTTAATACAAGGCAAGGTGCTTAGTCTTACCACACTTGATATGCCATGCTTTGTTGATACCCATGATAGGTCTGCTCTTTTCTGAACAGAAACAGAGGAAGAGTGGATTGAGTGGGCATGGGAGGAGATGAGGGAGGGGAAACTGCAATCAGGATATAAAATAAATTAATTAAAAAAAAAAGACTGCGCACATACTATCACATCAGGGCTGGATCAGGCAACCTAGTAGGAGGAAAAGGGTCCCACAAGCAGGTGAAGGAGTCAGAGACAGTCCCCACTGCCATTGTTAAGAATCCCACAGTGCAGGGTTGTTGACCACTCAATGAATTATTTACTTTAAACTTTTTAAAAAAAAATTCTCCTTTTTATTTCTTAAAAAAAAAAAAAAACATATCCTAGGTTTAAAGTATATAACTCATTGAATGGTCAACATAATAGATTAATTCATACGTAGCAAAAGATTAGTGACCATGAAAGAAATTATTCTAAGAGCTTATCTGTTTAAAGCAAGCAATATTGAGAAGAAAAGGACACACTGTTGGGAATGTGCCAAATGATACAGTATGCTTTTAATTAAATTCTAAAAAAAGAAAACCAATGCCAAAAATGGTATCTGAAAACACTAAGTTCTAGTTTAAAAAAAAAAAAAAAAAGATCTGAGAAGCTTACTGAACAGCAAAGTTAGCTAAACACAAAGCAAAGCACATTGAAACAAATCAGTGTAAAATCTGCTAAAAAAAAAAAAATGCCTAGTGAGCAATCTTGAAGAAGCTACAGAGAAGCTAAAGGAAAAATAATACCAGAGAGTGTAACAAAGATATGAACCATGCTGATTGCCCATCAGTAACAAAGCACATGAAAAACACTCAAACCTGTTCATGCTGAAAATAGTAAGGGCAATAAAATTGCAACAATATAGACTTTATATTGAAAGATGAAATTAAAATGAAGCCAAAATGGAAGTTGATATCTGAAAAACATTTTTGAGTTCTCACATGTCACAAACAATTCTACATGTTTTTTTTTTTCAGAAAATAGATACAGCAGGAAATTAGAACTTGATGAGCAAATTGATTATTTACATAAGTCTGGTTCTGTATTCCTAGTATAAAATATAGCACATATAAGAACAGAATAAACAAAATGAGGTAGATAAAATCTAAAAAGGAGACTATTTCATAATTAAAGGTCACTATATAAGATACCAAGTAAAAATGGCCCCAAGTAAGAATGTAACAAAACAAACATGAGGTATGAACTAAAAATGCATGACACTAAATGAAAAACTGATTAAGTGTATATAAAATAAGTCATAATCATAGTTGTACATTTGACATTTCACACAATAATTCACAGAACAAACAGTTAAAAGACAAAAACAGAAAAATGTGAACATTATCAACCAAATTGTTAACTTTCACAAAACACTTCAATTAATAAATACAGAATAACATTTTTACTAAAAAAATAAATATAATTAGTAAGTAAAGCTTAGGATACATTGTAGAAATGTGAGCTATGGATGTTCTATATGTTAAATGTGTTGCTCTGATTGGTTAATAAATAAAACACTGATTGGCCAGTAGCCAGGCAGGAAGTATAGGTGAGATAAGGAGAGAAGAGAATTCTGGGAAGTGGAAAGCTGAGAAAGAGAGACACTGCCAGCCACCATGATGAGAAGCAGATGTTAAGATACCAGTAAGCCATGAGCCATGTGGCAACTTATAGATTAATAGAAATGGGTTAATTTAAGATATAAGAACAGTTAGTAAGAAGCCTGCCATGGCCATACAGTTTGTAAATAATATAAGCATCTGTGTGTTTATTTTATAAGTGGGCTGTCAGACTACAGAGGTTTGATGGGACCCATAGAGAAAACTCCAGCTACAAATGTGTCAAAAACTTTAAATAAAGAACTTGAAATAAATTAAAGCCTACACACATGTGCTCTAATCAAGACAGTAGCAAATCAAGGCTCAAATCTGATTTTGATATGTAAATTCTACAAATATGTTAAATTTAGGGAAAGTAGTGTATGGCTAATTGAATAATTCAAAATAAATGGCATACCTATTTTAATTACTGATAATAATATCTGAACATGCAGAAATCAAATAGAGTAGTTGTACTAGTTATCAAATAGAAGCCAGAGAGATACAGCATTCAAACCAACATTAGTCAGAATAGATTTTAAAAGGAAATTATATAACATTTTATTGAAAATAGATTTTTAATACAGTATATTCTGATTATAGTTTCCCTTCCCCCAACTCTTTCCAGATCCTCCTTTTCTACTCACCCTAACTTTTTCTTTCTCTCTGTTATTAAAATTAAAATGTGCATTAAAAATAGTAAAATGAAATTACATAAAATAAAAAACAAAACAGAATAGAACAAAAGAAAGATACAAAAGACAGAATAAAAAGAACCAAATAAAAAGTTCAAGAAACATGTGTAGACACAGAGACACACATTCATGCAATCCGAAATCCCACCAAAAGAGACAAAACTGTAGACCATAATATATATGCAAAGGACCTATAAGGTTAAAAGAAAATTTAAAAGCCCTGACAAAGCATGTGAGAATGATGAGACAAAGAACCTTCAAAATGCCACTGAGTCCTTTTTGTGTTGACCATCTACTCCTGGACATGAGGCCTATGAGTGATTTGTAAACTTAGTGAGATTCCACTGGGGAAAACTAAGTTTCCATTTCATTTGCAAGTGGTTATCAATTGGATATAGTTTCTCAGGTACAGATGTGGGTTTTTGTTCATATCTCCACTCAGTGCTGGGACTCATCAGGCCCTGACCTGTGTAAGCCCTGTACATGCTACCACAACCTCTGAGACTTTATGTGTGCATCAGTGTAACATGAATTACTAAATGGTCTTATTAATAATAAAAAAAAAAAACCCTAGAGCCAGATATTGGAGTGAAAGCTGACAGATCAAAGGGATACAACACACCACATCTCACCAAGTCCATGAATCCTCTGACTGAAATCCTCAGCCTCAAGAAAGACACTTCCTGTTTACTATGTATCGTTCTGTGCCCTACCATCTTATTTCCTTCATAGTACTGGGATTAAAGGTGTGTGCCACCATGCCTGGCTCTGTTCCCAGTGTGTCCTTGAACTCAGACGGATCTCTGCCTCCCAAATGCTAGGATTAAAGGTGTGGGCTACCACTGCCTTACCTGTTTGTCTAATCTAATGGCTGGATCTGTCCTCTGATTCTCAGATAAGTTTATTAGGGTACACAATATATTGGGGTAAGCAATATATCACCACACATCAGTCTTTCTGTGTTTAGAAGGCATTGTTTCCTTGGTGTCCTGCATCCCCTCCGACTCTTACAATAGTTCCACCTCCTCTTCTGCAGTGTTCCCTGAGCCTGGAGCGGGGTGGGGGGGAAATTGATGGAGACATCACATTCAGGACTGAGTGTTTTAAGGTCTCTCACTCTCTGCATATTGTCTAGCTGTGGGTTTCTGTATATATTCCCATCTACTGCAGAGGAAAGTCATTATTTTCTCTTGTCTTTATACAACAGATCACCATTAGGGTTCTCTGTCCTTTAGTTTCTCAGGCTTTTGACTTTATAATTAGAGTTTATCACTGTCTCCCCAGATTGAGGCCTTTGAAAGAGAAATCATTCATTCTGTCATGGGACTACCCAGAGTCACATTCATCTCCACTCTTTTTTCTAGTAAATCTCTCTCATTTTTAGTTTCAGATACATACTCTATCATCACTTTTTTTTTTTTTTGCTGGAGAAACTAGACTTCCACAAATGTTCAATTTACAATAAAATAAAGTGTCCTTACACTGTAGATCCTAGAGTTTCTCACTCTCTTGCTCACACTCAGCTCCTAATCATTTTGTCAAAATTGACCTATACATGTTATTAGTAGTATTGTTCCCAAAAAGTTCTGCTTCTCATAAGGAAATGTCAGCTGTTACTCTGGACTTAGGAATAAATTGTGTTTTTAGAATGCTATATTTTTTGTGACTTCAGTTCTCTTAAAGGTTAAAAAAATGTCACTGGATTTGGGGTTGTTCAGTATTTTTTTCATTGTAAAACTGTAAAAAATGCAAATCTTCATGTGTCATGGATAAAGCCAGAAACTCCAAAACCTGTTTTTGAAACACAAAATGATCTTTTAAGTGTGTGGATATGTGAATAACATTTTTTGAATTATGTTTAAAAAATATGCTGTTTCATAATTAATTCATCTCATTCATTCTTTAATGTACATTTCCATCAATGCAAGCTGCAGATAAGCAAAGGTTTAATTATAAGTGGTTCTAAAGCAGATTAACATAATGCATTTTGCAGTGTGTTTTTCATAGTTTTAAACACATTTTATTCTGTGGCATAATTTCCATTTGAAATAGAAATAAAAGGTTCAATACCCATAACAAGGGAAGTTGATGTGTTTCTCATCCTTAACACAGTGTTTACTACCTCATGAACAAAACCAGCCCAGGAGGTTCTCATGGCAGAGCCAAGAAAGACCCCTCTGGTCACTGTCATAAGAAGGAAAGTTAAAAACATACCCAGTGATTTCTCCAGGAAAAATATGTTTTTAGGGGAAAGGAATTTAGTGAAATTTTCTACCAGAGGAGAATGTTGTTCATCAGATTCTCGTTCTTTCTGCATCCTAACAGTGTAGGAACAGAGGCTGAAAACCCCTTATGTCACAGGCTGGCATCTGAAAGACCTTCCTCTGCTCCTTGAAGTCAACACTCTGCGAGATTTGGCTTCTGTTCATCTCTCCAAATTAATTTTATACCACTCTCCTCAAGCTCATGTTGCTGTATTCAAGGATTGATTCTGCATTATGAACACCTTAAAGCAAAGCAAGGACCTAGTCATCACCTAGTCATGACTCAGGAAATCTTGGAAATGTCCCTTTGTGAAGATTTCTGGGCAAGATGTCAGATTAAATGCTGTACCTAGGTTCCTGGATGAAGAAATGTTAAGATAAAAACACAATGGATATATTCACATAAGAGGTGCACCAGAAGAAAACAAATAAGCTAGAATTGACATTTCTTCAAGAGAGGAGACATGTTGACCCTGGTACTTAGCATGGATGCTGACCCACTAAGCAGCAGTAGCAATGACAGATAGCAGGTTTCCATGGACAGTGCAGCAAGAGCAGGAAAGAAAAGGCCCAGGCTATGGGAAAGCAGACTCAGGCTGGATAAGATATAAACAGAGAGTAGAACAGACCAACATAGATGCTGTAGTAAGGAAGTATGTGGCTCAGGAAACTGCACCCAAGACCAGGAGATATTCACGAGAGATATATATCTCCTTCCTTCCCTACCACTGCTAGGGAAAGCTACACGGCATCACTTCAGGAATGCTGTAGAAGCACATGCTACTCTCTTTGCATCTGATCAGACACACAGATGCATCCTACTACTACAAGTCTCTTGATGCTATTACATCTGTTACCATACTCACCTTCCCCTAAATACAATTAGGAAACACAATTCCAAGTAGAGACAACTCACCCAAAGGAATTACGTGAAATAAAACAAATTTTGAAAGTGAGAAAAGGAAAGCAGAGACAGGAGGTCATATCTACCCAAATGATGAGCAAACCAAAAGCAAAAACACCACAAAAGTCATGGGACAGCAACCCATTTTGGATTGGATATTCCACAAGCACACAACGCCTCAGTGAGGTGAACTAAAGATAATGAGATGCAAGGTCCTACCACTGTAATATTGTTCTTATTATCATGAAATAACGTTTATAAATGTATAATGGAAAGGGAAGAGATACACGGAAGGCTCTTTAAAACAGCATTACTTTTTAAATATGAGAATATAACTATAAAACATAAATTTTGCATTTATAAACTATTAATATATATTTATATAATATATAGTTATATATGTGCAAATATAAATATATATTTATATAACATAGTTATATGTGTGAAAATATAAATACAAATAACTTTACTTCTCATATATAAGAATATAAATATAAATTTTGTATTTTATAAGTATATATTTATATATAATATGTGAGGATATAAATATGAAATAAATATAAACATAAGTAATATGGTTTCTTATATATATAGATATATAATGGGATTTACACAATATTGTAACAAATTGCTGCAAATCTAATCATTAAAATTGACACAAATCTAGAATCTTACTGCTCTGGAGGACAGAGGGTAAAATGAGTATCAGCAGGCTAACCTCAGGGTGGTAGTAGAGTTGTATCCCTTCTGAATCCTCTAGAGAATAACGTTTCATATACACATGAGAAATATCTATATGCATAATTAGACTAAGAGTATTTCAGTGAAGATTAATGGAAAAAGGTTAACAAAATATCATGCTCTCAGTGTAAAGAGTAGAACAGTTTAAAACTTATACATATGGGTTTAAACATAGGAGGGAAAAAAAGTTTAACTTTGTAGCATAAATTTTGCATTAAATAAAACAAGCATTTGGTATAGTATTTTCTTTAACAAGTGGTGAAATCATTATCTACCTTGAAAATTTCATAAAGAAGGTTTTAATTGAATCACATATATCATATTTCTGAGATGTAATGGTTTTAAAACGATAGTTAAATGGTACCCATAAATTTGTATAATTATATAATAACTCATATCTAGTTCCAAACTGTAGTAATTGATCCAAGAGTGAGATTTAGCCTGTGGTTGAAGAAGACAATAGCATTTACAACTAGAATAAATTAAAGCAAATGAAGAAGAAAATTTTATTCTGTGTAATATTTAGTTCATTATATTCATAATTGACCATACTAAGTCATGTTTCTAAAGGAGGATATGGTATAGGGAAAACTGTTAATAAAAATTTATCACCAAGAAATAGCCTATGTTTTACAAGCCAAATAACTATCCTAACCTATCTGCATTTCTCAAGAAAGAAAAGTAGGAAGAATATTAATAGCAGGACTAGGGAGATGATTTAGTGGGCAAGTGTACTTGCTATACAACCATGAGAAATTAGGTTTAAATCCCCAACAACTATGTGAATAAAAGCCAGGCATGTTCACTCATCACTTTATCTCTAGAAATGTGGGGCATGGAGCCAAGAAAATCACCTGGAATTGCTGGCCACCAGCCTGGGTCCAGGTTTAGTGAGATCTTGTGTAGACGAATTTCTGAACAGTCTTATTAAATAAAAAACATGGAGCCAGATACAGGGGTTAAAGTCTAAGAGAGATCAGAGAAATAAGAAGAGCCACAAGCTAACCTTACTTCACCAACACCTCAGCTTCCAAATGTGAGTTACTTCCTATCTACCCACATCTATATGCCTTACTGTTCTGGCATCTGATTTGCTCTCTCTGTCCAGCTACATTACTTCCTCTTCCTGCCCAGCTCTGTCACTTCCTGTCTGTCTGTACAGACTTCCATGGTTAATTAGTGTTGGAATTTAAGGTGTGTGCCACCACACCTGGCTCTATTCCCAAAGTGGCCTTTAACTCAGAGATCCAGACAGATCCCTGCCTGCCAAGTGATAGGATTAAAGGCATGTGCTAACATTGCCTGACTTCTTTGTTTACTTATAATGGCTGGGTTTTTTCCCTCTGATCTCCAGGCAAGCTTCATTTATTAAAGCACAAATAAAATATCACCACAGTTTTATCTCAAATAAATAAAGCACACACCACACCAACACCCACATACACACACACATTTCCCATAACTTGCACATACAAATACAAAGAATATTAATTAAAACAGTATTATTAAACATTATTTCTCTTATTCTTTTTTTTTTTTTTTTTTTTTTTGTTTTTTTTTTTTGTTTTTTTTTTTTTTGTTTTTCGAGACAGGGTTTCTCTGAGTAGTTTTGCGCCTTTCCTGGAGCTCACTTGGTAGCCCAGGCTGGCCTCAAATTCACAGCGATCCGCCTGCCTCTGCCTCCTGAGTGCTGGGATTAAAGGCATGTGCCACCACCGCCTGGCTCTATTTCTCTTATTCTTTGATTTAGAGAAATGTTCAGAAAGTGTTTATGATTGAGTTGAACTTCCTTCAAAATTTTCATTACTTGAAAGAAAATGTGTTGTTCTACCCCGTTTTCTATGTTTATAGAATTTGCAGTAATTAGTGAGGTAAGTTAAATCATTTTTAAAGAACCATTTTTATCAATATATTTGAATTTCTATTCTGTATGCAACATTACTACTTCCTGATGAGTATGGAATAGGTAAAATAATCAAAAATGAGAAATTATGTTCTCTCAAAACCTTTAAGCATTATTTGCTATAGCAAAAGATATAATTTTCACCTTTTATATGAAATTATGAATTTGTTCATTCCCCATGGTGGAATATCTACATGATACCAATGTAATCACAAACACTCTCATAAAAGGAAAAAAGAATGTAGGAAGGGTGTACGAGAGTCAGAGAAGGAGAGATGTTGAAGAAGCAAAGGTTGGCGTAATGTCATCATTGGTGTTGAAAATAGGAAAGGGGCCAGGAACTGAGAGATGCAGACAATCATTAAAAGAGAGGAAGTGGATGAAATGTTCTCTAGAGCAGTGGCTCTCAGCCTTCCTAATGTTGTGACTGTTTTAATGGTCCCTCATGTTGAGGTGACCTCCAACCATAAAACAATTTTTGTTGCTACTTCATAACTGTGATGTTGCTACTGTTATGAGTCATAATGTAAGTATGTGTTTTCTAAAGGTCTTTGGTGACCCCTGTAAAAGGGTCGTTTGACTCCCAAACGGGTGTCTACCCACAGGCTGAGAACAACTGCTCCAGAACTTCAATAGGAATACAACTCTACTGTAGTGATATTTTGTTTGTATTCTTTTTTTGTTTGTTTGTTTGTTTTTTTGAGACAGGGTTTCTCTGTGTAGCTTTGCGCCTTTCCTGGAACTTGCTTTGGAGACCAGGCTGGCCTTGAACTCACAGAGATCCACCTGCCTCTGCCTCCCAAGTGCTGAGATTAAAGGCGTGCGCCGCCACCACTGCCCAGCCTTGTTTGTATTCTTAACAAATTAAGCTTGTCTGGAGATCAAAGCCAACTACGAGTTAACCATAGAGGCCAGGCAGTAGTGGCACACACCTTTAATTCCAACACTAGGAAGGTTGAGACAGGAAGTGATATGTCTGGGAAGAGAAAGGCAGACAAGGCAAGAGGAGACAGGAGTTCACTCCCCTTTCGACTGAGGACTTAGGGGCATTCAATTTGAGGATTCATGGAGACAGGATCTTCCCCTTTTGGCTGAGGAGTTGGCGAGGTGAGAAGTGTCTGTGCCTTGTTTCCTATGATCTTTTCTCATTTACCCTGATATCTGGCTCCGGGTTTTTATTCTAAGACTGATTAGGATTCATGCAACACTCTACCATCACTTGAGTTAGCCTTCTAGGATGTACTTCACTATCAGTCCTCCAGAGTAGCAAGCTGCTGGATTTATGTCTATTTTAACTGCTACATTTGCAGGAATTTGTTATAATGCTGTGTATATTGGCTTTTGTTACTGGGACAAAATATCTGCAATGAAGACAAAGGAGGAAACATTTATTTGGCCTCATAGTTTCTGAAGTGTTAGTTAATGGTTGGTCACTTTCATTGCTTTGTTCATGAAGTAAGGGAAAACTGATGTTATTACTCATGTGCAGGTCTGATCTATGATTAGTGTAGTGTGTGTACGTGTGTGTGTGTGTGTGTGTGTGTGCATATGTGTGTGTGTGTGTGTGTGTGTGTGTGTGTGTGTGTGTTGTGGATTTCTGTAAAGATCACCATCTACTGTGGAAAAAACAACTTTTTTTTTTTTTTTTTTTTTTGGTTTTTTCGAGACAGGGTTTCTCTGCGTAGCTTTGCGCCTTTCCTGGAGCTCACTTGGTAGCCCAGGCTGGCCTCGAACTCACAGAGATCCGCCTGGCTCTGCCTCCCGAGTGCTGGGATTAAAGGCGTGCGCCACCACCGCCCGGCTGGAAAAAACAACTTTGATGAGAGCTAATTTTATCTGTGGGTATAAGCAGGAAGAAAATTATACAGGTTTAGGAAAGCAGGGGTAATAAGTTCTCCTGCTTCTCTCAGCTCCAGCCATGGGTAGCTGGATGTTGCTTAGTCAGAAAAACATTTGCTACACTAGCATGAGGACTGATGGTTGATCCCCAGAATCCATGTGAAAACACCATACCTGGTGACGGCGCTTGCCATCCAGTTGCTGGGCAGGAAGAAACAGGCTGATCCTTGAGGGTTGCTATCAACCCAGTTTAGCGTACTGGATAAACTCCATATTAGTTGGAGATATTGTCTCAGAAAAAGGTGAACAGCACCTGAGGAATATTTTAGGAAGTCCTCTGACCTTCACATGCATTTGTACACATGTGCACCCAAGCACACATGGGAACATATACATGTGGGCACACACACACACACACACACACACACACACACACACACACACCCTGTTGCTGAACATTCTTACCACCATTTGGTGTAGTCAGTGTTCTGGATTTTTGTCATTCTTTTAGATATGTGATAGTATCTCATTATTTTAATTTGCATTTTGTTAATGGTGTAGAGGTTTTCTTCATACATTTGTTTTCATAAGTAGGTCATTTGTGAATATCTCTTAAAGGTCCATTTGTGATATAAGTTGATTATTTTATTTTTGTTGCATTCAAAGTATTAGTTTTATATCTTTGGCAGTAACCCATTCTCAGACATACCTTTGTGATTCTTTTCTTCCAATCTATAATTTGTCTTCTCACTCTCTGGATAATATCCTCAAAATGTTGCTACTTTACATGTGGCAAAAATAGGGTACAAGATTTTTTTCAGTTCCCCCAGATCCAATCCCCTAGTCTAGTCCCTAGTACTGCAACAGAACACCAGTTGCAACCATCCACCACCCCTCCTCATATCACTTATGGATTCCACAGGCCATCCCCTCCTAACTTCTATCCTCCAATAGGTTGCTGTACCTCATCCCCCAAATTCAGCAGATAGTCCCTACTAAATCAAAGACCATGCCTGCCAGAAAAACAGGGGCTGCACATAGACCTCTCTTTATTCCTCCAGACCCAATTTTCAAGTCTCTTCCCTAACATTGCAACAAAACATCAGATGTAGCCTTCCCTCACCCCTGCTCACAGCTCTTGTGTATTCCACAAACCAGACCCTCTTAACCTCCGCAATGATTTCTTTGTCCCAGACCCCAACTCCAGCAGTCACGCCCAGCTAACCCATGGGGCAGCTCCTCCCAAGGCAACAAAGTAGGCTGAAGGCAGACCCACACCTCTCCTACTGTTCTTGAGATCCAGTCACTCCAGCTTCATTCACAACTCTATAGGTTGTGGAACATTAGCTTAAGCTGTGTTACATTCCTTTATGTTTTGAGATAATTATTTAATGATGCAAAGATTTGTTGTGTTGTTTTTTTTTTTTTATGTTGCATTTGTTCAACTCTGTAAAGCTGTGTTACTTTGCTGGTCTAAAATACCTTATTGTTCTAATAAAGAGCTGAATAGCCAATAGCTAGATAGGTGAGGCATAGGCAGGGATGCCAGGAAGATAGAATAAATAGGAGAAATATAGGAAAAACAGAAAGTGAGGAGCAAGAAAAGAAGGAGAGGAGAATGCCAGGGACTAGTCACCCAGCCACATAAGCAACCACAGAGTAAGAAGGAAAAAAAAATATAAAGAGAGATTAAAAATCCCAGAGGCAATTCATAGTTAAAAAGAAATGGGTAATTTAAGTTAGAAAAGCTGGCTAGAAACAAGCCAAGCTAAGGCCAGGAATTCATAAGTAAGGATGAGTCTCCTCCATTTGTTTATTTGGGAGCTGGGTGGTGAGCACCCAAAGAGTGACAAAACAAAACAAAACAAAACAAAACAAAACAAAACAAAACAAAACAAAACAAAACAAAACTACATCTGTAGCTAGAAACCTGCTGTGGTCTCCCTTTCCTCACTGACCCCATGCCCAATGGACCACAAAGATCTTCTCCTCCAAGCTTCCTTCCCCCAGCTCATCTCAGTTATCTAGCCTCCAACACCAGCAGGCATGCCCTACGAACACACCAGCTGAACAGGCCAGGGAAACAGGCAATACACAGCCCTCACACTCTGAAAATCCTGAGAGGAAATAGAAACTAAGGAACAAAACATCTACCCAACAACAACAACAAAAATTGAGAAATCAACACCTAGACCTTTAATCATCCCAAACCCAGACGCCTAGAGACAATCAACAACCAAGGAAATGTGTCTCCCCTTCTGCCTAACACAGCAGGCCCTGGATATTCCAACACAGCTGAAGTAGAACACCAAAGACAAAGACCTTAAAAGAAACTGCATGAAGGTGATAGAGGTCCTTAAAGAGTAAATGAATAAATCATTTAAGAAATTCAAGAAAACATGAACAAAAGATTGTAGGAAAGGACAAATCCCTTAAGGAAATCCATGAAAACATAAACAATGGGGGAAGTGACCCAAAGCATCCAGGAAGTCTGGGGCACTCCAAAAAGCTAAATGTTAAAATAATAGGTATGGAAAAAGGAGAAGAAAAACAGCTCAAAAGCCTAGAAAATATGTTCAACAAAATCATAGAAGAAAATATTCCTAACCTAAAGAAGGAGATGCCTATAAAGGTACAGAAGTATACAGAACATCAAATAGATTGGACCAGAGAAGAAAGTCCCCTCACCACATATAAATCAGTACACTAAATACACAGAAAGAATATTCAAAGATGCAAGGGGGAAAGACAACGTAACATATAAATGCAGACCTATCAGAATTACACCTGACTTCTCAATGGAGACTCTAAAAGACAGAAGGGCCTGGACAAATGTGCTGCTATTTATCTCATTTCCCAATGCTATCACATTAAAGATTAACATTCCAGACAATAAATTTGAGGGGACATACAAATACATATCATATCTTTGATTTTAAAAAGGGTGATCCCTCATCCCCTTTTATGAGGGGTTTCTATTGCTCCACCCCCACCAAAAACAGGCTGCATATAGAACAAAGTCAGGATCTAGTAGTTTTAATAAACACTATTAGTATTTTTCTATGTATTGATTCTTCACTTTATAACTATTTAGTAACTCAATTGTGGTTAATTGAACCATGATCTAACAAATGTACTAAAAAAAGTCCTACTGCTAGAAAGATATAAAACATATAATCAATTCAGCTATTCCCTCTGGGTACAATAGGAAAATGAACATAATACATAAACCAAATCTAATAATTCTCTTATTGTTGAAGACGGGAAGTCAACTGAGGGCATGGAGAGTCATTGAGAGAGCAAGGATGTCCCTGAGCTTTTTTTTTTTCATTATATAATCCAAAAATAGATACCAGAGAAGGTGCTACTATAGAAATAGTAGCAGGTGAAAAAGGAAGACATCTTTTTCACACCTCCAAAAATCATGTCTTTTAAGCAGCAAAGAAGAGATACTAGTGCTGTGGATATCACTCTATATAAATAAAACACTGATGGCCAGTGACCAGGCAGGAAGTATAGGCGGGACAAAGAGAGAGGAGAATTGGGGAAACAGGAAGAAGGAAGAGAGAGACTGCAGCCACCACCAGGACAAGCAGCATGTGAAGACGCTGGTAAGCCACCAGCCACGTGGCAAGGTATAGATTTATAAAAATGGGTTAATTTAAGATATAAGAACAGTTAGCAAGAAGCCTGCCATGGCCATACAGTTTATAAGTGATATAAGCGTCTGAGTGATTATTTTATAGGTGGATTGTGGGACTGCGGGGCTTGGGGAACCTGGAGAGAAGCTCTCCAGCAACATACTAGTAAGGAAACCACTCAGTAAGAGATAAAAAATTACATGAAATGGGTTCAACCCCATCGGACACTATTGGAAACTTGATCCACTCACCTACTCCAGGTGCCCAATGGGAGGCTTAGATTTTGACTCTCTCAATGGGAGGCCTAGTGATGAAGTAGCTATTAGAAGACTTCTTCAGTGACCATGGAGGCTATGTGGGAACAGTAATTAAGTGTCCCTCCTCTCATCTGCCAGAGAGGGAAAAGAAAGCATCTCTTGGGCACTGTAAGGGCCACCACAAAGCCACCACAAGAGTCCATGAACCAGCCCTGAGCCAATAAAGTGAAGTGAAGAATCTAGCTGCTGCCCATTGCTAGCAGGAATGAGGTTTTTTCCACTTTTTCTTGCAACATTATCATGAAAGACTGCTGAAAGTCAAGATTTTAAAAGCCTGAAGACATCATTAAATACTCAAATGTCAGGGTTCAATCAAAAGCCTTTTATCATATCAAGAACCAGTAGTTCAATAAAATAACTTAAAGCAATCAGAAGATACGAACAACAAATTGACACAGATGTTAAAATAATCTTACAGGATTCTGAAGTGGAAATCATAAATATTTTTCAATAAAAATATCTGAACTCCCAAAGGAGTAAGCCTAGAGAATTGCATATGAAGACATCATAGTCAGACTTCTGAAAATAAAATCAAAGAAATAAATTTGAAAGAAGCACAGAGATGAGAGAAATGACACTTTATCTCCAGGGGAAAACATCCCAAATGGCATGAGATTTTAAATCAGACATCACAGCACATAGAAGAAATGGGCATAAAGTTTTTCAAATGATGAAGGAAAAGAAAAAAGTCAACCCAGAACTCTACATCCAGTAAAAATTTCCTTCTTGAACTGTGATTATAAATATTCGACAGGAGAAACATGCAGTGAGAGAATGCTGGTGATATGTTTTGTTTTGTTTTTTTATTGAATCTATTCTAAAGATTTCCTAGGAAAGTTCTTCAAACAAAAATATTAATAAAAGAAAGCACATGATGGAGTACAGAAATGGGAAATAATACACTAAACAAAAATGCTAATAAGTACAATGAGCTATGGTGGTATTTTATTTGTACTGAAATGTGATTTTAATTGTATGTTAATAAATAAAGTTGCCTGGGAGTCAGAGCTATTAGAGCCATAGCAAGAGTGTGGCGGTGGTGGCACACACCTTTAATCCCAGCACTTGGTAGACAGAGCTAGGTAGATCTCTGTGTGTTCATGGATACAGCCAGTATTGGAGACATACACCTTTAAGACCTGGAGGGCTGTACTTATAGGCAGTGACGAGGCAGTCACGTGTTTGGGTTTACAACCAATGAGAAGGCAGAACAGAAAGACTATTTAAAGACAAACACACAGGAAGTAGGTCTCTTTCAGAGAGGTAGGGCCACCACAGGAGGAAGGGTAAGGTTTTAGCTCTGAGTTCTGACCTCTTGGCTTTCTCTTTTACATTGGTTCCATGTTTCTTATTTAATAAGATGGTTGGTTACATCTACAATGAACTTTTCTTCTTTCTGGAGTTTTTAAATTTTTCTAAATTCCTAGTTGTCTATAATTAAAGCAAAATAAAGTATCATGACTCTAATTATAAATGTATGTCAAAAGAAATATTGAAGATGTTCATACTGTAAAGAAAGTATACAAAGGTAGAAAATTATCTAAAATTTACTGTGACTGAAGCAAACAGTGGCACCATAGATTCTGTGTCCACACTCATGTGTTTCTATATAAAAAATATACAGCATGTGTGTATATAAATATGGAAAGTGTAAAGGACCATGCTGTCTGAATGCTTTTTAAAATTCTTACTTAGAATAAATAATCAACTAGCCTTAAAAGTGAGGAACTGCCTGAATCTCTAATCAATTCTTCATGCTGTTTCCTCAGATTTTAAAAGATCCTACTTCACTTCACTCAGGAACTCTGTGGAGAGTGGTTAGTGTGTATCTACACAGGAAAATAAGTCGAAGGGCAGTTAAATATATGAATGATAAGTGAGAGGGGGATATTAAGACGATTAATATTTATCTTGAATTCTTTATCTTTTAAATTGTAATTAATTAAGTCAATAGTCATCCTCACATACTAGCCACGAAGATACAAACTCTGTATCTCTATGCTTACTCAGGGAGTATACCATCTTCTTCCTAGGAACTAGCCCAAGATAACTGCTATTTCTAATGTACATATGCATTTTACAACATAGTTTGTTTTTCTATCTCATTAAATATTAAGCAGGTCAAACTAAGGTAACTTTAATTGAAAATTATTTTCTCTGTATGTTACTTACTGCCTAGGTTTCTCTTGACATTTTCTTGTTTTTACCTTTCACTTGAGCCAACTGGGGTACATGAAGTTTCTAACTGTTCCCGAAGATAATTGGCAAGTATTTGTTTATATCCCTCTAGATATTAAAATTAAACATTAATGAAATAAGTGGATAAAGGATTCTAATTCCAATGAGTCAATAGGTCTAAATATTATAAATGAGCCTTTCTTTAACAAGGTGAATTCTGAAACCTCACTATATACACTCCATAGATACAACCCTTTAATTGTGAGGGGGAGCAACACAGTGTTCTTTATACACTTTATTTCCGCATGGTAACTACAAAACAGGACAGGTCATTAGTCTAGCAACAGAAGGACCTTGTACAGAAAAATCTGTCAGCTCTCTGGCACTTTTGTTCTTCTACTAAAATAGAATTAAGGTAATTAGAACACAATCCTAGATGTGTTCACATAACTAAAGTTACAAATGACCACAAATCAAAAACAAATGGCCAAAAAGCACTCAAGTAAGAAAAACAGCCAATAAGTACGTCATTATAGGGTAGAAGGATATGCAGTGTTTACTGGTAGAATCCAAGAAAGAAAGAAAATAATTTAAAAAAAAAAAAAAACAGGTAAAGATAATAAGGATATCAAAAGGTACATGTGAAATAATACAAACTACAAATAAAAAATATGCTAAAAATTAAATATGCATAGTTATTGCATGCCAGTTTAAACATATGCTTAAATATATTTTTTTGATTTCTTTTGTTTGGAAACAAGGTCTCAGACATCACAGACTGGATTCCAATTCATATGTAAGTGAAGAAGATGGTGAACTTCCCCTCCAGCATATACCTCCTCAGTGCTAAAATTACAGGTCTGTGGCACTGGGCTCAGTTTTATGCAGTGCTGAGGATTAAACCTACAGCTTCATACATGTATATTTAAGATTAAAAGGAAATAATGAGAAAGATGGGACTTCTACAATGAATTTAAAAATAGCTAAGTTACTAATTTCTCCCACATATATCATGTAGATTCTTCTCTTTTAATGTGTTTCTAGTATATTTTTAGTCACACATAGTCTCCTATCTAAACATTATTTTTAAATATTTTTCTTGCTTGTTGCCATAATTTCTCTTTATTTTTAACTTTTTTATTATTTTGATGATAACATAATTACATCACTTTCCCTTCCCTCTTCTCCTCCAAACTCACCCATACACACACCCTTGTTGCTTTTCAAATTCATGGTGTCTGTTTTCAATAAATGTGTGTGTGTGTGTGTGTGTGTGTGTGTGTGCGTGCATGTGTGTGTGTGTGTGTGTGTGTGTGTGTGTGTGTTGCTTACAGTGTTTCTATTTATGAAGAACATTTGGCATAAATTATGCTTGTCCTTTAAAGGTAATTGTACACTTCCTATGTTTCTTTGTTTTGATTTGATGTCTATGATTAAAAGTATCCAGTTCTTACCACAATGCTGTATTGATAAGAGGCCTTTTAGTTAAATTTTAGTAGAACATAAATCTCTTTATCTTTTGTTGAACTTTCCTGACATCACATTCAGTTTCTTCTCAGTAAGGTCAGAGCAAAGATGCCAAGTTGAGATTTTAAAATATTTCTAATTACAAACAAAAATCCAATAAGACAAAAATAACGAAACAAAACATAATACAAACAACCTCACAAGAAAAGAAAAAGCCAAAAATTATGGAGTTCTTTTCTGTTGGCCAACTACTTCTAGGTGTGGCCTGCCATGGAGTGTAGTTGACCCAGTAACACTCCATTTGGAGAAAACTGGTTTTCCGTTTCCTATCAGATTTCAATTGCAAATAGCTTCTTGGTTAGGGGTGGGACTCTGTGTCCATTCTCTCTACTCAGTGTTGGGATTTTGTTGGGTTTCTACCAGTTCCGATCTGTGCATGCTGTCTTGAGTTTTTGCATGTTTTGTTTCACATTTTGTTTGTTTCTTTGGGAGAGAGAGAGAGAGAGAGAGAGAGAGAGAGAGAGAGAGAGAGAGAGAGAGAGAGAGAGAGAGGCACGAAGTTGGGTGGAAAGGGATCTTGGAAGATTTGGCAGGAGTGAAAGAGGGGAGAGAATATTATCAAAGTATATTGTGTGTTGAAAATTTAAATAAATACAAAATGAGAAATGCTTGATTTTACATGAAAAATAAAAATCATACTAAAACAAGAATAAAACGACCATAACAAAAATAAAATATAAAGATGGGAGAATATTGGGGAAACTTTGATTGAACATAGGAGAAAGTGGAGAATTGATATGATCATATTTCATTACATATACACATGAAATTCTCAAGAATAAAGAAAATTATAATATAAAAATCATTAGACAAAAAATATATCTCTTTTTATCCTTAGAATACATTCTCCATACTAAGTTCAGACTTTCATTTTTAAATAAAAATTTATGACATTATTATCCTACATGTTCAAGGTATCTAATGACTGTCCTGTGCATACTGGAAAATTTCAAGAATAATTAAGATGCAGTAGGTTTTTACTCTGTGATGTTGATTATGTTGAAATTAAATTCCAAGAAATATATCTCCCTAGGTCTCACTAGGTTAGAGTCTTCTAAGCTAAAATGTGCTTAAGATTTGGAAGATGAAAGTGAAGCAGCTTCTGATAAATGAAGCAAAAACTGTCCCTCTGAAGTGTGCAACAGAGAAATGTGGTACAGAAGCAGGAACTGCTTCCAGTCTGACCTTCTTTCTCCATCTACCCTTGTTTATTCCTGATTTTCATGAGCAACAATGAACCATGAGGGACATTTTTCTATAACTTTCCTCTCACCTTCCCTTTGTAACCTTTCTCTAAGATCTGTGTGTGTGTGTGTGTGTGTGTGTGTGTGTGTGTGTGTTTATGTTGTTTGTCTGTTCATGTGCTGCTATGTGTGCTACACAAATGTAGAGGTCAGAGCACAGCCCAGATATCTGTCCTCACCACTTCATTTGAGACAGGGTCTCCCATGTTGTTCCCTGCTGCATACAGCAGGCTAGTTAGCCACCAACTCCAAAGATTCTCCAATCTCTGCCTAGCTTCTTGCTATAGAAGACACGGGAAATGCAGACACCCATGCTATGGTGTCCAGCTTTTCCATGGATTCTGGGAATTCAATCTCATTTTGCCAGGCTAGCATGACAAATGTTTCACCAACTAAGCAATCTCCTAGTGTAGGAGACAAACATCTTCACCTTCTCAAATCATCTTTGAAATTCTGACTTGTCCATAAATTATCTAGCTTCAAGACAACTGGACAAGACCTCATTGCAGAAGAAACCACATGCTTGACTAAGAACATGGAGATATAAAGCTGGTATTGACTTAGAAGCTTAGTCAAATATAAACATTTGGAGCTTCTGTAATGACTGTCCTTGCAAAACATTCCCATGGGTGCAGAGTAGAACAAATATAATATGAATAAGCAACCTTCTCCCTGGATTTAAGGCCTGCTCCACAAGATGAAACCAGGCATCATTATTGGAGCCAACAACCTGAAACTAGACAGGTTATAGGCTCTAGGGGAAAACCTACTACTGTTATTCTACTAGCTGGTTTTAGTACTAAACCACTTCCTAACATTCATAGATTAATGCATCTCTCCATCTTCATCAGAGAGGCTTTTATTTGCAGATGGCCACAAGGAGCAATGCCTTTTAGACTAAACAAAGTAGCATCACATATGCACATATGGACTTGTAGTACTTGTGACAGTAAGCACAAGACCTGTGCAAGCACAAGCCAGACCAAATCCCAATATGGAAATGGGAAGTAGGAATGATGCCCTACCCATAGCTGAAGAGCTGTTGGCAACTGATATCTATTCAAATGGGAAGAAGGAGTTTTCTATTATACTCTGTTAAGTTGACCATTATTGGAAGACCAAAGATCTGAAGATATATGGGAAGTACAAATTAAAGAAAGAATTAGGGGAGGAGTGTATAGTATCAAAACACTTTTCAGAATCTTCTCAAAGAATTAATATTTTAAAAATTTAAACAGAAATGATAAGCAGGAAAAAAGAAGTTACTGTATCATTCTTCTCTGATGCCTCATTTTTTTTCATGGTAATCCTACATGGAAGACTCTCTTGTAACCAAGTATAACTTATTACTTAGAAGAAATGCTTTAGCACACCATTCTCTAAATGGCTCAGCTTCCCTAACAAATTCCAAACATATTCAGATGGATTTTTGTCCCTTTGTACCTACCAAACTTTTCAACTTCATAAGCTGCTGTTATTATGTTTATTTATTTACTTATTTAGAAGGAAGCAAATGTCCCATGCTGTGCTAGCAGAGGTCAGTGGACAACTAGATGGAGTGCATTCTCTACTTCCACTGTGTGACTTCAAATACCCGGGCTTAACAGCAAGTACCTTTGCTTATTGAGCTATCTCACTGGCCCATGAGTTATTCTTATTTATATTTGTACTGAAAAATATAACTTCCCTACCAAATAAATTTGTTCAGTAAATTGTATCCTTTATTTTAATATTCTCTATGGACATCAATACTTTGTATCTATTGTATGATCTCTAGGATAACCTCTAGATCTGTCATGTTTTCTCTTCACCTCCACCTGTAACTGCCCTGGCAAAAATGAAGATATACCAAAGATACAGCTGTGTCCTTCTCTTTGGCTGTCAGACTATTATAACAATGAAACCCAAGAAATTTCAATTTTCCCAGAAGTCTATGGCTGGGAGACAGAATAAGCTGAAACCTTCTATGATCTAAAGGAGGAGCTTGTCTCCCAGAAGTGAAGTTTACATTCTGAGAACTTGCCAGATTATCTTATAAGAAAGACTGGAGCAAAGACAATAATGATGGAGTAGAACCGCATCTTGACCAGGATTGCCTAGTTATATATATTTCTCACCTTCTATTTAAATCTCAATTATATTTTAGGACTCTGAACATATACATGGGATGGAACTAAGTGAACGGTTTTGTTCATATTTCCAATGTAGCCACACTAAACACATCCCCTCCTTCTGCTTTTCAGTATTAGTTTTCTTTAATTGTTCTATTGAGGGTGAGAATGAGTCTACCCTGTTGGGCTGTCAGCGTCTAAAGTTCAGACACCAACAACTTTAATAACGTGTCTCATTGGTAGACTCCACTCAGTGTTCAAAGACAAATGTTTATCCTTCCATAAATACTATAAATATCTGCCATCAATGGCATTAATCTCCCACCTCTCTCTCTTCCTTCTCTCCCCCTTGTGTATAAAACAAAGTTGGAGCATACTAAAATGTTTTAATGCAGTTTTAGACGCAGACCTTAAGAAAAAGGAGAGGGATGTACAAGAGAAGAGCAGTAATACTCACCCTGGAGTGGACATGATCTTTTTAAGAAACAAAGTCTATAAAACATTCCCTGGAAGATTTCAGACGACATTTATTCCATATATTTCTGGTTCTATGCAGTAAATAAAGAAACCAATAAAGTCAGATATTACCTCAATAAGCCAAAAAAGAAAAAATAAAGACAGGAAAGAAAGAAAAACAAAGAAACAAAGTCAACTATTGGTTTTGCTTTGGTTTGTCTGGTTTTGAAACAAAGCATTAGCCTGGATGATCTCAAGCTTGGACTCCTCCTAACTCAGCACACCCACACACACCTCAGGGTGCTGAAGTCAGAGGGTTCATTCTACTGTCACTTTTAAACACAGAATCTTTTATTAATAAAATCATAGTTACCTCAGTATGGAGTAGTTCATGCTTCAAAAGGTGCTAAGTTGTCGTCTGTGATGTATTTGTTCAACCTGAAGGCCAGAATGTATTTTTGAAGACACCAAACAATTCACTCAGAGCTCCAAGAAACAGAGCACTAACTGATACAGAAGCCTTCTTGGAGGGCTAGTTCTCATACTATCCAAGATGCTTCAAAGCAGCCAAGTGGAAAATTCATCAGTAGACATACGCAACCGTAATTCCATGAATCACAAGTTATCTCCAAAGGTGCAGTTGTTGAATTTTTTTAATTGGTGGTTTATTAGACTTAAGGCCCACTCAATGGGAATGCCTGACATTATAAAGAGAGTGAACTACCAATGGCTAGAGAGGTCATAGAACTCTAAAGGAGAACCTTTGTCTGCATTTTCATGAATAAATATAAATTGACACTGTATTTTAAATATGTATCCTTATGCATGCAAATAAATGTAGCTCTTACTTTTATCAAGGAAGTTTCTAGTTGCAGTACATGGGGAGCATTACAGAGACCACCAACTGGTCAAAATAACTAACCATGGGGTGCTTAGTCCCAATTGATATGCCTACAATACAAGCCCTACATCTAAGGCTCAGGAGAAAATCATAGAAGAGGGAATGGGAAGATGTTTAGAGTCAAAACACCTGCTGCAAGACTGTGTCTTCTATACACAAGAGGGGAAAAGCATTCATGAAACCACAATATGGTCATCTAAATAAGACCTACACCATGACAGTTCCAAATGACATTCCAACATGGACATGGAAGATTTCACAAGGTTTCATTCTACTTTCTAATCTTCACTGATGTTTTTCCTCTGCCTCTACACTACCTATTGACAAAAAGTCATATGTATTTTTAACACAAGCACTGTCTTTGAACAAAAAAATTACTTCATGCTGATTTAGCTAATAACTAATGCAGTGTCTGACACAATATTTTCTCAACAATTGATTGAGAGTGAATTTCATTTTATAGAAATTGCCATCATATCTTATTTTCCACTATTCAAATTTGTCTGTGGCTGACAGTGGTGGAATTTGCTTTTTTGTTTATAGAGGTGGAGATTTTTTTCTGTTGTGTACTTTTTTTTTAATTCTTTCAGAACTTGGTGATGATTTTTCCTGTATTAGACTGGTTTTACTCACTAGGTTACTGGTTTTTTAATATAGGACATCAAAGTTTTGTTTAATGAAAGAAATCCATGTGTTCTGTGCTTACACATAAACTTTATATCACTTGGTTCAATTAATATATTTCTAGCAGAAAAAAATGTCCGTCATGGGAAAATTATGAGAAACTCTGGCTAATTACAACTTTTTAAATTGGTTTAGTTCACTATTTCAACTAGCAAAGTAAATTTAGATGTTAGATAAAAGCATATTTGCAACTTCTGTCCATTTTTCTTATTATATAAAACTTTGTACTAGATGATTTTGTTTTCACACATTTATAGTAAATATTAATATTACTTTACTTTGCATTCCATCTGTAGACAAGTAATGGTTACAAATGACCATGGAAAAGAACTTCAGCAAGTGTAAGTAGGCAACTTATGTTTAGTGTTTTAGGTCAGTGGCACAGTGTTTACTGATGTTTTATCTTTGACAATTTCATACATGTTTACATACAGTGTATTGAAATCATGTTGACCCCATTTTCCTCTCTTGATCCTCTCCCAGTCCAATGCCTCTCCTCTTCCCAATCAACCCTCCTACTCTCACGTCTTCTTTTCTATGTATGTGTAGGTCTTCTGCAGGAATCACCTTTTCACTTGACACTTGTAAAATTCACAGTTTACATAAGATAAACTTAAAACTACTATATAAAAAATTAAAAGGCAATATCATTAAAAGGAGGCTATTGAGAGAGAAAGAGACAGCAAAATGGACAAAAACAAACAAACAAATAACAACAAAAAAACCCAGATGCCTGCTGACAATGACTCCTCATTCCCAATGCCTAAGGAAATGTAAGATTTTTCAGTCTGTTAAAACAAGTAATCTAGTACTCACTGTTAAGATGTTTCATAAATATACATGGTTTTGCTAAAGAGTAAAATATGTTGATTAATAATATGCAAATTAATTTTGCAATATTCGCAAAAACTCCATCTGAGATTTTTCTTTTTCTTTTTTCTTGTTTCATTTTGTTTTCTTCAGACAGGGTTTCTCAGTGCATCCCTGGTTGTCCTAGAATTTACTTTGTAAACCAGACTGGCCTTGAACTCACTGAGATCTGCCTGCCTATGCCTCCCAAGTGCTGGGAATAAAGTCATGCGCCACTGATTTTTCTTAATGTCTTTCAATGAATAATTGATAAAACTAATAATGTCCTAGTATGTTCATTGCACACATGTATGTTGGAATTTGCTGCTTTGTATTGCTGGTATCAATGTGGCACCTTTGCCAGAGTATACATTTTCAGACAAAATCTGCTTATCACTTTCCATATCAGCTGGAGGATCAAAGAAACATTGTATAAATTTTTAAACACTTACTTATCTTTTATAATACATTATCTAAAATTGTTTTGAAATGTTATGAAGGTTAAGATGTCTTCTATTTCTACAAATTGTATATGTTCACAACTTAGTCATTTTTGGTTGCCTAGATATTAGGCTGTGTTTTCATGTATGGGAGAGTTAATTGGCATTTATACCTGAGGCATTAAACCTGAGATTCTAAAGACTGTGAATCAAGTTGGAAATGAACACAAGTCGGGAGGGATGGTTTTGCTGGAGCCTAATGCTTTGCTCTGTGTCTAAACATCCAGTGCAGTCGATATGGTGTGCTTATGTTTCTGCAATCTTTTTATCCCAAGAAAGTCTGACATTTTTGGTGATGTACCCTCCCAGACATTCAAGTGCCTGCCTGATATTATTTGGACTTGCATATGGTAAGACTATCCAATGATTCTAAAGGTGTTTAAAATGCACTTTGTGAAATGATATTTTAATCAGAGCAGCATGACTTTTTTAACAAGGATGGTCCTTAAAATGTTATTGATATCAATTGCATTATTTTAAAAAGGAAAGTCACATTTCTCAGAGGTAGAGAATATGCTTGCCTTGAATTCAAAAAGAATGTGCTGAGAAAAATTTTCACTGAAAATCTGTACATCTTCTGAGCAAATGACCACACCTGCATTTCCAAAGGTCATTCACACCCTATGGAGCAATTCATCTCCTGCTTCCATCTGGTTCCAGTTTTCCATAGGTCTCACATCTTGCAAAATTCAAGTAAGTAATTAGTGCTAGCAAAATCTGAAAGATGAGATATATTTTGCCATTTACTTTTCTAAAAGTAATTCTAGATCATTTCAAGCAATGGTACATGAATTTTTGTAGTTTTCCCTCTCATATAGCTTTACATTTATATATTTAATAGTTGAGTCTCCAAGTAAAGATCCATAAATTTTAGAACAAAATTCCAATAAATTTCCTTGGTAACTTAAAATACAATTAAATCTTTGAAATATGAATTATGAAACTTGTTAATAAATGAGAAAATACAGTCAGGACATGGCACTGGGTAAGAGCAAATGAGAATGTAGTCATGTACTGTATTGACAAATATGCCATTTCAAAATTGTGAAAACAAATCTGGCCAACAAGTTGTATAGGAACTGTTTGATCTACATGGAAAAATAAAATTGGAGGTACATTCAGTGTATATTAGTACATGAAAAGAAAAATAGTCATTATCATCAGAAGAGTATATCGGAATTTCTATGAATTTAAAGCTAGAAAGGCCTTTAAAAATAAATTTTTAAAGTAAGAACAAATTGTATAAAGTGCTTTTCTAGCATATACAGTGCCCTGGGATCCATCCCTGGCATCACATAGACCAGGTGTTGTGGTCCATTCATGCAATATTAGACCTCTGGAGGTTGATGCAGGAAAATCAGATATTCAAGTAGACACATCAAGTCTAGTCTGAACTACAAGAATCTGTGTTAAAAATAAACTCTCTCTGAAAAAAAGTTAGGTGTTCATAGGAGTGGGTTAATGTCAGGGTCTTCAATTCGATTCCATTGGTCCGCATGTCGGTTTTTACACCAATAACAAGCTGCTTTTATTACTATAGCTCTATAGTAGATCTTGAAGTCAGGGATGGTGATGCCTCCGGAGGTTGCTTTATTGTATAAAACTGTTTTAGCTATCCTGGGTTTTTTGTTTTTACACATGAAGTTGAGTATGGTTCTTTCCAGGTCTATGAAGAATGGTGCTGGGATTTTTTTTTTATCCTGTTTATTTTTTTCTTTTATTTTACAATACTATTCAGTTCTACATAACAGCCACAGATTCCCTTGTTCTCCCACTTCCTGCCCCCCTCCCCTTCCCCCCAGGCAACCCCCCATTCCCACCACCTGCAGATCAAGGCCACCCCGAGGACTGAGATCGACCTGATAGACTCAGTCTGGGCAGGTCCAGTCCCCTCCTCCCAGATTGAGCCAAGTGTCCCTGTATAAGTCCCAGGTTTCAAACAGCCAACTCATGCAATGAGCCCAGGACCTGGTACCACTGCCTAGATGCCTCCCAAACAGGAGCAATGAAAGGCGAGGGTCGAGGGAAAGAGAGCAGAGATCCCACCTGGATCAAGAACAGAGAGGGAGAACAAGGAATAGGAGACCATGGTAAATGAAGACCACATGAGAAAAGGAAGAAACAAAGAGCTAAAGAGGCCCACAGAAATCCACAAAGATACCCCCACAAAAGATTGCTGGCAATGGCCAAGAGACAGCCGGGACTGACCTACTCTGGTGATGGGATGGCCAAACATCCTAATAGTTGTGCCAGAAACCCCATCCAAGGACTGAGGAATCTGGATGCAGAAATCTACGGCTAGGCCCCAGGTGGAGTGCTGGGAGTCTAATTAGTGAGAAAGAAGAGGGTTTATATGAGCGAGAATTGTTGAAACCAAGGTTGGATAAAGCACAGGGACAAATAGCCAAACGAATGGAAACACATGAACTATGAACCAAAGGCTGGGGGGCCCCCAACTGGATCAGGCCCTCTGAATAGGTGAGACAGTTGGTGCTGGGATTTTTATGGGGATTGTATTGAATCTGTAGATTGCTTTTGGTAAGATTGTCATTTTTACTACATTAATCCTTCCTATCCATGAGCATGGGAGATCTTTCCATTTTCTGATATCTTCTTCAATTTTTTTCTTCAGAGACTTAAAGTTCTTGTCATACAGGTCTTTCACTTGCTTGATGCATTGGCACAGGAGACTACATCCTAAATATAACACCAATAGCACAAACACTGAGAGCAACAATTAATAAATGGTACCTCCTGAAACTGAGAAGCTTCTGTAACGCAAAGAACATAGTAAATAAGACAAATCAACAGCCTACAGAATGGGAAAAGGTCTTCACCAACCCCACCTCTGACAGAGGGCTGATCTCCAAACTATATAAAGAATTCAAGAAACTAGACATCAAAATACTGAACAATCCAATTAAAAAATTGGCTATAGAGCTAAACAGAGAATTCTCAACAGAAGAATCTCAAATGGCTGAAAGACTAAGGAAATGCTCAACATCCTTAGTCATCATGGAAATGTGAATCAAAAGGACTCTGAGATACCTTTTCCCACCTGTCAGAATGGCTAAGATCAAAAACACTGAAGACAGCTTATGTTGGAGAGGGTGTGGAGCAAGGGGAACACTCCTCCATTGTTGGTGGGAATGCAAACATGTACAGCCACTTTGGAAATCAGCGTGGTGGTTTCTCAGAAAATTGGGAATCATTTTTTCTCAAGACCCAGCTATACCACTCTTGGGCATATACCTAAGGAATACTCAATCATACCACAGGGACACATGCTCAACTATGTTCATAGCAGCATTATTCATAATAGCCAGAACCTGGAAACAACCTAGATGCCCCTCAACTGAAGGATGGATTAAGCAAATATGACTCATATACACAATGGAGTACTACTCAACAGTGAAAAACAATGACATCATGACATTTGCAGGCAAATGGATAGAACTAGAAAATATCATCCTGAGTGAGGTAACCCAGACTCAGAAGGACAAACATGGTATGTACTCACTCATAAGTGGATACTAGATGTTAAGCAAAGGATAGCCAGACTACAATCCACAACTCCAGTAATCAGATGCCCTTGCTCATAGAATCCCTCTTCTCTCTCTTCGACTAGACTCCTAGAGTCCGGCCTGGTGTTTAGCTGTGGATCTCTGCATCTGTTTCCATCAGTTACTGGAGAAAGGCTCTATGATGACAGTTAGGGTATTCACTGATCTGATTATGATAAAAATCATGAAGTTAAAATTTCTTTAATCCCTCCCAATTACCACATTTCATGATTTCACTTATTTGTTGTCTTTGCATGTATGTGCATGTGTGTACTGGTATACATATGTGTGCATGTATGTGGAGGCCAGAGAACCAACTGAGGTGTTGTTACTCAGGTTAAGTCTACTTTTCTTAGGAGAAAGACTTTTTCACTGATTTTGAATTTATTAAGTGGGTTAGATTGGCTGAAATCCCCTGCCTCACCTTCTCAGTGGTAGAATAGCAGGAGCATGGAACGACATCTAGCTTTGTAATGTGGGTACTAAAGACTAAACTCAAATTCTGATGCTTTCAAAGCAAATATTTTACTGACTGGGCTATAAGGGTTAGCAATTGTTTAAATGAGACCTCATGAAACTAAAGCTTCTTCACAGCAAATGACACCAGCATTCAAATAAAGGGTCAGCCTACAGAATGGAAAAGAAATCTTCAGCATTTATGTATCTTCCAGCATGTTAGTATTTAGAATTTTTAAAACATTAAAAAAATTGAACATCAAGAAAACAAATAAACCATTTTAAAAGTGGTACAATGAACTAAACAGTTCTCAGAATATGGAGCACAACTAATTAAGAAATTTTTTTAAGTGTTCAACATATTCAGCTATCAAGGAAATGCAAATCAAAATTATTTACATTGAAATTTCATCTTAACTCACGCTGAATGGTTAAGATAAAGAAGGAGGAGGAGGAGGAGGAGGGAAGGAAGAGAAAGGAAGACCGCTAATGATGACAAATGCTGGCATGAATGTGGTAAAGTCAGAGCATTTTCCACCACTGGTAGGGGTAGAAACTGGTACAACCACTGTGGAAATTAATCTGGAGGTTGTGTAAAATTCTAAAAACCAAACTTCCAGCAATACCACTCTTGATACACCCAAAGACTCTATGTACACTAGTATGTATGGATATCTGCTCATCCATGCTCATTACTGCCCTGTTAAAATTAGCCAGAAAATGCTAGCAGCCTAGATATCCATCAACCAATGAATAGAAAGCACAAATATGGTATACTAACGCAGTGGAATATTACTCAGCTATTAATGAAAATAAAAGTATGAAATTTATAAGTGGCTGGAGGTAGATACAATGATTAAGACTGAAGTAAGCCAAATCTAGAAGGATTAATATTGTGTGTTTCCTCTCATTTGTTAAATTAGCTTTGATTCTTCAGACATCTGTACTTCATTTGGAACAGACATAGAGGTTAGGGAATTAGTAAGGGGTCATGAGGAATGAGAATTTGAATAGAAAAGACAGAACAGTGTGTATATATATCTTATTTCATGGCTGGCTCAAATGTTTTGTTAAATGCTTGTTAGACCAATTTGATCCAGTAGTCAGAAAAAAATAAACCTACAGAAGTACCTAGGCTTTTATCCTCATGAACATGCTTCTTATATGGTGCCCTAATACCCCTTCCTTAAAGTATAATTAAATATGACCATTCTATCAACCTCTAAATGTCTGGAATTCTCTGAGAACAAATTTGGACATTACTAGGTAAATAACAGGTAATTATTAATTAGTACCAAGTTTTTCCTAAAATGCTCAAATTTTTCTTCAGGAATTAAATAAAGAAGGGGCTGTAAATCAATAAAAACAAGTTTACATTATCATGTACTAAAACATTTTATCATTGGATCTAATTCAGTTGAACAAACTGGCATGTATTAAACATTTACCTCTTGATTTTAGATATGCAGAAACAAATGTTTTAATGGAAAATTACAGCAAATACCTGAAAAGACACTTTGGAAATTATTATATACTTGCTTTTATTTAACTTATATGGTAAATTAGTATCACTATTTCTCTTTCTATGATTTAGAACAAAGCAAACTGCTCCCCCTCCAACATGGGCATAATGTCTGTCAGTCTACAAGCCTTCAGGGTTTGCTAATCATCAATTCCCTTCTCAAAAATGACATGAATATAATTAATGACAAGAGCACTCTTGATATATTCCATCATTAAACAATATTGCTACAATTATAATTCTGTTCTGAATGTCTACATGGTGTCAAGTTATATAAATTGTCCCCACTTACCACCTCCACTGTTAAACTAGTCATTGAATCAGAGAGGACATTGAGTGATTTGGCAGTAAGAGAATGAAGCCCCAATTTGTTATCTTTAAATGGTTCTAGTGCCCTAGACATAATTGGAGGTTTATGACTTCATGACAGAATTGTCAAATCCATTACTACACCTGCCAAAGAAATGCACAGTTCATACTATTTTCCTTATTTGTTTTTCTTTTCAGGTAAGAATTCAATTTTACAACACTATTAGTTCCCTTCCAGCAAAGCTGCTGAAATCAGTCATTGGGCTTCTCTGGATCCTTTTTAGCATGTCACCTTTGCTCTCCCAATTTATATTATCTCCTCAGGTATATTGGAAAGCCAAAATAGGAAGCAACCGAAAATATTTGAGTAATGGAATGTGGAAATTTCTAAAATAGGAAAGGGAACAAAATATTGCCTATTTAAATATATTTGTTAGGCTGTCACATGTCACAATTATAAATGCAGAACAATTTGAAAATCTTCTCAAACATGTCAGCATAGAAACCCACAGTTTTCAATTGTACATTTTTTCAAATCTGAAAGAAGTTATTAGAAATTACATTTACTCATCTGTGGTAAAGATTGTAAGCTGATTAGGTTTGCAAACAAATGCTGTTTTGTCTCCTTGAGGTTAGAAAGATCTAGAGGCAAAAACAAAGTTTCTAAGCAAAGTACTATATTTGCTAGTTAAAAATAAAAGGAAATAAAATCTGTTCAATTCAAAGCAATCAAACACGGGCAGAAGAGATAGCGCAGCTGGTAAAAAGCACTCAGTCTTGAGACTGTTGACTTGAGTTTGACCCCTGAGACGCACACTGTTTGGGAGAGGACCCATTCCAGCAAGTTGCTCTCTGATCTCCACATGCACGACATGGTCTTTGAGGGATTTGGTATATAACCTGATTGGAAATCAGTCAAGAAAGAAAGAGCAAAGAGTAAGAGTTAAAGTGAGGGTGGGCATAGGGGGAAAAGACTTAGAAGTGATTCTGAGTATTGCAGTTTTCCGTGAAGTTAATATGGGGTAAACTAAGATGGTAAAAATTAAAAAGGTATATGTTCCTAATTATAACCTATTCAATTTGTATAGTGTTGCTTGTATGTATGTTTTTAAGGTTAATAATTTGTTACTGGGGAACCACTGGTGTGCTTTCCCTGGGGAGGACCACCTTTGTGGTGGTTTAAATAGGAATGACTCCCCTGGGCTCATAGATTTAATTCTTGGTCACCTGGGAGTGGCACTATTTAAAAGGATTGGGAGGTTTGACCTTGTCGGAGAAAGTGTGCCATTGGGAGTGAACTCCGAGGTTTTAAAAGTCCACAGTAGGCCCCATGTCCCTCTGTCTCTGCTTGTATATCAGAATGTAGCTCTCAACTACTTCTCCAGCACCGCACCTGCCTGCTGCCATGCTCCCTGTCACCATGATAATAGTCTAACCCCTGAAACTGTAAGCAAGCCCCAATTAAATACTTTCTTTCATAAGAGTTGCTGAGCTCCTGATGTCTCTTCACAGCAAAAGAAAACTGGCCAAGACAACCTCTCACTCCCCTAGTTTTTCTCATTTGCCTATAGTTCTTTGTGTAGAGTTGAAGCCTCATGGGCTTTTCCTCATCCACTTTGGCATGTCCAGTGGAGTCTTTTTCTTTGTTTGTTTTCATTTATTTATTTATTTACTTACCTCTCATATACTACAACTGGACTTTCCCTCCTCTCCTCCCAGTCCATCTACTCCCCCCACCTCCCTCTCCCAAAGTTCCACTCATCCTCCATTTCCCTTCAGAAAAGGGCACCCTCCCAGGGATATCAACCAAACATGGTATACCATATTGCAAAAAGTCTAGGTATATCCCCTTATATTAAGGCTGGGAAAGGCAACTCAGTAGGAGGAAAAGAGTCCTAAAAGCAGACAAAAAGTCAGAGATAGCCCCTAGTCCAACTGTTAGGTCCCACAAGAATACCAAGCTGCTCAACCATAACATATAACCAGAGGACCTAGGACAGACCCATGCAGGCTCCCAGGTTGTTGTTTCAGCCACTGTGAACCCCTATGAGCCCAGGTTAGTTGATTCTATGAGGATTCTTGTGATGTCCTTGATGCCTCTGGCTCCTACAATCCTTCCTCTTCTCTTCAGCAAGATTCACTGAGCACCACCTAATGTTTGGCTGTGGGTATTTGCACCTGCTCCCACCAGTTACTATATGAAGCATCTCTGATGATGGTTATGCTAGGCTCCCAGCTATGTTTTTCTTTTTGAGTCTAGGTTACCTCACTCAGGATTTTTTTTTTACTGGTGATAGGGCTTTGTGAGTTTATTAATTATTATATTCAAAGTATTATATGTATACATTAAAGTAGCAGATGAATTGTAAATATTTTTCTATAAACCTACAAGGGTACATACAAACATAAACTATAACTGTGTGAACTGATCTATGTGATAGTTACACTGATTATTGCAATTACCCACAATGCATTGTCCATGAAATCAAATGTAGTATACCTTAAATGTATGCAATTTCACCTATCATTTATATATATGTATATATATATATATTATTATTATTATTATTTTACAACACCATTCAGTTCAACATAATAGCCACAGATTCCCCTGTTCTCCCCCTCTCGCCCCCCCTCCCCCCATCCCACCCCCCATGCCCACCTCCTCCAGATCAAGGTCTCCCCCAAGGACCGGGGTCAACCTGGTAGACTCAGTCCAGGCAGGTCCATTCCCCCCCTCCCAGACTGAGCCAAGTGTCCCTGCATAAGTCCCAGGATTCAAACAGCCAACTCATGCAACGAGCCCAGGACCCGGCAACAATGCACAGCTGCCTCCCAAACAGATCAAGCCAAATGACCGTCTCATGCATTCAGGGGGCCTGATCCAGTTGGGGGCCCCTCAGCCTTTGGTTCATAGATCCTGTGCTTCCATTCATTTGGTTATTTGTCCCGGTGCTTTATCCAACCTTGGCTTCAACAATTCTCGCTCATATAAACCCTCTTCTTTCTCACTAATTAGACTCCCAGTGCTCCACCAGGGGCCCAGCCGTGGATGTCTGCCTTCAGATTCCTCAGTCCTTGGATGGGGTTTATGGCACAACTATCAGGGTGTCTGGCCATCCCATCACCAGAGTAGGTCAGTTCCTGCCATCTCGCGACCATTGCCAGCAGTCTTTTGCGGGGGTATCTTTGTGGATCTCCGTGGGGCTCCCTAGCTCTCTGCTTCCTCCCCTTCTCACCTTCTCATGTGGTCTTCATTTACCATGGTCTCCTATTCCTTGTTCTCACTCTCTTTTCTTGATCCAGCTAGGATCTCCCACTCTCTTTCCCTCGACCCTCGCCCTTCATTGTTTCCACTCATGACCAGGCTGTTCATGTAGATCTCGTCCACTTCTCCGAGGATTTTTTTTTCTAGTTCTATCCATTTACCTGAAGATTACATAATGTTATTTTTAATATCTGAGTAATACTCCATTGTTTAAACATATTGCATTTTCTTTATCCATTCTTTGGTTGAGGCACATCTAGATTGTTTATAGGTTCTGGCTACTATAAATAAAGCTGCTATGAACATAGTTGAGCAAGTGTCCTTATGGTATGATTGAGCATCTTTTAGGTGTATGCCCTGGAGGGGTATAGCTCTATCTTGAGGTAGATCAATTCCTAATTTTCTGATAAACCATCATATTCATTTCCAAAGTGGCTGTACAAATTTGGACTCCCACCAGGAATGTAGGAGTGTCTCCCGTTTATTCCCAGTCTCTCCAACATGAGCTGTCACTTATGGTTTTGATCTTAGCCTTTCTAAGAGGTTTAAGATAGAATCTCAGAATAGTTTTGATTTGTGTTTCCCTGATGGCAAAGGATGTTGAACATTTCTTTAAGTGTTTCCCATCCATTTGCGTTTCCTTTCTTAAGAATTCTCTGTGTAGATTATTTGGTTTGTTGATGTCTAATTTCTTGAGTTCTTCATATATTTTGTGAAAATCTTCTCCCATTTTTTAGGCTACTGTTTTTGTCCTTTTGATGGTGTCCTTTGCCTTAGAGAAGCTTTCAAATTTCATGAAGTCCCATTTATTTATTGTTGATCTTAGTACCTGCACAATTGATGTTCTGTTCAGTAAGTTGTCTCCTGTGCCACTACTTTCAAGGCTATTTCCCACTTTCTCTTCTATCAGATTCAGTATATCTGGATTAATGTTATGGTCTTTGATCCACTTGGACTTGAGTTTCGTGCAGGATGATAAATATGGATCTATTTGCATTCTTCTATATGCAGACATCCAGTTAGACCAGCACCCATTTGCTGAAGATGCTTTCTTTTTTTCCATTATATATTTGAAGCTTCTTCATCAAAAATTGAGTGTCCATAGGTATGTAAATCTATGTCTGGGTCTTTGAATTGATTCCATTGATTAAACTGTCTGATTTTCGGCTAATACTATGCCATTTTTATTACTATAGCTCTATAATAAAGCTTGAAATCAGAGATGTGATACCTCTGGAAGTTCTTTTATTGTACAGGATTGTTTATCTTGGGTTTTTGTTTTTCTATGTGAAGTTGAGTATTGTTCTTTCAAGGTCTGTAAAGAATTGTGTTGGAATTTTGACAGGGATTATATTGAATCTCTAGATTGCTTTCGGTAAAATGACCATTTTTACTATGTTAATCTTAAGGATTCGTGAGCATAAGAGGTCTTCCTATGTTCTGATCTCTTCTTCAATTTCTTTCTCCAAAGACTTGAAGTTCTTACCATACAGGTCTTTCACTTGTTTGGTTATAGTTATGCCAAGATATTTTATACTACTTGCGGCAATTGTGAAGGGTGTTGTTTCCCTAATTTCTTTCTCAACCCATTTATTGTTTATATATTGGAAGGCTACTGATTTTTTTTAGTTTATTTTGTATCCAGCCACTTTGTTGAAAGTATTTATTTGCTGTATGAGTTCCCTGGTGGAATTTTTACAGTCATTTATATATACTATTTTACCATCTGCAAATAATGATCCTTTAATTTCTTCCTTTCCAATTTGTATCCTCTTGATCTCCTTCAGTTGTCTCATTGCTCTATCTAAAACTTCAAGGGCTATAGTGCATAGATATGAAGAAAGTAGACAACCTTGTCTTGTTTCTGATTTTAGTGCATTTTTTTTAATTTCTCTACATTTAATTTGATTTTGGCAATTGGCTTGCTGTAAATTGCCTTTATTATGTTTAGGCATGTCCCTTGTATCCTTGATCTTTCCAAGACTTTTATAATGAAGGGTGTTGGATTTTGTCAAAGGCTTTTCCAGCATTTAATGAGGTGATCATGTGATTTTTTTTCAGTTGTTTATATGATAGATTACATTGACAAAGTCTGTTTCTAAAGTACTTCCTTTCTATTACACCCTTGACAATGACTATCACTATGTGTATAAAGAAGTGCAAAAATTAAAAACTCAAAATATGCATCTATTCTTATGTCAATATGGCAACTAATGTGATAAAAATATAAGACATCCGGAGAATAAGTACAATGATGTTTCTGTTAGGAAAGTAACTTTCAGAAAAAGTTGAGAGACCTGTAACTTCATTGGATTTTTAATACCCAAAAATGTACATAGTAGAAATCCAGTTAAAATGTGTGTTTGTGGAAAATAATTATATCAGCTGTCCCAACACCGAACAGAAAACTCTGGAATTGCAAACAAGGAAAGCCAATTGTTTTCTCACTACTACCTTTCATTACTAATTTTATATAAACCATCTCATAGCCAAATACATGAATATAAACCATTTGTACAGGTACATCAGTGTTAATTAAAAATGTATAGTAATATTTGTAAATTCCCTTTCTAGGTTCCAAAATATTGCAATTGTTTTCAAGAAGAAAATCCAAAAAGCTGCACTACACATTAAAAAATGTTTTAGGTTCCACATACGATGTGGAACTATCCACTCCCCATTTCACAAAGATGAAAACATCATGCTTGCATTACTGCTTAATCCCCTATGAAAAAGGCAAACCCCTAAGACAAATCCTGACTAAACTGAGTTGAATTCTGCAGCCACACTCAGTGCTCACACGGCCATAGCTGATTTAGCACCATCTTTTCTTAGTCCATTGTATGTACAGAGTTTGAAACATTTTCAAATAGAGAAAGACCACATTCATTCTATAGACATCAACATGCACACACCAACAACATTTTCTGTAGTCAAGGCTGAAGAGAACAGAAACAGGTGTTGAGACAATAGAGGAAAGAAGTTCCTTGCCCAGGATTCTGGTTAAAGCCTGTCTCACTGGCAGAGAAGCAAAAATTTTACCTTAGCAGATAAAAACTTCATCCAAGACATCCAAAGAGAAAGAAAGATGGGGAATTTTTAAATTTTATTTATGTATTTATTTTACATCCCAACCACAGCTTCCCCTCCCTCCTCTCCTCCCACTCCCTCCCTTCACCTCCTCTCCTCCACATTCACTCCAAAAGGGCCAGGCCTCCCATGGGCACCAGCAAAGAGTGGCATATCAAGCCGCCATAAGACCAAGCACCTCCCCCTGTGTTCAGGCTGGGCAAGGCAATCCAGCATAAGGAATAGGTTTCCAAGAACCAGTTAAACCACCAGGGACAGCCCTGCTCCCGTTGGCAGGAGTCCCACAAATAGATCAAGCTACAATCCTGTCAAATACATACAGAGTTACTAGATCCGCCCCTGGGTGTTGGTTCAGACTCTGTGAGTTCCCCAGCGCCATGCTAGCCTTTTCTGTGGGTTTTCCTCTGATGTCTATGAAGGCTTCACCCTGGTTCCTACAATCCCTCCTTCCTCTCCTCAGCAGGACTCCCAGAGAGCTCAGCCCAATCTTTAGCCTGGACCTCTGAATCAGCCTCCACCAGTCACTGGAAGCAGGCTCTCCACTAACAGTTGGTTTATTCACCAATCCGATCACAGGAATGGCCAGTTCAGGCTATGCACCCACTGCTAGCAGAGCATGGGAACTTGAGGGATCAGAGAATATTTATCAAAAACGCTTTGAGAAATTGAGAGGCACCAAAATGGTACTATCGCTAACACTTAGATACTTCCTTCAACTCCTCCTTGAGAACCCCATACACGCACTTCCTCTTTTCCAAACTGACTTTTTCTCTAAGCCTCTGTAGTTGTAGTTTATTTTAAACGCTTTTTAACAAACTGCAGCTCTTGTTTGGGAAGCCCACATTCACTCTTTTCTCTGTCAAAGCCATAATGCTGGCTTTGCCTCATTGGAGTCTTGAAAAGATTAAGAGTAAGAGAACCCTTCAGGGTGGGAGTGTGGAACTGCCCCTGTTCCTTCCCTGCTGACGTATTTCACTGCTCAGAATACTGAGCCCCCTTTTTAGCTCTACCTTGGATATCAGCAGGCAAATTTCCTTCTGAGTCTCTGCTAAGATGGTCTGCACCATCTGTAGGCTTGGGCTTTCCATCTTGCTCTCTCCTGTTTAAGGACAAAAGTTGCATCCTGTTCATAACATTAAGAAACAATATCGTATTTGGCAAGCCAAGTTTCTTTAGATTGTTCTTAACCAAAATCCTTCCAAAAAATATCACTTTCTTTCTCCTCCCTTTATTCTGGTGGCTAAAAGACATACTTATCTGGAGGCCTGGTAGAAGAAGGGCCAGGCAGTGAGGAGCAGCAAGGCTACAGCAACCAATGTGCAAGAGTATAATTCACAGAAGAGAAAGGTTGCTATTACAGGTCATAATGTTGGCTGAGCTCTGAGAGCTTACTTTCAAGTGCATTGTTTTCCATCTGCAGCTCTTGTTGAGACAGGTTACACACACACACACACACACACACACACACACACACACACACACACAAAATTGCCTGCTTAACGGCTTCTCAAAGGAAGAAAGTTTGTGTTGAAAGAGTAGCCGTGACATCTGTATCTGTTGAAAACTTCATCTTCCCTGCCCACCCAAAATCATCAAAGTCAGCATGTCATTCTCTCGCAAGTTGTGGACTCCGTTCTGTTGCATGGCTAATAAGCTGAAACTGAATTCTCTTGGACACTGAATTGAGGATAAATTAGAACCAATTTTCCCTATGATATTTGAGATGGACCTTATGGCCTCCCAGACCAAAGCTCTGATTATGTGCTTACTCCAACTTGTTGAAAAGCTATCCTAATCAAGCCCTTAATCTAGCCAAGCATTTTGATGGCAAGCATGCCCACATTTGCATTTCAATTATTTCAGGCACATATAGCAGTCCATCGCCCGTAAAGTGTACTCAGCAGGCAGCAGGCAGTAGCCCCCAGTCTCAATATCGTCCAAATTCAACTCATTCTTGATGTACAAATTCTTCCCTTTTGCTAATCAAAACACTTCCAGAAAAAAACACAACAGAATCAGATATGGGAACGAATTCAACTGGCAATTCAGATACTCTGATTTCATTAGAGTATTTGCTTTAGCTGTACATCTGTATGACAGGTGAACAAATGGGTGATGTCTTCGAGGAAAAAATATTTCTAAGTTCAAAAGTTGTATTTTAGGAAAGTGGCAGGAACTGGAGATTATCACACTAAACAAAACAAGTCAGATGCAGAGGGCAAGTATCAAGTTTCTATTCACATGCAAAATTTTGGTTTTTAAAAATAAGAAGGTGTGAGTATAAAAGAAAGACATTTAGGGAGGAAGAAGGGAAATGGTAGGAAGCAGATTAGGCAGACAAGAGAGGGTAATGGGAAAAGTGGATTATAATCAGTATATTATGTACTTGCCTGTAAATATCACAATGAAACATATTACGCTAAGGAAAAAATTTATTGATTCAATGTGATATATTTTTCCCAAGTTGTTGAGGTTTCTGTCAGATTAAACCTGCAAGTAAGTCACTGGAACAATTGTTTGACTTTGAGTCTCTAGCATTTAGTTCATCCTGGGACTACTCCATGCCCAACCACTTGTGATTAACATTCATACATAATAAAGTTGAACAAAAATGCCTGGGTGTGAAATCAATGTTCTTTCATTATCAACCACAAAAGTATTTTAAATATGTTCACATTGCAATAAACCATGATTATTTCTCAAGAACACAACTGTAAACAACACTGTAGTTTTAAAATTAACGTTTGAGAGCCTGGAAGACCCATCAAGTAAAGGCATTTCCTGCTGAGCCTAATGGCCTGAGTTTAACCTTTGGACCTTTCATGGTGGGAGGAGAGAACCAAGGAGCACCAGAAAGCTGTTCTCTGCCCTTGGCATGCTGGTCAAGGCATTTGTAGCAATGCACACACACACACACACACACACACACACACACACACACACACACACACACACAGATGGGGGGGGAAGACATATACATATACATAACATACATACATGCATATTTAAAAATAAAATTAAAACTAACTTGTGTGTATGTAACAAATTCATACTGCCTATCTCCATGACAATAAAGCATCATAAAATATGCAATCTTTGGAAAACTAGTATTTTTTAGGTGGGAAGGTCAGAATAGGAGAAGAGAAAAACAGAAATATTGGATGTCTGCAAAAATTGTGGATACTTCTAAAGGCATGTTAGTCTCCTATTCATGTGTGTGGAAATCCAGGCTGAGACCCAATATATATTTTTGGAAAAGCAATACATTGCTCAATGAGTTTTTGAACATAGGCTTTAAACACAGCAGATCAAAGCAAATCACACTTATTCATGTGCCCAGAAAAGGAAGAAAACTGGGGAATGAGCTTTTAAGCCCCCAAGGAGCTGGTTTCTATAGTTACATTATTTTGATATTACAAGTTAAGGCCACATATTTTTTAATTAACATTTTGAAAATCATTTTATTTTAATGCACTTTAAATAATAATTGCTTGTTGTTATTACATATATGTACAAATATATGTATAAGTATGCAAAAATATATAAATACTACAACCTTCTGAGTTCTTGTGTGTGTGTGTGTGTGTGTGTGTGTGTGTGTAGTTTCAGGGCTGACTATTTTGTTTTAGATAACTGATTAGGGGCTTATCCCTAGGAGAGTCTAATTCTCTCTCTCTCAGCAGTCAGTAGTTGTCTATAGTTCTTCGTCTAGAAAGGGATCCCACGGGAATTCCCCCTTATTGACTTACAGAAATTAACTTAAGGTTTTAAAATTTTAGCTTCTCAAGTTCTAAAGTGACTGAGCAGCTAATTAGTTTTATGGGAAGATAGCACTGAGTCTTTCAGTTATGTTTTCTACTGTATATTGACACAAGTAGCTAACATGTCAATACTCTTAAGGTTCTGCAAGAGCCAAATCTGTTAAAGGCAAGACTACAAAATTACCATTTAAATACCGCAGAAATATAAAAAGGATTCCTCTACTACTGTCAAACTCATGCATCAATCAAAGACACTAAATCCTCGTTTTTTTCCTCACATATGCAGAATAGTTAGGCATCGCCCTGAGGCGTCAGGAGCACAAAATCTTAAGAGTGATACAAACTTGTGTTAATTAAAGTCCTCTGGGTGCTTGTCTCATGGAGACACCTGACACTGGGAACAACTTCGAAAAGATGAAAGGAACTTCATAACACAGGGCCTTTAGGTAGAAACCATAACTTAATCTAAATTTTGAATACTACTTGGCCTAGTGACATTCCACATGCAAAGATTCAAGTTGTCACTACATAGTTATGCTCATTGTTAAAGAAAATTATACAGCACAGGTCATTGGATATATTTTAACTTTTAAAACACTTACCAAATCAACCTAATCTTGCATTATTGCTATTTCATAGTATGTTCAAGTTTATGTTGATGCTCTCTGTCCTTACTAAAATTTAAACATGCAAGCACACATATACATACAATATGCAAATATGCAAAATATGCAATCTACCCTCAACATATATTCATATGAGCAGTCAATAGTACTAGATACTGAGTTGTACAGTGTATCACTAGAACTTATTGACCTTATATAACTGAATCTTCACACCTACTGAAATATATAGAGAGATACAAATACAGATGCAGATATGGATGTTGTTATAGATATAGAAATATATATAGAGAGATAGAGATAGAATATATATGTATGTATAATTCCTTGCCACTTGGGATATATGATTCTAATTATTCAATGAATTTGACCTTTTAAAGTTGTAATCCAGCTGGGCAGTGGTGGCTCATGCCTTTAATCCCAGCACTCGGGAGGCAGAGGCAGGCAGATCTCTGTGAGTTCAAGGCCAGCCTGGGCTACAAAGTGAGTTCCAGGAAAGGCGCAAAGCTACACAGAGAAACCCTGTCTCGAAAAACCAAAAAAAAAAAAAAAAAAAAGATGTAATCTAGATGAAATCATGAAATATTTGTTGTCTTGACTAGCACATTTTCTTAGCATACATATTTTCGGCCCATTTACATTGTTGTAATACTTTTCCCTCATATTAAAGGCTGACTAATATTCAGCAGTATGTACATATCATACATTCTTTTTTCTATTCATCTAACAGTAGACATTTGGGTTGTTACTATATCGTTATATTATTATGAATTAAATTTCAATGAACATGGGCTACAAGGTATGGATTTCAGTTATTTTCACTAAATACCTATAAGTAGAATTCTCTGAAGTTACGGGAACTTTCAGAGAAAAACTCTGAGAGTTTTTCTGAACTCTCCATACTGTTTGCATAGTGACTGCACCATTCTGCATTCCCAACAAAAATGGACATTCGTGCAATTCATGGACAGCATTTCTTCAGCTCAGCTCTCTAGTCCCAGGAAAGCAAATCTAGCTGCTTTTAAAAGCCCATTTTGAGACTGGGAAATGTTCAGCAGAGAAAAGTTAAGGCCACATATTTTTAATTAACATTTTGAAAATCATTTTTATTTTAATGCACTTTAAATAATAATTGCTTGTTATTATTACATATATGTACAAATATATGTAAAAGTATGTAAAAATATATAAATACAACCTTCTGAGTTTGTGTGTGTGTGTGTGTGTGTGTGTGTGTGTGTGTGTGTGTGTGTGTGTAGTTTCAGGGCTGACTATTTTGTATTAGATAACTGATGAGGGGCTTATCCCTAGGAGAGTCTAATTCTCTCTCTCTCAGCAGTCAGTAGTTGTCTTGTGTGGACCTGGATTATAATTCAGTACTTTTGCACATATAGAAATTATCAGACCTAATTTACTAAGACCATCCTATTTGAATTTGTCCTTAGATTACAATTAATATGGGGAAGAGATGTCATGGGGAATATACTGTTCTTCAGTAGGACAATGTGCACTCTATTACACACCTATCCTCATTTATCCATCCTGCCTCCATCAAAAATGTTTTATAACCTCAACATTGTAAATTACTAACATTAATGCAGAATAATTCTGCCTTTGAACCCATAGACAATTCCTGTCAGATGTAACAAAAATGGACCCTTATTTCAGCAAGACTCATAAATGTGTACATTCTTAAAATTCACCTTAGAATGGGTTCTGTCATTTTAAGTTAAATGAAATCTTTAACACATGTCTATTTTATATTTGTATGGGTGTCATGATTTTGCCCTTTTCTGAAAGCTATCTTTTAGCAAATGCATTAGTGTTCCTGCTGTGCTCAAACACTGAATGAGAGTGACTCACAGAACGTGTGTCTCCAGCGAAAGCACAGTGATGGGACAAGAGTGGCAGCTGTGGAGACAGACCATCAGCCAATTATGTATCCAGCAGAAAAAGACTTGAGATCATTTCAGTGGCCACCTAGGTCATATAAATGCATTGTAACTAATGAGTTTCATTCACTATAAAACACATATAATGAGTCTTCTTTTAAGCCAAGTTCAAATCTTAATAACTGTTATTAGCCTAAAATCATCTAGGAACATTAATAAAAAAAACTAATTGTCATGATAGATAATTCACTGATTGAAGTGCTAGTATATGTGTATTACATATACAAAATAAGTAAATCAGACTTCCCAAAAGATACAGATAAATAATCTGGAACAATTAAAATACACACACACACACACACACACACACACACACACATACACACACACACATCACATCACATCACATCACATCACATCACATTTCTATTTAAGTTTATTTGCTTAAAAATATTCAAAAATTATTTAGCACAGAATATAGCTTGTAATGTAGGGCACTTGTTAACTTAATGTAATCTACAAGAATCTGTCACAATATTTTAAGAGGTTATTATCAGCATGACATGAAATTTGATAGAATTTTGTTGCTTGTTGGTGTACAATATAACAGATTTCTTACAGTAACAAATAAAATTTGGTTTTCATTTAAAAAATGACACTTTTTTAACAAAAATGTTTATTAGAGATATTTTCATACAAAAAGTAGGGAAGACTATATTCTTTCCTTAGATTTCAATTTCAATGCAGAGATCAAAATAATATTAAAATAAAAGTGTTAACATGACAATAATTCATCTTAAGTGCTATCTATGAATGCATAAGAATGTACCTTTGAAAAAAGACAAGATAACAACATAATAAAGAAATATCTTTGAGAGACTTATAAAAACAATAATAATGTATAAAAATATACATAGCTACACTGACAAATCGTTTGGTCTTGTGCTAATGATAGATTCATTCTTATTAATGTTATTATTGAAATAAAGATATAGGAACAAGTTACATGGAGAATTTTATTTAAGCCTAATATGCTATGGCTATTATCAGACTTTTTTGCCTATTGAAAATAAAACTCCCAGGAATCCACAAGGATGAAGCCAGCTAAGACTTCTAGCAATAGTGGAGAGGGTGCCTGAACTGGCCTTCTCCTGTAATCAGATTGGTGAATACCCTAATTGTCATCACAGAACTTGCATTCAGTAACTGATGGAAGCAGATGCAGAGACCCACAGCCAGGCATTGGGCTGAGCTCAAGAAGTCCTATTGAAGAGAGGGAGGAGGGATTGTAGGAGCCAGGGGTAGGAGGTGGAGTGTCAGTATCACAATGGGGAAACCCACAGAGACAGCTAACCTGAGCTTGTGGGAGCTCATGGACTCTAGACCGACAGCTAGGGAGCCTGCATGGGACCAACCTAGGCTCTCTGCATGTGGGTGATAGTCGTGTAACTTGGTCTGTTTGTGGCACTGAGCAGTGGGACCAAGAGCTGTGCCTGGCACATGAGCTGACATTTTGGAACCCATTTTCTGTGGTGGGATACCTCACTCAGCCTTGATGCACAGGGGAGGAGCTTCGTCCTGCCTCAACTTGGTGTGCCATGCTTTGTTGACTCCCATGGGAGGCCTTAACCTTTCTGAGGAGTGGAGAAGGGGTAGAAAAAGGTGGAGGCAGGGAACTGGGTGAGAGGAGGGAGGGGAAACTGTAGTTGGTATGTAAAATAAAATTAAAAATTTAATAAAAATTAAATAAATAAAAAAGAAAATACAAAATCTGCATAAAGTAGGAGAGAAAAATGTAAACAGCTTCTATCTATGCTAAAAAATAATTAACCTCAGCCTTCTTATTATGTTACACAGCAAAAAAAAAATAATTTCAAGTGGATACAGAAATGAATGTGAAAGGTTAAAAATATATAAAGTCGGTGACACACACTTTTAATCCCAGCACTTGGGAGGCAGAGGCAGGCAGAACTCTGTGAGTTCGAGGCCAGCCAGGAAATACTCCAAAACTACACAGAGAAACTGTATCTCAAAAAAACAACAACAACAACGAAGATATATATAGCAGGTTGCATTTTTATTTGTGATATGCAAAAACTTTTAGTATAAAAAAAAGTAACAGTCAAATTTAAAAGACACAACCCAAAGTTTGTTTTCACAAAAATAAAGGCTTCTGCTCATTATAGCAAATAGAAGAATGAAAAGCAGACCACAGAATGTAAGGGGAAATTTGACCCGGAATAGTGGTTCATCTCTAATCCTAACAGTGGAGAGACCTAGGAAGGAGAATCACTGGGAGTTTGACTTTGAGGCCAGCCTGGGCTGCTGAATGAGAACAAGTCTCAAAAGAGACAATGAATATGTCGAGCATGAGCAGGAGGGGAGAGGGGTGGAAATCAACTCTGTGTATGTTTAACAAAGGAATCATTTTGTGTGTGTAAATAATATATACATCAAAAAGGAAAAAGATTGCAGTTTTTTAAAAACAGTCAAAAGTGCTGCATGGACACTTTCAACATAGGATACACCATGAATAATAAATAAACATGAAAATAATCTTTAGCAAAATACAAATTGAAACTGTCTATGACCTTATATCATGAACTCAAAAGAAAAGTTACATTTAAAATATTGTCTAAATTTGTTGTCAAGGGTTTGAAATTACTATGCACTGCCAATGAAAGTTTATGTTTATGAAATGTTAGAAACTTTCCTTTTGGTACTTGCTCAGTGCCCAAGGATGCGAGCTGAATTCTTCATTACTATCAATACTTTTTGCTTCAATAGGCATCAACCAAACACTCGTCTCAAATATTCATCAAAGATCCAGTGAATTAAGTGTCACGTTTTTCATTAATAGAATAGCATATAATAAAAAGAAGAAATCACTCAAAGACATGGATGCACTTCTGATACAGAATGTGAGCAATGAGGACACAAATGATTGAAAGGAAAAGTCAACCTCATGTGAATTTCTTGAACAGGCAAATTAAGAGTGGTAGACTTGACCAGAATAGCTGTAGTTGGAAAACAGTCATAGAAGCGAGAGATGGGTGTATGCAAAAACAGGAACTAAGGACAAAAGAAAAAACATGAAATAGACACTGCTTGGTGTAACATTTTCTCTTAAACAGGGTTTGGTTTGTGTGCTGAGTTTATCAAGCTTTATGCTTAGGATACATGTACTTCCATGTACGAATTACGTCAAACTCCAAAACTAAACTGTGAGGATGGAATGCTCTCACTATCTTCCTGATGAAGTAGCTGTGTCTTTACTATAAAAACTGAATCCACTTTTCCCTTAACTATAATCTCAACTAATATAAGCATACCTACAGCTTAAACCAATTTTATTTCATGATACTTCCTCAGAATAGTTGACAACATTTTAACTAAAGCAATTAAGAAGTAGTATGGCTGTATCAAAGTCATGACTAAAACTAGAAACTAACAGATGTAAAGTTCTTTTTGTCCAAAGTTAATGAATGATCGTGAGCTTTTTCCTAATCTTTGAAATAGACATAATGTTCCAATATGTCACCTACTTAAAGATTATCTCCCAAGTGTATGTTTGTTACAGATTTCACTAAGATTTTATTCAATTTTCATCCTCATAAAAGTTGTGTAAAATAATTTTTGAAGATGAAGGAAATCTGAAATCGCACAATAGAGTAAATCCTATCTCTCTTGTATATACATGTGCAAAGGAATATTATATTTTCATAGGAAGATTCCTTGCTATATGTGATGTGAAGTGTTCTACCTGCCTTGGCTTCCCCACTATGATGAACAGCATTCAAGAAAACAAGGATCCCAAAGAAATCTTTCTTCCTTAAACTATTCTGTCAGCTCTTTTGGATGTATCTTACTTTAACTGTTGTAAATGTTGTGGATTATGGAACAGCCTCAAGTCAACGCTCCCCTATATAGATGCTTTAACAAATATTTTTTAAACATCTGTACATACAGAGACAGCGGAAAACATTATGGGGATAGGAAGAAACCTGGTGCTAGAGAAGTTCCCAGGAATCCACAAGGATGACCCCAGATTAGACTACTAGCAATAGTGGAAAGGATGCCTGAACTGACCCACCCCTGTAATCAGATTGGTGAATATCCTAACTGTCATCATAGAGCCTTCATCCAGTAACTGATGGAAACAGATGCAGAGATCCATGGCCAAGCACCAGGCTGAGCTCTGGGAGTCCAGTCAAAGAGAGGGAAGAGGGATTATATGAGGCAGGGAGGGAGGGTCAAGACCATGATGGGGAAATCTACAGAGACAACTGAACGAAGCTCAAAGGAAGTCACGAACTTTAGATTGACAGCTGTGGAACTTGCATGGGACCAGACTAGACCCTGTGCATACAGCAAACAGTTGTGTAGCTGATCAGTTTAAGGGGCCCCCTGGCATTGTAATCAGGATCTATCCCTGGTGCATGAGTTGGCTTTCTGGATCCCATCACCTATGGTCAGACACCTCGCTCGCCCCTGATGAAGTGGGAAGGGTCTTGCGTCAACTGAATGTACCAGGCTTAGCTGTTTCCCCATGGGAGAACTTACCCTGTTGGAGGAGGGGATATGGGGGGAGTAGGCAAGGGAGGGGGAGCAGGAGGAGGGATTAGAGAGGGATCTGTGGTTGGGATGTAAAATGAATAAAAAAATCAGTACATACATTGAATACTGAAGACACTTTGTTAATTAAAAACTATATCTAGAATAATGAAGATACTATGTTTATATAATAATATAAATATCAAGTGAATTCATGAATACAAATTATTGCAAAAGCAACAATGGTTTCAGTGAAATTAATTACATAAGAAAACATTAGCAAGGTTCAGCACTTTGTAAAGGGTATGTTGGAGATGGAAATTTATTTGAATATTTTTATATAATTTGAACTTTTAAAAATTAAACTGCAGACTTTATTCCCTTATTTGGTATTCAGATTTCATCATTTTGCCAGTATATTCTTTCCTCTTTGTTTTAATTAATTAATTAATTTTATTCTTTGACAATTTCATACATGTATGAAATGTATTATGATTACTCTCTCCCTGTCTTCTCTCTGATCTCTCACTGGCTTCTATCAATCCTTTCTCCTCTTTTCCTCATTCCACAGTTGTAAATCTATCCTTAATAAAACAATAAACATCTGCACCATGTTGTCCACATATGTTTACTGCTCTGCTTAATCCAAAACACACAGAAAGCAGTTTGAAGCTTGTTAGCCATAAAAAAATATTAACAGCATTTTTGACCTGAAAATTTACATTCAAGGTACAATGTTCAAAAGGTATTTGATCTTAGTTCTTTTCACTTTCCCTGTGAGGTAATGATTTCATTCATCTGGAATGCTTTTAGGCTCATATTCAATTCAATTTCATAGATTGTTTGATTCTCCCTATAAACTGTGTATGTGCACATGATCATATTTCTAAAAGTCAGAACTTCATAGAGGATAGTGTTCAGGCAAATTTCAGTAAGGTCTCCTCCCTTCTGCCTTCTCACATTCTTTCCTATTCCCCACTTCCTTACTTCAGCATGAAGTATGAAGGAAGCACCTTTCCCCTAATGGCAGGAGGCTGAGGAAGCGGGATATTGTGCATTCAAGATTAGCCTGGGCTACGGAGCAGAACCTTGTCTTCCAAACTAGAAAAAAAATAGTAACAGGTAACAGTTACACTGGATTGTGGTTTCATTGGAGTTACATAACAATTTCTTTAAAAGTATAGCTTGTCTAACTTTATCCCCAATATTTTTTATCAAAGAGTCTTACAAGATTCAGAATGTTGTAAATATTTCCATAAATTTGCAACTAATGCATTAATATTTTATTATCATTTATGCTCAGGAGGTAATAAAAATAGAAGATTGACCATAATTCATTGGAATAGCTAAAAATAAAATTCCAAAATAAACTAATATTTACTTTTATTTATTTCTTTATTTTAATGTGTATGGGTGTTTCGGCTGCTTGCATATCTATGTACCACACAGGTACCTGGCAAGTTTGGAGGCAAGAAGAGGGCATGGGCCCTCTGAGAGCTGGAGTTACGAATGGTTGTGAGTCTCCATGTGGGTGCTGGAAATTGAGACTGAATTCTGCCACAGCGGCCAATTCATCTCTAGTCCCACATTTCTTACATTTCACCAAATTGTTTCTATGAATGACCCTTTGCTGTTTTGCGCCTAAGTGTGTTTACTTTCAGGAAACCTAGACTTGTCCATATCTCTGAAGTCTAAGGGACACTATATACCTGAAAATAATTCGTTGACTCCTGTTAATTATACATTGTCATGGGTTTCATACTGATATTTTCCTTCAAGTGTATCTTGAATTTTGATCATATCATCCCACATACTCTCCCTTTCATTGCCCTCTCTTCATCCCCCCACTCTCCTTCCTTCCTGCAGATGCTCTAACTTCTGCTTTCATGCATACAACACTTACATCTAATCTAGGGTTTACAAATGAGATAACACATGCGATGTTGATATTTCTGAGTCTGATTTATTTCATCCAATATGATTACTATTTGCCTCATTTTTACAATAGGAGACATAATTCATTCATTCTTCTTTATGTCTGAATGAGACACCACTGTGTATATATGCCATGTATTCTTTATCTGTCCCTTTGTACAAACCTGGGCTAATTCCATAAACTGTATATTTTGAATAGTGCCACAAGGAACATGAATGTGTCATGTGCTGACTTTGAGTACTTTGGGTATATTCCAAGAATTTGTAAGCTGGATCCAATGGCACTTCTATTTTTAAGTTTGGGGCCATATTAATACCAGCAATATGTAATTGTTCACTTTTCTCCCAATTTCTGGTTAGAATCAGTTTCTATTTCTTGATTGCCATTCTGACCGAAAGAATCTCAATGTAGATTTAATTTGCATTTCTCCGATGGATAAGGATGTTGACTATTTTTCATGTATTTATTAGACATTTATACTCCATCTTCTAAGAAACATCCATTTTATTAGTGCATTTGCAATTGGGCTTTGTGAATTTGGGGTACATTTTTAGTTATTTGTACATTCTAGAGATTGATACTCTGCCCAATCTGTAGTTAGCAAGATTTTTTTTCTGCTTTCTGCAGGCTCTTTCCTAAATTGTTTCTTTTGCTGTATACTCATTTAAAAAAATATAAATGGAAGCACCAACAGTAAAATAACAACAATGAAAGCACTGATACAGAGAACTTTGCAGGAAGCAGATTCTGAGATGACATTTAGTGGCAAGAGTGTTTATTAACGAATCCCCTTGGTACTCACAACTGTAGAAGAGATGGAGAGAAACGTGTTGATCAGAGTAAGGGATGTGTTGTGATGCATTCCAGGCAACTCCTCAGGGAACTCATAAGCTAAAACTGCCTGTCAGAGTGGTCCATGTGAAGCTCAAATGGCCTATCTTCAATTCAGTCTTGGAAGTCGGTTACTCTAAGAAAGGTATGACCTTGAGTGGGGCAGCTCACCACGATGGGAAGATTCCCCAGAGATTGCTTGCTGATATGATAGCTCACTCATCAGCAGGGACTAATTTTTCTTATGTGATTCTGGAAGGAAAATGAGTCAAATAAAACTTAAGGTCTCACACAATACAACATTTATACAACCAGGTATATATTTTTTTAAAGAAAACATAACACTTTTGCATCTATAAATGATAGTTTTAAATTAACATAATTATCAATATTTGAGATTATTTTACTTTAAGTCTCTAGGTTGGGTTTCTCTATTTTATTTTTTGATTTTTTTTGTGAGTGTGTATGTTTGATTCTGGGATGAATAAGATTTATTTATGTTTTGATTCTAAAACAAATATTTTTCCTAATATGAAAAGTTAGTATTATCATCTCACTGTGGAAATAAAAATTTTTTACATCAAAATGTCTAATGGATATATTCAAAATGATTTTTAAATTACTTTGTAACATCAAATTTTAATGATTTGATGGATATTATTATGGATATTATTAACTGTAGTTTATCAAATTGCTATATTCACATATATTAGTAATAAAATCTGGCTACAGATTTTAGATCAAAAATTTTCAGTTAGAATGATAATGAGGAACTCTGAATTAGCCCTGGATAATTTAGTCACAAACAAGCATAAAGCTGTTGTCGGAAGGGGGGCTGGAGAGATGACTGCTCTTCCAGATGACCCAGGTTCAATTCTCAGAACCCACATGGCAGTTCACAACTGTCTGGAACTCCAAGATCTGACACCCTCACACATACATACATGCAGGCACATAACAAAAAAAGAAAAAAGAAAAAAATACTGTCAGAGGATCCCAGTTTCTTCCAATGGAAGAATTAGATGACTACTTGCAATAAGACTGGAAACTGGCTGTGGCCATCCAAAGCTTGGACCTGTCACTGTGTAGAATGTTTCAGACTTACCTGTCTGAGATGGTTCCTTACCACACTGGTAGTTCCGCTTGTTTTTGCCTGTTTTTGACAGAAATCGTGAGACTTAGACATCATAGGATGGCTTTAAAAATAAGGAACTGAATCTGACAACCCCATAAGTTAATTTGAAGTCACCTCTCTCCTTAGCACTATGCCAGTAGAGAATATTCCAATAAACATAAAGTTAAGTGTGGAGATCAAAACAACCACTACACTTTAATAATATAAAATTCTGTATCTCAATGAAGGCTAGATAATATCTTCAGTGGCTTCCGGTCTCCCCTTAAATGAGCCCATGACAGAGACATTGATGCAGAATTCTATTGTAAGAAAACACTAAACCCATCACTTCTTATCACTGATTTTCCTTCAGCTAGTTTAAGATGTAGTGATTCCATTGCTTTATTTTAATTTCTCCCAAAGAAGTTTTCACAGCTTCCCGAACATGTTGCTCATGTGGACCCTCCAAATCTGAGGGATATCTACTGAGTGAATATGGCTTCTCAATTATCTCACAGTGATATAACTACAACCTCATTTAATATACCACTTCCAGAATGGGACACAGGTTCACAAGAGGAATGTCCATTTCCCAGCCTGTACACTAACATTCTATAAATACTGCTGAAAGATTTTAGTCTGAACAGCATACCTTTTATTGCTTCATTGATATCAACAGCAGTATCACTGGAACTTACACCTTCCAAATCTAATCTCACATCTTTCTGAAATTATGCAAATTTTAAAAGTTCGATACACTGTTCTTGGATTCAGAGTCATTGAAACTCATTGTGCCTTTCAGTGTCTTGGCCTTCAGGAAAGCTTTATATATTAAAGCCCACAGGAGTTCTCCCCATCCCCACTCCACAAGGCTCTATTTCATTCCTTGCTCCCTGTGTCTGAAAGGCCAGTTCCAGAAGCTGCTGCACTCTGCCTTAGCTCCTTTCTTATTTGATTTTACTTGTTCTTATCAATGTTTACTTATTTTTGTTTTTACAAATAAAGTTTCATCTGTTGGTGATGGACAACAGATGTTATATGAATAATCTTCCATTCTGGTGGCTTTAAATATAGCCCTGGAGAACTGCAGTGATGCTTAGAATATGGTATTGTCACTCATGATTTCCTTGTGTATAGTGCAGTACTGTCTGTAACATCAACACCTGGTTCAAGCTTGGCAGGCAGCTATATGATTCTAGGTGCCATGTGGTCTTTCGTCCTCCCCGCTGAAGCCTAGGCAAGGAGCAGAAGATGGAAAGCTGGAGGTGGTTGGCAAGTTTCTGCTATGCAGGAAGTCAGTGTGGAACCTGCATTTACAACATGGCATTTAGCATTCATTCCCTGCAGTCAGCCATCCATGTCTTCAGTGGAATTCAAGACAAAGGACTTTCAAAGGAGAGAGGAAGAGAAGGGAGGAGACACTGATTGTCTAGGTTTCCTTAACCTGTAGATCATATTGTGATTATACCATGATTCCTCCTACTTACTTTCTCTAAAAGAATATCCTATTTTTTCAAAAAGTGATCAATTATATCCTAATTAAATACTGATAAACTTAGGATCAGTTAAACTTTTATCAGTTACATAATATTGAACCACTTATAATTTTTTATTCTGGAAATGGGAAACTGCTAAAATACATAGGAATTAATATAAGAATCCAGTAAAATATATTAATAGCTCTCATGCCCATTACTACCATGGTAAAACCAATATTAAGGAAACTACTTAGTTTATTTTACCCTAGGAATTAAAATGTCTATTATGTGTGAATATTAAAATACTATCTTGCCGGGCGGTGGTGGCGCACGCCTTTAATCCCAGCACTCGGGAGGCAGAGCCAGGCGGATCTCTGTGAGTTCGAGGCCAGCCTGGTCTACCAAGTGAGTTCCAGGAAAGGCGCAAAGCTACACAGAGAAACCCTGTCTCGGAAAATCAAAAAAAAAAAAAAAAAAAAATACTATCTTAATACCACTAGCAACAACAACAATATAATAATAAAGGATTTATTTCTTCTTGGCTTATTTCTCTTCCTGAATTTGCTGATATATTACAAATGTACATGCAACTTCAGTAAGATTTCCAGCATCACAAAAATGACTAACATCACTAGAGACTTCAAATTTAATATAAAATTATGAGTTGACCTATGTTTTATCCTCCATCTTAAACTCACAGTCCATCCTTCTAACTATGATTTATTCATGAGGGTAGAACAAAAGAAAAATAGAAGCTCTGCAATCTTGGCTACAATTTTAAAAATATTATCAGATTATGTTCCCAAAATATCTGCCGTGGGGAGCTGATGAGGCTCTTAGTCAATGTGAAAGATGTGAAGGGATAGTTGAATGACTGTTTGTCATCATCAAGGACCAATGCCTCAGACTCACAGGAATCGGCAAAGCCTTCCCTGGTGAGTGTAGTGATGGCAGAAGTATGTATAAAAGCTAGTATCCTCAGCCTCCCGCTCCAGGATGACTGCCACATGAGACTGCTCCCCTGCAAGAGAGCAGCTAACTCCTCTCCTGAGCTGTGCTGTTTATACTAAACAGGCTGAGTCTCTGGATTGTTATGTGTCTGGTGCCCCTCTATCAGAGCAAGCAGAACCCATCTGATCCCAACTTTTCTGTACAAATGTCTCTGTCTGTCCTTGCTCCACTGCTTCATCACACCAGCCATGATGGACACAGTAGCCTGCTTTCTTTTTCTCTTCACCTTATTTCTCCTATACTTATGAACATACTTTCTATTACAGGGATATTTTTTTCATGATATCCAATTTGTTTTAAGACTTCTTGATACTATACCTATGTATACTCTTCAAAGTACATTAAGTAAATAAATTCAACTGCTTTCACATTTATATACCTTTGAAGTAAACTCTGAACATTTCTTGTCACTACTTGACCTCAACAAGATGGTTTTTATCCTAACAATACTGTTTTTTTTTCATTTTTAGCCATTCAGGGGAGTGAACCCATGTCTTCTATGACCTACCTGCTCTACTAGTGACTGACATCCTCAACCTCTAATAATAGTGTCACTAGATGACTATTTTTCTCTCTGGAATTTTTACAACTTCTCTGTGCATTATATTTGAGAAATCCTTATTTTTATCTATATTTTTCTCTAGTATTTAATCATATTCTGAGTAAGTATATGTGAGCTTTAGCTATAAAATTTACTGTTGACGTCTTGTAAATTTGTACAAGTCATAGAAATATGCTTTAATCAATTCATTTATATAATGAGCTCCTCACCTAAGATATAACAGATGTCAAACACTCAAAATTCAGCACTCAATCCTTTCTTCCCAAATGAAGTAACCACCATAGCAGCTTCCAATAGTTTATATTATTCTTCCAAGTTTTTTGTTCTTTGGGATAGTGACATGAGCTTTTGGTTTGGGATCATTCCAAGCATTACCAGTAAAGCCAGCCATATGCATTTCTTGAGAGTAATAGTATAGAAGAAACCTGTTGCAAATATACCTAGGACAGTAATCTATGTATTGCAGTTGGTATTCATGTTCAGATGCTCATATCAGTCATGTTTGTAGCACTGCCAAAGTAGTTCTAAAAATAACTGTCTCATTTCACACTTATGTATAGTGACTAATCGTTGGTAGTGTGGTATTGGTTTCTCAAAACATTTCGTTCTAGGGCTTGGTTGTTGTTGTTTTTATTCTTGTGATGGTTGTGTGTTCAGTTTTATTTCTTATATAATTTTAATTTTTATTAAAAATAGATTTTTCATACAATATATTATGATTATGGTGTCCTATTCCTCAACTCCTAATTCTCCCCACCTCCCCAGCCAACCAAACTCATACCCTTTCTTTCTCTTTCCCAACAGAAAACAAAAAAGCAAACACACACACACACACACACAGAGAGAGAGAGAGAGAGAGAGAGAGAGAGAGAGAGAGAGAGAGAGAGAGAAAATAGCTCAAAACAAACAAATAAGCAAGAAAAGAGCCAAAGAAAAGCACAAGAAACAAACACAAATACAGATGCTGAGACACACATTAGCACACACAGAAACCCCATAAAATCAGAAAATTAGAAACTGTAATATATGAGCAAAAGATCTGCTAGGTTAAAAAATGCCCTGCTAAGGCTTTATAAAAAAAAATCTCTAAAAATGCCATTTAGTTCTGCTTGTGTTGGCCATCTACTGCTGGACATGGGACTGCCTTTAAGTGAAATTTGTGTACACAGTGAGACTCCTTTGGAGAAAACTAATTTTTACTGTGTGGCTGGTTGTCAATTGGAAATAGTTTCTGGATTAAGGAGTGAGCGTGTACCCACTTCCCTTTTCAGCACTGGGACTCTACTTGGCTTAGAACTGTTCAGGCCCCGTGTAGGTTGCCACAGTCTCTGTGAGTTCATATGTGTGTCAGCTGTATTGAGTCTAGAAGGCCTTGTTTCCTTTCTGTCTTCCATTTCCAATGGCTCTTACAGTCTTTCTTCCTCCTCTTTCCTGAAGTTCCCTGGGCCCTGAAGTGCGTGATTTGGTGGAAACATCTCATTTAGTACTGAATGTTCCAAGGTCTCCAAGTCTCTGCAAAATTTCTAGTTGTGGGTCTCTGTATTTGTTCCCATAACTGCAGGAGGGAGCTTCTCTGTTGATGGCTGAGGATGATGCCAATATGTGAATACAGCAGAATGTCGTTAGGAGTCATTTTGTGGCTATGTTCATTTGGTGGAAGAATAGTGTTTTGTTTTCCCCTAGGACCCTGGCCTATCTGTTTTCAGGTTCTTAATCACAGAAGCATTGTCAGGCATGGGTTCCATCCCATGGATTGGATCTTAAATCCAATCAGATAATACTTGGCCACCCCTTCAGTTTTAATTCAAATCTCTCTGTATATAAAGGTGTTTTCTTACAAATAGCTATAAATACTTTTAAGAACTCTTAGTTTTTAAATTACTATTAAATTTCAATGGTGGTTCCATTACCCATATTTAAGTTAATACATTCTTAGGTTTATATCTTCCATACTTGTAGAAGTAATGACTTCTTGGTTGTCATTCTTATTTGTCTCCTCTTTAGCCTTGTCTATGTTTACATGAGTGTTTTGTGTCCTCATTCTTTCTCTGTTCCCCTAGCATCTCATTTCTTTTGGTAATTAGCATATGTCTTATAGTTTCTTATATACAATTATACTTAATCAAAATCTACTCCCTGACAAGACTATAACATTTCCAGGAAAGTGCATGTAAAAGAACAACGTTCCATCTTCCTGTTTGTTATGATAGTGATGTAACTCATGTCACTTAGCATAAGTGACAATCACCGCTAGAGGCATTGCTGCTACTATTCTACAGAATCAAATGATAGTGTTTACTATCTCCAACATTTTTCCTCTTTACATCCATCTTTTCTCTAAAGAATTTCTTTTTGCGATCCTTAAAAGATGGGTGAATTGACCACAAATTTATGATGTAGTTCTTTGTTCTTTATTATAGATAAGCAGAGTGAAAGGTGGCTAAGTAACATGCTCAAGGCTAGAGCCACACAAATACAAATTTAAAACTAGAAAACTACACTGAAGAACTAAATTATACCCTTGCTCATGAAAACCAATTACTTTATGGGATACTGATATCAAATTATACACTGAAGAATTGTCGTAGAAACACAGTGCTATATGAATTGTGATATGTTTTATTATTGATATTATTAAAGACCATGAGCCTTGTGTGTTGAGATGAAATACTCATAACACTCAAACAGAATCTTTACTGTTCATTATTAACTTTGCTTTGTATGGGGCCCATATTGTGAGGAAAAAATGATATCTTTTACAGACAGGAACTGTGGTCAATTTTGGTATTACTCTGAATCCCTGGACTCAATAACTCTACCTATTTTTTACTTCCTAGTGTGTGCAAGGAAAAAGTTAATGGCATATGACTAATGTTATCATAAACTTCCAGCCATCACTTAGCTATGTGCAAGCTGCCTCCCACTGCATACTGGTTTTGATCACCCCAGCTCCCTTTCTTATTACCCACCACCATCCATTTCTTTATGATTTCTGAGATTCAGAAGAGAAGCACAGCAAATGGGAATGAGTTTTTGAGAGTGTTCCCTTGCACTCCAGATGGCTGATGTGTGTCAGATTTGAGAATTCCAGTAAATCAGTGGAAGCATGCTGCTAAATATCTTTGCAATCTTTCCACTACACAATGACCTTGAGAGTTTCATCTAGAAATCACTATAATTCACATGTTACTCATCAAAAAGAATCTTTCATCCTACCAATTAGAGTTTATGTTGCAAAGTTAAATCCTGAGCATAATGTCCCTAGAATAAAAAGGTAACATTTGGTTGGTTGCTATCACTGTATAGATTGGCGTCAGCACTTGGGAACAGCAGCAACACCCATTTCGATTTTCAGAAGTTACCTTTAATCGTACTTTTTTCAAAGAGAGATTTGAAACACTCTATTTTTTTAGTTATTTTCATCCAGCTTAAAAACTGAACTTTTGTCATATAAAAATGCTTTTACCAGAACTAAGAAACCTAAAAATAAAAAATTATGACAGGTAATGAAAGAAATAAGAGACTGATCAATCAAGAAGAGGGGAGATGGATGTGAACTGCTTTTCCTTTGTATGTGACTGTCACATGTTTCAGTCTGTTATAAACCACAGCCTCTCCCATGCCCAGCTTTGCTTTAAGCCCTCACCTTCCTGTCTCCACCAGGAGGAGGCCTCCATCCCATCTTTAACTTGTGCTTCACACCCAGTTCTCCCCTGGGACCCGGGGCTCTCTTTTTTGAGCATGTGTGAAAATTTTAATGTTAAGTCCATCCTAGAACTGTTCATTGACTTCTTGACTTTTCAGGAATCGATATTAGTAATGTTTATTTTTACATATAAGATCTGATACAAACTTTTGTCCTTCGATATGTGTGAAGATGGGTGGGTGGGTGGGTGGGTGGATGGATGGATGGATGGATGGATGGATGGATGGATGGATGGATGGATGGAAGAATTCATGGTTACAGTAAGGAAAGAAGAAACTTCCACTCTGCTTCTATAACATGTCTTTTAACCAATGTGTATAAGAACAGGGTTGCTAGTTTTAGCAGATAAAGTATCCAATTGAATCTGAAATTCAGATAAACATAAATAATTTAGGCCATATCTGTGTTTCAAATATATTATGGTCATCTTGTGTTTTAGCTGTCAACTCTAAAATTACAACGAAAGATTTTAGCTCACAATGAGAAATACTCCAATAACAGGGAAGTGTGCTACAGAAAATGTTTTAAGGATGCACACTGTCTGCAATAGCCATCTAAGAATAATGGAGGTCAGATAAATTCTGGACCTATCCTTGCAATTGGCAGGTGCTTTCCTGTCTTTTTATTATGAAGTCAGACATTTTAATAAAAATTTCATGCTAAACCATTAGGGATGACTATCTTCAATATAAATTCACATTTCACCTTCAAATGATGTTTAACTGTAAAATTCTGTGGACCACGCACTCACCAGGTTGTTCTTCAATGCTAAATTAAAATACTATGGATCGTTGTAAATTTTAAATATATTTAAGTTTGGGTTAACCAACGAACTCTGTAGTTCTAATTCAAACATTTACTTCTTTTTTAGATAATGAAATGTATTTATTTATTTATCTATTTATTTATTTTACAGCACCGCTGTAATTCCCCTCCCTTCTCTCCTCCCAGCTCCTCCCCTCTCCCCTGCTCTCTTCCCACTCCCCAATCCACCCCCCATTTCTGTTTAGCAAAGGCAGGTCTCGCGTAATTTGAACTTTTCTATGTGAAGGTATTATCCTAAGATGTCATTTTTATTCAGTATAATAGTTGTGAGAATGTTTTATTTCCTGACATACCGGGTAATCTATGAGTCAGTGGGCACAATACATCAAGATGAGCACTGCTACACAAAATGAAAATGTTAATATTATTATATCATTGTTAGGATTGACATTCTTGCTAGACATTTCCTTTTTTTGTCTTAACTTTGCTTTTAAACCAACTATGACTTCTAAAGGTATTAACCATAAAGAATCTGAAACAACAACAAAAAAAACCTATCTAACTATATGCCTTTCCCCAAAGGTTTCTTGTCACCATTTTCCAATCATGTTCTAAGTCCCTCATTACATAGCTAAATACTCACCCTCAGCCCATGAATCAGTATGCAATTGACAAATGGTCATTTCTCCTCTCTCACAACGTGCACACCCAGATTCAACATGTGAAGTTTCATGCACCAGGATGGTTTTCCTTCCTAATTATCCCTCAGGGACTTTGGATCATTAATGGCACTACAGTGTTGTGTCTATTCACTTTTACGAGTGTCTACATATTATAAAGAACCATCTGTACACTGTCACCTTGTCCTCCTTTCCTCTTGTCAACCAGTCACAGAGAATTCCCCATAGATATGGGATGGGTGTAGCCGGAGCAGGCACCATGAGTATTTGTTTTACTTTGCCTTTAGAATCTATTTGGGCCTAAGAACATATATGCTACTTTTCCTTGACAAAAGAATATTTATCTATATATTTAACTGTATGATTTTGTAGACAAGAAAAGACCAGTTCATAGTTAGAATCTTAGAATGTATGGAAATATGGCGATCCATGATGCAACAGTTTCTCTCAAAGTCCAGTACTAAGACAATAATTGTGTCTTAAAATGACCTGTTCATGATGGCTAGGGTTTCATGTTAGCCTACTAACTCACTCTTGATTATGAAGTGTTACCAGTGATGGACTATTAAAAGCACACAGTATCTAGTAAACGATATAATTTCCTATTTTCTGTTTGTTTAGATATAAAGATAATTTATGAAACATAATTCCTGCTATAAGGATTTTTTCCCTGAAATTAGATGATGAGCAGTGAGATATTTCCACTATTCTTAATTATCTGGCTTTTTTCATTCACAAAGTTATCAGAGTGTAGCCGATGTAATCATACTCTATTCTAAGTAAGAAAAAAATATAATTTAAATAAAAGCTGGCAGTGGGGTGAAAACTATGAAGATAAAAAAAAAGAATCCCACACCTCTGTTCTTCTTGAACTACAAAATGGATAAAAGCTATAAATGGAATTCTTAATTGCCACTCCCTCAGGATCTACTGGACCAAGTTGAAAACAGATTGCATAACATCCTGTACCAGTTACATTGTCATCCTCTATTCAGAACCTACTTAAAACTAGCAGCTTTTTTAACTTATTGTGTAAATGAGCCAGAGCAACCTATTTTAGTAATGTATCTCAATATATCTCTACATTGCTAGTAAACCCATTTGGTTATGTTATGCCTAATTCTTGTTTGGAAGAGGAGTCAGATATACAGACTTATTCTTACTCTTCAAAGGGGGATATCTTAATATGTTTCATATTGAGTGAGATGGGATGTTACTGTATCTTCATCAGATTTATTTCCTATCTGTTGACATTAAGATATCTACCAACAAGTTAGAAGTATCATGATGCCACTTTAAGCTGTCATAAATGAGTGTGACGTCTTATGAAAGGGGAAATGCAATCACAGTTGCTGTGAACTATTGTATGAGGTCAAAGAGGTCACATGGATTTGAAATAGATTACTAAAGGATTCTCACCATACTAGCTACAAGAAAATATTTTGTGAATAGATATAAGAAAAGGAAATTCACCATTTCAATAGCTGCTTACTGAATATCAGTTTGTTCACTTGTTCACACATTAAAGCACTCAGTACAACTACAATTGAAAATACATCTTAGTTAAGTTTTCAGTCATCCACATTCACTCTTCAAGATTCTCTTTCCTTCTTCACAGGCAAATAGAAGCACTGAATGAATGTGCTAGAAATCATCACTCCTGCATCTTTCAAGCCCTTGATGACCACACTAATCAATGGAGGTGATGGGTACTTGAGAAAGACTACAGAAGTAAAAGTAACAACTCTATTACATGGAATCACATGCTACAAACATCACTTATAATGTAAATTTTATGTTAGTATTTGTCATATTTCTCTGCTATGTAATACACTTTTTACTCATTCCAAACTGTGCTCATTAGAAGACAATACCAAGTGTACAGCACACAAGGTAAGTAGTATATAAATCATTAGCTTCAAATTCTCCTTCTGGGGAGAGTTTATACACCATATAAACAAACCCAAGGACAGAAAACACTTAATTATTTGAACTGATTCTGAAATGACATTGACAAAGTTAAATTGCTTTTATGATGTAAGTTCTAGAGAATTTAGTGATAGATGAAATATTCCTCAAAAGAATAAAGGATACATATAACAAACCTATAGATAACATTATATTAAATAAAGCCATACTGAAAGTATGTCTTCTAAATTATAATAAAGCATTCCTCTAAAATCAGGAATGATAAAAGGAGCTCCACTCTCCTGAGTCTTATTCTATATAGTATCTGAAGTCTTAGCACTAATAATTAGACAAGAATAAGAATAAAATGATAACAATAATAATGAAAGAAGCCAAATATTCCCATTTGTAGGTATCATGAGTCCTCATTTCAAAAAGACTGTTAAATCCACTAGAAAACTCTTGGGCCTAATAAACACTTAGAATAAATTTTCAGGATACAAAATCAATATAAAAGCATAGCCATCATGTCATGTATACTATAAAAGTCTCCTCTCTGAGAATGAAATTAGGTAAAGTATTTTCAATTCAATGTAAGTCCCCCCAAAATAAGTATTGAGGAATACATCTACCATAATAAGTGGATGACCTCTACATTTAAATTTTCAACATATTGAATAAGGAAATTACAGAACATACTGAACCATAGAAAAATAATCCATGTTCCTAGATAGGCAGGATAAATATTATGAAAATGTCTCTACTATGAAAATTTACATATAGAATTAATGCAATATCTAACAATTTCATATTTCACAGGTTTAGGAAAAATAATGTAAGAATTCATACAGGACCATTAAAACCACAAGAGTTCTTTAATAGCCAAAACAATCCTCAGAAGTAAGAACATTGCTGTAGGTATTTGAATTCAAAACAATACCCAAGATCAAATTATACTATTGAGCTTTAGTGAAAAGGCAGACTGAGACCATCATAAAAATATACAAGATGACAAATGGAATAGAATAGAGGACCAAGACAAAAAATGGCAAAGTTTTCTGCACTTAATTTTTTACAAATGAGGCAAAAACAAACTTGGTGAAAAAAAAATATTGCCAATTCAACAAACAGTGCCAGCAAAACTGGATTTCTACCTGCAGAAATTCTTGTATAAAAGTCAATTAAAATCTCAATCCTACCAATCCACCAGGCACATAAGAGATCTTTCTATCTGCTGATATCTTCTTCAATTTCTTTCTTCAAAGACTTGAAGTTCTTGCCATACAGGTTTTTCACTTGCTTGGTTAGAATTACACCAAGATATTTTATATTATTTTTGGCTATTGTGAAGGGTGATATTTCCCTAATTTCTTCCTCAGCCCATGTATCATTTTTATAGGGGAAGAATTTTTTAGTTTATTTTGTATCCAGCCACTTCTCTGAAACTGATTATCAGCTGTAGGAGTTCCCTGGTAGAATTTTTGGAGTCATTTATGTCTACTATCATATCATCTGCAAATAGCAATACATTGACTTTTTCCTTTCCAGTTTGTATCTCCTTCATCTCCTTTAATTGTCTTTTGATCTAGCTAAGACTTCAAGTACTGTATTGAGTAGATACAGAGAGAGTGGACAGCCTTGTTTTATCCTTGATTTTAGTGGAATTCCTTTAAGTCTCTCTCCATTTAATTTGATGTTATCTTTTGCTTCCTGTATATTGATTTATTATGCTTAGGTATGCTTCCTGTATCCCTGATCTCACCAAGACTTTTTGTCATGAAGAGGTGTTGGATTTTATCAAATACTTTTTCAGCATCTAATGAGATGGTTGTGTGGTGCAACAGGAACTCCCAGGAATCTACACAACTGACCTCATTGCAACACCTAGCAATGGGAGATATGGAACCTGAACCAGACTTCTGTAAAAAGACTTCCAACTGAGCAATTGGGACCGCCACCTAGCCACAACACCTCTGACCTACCATTATTTGCCCTGCCTACGAGATGTGCTGGGACAATGATGGTGCAGAAATTATGGCAGTAGCCAGCTAATGACTGGTCTGTCTTGAGACACATACTATGAGAGGAAACCCACACTGACATTGCCTAAAGGGTGAGGACCCAGACGCTAGACAGCCCAGAGACCTAGGGTAGAACAAAACATGACTAGCAAAAAACAAAGTCAATGAGATGATTCCTAATGATATTGTGCTATACTCGTAGATCATTGCCTAGCCCCATTGTTATCAGAGACACTTCATCAAGGAGCTTATGAAGGCAGATGCAGAGACCCATGGCCAAACATTAGGCAGACCTCAGGAAGTCCTGTGAAAGAGGGGGAGAAAGGATAATTGGAGTCAGAGGAACCAAGGACATCACAAGAAAACCCACAGAATTAACTGACCTAGGCTCATGGGGGCTCGCGGAGACTGAACTACCAACCAGAGAACTTGCGTGGGACTTACCTGGGTCTTCTGTACATGTGTTGCATTGTGCGCCTTGGTCATCTTGGGGGATTCCTGGCAGAGGAAGTGGGTGCTGTCTCCAACTCTGTCACCTGCTTTTGATACCCTTTCCTTCTGCTAGGTAACCTAATCCAGCCTTAATAAGAGAGAATGTGCCTAGTCTTGCTGCAATTTGATTTGCCATGGCTGGCTGATATATATGGAAAGTAACCTGCACTTTTCTGAAGGGAAGGGAGAGGGAGTCAGTGGGGGAGGTTGTGAGGAGGAACTAGGAGGAGAGGAGGAAGGAGGGAGGGAAAACTGTGATCAGGCTGGGAAAATTTGATTAGTTGATTAATAAATAAATAAAATTAATCTTTAAAAAATAAAAAAGTCAATAAAAATATATCAATATATAAATATATATATATATATACCTTAATTTAAAACCAAAATCTAGAATTTAAAAGACTCATAAGGGATATAATTCAAGACCTTTCTAAACAGAACATGGATGGCACTGGAACAAACGCCAAGTGTCAACAGATGAAATTACATGAAAATAAAATGTTTCTATGTAGCAAAGGAAATGACCAGCTGAGTTAATAGGCAACAAACATAATGGGTGAAAATCATGTGGGTGACCCCATATCCACAATCTAGAAAGAATTACAGGTGTTAAATAACAAGGAAATACAACAGCCAATCAACAAGTGAGCAAATGAACTAAATAGCTTTCAAAGCATAATGACAAATGGCAAATAGCTATTTTTTAAAGTGTTCAATAAGCCTAGCTATCAAGAAAATGCAACTGAACCTTTGAGATACTACCTCACTCTAGTCAGAAGGACAATCATCAATAAACCTGACAACAAATACTAGAAAGGGTATAGAGAAAGAAGCCCTATTCACTAATGGTGAGGCGTGCAAATTATTACAGCCACTTAGAATTCAGTTCGGAGATTTCTCAAAAAGTTGGAAAGGGAACTGCCATATGAACCAGCTATTTCTCTCCTGAGAAGATCCCTCAGAGAGCCCCAAACAGTACCATAGAGATATTTTGTAAACAGATGTTTCCTGTCCTGACTTCCCAGTCCCAAATAACTGACTCAGAAACTGAATATGAATTATATATGCTCAGCTGATAGCTCAGGCTTGTTGCTAGCTAAGTCTTACATTTAAATTAACCCATATTTCTATCGATACTTTGCCACATGGATAATTGTAGCTAGAGTTTTCCTGCCTTGCCCACAGTCAGGACAAATCTCTGTCACCCGCCAGCCCCACAGCCGCTCAGACCCAACCAAGTAAACACAGAGACTTATATTGCTTACAAACTATATGGCTGTGGCAGGCTTCTTGTTAACTGTTCTTATATCTTAAAGTAACGCATTTCTACAAATCTATACCTTGCCACGCGGCTCGTGGCTTACCAGCATCTTCACATGCTGCTTGTCCTGGCAGTGGCTGGCAGCGTCTCCTTCTGCCTTCCTGTTCTTTTATTTCTCCTCTGTTAGTCCCGCCTATACTTCCTGCCTAGCCACGACCAATCAGGTTTTATTTATTGACCAATCAGAGCAACTTGACCTACAGACCATCCCCCAGTACAGCCAAGTGCAGACCATCTCAGACACCTGCACTCAGGCCCATGGTCCTAATCATCCTCTATGCAAACCTGCTGGGTAACGCCACAAGGAACCCAAGAAGGGCTCCCACAGGACATACATTAACATCCCACAGCAGATAATGGCTTGTTACCTCATTTTTCACACATCCTGCTTGCTTGGTGGCTGGCTAGCATCTCCCCTGACTCTCTTGACTCTGCCCTTCTTCCTCCCATCATTCTCTCTGCATCAGGCTGTCTCACCCAATCCCTTCTTGTCCTGCTGTGGGCCAATAACTTTTTTTATGAACAATGAGCATAATCCACAGCAATATTTACTTAACCTTAAGGCAAAACACCAGGCTCCAGCCTCATGCTGTATTCTCTGACCAACCCTGGAATAAGTGATTTCTCTAAGAAGTTTCTTGCATTTGGAAATAGCACTAGATATTCTGACCTGGAGCTGGATATACTCAGTGTTCCTGTATGGAATCACTTCTATTCACTCTCAAGAATAGAAGTTTGAAAACATACATGTGTGCTACTGTATACAGAAACCCATGTCTGTATTAAGCTTATCCATCTTTAGCTATATTGAAGTAAACATGAGTTTGCTGAGATTCTTGACATTTAGTCAATGTTCCATGAATTATTTTAGATTCATCTTCTTTCCTCTAGTTTATCTGTGACCTTGAAATCTAAGTGGAAAAATTGTCAAAGTGGATATCTAAACATAAAATCTGTATGTATGTATGTATGTATGTATGTATGTATGTATGTATGTGTATATATAATTGAGAATGTGACATCCCAGTGAACGCATACCTTTGAACAAGTTTACTACACAGTATATTTAGGGTCTTAAGGAATATATGTACTAATTACCAGACAATATATTTTCAGATTATATGAACCTTACAAGTTGTAATTAAAATAACTTTAAGTTAGTTACAATTAAAATCACCTTCAATACATAAAACAGCAAAGTTTCCTCATTGATATACTTTAAAGGAACAGAATATCCTGTTTAAGTTATTAATACACAAAAGCATTAATAATGATAAAAATGGGGGCTAGTGATCAAAAAATTCTTGGCAAATCTTAGTTAATACTGTATTTTCTTTGACATGGGTATTAGTTTAGAATAGAATTCAAAAACGTGAACATAAGGCTACAGATAGAAATCTCTATGAGAAAGCAAATCCCTAAGTCTCCATTTGAAGAAAGTATTCCTCATAGCAATTCTTGTTATGAGTAACATCCAAAATATGAAGTGTCAATGCAAATCAGCTACATTCAGTATGTACCTCATTTTTACATGAGTGAGACACTCTGAGTTTAGAATAATAATAAAAAATGAGCTCTCGTGTCTCCTATTTTAGATTCCTCAGACAACCTTACTGTTAGCTAGGCAATGGATGACACTCTTGAACCATCTGGAAAGTCTGAATGCCTGAAGCTGGTTGGGATGCACTTCTTACTGCAGATGAGCCTTCTGTAAACCACCAATGCCTGTGGTTACAGACAATGTTTGAAATACCTTCTCCCTTAATACCTAACAGGATGCAGTCTCAATAATATCAAACTTCCATTGAATCATAATAGGTATCACAACTTTTATATTCAAAAGCTGCATTTTTTTTTGAGACAGGGTTTCTCCATGTAGATTTGGTGCCTGTCCTGGATCTCGCTCTGTAGACCAGGCTGGCATTGAACTCACAGAGATCTGCCTGGTTTTGCCCCCTGAGTGCTGGGATTAAAGCCATGTGCCACAGGTGCCCGGCCCAAAAGCTGCATTATTAAGACCCTTACTGTTACAAATTTATTAAAAGATAATTCAGGAAACTGTCATTTATGAAATAATTCATATTACAATTTTGAATTAGAAGCCATTCTCCTGTAATTAAACAAGGACCTACAATGTTACACTCTGAGCAACACTTGATCTTGTATTCTAGTTACACAGGGCCATCAAATATTTACCTAAAGTAAAGTAAAAACAGAAAAGATAGTGTATTTTGTAGTTGAAATTTTCTCATAATAGTGAGTGACCCAACAATTCCTTATGATGCTTGTTTAAGGATAAATTAAATTGCTCTGTCTGTGTTTTGATTACAGACATTGGGAAACCTGGGAACTAATGTCAAACTTCCCTTTGATTTCTCAAATATAGTAAAAAACTCATAATCACTTAGCTGATAAGACTATTTAAAGTAAATTGAAAAATACAGCACCATAATAATATTGAACTGAAAGGACCAAGCAGATGCCATAAGAGGCTGCTCAGTCTTCTCTCGGAGATCAGGCCTCAATTTCAGTTTTCTGAGACTTGAGTAAGCAGTTTCTGGGAAGGGCCATGAACAAAAGTCCTTGTAGTAGCTCCTTTTCTGCATGTACTCTGACTGCTCCAGTTTCAGCCAATTGTTTACTGTCTGGGACCCCTCACCAACTTAGAGCTTTGTAGCGCATGGGTCAATGTGACAGCCTGGGCCACTGAGCCAGCCCCCACAATCAGTATGTGCTAGGTCAGTCAGCCTCCATGGCAGCTCAAGGACAATGCCAGGGTTACTGAGTCAACCCTCACAGTCAGTATGTGCTAGGCCAGCCAGCCTCCATGGGAGTTCAAGGATGTAGCTTTAGTTTTCCTGCCTTGCCCACAGTCAGGACAAATCTTTGTCACCTGCCAGTCCCACAGCCGCTCAGACCCAACCAAGTAAACACAGAGACTTATATTGCTTATAAACTGTATGGCCGTGGCAGGCTTCTTGCTAACTGTTCTTATATCTTAAATTAATCCATTTCCATAAATCTATACCTTGCCACGTGGCTGGTGGCTTACCAGTGTCTTCACATGCTGCTTGTCATGGTGGCAGCTGGCAGTGTCTCTCTGCCTCATCCTTCTGCTTCCCAGAATTCTCCTCTCTCCTTGTCCCACCTACTTCCTGCCTGGCCACTGGCCAACCAGTATTTTATTTATTGACCAATCAGAGCAATTTGACATACAGACCATCCCACAGCACAAGGACAGAGCCTAGGACTTGTCCAGGCCTGCCCCAAAATGATAACTGTAATCCCCAACTAACTCTAGCCAATTAAAAATTACTAACATGATTACCACTCGCACAAACCAATCCTGAGTCTATTCCTATGTAGTCTGTAGACCCCAAAGGTCCCTTTGCTTTAAAAACCCTGTCCCATTGCTACTCAGGGTCTCTCCTGCTCTGCTGCTGCGTCAGACAGATGGAGAGTCCCAGTTAACTCATAACCACACAAAGAATCTTTGCTTGTGCATCAGATTTGGTCTCTTGGTAGTCTTTGGGGGACTCTGGGTACAACAAACCCCTTTAAAATAAATCCATAATATTTATATATAAAACGAATTAGAAAGAATAAGTTCATCATTTTTAGGAGATTTAGAGCCCTACGAGAACATCAGAACAATGTCATAATAGTATAAAACATCACAGACCCAAAGGAAAGCACAGTCAAGAACAAATATTTAAAGTATACAGAATTTGAAAAGAGGTCCCCTTCTTTTCAAGGGAGTGAGCAGTTCTGCTTCCAAGAAGACATGAGTTATGAAATGAAAACCTCAGGAGCAGGCAAGGGTTACTGACTGTGGAGGCCCCAAAGGCACTCAGAGCAATGCAAATTATTGTCTTTGCTCTTACGACTCTGAATCTGATGATAAAACCCTACTGATAAAGACACCACATACTTTATTTATAAAACATGAAGAAATCAAGTAGGTGTTGACGTGAAAACCATCTCTACTGTAAAGTGAATTCAATGTGCTCAAATTGATTATAATTTTGTATTGAAATGCTAAATATTTAAATAAATAATTCATAAAAATTTAGCTGTGGCTAGCTTTCATGGTTCTGGAAGGTAATGCCTGCTACCAGAGGAGAAAAGTAATCATCAGTTTCACCAGCTGTGAACTTCTTGAGCATGATAAAGACTATCCCGGCAAGATGTGTCTCCTGGTGATACAGTGACATTGATGTGATGGAATACTTAATCACTTTCTGATGAGATTTAAAGCATGCTACACCAGAATGAACTGACACTTGCCACTATTATCAGGTCTAAGAACCTGTGACTATATAGGTCATAGGTTCAAGTGGTAAAATATTATTATTATTATTATTCTGCTTTTCACCCATAGATGAGTTCATTTTTCAACGCACATCAGAGAAGCTTCTTGCAGTACATGCCAATTAACACAGGGACCTGCAACAGTCAATGTATAAAAAATACAAGCCTGTGTAGTTCTCAGCTCTAAATGGGACATCTGTGTCACAGCCCTTCTCCCAAGGCTCAGGGAACACATCAGAAAGGAGGCAGAAAGATTTTAAAAGCCAAATGTGGTAGGTGACTACAAGAAAACTGTTTTCTGGACACAAGAGGACAGATGACACATACAAAGTTACATTTATTGTGACTGCACATGCTCAATATAGACAAAATCCCAATGTGCAAGTGTGAAGTGGGTACGAAGTCCCGCTCCTGAGGAACTATTGTTATTTGATAGCTTCTGTGAAAGAGTTGATTTTTTTTAAGAGTATGACCTCCAGCAGATTAACTACACTCCATGGCAGACCTCACATCCCAAAGAATATTATCATAGGCTAAAAAAAAAAAAAAACAGACCATGAATTGGGGTAGTTAAAGGGTTCAAGGAGAATCTGGGAGGAGTTGAGGTAGAGTGAATATGATCAAAATATATTATGAAATTCTCAAAGAATTAATTAAAACATTTTTAAATGTAAAAAAATGAAAAGGTGAACACGTTTGCAAACCATACATATTTAAAAAAATGTTAAAAGAATTAAAAGAATCCTGCTGAATTACAGCTAATGTCTATAGCTGGAAATTTTTGTTATTAAAGTTCTTGTGTTAGAGGTAAATCCTAGCACCCAGGAGGCAGAGGCAGGCAGATTTCTGAGTTTGAGGTCAGCCTGGTCTACTTAGTGAGTTCCAGGACAGCCAGGGCTACACAGAAAAACCCTGTCTCAGAAAACCAAATATATACATATTGTGTGTGCATTCCACAACTGAAATTAAATTAAGGAAGACTTATATACAACCTGTTAAATTAATATGTGTAATTTCTCATTCCAACATTAAAAACCAACCTTTGGTGAATTAAATACACAAAATAATGAATAAATTCAGTGATACTTTTCAATATTCAACCCATAATTTTTTGACAATAAGTATTAGCACTGAAATTGAAGAGTTATGTTTTTAACAGGTTTACTTTTCTAATGCTGGTGTTCCCAGATTTATTCATGTGACAGAACAAAAAGATATTATTTCAATCTAATCCCATGTTTTTCTAAGTGAAGAGTCTGGTACCCTCCATATATTTTACTTATTTACAATCACTGTTGGAGCAAACTAGGACTATAATCTCATGTGAGTTTGGAATCATGTGCCAGAATAACTCGTTGTTTGCAAAATCTAGTTCTTAAAATGTAGGATTAAGCCGGGCGGTGGTGGCGCACGCCTTTAATCCCAGCACTCGGGAGGCAGAGCCAGGCGGATCTCTGTGAGTTCGAGGCCAGCCTGGGCTACCAAGTGAGTTCCAGGAAAGGCGCAAAGCTACACAGAGAAACCCTGTCTCAAAAAACCAAAAAAAAAAAAAAAAAATGTAGGATTAAGGACCTCATCTAGTAGGTTGTATATAAGGTCCCTTCTTCTCTCCTAGAGGTTATTCTGTTCCTTCTGCCACATGACCACCACCGCCGCCACCACCCTCCACCACCCCCTCTCACCTCCTTGAAGCAGCAGAGAGACTCTTTTTATATTTTCTGATTTTAGAGTGAGACTTCATGAGGGAAGAAATGTTCCCATCATCTTTACAACACAATGCAAACCAATTAATGCAGCAAATATCCTGAGCTGCATTAATTTAAAGGAAGAAAAGTAAATAGCACTTATTTGCATTATACCTAACATATGCATCACCACAAAACCCAAAGATACCCAAGGGAGGACCAAGGCTGAAACAGCTTATAATTAATATATCCTTCCTCAGTAGCTCACATGGGTATATTTGTAAATTTTAGTGTTCTGATAGTACACACTACAGGAAGTATTTCAAAATATTTTGTTTTTGAAAGTAGAAACAAAGATTACCTCTTCATTCCTAGAAATACTCAGGGTGAAAAATGCTGGGAATGTTCAGAGGGAAATAAAAACATCCCTGCATATGTTTACCTGTCACTTATGCTTCACTGTCACTGACTGACAATCATAGACCAAGAGTTAATAGTTAACCTTGTGATGTGCTAAATATACTTCATGTGCTGTGGAACAATAAAAAGAACAAGACAGCATTTAAAGTAACATTTACTTTAGAAATAACCAAAATATAGGCCGGACCACCATATCAAACTTCTTCAAACTTACAAAAGAATTAAAACAAGATGTTTCTTGAGTCTAAAAATCTATCTCTATCCATATCTATCTATCTATCTATCTATCTATCTATCTATCTATCTATCTATCTATCTATCTACCTACCTATCCATCTACCTACTTTCCTATCTTTCATTTATTTCTCTCCTTCCTTCAAGTGGCATTGGATTTTATTTAAATTCACATCAGCTTTTAAATGGTGTATAAATGGTGCAGTAAATTCCAGAAAATTGTAAGCACATGTGTTCATCTGAAACAATGGAAAAATCAATAACATAGCCCTTATAAAATAGAAGCAGGTAAGAATCGTTCAATATAATTAACTTATGACCAAACTGAATCGAAGGAAAAACATGTTTAAAAACAAAACAGAAATTGTTTTAAAAGGACTACTTACCCATTGAGAATGGTGAGGATGGAAGAATTTGAAAAGAAGTGTAGGATTTCTGACTAATGCGCTTTGCAACACCTCAACAGTTGGCCCAAATTCTCTTTTTATTCACAGCACCATTTGAATGGATTTGTCTAATATTGAAAGTTACAGGAATTGTGAACTTTAGAGGAATGTATTGCATAATTACATGTTTTATTCTGGCCTTATCTCCTGCACTAAAGCATGATATAGCATGTCATGTCCTCATGTACAGCTCATACTTCATTTGGGGCTTGCCAACAATCGGTAAACTTGAAGAAATATAATTTCTTATTATATGCTTCTCATGTAGTGAATCTAGTTCCCATAAGTTCTACAAATCTACAGACTGTGGTTTGTTTGTCTCAGTTTTGTGTTTAAAATGGCACTGTGGTTCAACTCCTTGATAAAGAAGCATTAGCTTTTGTTGCGGTTTCCATAAAAAGACTGGCTATAAAAACCTGTTTGGTAATCTAACTAAATATTGAATGAGTTCACAGAGCAATTAGGTCACAGACTACAAAGTCCTCTGACACTGGCATCATTTCTGAATTTTTATACCATCCACAAAGGTTGTATCCTCCCTATTCTGGGCCTATCTCCTGGCAAATAAGCACACACACCCCTGTCCTCACCCATCTCTGTTCTGCTGCCTTTCCCCCATGTATTCTCCACCTTTTTAGTGTTTCTTCAATGTGAGATAATTACCTATTTGCAAAAGTCAGAACTATTTTTGCAGACAAACCTCTTAATCTGTTTTTTAAGGGCCTCTGTGGGAAATAGTTTCACCAATGGCCAAATTTATATCTTAAGTGGTTTTTGCAAGCAATGTTTCCCATCTTAATAAGTTAAATAAATGTTGACTCTTGTTTGCGACAGATGGTTCACCTCTAAGATCCCACAACAGTGATTTAGATGCTTAAGAATCTTGTGGAAAATAAGTACCAAGAGATATGCTATCACATCCTCTTTTCCTATATTATCATGTAAATATACATTTGTATTTCAATGAAGCAAAAATAACTTTGAACCATCATATATGAGACTCTACAAGACTCCCCACCAGAGAATAGAACTTTCTCTGAATTTAATTTGTGCTGCTACTGAGTCTAATGCAGAAACATCTCATATTTTATTAAATAGCTAGACATTGTATACATGTTAAGACCAGCACATTTCTTTTAGATTACTCCATAAATTGTTATTAAGTGAAAATAATATAGCACAGTGTTGCATTATTTACCTTTCAAAAGAATCACCTGCTGTTTCTCAGATGATAATGCTATTTGTTATATCTGCCCACTATAGCAATTCACCAACATCTCTTTTGGTGTTATTCTTTCCCAGCACAAATGATTCTTCTGGGAGAAAGTTTAAAAAGAGGAAAGGCATTTTCCATAAATAGCTGGGCATAAGTAGCCATTAGCTCACAAACCTCTTTACAAGAAGTAAAATAGAGATAAAAGGTAAAGAATGGTCTAAGAATGCACGGACATTTAAGGTTTGTTTTCCTTATACAATAAATCTCACTTAGAAATCATTATAGGAACAATTGTTTGTGGGTTATGTGTACATTTTTATCTGCTGTTTCTCTATACAGACTTCTTTTAGAACTCTTGCATGTCTTCCCCAATACACTTATCCACCTCAAGCACTAGATAACTTAAGGACAATAATCTCAGTATGAAGCTAGATATGAAATAGTTAAGAGTCCAAATATGACAGCATATTTTGGAGTAAAACTAAGTGAAATGGGTTTATCATTCCAAACTTAAGTTTTCACTTAATTTCACTAAAATTTTTCAGATCAGTTGAAAAGAAAAAGTCTCTGAGATACATTTAGGTGAAGAATTTGGTTTTTGAACCTTTATAGTTAAGCTTGTTAAAACTCAAAATATTAGTTTAGTTAATAAGAAACTTGTTCTGCTTTAGGTGATAGAGGAGAATAGAAAGCATCATTTTCAAATCAATTTTAGGATGTAAACTTAGCTGTGGTGGTTTGAATGGGAATGGTCCCCTTAGACTCATGTGTTTGAATGCCTGACCCATAGAAAGTGGCACTATTAGGAAGTGTGTCACTCTGTAGGCAAGCTGACGTCTCATACATGCTTAAGCCATGCCAAGTATGGCAGTCTCCTTCTGCTGCCTGTGCATCAAAATGTAGAACTCTCAGCTCCTTCTCCAGCACCATGTTTGCCTGCACACTACCATGCTTCCAGTCGTGATGGTGATGGACTAAACCTCTGAAACTGTAAGCCGGCCATAATTAAATGTTTTCCTTTATAAGAGTTGTCATTGTCATGGTGTCTCTTCACAGCAATAGAAACCCTAACTAAGATAGAAGTTGGTACCAGGGAGTGGGATATTGTTGTGACAGGTCTGACCATGCTTTTGTTTGGAGATATGTGGACCTTGGAACTTTGGATTAGAAAGGCAGTTGAATGTTTTAAGTGGGGCTCAATGGGTCATGCTAGTAGAAGTATAGAAGACAGTGATGCTGAGGGTGATATGAACTGTACAGGCCTGGCTCAAGTATTAGAGCCTGCCAACTAGTCCACTGGGTAGCTGGGTGGAGTCATGTGGACTGTAGAGACAATGAAGAAGACAGAACAGAGTTGAGAGGACTGTTAGTCAATGCCAGACAATGTCTGAGTTTACTTATAGTCAGTTTATATAGAGTCTCGAAGGACAGAAGTAGAAGAATGCACAGTATAGGCATTGAATTATTATCTATCCTGTCCTCGAGTCAAGGAGCAGGTGGTTTCATTTTTTATTTCAATGTACCTCCAGCTGGCATCAGCAGCCTGCGCTTAGTTAGATAGTATGTTCCTTCCCATGGGCTACTCAGGACTTTCTCACAGCCCTTCAAGGAGTCTCTATGGGCTAACCAGGACTTTCTCACTGCCCTGGAGCAAGCAAGCTTGAACTCCATTGACTCAGAATAGACTTCAGATTCAAACTAGGAAACTGAGTCAAGTTGTGGGCTCCCACACTCAAAGAGCTTTCAGAAGACAAGATTTTTTTAATTTAGTTTAATTTTAATTTACAATACAATTCAGTTCTACATATCATCCACGGATTCCCTTGTTCTCCTGCCCCCCTCCCCTTACCCCCAGCCTACCCCCCATTCCCACCTCCTCCAGGGCAAAGCCTCCCCCAAGAACTGAGATCAACTGGTAGACTCAATCCAGGCAGGTCCAGTCCCCTCCTCCCAGGCCGAGCCAAGCGACCCTGCATAAGTCCCAGGTTTCAAACAGCTAACTCATGCAATGAGCACAGGACCCGGTCCCACTGCCTGGATGCCTCCCAAACAGATCAAGCCAATCAACTGTCTCACCCATTCAGAGGGCCTGATCCAGTTGGGGGCCTCTCAGCCATTGGTTCATAGTTCATGTGTTTCCATTCGTTTGGCTATTTGTCCCTGTGCTTTATCCAACCTTGGTCTCAACAATTCTTCTCATATAAAGCCTCCTGGTGGCGCAGGCCGAAAGGATTTGCTGAAGGAGGCAGAGGCAGGAGGATCTGGAGTTCGAGGCCAGCTTGGGCTACAGAAGATAAGATTTTTTAGTGTGTTGCCTAGAGATCTGCTCTCATGATACTTTGTTGAAGAATGTAGCTGCTTGTTGCCCTTATCCAAAGAGTTGGACTGAGACAGAAGTGAAGAGATTTGCATTAATTCCATTGGCAGAGGAAATTGCAAATCAACCTAGTATTAGTGTCTACTCTTATGAATATTAATAATGAAAATGAGTAAGCTGATCAAGTGAAATGTGTATATATAATCTCATGATTGCATCTGAATCTTATGGGTGCACACATATACTTGGAGAGTCAAGAAGATGATTTTCATTATCTGTTTAAGTTTAATATACAGAAAATATACTATGATATGCTTCATGACTAGATCTATTGTTCACTGAGGATTATAGACCCTTAAAAACCTGCTTTGCTCCTTTTGCTCAAACTAACTGCACACATCTAGCTTATTTTTACCTCAGATCCAATTCAAACTAGACTAAAGAACTTTGTATATGGATCATAAGATTAAAACTTTACAAATATGCACAAGGTCAGAGGTGCAGGTGTCTAATTAAGGTTATCAACATAAAGCACCCTAAGAAAATCATACTAGTTCTTCACTTGCCAAGTCTACTAACAAAGAGCTATGTCTCAGAATCTGTTGCAGTAGGCACTGTGCCCCCTCCTTCTGGTCCTGAGACTTTGAAACCTTGTGTTGCCATGGTAAATAACTCTGTCCTTAACCATTTACCTTAGGAATGTACTGTTGACCAATGAGGGGTAACTCTTGTAATTTTTTTCTATTGCTTGAAGTCTCCTTTAAGAAAAAGAAGAAGAATTTTTAGGTTTGAGGCAAAGAAGCTAGGAAGGACTTAGAATTAGGACAAGAAAATTAGATTAATAGGAAGAACAATAAAGAGACATGCAGAGAAACAGAATGGGTGTGAGCTGATTCATTCCTTCGCCCTAAGAACCTTATGTTTCTCTGGCTTGTTGTAGCATCTTTTCTAGACCCTGAAAGGAGCCTTAGGTGCTGGCATCCAAAGGACCCCATTAAGCAAGAAAACAAACTACAACCAAAAAAAATGGGGTACAGATCCAAACAGAGAATTCTCAAAAGAGGAAACTCAAATTGATGAGAAACACTTAAAGAAATGTTCAACATCCTTGGTCATCAGGGACATACACATCAAAACTACCTTGAGATTTCATCTTATACCAATCAGATTGGCCAAAATTAATAAAACAAAAAGTAATTCATGCTGGTGAGTATGTGGAGTAAGGAGAATACTCATCTATTGCTGGTGGAAGTGTAAATTTATACATCCACTATGGAAATTAGTGTGGCAGTTCCTTAGGAAGCTGGAAACACATCTACCACAAAATCAGGCTATATCCAACTTGGCTATATACCCAAAGAATGTTTCATACTACTACAGAGATACTTGCTTAAACATGTTCATTGCTGCTCCATTTATAATTTACATCATAACCCCAGGTAATTGCCAAAGCTATTTGTTGGCTCTCCAAAAACTGACAGTAAGTCCTATTTTTGAAGACAACACCTATACAATTCATTGAACACAGAAATGTAAGCAGATGCCTAAATAGAGCTATCATCCCTGCATCGTAATAGGAGGTACTCTGCAGCTACCAAAGGAGAAATGTAGTACCAACCCTGATATAAAACTCTTTGATCCTTAAGAATGACCTGCCTGCAAGATTTGCTGGTGCAATGGTGGCAGATAGCATGTGGGAGAAACCGACCAATATCTGGTTTGAGTTAAGGTCTACTGCATGAGATATAACCCAGACTCAATCCTGCTTGTGTTGCCAAGAACCTGAGACTACATAGGCCAGAGACCTAGGGAAAACTCAAACATGATTCTTCAGCTAAAATAATGTAGCTATAAAATGATTCCTGTGGAGGTTTGAAAGAAAATGGCTTGCAAAGGGAGTTGCATTATTGGAAGGCATAGCCTTGTTGGAGTAGGTGTAGCCTTAGTGGAGGAAATATGTCACTATGGGGGTGGGCTTTGAGGTCTCCTATGCTCAAGCTATACCCAGTGAGACAGTTCACTTCCTGTTGCCTTTTGATCAAGATGTAGAATTCTCATCTCCTTCTCCAGCACCTTTTCTGCCTGATTGCCACTATACTCTCAGCCATCATGCTCCCTGGCATGATGATAACAGACAAAATCTCTGAACTATAATCCAATTACCCCCCATTAAATGTTTTCTTTTATAGGAGTTGCCTTAGTCATGGTGTCTCTTCACAGCAATAGAAACACTAAGATAACTCTTAACAACATTCTGACATATTCATAGATCAGTGCCTTGTTCAGCCTTCATCAGAGAAACTTCCTCCTGCAGCAGTTGGGATCAAATACAGAGACCCACACCCAGACAATATGCAGAAATCACAAAACCTTGGAAAACTCAACCCTAAATGGGCTAACTCCATCAAATCTGTGTCTCCTCCTGAGCTCAGGAAACTCTGCAGAAGAGGAGGTAGAGTTTAACAGCCACAAGGAATGGAAGCTACCAAGGAATCAAGGTTTTCTGGGCATAGGAGTCAAGTACATATAAACATATAGAGACTGATGAAGCATGTAGAAGGCCTGCATGGGTCTGCACCAGATGGAGTCCTAGGGCTGAAAGGAGAAGTGGACATATGCCCTCACCCCTAATCTAGAATCTATCTCTTATTGATAACCACTAGAAAATGAAAAATTAGTTTTCTCCAAGGGAGACCTTCCTGGAGAAACAATCCACTCTTAAGGGTAGGCCTCATGTCCAGCGGTAGAAGGTCAACACAAAATGAACTAAACAGCGTCTTTGAAGATTGTCTCATAATGTTAAGACGGGGTTGTTTTTGTTTGGTTGTTTTTTCTACCTTACAGTTCCATTGTGTATATATTATGACTTCCTGTTTGGTTTTTATGGTATTCCTGAGTATAAGAATGTATGTATCTCTAGATCTATATTCATTTCTTGTGCTTTTTCTTTGGCTCTTTTGTTTGTTTGGCTGTTTTTTTTTTCATATTCTGACTTGTTTGGTTTTGATCTATCTTATTTTATTTTATTATTATTCCTTAGATGCCACTTTATTTTCTAAGGAGAGACAGAAAGACTGTGGATCCAGATAGGAGGGAAGGAGTATAGAGAGGACAAACAATAATCAGATCATATTGTATGAAGAAAAATATATTTTCAAGAAAAGATAAATAACAAAGGGATGTACCATCACAACCAACCCAAGAAAGAAAGGAAGGAAGGAAGGAAGAAAGGAAGGAAGGAAGGAAGGAAAAGTAGGGGGAAGAAGAAAAGAAGTTAGGAAGAAAGGAGGGAGGGAGGGAGAGAAGGAGGGAGGGAGGGAGGGAGGGAGGGAGGGAGGAAGGAAGGAAGGAAGGAAGGAAGGAAGGAAGGAAGGAAGGAAGGAAGGAAGGAAGGAAGGAAGGAAGGAAGGTTGACTTGAAGTTTGAACAAGCCAGTAAACAGGATTCTCCATGGTCTCTGCTCCAGGTCCTGCCTTTAGGTTCCTGTCTTGAGTTCTGCCCTAAATTTCATCAGTGAAGGAATATGACCTGAGAGTTATAGGATGAAATAAACTCTTGTCACCCCAAGATTCTTTTGGTCATAGTGTTTTGTCACAGATGTAGAAGTCCTAAATAGTAAATAAGGAGAGAACAAATCAACACATACCACATTTTTCTTTTCTATGAGTGACTGAAATCTGCCATTAGTCACTAAAACAAAACTGTCCTTGAAGAGATCTCATTGGATTATCTTCACCGTTTTTTGACAGATGTGATTAATTAAAACTTGTCTAAAATTGTTCTTAGACTGAAAATATACAAGCAAACACTGAGAGGATGTTTTCCAGATGGTCTTTTGGGAGTGCAATGTAAATTCTTCATAGAAAATATGCTCTGTCATTAATCAACTATCCCTGACTATAATAAGCACATCCTTGTCCCAATTGTTCTATTAATTATTTTCTGCTATGTCCATAAATTCTCCTAGTAAATGTTGTTTTTCAAATTTGATGTGATTTATGACTGGGAAAGACAGTTTCTAATATTCTGTGGCTAGTGTATTAAAATACCTGTAACTTTAGTGGCACACAGTGCTCCTAGTCCATATATTAGATGAGTAGAGTAAGGAAAAATAATAATAAAATGAAAACAAGTCTGCGCTAATCTGCCATGTAAACCATACAGTGACACCTCTGGAGATGAAGAGAGCACTTGAAATAATGTGGAAACAACATAAATATATATTTCCTGGGAATATTGGAATTTGGAGATCAGCAAGTTCCATCATTCTTCCTAGGCAGGTTATTGGAAGGCAAGATCCCTAGAATATGGGAAGGTCTTCAGGAAAGCAGGTGAAAGGTAATTGTGCCCAAAATAACTTGAACCCCTGAGGAAAAATATTTCCTAGAGTTTGATTTTATGGTTTCAATGTTATTGAGAACATTCCTATGCTTGACTCCAGAATGCTCCCGAGACTCACTTTTTAAATGGACCATCTGCTCCAAAGTCTTGAATTATAATTCCACTATATAGAGACAATTTTAAGAATTTGCCAAGATTTCTGTTAATTGCTAAGTAGTGGTATGAGAGAGAGGGTGTATTTGGAAGTGACTAAGATTTATTTCTGATTCCTGATGGATTCATTCTGGGAGTACTTCTAAATGAATACGTTCTCTGATTTGTATTTGTTCTGTTATGGAGTTAAGCCTCATTCTCCTTCTACACTGCCTTAATATATATAATCAAATCTGGCAACCACAAGAAACTACTCTGGCTATTAAACAAGATGTGTGTGGTGATGTTGTGTCCCCCAATATATTGAGCCCCCTAATAAACTTATCTGAGGTCAGAGAACAGAACAGCCGCTAGACAGACATAGAGGCCAAAAAATGGTGGCACACACACCTTTAAACCTAGCACTTGGGAGGCAGAGATCCATCCAGATCACTGTGAGTTCAAGGCCACACTGGAAACTGCCAGGCATGGTGACATACCTTTAATTTCAGGAAATGATGGCAGGAAGCAGAAAGGTATATAAGGAGTGAGGATCAGGAACTAAGTTTGTTAAGCTTTTGGGCTGTTAGCAACAGTTCAGCTGAGATCCATTCAGATGAGGACTCAGAGGCATCCAGTTTGAGGAAACAAGATCAGCTGAGGCACTGGCGAGGTGAGGTTAGCTGTGGCTTGTGTTTCTCTGATCTTTCAGCGTTCACCCCCAATATCTGGTTCCTAGGTTCGTTTTTTGTCAATAAGACCTTTTAAGATTCGTGCAAAAGATGTGTGTGTGTGTGTGTGTGTGTGTGTGTGTGTGTGAAATTCTACTGAAGATGTGCAAAACCAACAAAATTTACAATAAAAAAATAGAAACAACAGGAAAAACATGCTTTCAATGCTTATCTTATTCCCACCCCATTACAGAAATTTGTTCTTTTCACTGATCCTGTTCTTTTACTTGGAATTCTTAATTTTCCTAACTTTAATGACTTCTAGCCCTCTCTATCTCAAACTCCCAATCCTCACTTTCTCTTTTCTAGAACAAGAAGTGACCCTGACAGCGCTGCTCTGAAATTCAGCTCAAGACTTACATTTGTGCATTCAGATCCTTCGAAGAACTCAGTAGAAAAGAAATTAATTGAATGGTATTCATTCTCCTTGTACAGCAGCTGGTTTAGATAGCCATTTTCTTGACATCAACCCTGTGATCTATTTGCCTGTCTGTTTGAGCTAGGTCAGTCTTAACAGTCTTAAATTCACAATGTTATAATTCTTTCCACAAAGCCAGTATGGTTAGCAAATTGCATTATTTTTTTTTTTTTTTTTTTTTTTGGTTTTTCGAGACAGGGTTTCTCTGTGTAGCTTTGCGCCTTTCCTGGAGCTCATTTGGTAGCCCAGGCTGGCCTCGAACTCACAGAGATCCGCCTGGCTCTGCCTCCCGAGTGCTGGGATTAAAGGCGTGCGCCACCAACGCCCGGCAGCAAATTGCATTATTTATATAATTTCTGAGCAAAACTTTACTTCAATTCTATACTCAACAGTTAGGGTCAGCCAATTTAGATTAGTAAAATTATTACCTTATACTATGTTTTTCTTAAGTATCTTTACATTCAAATATATAGGACGCCTTCAGGTCTTGTATAATAGCACAGGATAGCAGAAGTCTTTGGAGAAATGCTTCAATCAAAAATTATAATAAGTGGGCTGGAGAGATGGCTCAGAGGTTAAGAGCACTGGCTATTCTTCCAAAGGTCCTGAGTTCAATTCCCAGCAACCACATAGTGGCTCACAACCATCTGTAATGAGATCTGGTGCCCTCTTCTGGCCTGCAGGCATACATGCAGGCAGAATACTGTATACATAATAAATAAATAAATCTTTAAAAAAATTATAATAAGTATTCAAGATGAACATGGTATAATTAAATTGTGTGTCTCTGGAAGATATAGATAGATAGATAGATAGATAGATAGATAGATAGATAGATAGATAGATAGATAGATAGATAGATAGATAGATAGACTTTCTTTTTATTTATTCGTGTCTTTCACATCATGTGTCTATATCCCATTCATTTCCACATCCCTTTATATTCACCCTCTGCCCTTGCAAATCCCCCCCAAAAAAAATATAATAAAATAAACTTTAAGAGAAAAAAGAAGAAAAAGGAAAAAAGAAAAAATCTCATCATGGAAGCTGTAATGTGACACAGTGAGTCACACAATAAACCCTTTTGTCTATATATCTTTTCTTGCAACTGTGCATTGCAAAGAGTTATTGGTCTGGTTCCAGCTCTCCGGTTTCTGCTACACTATCAATGCTGGGCCCTCACTGAGATGTATCTTGGGTATGCCGTTGTTGCCCTGTGCCATGGAGATCCTGCAGTTTTGTGTCTGCAGATCTGGCCCCTTCACGTGCTCCAGCAGATCATAGATGAGGAACTTTGGGGTGGGCCAAGTCATAACCATGTTTCTGGGCCTGGGCGGTTACAGGGTTGGTCACCTGCCAGCTCTCCGACATCCCCTTCACCAGGGTGAATTCTCCAGCTGCCCTTGCTAGTTCATCCCTTACAGTGATGAGCAAGGGATGGGGCCAATTCTCAGGCTTTAGGGTACTCAGGGTCAACTCTCCCACACGGACAGGATCAGGGCCAGCTCTATGGCGGCGTTGCCCAGATAGGTGCAGAGGCCATTCTCCCTAATGCTTCAGTGGATGAGAGGCAGGGATGGCTCTCTTGCTGTTATGATCTTCCAGCAAGCTCTCCGACCTGTCACAGGAGGTGGGGGAGGGGGATGCATCTCTTCCTGACCACTCCACCATATGGCAGATGAGAGGCTGGCCAGATCTCCCTTGCTTGTGTTCTCTGGGCTGGTTCACCACTCTACCCTCATCAATATGGCCAGCTCTACTGCGCTGCCCAGGAGAGGAGCAGGGACCCCCCAGTCCAGCATAGCACTGCGCAGGACCATGTTTCCCCATCACAAAATAGGTCACAACAGTACCTCACCTCCCTGCCGCACCTCTGGTGCTGGGCAGGCTCCTGGTTGGTGCAGAGGTGTTGCTGGAGTCCTCTCCCTAGCCTAGGCTAGGAAGCCCAAGCTAAGCTGCCTTTGGTTGAGTCCCATCTACCCCAGAAGCAGGGCAAGGGGCGGAGCTGATGCCCTCTGGAAAACTTTTAAAAAGCGATTGTTTGTCTGCAATACTTTTCATTAATTATTTTTTTTATGAAGAACAGAAAAGTACACTACTACTCCAATCGTAAATTACCACATTACCTGAATTACAGTGGTCTAGACAGGAAAGAAGCACTTATATGTGTACAGGGCTTATTAATATTTCTCTACAGTTATTTTCTCAACCAAATAATCCAAAATTTTTCATTGGAAATGTGTAGTGTGTGACTAAAATATCTATTTTTTTAGCAGTCAGACGCTTCGTGACAAAATTGGTAAAATATTTTCTACAAAAATCTTTAAGTCACATGTTATGAAAATAGCAGTAAGCCAGTGTGAATTGCACCAAACTACACAGGTTTGTACAGACACAGAAACCAGTCAATAGCTCCTTAAATTTATCAAGAATTATGCAAAGGTGTTGGAAATGTTTTTTTTTTATAAGCATGAAGATTTTTTTTCCCAGTTAATGCTCTGGTCCACCTTCAACATAGATGACTCAGACCCAGGTATGTTCTGACCTTGACAGTAGAAATAGGAGATTGAAACATCCAGATAATTACGAAGCAGGAATTCTTCCAGGAAATAAGTGTGTGGTAGATCTTTGGCTTTACTCTTTTTGATTAATAGAGATGGATGAAGAAGTAGAATAAGGAGATGGGAGACGTTTGTTTTTGCACTAAGCAGAGAATGTAAAGTACCTTACAGCATCTATTCTTCCCAGTACAAACTCTACATTATCATTTATATCAAGACCTAAATGAATGACAGGGCAAACAATAGGTTAAGACAAAACACACACACAATAAGATAATGGCAGGCAGAGTATAAGAACACATTTCCGCCGGGCGGTGGTGGCGCACGCCTTTAATCCCAGCACTCGGGAGGCAGAGCCAGGTGGATCGCTGTGAGTTCGAGGCCAGCCTGGGCTACCAAGTGAGCTCCAGGAAAGGCGCAAAACTACACAGAGAAACCCTGTCTCGAAAAACCAAAAAAAAAAAAAAAAAAAAAAGAACACATTTCCCCTTCAGCCTTTCCCTCACAGTATAACACTATCACATACATGCTGTATGTGCCTAATTTTTCCATAAAAGACTGAAAATAATTTCCAGTGAGAACAATATTTCACATTTCTAATACATGAGCATGAATAAAATATTTACAAACCAATGCATAGAGTATGGAAGCTTTCCAGAAATAGTGATGTTCTCCAAGATTGTCTTGAAGAATATATTCACTTCTCACCTATGACAAGTGGGTTAGCTGATAACCTTTAGGGGTAAGCTGTTTCAAGGTCTGCCTTAGCTTTTGAGCAGAAAGTAGGCCCTCACAATTGGGTTATAGCCAAAGACCAATTAAAGCTGAGTAAAAATCAGTGTCACCAACTTGACTTTCTTCCAAGGTAAAATTTGTCTTGGAGTTCCCTCTAGACCAACAGACGCACACATCCTTAGTGGTAGTGGTGCATGTTAGTGTGACTAACTGCCTCTTGCTCACACTTCAACAAAAGAAATTTTTTATATCATGCCACAAGACAATGAAGAAATGAATAGAATAAATGGTATGAATGAGGTATTAGTTGTTTAGCCACTGTGGAAATCAATATGGAGGCTCTTCAGAAAACTAGAAATAGACCTGCCATATCATCTATATTACTCTTGGCCAGCTATTTAAAGGACTATAAATCAACACACCATAGAAATACTTGCAGATCCATGTTTACTGCTGCAACATTCACAATAACAAGAAAATAGGGTAAGACTAGGTGTCTATAAATAGATGAGTGTTTAAAGAAAATGTGTTATTTAGACAGTGAAATTTTGTGCAGCCATAAGAAGAAATTATGTAATGAAAACTACAGGAAAATAAATGCAAATGGGAACAATGAATTTAAGTAAAATAAGACATAGTCAAAAAATGAATAACACATTTTCTCTCATATGCAGAACCTAGATTTAAGTGTGTGTGGGGGGGGGGTGTGTGTGCATGTGTATGTGTGTGTCCCCTTGCTGTTTAACCAGAAAAAGAAAACTCAAGAACAATATCAAAGTGAATTGTTTAATTTTAAAATGACTAAATTTTCAAGGCAGAACTCTCATGCCAAAGCTGAGTGCTTGCTTGGTAAATGTTACGATGCTGTTTCAAAGTAAAGAAACAGTTTACCTGGGTAAACCTGAGGACTTTTCCTCTCTACAGGTTTCTGATCTTAATGCACAAGACTGTAACCAATCTCTTCTAAGCATTAACATTCCTGCTATGTAGAAAGATCAAATAGAAATTGTTTCATTCTTCTCAATAAAACAACAGGTATCTTCTTTGAAATTTCTTTGGATGCTTCTCTTATCCATTAGACCTACATTTAATGTTCAGGCAAACAAGGCAGGTAGGAGAGAGGTGGGGGGAAGAGGATGGGCAATAAGGAAGAAAATAGAATGTAATCCAAAAGAAGATGTAGTTGGTACATAGAAGGCATGTATAATTGATCCAAGGAAAAAACATGTGAACATGTTCAGAGGAGGTGTACTGTAACATTGGATAAGAAATGTCTTGGAACCACTCTCTCTAGATAAAAGATTTGACATTCTTGCAAACATTCCAGAGTTAGAATGAATTTACTACTAGGCTTTCCAGGAAAACCCCAAGAATGTCACAACCCAGGATGAATGTGTTTTTAATGTCCAAATTTCAGTAGCAGATGGTAGAGGAAGGATTTTACAGGCTCAGAGATTTGATTCTGTTAAACAGCTATGTTATGTGAAGCCACAGAGTCCCAAAGAGGATTATCTTTCTTGAGAAAACCTGCAGGACATGCTGTTTACTGAGGCCATGGGACGAGTTAGCGATGGCTCTTCTCTGTGGGTCCAGGCTGATAATGAAGCTATTGCAGAAATCAGCTTTCTGTTAGCAAAAAGAATGCTTCCAGTGCCCTAAAACAACAGAAGCCAGACTGTGTGCTTCAAGTGCTGAAAATGAGAAGGCTGAAGTTATTTTCATAGTCACCAAAATCCTCGAGTAAGGAAGGTAGTCATAAACATGGCAACTTTGGAGCCAATATGGGTTGGTGGTCCCTGAAGGTACTAATTTAATATATACATCAAATGTGAACAACAGGCAAAACATTCAAATAATGTTTATTTATTTCTGATTGGAGGGTTACATTTAGGGATACAGAATTTTCATTTGGAATATTGAAAAGTTCTGGGGATGGATATAGTGTTGATTACAAACAAAATGTCAATGTGTTTAATGCCAATGATTTACACTTTAAAATACTTCAAATTTTATGTAATTTACATTTTTACAACAGATAATTTAAAGTAAAGAGAATTCTTACATATAAGCAAAATGAGAAAATGTTTAGTTGAATAAAATTTTATCACCATTTGTCCAGTGATTGGGCCTGAGTTGGGTTTCTAGAAAAGAATCTACTGACTGAGGTGTGAACTAACATCCAGAGTAAAACCCGTCATAGAATAGCAAGTCCAGAGTGCAATGTGCCCCCATTTCTGCCCAATAAACCTGCAGCTAGTTTCTCAAGAACTGTACATCAGGGAGAAAACATTTAGATATTTTAAAGGCATTACAGTTTAAATGTTTTTGGTACCCATTGTCATCCTGAACTCCAGGTTAGAGCAGGATCATATGCGAGAAAGGTAACAGATGAATTCCTAATCAAAAGCTGGCTTGTATCACAATAGCAGCTGTACACGTTCACCCAATGCTAAAATGTTCTACCCTCAAAGCTATAATTAAGATGAACCTATCTGACACTCATAGACACCTAGCACCAAGTGTTTGGTTTGTGAAGTAAGAACTATAATATCAGAGAGAGCCAATAGAAGCCTCTGAAGCAACATCCTATATTACTTCTAAGACAATAAATCAAAACTAGTCATATATTACCAAGTGGAATGTGAAAATTCATGCCAGTTTTGCAAATTTTAAAAGAGTAGAAGTAAGGAATGATGAACAAAGGTTAAATGGACCAGACACACATAATTCACCAGGATGGCCCTCACAATAGTCATATGGATAATAGAGGAAGACTGTAGATTGTGTCAAGTTCAAGCAAACTGTATCCTTATCTCAACAGTTTTGAAAAAGATGGAGTTTCACTAGAACAGAAAAATTTACACTCAAGTAAATGATATATAGACATCGATTTTCAGATGGACTTTGTCAATTCTAGTCACAGAAGACCAGAAATAAAGCTCACCCACAGTAGATAACTAGGTTGTCTCTGTTATCACAACTGGAAAGAGAAACTATCTAAATACCATATGAAACATTACATCAATAATTTGAGCACCAGGCTGATTAGCAGGAAATGGCCAAAATACTGGAAAGCTCTGGCAAAACATGCACTAAAAAAGCAGAAGATACTGCTTTTGAAGTTTCAAGTAACTACAACTTTAGTATCCAGTAGTCATTGGCAGTAACTTTTCATACTTGCCAAAGCAAAATTTAAAAAAGTTACATTTTGCATATTATATGAAAAAGGAGAGTATATAATATTTGTTCCTTGGATTCTAGAGAGAATGATCATTACATACCTAACAGTAGATTATGGATTATGTTGCTAGGAGATACAGAAGCTGTCTATTTTCAGTTAAAACTAAAACATGAACAGGGTCTATGGGAGAGCCAAGGAAAGTTGATTCTTCAATGATATGTATCTGGGCCCTACAGCTTTGTTAAGAGTCCATGATAAAAACAAAACAAAATTGCTACAACAGAAAAGATGTGTAGTGTGGAGTTTATGGGTAACCCTAATAGTGAACTAAAAGTACTGGTCTCTGAATATACATGTGTGTTATAAAAGAGCCCTTGGCATACTTACAAGCTATGGTAGACTTCACCACAGGAAACCATGTGACATTTCCCCATAATTGCTCAGCATGATTCTGGATTGACAAGACCCACTAAATTAGAAAGCAGAACTCATCATAAAGGTGCACCTGAGACAAAGCATAAGCAGGACAAAAGAGAAACAGAAGCCTAATAAGCCAATATCTAGGACCCCATTGTCATTAATCACAGACACTCTGACTCTGTCCCTTAAGCTCATATGTTGGCCATAAACAAGTCCCCATGTTACTAGCTAAAGGAAAGGCTGAGTTTCTATTAAAAACATTTAAGTCATTTTATGAATTCAAGTCAAGAAGAGACACCTGTTGTATTACAGATGTAGTGGAACCCATGAAACACAGTGACACTGGAAGGGGGCAAGGAAAATGCCCCTTCTTCATTCATTAGGTGAGAGGAAGAGTCCCAGAACTATATAAACTCCCATCAGAAATAGAAATTTAGGATTTCATTTGAGGATGTCCTAAGGACTGATCAGAAGCACAAAACAGAATGTATTGAAATTTCAGAGGTGTCTGTCAGGGTTATATGTACATGAATACATATATTAAAGGGAATACATATGAGAGCCCACCAGAAAAAGTCATTTAACCAGATTATAAACAGAACCCAATTGAAGTCATCCAGCATTTTTTTGTGACCATTAAGGACAGCATTACACACACACACACACACACACACACACACACACACACACACACACACACACACCATAATTAGGAATGCCATCTATCATCCTAGTAACACAAACACATTAGCTACTACTGTCATAAATGTTCAAAATTAAACCAGTCTGGAGTGCCAAGTATACACTATCCCTTTACAGGCCAACCAATATCTCTGTAGTATATTGTCTGTTAAGCCCTTATGTCCTAGAAGACCAAACAGTTTATCAGTGGTTCAAATACCTACTCTAGTGGCCTTGCCTTTTCTTCATCGTTTCAACAACTAGAATCATTACTTTTTAGACTGCAGGATTACTAACTTCCTATAAAATGGACGTTATTCTACCAGGAAGCTGACTTTACCATATAAGAATGCAAATGCACACCTGAAATGAAAAAGAAAAGAAAATGCAATGGTCTTAGCCATTGTTACTCTGAGGCTGCTGTGCTAAGACATTAAACTGGACTAATGAGGCTCAGCAAACACAACCACTCTGAGTTTTCCATAAGACTGAAGCATCTCCAAATGTAACTTTGCTCAAAGAACATTGTATTTTGCTTGTGTCACAAATAGGCTAGAAACATGGCACAGGAGCACTTTTTTTGGTGCAAATGTACTTCCCATTTATACCCAGCACTAATGGTATACTTGGGTAATTTGTGTTTCCTGTCCTAACCATGTGTATAAACTGTTCCTTTATATGCATGTTCAAGTCTGCATTCAATCGAATACAAATGTGTCTTCTGAAGTTCTCTGCACTTTCCTAGTTTTTCTCCTTTAAACATGCTGTCAAAAGAGCTCATCTCATCTCATAATTTCATGTCAAGAATGCCAATACCTAGTAAAATTCCAATTTCCATTAACTCTTTTTTTAAAATATATTTTCATAGACCAAGTGGTTTTCATAAAAGTTTTCAAATTTTAAAATTAAAATTTCTGTAAGCATCAAGAGACATTTTTGTGATTCCTCAAATGTGAGCTGTATTCCTTATATATTAACTGGATTTTATGGTCTCAGTGCTCAAAGCAATTGGGGACTTAGGAGTGGTTATGACAGGAATATTTGCAGTGGGTCTATCTTACTTAATAGATGGGGAAAGTATTTCTTCAAAGGGGCACTTATAAGTACATTTTCTAATCCAGCAAAGTAATGATGCCAAAGCTTCTGACTCGGTGTGTAAATCAAACATGAAAACTCATGGGAACTTTGAGACCTCTTCCTTCAGGGCATAATGAAGCCTTTTAATACAGCCAATTTAGCCAACTACCACTTATGTTTAATTTAATTAGTTTATTGATACTTCATTATATATAAAGACTCACAGTGCCACTAGGAAAGCACAGGATCTGTCCTTGAGGCACTGACATTGTTGAGTGACTTGGGACAATGCTATATAACTGCCACAAGTGTCCTAAAGCAACATAAACGGTGCTTCCAATAAACTCCCACCAGGGATCAAAGTTGTTGACATGAAGAAATGCATATTTTGACATATCTTTAAGGGACTCAATTAAAAATGACAGGCAAAGACCGTCAAGAACTGTACCAAAATCATCAGACATACAAATACAAGAATACATGTGATACATTCACTTGAAGGTGGCTGTAGGCAATTAAGATTGACTGGGGCACACTATAGGTGTGGCAGAAAGCACAGCAGTGTGAGTTAGATTCAATACTTTTGACAGTATGGAGTTCCTGAAAAATTTTTAACTTTAGACTTTCCAAAAAATAGTAATAGTAGCCGGGCAGTGGTGGCACATGCCTTTATTCCCAGCACTCGGGAGGCAGAGGCAGGCAGATCTCTGTGAGTTCGAGGCCAGTGTGGGCTACCAAGTGAGTTCCAGGAAAGGTGCAAAGCTTCACAGAGAAACCCTTTCTCAAACCACCCCCCCAAAAAAAGTAATAGTAAAATCATAATGGTGAGCATTAGATGGTGATACATGGGTTTTTTTAATTAAAATTAGTATTAATAATAATAATTAAGATAGAAGAAACAGTACCAGTCTGAAAAAGAGGTGTAAAGAACAAATAAATACAATTCTGATCAGGAGTCTAATTATAGGCTTACAGTTACATATATAGAAATTTCAGAAAACAAAATACAACTAATTAACAACCTTTGAAACTACTCAACTTCATAATCAAATTAACACAATAAATAACAAAATTAACAAATTTCAAAATATAACAAGCCCCAAACTCTACAAGGATGTGCTCACACAAAGATGATCAAGAAGCTTTAATTTTTCAAGTTCTTTCTGTGGTAGGTTTAAAGAAAAATGGCCCCCAAAGGCAGTGGTACTATTAGAAGGTATGGCTTTTTGTAGTAGGTATGACCTTGTTGAAGGAAATATGTCACTATGGGGGTGGGCTTTCAGGTCTCCTTTGCTCAAGCTACCCTCAATGTGGTACACAATTCACTTCCTGTTGTCTCATTATCTAGATATAGAACTCTTAGCTCCTTCTCCAGCACCCTGTCTACCTCCATGCCACCTGTCATGAAGATAATGGACTAAACTTCTGAACTGTAACATAGCCCCAATTAAATGTTTTCCTTTATAAGGGTTGCTATGATCATAGTGTCTCTTTTTTTATTTTTTTAACATACCTTAAAATAATATTCTACAACAGAAAAAGAACAAAAGAAAAAATCCTGCATTGTTACAGGGTTTTACACAATGTTGAATGCTTTTATATTCTTGGAGGAGGTCTGGCTGGGTGGCATGGATTCTCCCATAAAGTCTGGTTATTGCATTGTAATTTGGCTTTTTTTTTAATGCCAAATGCCTTTTATTGAAGGATGGAGGAAGTCTTAAAAACAGGCTTACAGCACAATGGGAGATCCCTGGAGGGTGAAGTTCGCATCTAAGCTGTTAACATCCAATATGCATGATACACAGACAGGAACTTCCCTTAAGCATTCAGGAGGGTAGAACACAGCAGGGAATCAGCACAGGGGGATATCAAGGTCAAGGTCATCAAGCAAGGCAACAGTTACCCAAAACAGGGGCCAGGACCCTCCTGGTCTCCCCCCCCCTTTTACTAAAAAATGAGCTTCTGACTTAGGTTGCATGGGACGTTATCTTTCATTCTATTGGGCATGATAAATTTAATTCAATAGTTATATACATTTTGATTGGCTTTGAAAGTTATAAATTTATAAACTCAAGATCCATTTGCTTTTTGGATACCATCTTACAAGGACTCCAATTTGCAGTAAGGCTCGTTAGGGAAGGGAATGGCTCAATTACTTTTAGCCTACTGGCTATGGGTGGGTTAGGACTTCTGTTGGTCTTTTCTGTGTCAAACACACAGATTGCAAGCCCAGAGCCACTTTGAGATCATTGGCAGCAGTTAACTCTGCAACTCACACACGATTGAGCCTGTATGATAATGAGTATTCAGAGACGGGTAAAACCTGGGGGGCACTCACTAACCTAAGACAGAGCGCCTATGTGGCCTGGACAGTCATCTCCATGATGGGTAACATAGTGTCTCTTCATAGCAATAGAAACCTAAGACATTGTCCTAATAATTCCTTTTAAGAAACACATTCTAATAAAGTAGAAATTCATCAAAATATGCAAAGACAGTACAAACTGTGCCACTCATATTCTAAAAGTACTGAGAATAACTTTTTGTTGTTTTTGAAAAGGAAATTAATACTTTAAAGTATGAAAAAAATACCCTTGTCTCTTTCTCCTAAAACCAGTGAAATTTTCTTCAGAGTCCTAATCATAATCATGGAACCACATTGCAATAATATATGCAGGGAGAAAATTCTCTTTCCACCAAATTACACATCATCAATCACAATGCCTTTGCAAGACAACAGAGATCACAACACAAATACATGCATATGAAATGCAAAAGAGAAAGTGACTCAGAAGCAAAGAGATGGGAACATCTAAAAAATGATTACGAAACCGGGGTCTTCAGTAATCTTTCTTTTTAAAAAAATCTGAAAATTATGATCTGCTCATTCAAATTTGATAGGACAAAAAGTGTCAATGAAGATATAATTTTAATTATGGGGAGTCATTAGTAGGTTTTGCTGAGGCCAACTTCACTATACTCATGAGTCTTTTATTTTATTTTAACAAAAAATAAATACCCATTGATTGCTTATTGTTCTCACTTTTCAGGTGTTGACTAAGCAAACAGATTGTTGAAGTTTCATGGGTGTAGTTTCCCTGTAATTTCTGAAAGAACTATCTCACTGCAGATATCATATTTCTGACCCCAGTTCTGTCATATTCCCTGAGCATTAGGAGTGGAAATTGCATGGTTGATGTATTGATGATGGTTGGGAATCTTAGGATGACTTGTTCTCTGCATTAAACCAGTTGTAGATCTCTGTGATGGTCTCTGCCTGTTGTAAAAAAAAAGGCATTTCATTGATGAGGGGTGAGAGCTACACCTCCTTATCTGTGGATTTAAGGAGAGGGTTTGGAGAGGTGCTTTTTCTTTTTCTGTGTACTGTGTGTGCAGTACCTATGAAGGCCAGAAGGCAATGTCAGATGCTCTGGAACTGAAATTACAGAAGGTTGTGGGCTTTGATGTGGATGCCAGGAACTGAGCCCAAGTTTTCTGGGGGAGCAGTCAACACTCTCAACTGCTGAGCCATCTCTGCTGCCCCAAGGATAGGTGTTTAGAATGCAGTTGAGGATGATAGTAGTTTAGGAAAATGGAACTAGTAGTTTTCAAACCCCAACCATTATTAGTAGGGCAAGGTATCCTCACAGTGGTGATAGTGACACATATCATGGGGGAAATGGCACTAATAGGTTCTCCTCTAGGTTCTCTGACCTTCGCATCCATGGGGAGTTGGCCAGGTTAACTATATCAGACACGAACTCTCTCATATAAAGAAAAGTATTGCAGCTATTAAAAGCATAAAACAGTGATGTTTTAAGGCATTCTATTTGTTTTAAGTACTTAAAGACCTATTGATATACTTTGCTTAGTAATGCAATATTGAGCAATTTTAAAGGTTACTGTAGGTTAAAAACTCAGTTACAGCTTAGAATAAAATTTAATACATAGCTCAAAATTATATCTATGTGCAAAGTATTTATTAAATCTTCTTTATGAATTATTTTCTTTTAAGTTTAGATAATAAATATAAATTGGTAGAAAAGGATCTTTTTTCTTTTAGAAAATCAGAATCTTGAATTTATTCACCATTTGCAGTGTCAAAGCTTCCCCCATGAGCCTATTTATAATTCAAATTTTAATCTCAGGAAATGTATTTTAAGAAACACTAGCAGGTAATTAACTTACAAAAGTTGAACATTATTTTCCACCGTACACATCGTAATTTTTATAACAAAATTGCACAACTTTTAATTATCAGCAGAACCATTCATTGAAGTTAACTTTCTGATTCTGAAATAACTGAATCATTGTAGAATTTTCAAACAATGACATAAAAACATGAAACAGATTAAATGTGTCATATAATACAATCAAATGTTGTTAATAAATTCATATTTGTAAACTTAAATTCTATTATGTGCTTTATCAGTTTGGGAAAAAAGCAGTTAATATTTGTGGTTATTACAGAGTCCTCCTTATAGTACGTGCATGATAAAGGCTAACCACATCTGAAAAAATAAATACAAAGTTATATATGGATGTGTTTATGTCTGAAGATGGAAATTATACAACACTTCTCCCAGAAAGATTTTAAAGACAATGTCTTAGCTCAGCTCAGAGAGTACTTCCTAGCCAAGTGACTTTAATGGTCAGTTTCATCGCTTCAAAGATGGAAAACTCGTGAGAGAAATAGAGAATATTTGATCCTGTTTCTCATCTCTGGCTGTGACCCTATTTTCACCAAATCACACCTCTAAAAATTAAGAAGTGCCTTAATTTTGTGTGTTTCATGATAGATATTTCACATTCTTGAAGAAATTTTCAGCTAATTAGATCAAGAGGAAGATGATAGGATTGTTTCTCTTCTGTATAACTATTACAAAAGCATGTAAATAGTCTTGAAAGACATGGGCTGATAAACAATATATTTAGTATAAAATATAACACATGGGAGCTCATTCAAAACTAACTAGGATTGGACACTGGAGTGAAAATTGATCCCCCTTCCCTTAACAGTGTATTAATCCAGCATCAGTAAAGCTCCAAGGAAGTACTCCCCAGTTCTGCATCATCTATCACATCAGCAATGGCCAGGAATAATTAAGCACCAGAGAACAAGAAAGCTGTGTTGAGCAGTTGAATTACAGATGCCATTCAGCAGAATTTTGTTTTATCCTTAGAATGGAAAATCAATTTCAAATAATACAAAAAAAAAGTGAAATTGTGGTGTTTATTCATCAAAATATTAACCTACTTTCTACAAAATGAGTATATTTCATTTCTACATCACTACTATAGCTTCTTTAATCTTCAGATGTCAAAAGTGAATATATTTGTTTATCTTCAAGTATACCAGTTACAAATTTGAGATATTTTTAGGCTTTTGCTTATTTCAATGTAACTACTTGATGATATTTATCTTGCTGTACCTTATTTTATTCTATATCTTATTGTAGAAGTGTGGAAGTACATAAGTAGACATAAAATACAGCATACTTTATTAATGAAGATTGTGTAAATATGTCATGTCCTCCCTGATTACTGCTCTAGTTGGCTTATGAACCTGGGAGAATGGGGCCATGAGTAAGGTCTTCAATCAGAAGAACAAGCCACACGTGTCAAAACACGGTTTTCCATAGAGGCATGTGAACAACATCAGCTAAAGTAAACACACTCATATCCACTGCACCTCAGAGGAGCATGAAAACACATTCCACAAACAATTCATTGTTTTGAAGAAACTAAGATCACAAGATTCTTGTCTTGTTTACTTGAAGTTTCCTCACAAGCACTCAGATTCCTCCTGGCAGGACTCCATCCTAGGACTGTGTTCCTGCACTCCCAAATAGTTGTCTGCTAAACCATTGATCAAAGAGCACTGATTAGATAGTTTAATCATTTAACTTTACTTTCTAAATCCAAATTATTTTCAGCTGATTAAAGAGCTTCAGACATATACCCATCATTTGATGTTATTTACTGATTGAAGTCACTAACTTTTAGTTATACTGGATTTGGAAATATTCTAAATTTTCCAGTTTTACAAAAGAGGGATAAAATCCCATGGTGGGCACCATGGATGGCTCTTTACTTAGCCCTTTCACCAAACCTCATCACGGAAATAGTCTTCTGCTGTGAATTATTTCCAGAGGTTGTTGATCTTTAGTTTCTCCTCTGATACAGATATTCAGTAATAAAACTACCCATCTTCATATGTAAATATAAAAAATGGGAAAAGCCATTACTATTTTCCAAAGTGTTGAAAATCTGCTGGGATTTCCCAACTGGTTAGAATACAGATCTGAACACAGTAGGATTTGGTGAACCTGAGATTCTGCCTATCACTCCTACAAGAACAATGATGCTTCTTTCTGGGGAACACACTTTGGATAGCATGAAATAACCTGTTTCCTTCCCTTTTTGTTTTTGTTTTTAAGCTGTTCTCAACTCAGGTAAATTCTTTTTTTTTTTTTTTAAGATTTATTTATTTATTATGTATACAGCATGTATGACTGCAGGCCAGAAGAGGGCACCAGATCTCATTACAGATGGTTGTGAGCCACCATGTGGTTGCTGGGAATTGAACTCAGGACCTCAATTGAACTCAGGACCTCTGGAAGAGCAGTCAGTGCTCTTAACCTCTGAGCCATCTCTCCAGCCCCTCAACTCAGGTAAATTCTAATAGTCATAGAAATTTCTTGTTTACATCATTCAATTATAAATGAGACTGGAGATTACTAGGAAGATGAATAATCACTCTTCTTTCCAGTTATGTTCTTATTTTAAATAAACTGAAGCACTATTCCGCATTAAACCATATTTCAGATTACTATAGGTTAAACATGCAATTTAATGGACATTTACAGCCTATTTTTGGGAACATAAATCGTAAGATAGAAACAACTAACTTAATAATAAATATGTGAAATAATGCCTAATTATAAGGTGGGGTTGTACTATATCCTATAAAGCCAAGTAAACAATAAAACTCCAAGTATATGAAATGTAATGAACCAGGTAAAATAATATGATACATTTTACATAAAAGGGAATCCATGTATTATACTAAGCAAACTTTTTATAAAACAGAGCAGTTAGGGAATACCATAAAGGATAATTGAGTTATAAAGTAAAATACTTACAATTTATTAAATAAAATTTGGAGGTAGAAAATATACTATAGTTCTAATGCATATTCTTAACATTTTACCTTATTAAAATATGTATATATCTATGCATGTATGAAAGAATGAAAGAGAGACAGACAGAAAGATAGAGAGAAAATGACTGCAAACTTTCCCATCTAGAAGAGGAGATATAAAAATGCCTAAGGCACATCCTCTTGAATGAGGCAGAGTAACAGGAATTTAATGAAAAGCATTAATATGCACTTTGTAATTAGAACCCTGAGCAATGCAGATGCGGAAAAGTCTGCATCCTCAAGTCAAGCAGGGCTTCATTGTGGAGGGAGAGCCTGGCAGAACCTGAAGGACAAATGGCTTCTTTACTTAAAGATGGAAACATTCACAGGGCCAGAGACTGACAAGAGCCTTTTCTGTTTGGAATTGCTAAATAGGTCGATGAGATCCATCCCTGGGCATTTGGAGCGGGCTGCTGCAGAGGAGGTGACTGGCTAGAAGAATGAGCTACGCACACTCTGGAAGGCATTGTGCCAGGGTCCGTAGTTCAGGCAGTTTATTCTCTAGAAGAGGCAGAACATGTAAAGGAGTGCCTAACAAGGTCAGGCCCCTCTCTGCTCTTCCAAAGTCTGTCCATCTGAAAAAGACACTTCATTCCACTAGCTGTCTTAGTCTTCTCCCCTTTAATAAAACTCCATGCTAAGTGAAGCAAGCCAGGCTGAGAACTTAAAATACTGCATCTGTTCTCTCATATGAGGAATGTAAACTTTAGATTCTAAACCATACATACATGTATCTCATTTGTATGTATAGATACATATACATACAAGCATACATACATACATACATATATATGAATATATGACATGGAAGGAGGGACATTACTAAGAGGAAAGTGAGGTGCCAGTGAAAGGCAAGGAGTTAGAACCAAGACAGGAAAATGGGGGTTTGAAAGTGAGCAAACTACATACCACACGTGTGTAAAGATGTCATGACAAGGTCAAATATTCTGAACATGCATTAAGAAAGCAAGTATTTGTTTTGACTTTTTTTGTTGTTTGCTAAGAGAGAGAAAAAAATGAGAAGCTGTGTGGGTAGAGAGGCAGGAGGCCAACTGAAAGGAGTTAATGGAGAAAAAAGGGTGTGATTGAAATATATTTCATGAAAAAACAAATTTAAAAAATGAATTTACAAATTGAAATTAACAAAATAAAAATGAGGGAAAGACATCATAGCCTAGATCTTGAAAAGTGAACAGTTTCCTGGAGGGATGCTTTCCTTAAATCAAACAAAGGAAGCAATACAATTATTTTGCACTTCAGAGAGTACTTCAACAAAACTGATAATCCTGGTTTTCCTTTCTTTGTTATGAATAATAGTAAAATGGAATCTTAGTAGTCCTATAATAAATAATTTTAAAACTGGTAACAAACCACCATACTGTTTCTGACTAATACTCTAGGACCCAATATAAACCTACACTGGATGATATTAGTCTTAAAAAATTTAAAAAAAAAACTTCCATTACTACTTACTTACATGTTTAACAAAGTGTTCACCATATTTCTATGAAAAATACAATATGTCATGTCTCCTAGAAAATAGTAATTATACCTCTAATTGTTGCTGGAGGGCTTCTCTCCAGGTTCCCCAAGCCCCGCAGTCCCACAATCCACATATAAAATAATCACTCAGACGCTTATATCACTTATAAACTGTATGGCCGTGGTAGGCTTCTTGCTAACTGTTCTTTTATCTTAAATTAACCCATTTTTATAAATCTATACCTTGCCACGTGGCTGGTGGCTTACTGGCGTCTTCATATGCTGCTTGTCCTGGCGGTGGCTGCAGTCTCTCTCCTCCTTCTTCCTGTTTCCCCAATTCTCCTCTCTCTTTGTCCCGCCTATACTTCCTGCCTGGTCACTGGCCATCAGTGTTTTATTTATATAGAGTGGTATCCACAGCACTAATTGCTGTAATTTTAATATTTTATATGTGATGTATATGCATGGTATAGGGGTGTCTGTGTTTGTGTGTCTGCATGTATGTGTCAATGTACAATGTATGTGTAGGAACACATATGAAGGCTGGAGTTTAACATTGATGCAACTCTCCATCTTCTGTTTTAAACTTAGAGTTTCATTTGGCAAGACCAGTTTACCAAAATAACTCCGGAGATCCTCCTGTCTCCATCTCCCCAGAGCTAGGATCACAGCTACAGCACATGGAGTTTCATACGGGGACTGGGGATCTGAACTCAAGTTCTTTGGCTTGCATGGCAAGCACTTACTGACTGAGACATTTTTCTGGGAGCTAGAAATTTATTTAAAAGATATATTAATAAAATATTTAAGAAAGTATTAATATTTTTGAATCTGAATATCCTTGCCTTGGTATAAGAAACACTGAATATTCACATTATCTGATGTGCATTTCAAATATACAAATCTTCACAGAGCATGCAGAATTAAAGAGAGAAACAAAAAACATTCTATCCATAGTTCAAATCAATTTTACAGCAAAATACTTTGTAACAGTATTTGACAATAGGTGATGATGTTAAATAAATTGTACAATTAGCTAATTTATTCCCAGTAGTTTGCCTTTCTTTTTTCCTACCTGATTTATCTTGTGAAAGAAATAGATTAAGGAGGAAGTTCTTTTAAGTAGTGCGAAAGTCCAATTATTTCATCCCTTTCCCCCCTTTGACTTATGTTTGTCTGGTTGCCATGAGTAAATGCGTTCAATATTTTGAGGCAACATAAACACTTTTTAATTCTTGATATTATCTCAGCAAAATGTTATTTTCCTTTTTAAGTTTCTGTTTGGAAAATATTTCAGGTTACTGATATGGTAATATGTAACTTAGTACTTATCAATTTCTGTTTATATTATCTGATAAATTATTTCCTTTATAAAAAATAGTTGACTCTTAAAACAACAAAAGCATTTATTGCATATGGTTCAGTTACTAGTGGATTTTTTTCAGATTTACAATAATTGAATTCAATGTAAACATTATGTAGCCAACAAGCAGCAAAAATGAAGAAAACATTAAGTATCACAATATGATTTATGTTATTATTTAAACATATATATTAAGGTGTAAAATAAATGATTCAAATTTATCAAAACAATTACATAAACACAAATCATCCATGGTTCCACTCATAATAGAGATGTAAGCCAAAGAAAAATGCAGACTTAAATAATATGTCTGTTTTGGTCCTGGTCTGGAGTGCCCCTCAAAGGCTTCAGTGTGGAAAGCTTGGTCCCATTTGGCAGCATTCTTGAGAAATGGCAGAAAGTAGGAAATAGGCTGCTTGGCGGTGGCACATGCCTTTAATCCCAGCACTGGGAGGCAGAGCCAGGCAGATCTCCATGAGTTCAAGGCCAGCCTAGTCTGCAGAGCAAGATCCAGGACAGGCACCAAAACTACACAGAGAAACCCTGTCTCAAAAAACAAAAACAAAAGCAAAAATAAAATGTAGGAGATAGAATCAGTACAGTGGGTGCACAACCAGGGACATGTTTTGAAGGTTATCTTGTCCTTGGCCTCCTCCTTCTGTCTTGCTCTATCTGTTTCAACAATGCACTTGAAGTGAGCAGTCAAGGGTTACATGTTCTTGTCTTGACATTCTGTCTCATCACAGCCAGAACCCAACAGAGCCCACTAATCACGGATTGAACCATCTCATGCAGTGAGCCAACATGAATTCTTCCTTCCTCCATAAAGTTGTTTCTGTCATAGCAATGAAACACTGAGACCATTACATTAAATGAACTGCTGTCATATTTGTAGCAACTTCTTATTTTATTATAGCGAGCATAAATCATGTAAGTATCTACATAATCTATGCTGTGCTTAAATCACCCTGTGAGGGTAATCAATTCCTCCTGAGCAGTTCTTTTCTCCAATAAATAGCATATTGCAATAAAAAAATCTCCCAAAGTTCTTGCATATTTCCATCATTTATGAAACATGTGAGATTTTATGTTTGCTCAATTATCTGTAATACCAAAAGGACACCTGATAAGGTTTTGGGAATTAAAAACTATATGTGACCCATGCATACCTGAAACCCCATTATTCTAAGGACTGAGATAGGAAGATATTAAGGTCAAGGCTAGTCCAATGAAACCTCGTTTCAACAAACAACAAACAGCTGTATGTGACAATTAAGCGTTCAGTGGTCAGTGTACCTAATTATAACATACAATGTCAATGGTGATTTTTTTACAGGATAGTCCAAAGCTATTATATACACACAACATACAGAGCGATGTCCACAGCATTAGTACTCTAGAAGTAATGAGTTACTAGATTGAAAAACTAAAGTCTAGATTTACAATCAATCTATGCATATGATGAATTAATCAAATACATAGTTAAGGAGGCAACTGTTGATGTTTCAGACATCCCTGTTAAATTCAATGAAAATTGCTTATTGGATTTTGTTTCCTCTGTATTTCTTTCTGTAATTTTGAAAAAGTTTTCAAAATAGGATATTGACATCCAGGTTTATTGGGAAAACAAAATTATCTTTAAATGATCATAAAGTTGGAGTAATCCAAAAATTTGTAGCTAAAATATACATGACTGACAATTTTAAGTTTATAAATCACTTTAAGTTATTATTTGGGTCATGAAAGAATAAATAGATATATCTAACTCACATCAAAGATAATACTCCAGATGTTAAGCTTCACACACAAATAGCAATACTGTCTCAATATTAATGTTCTATAAGTCATCATACTCTCATAGGCAGGCACATTCTCTGTGACCTCAGATGATCAAGGCAGTGTTCACTAACTTGAATTACTAGTGATCTTAAATACCTCAGAGTTGTGGTGAGGTACCCACTTATGGTTGATTTAACTGAAGAATCCCAGGGTTGTATAAAACTTAAATTGAGATTACGTAAAGTCTAAGTGCACAGAACAAGCTTATACAAACCCCCACTGACTCCAGGAAAAATGCCCAACTTCAAACACATAAAGCTCCTGGTCTTACCATATATGCACTTCACTGAAAGATCTAGATGCTGATTAAATTATACATCAATTAACTAATTAAAATCACGAAACATTCACTTATTCAGTGTTTTCCTATATCTCATCCCATATACTGTGGGATTGTAGACACTGCAGACCAATCATGCTTTCCTATACAACTTCAACATCTACACTTCACCCATTCAGCTTTCTCTCTCCTCTCATAAATAATTAAAATTAATACTAGCTGGAGAGTTCCTCTGTGTTTGTCTCTAGGTTAAATACCAGGCCTTAGTAGTGAGACATAGTTTCCACATCTTATCATTTACTTGATAACCCCCAAAGTAGACAATTGTTTATCTTAACCACCATTGTTAGGGCTGTAGCAAAGGACTAGTGTTACAAAGACAGCAGATAAGAGAGGAACCTGTTCAACTTAAGGAATCATGGAAGAGTTGTTTCAGACATTTTTAGAATGAAGTTAAAGTTGGTATCTGAAGGATGGAGATTTGGCTAGCAAAGAGTGGAAACAGAATGTACAACAGGGAGCAGTACTCTACCCAGGGAATGAGAGGTCTTGTCAAGAAATAGGGAAACCATGCCTGGCACGGAACACCCAGCCAACTGCCCTTGCCTGATGAGGCCATGAACTCTAAAAGAGAACCTACAACTGCCACTTCCGTAAACCAGTGTAATTTCTAACGGCTCTGTAAATACTTATCCTTACATCTATAGATAAGTATAGCTACCACCCCTTATCAAATATGCTTCCTTTTGCAGCAGACAGACACCACTACAGAAAGCCACAACTAGTCAAAATATAGAGATCCACTGCATTTATGGGGGGGGGGGATAAAACAATAACAATTAAAGGAGAAAAGGTCACGAATTTGGGGTTGGAGGGAGAAGGGAAGAGTTGAGGGGAAGAGAGGGGAGTGAAAATGATATTCACACAGTATTCTTACATTCATATATGAAATTCTCAAAAAAACAAAGTTTTAAAAATAAAGTAGAATATATCAGTAAAATTGTGTTTTAATTAACTTGAGAAAGTTCAGCAATGCTCACAGGAACTAGACTAATACTGCAAAGTTTGTTTTCATAATGAAACAATTGCTTGTCATAAAAAATTTTTGTCATTAATACTCACACATTTAAAAATACCAATCTGCCTTTGTAAAGTATACATACTGATTAACATAATGATTAATGTTTGTGCTCAGTCTAGTAGTTGTTAACATACAACTTACACCAATTTTAAGTCTTTTGTATAAAGTAATTTTTCATTGTTTAATCCAAAATTAAAATGAGGCATGCAGGAAATGCAGTGGTAATCAGAAATCATTGTTTTAATTTTCAGAGTTTGAAAGTAAATGTGCTGAATGGATGTGAGAAGGACGCGGTTATTACAGATGTCAAAATTTCAACTCCTCTGGGTTCTATTTTATACAAACGGAAAGAAAACCCTTAAGAAATTTGTAAAATTTCATGAAAATATGAGAATCACTAAATATTTTAACTAAAAATATTTTAACTACAGTTAAATGGCCACATTTAACAGACATGTGTTGATGTAACCAACCGTCTTATTAAATAAGAAACACAGAAACAATGTAAAAGAGAAAGCCGAGAAGTCAGAGCTCAGAGCTAAAATCTCACCCTTCCTCCTGCTGTCCCAGCTTCGTGAAAAGAGACCTACTTCCTGTCGGTTCGTATTTTTAAAGTATGTTGTTCTGCCTTCTCATTGGTTGTAAACCCAAACACATGACTGCCTCGTCACTGTCTGAATGTACAGCCCCCTAGGTCTTAAAGGCATATGTCTCCAATGCTGGCTGTATCCCTGAACACACAGAGATCTTATGGGATTAAAGGCGTGTGCCACCACCGCCACACTCTTGCTATGGCTCTAATAGCTCTGACCCTGAACACACAGATATCTATGGGATTAAAGGCGTGTGCCACCACCGCCACACTCTTGCTATGGCTCTAATAGCTCTGACCCCCAGACAACTTTATTTATTAACATACAATCAAATTAATATTTCAGTACAAATCAAAATAATATTTCAATACAATTAGATTACCACCACATTTCCCCTTTTCTATTTTAATAAAAAGAAAAAAAGCAAAAGGTTATGACTAACAAAAGAAAAACTATATACAAAAGTACAATAACTATATACAATATATACAAGTAATAAATACCTAAACAGGTATTTGACGAATCAGAGAAAATAATTCCATTATCTATCCTATTTTGATAATTCCAAGATGTATCTAATGTACTTTCTATCCTAATTAATTTTCAACTATAACTAACTAATCTTCAACCATAACTAACTAATCTTCAACTCCCTCAGAGACCCAAGAAGGGAATAATATTAGCTAACAAAAATAAAAACAGGAAGTGCATGCAAGCAACTTCCAAAAAAATTTTGTGAGTTGACAGAAACAGCCAGCTGCCTGGGCAGTCACCTGAGGTTTCTCCGCAGTGTTGGGGCATCATCTTCAGCCTATAGGCTTAGTGTATCTGACAGACTCATTTGTGAAGTAGGATGTACACAAGGTCAACAGTTCAACCTCACATTGGGTGAGAGCAGTCCACGTACCAGAAACACCTGAATTCCACTAGTGTCCTGTCATGATTCAGGATTTTAAATTCTGGAAATTGTTGACAGTTTTTTAATTCAGCTGTCCATTCTTCTTGGCTGTGTATATATGGCTTCATCTCAGCATCCCCTTCTTCTCCACATCCCTCTATTAAATGCCAGTCTACTTTTGAGAGGCATGAGCTTTCAGCTGCTGTTCCATTGTACAACAGAATCCATCGGCCCTCTGCCTGTTAAGCTGCCTTCGAAGAAAAGGGCACCGTACCTTTTCCGGATGCGAAGGCCACTTCAGGGATGGGGCCATATTGTCCTGGCCTCAGAAGATGCCTTTTGATAAAGCCATAACCACACTTGTTTTGGCAAGAATCAGTAGTCCCTTGTTTCGTGATCTGTCTGTCCATTTTGTCCTGTTGATTCGAGGATACTTTGTTGTCCAGTGGCTAACTTTTGCCAGAATGAAAGTTGACTCCATATGCAGTTTCTTCAATGCCCATATTTTCTCTAAAGTAGATTGGTACTGCCAGGAGCCGACATGTCTCAAAAAAGAAAAATTTTCTAAGTTATTAAAACATTTTAAATGCCATATTCTGTAGATCTCTGAAGGGTTTGAAGATGACCTGTCTAAAACATCTCTGCTCAATTTTTAAAACATATCTAATATGACTACAAGTTCTATGATAATGTCTAACTACTAGCTTTCATTTCTTTATATCCTAATAGTTGATAATAATAACATTCAAGGATCAGAAATTTGCATTACATTGTTAAATGGATGGAATAAATACAATTAGAAATATACATATAGCATTTTCTAACAATATCAGTTTCAAATTTGTGTACAATATAAAACAATTCAATCCAATGTAAAGTATTTAAAACTAGTAATTGTCTTTTTCTTTTCTTTCTTTCTCTTTTTTTTTTTTAAACAAGAACTTTAAATCTAATCTCCTTTGCTTAGCCTTTTTCCTAACCCTTGACAATAACTTGTAACCAACCCCCCTAAATACTGAAAATTATCCCAGACCCAAAACCCATTAAAAAGACCAAAAAACCACCCGCCCCACACCACCTCTTTGGGAATGTGGGCGTCGTATTCTTAAAATTGCTTCCTGCTGGGTATGGGCGAAGTTTTCTTTATCCTGAAAGAAAAATTTTAGGTTAATTGTCAAATTCTAGGAGAGGTAACTATATCCTTCATTATCCAGTCTGTGTATAATGCCAAAGTTGAGGGTTTATCTCAAGTCCTTATTCAAGTAGTCTTTGAGACTGGATCATCTCAGCTAGTCATCTCAAATTTGCTCTGAGCACCTTGTAGTTCAAAGCTGATCTGTGGATGATGTTTGTCAGCTTAATGATATTATTATTGTCCACGTGGAATTGTTGTTGTTGTGGGGCCCCATCTTCTTTCTGGAGACTTCAGTTGATGTTAGGCCAGGCCGTGATTTCCTGCAGAAAACTGATAAGAGACTCGAACACAAAAACATATATATGCAGCTAGCCTTTTTTCTAGAATTAGTTAGTACTCTATGTGACCATTCATATCTTAACAAAGTTTAAAATGTATATATATATATTAATCTTGTAAATTTTGATATAAAATTTATACTTTGAGAACAGTTTAAAGAATCAGAATAGAATCAAAGAGTTGAGATTAGTAATAGAATAGTCCCTTAATTAATTTTGCTTTTGTCCTGTACCATAGCAGAAATGGCTCTTATTCTGGCATGATATAGGGAGTTTGCATTTTCCTTTTAACAACATGCTTGATTTTAAAGAAGGAGAGAGCCATTCTCCAACTCCAAAGTCAGCTTTAAATTTTAATTGAACTGGGACTGTTAGAAGACCAATAGTGTTAAATCTTTAGAGAAAAGCAGAAACAAACATTTAGGAAGACATAAATTTTTTTTAGATAATATATACCCATACACCGTTTCACTCTGTTTCTTGGGATAGATGATTTGTCCCTTTTCTTCAGTTGTCTCATTTGTCCAGTGTTCTTCAGATTCCTTAACCTTCATTCTCCTAAAAGATAAAAACAAAAACCTTTCCCCAAGACTAATTTTGGGGATGTTCCTTTTTGGCAAGTTATTATCTGATGAAATGAAAAGGCATGTTTTATTGATACAAGTTAGTTTAAATTGGATGTTCATGCTGGTTGATGAACTATCACCTCCTCTAATTAAGAGGTCTCTCTTGTTCAAATCGAACCTTTATCAATTTTCATGGTACCCACAGCTTATCTTCTCCTGTAGAAACAAAAGCAAAACCACGTCCCCAATGTAATACATACCCTGGTTTCCATTCTGAGGTCAGCACATCCTTAAAGTATATAGGCTGATTTAATTCTGTAGTTTTTTCTATTATCCAATGTCTCTCTGCAGCTGTTGTTCCTTTCTCATTGGCATTCAGAAAATTCAAAGTTAGAAGAGCATTATGCAGTCTATTTCTGGGGGTTTTTGTTACCCATTTCTGTTTATTTAGCATATCCTTTAGAGTTCTGTTTGATCTTTCTATAACTGCTTGACCTGTAGGATTATGTGGTATGCCTGTAATATGCTTTATATTGTAATAAGCAAAAAACTGTTTCATTTTAACAGAGACATATGATGGAGCATTGTCAGTTTTGATTTGTGCAGGTATACCCATGATGGCCATAACTTCTAGCAAATGAGTGATTACAGAATCAGCTTTTTCAGAACTCAAAGCAGTTGCCCATTGAAATCCTGAATAAGTATCGATAGTGTGGTGTACATATTTCAATTTTCCAAATTCTGCAAAGTGAAACACGTCCATCTGCCAGATTTCATTTCTCTGAGTACCCTTTGGGTTACATCCTGCTGGTAATGGCGTCTGATTGTAGAAGGAACAAGTAGGACATTTCTTTACTATTTCTTTGGCTTGTTGCCAGGTTATGGAAAAATCCTTTTTTAAACCTTTACTATTAACGTGATGTTTTTTATGAAATTCTGAGGCCTCCAGCACATTTCCTATCAATAATTTATCAATTTCATCATTGCCTTGTGCTAGAGGGCCTGGCAGGCCAGTATGGGATCGAATGTGAGTTATATATAAAGGATGATTCCTTTTCCTGATTGTATCTTGTAATTGAATAAATAGTGAAGTTAATTCTGAAGCATCAGGGATAAATTCTGCAGTCTCAATATGTAACACCACTCTTTCAGCATACTGAGAGTCAGTTACTATGTTGAGAGGTTCTGAAAAATCCATTAATACCAACAGAATAGCATACAATTCTGATTTTTGAACTGAATTATACGGACTTTGAACCACTTTACTTAAATTTTCTGATTTGTAACCTGCCTTTCCTTCTTTGTTGGCATCTGTATAAAATGTACGAACTCCAGATATGGGTTTTTGCCGTACAATTCGAGGCAAGATCCAATCAGCTCTCTTTATAAGATCAATTCTATTGCTTTTGGGATATTTGCTGTTAATTTCTCCCAAAAAATTACTGCAAGCTCTTTGCCAAGGTTCACTTTCTGTCCATAATTTTTCAATGTCCTCCTTAGTTAATGGTACGACAATTTCTGCTGGGTCTATGCCTGCTAATTGACGAAGTCTCATTTTTCCTTTGTAAATCAAGTCAGAGATTTTTTCCACATAAGTTTTTAATTTTTTATTTGGTTTATTTGGTAAAAATATCCATTCCAATATAATATCTTCCCTCTGCATTAATATTCCAGTAGGAGAACGCCTAGAAGGTAAGATAACCAAAATGCAATCCAGCTTTGGATCAATACGATTCACGTGTCCTTCATGCACTTTCTTTTCTACCAAGGCCAATTCTTTCTCAGCTTCAGGTGATAATTCTCTTGGACTATTTAAGTCCTTGTCACCTTCTAAGGTTTTGAACAAATTAGTCAGTTCATCATTTTTTACCCCAGCAATAGTTCGTAGATGAGAAATATCTCCAAATAATCTTTGAAAGTCATTAAGAGTCTGTAGTCTATCTCTCCGAATTTGCACCTTTTGGGGTCTAATTTTTTGTAGCTCTATTTTATATCCTAAATAATTAATAGAATCTCCTCTTTGTATCTTTTCAGGAGCAATTTGTAATCCCCAGCGAGGCAAAATTTTCTTTACTTCTTCAAACATTATTTCTAAAGTATCTGCATTTGAGTCAGCTAGTAAAATATCGTCCATATAATGATAAATTATAGATTTAGGAAATTTTTTACGTATCACTTCCAATGGCTGTTGTACAAAATATTGGCACAGAGTTGGGCTATTCAACATTCCCTGTGGGAGGACCCTCCATTGAAATCTTTTAACCGGTTGAGAATTATTATAAGTAGGCACTGTAAAAGCAAATCTTTCTCTGTCTTTTTCTTGTAAGGGTATTGAAAAGAAACAGTCTTTTAAATCAATAACTATGAGAGGCCATCCTTTTGGTAACAGAGTAGGCAAAGGCATCCCAGATTGTAGAGAGCCCATTGGCTGAATTACTTTGTTAATTGCTCTAAGGTCTGTTACCATTCTCCATTTACCAGATTTCTTTTTAATAACAAATACAGGAGAATTCCAAGGGCTGGTTGATTCTTCAATATGCTGAGCATTTAACTGTTCTTCTACCAGCTCTTCTAAAGCCTGGAGTTTCTCTGTTGTTAAAGGCCATTGCTGGACCCATACAGGCTTGTCTGTTAACCATTTTAAAGGTAGAGCTGTTGGTGTCTTTGGAAGATCATCAGTTATTGTGCCCTGTTCTTGTATAATATGGATGGCTGGTGACCACTCATTAGAACAATATCTTCTAATATTTCTCTCAGTAACATGTGCTAGTTTATGATTTGTTTCTGAGATTGGAGGGATGTTAATCTGAGTATTCCATTGTTGCAACAAGTCTCGACCCCACAGGTTCATAGTTATGTTAGCCACATATGGTTTTAATTTTCCTCTCTGTCCTTCTGGACCTATACATTCGAGCCATCTTGCACTCTGTTTCACCTGAGATAATGTCCCAATTCCTAACAGTTGAACGTTTACCTCCTGAAGAGGCCAAGTTGGATGCCAAAATTCTGGTGCAATTATGGTAACGTCCGCACCTGTGTCTACCAGACCAGACAACAAAACACCATTTATTTTTATCGTTAATTTTGGTCTTTGTTCATTAATAGAAGTTTGCCAAAAAATTTTCTTTATGTTTTCTCCTGAATTTTCTATTCTCTCTGTTTCATCATTCTGACCAGCATGATTTATTCCAATAGGCATTTGGTTATTTAATCGCTCTCCAGAGCAGGCATTTCCTCTATGGCTGCCGGAAAGGTTTGAACTGGATTTGCACTGGGGGCCTGCCTGAGGCCCCTCTGGGAGTTTCCCGAAGACTGAGGCAAAGGATTACCCTGTCTGTCCTTTGTTGATCTACATTCGTTGGTCCAGTGTTTTCCCTTACCACACCTTCTGCATACTCCAGAAGGAAGGGGCATTCTGTTGCCATTGTTCCTTGAAGAAACATTGTTTCTGGAAATGACCTGTCTACAGTCCCTTTTCAAATGTCCTTGCTTTCCACATCCAAAACATCTAACACTCCTCAAACCTTTTGAAATTACTTCTCCTACCCATGTATCATCATGCTCATCAGCTTCAACATTAATTGTTTCTCTAATCCAATCTTCCATAGGTGCAGATCTTGCCCTTAATGGCCTGATTATTCTTTTGCATGCTGCATTCGCATTCTCAAAGGCCAAAGATTCAATTATTGCCTTACCAGCTTCTGAATCCGAGACCGTTCTCTTTACTGCTGAAGCCAGTCTTTGTAAAAAATCTGTAAAAGACTCTTTTGGGCCTTGCTTCACCTTTGTAAATGACTCAGATTTTTTTCCTGGTTCCTCAACTTTGTCCCATGCATTCAAGGCTGCCGTTCGACATAAAATTAGGGTTTGGACATCATATAAACATTGTGCTAGTGCTGAAGCATATTGGCCTTCGCCCATAAGCTGATCCTGGCAAACTTGTACTCCTTTATCCCTCCATTGTTTTTCTATGTTTTTAGCCTCCTCCTTAAACCAAGTCAGAAATTGAAGTCTCTGGCTGGGTTCCAGAACACCTTGTGCGAGGTCCCGCCAGTCCTGTGGTACTATCCTATTATATGTTGACCAAGTGTTTAACATTTGCTTTACATATGGGGAATGCATGCCATAAGATACTATTGCCTCCTTAAACCTTTTTAAATCCAACATTTCAATTGGAGCCCAAGTATTTTGTGTAGCCATTTGATCAGGCATCTGCTGTACTGTTACAGGATAAATTAAGGGTGACTGTGTGAAAACAGGCTTTCTTTCTGCAACCTTATGATCCCGACTTGAAACAACTTCACTGTTAATTTCTTCTGTCTGAATTTTTACAGGTTTAACAAGTTCTTCTAAAGCTGTTATCCTGGCACTTAAATTGACTATCTTTTTAAATATTAAAATGTGGATAATTATAGTGATAAGGTGCATAATTCCACCAATACTAATATTATATAGTTGTTCCATTGCCAGACTGCCTAAAATTTCGAACAAAAACCAATTTTCTTCTAATGTACACATAAAACCCATTTGTTTTTTAATGTGGAAAAAAATTCTCTTTTAGATAGTTTCCTTTAAAATATCTGATATATTATGACTTACCAAATCTGCGTAGAACAGTAGAAATCCGAGGGGATTTTCAAAGCAGCCACCTAGTGTCCCAGGTGTAAATCCAGAGAGAGAGAGAGAGAGAGAGAGAGAGAGAGAGAGAGAGAGAGAGAGAGGAAAGAGAGAACGCACAAGAAAGCGTAGCCGGCTAAAGCTTAAATGCAGCCACGTGTTCCCTCTTGTGCCGAGTCAAGGCTTGGGTCTGGCTTCCTTAAGCTCTGACCACGTGCGTTGGCTTTACAGGCAGGGCCCTGTTCGGCAGGGCAGGTCTGAGTTGTTTGTAGCACCGGCTTTAGGCAAGCTGCTCACAGACCTAGGCCCGGGCTAGAAGTTGCTACCCGGACTAGGAAGCCGGCAGCTCAGACTAGGAAGCTGGCAGCTCGGACTAGGACGCCGGCAGCTCGGACTAAGACGCCGACCGCTTCCTGCCGCTTCCTCCGCCGCCTGCCACCGCCTGCCGCCCTTGCGGGAAAGCGGACTTGCCATCAAGCCAAGCGGTTTTTAATGGATTCTTGTCACGTTGGGCGCCAGATGTTGATGTAACCAACCGTCTTATTAAATAAGAAACACAGAAACAATGTAAAAGAGAAAGCCGAGAAGTCAGAGCTCAGAGCTAAAATCTCACCCTTCCTCCTGCTGTCCCAGCTTCGTGAAAAGAGACCTACTTCCTGTCGGTTCGTATTTTTAAAGTATGTTGTTCTGCCTTCTCATTGGTTGTAAACCCAAACACATGACTGCCTCGTCACTGTCTGAATGTACAGCCCCCTAGGTCTTAAAGGCATATGTCTCCAATGCTGGCTGTATCCCTGAACACACAGAGATCTTATGGGATTAAAGGCATGTGCCACCACCGCCACACTCTTGCTATGGCTCTAATAGCTCTGACCCTGAACACACAGATATCTATGGGATTAAAGGCGTGTGCCACCACCGCCACACTCTTGCTATGGCTCTAATAGCTCTGACCCCCAGACAACTTTATTTATTAACATACAATCAAATTAATATTTCAGTACAAATCAAAATAATATTTCAATACAATTAGATTACCACCACAGACATGTTTGACAATTGTTTTAAATTCAGTGTTTTTGGTGGTGGTGGTGGTGGTGGTGGTGGTGGTGGTGGTGTTTTGTTGTTGTTTTGTTTGTTTTTTCTTACTAGTATGCCAGTTTTATGAGATAAACCTGAAATGAACAAATAAAAACTAAACTTATTCATATTTATCTCCAAATAGTTGTGTGTCATAGAAAACAAATGCATTACCATTGAGTGTACCATTCAGGCAAATATATCTTTTGTACCTCTGAGAGTTAAATGCATATTAATCATTAAATGTATAATAAATCCTATTTCTTGAGACAACAGGTAAACCTGGATCAAACACCCATGTTCCTACAACTTTGTGTGCCTATTTAACTAGGCCTTTTGAGTGAGCTTGAAATATAAGATGGCAAGCTTAGTCACCACATTCTTGTCACACTGTCCTTTCCATGCTGTATTATATGGAAGACTCTAAAGTGCACTGTAGACATGTCCATAACTTTCAACCTTAGCACAACAGACTCATCAAGAGTCACTGGGGCAAATCCATCAATATTTACTTGGAGGATTTGATTACCTACCTCAAATAACTGATATAAAGAATTAATCAGAAAGGACATAAAAAACTAAAACAATTCTTTTAACAGTCAGTTTCATCTAATCTGTGTTCATAAATATTCCACTCAGTTTGTCAGAAGAATATGTGCTATTTCCAAGTGAGAATAGAATTATTCTTGCCAATGAAAGAATTCAAAATCATTAAAAAGAAAAAGAAACAAGTCCCAAAATGTAGTTTATCTGAATAGAATGGAATTAAATAAGGAAAAAGTAATGAAAATATATATCATGAAAATTTCTAAACTTCAAAAACTAAATGACAACCTTATAAATAATGCACAAATCAAACAAGAAATAAGGTTCCAGATATTATTTTTCTTACTTGTTGAACTACTGAATCTTGCTGTGTCCTCAATAAACCTGTTTTCTCCCAGAAGAAGGGAAAAGATGAGGCAGGGGAGCAGGGAGAAGAGGTAGAGCAATACAACAAATGGAACAAGTATTTTCATCCAAACAAGAGTGAAAGCAAGGCATATATTTTTGTGTCCCGTAGCATTATTCACAGTAGCCAAGAAATGGAAACAACCTATGTGCTCATCAGTTGATGAACAGATAAAGAAAATGTGGTACATATGCACAATGGAAAATTCTTCAGCTATTATAAGGAAGAAAATTCTGTTGTGTTCTGATAATAGTACAGCACTTGAATTTTTATGTGAAATGAGCCAAGCACAAAAAGACAAGTGCTGCATGATCTCACTCAAGTGTGAAATCTAAAATGTCAGTCCCAAGAATTTGAGAGCAGCATGGTGGGGGTACCAGAAGCTGAGGCAAGAAGCAGTTTAGACAAAGTTGATTTGTGGATGCTATTACATTTCAATGGGAATAAGAATGTTTAATATCATTTTGTTGATTTTTTTTAGACCAGTATTGTTTGGTTTTACTCTAGGTCTTTGGGCTATCTAGTCTCTAATTATTGTTTATCTGAGCAGTGTCACTTATGGTTTCCTTCTTCTGGAGTGAACCTTAGAATAAGACAGATATTTATTGGCTTCTCCCACAAGCTCTGTGCCACTGTTGCCCTAGCATATTATGCAGACAGAACAGATTGTAGGTCAAAGGTTTTGTGGCTGGGTTGATGTCCCCTCTGTATATGTTACAGCTGTTAGCTTAGTATCTTTTTGGGACTCCTGTGAGAACAAATGTGCCTCTGACTCTTGTGTCTGCTGTTGGGAGAGGAAATCCTGTTGGGTTGTTACGTCCAATATCAATATGATAGTTTTTGCTTTATTTATATTTTATTTTGTCATGTCTGGTTGTTGCATGGACCCCAGAGTTGGCAGGGTAAGCTTGACTCCTCTGGGTACCTCAGCGACATTGGGAAGCTGAGATGGGCAGAGACAGCAGCCAGGGCTGCTGCTTCAATCTTAGCCATGCTACAGTTTGCAATGATCAAAAAAGGATTATAGATACACAAAAGACGGATTCAGATGGAATAAACCTCTAAATGGTTTACATTGTATGTAAAAATATACGTAGGCTTGGAAGAGAGAAGAAAGGAGAGGAGGGAGAGATACCTGGCCGCTGCCCAAGGAGCAGCAAGATGCCAGCAGACTAGTAACACCACTGCTATGTGGCAAAACATAGATTAATAGAAATGGGTTAATTTAAGATGAAAGAGTTAGCTAGCAAGAAGCCTGCCATAGGCCATACAGTTTGTAAATAATATTAATCAGAAATGATTATTTTATAAGTGGCTGCAGGACTGGGTGGGACTGGAGAAAATTACCACTACAAATTTTGTATGTTTTTATCTCAAAGATATAATAGCAAGGTATGATGTCCATGCCTTTAATATCAGCTAAAGTATGATTGCCACAATTGAAAGCCAGACTATACACTGAGCACCTAGAAACCAGTGTGTAAAATTGCGATCCTATCTAAAATTGTAAAAAGAAAAGAAATCATAATGTGAATATATTTATCTGACTTAAGCACTTCACATCTATTCATGTATCAAGAAGCATTAAACCATGTAGGTGTATGTTTTAATTCATTTGGTAATTTTTCAAATAAACAAAAAAAGTAAATTAAGAACTATTCAACCATTCCCTATTCATTCATCTCAGTGTAACTTATTCATAGAACTTTGTAAGTTTTTCACTTATTTCTTCCATTTATTTATTTATTTGTATACCCAAATAAATTATCATTTAAGTTTACAAACAAACAGAATCAAGTGAATCATATGTAAATGAAACTAGTAAAAATCAAAAGTTAAGAATCCCTCTTCCAACAGCAATGACTGATAATATTTAGCATATTGCAGAAATAATAAAAAGACAATGCCTTAGCCGGGCGTTGGTGGCGCACGCCTTTAATCCCAGCACTCCGGAGGCAGAGCCAGGCGGATCTCTATGAGTTCAAGGCCAGCCTGGGCTACCAAGTGAGCTCCAGGAAAGGCGCAAAGCTACACAGAGAAACCCTGTCTCGAAAAACCAAAAAAAGAAAAAAAAGACAATGCCTTGTACATCATGTATATAGTGATTAAAGTTTATATTATTCATATTTAAAACTAACTTTTAAAGATGATCAGTATACTTTTAAACCACTTTTTGAAAAATAGATAATTTCAATATATAAATGCTTAGTAAGAAATAAAAGCCACATCTTACAATTTAAATAAAGCATTATGTCTTCCAACATAGTGTGCCAGAAATTCTTATTTGTAAGCAGCAAAGGAATACATATTATATATTATATACAAATTCTTTCAAAGCATAAGGGAGAGTCCCATTTCTTTGTGTGACTGCTATCTTGACAATAAAACATTTCAAGAATTTGATACATTATAAAATTATAGCTTAGCTTCATAAAAGAACCTAGATACAAAATTCCCAAATAAGATCAAACCATATTAATTGTGTCAAAATCAAATATCTTAAACATATTAAGCACATTTCAACATCAGAAAATGATAATGCCAACTACCACATTAACAGAATACATGATAGTACCCAATAATAATTTTAATAAATACAAGGTTAAAGGGAGTTATCATGTTATGAGGGAAAGAAAGTTCTCCAATTAGACATCATAGGCCACCAAGTAAAGCCCTCACTGACAAAAGTGTGTTACATCTTGTTGAGTTACTGTGCAAAGAAGTACCAAAGATTACAGGCAATTGTCAAGTCTATTGCTTACCCTCTATAATCTGATTGTAGGCCCTATTTCTAAAGACACTATTTACTTACATCATTAAACATGGAGAAATTGAGGTGGCACCTATCAGAAGTTTGATACCTTACTGACAGCATTCGTTGTGCTAAGAGGTATTGCTGCATGCTACTAGAGGACAAAAGTAATAATCAATATTCCCTGGTTACAGAGCCTGATGTCTATAACAGTGACCTGTTTGCGAGATATACTAGTGTCATGGTGTCACAGAGGTGATAGGAGTAACCAGCCACTTTTAAAAACTGGATTTAAGGCAAACTCCAGAACCCATAGCTGACATTGCTAAAATGGCCAAAGCTTAAAACTAGATAGGTCAGGGAGTCCTCAAGAAAAACCTACTATTATTCTTCTAAAGGGACATAACAATAAAATGACTCCTGATGACTTATCTATATACCTATATCAGCGCAGTCCTCTTAAGAGAAACTTATTCTAACAGTGGATGGTAACTAACAAAGAGATCCACAACTAGATAATATGCAGAGAGTAAGAAACTTTGAAAAAATTCACCCTAAATGTAATATCTTTATCAAAATCCTCCCCTAAAGACCCACATATTTAAGCAGAAGAGGAGGTGTTAACACTGAAAGCCATACAGATGTTCATGGTCTGGACTGCTACCTGAAACCATGCTGATGTCTGTAGGTCATGATGCCTCCAGGGGCCATATTGATGTGAGTGGTCTTCGAAGTCACCTAAGGCCAAGCTAATGTCTGTGGTCCAGTCTGCCTCCATGATCCATGCTCCTGCTGACTATACAGGCAAGGAAGCTACTTTTGCAATGTTATCCATAACTGCAGATGTACAGTTAACCAAGAGGGACATGGAAGGCTGTGACAGCATCTACCCCCACTCCCATCCCCCAAAACAAGTAACAGTCTAAACAGGAAGCTATCAAAGAGAACTCTTAAAAAGTGTGATAAGGATGCAGAAGTGAGCTCTCCACAATTGATGGCTTCCAGCAGGGGTGGAGGAGAGGAATGACTCAGTTCTACATTAGGGGCAGACCACTGAGAGTTTGACTATGCTTCACTGAGTATATAGATAACACAAATTGGACTTGTTTTTCTCTTCTTTTCTTTTTAATTTTAATTTTAATTTATTGTATGGGGGTCACAAGTAAGGCAGAAATGGGAAGCTTGGAAAATGAGTGTGATTTGGTTGCATGATGTGAAATACCCAAAGAATCAATAAAAATATTAATAAATAAAATACAGGCACACACGCAAAAAAAAAGTTTTCATCAGTTTGACAAAATGTTACATATAATTCTCTTAACTACATGTCATGATTTCTGTTTCCTTAAAATATTTACAGAAGAAGAAGAAGAAGAAGAAGAAGAAGAAGAAGAAGAAGAAGAAGAAGAAGAAGAAGAAAGGAAGGAAGGAGAAGAAGAAAAAATAAAGAGGAGGAGGAGGAAGAGGAGGAGGAGGAAGAGATATATCTCCCAGCTGCACTATTCTGTAAACTCCCTTTCTTTGGGTAAACCTAATTGACCATAGGTCTTCAGTTACCCACTCTTGCTGATAAGCCTGTCTACTGCTTTGTTTTGGGAAACTTATGTACACTAATTCCTGGTCCCTTTTTCTCTCATTGTAGTAGTACCAAGCCAAGACTGCCTTATCTGCCTAACATTGTCTCAAGCAATTTTAGCTTTTAAAAAAAACAGTTTTAAAGCATCTGTAATAGTACCAAAAGATAAAAATATTTAAGAAATATATCTGACAAGAAATATGAAAAAAATGAACGAAGGAAGATTTAAATACAAGTTTTATTCTACTCAGAGGCCCTAAGTCTCAATAGTTAAAATGTAAATTCTCCACAATACTGATCTATATCCTCAATCCAATCACTGCCAAGTGCCCAGAAGAGTTGTTTGCTTGTTTGTAGAAACTGAGAAGATGGCTCGAGACTTGATATAGAAAACCAAAAGAGTTCCATTACTCCAAATGACCTTGAAAAATTTGTTAGAAAAATATACTGTGGGATTTCAGGACATTTCACAACTACAGTAATCAATACTGTATGACATTGACATGGTAATTTTGACAGAGATCCACAGGACAGAAGAGTCTGGGCAGAGCCCCACACATATAAAAGACGATGAATTTTGACATATGTGGAAAGGACATGTGGTAAAGAAATGATAGGTTTCTAACAAATGGGAAAGAAAAATTGGTTGCTTATGCCAAAGCAATGAACTTCAAGCCAAATATCACACCATATACAAAAAAATCTAAATCAAAATGTGTCAGACATCAAATATAAAATAACCTTAAATTATCCCATTTATAGCTGAAAATATAATACAATCCTCATTCTTTGGATTAGCCCAAGATTTATTGAAAAATCAAACAAAAAGCATTTCACAATAAAGAAAATCATCAATACCAAAATTTCATTAAAATTTAAGTGTCTTCTTTCAAAAACACTGTAGGGAGACAAAATGACAAAACCCCACATGACAAATATTTTTATTTCACATATTCCATAAAGGACAGCTATATAAAAGATAAATATTTCAAAAATTTTTCATAGATCATTAAGAAATCAGATGGTTTTTATTATTTTTTAATTTTGGTTTTAATATGATTACAACATTTGCCCCTTCCATTTTTTCCCTCCAACCTCTCCCATGGAACTTCTACCTCTGTGTTCTCTTTCAATTTCATGGCCTTCTTTTGATAAATTTTATATATATCATGTGTTCTTTTTTTACTAAGAGATTTTCTATTCATTTTACATATCAACCACAGATTTCCCTGTCCTCCCTCTTCCCGCCCTCCAGCCTTCCCCTCCTCCAACCTACCCCCTCCCTATTCCTACTTCCTCCAAGGCAAGGTCTCCCATGGGGAGTCAGCAGAACCTGGTACTGTAGCACAAATCTTAACAGGTCTTATTAATGAAGTCAAACCTGAAACAAGATATTAGGGTGAACGCTGGAAGACCAGAGAAGCAGAACAAGCCACAGCCACCTCACCATGCCAATTCCTCAGCTGATCCTGTTTCCTCAGACTGGAAGCCTCTGAGTTCTCATCCAAATGGATCTGAACTGAACTACTGCTAAAAGCCGAAAAGCTTAATACTTTTCTGCCTCCTGGCATTACTTCCTGGGATTAAAGGTGTGAGTCACCATGCTTGGCTGTTTCCAGTGTAGCCTTGAACTCACAGAAATCTAGGCAGATCTCTGCCTCTGGAGTGCTAGGATTAAAGGCATGTGCTACCACTGCCTAGCCTCTATGTTTAATATTGTAGCTATTCTGTTCTCTGACCCCAGATAAGTTTATTAGAGTGTCCAATATTTTGGGGAACACAATACCACCACATGGTACTTTCAGTTGAGGCAGGTCCAAGCCCTTCCTCCCTGCACCATGGCTGCACAAAGTCTTAACATAAGCACAACCTCTTCGGTCCGTATAAGTTTACTATCTTTTATGTGTGTGTTTTCATGGTTGTCTATTTGGTATTAGGTTTGTGTCTCATAGAAATGTCAGAGAGGCTGCACTCATGAAGTCTCACTAACACGACTGCCTAAACATGAGCTGAACAAGAATGACACCAACAGACATGTTATCATGACAGGGGAAAGCTCAGGAGGCCTCAACCCTAGACAAAGAACTGTGAACATGTAAGGAATGCTCAGGGCAGGGAAAGTAGACTGCTGTAACTGAAGTTTTCTCCAGTCCTGCCTGGCCCACACTCAGGACAAATCTCTCTCACCAGCCAGTCCCGCAGCCACTCAGACACAACCTAGAAAATACACAGAGACTTATATTGCTTACAAACTGTATGGCTGTGGAAGCTTACCAGTACCTTACATCTCGCTTTTCATGGCGGCGGCTGGCAGTCTCTCTCACTTAGCCTTCCACTTCCCAGAATTCCCCTCTCTCCTTGTCCTGCCTATACTTTCTTCCTGGCTACTGGCCAATCAGTGTTTTATTTATTAACCAATCAGAGCAACACATTTAACATACAGACCATCTCATAGCGGCCTGCCCCCCAAAAAAGCACAGGAATCAGTTACCCAAATCCAAACCATTTTTTAATATGCATAACTATTTGTAAGATGGTAGGCACAAAATGTAAGTGCATAAAACAATGTTCCATGTCATACATCATAAGAAAACTGCAAATTTATACCAATGCATGCTACTCACCTGTAGAATTCATGAAAATGTAAACTGCTCACTACACAGAACACAGTGAAGGAAGTAAAAGAATGGAAATTTCCATTACTTCCTGTGGAACACCTTCTGGGCAGAAATTCTAAACTCTTTCATCTCTGCATAAATACTAGCTGAGATATTTACCCCATTTACATTTGTTTTTGCCTTAATCATATTAAATAAGCATTCATTTTTTAATTTAAGAAATTTTTTTATTCACTATACCATACCAACCACAGATCCCCCATCATCCCTAATGCCACTCCCCTCAGCCATTCCCCACCCCGACCCACCCCCAACACCTCCTCCAAAAGGGTAAGGCCTCCCATGGAGAGTCAGCAAAGCCTGACACATTCAGTTGAAGCAGAACCAAGCCTCTTCCCCCACTGCATCAAGTCTGTGAGAGGTGTCCCATCATAGGTAATGGGCTCCAAAAAACCAGCTCATGCACCAGGGATAGATCCTGATCCCAATGCCAGGAGCCCCTCAAACAAAACCAAGTACACATTTTTCTCCCATATGAGGAGGACCTAGTCCAGTCCCATGCAGGCTCCATAGCTGTCAGTCTAAAGTTTATGAGTTCATAGGATCTTGGTTCAGTTGTCTCTGTATGCTTCCCCATCATTATCTTGACCTTCCTAGTTCATAGAATCCCTCTTCCCTCTCCTTGACTGGACTCCCAGAGCACTATCTGGTACATGGCTATGGATCTCTGCATCTGCTTCCATCAGTTACTGGATGAAGGCTCTATGATGACAGGGTATTCACCAATTTAATTACTGGAGTAGGCCAGTTCAGATACCCAAAACCTACAGATTCAATGCAATTCCCATCAAAATCCCAACACAATTCTTCACAGACCTCAAAAGAACAATACTCAATTTCATATGGAAAAAATAAATAAATAAATAACCAGGATAGTTAAAACAATCCTGTACAATAAAGCAACTTCTGGAGGTACCACCATCCCTGACTTCAAGCTCTACTACATAGCTAAAGTAATAAAAACAGCTTAGTATTAGCATAAAAACCAACACATGGACCAATGGAATCTAATTGAAGGCCCTGACATTGATCCAAACACCTATGAAGACCAGATTTTTGACGAAGACCAGATTTTTGACAAAGAAGCCTAAACTGTGCAATGGAAAAAAGAAAGCATCTTCAACAAATGGTGCTTGCATAACTGGATGTCAACATGTAGAATATTGCAAATAGATCCATATCTATTGCCAAGCACAAAATTCAAGTCCAACATAAATCCAGCTACACTGAACCTGATAGAAGAGAAAGTAAGAAGCAGCCTTGAACATATTCGCACAGGAGACCACTTCCTGAATATACCAGTAGCACAGACACTGAGAGCAACAATTAATAAATGGGACCTCCTGAAACTGAGAAGCTTCATTTTCATTATAATTAGAAAACAAATACTTAATTTTCCCATACTCAGATAGAAGATTTTTTGATTATTTAATGTAAATTGTGGTAAATATTGAGTTCTTAAATAAGATTGGCTATTAGATATACAAAGTCAAAATTTATTCACATGGAAAAATTATACCCGTGAATGCAAGAAAAAAAAATGTTGAAAAAAATTGATACAGTAAATTTCACACCATCTCCACTTAAATTATGTTGAATTGAATCACCACTGGTATCCTTATAGTTCATTATTATTTATGAACCATGTAACCTCTAGACTTTTCATACATAAATATTTTTCCTTTTCTTCTTTTGAAGGCTAGACCACATTTCAAAACAAATTGAAAAAATGAAACAGGTCATTTCATTACTGCATATATTATAACTCTGGAATAAAATAAATTGAGCATTTAATATAGATGTGTTACAACAACTAATAATCTTAATATGTAACATAAATAAAGTATATAAAGTGGAATGAAACAAAATGCTTACTTCACCCAGTATTGTGTAATGCATTGCTAAGGTAACCTTTGGCTTATAAATTTGTTATCTGGACTAAAGAAAAAAGTACATTAGTGCCATCTCCTGGTGCATCATACAATTCCTAGTAAACCCCTTACTTAATAAGATATACACCATATATATATATATATATATATATATATATATATATATATATACAAACATACATATATATGTATGTTAAGGTGTATGGAAAGACACCAATATTTTTACTTAAATAGCAATATTATTTTTGAAGCAAAATAAAGAATAATTTAACTTTTCACCTACACAAGATTATTACTGCTTAGCACATTGTCTCAACTTGCATTATGAATTATTTCAAATTTAATACATACTTGGAGAATTTATATCTATATAATGTTACTTGTATTTAATATAAAATGTAAACTTATTTATATTAATTATGAATCTATGTTAGATTTACTGAGTATTGAGAATGTACTAAACCTATAGGGATATATTATAAATTTTATAATGTTAAAATATTTACTTCCTGTCTAAGCCAATAATAAGAATCCATATGTCTTGAAAGTTTTCCTTAACCTATGTAGTGTCTACTAAGATTCTGAAAGAGTTGGAAGAAAAGATGTTAGAATTGTTACTGAGGCTCTGAAATTCTCAAACATAAATTTTCTATATTTCTTTAAAATTTTCCTAATGGAAAACTCTTAATGTTATCTTTACAAATTCATTTTAATGTTCCTGATTTCTGTCGGGACCATCATGGCGATGAGCCCTGTGGCCTCACAGGCTCAAATTTAATCCACTGGGCTCTGTTATATGAGCTGACTCCAAATCCTCTCAACCTACAGCTTTACCCTTTCTTCTGTGTTATGAATCCAACCACAATTAAGTTTTAGTGAAATATACTGCCCGGTGAGCACATCTACTCTCTCAACAAATTCCATTCTCTGTCACTTGTCCAGATAAAATCCTCATCCAACTACACTCAGCCATGTCCTATACTCTATCTCATGTCTCTGCTCATAACATCACCTCCTCACTGCTTCACCTTCTAATTCTTGTTGTGATTTTAATTATCTTAGAGCAGCAAATGTATATGTAGCTTAAGCAAAATTCCAGTCTGCTGTGTCAAGGAAATAAAAATGTGGGCTCAGTTCACAGCTTACGGCAGATTTGGTGAACAGAGTTGATCCAGAGGAACCTAACTGGGTTTTCCAAGTTTGAAGTTGTTCAGCATGGGATCAGTTATTGTATCACCCAGAAACTCAGTTTCCTCACTTACATACTGAGAACAATAGATCCAATCACAGAGTTCATTGAGCATTGATTGATAGCATAGCAGTGATTGGGTTGATGTTATCCATCAGTATTATTAAAATAATTCTCCATCACCAAGTGAATAAAAAACAGCTCTCTCAATCTTCTATTCTAATCTTCTTTGATTCGTCCCTGAATGCGAGCTTTTATAATTTCTTTTTGTTGTTTCCTTGTGTAAAGCTGGATTCCTAATCCATCTTGCCACTGCCACCTCTTTGCCCACCTCCACATCAAAAAAAATGAAGTTTTCAAGCTTTGATTTTTGAAAAAAAAAAAAAATGGGCCTATATACCTCCTATTATTTCCACATCTAAATCTTACTTAAAGTTAAAAACAAATTCCACTTTACCACAAAGCAAGAAATAAATTTCCATGCACCAGACTCTAACAGCCTGCTGTCTATATACTTTCAGAAATCAGAAAACCCATAAAATATATTTTGAGTATCTTAAAACATGTGGAGGTGATGCATTAACATGTCCTAAATAAGTGAATGAAACATAATTTAATACAAAAGGTTTAACTGCACATGAGTTCGCCTCTAACTATACAGAGAAGTGTATGCTGTTTACAAATTGTGTTGTTTTTATAACTGACCATAATTCCTGAAAACAGTGACTCAAAGGAGGCCAGGGTTGTGAGACTCATGAGTTCAGGCTATCTTGGCAGGGAGAGAATAGCAGATCAGAAGGCTGATCACACCAAGCTAAACAGTGATACAGAGACGAGTGAGGGCAGAAAGCAATCTTCAAAGACCTTAACAAGCTACTTCTTTCTATGAGGGAGGAATTACCTCCCAACAAATGCCACCAACTTGGAACAAATGTTCAAAAGAACCCATGGGTAACTATTAAAATTCAACCTTGGAATTTTAATGTTGTCTAAAATTCACTATTTTAATGGAAATATGAAAACTGATAAGGAATTTTTTCCCGAGGAAATAGTGGATTAATGGATATTAAAATCCAACAAGCCATAGTTACTAATATTTTACAAGAGGAAATGATTTTAAGCCTCTATTTTCAACTGACTGGCCTCTAGTTAAATTTATTCAATGATAGAAATGGAATTTGAAGCCATGGTCTGATCTGATATAAAGCATCACTGAAATTTTCCATTGGACGCTGTATTTGTAGCTTTGAGGGCTGACCATGAAATGACAGCAGAACAAAGATATACGCAGCCTGAGTCACAGACAATGTCAATGCATAAACCTAAAGATTTTTTTTAAAATTAAGAAGATTAATTTACTACTTAAAAGTGCTTTGAAACATGAGAATTCCAAATATTAGTAATTAGGCATAAAATCTGCACATTGGACAAGGTGAATGATACATTAAATATATCACCACTTTTCGTTAATTGTTTGAGTTCATGAATGTAAATTTTCAACCACTTTTAAAATGTGAATGTTTGTGAATGGAAATAAATGTTCATTTCCCAGATTAAGTGATTCAAAGACACAGCTTCAGTATGACAGTTACATGTAGGTGTCTTTTATTCTGATTATAGAGATGTTAAAAAATTAATACTAAGAAGGGTGCCTATTATCAATGCTTATATTTTGTTTTTATAGAAGAGATAGTTTACAACCATATTAATTTCCATCACCATATTTAATAATTTTAACTTGGAATGCATAATTGAGAGTGATTAAAACATATTTGATAATGTGGGATGATCAGAAGAAAAAGAAAACAGAAACTGGTGTATATTTGTTATTGAGATAAATAATTTTGACAAAAAAAAACTTAATTTGGCAATTCCTCAAACTATAATTTACTAGTTAGTACATATATTTTCATATGTGTGTTTAAACATAATATATGTATTCTGGGAAGTGGTGGCACATGCCTTTAATACCAGTGCTTGAGAGGCAGAGACAGGAGGATCTCGATGAGTTCTAGGCCACTCTGGTCTACAGAGGGAGTTCCAGGACAGTCAGGGCTACACAGAGAAAACCTGTCTCAAAAAAAAAATGTAAACATAGGCGGTCTTCCTTACGTTTTATGTAAGTTCTTATAGTTAAGGTATTCTTCTGCAGACTTCCTTCCTTTCTAATGAGTTATCAGCAGTGGACAGCTGCTGGGAGAGGGAACTCATTCTTTATTCAGGATATGGGCACTGATACGTTTCCCACACTCCACTGGATGGCCTTATAGTCATGGGCGTATGTGTATCACCAACTAGATTTATGGGTCATAAAACTGAATTTGGGAGGGGAGCTGGAAGGGGAGATAGAGACATCAGGAGAGTTGGAGAAGGAAGTGGGAAGTAGATCTGATCATATATCATTATATTCATGGATTAAATTCACAAAAATAAAATAAGAATTGTTTGGGGCCTACAGCAGTCTTCCCTGTAGTTTGATTAGAAATCCTGTGTGTCATATGAAAGCATGTATCTGGGCTGGAGAGATGGGTTAGTTGTTAAGAGCACTTGTTGCTCTTACACAAGAGGCAGGTTCAAGTCCCAATACCAATATAGCCTGCTCAGAACAGTGTGTACCTCCAGTTCCCAGGGATGTGACACCCTCTTCTTGCTTCTCTGGCAACCAGGGACACATGTGGTACACTTACATATCTGCAGGCAAAGAAGCATACATAGGAAATAAAAATAATCTCTTTTAAAAGAATACTTCTGTTGTTATTTCACTAAGACAGCAACATAATTCATCTTTGTTTGTCTTTTTAATATTTTTGGTGGGCCTCTACAACAATCTATTTGAATTTTCTGTATCAAAATATTAAATTTTGACTCACATGGGGTTTATAACTTTATATACTCAGTTATTAATGATTTTTAGAAAGACGTGCTAAGTAATTATTAATCTCTATAGACAGAACAAAAAAATTAAATTTATGCTTACTTTACCTAGAATTCCCTTGACATGTGTCCATTTAAGGAAGTGGGACTCTGCTTTTCAACATTTGACTAATGGGTAGAAGTCATCTTTCTCCTTTAATAGAGGAGTTGTCCTCTGTTCCATACAAATTTGTAATTTCCTTGGAGGAAAACTTACAACCTCTATACCAACAGATTCGAGCTGTAAGTGACTTTCAGCTTCTGAGAATCATATGAGCACTGTGCTCATTCTATGGACTCTGGGCCAACCACAGAAAGGCAAATGAAGGCTTCTCTGGACCAGTCTAGCTGGAGGCCCTGATTCTGCGCAGCTTGCTTCCAACTTCTTCATGCCCGCAGCCTTCAACCAGAGCATCCCTGGAAACTTCTCTTCCTTTCACTTTCAGTTTTCAAACTTTCTGCTTGCCTTTTGGTTTCTGTTAAGCACAAGCAACTGCTCTTTCCTTCTTTCCTATACCTTACTCCTTTGATGAGGATTCCCAGAATCTTAACATCTTTTAATTCTCTAGAGACTCATATTTATGCTACTCCTGTGTTTCTCTACAGAAAAAAATACTAACCTTGAACATCACAGAACCCTCAAATATGTATAAATTTCTCCTCGGAATCAATACTAAGTCAAGAATTGTGGAAAATCTGTTTAGAGATTCGCTAATGTGGGGTTGTTGTACCCAGAGTCCCCCACAGACCACCAAGAGACCGATCCAAATGCAAAAGAAAAGAGTCTTCTTATTTACAAGTATAAACCAGGGTCTGTCCATATATTTGATGCAGCAGCTGGGCAGAAGAGACCCTGAGCATCAATCAAGCAGGGATTTTATAATGGTTAGGGCAGGGGGTCTGGGGGAATTCCAGTTCTATATAGTTACAAGCTCAGGACTGGTGCTTACTTCAAGTTAGAGATGCTTGGTTTGGACTGATTGGAGAGTTGTAGCTGCAAGGAAATTGTCATCTCCTCTACCAGTTTATGTTATTGTAGATCCATTTTCTCTGACAACTAGACATTCCATTTTTTATCTGTAGGAAAGTCGTTCCCTCTAACAGCTATGGTATATAATCTATCATATCCTTTAGGTTATGGCAGGAAATATCTGGAACTTGTTTATTATGTGGCTCTTAGTTGCCTGGGTCTAGGGGCAGCACATCCTCTGGTGAGTTTCCCAGGACCTGCTGCCCCTACTCTGACCCTTCTCTAAGATGGCTGCAACCCTGTTATCCTCTCAGGGTTAGTATCTTTCAAGTCTTGCTGGTCGTATGCTGAGTTGGGGATATTGGACACAGACACACTCTCTATTGTTTTATAATGTTATCAGTTTCATCTCAAATATATAAAACAGTAAGATCGGTAAGAAATGTTCTTCCACAGCAAATGCTGAGAGCCAAGAATATCTTGACATATGCAGTAAATATTATAACTGAACATAGTGCTTGATAGTCTCCAGTGAAATTATTGAGTAATTGATTGCTACAGAACCAAGAAAACTGGAAATCTTCACAAGCCACAACACGTCAAAGGTATGAGCTTCAACTAACAATGCAGGCACTCACTAAGGTATGCTCTGCTTCCTGACATGAAGATGCTCCCCCTTGGTAGTGGAGACAGATTAGAGCAGGGAGAACAGGGAAGATGAATTCCCTGTGCCTATATAAGTACAAATAAGAAGGACTCGGGTATCAAAGGTAAAAGCATCTCACCAAAAGCCCTGGAGACAAAGAACAAAGGTAAACATCAATCAAGTTTTGTTTCGTCCTTTGAAGAAATTCTGCAGTGCTGAACTACAAAAATAAATACAAATGATCCCTGTGATGGCTGGAAGATGCCTTAAGCTAACTTCCAGAATCCTGGTTTTACTGTCTATAATGACTCTTGGATGTAACTTGGAAAAAGTGTTGTAACAATGAATTGCTGGAATCCACATTAAGTCCATTCTTTTTCTTATAAACAGTGTCATTAGAAAAAGTTAACTCTTTTATAAAAAGAAAGTATTATTAGAATCAAGTAAAAGTTATTGATTTTTAATCTTCTATAAGTGCTGTGAATCTTGAATTTATATAAATTCTATGTATTATAAGCTTCTTCCTTGAAGAAAATAACTGTTTGTTTCCCAGACTATTTAATTTTTAGCAAAAAAAAAAAAAAGAAAAGAAAAAAGAAAAAGAAAAAAGAAATCACTTAGGCAGCAAGAACTAATGCTAGAGGCTATACAGCCAAGCAGAATAATCGTCAGCCCAGACCCTATGGGGATGTGGACTTAGCTCGAAGAGGCATGGCACAGTTCCAGAAAGGAAAGAGCCATGCAGAAAACAGTGCTACTAACATCAGTGTGCGGACTCTCTGGAGTGTTCGCTCAGTACCGACAGGACTTGCCTGGAGTTAAACTCACCAAGTGGAACAAAATGCCAGTGTTCACTGAATAAATCCCACACAGTCTACCTCTGATTGCCAGAATGAAATCTGCCTTTCTTCCCCAAGGACACTCAAATATCCACTAGAATCCCCAGAAAGTCCAAAGGAAGATACATTAATTATATTGAGTTACATTAGTATATGTATACATAAATAGTATGCTGTAGTATACTCATATATATAAATGAAATGTTGTATATATGTGTATAGGCAGTATATACACTTGGTATGTATATACTATGCGTCTATACATGGACATTGGAGACAGAGACAGAAAATGAGTAGTTCTCTCTTTAATCCAATGTTCAAAACGTCTCGAGGTTGTTGAGTTCAGTTCTCCCTGACTTCCTTCTCATTTCACAGTTGTGTTTATAGCTTCCTTATTTCACACAAAAGCACCGCTGGGAAGGACCATGACGCCATTAACACTGTGTTTTACATGACCTTCTATGATGCTGAAGAGGGATTCTCCAGAGATTCTGGATTCAGTCCGTGTTTACCCCAAGAATCAGGGAAGAATAGTGTCCCAGCTTCAGAACATCACTCTATCCAAAGGCATGGGTTTAGCTGTACAAATGTGCTTAAATTACACTCATTACTAATGAAGAGACTTTAAGAATTTCAAAGTGCCACATAATCAATTGCTAATTTCTAAATGGAGTTTTAACAGCATGCAGTCATTAGGTTTTTATAGTTCTTAAATTAGCTAAAAAGTGAACAAGTCATCTCATGGCTATTTTTAATGTGTGAATGCCAGTCACATAGATTGATAGTTTTGGAAACAGAAATAACAATTGTTTTGGGTTCCCCCCGCCCCCCCAAAAAAACAAGGTATTTCTTGGCTCTTACCATCTAGTGCAATCACCCTAGCTTGAAATGAGGATAGAGACCATTTTCTGGGAGCAGATAAACAAAGTGCTTACAAGTGCTCACTGCAATAAAAGTCTAAAATGACATTTTGTCAACAAATATCTGCAAAGCATTTGCTTACAGGTGAATAATTATATGAAATGAAATAACTGGCTAATTACATTATTTGTTGAGTATGTTGGATGACTGGCACAATTCTAACTCGCTTAATTTATAGTATTCTAATTTACATTTTCTGAATGAGAAAAATAAATGAAAAAATTTAAATAATTCTGGTCAGTGTCACTTTGCACTCAGTACTAGTAGTGTACCTGTGGCATTTTGATTTCTCGGCATTTGAAGGTTTTTATTTTTATTTTTATTTTTTATTCTGACAGAATCCTCAGTCTAGAAATAGATAGCTTTGAATTCTGTAAGAAGACAGATAGCATCTAACCTACAGCTAATCAAATTTAAAAGTGGAAACCACAGCATGGTGTTTTTGAATCGGCTTTCTATAAGTCAATCCCAGGCTGCTTTTCACCCTCAGGAAACCTGCAGTACAAGGCGTTCATCATAACTATGCAGGGGAACTTTCGCAGGAAGTAAAGCATCCCTGGCGACTGCCGACATTCAGTTAGAAATGCTTCCCACAAGGCTACCCAGCCCCTGCGCCAAGAAAAATGCCTGACTAAATGCATCCCTGCCCCCTGAGGGGAAGAAAAACTTTTAAACTTTTATGGAGACAGTTTCTACCAAATGCAGGCCTATCTATCTTTTGTACATGTCTTTATTTGTGGATCAATAACAGCATAATTTAGAGAAAACCAATTTTGTAAGCAACTTAGCAAATTAGAAATTTTACTAAGTTGTTGAAATTTAGTAAATTTACTGAACTGTTGAAAATTCTTATCTATGTGGAAAATTATTCCATGAATTTTTTTACAAGGTTAAGAATTATCATTTTATTGATGAGACTCACTTGTTTTTGTAGCATCCATTATCTCTTTCCTCAGCATTCTTTGGATTGATTCAGTAATATAAGTCCAAATTAGAAACTGTTATGAAAAAAAAGACTGCTTCACTTTTTCGTTAATTTCAAAGGGATCAAGCAACAAGTATGTCACTAGTTAAATTCTGGGTACTTTTCATTTCCTATCTGGGTGGCTGTCTTCTTTTGTTACTTGCTCAAATCCTCAATCGCAGGCTATTTCTCTTAACAAACATTCATTATAATCAAAATTAAAATAAAGCTCATGTACTATAAGGAAGTTTATGTTATTGCCATGGAATTTTTCATGACAGGGTTTTAGCTACTAATTCCAATATTTAACTTACACTGAATATTAGAGTTCTTTTTCTAATTCTCTGTGACTCAAGTTCCAGTCTGACTCGGGGGAGCCAACAATCTGTGCATGTTATGTGCACTGTTCAGTTTTCAAGATAATCAGTCTCCCTATCATTGTCAAAGCAAAATGATGTGGTGGTTTGATAGAAAATAGCACCATGGGCTCTCAGGGAATGGCACTATTAGGAAGTGTGGCCTTGCTGGAGGAAGTGTGGCTTTGTTAGAGGAAGTGTGTCGCCAGGGGCAGGCTTTGCAATCTCAGAAGCTCACAATTTCTCTTCCTGCTACCGCAGGATGCAGATGCAGAACCCTCAGTTCCTTACTGAGCACCATGTCTGCATCCCACCATGCTTTCCACCATGCTGAAAATGGACCAAAACCTCTGAAATGTAAGCCAGCCCCAATTAAATGTTTTAGAGTTGCCGTGGTCATGGTGTCTCTTCACAACAATAAAACCCTAACTAAGACAGATGTCTCAGTCCAAATGCCACACGGCTTTAAGGACTGGCTTGCTGCTGGTTTGCCATAGTTGATCTGAATTGCATCTGGCAAAACTATTAGCAAAGAGGAAAGACAATCTAATTAGCTTGTCAAAGCCTTCCTCAAAGAGAGCCTGAGTGAAAGCACAAATCATGTGTGAATAGCAGTCACCCACCCTTGCACAAAATAGTTCCTCATTATATCAAGAGCCCATTTTCTTGCTTCTGATTTCTTAAACTGTTTAAGAGAGTGTCTAAATGAATTTGACACAATAAAGAAAACACATGCTGAGGGAATGCTGGAAATAGAAATCCTGACAAAACGAACAGGAACTACAGAAACAAGCATAACCAACCGATTGCAAGAGATGGAACAGAGAATCTCTGACACTGAAGACACGATAGAGAAAATAGATTCGTCAGTCAAAGAAAACAATAAAGACAAAAAAGTCCTAACACAAAACGTCCAGGAAATTTGGGACACCATGAAAAGACCAAACCTAAGAATAATAGGGATAGAAGAAGGAGAAGAATACCAACTCAAAGGCACAGAAAATATATTCAACAAAATCATAGAAGAAAACTTTCCTAACCTAAAGAAAGAAATACCTATGAAGATACAAGAAGCTTACAGAACACCGAATAGGCTGGATCCAAAAAAAAAGTCCCCTCGCCACATAATAATCAAAACACTAAACACACAGAATAAAGAAAAAATATTAAGAGCTGCAAAGGAAAAGGACCAAGTAACATATAAAGGCAAACCCATCAGAATAACACCAGACTACTCAATAGAGACTATGAAAGATAGAAGATCATGGACAAACCTCATGCAGACACTAAGAGACCATGGATGCCAACCCAGACTATTATACCCAGCAAAACTCTTAATCACCATAGGCGGAGTAAACAAAATATTCCAGGATAAAACCAGATTTAATCAATACCTGTCCACAAACCCAGCCCTACAGAAAGCACTAGAAGGGAAAATTCAACCCAAAGAAGCTAAACACATCCATGAAAAATCAAGCAATAGATAATCCTACACCAACATACACCACAGAAGGACAACACAACACAACCAAAAAAATAACAGGAATTAACAATCACTGGTCATTAATATCCATCAATATCAATGGTCTCAACTCACCTATAAAAAGACACAGACTAACAGAATGGATTAGAAAACAGGACCCATCCATATGCTGCATACAAGAAACACACCTTAACTCCAAAGACAGACACTACCTCCGAATAAAGGGCTGGGAAAAGGTTTTCCAAGCAAATGGACCTAAGAAACAAGCTGGTGTAGCTATCCTAATATCTAATAAAATAGACTTCAAACTAAAATCAATCAAAAGAGACCAGGATGGACATTACATATTCATCACAGGAAAAATCCACCAAGATGAAGTCTCGATTCTAAACATTTATGCTCCAAATACAAAAGCACCCACATTCATAAAAGAAACACTACTAAAGTTTAAAACGCACATCAAACCCCACACATTAGTAGTGGGAGATTTTAACACACCACTCTCACCAAAAGATAGATCTACCAGACTGAAACTTAACAAAGAAATAAAGGACCTAACAGATGTTATGACTCAAATGGACCTAATAGATATATACAGAATATTCCATCCTAACACAAAAGAATATACCTTCTTCTCAGCACCCCATGGAACCTTCTCAAAAATTGACCACATGCTTGGACACAAAACAAATCTCAACAGATACAAAAAAATTGGAATAACCTCCTGTATTTTATCAGACCACCAAGCCTTAAAGTTAGAACTCAATAACAACAAAAATTATAGAAAACCCACAAACTCATGGAAACTGAATAATACCCACCTGAAACATCAATGGGTCAAGGAAGAAATAAAGACAGAAATTAAAGAGTTCCTAGAATTCAATGAAAATGAAAGTACAACATACCCAAACTTATGGGACACTATGAAAGCAGTGCTAAGAGGAAAATTCATAGCTCTAAATGCACACATAAAGAAGATGGAGCAATCCCATACCAATGAATTAACAGCACAACTGAAAGCTCTAGAACAAAAAGAAACAAACTCACCCAGGAGAAATAGACGCCAGGAAATAATCAAATTGAGGGCTGAAATCAACGAAATAGAAAACAAGAGAACAATACAAAAAATCAATGAAACAAAGAGTTGGTTCTTTGAAAAAATCAACAAGATAGACAAACCACTAGCCAAATTAACCAAAAGGCAAAGAGAGAACACCCAAATTCACAAAATCAGAAATGAAAAGGGAGACATAACAACAGACAATGAGGAAATCCAGAGAATCATCAGATCATACTTCAAAAACCTGTACTCCACAAAAATGGAAAACCAGGAAGAAATGGACAATTTTCTGGATAAATACCAAATACCAAAATTAAATCAAGACCAGATAAACCATTTAAATAGACCAATAACCCCTAAAGAAATAGAAACAGTCATCAAAAGTCTCCCAACTAAAAAAAGCCCAGGACCAGATGGTTTCAGTGCAGAATTCTACCTGACTTTCAAAGAAGAACTAATACCAATCCTCTTCAAAGTGTTCCACACAATAGAAACAGAAGGAACACTACCAAACTCTTTTTATGAGGCTACAATTACCCTGATACCCAAACCACACAAAGATGCAACAAAGAAAGAGAACTACAGACCAATCTCCCTCATGAACATTGATGCAAAAATACTCAACAAAATATTGGCAAACCGAATCCAAGAATACATCAAAACAATCATCCATCACGACCAAGTAGGATTCATCCCAGGGATGCAAGGATGGTTCAACATACGGAAATCAGTCAATGTAATACACCATATAAACAAACTGAAAGAAAAAAACCACATGATCATCTCCCTAGATGCTGAAAAAGCCTTTGACAAAATCCAACACCCCTTCATGATAAAGGTCTTAGAAAGAATAGGAATACAAGGAACATTTCTAAACATAATAAAAGCAATTTATAGCAAGCCAACAGCAAACATCAAATTAAATGGAGAGAAACTCAAAGCGATACCACTAAATTCAGGAACAAGACAAGGCTGTCCACTCTCCCCATATTTATTCAATATAGTACTAGAAGTTCTAGCTAGAGCAATAAGACAACAAAAGGAGATCAAAGGGATACAAATTGGCAAGGAAGAAGTCAAACTTTCACTATTTGCAGATGATATGATAGTATACATAAGTGACCCCAAAAACTCTACCAGGGAACTTCTACAGCTGATAAACTCCTTCAGTAAAGTGGCAGGATACAAGATCAACTCAAAAAAATCAGTAGCCCTCCTATACACAAATGATAAAAGGGCTGAGAAAGAAGTCAGAGAAACATCACCCTTTACAATAGCCACAAATAATATAAAATACCTTGGGATAACACTAACTAAACAAGTGAAAGACCTTTTTGATAAGAACTTTAAATCTCTAAAGAAAGAAATTGAAGAAGATATCAGAAAATGGAAGGATCTCCCATGTTCATGGATAGGTAGGATTAACATAGTAAAAATGGCAATCTTACCAAAAGCAATCTACAGATTCAATGCAATCCCCATCAAAATCCCAACACAATTCTTCACAGACTTGGAAAGAAAAATACTCAACTTTATATGGAAAAACAAAAGACCCAGGATAGCTAAAAGAATCCTATACGATAAAGCAACCCTTGGAGGCATCACCATCCCGGACCTCAAACTCTACTATAGAGCTATAGTAATAAAAACAGCTTGGTACTGGTATAAAAACCGACATACGGACCAATGGAATCGAATTGAAGACCCTGACATTAATCCATGCACATATGAACACCTGGTTTTTGACAAAGGAGCCAAAACTATACAATGGAACAAAGAAAGTATCTTCAACAAATGGTGCTGGCATAACTGGATGTCAATATGTAAAAGATTACAAATAGATCCATATCTGTCACCATGCACAAAACTCAAGTCCAAGTGGATCAAAGACCTAAACATAAATCCAGTTACACTAAACTTAATAGAAAAGAAGATAGGAAGCACTCTTGAACGCATTGGCACTGGAGACCATTTCCTAAATAAAACACCGACAGCACAGACCCTGAGCACAACCATTAATAAATGGGACCTCTCAAAACTGAGAAGCTTTTGCAGGGCAAAAGACACAGTCAATAAGACAAAAAGACAGCCAACAGATTGGGAAAAGATCTTCACCAACCCCACATCTGACAGAGGATTGATCTCCACAATATATAAAGAACTCAAGAAACTAGACATCAAAGCTCTGAACAGTCCAATTAAAAAATGGGCTAAAGAGCTAAACAGAGAATTCACAAAACAAGAACTACAAATGGCTGAAAGACATTTAAAGAAATGCTCAACATCCTTAATCATCAGAGAAATGCAAATCAAAACGACTCTGAGATACCACCTTACACCTGTTAGAATGGCTAAGATCAAAAACACCAATGACAACCAATGTTGGAGAGGATGTGGAGCAAAGGGAACACTCCTCCACTGTTGGTGGGAATGTAAACTTGTACAACCACTATGGAAATCAGTATGGCGGTTTCTCAGAAAATTAGGAATCAAACTACCTCAAGACCCAGCCATCCCACTCTTGGGCATATACCCAAAGAATGCTGATACATACCATAAAGATACATGCTCAGCTATGTTCATAGCAGCACTATTTGTAATAGCCAGAACCTGGAAACAACCTAGATGCCCATCAACGGAAGAATGGATGAAAAAAATGTGGTACATATACACAATGGAGTACTACTCAGCAGAGAAAAACAATGAAAGCATGAAATTTGCAGGCAAATGGATGGAACTAGAAAATATCATCCTGAGTGAGGTAACCCAAACCCAGAAAGACAGTTATGGTATGTACTCACTCATTGGTGGATTCTAGATATAAAATGAACAATCAGACCACAACCCATAGAACCATAGAGGCTATATATATATAGCATGGAGGTCCGTAGGACGACTGTGGCATATAATAAATTTCAGTTTTACTCAATTATTGAAAAAAAAATAGCCAAATGAATGGAAACACATGAACTATGAACCAAAGACTGAGGGGCTCCCAGCTGGATCAGGCCCTCTGAATAGGTGAGACAGTTGATTGGCTTGATCAGTTTGGGAGGCATTTAGGCAGTGGGACCAAGTCCTGTGCTCATTCCATGAGTTGGCTGTTGGAAACCAGGAACTTATGCAGGGACACTTGGCTCAGTCTGGGAGGAAGGGACTGGACCTCCCTGGACTGAGTCTACCAAGTCGATCACAGTCCTCGGGGGAGGACTTGTCCTGGAGGAGATGGGAATGGAGGGTGGGCTGGGGGTAAGGGGAGGGCGTGGGAGGGGGGAGAATAGGGGAACCCATGGCTGATATGTAGAACTGAATGGTATTGTAAAATAAAAAATATATATCACAAAAAAAAAAAAAAAAAAAAAGAGAGTGTCTACTGTCTGGAAATACTAATGTTACAGTAGAGTTTGTTCATAGGGTAATAGTCTTACAAGTAGTTCTGATATCCATTGGAGAAATTCAAGATAGCATGCACTACTATCCAGATACAGGTGTGGAATGCCTACTAAAAACTGATAAAGCAAACTGTGATCTTTGACTTAAAATTAATTTCCAAATGACAATACCCAGAATTGTTTGCTATGAACTGTTTTAGACAATTAATGCCTATAAAAAATCCAATCAAACTGCAAGCTATCAATAACCATTTGTTTAACTTAGTGTTTTTTTAGTCAAAATAAATTTTGCCTGAAATCTTCAAAAATGGTATTTAATTAAGAAAATTACAGCACTGGAAAAAAATAACAAAAAAACATTTATGTGCCAGGCAGTGGTGGCACATGCCTTTAATCCCAGGACTCCAGGAGGCAGAGGCAGGCAGATCTCTGTGAGTTCGAGGCCAGCCTGGTCTACAGAGCAAGCTCCAGGAAAGGCACAAAAGCTACACAAGAGAAACCCTGTCTCGAAAAATGAAAAAAAAAAATTACATGATCATGAAAGACAAGATTCACAGCCAAACAATTTTTAAATAAATAAATAAATGTTAATAAATGAAGATCATATGCTTGACATTATATTTCAAGCTATAATCTTTATTAAGAGGCAATTTTAACAAATTGAGCAAAATTCTTTTGGATATTCGAGCTTCTATTTAGCTTTAAATCATCACCCAAGCTTAATCAAACCTCAGTAAAGTCAATTATTTAACATTTAACCCATTCTCCCCTCTATCAAAAACATGTAAGTCAAAGGACTGCAACAGAAAAAAAAATAAGCAAGTAGACAGTTCTCTGGAAAAGATATACAAAGAACAAATAAGGGCACACACACAGAGAAATGCTCAACATCACTATTCATCAGAGAAGTATAAAGTGAAGCCACACTGAAGAAATGTCATCTTACCCCAATTAGAACATACATTTCAAAAGAGAAAACATAGCCATTACTAGTCAGGATGGGAAGGAAAAGTCTTATGAATTATTGGTGAGGACACAAATTACAAGATGTGTGTTGTACCTAAGCTGTGGAGCCTGATATGCAAGTAAATTATAGTCATTATGAAATGCTGCCGTCAATAAAAAACGAAAACAAAAACATTCAATCTGGACTGCTCTATCATCTCACAATTCTACTGCTGGGTGTATCTTTAGAGGGTATGAAGTCAGTATGTCAGGGAAGCTCTGTATTTCCCATGTATTTTGCAACACTCTTCCCAATAATCAGAAATGGAGTGTTCTCATCTGCCAATGGACAAAATGTGATATAAATGCACAATCAAATATTGTTTAGTCACAAAAAAAATAATTTCAACATTTTCAGCAAACATAGATGAAACTAGAAATCATTATAAAATTACAAGTAAGAAACAACATATTTTCACTTATATATGAAAGCTAAAAATCAAACTTCAATAGAAACAAAGAATAGAATAGTAGTTTTCAGAGCCTGTGAAGGGTCTGCCAATGGGAAAAGGGAGACATGACAGGCAGTGGATAAAGGAGTACAGATCGATAGGAGGACTAATATCTAATAATCTATAGTTACTGTTGACAATAATTAGCCAAATTTAGCCATTAGAGAAATTCTAAATGTTTATAATATGAAGAAATCATGCTTGGCTGTTTGAGATGGTAAAGATGTCATCTACCCTTATCATAACACATTGTGTATATTTACTGAACTACCACATTTTACCCTATAAATATATGCAGGTATGTTTATTTAAAATTTCAAATGTGTTTAAAAAAATAATAGAAGTAGCCAGGCATGGTGGCATATACCCAGTAATTAGGAGGCTGAAGCAGGAAGATTACCAGAAGTTCAAAGCCAGTCTGAGGTACAGTATAAAACTGTCCAAAACAAACAGCCATAGGACCCATGGAACAGTAAGAAAATAATATTTAAGTGGACGACCAACCAAAATAGTTTGAGGACAGATGATATTACTTCCCATGTGTATGTCCTACCTAGTTTTAAATTTTTGATTTTTTTTTTGGGGGGGGGGTTGATACAGGGCTTCTCTGTGTAATTGTGGTGCCTGTCCTGGAACTCAGTTTGTAGACCAGGCTGGCCTCAAACTCACAGAGATCTGCCTAGATCTGCCTCCCAAGTGCTGAGATTAAAGGCATGCACCATCACTGCCTGGCAAAGTTTTGAATGTTTTAAAGAAATGTTTTATAGTGTATAAAATATTCCATGTTAAGTGGGTTTACATGTAATTGATCTCTAAGTAAAAGTACTATAAGAAATAAGTCACCTCACCATACATGTGTTAGGAGGTGTTAAGAGGTGACAATGAAGAATGCCATGTAACTGAAGGAATGATAGGAAGGTGAAGAGCTGGGAAGAGGAAATGATCCAGATAAAAAACAGACATAAGACTATGTCACTTCATAAAAGACACCAAGCTTGAAGCCAACCATCTCAGCATCTCTCTGATCCACAGAGATGCAGGTGAACTTCCGTGAGTGGTTCAGTAGATTTCCACATAAGAAAGCTTTGTCTACACACCACACCAGCGCACAGATGCACAGTGCTCTGCTCCCTGTATCTGTTAGTTTATATTCTAGTCTCTACAAGAACACTGGGAAAGCAGGATGAGTTTGATTTTAATTCAGATCTCTTTCCCCACCACACATGTCAGATCTTAAATATTGTCTAATAAATGAGAAAAAATAGATGTGGTTGAAAAATTAGCCCTCACTTTCTCTCAGCCTTCAACTTTACCTGAATGCATAAAAGGGGAACAGAGTTAATAATGTCAAGTTCAATCATGCAGAAAGCAATAAAGGAGAGGGAATTGCAAGTGGGAAGAGAATTGAACAGAGGAAAAAGAATTCCAGCAGTTCAAGTGGCTTTCAAAATTTAATGTGCATCACTTGGAAGGCTTGTAAAACACTGATTTCTTAGCCACATGCCCAAGGTTCTAATTCTGTACATCCAGGATGGAGGCAAGTATTCTCATTTCCAGCAAGCTCTAAGTTAGCCTTGATGCTTCCAGCCAAGATATTCTATAGTAAAACATGAGCTTAATGGAGTGGAAGACTGGTCGAGGCAAAGGGGAATATTACACCAGGGGATATATCATTTTCCTATAGGTAAAGAGGCATTGAGTTATAATATACTGTCAGAATGACTAAGACAATGTATTGTTACTTTGCAATTGTCTGGTATGCCTGCCTCTACTGTTTTAAGCAAGTAATTAAGATGAATATATGTCTGGCTATTTCTGGGAAAGTGTTGCTTTTTTTTTCTTCCGATAGTGCAGAATTGGTAGCACTCTTTTTCTCATTCTCTCTCTCTCTCTCTCTCTCTCTCTCTCTCTCTCTCTCTCTCTCTCTCTCTCTCTCTCTCTCTCTCTCTCTCTCATGTCCCGATTGGACCACAAAATATCAGACCCATTTTACTTGTAATAATGAAATACAAAGGGTGTGCAAGCTAAAAGAGGTGTTTGTTCTCCTGTGCCTGAGTAAGACAGTGAATGAGCTGGTGAAAGAAGCAACGAAGGTCTTTATCTGCTTTATGACTTTTCAAAAGAGCTGTGAAAAGTACTGAACACCAGGCACTGTCAGCACAGTGACAGTGCTCTGTAAACCAAGTGCAGACAGAGACAGGTGCCAAGTCTGCAGCCAGGGTGCTTAATGCTAAGGAGCTTCTTAGCCCCGAGAAAAGATGTGACTGTCAGTGGTTAGGCTTTCTAAGGACACACTTGTAGGGATGCAATAAATATTAATGCCCAGAGACTCTGACTAACGATGGCCCAGAATGAAACTTTCTTTCTGCAGGCATCTTGGAAAATTCAGATACATGTCATTTATTGACTACAACTTGAAGAATACTTCAGGATGAACAGGTTATGTCTGATGTATTACTGTTCCTGTTAGCAAAGACATTTCAAACCCTAACCCAAAGGAATATTTTATAATAAAAGAAATATGGGTTCTGCAGTGAAGGGCTTGGCACTGCTCTTGCAAAAGACCCAAGTTCAGTTCACAGCACCCACGCTGGGCAAGTCACTACCATCTGTAACCCCAAATCTTGGGCTTCTGATGTTTCTCCTGGTCTCTGCCTTCACGCAGACTCATATAAGCATGCCTGCACATGCATGTATGCATGCATTGTACAGGCACAACACACACAAATACACACACTCATTCACACAGTTTTTAAAAATAAATCAATTCTTATACAGAAGAGACACAAAAAAACAGCTGATTACTCACTGTTTCTCTTATCCACAGAGCAAGTTCTGCAATCTAGCATCAAGATGTCAATTCAGTGTTTCCAGTACTTGACAGGTGCACAGGCTAAAACAAAGTCCTGAGACTTTAACCAACTTAATAATTTCAGCTTCATCAAGAAATTAGAAGTTGCCTGCTAGTATCAGCAAGTCATGGTAGAACCTGTAAATTACTTCTTAAAAACCCCTTTCAGGTTCAGAGGCATGAAGTTTTGCCAATAGAACTGGAGAGAATTGCCTTGGGAGGTAGAACATCCTACAGTCTAAAGGCACCTTGGCTTCTGTAACTTGGAAATATCCTTTATTTAGTAGAATTCCCAAAACCTATACCAAGAATTATTTATGACTCTCTTCATTTCCTTTTATTCATAATAACATTTTTGTGACTCAGTTTTGACATACAAAGAGAATCTGTATACATATGCATTTCCCATCATTTATGACATAGCTGTGTTGAGTGTAGCCTTGACATTGTGTCACCTTCATGGACACACATTGATATTATAATGCTACTTACTATAAAACCGCATTGACAGCATCTAAGCAGTGCAACAGCATTTTAGTTACCATCAGAGTAAATGATGAAAGCAAATACTGACAAGCATCACTTACATAAAAAAGTAAGATTTTTTAACATAATTATCCTAGACTACAGATATCTTTCTAACTATGAGTATACTGGTTATCGGTTTATTCCAAATAAATGGAAGATTAGGAATTGAACTTTACTGAGAAACTTTTCCCCAGACAGTATAGGATGAAGATTTGGCTATCTCAGAAAGCAGTGGTTGGGTTCTATAAAGCAAACGCCATGCTGAACAAGAACTCTGGATGGTAAATATCATTTACAAATAACAAGAACATTACAAAATGGGATCATTCTTTGCATTCTGTAGATGAGGAAACTAATCCTAGAAAAGGAGAGTAACTTTTCTAGAGACATGTGGCTATCAAGTTGTGGGGTAGCATATGAACAAGACAGTGCCCATGGAATATCTTCAAAAGAAGAGAGAAAAAGAAGCGAGACCAGGTGCATGCATGCACAGGTTCTTGAGATGGAGATTAGAATATCCTGAAGGTGCTTTCTTCCTACACCATGTTGCCCACTCCCCTTCCCAAATGCATGAAATTGGGGTGGAATTTACCAGTCTGCTTCCAAAAGGGATATCAGACAGCAGCAGCCGGGCTTCCCAGGTTGGATCACAGTCAGTGAGTCACACAGATCTACTTAGTGCTTGATTATATGCAGCTGTCTTGGTTTCTATTCCTGTGGATGTGACAAAATCCCCAGACAAAGGCAACTTAAGGAAGAGTTTGCTTTGGCTCCCAGCTCATTGTACAGTCCATCATGATTGGAAGTAACGACACCTTGAGCTCGAAGCAGCTGGTCCCAATATGTCCTGATTCAGAAAGAGAGCAATGAATGCCTTTGCTAAGGTCACTGTTTCGATTTAATAGGTGAAGGATCAAACCCAGAGAACTGACCCACCCACAGTGAATAACTAGTCCTTCCTCAACAAATGCAATCAAGAAAAGTCCCCACAGTCATGACTGAAGCCCTTCTCACAGGAGAGTCTAGATCCAGGCAGGTTGACTGCATTAACCATTACAGCAGCCATATTAGCTCAAGATTTCTAAAAGTGGAGATGAGTTTCTATTTTTCTTACTGCACTCAAAAGTATTTGTAAGAATCTTTTGTACTTAATGTAATTCATCCAAATGGTTTTTAAGTTATGCTTTGAACACCAATTACTTCTTTTCTTTAAGGAAAAAAATATTATTTGCTAAGTGGCCAAGGGATATGTTAACAAAGTATTTTACCTGAACCTGTTCACCAAATTCATGTTAACCTTTTCTTTTTAAATAATTCCATACTAGTACATAACTTGCTCAGTACATTTAATCTGCTCAGTATTGGCCTAAGGAAATTGATGTGAGCTTGTGGCATACCAAAAGAATCATGCTATCTGCTTTCAAGACAAATTGTTCCAAGCATTTACTTACTAGATATCTACTCCTAAAAGAATCACTCATTTGCATTATTTTTCAATTACAAATTAAGGGGGTTCAATAAAATAAGTGGTTCTCATGGCACTTTTAGCTAAATGAATTTAATAGTTTTGTTCAAGGAAGCACTATACATGAGGGTTGGGTAATTTTCAATTTAAGAAAATGTGCTACCAATTTGTTGCTTTTCATTTGAGGGAGGGAATGTCATTTCTTAAATAATTAACTTGAAGAGAGCTGCCGTTTAAATCTCTAAATCTACTACTTGAAATAATCCTGGTAATTCATGTGCACAATTAATATAAGATAAACAATATATGAATATATGTATGTATGTCTATACACACATATAAAATAAAAATTAATATACATATTTTCTGTGTTACACATAACTTTGCAAATCTAACAGTTTCCATATTAACAGAACATAAAATAATCCAAAAATACTGATATATATATTTAATTATATATATATAATATATATATTTAATATATAAATATATATATTTAATAAATTTATATATTTAATAAATTTATATATTTAATATATAAATATATATATTTAATAAATTTATATATTTAATAAATAAATATATATATTTAATTATATATATATATATATATATATATATATATAATTAAAGGGTACAGAAAGTATTACAGTAAAGAATAACAAGTCCCTGCCTCCAAATCCCCCTGTCTTCGATAATTCATTTAATGCCTTCTTTCAAATTTTTCTTATTTTTTTAGTTCTTTAGGTGATTAACTTCCTTTTCTAAACAATTTTGCTCTAACTACATTTTATTATGTTATCAATTATATAAATTGAATATTGAGTTTCTAATATGATAAATAAGGGCAATCTCCTTTAAGTTCCTCATCTTCTGCTAATAAGATTTTATCACTGATCTGATTGGTCAACTGTGCAAATTTAAATAATATATTCATAGAATCTTTTAACCCACAAGCCATAGCTACTATCTCTTGACTTCTCATTTATTAAGATGGCATATTGCCTCCAAGGGTCAAGTAGAAATTAAGCCCATAAATTATTTCCCTATGAAAGAGTACTTGAATTACACTTCCTACTTATAGTGCCAGTGTATAATGGCTGTATTCCACAAGGGGAAACATTTAAAAAATCATCTATTTGGGGGATTTAGTATACTAGCATTTTTCTCTCTAAGCTCTCAATTCTGAGATACTTCACTGAATCTTCTTTTATGCTAGGGCTACTCCTACTCTCTCTCAAACTTTCTGATCTATTACTTGAATCTGGTTTTCCTAATATTTATGATAACTTTTATTTCCTAGATATTTTTGGTCTTTTTTTAAATTGTATCATTTTAAAAGTTCTCTTGAGGTATAGTTGGTATGTAATTATATACACAGTTGAGATGTTCTATTTTTGGAGTAATTTCCACCTACAGAAGAATTGAGACATAGTTTAGGGGCTTGCTGTATCCTTCACCTAGGATCCTCTAGTGTTAAATTAAGATTAAAATTAAGAAATTAGCATTGATACAAGACTAAGTTAGCCAGGTTTCTCCAGATAAACTGAATCATTACATACAGTCAGAGGGAATGAAATGAATATCACATAACTGCCAGCAACATCACAGAGGCCAAGAAGCCCCACAAGGTAACACATCCCATTTGGAGAACCAAGAAGCCAAATTCAGTTTAGGTACAAAAGAGGTGATGCATCTCTCAGTGAAAGACTTGAGTGCCTAGGATACTGCTGCTGTGAGTCTCAGTGTGTGAAGTGTAATAATTATGAGCACAGGCATGCAAAGATAAAAGATAGCTCTAAAGGTAATTCAGTCTTCTGCCATTTTTTAATTTGTTTTGTTGTCTTAGTTACACTCTCACTGAGTTACCAGAATCTCGCACATTGATGGATATCTCCACACTCATTCATTGATTCAAGTTCTAATCCCTTCTAGGAAAATACCTAAGAGTCACACCCAAAAATAATGTGTCATGGGCTATCCGAGCATGCTTTAGTCCTGTGAAGCACCCTAACATCAACCCAAACGTATTGTTTACAGACTTCATTTCCAACTTCTGTGCCTTTTCTTTTTGAACTTTTAACACATTTCTTTATTGAGGCAATGGGGAGAGTGTCATGGTGTGTGGGGGAAGGACAGAGGACAACTTGCAGGAGTTGGTCCTCTCTTGACATCCTATGAGTCTGAGATATTGAACCAAGGTCACAGGATTGGCAGTCAGCTTCTTTACCTGCTGAGCCAGCTCACCTGCCCTAATGTGCCCTTTCTGTGCCAGCCCACACAGTGTCGATAATTATTATGCTTCTCCCACAAACTGCACTGAGTCCTGAGATGCACCTTGTCCTCTATGACTTCAACACATTCATAGCATGTTGTCCAGGACTCTGTAGGCAGGTTTTCAGTTTGTGACTTGTTGGTATAGCTCTGTGATTAGAATAAGATTACATATCTTGGAACGAGTAAATATTACATTGGGTAGCATATTGTTGGAAATATTTTGAAATGGAAATGTACTAAAAATATACAATCAATGCTGATGATACTAAAACTGGTTTTGTGGTAGTGGTTGTTAGGGTTTTGTAAGTCTGCTCAGATCTTTAGCTCATTGTAAAAAAACTGAGTTGTTTTCAAATTTTTGAGGCTATTACACAGTCAAGGTAAAATGTTTTCATTGATATTTGGTTTGAAATATTCATTTGGCCTTTGGTTTACCTTTTTGTTTTAATGCAGTGTCTGACACAGAGTTTTAAATTTTGATAAAGTGAAATATTTGAAGTTTTACTTTGTAGATAGTGGGTTTTTTCCAGTATACTGGATATGCTTTTGATGTTTTATCTAAGATGCTTGCTGCACTCCAGCAAAATCCAAACTTCAAATAAGATTTCTTTTAAAATTCTTAACTGTTTTTTGTTTTATAGTTAGATCAATGCTCATTTGTAATTAAGTTCTATGAAAGTGGAAATCCATGTGTTGAAATGTATGTGTTTGTGAAAAGCTTATAAATGCCCAACTGGGGTATTATCATTTTAGATATTGTTATGCATAATAATCCTTTGCTCATATAAGGTGCGCTTCCTTTGTTAAATATATGTAGTGCATACATATCTCCTCTAATTCTCTCTGTGTCTCTGTCTATCTGTCTGTCTGTCTGTCTCTGTCTCAGTCGGTGTGTGTGTGTGTGTGTGTGTGTGTGTGTGTGTGTCCCTCCCTCCCCTCTCCAAGTTTCACTCTTATCAAAAAGAGTAATATAAAGCTCATACTGAGCCACATATAATTATTATGGACCAGAAATATGGATTTAGGGTGCCCTGAATAACATGATCCAGTTTGAAGTGGGCACATGAACTTGTATTAATTACAGAAGAAAGGAAACAAATCAAGACCTACGAAGTCAATCGGTGAAGACGACAGGTGGGAAGAACAGCACATCAGGGGAATCTCTGTTGCAGTTTTCATGTGTTCTTTGATGAAATTCTTGGTTCTGGGATTGGTGGAAATGCGTAGCCAGCTAAATTAATATTTGGCTCTGACGTAGAGTTGGAAGAAAGATGACTATTAAAGGAACTAAAGATATCTCGATACATTTAAGCTTTGGATATGCAACATTCCAGTCAATGACAACTACCAAGTTCTAATCTGGCCGTGAAGCAAACAATCTTATGGAATCTTTACCATGGCTGTGATTTTTGAGAGAGTGGCCAGAACTTCAGTTTCAAATCTGTAACACAGAATGGCTGTATCTCACTCTGCAGTTCTCGCTCGCCTCAATGCTCCTGCCTCATTCTCCTACATGGTGAGATTATAGCTCCTAATGAAGAGCTGGAGATTGTGTTAGACAGTTACTTCAAGTACTATTCTCCACATCACATAAAACTTCCTCACACCTTAAAAATAAATCAACACATGCATAAATGAGAGACTTTCTCAAATTACAGTGTTTTCTAGAACTCATAATTGTGTGCTTATTCTAAGGTACTGCATACATCAAAAATTGAAACATTATTGATGAGAAAAATAGGCATGCTAATAAATGACTGACAAACCCTTTATAGAATGCCCCACTTAACCACAAAGTAGTGGGCTTAATTTGGCTACCCTGCCCTGTTTTACACACACATATGCACACAAACACACACATACACACACAAACACACACACACAAACACACACACACACACACACACACACACACGCCATGCGCAAGATAGACAGAGAGAGAGAAACAGACAGAGAGAGAAAGAGAGAATGAGAGAACATTGCATTATAAAATACTTGTCATTTATTGAGATTTCAGTATGAACAAATTCTTGAAGGGAGAAATTTGACACTTTTCCATAAAAGAATGCAGAGTATGGCACCTCAATTATGACACTATAATGTTAGGATTATTTTCAGCTGAAAGCAATTAAAAAGAAGCAACCATGAAAAACAGCCTACCTTCATCCCCACATAAACAGCAACAGAATTCCTAATCATTGGAAATCATTCGGTCCAGAGAAGCTGCAGCAGAAGTCCGTATTCCTTGCTAAACGAACCCATATTTCCCATTAATTTCCCCATATGTTTAACTCCCCAAAGTTTGCTACCTCCAAAAACCTAATGCATGAGTTTTCTTATAACTTCATTATGAATTTGTTTCCCTTTCATTTACATACCTATAAGCCCAAAATTCTAGCCACCCCCTTGATTTTCTCCTCACCCCTACCCAATGAAAATGTATGAAACTCATGGGAGTAAATTTCTGTTTCCCTTATTAATCTGTCTTATAAAAGATTATTTACAGAGCTTGCTCTACTCAATGAACCAAAGATAAAGTGGGGAAGAAAAGATTTTCACACTTTCCAATACTATTTTGTACAGAGACATGACTCACATGCAAAAAAGGGAAGTTGAAAAAAGTTAGAATAAAGACAAGAAGATGATAACATTCTGTTTTTCAAATATATACCCCATCAAAATAGCTTCAAAGTACTGAATCATGTATGCAGTGAATATTTTAAAGATAAGAAGCGTAAGTCCTTCACAATTAATTATTCAGCAACATTTGGAAAATGAAATGCTATGCATATGTATTAGAAGGCTATGCATTACAATACTATATACTGACTGCTTTTCCAAAGAAGGGTAAGAAATATGAAGCATTTAGCTTTGAAGAAAGAAAATCATTAAGTAATGACATGAGGATATTAATAATAACAAAAAAAAAAAAAAAACGTTGACTTCTAGTGTGAACCAGGGTCAATATACATCCCTAAATAATCAAAAATGATTAAGCTAGAAAATTATAAGCATTCATTGATTTCTAGAATGAACCAAAGTCAGTGGACATCTATAAAGAATCAAAGATAAAGAAAGGATGCTGGCACGATGTCTCAATGAGTGAGATTACATACTGCTTTTCCAGAAGACCCAAGTTCAACACCCACATGGGAATAGATCACCAGTTCCTATGACTTCAGGGCCATGAAGATCCAAAGCCTTTGGACAGTGTGGGCACCTGTACTCATTCACACATATCCACTGACACCTGCACGAGTGCATGCACACACACACACACACACACACACACACACACACACACACGCACGCACGCCCGAAATTAAAATTAATAAAATTTAAAATATTTACAAATGATAATGCCATACAAGATAAGAGAGTAATATATAAGTTCAGGATGATTGCTGCCTTATAGAAGGAATCAATCCAACAAGACAGAAAAGTCTTTGACAAAATCCAACATGTCTTTTTCTGAGTCATTCATTGGGACCCTAAGATTTCTGTCACTTTACATATGTTGAGTGATATCTGCATCTTTGAAATGAAGCCAACTTGATCATGGTGGATGATCTTTTGTATGTTCCAGAATTCAGTTTTCAAGTATTTTGTGGAGAACTTTTGAAGTTATTGGTCGATGATATCTTGGGGACCCCCAAAGTAACATAGACTATCATCTCTTATTTCTGTGATGGTTTGAAAGAAAATGGCTTCCAAAGGGAATAGCACTATTAGGATGTGTGGCCTTGTTAGAATAAGTTTAGTCTTGTTGGAGAAAGTGTGTCACTGTGGTGGCAAGTTTTGAGGTCCCATATATGCTCAATCATGCCCAGTAAGACAGACTACTTCCTGCTCCTGTTAATCAAGATGTAAGAACTCTTAGCTCCCTCTCCAGCACCATGCCTACCTGCACACCACCATACTCCCAGCTGCCATGTCCTTGCCATGATGGTAATGGATTAAACCTCTGAACTGTAAGCCAAACCCAATTAAATGATTTTTCCTTTATAAGAGTTGCCATGGTCATGGTGTCTCTTTCCAGCAACAGAAACCCTAACTAAGACAGTTTCACCATAAATTTATGGGAAAATAGTATTTCTGAAAACACCACACACTTTGGCCACAAGACATGAAGAAATCAAGTTTGTATTGACAAGGAATCTTTTTCCCTGCTGACAAACTCTTATAGTACTGGGAGGTGCTATGTAGGCTGCTGGAAGGAAAAGTCATCAACAGTCTTACTCAGCTGTGAGCTCCATGAACCACAATAACAACCACCACAGCCATGGGTGCCCAAGGGTACACAATAGTGGAAAGAATTTACAGAGTAAGTTGGCTGTAGGTCTAGAAGAAATGATTACTGGGCAGTGAGGGACATCAGTAGTATTTTTGCTGGCATTTCCTTCAGGGAAGGTCACTGCCGCCAGTGTTTTGGACAATGCAGGATTAATTCCTTTGGACAAGAGTGGAAAGAACAATAAGGCAGGGATGGGGCTGGAGACAGGTCCTCTACTAACCATGTGGAGACTACTTCTGAGTGATATAAACTCTTCAAACCTGCGTTACAATGCCATTGGTCTCATTAGAGTCCACAACTCATCTTGCAGGACCACACTCTTTCCAATCAATGCCCTAACTGCCGACATCCTTACAAAATGGGGCTTGATTTCTCATTGTAAGTTGGCCAAAACTATAACAAGGGCGGGTGCTCGATTTTCAGCTACTTGAGCTCTGTGGCTGCTAGAGAAAGGACCCTCTTCTAGAGCACATTTGAAATCCTTAGACTATTTGTCTCAACCTAGAGCTAGATGATTTAATGAGATCACTCTTTTCCTCTGACTCTTTATCCAGAGATGCTCGATGCAGCCGCTGGGACCTTTAGTTTTCTACAAATTGTCAAAAGTTTTATGTATAGAGCCACTGCATTCCTTGCTCCTCCCAAGAAGTGATCAGCAGTGTCAGATTTATTTAACTTAATAAAATCTTTAAATAGTCCACATCATGCATTTTCATTGTTCTCCACACTCCAAGGACGGCTTTACTAACTTCAGATGCCATCCAGTGAGAGAACCAGCCCCAGATATCACTAAGCCCACTAAAGGAATTCTCTAGAACCACTACTGGCATCACAGTCTTCTCAAAAAATAAAATAAAATAAAATAAAAAACAGTATGAACAGATCTATCACAGCAATTCCCACTCACTAATACCAATTTCTGTTCCAGTTTGGTTTCTGTTATTGTGGTAAACACCATGACATAAAGCAACTGGGAAGGAAAAGGTTTGCTCAGTTTACAGGTCCTGATCACAGTTCATCATTAAAGGAGGTGAAATCAGGAACTCAAGCAGGACCAGAGTCTTGAATCGTGGAGGAATGTTGCTTCCTGACCTGCTCACCAAGGCTTATCCAGCTTCCTTTCTTAAGCCCAGACCACCTTCCAGGGAGTGGAACCACACACAGTGATCTGGACCTTCCTATATCAGTTGTTAATCATAACACTGCCCTACAGACACGCCCACGGGGTTATCTAATGAAGACAACTACTCAATCGGGGTTTCCTCTTCCCAGACAACCCAAGGTAGTATCAAGTTGACAAACTCTAACCTGCACTGGAGTAACCACTGGTTGGTTCTCTCCAGGGAAGGCCCACTCCACAGGAGGAAACAGATGCCTAGTATTATAAATTGGACCATGAACTCACGGTTGCAGAGCGCATAGGCCTCAGGAGTGAACTTTGCCAGAAGTACGTATTCTCAAAACTATCCTCTAAATTTTTATCACTATATACATAGACTGCTGCAGCTCTTGAACCTCCTTTAGAAAGTTTCTTTGTGTAGTGGATATTGCTTCACAGAGAAACTTAAAACCAGTCCAAATGAAGAGAATGTGTGTCTATAGAGTGCTCAGCCACAAATGGGACATCTGTGTCACACTCTCTCTCCCTGCCGGCTCAAGGACCTTTTATGGAATAGAAGCCAGGAAACATTAAGAGCCAGAAGTCAGAGAGAACCAGACCAGAACAGCATCTTCTGCACATGATGGAACCACTTCTGTCCTGAAGTCACAGCAGTTTTGATTGCCTAGTCAAGGCTTGTACAGGATCAAGGCAGCTGATCTTCTAGTACTGAAGGGAAGGGATAAGTTGAGAGTTGGTGGCTCTAAAGTAGGGGGAGACAGTTTTACTTAAAGGTGTGACCATCAGTAGGTAGAACCTGCTCCAGAGGGTATCAGTCAAATGCCCATGAATATATGAGCAACACATATTGGAATCTGCTGATAGCTTTGGCTTTTTGTTTGTTTTTGTTTTTTAAGAGAAAGAGGATGGGAAGGTGGGAGGGAGTGGATGTTAGATTGGGTGGAGTTTAGAGGGACAAGTAAGGGTAAATATGATAAAAATACCTTATATAGAAATATAAAATCCTCAAAAATGATTAAAATAATATATTTTAAAATACAAGGAGCCAATGACTTCTGCTTCTCACCAGGCTCTGTCCCTGCTCCTTTGCCTGTATTGCTCTGTCCACTGATGCACTCCACCATGGTCTAGACTCAGGAGATGGCCAATTAGGTAAGATCCTGGAAGGTTTCTCTGGTCCCAGCTGGCCCACAGTCCCACAACTGCTTATAAAATGATTACTCAGGGCTTATATTAATAATCAATTGCATAGCCTATGGCAGGCTTCTTGCTAGCTATCTCTTATACCTTAAATTAACCCATTTCTATTCATCTATGTTTTGCCTTGTGTTCCATAGCTTCCCAGTCTGCTGTCATGTTGTGCCTTGAGTGGCAGGCTGGAGTCTCTCTGCTCTCCTTTTTCTTCCTGTCTACCTGCTTGGATTTCTGCCTGCCTCTAAGCTGCCCTGCCATAGGCCAAATGCAGCTTTATTTGATCAACCAATCAGAGCAACACAGATTCACAGCATACAGAAAGACACCCCACAGCAAGATCCCAGCCTGAAGAAAAAGAAAATCAGAATTTCATCATCCTTAAAACTGTGTCCTTCAAGAGACAGATGGTGGCCAGCCTCAGCTTCTTCATCAAGGTTGATGCTGGTGATTATAAATGTGTGTGCCTGAGGTTGTTCAAAGTTCTCCCTCATGAAAATAACCCCTTGACCTTGTCGCCCACCCTTACCAACAAAGACCAACAAGACAAGTTGACCCCTGTGCCAAACACTTCATCATTTAATCTGTGTTTGTGACCATGAAATAAGCATCCCTCTGAAGTGCCTCTTGGGTGGAAGGAACAGACCTAAGCATTTCTCTTGTGACTCACAAACTGCACTGTATTTTTTCTTCCAAATAATAGCTTTCAGAATGCTATATAGGATCCATCTCTAACTGTGTTGTTTTAGAATCTATGCAAAAATATCAGTCTTACGTTGAAAATATTAGCCTTGGGCAGGGGAAAAAACTTAGTGAGTAAAAGTGCTTGCTGCACAAACATTAAAAAACCTGAATTTGAATCTTCAGCATCCATGTAAAAAGAAAGATTATGCAAGGTATCTGTTATTCCAGTGCCAAGGGAAATAGAAACAAAAGAATCACTGAGCATGCTGACAGCAAGCCTAGCTCCAGGTTGAATGAAAAATGCTGCTTCAAGGAAATAAGGCAAAGAATGGTAGAGCAATACTCTCTCATCATCCCCCAGGCTCTTTGTGGGCACACCTACACACACACACACACACAAGCACACGCACACGCACACACACACACATGCGCACACAAACACACACAATCTTAAATAACGTTGCAAGTATAACTTTTACTTTTAAATATATAGTACTTGTATATACTATGGCACATAATATAATATTCTGATCTTCCTTGTTAATAAAATTAGAGACAGCTTACTAAGAAAATAAGGATTTCCCTAGGGCAGAAGTGGGCTGCTGAATTGGGAAAAGACAATAGATCAAATGTTTAATTCTTCTTACATATCATAATAAAAATTATTCTATCAACTGAAATAGCAACTCATCTGCTAGCATCTTGGCTGAAAAATGGAGAGCATGTAGAAATCTCAACTAATAAGAAACCTCAACAATAAGAAAAGGACTCATAAAGAAGGATAAAAAATGGCCATGAAATCTATTCAAAATTTTTATAAATAAAATTATTTTTCTGCAACTATCATGAACCACTTTCTTTTTGTATTTGTATAAAAGCTACACAAAATAGGAAGGGGAAATTCAAATTTCTTCTGTCACCCCTAAATCCCAGAAGCTGTTCAACTTGCTTTATATTATCCCTTAAATGCTCCTGCATTTTACCTATGAGTAGACACTCGTTCCACAGAAATCAGAAGCAGGTGCTTTTTAAGTACATGGGGCAAAAGAAATTTGAGGTCACAGTTACTACAGATATTTTTACTTGATGGTAAACAACTTATTCTGTTTTCTCATCTTTGTCCTTTACATTTTAAAGGATATTGCTGCTTTTGATTTGGCAAGCTTTCCCCCAAATTAAGGACTATCATTAATCTTAAAACAATCAGGTACTACACAATAAATCAATTTATCATGCATGTATTTCCATTTGACATTTTGCTGTAGATAAATAGGCAGGTAAGGTGGCTTAGCAGGTACAGGCACCTGCTCTCATTCCTGATAACCTGAATTCAATCTCTGGAACCCATACATTAGAAATAACAAACCAACTCCTGAAAACTGACTTCTGACCTTCACACATACCCTCATATCTCTCTCTCTCTCTCTCTCTCTCTCTCTCTTGTGGTGGTATTGTGTTCCCCAAAATATTGTGTACTCTAATAAATTTATCTGGGGTCAGAGAACAGCCAGCCACTAGATACAAAGGCTAGAAAATGGTGGCACACACACCTTTAATCCCAGAAAGCCAACCTTTAATCCCAGGGAGTGGTGGTAGAAAGTAGAAAGATATATAAGGCGTGAGGACCAGAAACTAGAGGCTTTTGTCTGGTTAAGCATTTGGCTGGTTAAGCTTTCAGGCTTTGGAGCAACACAGTTCAGCTGAGATTCATTCTGGATGAGGACTCAGAGGCTTCCAGTCTGAGGAAACAGGACCAGCTGAGGAACTGGTGAGGTGAGATAGCTGTGGCTTATTCTGTCTCTCTGACCTTCCAGTATTCACCCCAATAACGGGCCTCGGGTTTGATTTTATTACTAAGAACTTTTAAGATTCCTGCTACTCTCTCTCTCTCTCTCTCTCTCTCTCTCTCTCTCTCTCTCTCTCTCTCTCTCTCTCTCTCTCTCACACACACACACACACACACACACACACACACACACACACACATGAAAGCATGTATGCAAGCATGCATGAAAACTATTAAAAAAAAATTAAGATGTTTAGTATCAAATATACCTTGACAGTAACCGATCAAAATGCAGAGTTATGGAGCCCAGTACCAATAGATATATCCACGAAATACTCCTGCAGCTAAGGCTCAGAGAACATTGTAAAAGTGAAGGCAGAAAGATTGTAAGAGCAGAGGATCAGGGAGTTTACTTTAAGATTATGTTTCCTAGGAATGTCAGTCAGAAGCTACACACGTGAAATCTCACCAACGTGAGTGCCCAAACACTAGCTGAGCAGGGATGGCACCCGTGGACATGCCAAAGTGGACAGGGAAAAGCCCATAGGGCCTCCACCCTGCACAAAGAACTGTAGGTAACTTAGACAGCTAGCAGTGGCAGAGCTGGTTCTCTCCAGGGAAGAACACACCGATTGATTGTTCGGTGATAAATAGCCAGGCCTAAAAACATACACACAAGCAACATATACGGACTAAGCAGGTTACATTTAAGAATATATATATAAATATATGAAATATATTCAACATATAATATGAAATAATAATTAGTGAAAAAAAGAGGCCATATATTTAAAGGAGAGCTGAGAAAAGTATATAGGAGGGCTTTTAAGAAAGTATAAAGGTGGGAAGGGAAAGGATAAATGTTGTACATTTTATTATAATCTCAAAAATAAAAAAAGAAATAATGGTCAAAATACCTCAAAGTCAGGGGGAAAGTAACAAATGGATTCTTCAGGCTGATGGCATAATGTACTAATTACACCACTGAACAGTGATCAGCATGCCATCAAACAAAACAAAACATTTAGCTTTACTCAGATACTTAAAGTGTTACTTTACTTGGAATAGTCTTTGCTGATAAAATTACTTAAAGTGAGACCATTTGGGTGAGGCTGAATTCAAGACTGTGTCCATATAAAATGAGGGACGAAGATGACTTACACAGTTAGGGTGTGGAATGTAGAATGTCATGGGAATAGATGTTGAGGGAAGGGATATAACCTGAAAGGCTAGCAATGCAGAGAACAGTTGGTGAGCAGCAGGAGCCTCAATACAAGTAGGACACATTCTCTGTCTCTAAGCTCTAAGGTGGAATCAACCTTTTACCATATTTATTTCAGACTTCTAGCTTCCAAAGCCATAAGAAGAAATATTTCTATTGCTTAAGTATCATACTATATGGATCTTTGTTACATGAATCCCAGGACACTAGTACACTGATTATAAACCATTTCCCTCTTGTTAATAAGGACATATTTTATGTCTGATTTGATATGCCTTAATCTTCCATTTTTGCATAGATTTTTTTCCCATTCTGCTTCCTTCATTCTGATCAGTGTTCTATCAATTATTCATGTTCGTAGGGCTCTATTAATAGTTTCAATTTTTATATAGCCTTTTTTATCTGGTAAGATGGTTTCTGTTATTTCAGCACTTGTATCCTGGCTGCCTTTTTAGTGTGTTGCTTGCATATTTTGGTTTATGCTTTGTGTTTGTGTTTGTGAGTGTGTGTGGGGGGGGGTGTGTAGGTGTGTGAGAGTTTCTTGGTTTTATGCATTTGCTTTTTTTTTTCTTTTTTTTTATTTTTCCATCACAGGCAATTTATTTTGTTCTATTCATTCACAGTTAATACAGAAAATACTTGGAAACATTTCCATATAATATTTGACACAGAAATCATCAAATAGAAGTATACAATGTTGACAGGAGGCAGTACATTTATAATTTATAACCCCAAATGTATTTATAAATTAGAAATGGAAAGATCTACAAATGAAATTATGAAGGTTCACCAAAGTCATTTAATCTGTCAGTTTCTCATTCATTTTTATGTCTTAATAATATTCTATTGTATGAATAAGCCACATTTTATTTCTCTCCAGTATTTGATAGCTATTTGAGTTGTTTTAACTTTTTTACTATTAGCAACACACTGCTGTAAACCTTCATGTACATGTTTCATAGGTGCACATTTTCAGTAGTTTGAGGTTATATTCCTAAGGGTAGAATTGTTGAGTAACAGAGTAACAATGTTTTGCATTTTGACCAACCACCAGACTGTTTTGCCAAAGTGGCACACCATTTTACAATCTCACCAAATCCTTGTTTTTAAGGCTCTGATTTTTGTACAAAAGCATTCAATCATTCTGTCAGACCAAACCAGGAAAAGTAAGCTATAGTTCAGAGCTGTTCTATTCCATTTACTATGCAAAGCCAATCTTGGCATTTGCAACTCTCAGCCCTTTTGAGTATTCTTGCAGTGTTCACCTTTTCCTCCACCACTTTTTTTTTCTTCTTTTTTTCTGGTTTATTTCTATCTATTACAAATGTATAAAAAATCCTTCATCAACACTGCTGATAGCACCAGAACCTTGAGAAATATACCTTTGGTTTGCCTCAGAAAAGGAACACATATTGTACTGTAAAGTTTATAAAATTGGCGCAAAACATTGTAATAATGTTACAATACCAGTTTTAAGAGTTCAGTGACTAATGGGGAGCCGATGGGATACATGCAGAACTGTGAAAGCGATCTCACTTAGCCAGCTGTACACGTAGACTGTAAATCTACATTCAGATCATTTCTGAACTAAGACTATCATCTCAGTTTATCTGTTGAGGTCAACCAGGAAACCCTAGAATATACCTTGATTTTTGCAAAAAAAAAAAAAAAAAAATAGGGGAAGGGGTTTCTTCAGCATTTCAGTCCACGAGTAACAGTATCCTAACAGGCAAAGTGTTCTCTCACTGTCAACATAGAATGAACTGCTGCTGGAGGTCAACTTGGGCTTTAATTTGCATTAGCACTTACATGCATAGTAGTCCAAGTTGTTGACCTCATGACTTTAAAAAGTAACTCTAAAAAAGTAAAATGGCCCTTCTTGGAAGACTAAAGAAAGACATCCAGCCACAGTTGTAAAAAGTCTCATCAAAACAATATACCCTTTTATGAATTACGCCTCAATTAAAAAAAAAAAGTAGCCCCAAATAAGAAGCAGCTCTGAAAAAGAAAATATAACTTAAGATATTTGAAAAAAACAAGGTGAATACAGGTTCAAAAGTAATTAAGATATATTTTCTTAAGGCTAGCTAGAATTAGGCTTTAAAGAATTCTACCATTTCAAGTTTACCACTAGTTACTAGATACCTATTTACAAACAAGATGTTCACCTTTTTTGTTCCTTTATCAAGAGAAAAATCTACCTTCAGACTATGAGGGTGGTGGTGGGGAGGGACTAGAAAACAAGATTCAAACAATCCCATGCAAATATCACATTTTTCAAATGGAAGAACTCCAAACTGCACTAGAAGTTCCAATCACTAAGACACTTTCCATTGAAATGATTTAAGTACAACTACATGACACCAAGGTTTAGGCCTAATATAGGCCTGACAACCAAGTCCTTGTTTTCTGAAAGAAAGGCCTCAAAAGTCCCACTCAATTCCATATAACAATACTTCAAAGATCAATTAGGTTTTCCTTTCCTTAATATTTTTGTTTTTGACTTCTAATCCTAAAGATTAGATTAAAACTTAGCTCATTTCCCAGAAGGCATTGCTTCCCTTTGCTCTATGAAAGAGTCCACCAAGACCTCTTCCTCAAAACCATCTAGCCCCCAGCCTTCAGCCTTTGCTTGTGATGCATCTTTCTCAATGTAGGTAAAATGTAGGTAAAATATGCTCATAAACATTAAAACTAGTTGTTAGAAAGACGTAACTAGCTTTATAATTTAAGTTTTAAAGCATAAATACTTGCAGCTTAATCTGCACTGACAATGATTGTCGAAGCCTAGAATTCAACATTTACAAATTCTCATTCACACACACAAAACACACTATTATCACACAACTTGTGTCTTGAGAGAATCTTCTGCTTTTTAAATCTTTGGCCTTCCAGTCAATCCCAAATTCAACCAACTTTTCCGAGTTCTGGTAGTTACCTGGACCACTGAGGCATTGCCACAAGACTTCTTCTCTTTTGAAACATCCTTTTTCTCTAGATATTAGGATAGCTACACCAGCTTGTTTCTTCTGTGGTGTATGTTGGTGTGGGATTATCGATTGCTTGATTTTTCATGGATGTGTTTAGCTTCTTTGGGTTGAATTTTCCCTTCTAGTGCTTTCTGTAGGGCTGGGTTTGTAGACAGGTATTGATTAAATCTGGTTTTATCCTGGAATATTTTGTTTACTCCACCTATGGTGATTAAGAGTTTTGCTGGGTATAATAGTCTGGGTTGGCATCCGTGGTCTCTTAGTGTCTGCATGAGATTTGACCATGATCTTCTAGCTTTCATAGTCTCTATTGAGTAGTGTGGTGTTATTCTGATGGGTTTACCTTTATATGTTACTTGGTCTTTTCCCTTTGCGGCTCTTAATATTTTTTCTTTGTTCTGTGTGTTTTGTGTTTTGATTATTATGTGACGAGGGGACTTTTTTTTTTGATCCAGCCTATTCGGTGTTCTGTAAGCTTCTTGTATCTTCATATGTATTTCTTTCTTTAGGTTAGGAAAGTTTTCTTCTATAATTTTGTTGAATATATTTTCTGTGCCTTTGAGTTGGTATTCTTCTCCTTCTTCTATCCCTATTATTCTTAGGTTTGGTCTTTTCATGGTGTCCCAAATTTCCTGGACGTTTTGTGTTATGACTTTTTTGTCTTTAGTGTTTTCTTTGACTGACGAATCTATTTTCTCTATAATGTCTTCAGTGTCAGAGATTCTCTGTTCCACCTCTTGCAATCGGTTGGTTATGCTCTTTTCTGTAGTTCCTGTTCGTTTTGTCAGCATTTCTATTTCCAGCATTCCCTCAGCATGTGTTTTCTTTATTGTCTCAAATTCATTTTTCAGATCTTGGAATGTTTCTTTCATCTGTTTAATTGCTTTTTCTTGGCTTGATTTGATTTCTTCACATTTTTTGTTCGTTTTTTCTTCCATTTCTTTAAGGGAGTTTTTAATTTCCTCTCTAATGGAGTTTTTCATTTCCTCTTTAAGGGAAGTTTTTATTTCCTCTTTAAGAGAGTTTTTCATTTCCTCTTTAAGGAAAGTTTTTATTTCCTCTTTAAGGTAGTTTTTCATTTCCTCTTTAAGGAAAGTTTTTATTTCCTCATTGAGGGAATGTTTTATTTCTTCTTTAAGGGCCTCTATCATCTTCTTAAAGTCATTTTTAGGGTTGATCTCTTCTGTTTCTTCTGTCATGGTATGTTTAGGTCTTGCAGGTATAGAATCACTAGGTTCTGATGTTGCCATATAGGTCTTTATGTTGTTGCCTGTATTTTTGCACTGGCGTCTACTCATCTTTTCCTCTGTGCGGTGCAGGTGGTGTCTGTGTCTGAGAGTGCCTCTCTTGTTCTAATTTTTAGTCTTGGTTTAGTAGGGGTTCTTGGTTAAATTGGTGCTATTGGGCTGTTTCTTCAGGGACAGCTGATTTCAGTCGGTGAATTATATACTTATGATTCTCGTGATCTGGTTTGGTGACTGGGTAGCGCCTTCTTCTGTGTTCCCAGGTCACATTTTGTTCATTTGTCAACTCCTCAGCTGATCTTGTTTCTTCAGACTTCAAACTGTAGGCATCTGAATCCTCTCCCAGATGGGTTTCAGCTGAGCAGGGTAGTCTCACCAACACCTCCAAGTTGTTGGGTTTCACAGGATCAGCAGTTGGGCCCTGGGTTGTCCCCAGACAGAGTGTCCAGACTCGCCCTGGTTCTGACCCACGGAGATAGCCTCTTCCCCAGGTGTTGGGGCTAGGGGCGTCCCCGTTCCAAGCTGTGTCTGCCCCTCTCCATCCCCGGGCCTGTCCACCCCTGTGGCCCACCGCCACAGGCCCACCTGCGTCCACTTGTCTCCACCGCAGGGCCTGTATGTCCCTGTCAGCTGCCACTGGGTCTATCTACCTCTGCGGGCGGCCAATGGGCCTGTATGTCTCTGCCGGCTGCCGCCGCGGGCCTACCTACCTCTGCTTGTCACTGCTGCCGGGCCCATCCACCTCTGCGAACTGCCACGGGGCCTGTATGTCTCTGCCGGTTGCCGCTGGGCCTATATGTCCCTGTCGGCCGCTGCCAACGGGCCCTTCCACCTCCGCAAGTCGCCAACCTGCGTCTGCCTGTCTTCGCCGCGTGGCCTGTCCACCTCTGTGGGCCTCCGCCAGGCCTGAATGTCTCTGTCGGCCGCCGCTGCCGGTCCTGTCCCTCTGTCTGCTTATCTCTGCCGTAGGGCCTGTACACCTCTGTGGGCCGCCACTGGGCCTGAATGTCTCCGCCAGCTGCCGCTGGGCCTAAATGTCCCTGTCAGCCACTGCCGCCTGACCCGTCTACCTCCGCCGGCCGCTGCCACAGGCCTACCTGCGTCTGCTTGTCTCCGCCATCTTGAATCAATCTCCTATGCATTTGCTTTTTAAAAAGAGAGAAAGAAAAAAGGAGTGGAGTTGGATGGGTGGAGAGGTAGGAGAGATCTGGGATTTGTGGGTTGCGATCAGATTATACTGTATGAAATAAATCTTTTTCAATAAAAAGAGAAAGATATTGTCATCCAAAAAGAAATATCATTCATTAGTTAAGTTAAAAAGGAAGGAAGGAAGGAAGGAAGGAAGGAAGGGAGGGAGGGAGGGAGGGAGGGAGGGAGGGAGGGAGGGAGGGAGGAAGGAAGGAAGGAGAAGGAAGGAAGGAAGGAAGGAAGGAAGGAAGGAAGGAAGGAGAAGGAAGGAAGGAAGGAAAGAAGGAAGGAAGGAAGGAAGGAAGGAAGGAAGGAAGGAAGGAAGGAAGGAAGGAAGGAAGGAAGGAAGGAAAGGAAAGGCCAAGAATTTCATAGCAGGAAGCTCTTTCTGGGACTATTTCATTTCTGCGTTACTCATCCTGAAAGAGCCCTGTAAATATCTGCTTTAGTTACATAAATGAGTTTCTTAGGATAATAGCTCTGGCATAGAGTTGTGTGTGTGTGTGTGTGTGTGTGTGTGTGTTTCTATGTGTCTGAGTATATATGTGAGGATGTGTGTCTATATGTCTGAATGTGTGTGTCTTTGTGTGTATATGTATCTCTGTGTGTATCTGTGTGTGTGCCTGTGTGTATGTCTGTGTATGGGCATGTATATGTGTGTATCTCTCTGTGTGTATGTGTGTCTATGTATGTGCATGCGTGTGTGTGTGTGTGTGTGTGTGTCTTTGTGTGTGTGTCTTTGTGTGTATATGTATCTGTGTGTGTGTCTGTGTGTGCCTGTGTGTGTGTCTGTGTATGTGCATGTATATGTGTGTATCTCTCTGTGTGTATGTGTGTCTATGTATGTGTGTGTGTGTGTGTGTGTGTGTGTGTGTGTGTCCACGCACTGTTTTTCCTCCTATCATGTCTAACATGACAGCAGGGAGGTCACGGGGACCTTCTCCAGAGACACAGTCACTTCCTTTCTCTGTGCAGTCTGGAGACTTTTAAGAGAATTGTTAAAGAGCACATTGAATTAATTCCTAGGAAAAGAAAAAACTAAATCATCCATCGACCTTATTATTTAATTAATCAATTTCCTGGAGACTATCAGTATAGGGGAAATCACACAATTCTTTAAGCCTAAAGTTAAAAAGTTACTAGCCAGATAATTCTGGTTCTCAGGGGCAGTAAATTTGAAAGAGAGCAAAGGGATGTAGGAGGGTTTGATGGGAGAAAATGGAAGAGGAAAATGGTGTAATTTATTATAATCTCCAAAAATAAAAGAAAAAACTTTAAGAGCTGTAATAAAACATAGAAAGGGGACACTTGAAAAGCTGTGGCTGACCCATTCACACAGGAACACCAGAAGGATGAGGTGTTCTGACAACGCTATCCCATCAGGTTGTGAGGGAGCTCACTGGTGTTTGTATACATTTGTACTGTAGCTTTATTTAAGCATCTCAAAAAAAAGCTATAAACTAAAAGACAATTTTCCCCTTCCTTAATTATAACATTATTTATTTAATAGACAATAGACAATTGCTTGATAATCTATAAATGATACACACCAGCTATGACCATCTCCATACAATTTTTATTTTATTTTATTTTTATAAAATTTATTATTAAAAATTGCTAATAAAAAATTACACACCAAAGTTAACCAGACCCAAAGTCTCTATATTCACCGACCTTCAGTCTAGCTTGAATACCCACTTAGAACAGAAGCTATAAAAATAATAGTTCTTCCAGGTCTAACTCTGTAACAGATGTTTAGGTTTTTGTGGTAGATAAGTGAAACAATATATATTTAATAGTGAAAGTATAAAACCCCATGTAAAATTGTTTTTACTTTACCTTACTACATTCATACTCGGTAAACAACAAAAACCCAGATGTACATATATTCCAAAATACAATAGTGCATAAATATTCCAGCATTTGGAGGAATGGAAAACTGCAGTACAAAACTGCAAATCAAGTACAATGATCCTAAAGACCTTAACTCATCTTCCATGTACATCATAAACCCTGACAGAGATGCAGCCAATATAAAAAGGTCTCAGCACAGTTACAAATTGTCCATGTAAGTATTTGCACCCAAAGCTATGTGGTTTAATGTATTCTCTTATTAACTTTCCTTCCTCAGAGAGGAGGGTTATCACTCACTCACCGTATTTATTTATTTCTTCTAACAATGTGGACTATCTCTAGCCATTAATAAGTAAAGACTGTAATCGAAGAAGACACAGAAGTATTCAATTTTAAAATTAGATTAAAAATTAGGTAATAAAATTCTAAAATAAAATTAAGACCAGTTAAGGATTTCTGTTGCTAAAAAAATAACAATAAATTCCTATTAACTCACTCTCCCAAAGACAAAGGGCCTGCCTCAGGAGTTAAGCATATGTACTGCTCTTCTAGAGACCCAAATCAGGTTGCCGGTCAGGCGGCTCACAACCACCTGCAACTTTAGTTTCAAGGGAATCCATTGCATCTAGCTTCTGAGGACACCTGCACTAACCTGCATATACCCATACATAGTCACGTATTCACACACAAACACACACACACACACACACACACACACACACACACACACACGTGCATACACAAATAAAAATAATAAACCTTTAAAAACTAATTTTAAAAACCATAAAGATAAGGTTTTCTAACAAACACAAGTTTTGATGAATGTGCTCCTGACAGAGCCATAAAGAATATATAGATAAGAATTCTTTTTTGTTGTTGTTGTAGTTTTATTGTTTTAGACAGGCGTTCTCCCCAGGTAACCCAGGCTGGTCCTGAATTCACCATCTCCCTACCTCACCTCCCATTGGCTAGGATTATGGGCATGTACTACCACACCTACCTTAAGAATCAAAAGTGTTCTAGGATTATAAGTCTTCAATTCTCTAGCCTTTGGCTTCCAGATTCAGCTAAAACACAAGGAACATCATTTAGAAACTGAGAGAAAAACAAACTGACCTTTACTCAAAAGCTATTAAGACAAAACAAAAACTGATGGCATAAAATTAATATAGCTAAAAGAAGCAAAGTCATTTGGTGAATTGGTCATTTGGTGAATTGTTTTTTGGCTCATTGATACACATGCATTTATGTGTAAACCTGGCTCTTCCAAAGTGATGGTAGCCAAAATTTTAATAGAAATTGCTAGAGCCAAGTCATGCTTCATCTGTATAGATAATTATCCTCTCATCTACTCCCCATTACAATATATTATGGTGTAATCCTCACTGAACTTTTTTTTACATATTTTTTTCTTTTTTGCCACTCAATCATCAACTAATTTATTCTGACTGAAAACAAATCTAAAAGCAGAATGGTGTAAATAGTCTTTCTCTCCACAGCGCAATTATTTCAAGTCCCCAGGAAATTTGTGCCATTTACTCTATCATTCTATTTTCTTTGAGTATAGTAGGCTCCACCCAATAGCTGTACAGATCTTTGTTAACATAGCTAACTTCAGCTTTGTCATTGGTAAGTTCGCATTACCCATTTTCTAAATTCAGTTGGCTCAAAATTTATTTCTTAATGATCCAGTTAATTGTTCAGCAGAAATTCTGCTGATTCTTCATTACAAAAATGCATCCTAGTTGTTGAAGCATTTGGGCACATTCATCTTTATCTTCTCATTTCTACCACTCTGATACATATTGCAATCCTAATAGGAATTCCTAAAGAGGAATCTATTTCCAAAGTAGGTCATATATACTTGAGTAAGCTATATCAAAGACAATACACTGCCTAGGTTCTCCAGTTGATGCTTTAACAATAAATTGGTTTTATTTTTTCTCAATGTCTTCAGGAGTCACATTTCAAGAGCAAATTATAAGATCATATTGACTATCCACCGTCCTTTTCAAAAAGGTACAGTGCAGTTTTTCAAATAACTTCTCAATCTTCAGATGAAGGTGATAACAATATGGAATATAATTTTTGGGTTGGAGACATAGCTCAGTTGGTATAATATTAGCCATGATAGCATGAAGATCTGAGATGGGTCTTCCACAACTAGCATCATTAACATAGAGCAGCAACATTTGCCCATAATCCCAGCAAAAGGAAATGGAGACAAGAGGATCCTTAGGGCTTTCTGATCAGTCAGTCTACCTGAATCGACAGGCTTGGGGTCCTCTATATTTAGTGCAAGATTCTGCCTCAAAAAATAAATTGGAGAACAACTTAAGGAGACCACTGCACCTGCTCTTCATGTGCATAGGCACCCGCATACACATACCGCATACACATATTTACAGTTGTAAATATGAGTGTGGATGCTATGGTGAATATTTTCTGCACACACTATCAACATCCACACTTGTATGGAAGGCTTTGTCATCCTTCTGAGCCTCATGGGAATGGGGTAAGGTTCTCACCACATTGATGAGTCTGAGGCTATGGGTCCTTGCTGTAGGACAGTGACTACCTTATCTTACCACCTCACTTCCGTTCCTTCCCCAGAGAGAGAGAGAGCTTCTTCCTGTGTAACCTGTGTTTTTTTTTTTTTTTTTTTTTTTGATTTTTCGAGACAGGGTTTCTCTGTGTAGCTTTGCGCCTTTCCTGGAACTCACTTGGTAGCCCAGGCTGGCCTCGAACTCACAGAGATCCGCCTGCCTCTGCCTCCCGAGTGCTGGGATTAAAGGCGTGCGCCACCACCGCCCGGCTGTAACCTGTGTTTTTATTGACTTTCTACTCTGCTTTCTCATTGGCTCTAAGCCCAGCCACATGACTTCCTCGTCACTGCCTGTCTATACAGACCTCCAGGTCTCTATGGTTGGTACTGGGATTAAAGGCTAACGTCACCATGCTTGGCTGTGTCTTTGACCACACAGAGACTCTGCCTGCCATGTGATCAGATTACAGGCATGTGCTACCACCCCCGGACTTCTGCTTATGGCTCGCTATGTGACCTCGCTATGTGACCTCTGATCTCCAGGCAAACTTTATTTATTATCATGCAAATAAAACCACATTTCATCACAATTAAAATATCACCACACCTTGCCATGGACATGGCAATGTTAACAACACATATTCACTCAGGACTTCATTCACTTGGGGTTTCCTCCACTCCCCACAAATTATATGTACTTCAATTATGATACACTGAAGTAACAGCTTTTTAATTTGTGCTTTTTACATTGAATACTCAAATGAAACAATGCACTGTTCTTGTTCATTTATATTTACACCATGCATGTATAAGACCTTGGATTTCTCCTAATGTTAAATTTCTGTCAGTTTCTTCTTAATTTTATATGTACCCTGCCATTTTAGAATAAGTACAAGAAGAATATGATATACCCTTACATAAATTCTTCCTAGACCTATGGTAGGATTATTAGACTCCAACTGTGGAACAATTAGCAAGTTACTTTTCTATTATTTATCACCTAAAAATTCTAGATATGAGACAAGGGATGGTAGCATATCCCTGTTAGTAATTGCAGAAAGAGAAAAATGTGAAAGAACATTTCTATGAAAGATCATAGAAAATGATCTAAAGATGCATTTTGAAAATATTATAGATGTGAGAGTTTGGGCTGACCTTTTTCATAATAAATATTCTGCAAAAATATAGTTAATCTTTATTAAAGGAAATAGTTTTGGTTAGTGAGATATTGTTTTAATTTATCATTAAAGAAGGAATCCAAACAGAAATGTGTTTTTAATTATAGTGAAAAAGGATGCTTGATTATTGTTTTATAGATTCATTAAGAATAGTTTTTTGTGCCTTACTATATGATCGACCCTGAAGAATATTCTATGTGTAGTTGAGAACTAGTGTTCTGTTGGTTTGAGAAGAATAGCCCCCTGTATGGCTATTAGGCCCATTTGGCCTAATGTGTAATTCAAGTTTAATGTTTACTCCTAGTTTTCTATTTAGATGGTCTGTCCATTGTTGAAAGTGGATTATGAAAGTACCCTTGTGCTGTCTCTACTTCAGATCTCCCCAAATTGCCCTTTCATAATTAGGTGTTTCAACATTGAGCCCAAATATGTGTATAATTGTTATATATTCACAATGAGTTGGAGTTGGGTGGTTTTTACTCTTTTTACTCTTTGGGGGAAGCCTGTCACCCAGCTCCCAAATAAACACAGAGATACTTATTTCTTGTGAACGCCCTCCTGACCTTTGTTTGGCTTATTTCTAGCCATCTTTTCTTAACTTAAATTATACGGTCTACCTTTTGATTCAGGGCTTATCTTTCTCTATTCTATATACCTTTCTTTGCTTTTTACTCCATAACTGGCTATGTGGCTAGGTGGCTGGCCCCTAGCATCCTCCCTTTCTTGCTCTTCTTAAATCTTCTCTTCCCAGATTTTTTCTCCTATTCATTCTCCTCCTTTTTAACTATTGGCCGTTCAGCTCTTTATTGGACCAATCAGGTGTGTTAGACAAAGTAACACAGCTTTACAGAGTTAAACAAATGCCAACATAAAAGAATGCAACACATCTTTGCACCATTAAAAAAATATTCCACAGCATAAATGAATATAACACATTTTAAAATAATATTCCACAACAATGAGTTAATTATTTTATCATCCTTTAATACTCTACCTCCCCATTTTAGACAAGTTACTTATCTGGTGTGCCTGTAAGGCCATAATCCGGACCTAAGCACCAACACAGAGAATATACACACCTTACATTTTTCACTCATACTGTCCCTCCTTCCAGGTTAGAGAACCTAGAAAATGTCAGATTGAACTCTGACACTGTATCTCCTAAGAACTGCCACTGTGTACAGTTCACCTAACACATTAGGTTCCAATAGTTATCTTTACTGAACTTGAGCCAGCTAGTACCATAGAGCCATAGTGCTGTCTGGTCTTGCCCTTTTGAGTAATTCATCACTGTAGTCAGATACACAAATACAAAGTTCTAGAAGTAAGTAACAGAGCCATTTATCTCCCAAACTGCAACAAGCCCAAAGCATGACACTATCACACTTCTCCTGAAGCTATCTCATAATGTGAAAATCTAATTTAAAAAATTGGCAAAGCTTTGTCTGGTGTTCTCTCTCTTTTGCTGTTCCTCTGATCTTCCACCTCTCTCTCTCCTCTCTCTCTCTCTCTCTCTCTCTCTCTCTCTCTCTCTCTCTCTCTCTCTCTCTCTCTCTCTCTCTCCCATACTCCAACATATTCTATAGGTAGGAACATTAAAATCAAGTGACTGTCAGAAGTTCACAATCAAAGGTCCTGAGTAAGATGGGCAAGGTGGTGCATGCCATTAATCCCTGCACTCTGGAGGCAGAAGCGGACATGTCTGTAAGTTCAAGCCCAGCCCCAACTGCTGGGAGAGTTCTAGGACAGTCAGTGCTATGTAATGAGAACCTGCCTCAATAAGAAAATAATTTTGTGCATAATGTGCTACATACTGTCTGTAACTTTCCAGTCATATACCATGTAACTCAGTCTTTTCCCATCTAACATATAACATCTAATATGAATGATGACAAAATCTTTCACTTTTTCTCCCATAGCCAAGTCTTTTTAAATGCCAACTCACTGCATGGTAAGATCAAGATTTCACTAAATTTCAGAATATCAGAATAATCCACCATATATTTTGTAGATAAAGTCTCATTTCAAATGTAAAGGGTTACTTACCATTGGATAAAGATAGTATAGTTTTCCTTTTGGAGATTTTTGTTTAATGACAAACCTTATGACAAAGGACAATGGCTTTTTGTAAAGCATGTTTTTCTAATATATGATATTTTTATCCGGCTTCCTGTTTTGTCAAGAAGAGACTGCAGCTCAGAACCACAGTGTAATCGGTATTGTTTGATAGAATGAGGTAGGAGCATGCTCCAACATTACAAAAGATACCGACAGTTTATTAACAGAAATAAAAACAAGAGCACATGGGAGTGACTCCCTTGTTCTGCTCAGAAGTACCGTATAACACCACTGCAGTGGGAACATTTTCAGGTTCAAACAACAAAAAGTAGAAAGTAATCCAGAGTATTCAGAAAGAGGGTAACAAAGTGAAAAGGTCATTATAATGTAGGAGGAATCCTAGAAGGGATGATCCAAAGGAAGACAATAGAGACATTGTCCTTATTCATTCAATTCACTCATTCATTCATCCAGTTTTTTTTGAGTTTAGGTGCATGCATATATACGTGTGTGCGTGTGTGTGTGTGTGTGTGTGTGTGTGTGTGTGTGTGTGTGTCTGATATACATGTGTATGCTCATATGCACACACATGTGGAGGTCAGAAGAGAATGTTGACTGTTTTCCTGTATTACTCTATTACTCTACCTTATTTATTTATTTATTTATTTATTTATTTACTAATTTATTTATTTTTTAACCAAAGTATCTCTCTGAGCTTGTCTTCTTAGCTAGTCTGGCTGGCCAGCAAGCACCCAGGATCCATCCATCTCTGTCCTCACAGTGCTGGTGTTATAGGCAATCATGCTAAGGCTTTTATGTGGGTACCAAGGACTTGAATTCAGGACCTCCTATTTTCACAGCGAGTGCTCTTACCTGCTGAGCCTCCTTCATTCCACCACCCAGTTTGGTTTGTAAAGACAGGGCATCTCTATGTATCCCAGGGTGGCCTCAAAAGACCAATCCTACTGCTTTGCCTCCCGAGTGCTGGGTTTGTAAATGTGTGCCACCACGCTCAGTGAGGTCACTGTCCCTTTGTGTTCAGGGGGCTGTGTATACGGAAGAGAAGTTAGATTCATACTGAAAGTAACAATGTTAATAACTAAGTCAAACTGATGGAAAGATTTCACGTCAATGTGATCAAAATATTTTCTGGAAGTACATGCTATCCAAAATGGCACACAGGCTGCATGAGCCAGGAATGCTCCATCCTTTGAAATTAACTTCCTGCTTTTGAGGGTGAATAAAGTAATGGGATAGCCACTTTTCAAAAACGTATTAGAGGTATAAACTATAGTGTATTAATAGTCCAGAAAACTTTGAAGGTGTCTTAACTTGGATGTTTCAATTATTTCTAAATAATATCTAAAATGAAAAATGTTATTTTAAACTTAAAAAATTAAAAAAATAAATAAATACATCAGGACTCACCCAACATTGCCCAATAATACATCAAAATACATTTCTCTTCTAAAATGAAATGAATATATCAGGATACTCCTCAAAATTCCAGTTTACAACAAAATAACCCACAAAGCCCCACATTTTACATCACAACCCCCCCAAAACCTATATAAATGAATTTAAATGCATCCCAAGGAAAGTCCCTAAAAACACACCATACTAATAAATGCATACTATATATCATGCCTTTAATCCCAGGACTTGGGAGGCAGAGGCAGGCAGATCTCTGTGAGTTCAAGGCCAGCCTGGTCCACAAAGCGAGTTCCAGGAAAGGTGCAAAGCTACACAGAGAAACGCTATCTCAAAAAACCAAATATATATATATATATATATATATATATATATAATATCATAATATTAACAAATACATCAGAACACACCCACTAAAATATCCATATAAATTGTAACACTCGCCCCAGAAAAAAAATCATATTAATATAACAAGACACATGCTCCATCAAAAAAAAAAGCCCATGTTTATAAGGAAGTCGCACATATTTCAATAGTGTGGACCTGGTGAAATATCAGGGACTAGGACAATGAGATGAAGTAAATGTACTTTTTTACCTATGGCTTTCCCAAAAGACATTTACGAATCAATGCCAAGAATTAGTCAGCTTCATTCCAATTATTTTAGCTTACCAATAACAATAAAATGTACAACCTAATAATGTGAGATTCAACCTTGACAGTTAAGACAAAATCAAAGCCAATTCTTTCCAGAAGCTCCCCAAAGCTTATGGCTAGACATTGATTAAACACCAATAAGGTTGAAAAATTTACCACTCCTGTCCATTTAAGGACTACTCTGTTAGAAATTAATTCACTTTAATGAAAATATACCTATCTTATAATTCCCACCCATCTGCTCCAGTCCTGTCTTCTAGAGCTTTTCAAAGTATGTCCAAATGGGACTGTTCTGCAAACAATGAAGACAGCTAATGTTTCCATAGTCCATAATTTTAGTTCATCCATTCATTATTTATATATATATATTCTCCTTCATTGTACTGTCTGTCTCACACAGTGGCCATAAACAATCTGCCCTGCCCAGCCACAGGCACTCCTCCTTATAAAGAAAGGATTTTTGGAAGTATTTCAGAACAGACATAGTACCTTGATGAGGTCTTCTGAGCATGGAGTTGAGAAACTGTCTCAGTGTTCACCACAAGTACCATACCTCTGCTTATACAAGATTACTAAAAGTCTTGGCTTAAATTTATTTTCAACTCTGAAATTCCTCACACAACTAATATAAAGTTTCATTTAACCCACCAGTATGGTGATATTTTATTTGTACTGAAATGTGATTTTATTTGTATATTAATAAATAAAGTTGCCTGGGGGTCAGAGCTAATAGCAAGACATAGCAGAGCTGGGCATTCGTGGTGCACGCCTTTAATCCCAGCCCTTGGTAGGCAGAGCTAGGTAGATCTCTGTGTGTTCAGGGATACAGCCAGCATTGGAGACTCATGCTTTTAATCTTAATACCATAGAAGACCTGGAGGGCTGTACATACAGGCAGTAACGAGGCAGTCATGTGTTTGGTTTTACAACCAATGAGAAAGCAGAACAGAAAGTCTATATAAAGACAAACACACAGGAAGTAGGTCCCTTTCGGAGAGGTCTCTTGGCTAGCTGCAGCAGGCAGGTAAGGCTCTTAGCTCTGATCTCTTGGCTTTCTTCTTTGCATTGGTTCTGTGTTTCTTATTTAATAAGACATTTGGTTACATCTACACACCAGTCAGTGATCAAAACAAGGAGTTTCTAAATTGTGTCATGAGGAATCGATATGTTATTCTCAATAATAGGTCTATGATCAGCTAATAATATATGGAGAGTAAATACCACTATTCACATGTATAATTAGAAGCATGGAGGAAATGCTTCATTCAAGGTTAGTAAGTCAAGAAACAGAAATAAATGTAGAATTATTCAAACCAGTGTGTTACACTTCACAGAGCAGCAATGCCTTCTGTATGTTATCTACTACACCACAGTTGTTCACAAACATAATTATTGAGGTGGATTCATAGAATTATAATAAGAATAAGGTTAAACACATTCTCTGTTGCTTTATTTTCTCCAATATACACTTTGAAAACATGTAAACAAAAGTTTGGGGTTTATTTATTATTTTTAAGAACAAGATTTGTCTTATAACATTTAAAAGAAATTACCTTTAATTCAAAATAACAAGTAATTTTTCTCAAGTGTCTGAAATGATAGAAGTACCATTTTGTGTTAACTCTTGATTGTAAACAAAATAAGTGAAATTATGTAGATTAACTAAAATTAGGGACTATGGATTCAAAATCTATTAGCACAAACTTTAAAGTCATTTAAAATATTGAAAGTGATATAGTTTTCATCACCAGCTTTTCAGTTCCTTTTCTGAAAAGGAATTGACAGTTCCCTTAGAGTCATAAACCTGTGTCTGCAGATGAGATCCTCCATGGAAAAGACTTAATCTGACACCAAGAAATATGAAGTAGTTTCCTGAACTGAAGACCCTGAAGAATTTGACATACTTCATACCTGCTGATGGTCTTAGAAAATCCTATTTATTTTCTAAGCTCAGATACACTTAGGTGCACCTGGAATAGTTTCACTGCTGGAGCAATGGCTCAGTAGTTAAGAGCACTAATTGCTCTTCCAGAGTTCTTCCAGAGTTCCTGAGTTCAATTTCTAACAACCACATGATGGCTCACAACCATCTATAACAGGATCCAATGCCCTCTTCAAGCCTGCAGATGTACATGAAGACAGAGCACTCAGACACGTTAAAAATACATAGATAAATAAATTTTTTTGTTGTTTTTTTGTTTTTCGAGACAGGGTTTCTCTGTGTAGCTTTGCGCCTTTCCTGGAACTCACTTGGTAGCCCAGGCTGGTCTCGAACTCACACAGATCTGCCTGCCTCTGCCTCCCGAGTGCTGGGATTAAAGGCGTGCGCCACCACCGCCCGGCTAAGATAAATAAATTTTAAAAAATAAACAAGTAAATGTAAGTGTGAGCTGGGCATGATAGCACATGTCAATATTCCCAGCACTAGGAGAAGAGCCAATTGGATGTCTGTGAACTCAAGGCCAGTCTGTACTACATGTGAGTTCCAGACCAGCCAAGGGTACATAGTGAGATCCTGTCTCAAAAAGAAGGAAAGAAAGAAAGAAAGAAAGGAAGGAAGGAAGGAAGGAAGGAAGGAAGGAAGGAAGGAAGGAAGGAAGGAAGGAAGGAAGGAAAGAGAGAAAGAAAGAAAGAAAGAAAGAAAGAAAGAAAGAAAGAAAGAAAGAAAGAAAGAAAGAAAGAAAGAAAGAAAGAAAAAGAAAAAGAAAAATAGTTGCTGTGTTGTATATATGTGGGCTGCCAGCATCTCATGCCATTTAGTAGAGACAATAATCTCTCCAAATCTACTAAAAGCTCTCTGTCTACTCCTTGCACGTAGTTTTTAGGGGGAAAGGCACATGTCTGTCATACTGAATGTCTCCCAAGAATTGAGACAGCCTAGTTACGTATTACTAACCATCACACTTAGGGAAAAAGTTCTTACTTTGTAATACAACCAGCTAGAATGACATAGTCTCTCACCTTCCCTCTTAACGACATTTTCGGTGGTCTTCTAAAGGTCTGGCATTTTACCTTGTATCTTAGTATGTTCCCTCACTTTCTGTTCTCAGGAGCCCTATTTGGCTCTATCTGGCCTTGACTCACACTTCACAACCTGAAAATATTTTCTCCTATAAAATATTCATTAGATTGAGGAAGAAAAATTTCCCCTATGGTTTTCTTTCCCCAAAAACACTGAAGCAGAGAGCTGTCTTCTCTGGAAAATTTAATCACCTTCCTTTAGAGAGGAGCAGTTTGCAAAACCAAAGTGACCTACTTCCCCCAATTTACTGTGGAATGTTTTAAACATCATGGAAATAACAACGGACTTAAAATCAGAATGCATGACCTTGAATCCAGTAGCTTTCCTTTGCTTACTATAGACACATCAACTATCTAGTCTGGGTTTGGGTTTCATTTGCTTTGACATGTAACAGGGAAATTTACCTCAGTTACTGTGGTGATAAAATCAAATTATGTAAAAATAAGGTCTCTAACATAAAGCATCGTTAGAGATACAATTTTCCTGATTGAGGCTCTTGACCACCTAATTCCACAGAGTTCCAATGGTGTAGTAAAGTTCATTTAAAAGATTCAATATCTGGAGAAATAAAAGTCAATATGGTAACTGGCAATTGTAAAGTCTCTGCTGAGTATATTGAATATGTGCTACTTACAGCACTTTACATATAGAAAACTTAAAAGAAATTATCAGGGAAGTGTTATTTCCCAAAAAATATTTTTAAAAAGCTAAAAAATTTATTTTCAGAATTCCATATTTTATATTCCTTCAGTTAGAAACAGATTCAAAATCCTCAGGAATCAAAGGTAACAATTACAGAGTTTTACCTGTAAGGTACAGAGAGCCAGAATTTTATTAGAATTTTTTTTTCTTTTTTAACTTTTGTTCTCTCTCCACACCCCATAATTTCCTTACTGCTGACCCCTATCATCATTAGTCTTGATGGTTAGATAATGACATGAATCAGGTCTAGCTTTTGATGATGAGTTGGTAATATATTTTTAATGCAGATGTAGAATGTTCTTGATATCAAGAGATGCCTGCTTTATCTTTATTAAAGGAAAAACAGTTCCCTGCAATTACACCACTAAAGAGAACAGATAGGGGAAAACTGGGCAGCTGATTTATTCACTAAACTAACAAACTTGTTGTTTCAACAAGATGGTACTTATTATGAAGTTGTCTTTAGTATATATGGGTATTTATGTTATCATTTCAGTAACAGTATAAAGAAAAAAGTATTTTCCTTTGAAATATCTAGATAGAGCAATTCCTGTATCCAGAGCTATTAATTCTGGAGAAGCCATGGCTCTTAAGTGTGGCCAGTTTAATGAGGCTGAAAAGGGCACTAAGGACTTTCATGAGTAAAATTTAAATAATGGAGAGCACAGAAATCTTTTAGTGCACTTACGTATTTATAAAATGAATATATTGGCAGTAGAGATCCTTTCTCATTATTAATACAAACTGTTTTTCTCCTGTGGAATAAGTAATAAAGCTACTAAAGATTTAGAAGACTCTGAAATGCACACAGTGAATTGAATGCATAGTTGGGTCCAATCTTTAAAGACTATCTGAACTTTGCAAATATAAAGCCTAAAAAAGAGAGAGCAAGATACTGAAACCTAAAGGTGATGTGGAAAACAGATAGCTGTGAAATTGCCATCCAGTGTGCACTTTGTTTGTCATTATCCTGGTCTTTCTAGCTATCAGCATCTGTTGAGGGGACCCTAGTACATTAACATGGAGAAGAAAGTAAAATCATCATTATTCTACCTTAGCTGGAATTTTCCTTTAAATTTGAAAACATTTTTTTTTTTACTCTAAGAAAAGGCGATGCTGGCCGGGCGGTGGTGGCGCACGCCTTTAATCCCAGCACTCGGGAGGCAGAGGCAGGCGGATCTCTGTGAGTTCGAGGCCAGCCTGGGCTACCAAGTGAGTTCCAGGAAAGGCGCAAAGCTACACAGAGAAACCCTGTCTCGAAAAACAAAAAAAAAAAAAGAAAGAAAGAAAAAGAAAGGAAAGGTGATGCTACTTTTCTATTGACTATTAGTGGTTTATTTAATCACTCACCTATGGAGTTGTCCGGAGAAAACTCTGCAAGCTGTCAACGTGTCCACCTAACATCTGTCCACAATGTATGTTCATATTGTCTTGACGGATGCTTACCATATCCTCATCAAGTCTATGTGGTGACAGAGACAGGGCAAGATGGGTTCTGTAAAAACAGAAATTCTGTCACAGATGAAAAACACCAAGTTCAAGAAGTTTCCAACCAATCCTGCTATGCTGACTTGAAGCAACTATAGCCATTTAAGATCATCAGCCTATAGGTTCAGATCTACCTGGGGACTAAACCAAATTGCCTAACTATGTTCAGCAAAAGCTAAAACATATCCATTCCCTGGATGAAGTGTAAAATGCGTTTTTGTGTTCCACGTCTGGTACAGTACATTCAGACAATCCCCAAACAACCTTCATCAAAAAATTAAAAATAAGCTATTTACAGATTACTCAGCATATGGTGCACATCTCCACATCCTAGTCTTCTGAACATGAAGAGACTTTATTTACCTCTTTCTTACAATGGCACCACCTTCACAAATTTAACTGCCCTCCTTTTTTTTCTTTTTTACTTTTTTCATATTTTCTACAGTTGCCTCATGCATTTAGAGAAAATATCTCTTTCAGAAAACTTTGGTTTGGGATTTCTGCTTCTAGCATTTTTTATTTAGTAGCTATTAGACCAAACTGCCTGCAGATAACTGCCAAAACTGGGAGGGATAAGGAAAGTGCTTGAAGGCAGAGAAAGCTGGCCATCCACAGAATCTAATAAACAGTCAGCACAGGGAAGAAGAAGCTTTCGTTTTATGACAATAAGAAGAAAGTGTTTAAAAAATAAAAATATATAAAACATGAATAATAACTATATAAATACATCAAAATATAATCTTCTTGTGGAATGAACAACAAAATATTTGAATGAAATCAACTTATCAGATGGAATCTAGAACAAACTAGAGATGTCAATGGGAAAAAAAATCACTGGGCCCTAAAGATAAATCACTAAAAATGTACAATGTGAAGGATAGAAAAGAAAAACAAACAAAATCTTTTGAACAAAGTCAGTCTAGCCTGCGTGTAATGTGAGTCCCCCAAAGGAAACAAACAATGGTTGTAGCACCAATTCTAAGTAGTCTTAATAATAAGAACCTAGAGTCAGATAGCCAGGTAAATGCCAAAAGATCAGAAAAGCAGAGCAGCCAGCCACCACCTCTTACCTCACCAACTCCTCAGTCTGAAAGAGCCTGAGTTCCTGTTTCCTCCTGCATTATATTCCTTTCTCTGCCCAGCCCTATCACTTCCTGTCTCAACCTCCCTAGTCCTGAGATTAAAGGTGTGTGTGCCTCCCAAGTACTAAGAGCAAAAGCATGAGATCCCAAATGCTGGGATTAAAGGTGTGTGCCACCACTGCCTGGCCTCTATGGCTAACTAGTGGCTGGCATTGCCCTCTGATCTCCAGGCAAATTTTATTTGTTAGCGCATACACAAAACATCACCACCACCCTTTTTGTCTAAAATAAAAAAGAGAGTTATAACTAATATAAGAAAAACTATATAAATTACGTACATATTGTAATAAACAAAAACCTATTTCATTTTACCAGAGACATATGCTAGAGCGTTGTCAGTCTTAATTTGTACAGGTAGTCCCAAGATGGCCATAATTTCTAGCAAATGCGTGATTACAGAATCAGCCTTTTCAGAACTCAAAGCATTCACCCATTGAAATCCTGAATAGGTATTAATGGTGTGGTGTATGTGTTTTAATTTTCCAAATTCTACAAAATAAAACACATCCATCAGCCAGATTTTATTCCTTTGATTACCCTTTGTGTTACTTCCTGCAGGTAGTGGAGAACAAGTAGGACATTTCCTTATAATTTCCATAGCTTGTTACCAGGTTATAAAAAAGTACTTTTTGAAACCCTTACTATTGACATGATTTTTTATGCAATTCTAAGGACTCCAGCACATTTCCTATCAATAGTTGTTCAATCTCATCATTATCTTGTGCTAGAGGGCCTAGAAGACCTGTATGAGATCAGATGTGTGTTATATATAAGGGATGATTCCTATTCCTAATTATTTCTTGTCACTGAATAAATAACGAAGTTAATTCTGACTCATCAGGAATAAATTCAGCAGTTTCAATGTATAAAACAACTCTTTCTGCATACTGAGAGTCAGTAACTATATTTAAAGGTTCTATAATATCCATTAGTACCACCAGAACAGCATATACTTCTGACTGTTGGACAGAGTTCATAAGGGCTTATAGTCACTTTTCTTAAATTTCCTGATTTATAACCTGCCTTTTCTGATTTATTTATATCAATATAAAATGTAGGGCTCCAGAAATTGGTGTTCACCATGCAATATGAGGAAGAATCTAGTTAGTTCTCTTTATAAATTAAATTTTCTTGCTTTTGGGATATTTGTCGTCAACTTCTCCCAAGAAAATTACTGCAAGCTCTTTGCCAAGGTTTGCTTTCTGCCCATAATTTGTCAATTTTATCATTAGTAAAAGGTACTACAATTTCTGCTGGGTCTATTCTTGCTAATTGACAATTCTCCTTTTAGAATCAACTCAGAGACCTTTTCCACATGAGTTTTTAATTTTTTAATCTGTATATGTGGTAAAAAAAAAAAAAGATCCATTATAAGATAATATATTCCCTCTGCATTAGTATTTCTGTAGGAGAATGCTTACAGGGTAAAATAACCAGAATACAATCAAGCTCTGGATCCAAAAGATCCATATGCATATCCTTTTCTTTTCCACAAAAGCCAATTCTCTCTCAGCTTCAGCTGACAATTATCTTGGACTATTTAAGTCCTTATCACCATCAAAGGTTTTGAACAAATTAATCAGTCCTAGATTTTTCTGTTCCAATAGTGGGCCATAGATGGGAAATGTCTCCTAGCAATCTTTTAAAGTCATTAAGAGTCCACAATTGATTTCTCCTAATTTGCACCTTTTGAGTTCTAATATTTGTAGCTCTATTTTATATCCTAAATAATTAATAGAATCTCCTCTTTGTATTTTTTCTGGAGCAATTTGGAATTCCGAACAAGGCAAAAATTTCTTTACTTCTTCAAACATTCTTTCTACAGTGTCTACATTTGAATCAGCTAGTAAGATGCTGTCCATGTAATGGAAATTGCTTATGTATCATTTTCAATGGCTGTCATATAAAATATTAGCACAGGGTGAGGCTGTTCGACATTCCCTGTGGGAGAAACCTTCAAATGATATCTCTTAACAGGCTGAGAATTTTTATAAGTAGGCACCATGAAGGCAAATTTTTCTCTATCTCTTTCATGTAAAGGTATAGTGAAGAAGCAGTATTTTAAATATATAACTATAAGAGACCATTCTTTAGATAACAGAGAAGGCAAAGGAATTCCAGACTGTAGAGAGCTCATTATCTGAATCACCTTATTAACAGCTCTTAGATCTATCACCATTCTCCATATTCCAGATTTCTCTTTAATAACAAATACAGGAGAATTCTAAGAGCTGGTTGATTTTTTCAATATGTTGAGCACTTAACTGCTCATGTACTAGCAGCTCTAAGGCCTGAAATTTCTTTTATGTTAAAGGCAGTTGCTTATCCCATACAGGCTTATCTGTTAACCATTTTAAAGGTAGGGCTGTTGGTTTCTTTAAAAGATCAGCAGCTGTTGTGCTTTGTTCTTGTACAACATGAGTGGTCAGTGACTGTTCTTTATAACACCTTCTAATATTTTTCCCAGAAACATAAGTTAGCTTATGGCTTGTTTCTGAGATTAGAGGAATGTTAATCTGTATTCCATTGTTGTAACAATTCAAGTCCCCATAAATTCATTGCAAAGTTAGCCACATGTGGCTTTAATTTTCCTCTTTGTCCTTCTGGCCCTATACATTTGACCCATCTCACACACTGTTTTACCTGAGATGACATTCCAATCCCTAAAAGCTGAACATTAACCTCCTGAAGAGTCCAATTTGGATGCCAAGATTCTAGTGCAATTCGTTTTACCCTTGCACCTTTGTTTACAAGACCTTCAATGACGTCATTTATTCCTATTTTTAATTTTGGTCTTTGTTCATTTGTAGAAGTTTGCCAAAATATTTCCTTTATGATTTCTCCTGAATTTTTTGTCCTCTCTTCTGTAGCTGTTCTGTTATCCAGAGCAGTATGGTTTTTTTGTTTTTTGTTTTTTTTTTTGTTGTTTGTTTGTTTGTTTTTTGTTTTTTGTTTTTTTTTGTTTTTTTTTGTTTTTTTTGTTTGTTTGTTTGTTTTTGTTTTGTTTTTTTTTTTGCAATAGACATTAGGTTCTTTAATTGCTCTGGGTAGGAGTTTTCTCCATGATGACAGGAAATGACTGAACCGAATTTGATATGGGGGCCTGCAAGAGACCCCCCCCCAAGGTGTTTTTTCATGGCAAAGATTACTTTGTCTGACCTTTGTTGATCTACATTCATTAGTCCAATGCCTGCCTCCGCCATACCTTTTGCATAATCCAGAGGGGAGGGGCATTCTGTTGTGATTATTCTTAGGAAAAAAAAACATTGTTTCTAGGAATGCTCTGTTTATAGTCCCTTTGTAGGTGACCTTGTTTACCACAATTAAAATTTCCACATTTTGATTTTTCTTCAAACCTCTGGAAATCACCTCTCCTATCCAAGCATCACCATGGTTATAAGATTCAATATTGATTGTATCTCAGATCCATCCAAGGGTGCTGATCTTACCTTTAATGGCCTAATTACCCTTTTTTTATTGTGCATTAGCATTTTCAAAAGCCAGAGATTCAATTATCATTTGTCTAGCTTCTGAATTTGGTATCATTCTATTTACTGCTGAAGTCCATCTTTGTAAGAAATAAGTGAAGGTTTTTGGGGGGTCCGGTATAACTTTAGTAAATGACTCAATTTTCTTTCCTACTTCCTCAATTCTGTCCCAAGCATTCAAGGCTCCCATGTGGGCATAAAGCCATGGTATATTCAAAGAAGATTGCCTTTCTACATCAGCATAATCTTCCTCTCCAAGAAGTTGGTCTTGGGAGATTTCCATACCTCTAACCCTACTTCATTGTTCAATTGTCTTAGCCTCATATTTCTACCAGGTCCTCCACTGTAATTGAGGGCCAGCCTCCAAAAATGCTGTAACCAAACCTCTCCAGTCTTGAGGGACAATTCTATTACAAGTTGGCCAAGAGTTTAACATCAACTTCACATGCAGTGAATGGATGCCATATGAAACTATAGCTTCCTTGAATCTCAAATCTAACATTTACACAGGAGTCCATTCAGATCTTACACAGTCTGGGGAAAATGTATCATTTGGCAGTTCCTGTAAGGTTACTGAATGAATGAAGTTTGGCTGTTTGAAAGCTTTAGGCTGTTTCTCTGTAACCTTATAATTCAATGCTAAGATTGGCTCTCCTTTAAATTCTTCTGTCTGGGTCTGAATAACGCTATGATCTGTTTCAACAACTTTTTCTAAAACTTTTATATTGGTACTCATATTAACCAACTCTTTTAATTATAAAACACAATGATCAAACAAATAATATTTATAATTGACATTATATAAATCCCATCTAAATTCATTATCATCTTATTTAATTGCTCTACTTTCAAACCATTTAGCATATTATCAAAGAGAGACCTAACTCCCTCCATTGTAAAAATATTTCCCATTTTTTTTAATGTGGAAAAAAACTCTCTCTGTATTTTTTTAACTGATTCCACCTTTTAAGAAATCCCAATTGATTCACCAAATCTGCTGACAGTGACAGTCCAGACAACAGTGAAATTAGGAAGCTTCCTGGTGTCGCAGCAGCCAGAGGAGGGGGTCCAGTGAAAGCCACACCCACCAGGAGAGGGAAGAAGCCAAAGAGCTGGCTGTGTGCTTGGGGAATGTGAGAGAGCAGCTGACTCCTGTGGCTTTGGAGCCCTAAAGCCTGTGGAGTCTGCTGCAGAGAGGCTACAACAGAAAAAAACATCACAGACTCCCTCAGAGGGCTTGGGGAAGAAAAAGAAAATCTACCCAGGAAGGAGTGACCCTGGCTGTGTGTAGCTCTGGCCTATGCCAGTGGCTGCCCACGAAAGCAGCTTTTTCATGAATTCATGCCCCACGAGTTGAATGCCAGATATAGCATGAAGTCTAATTAGTCTTAATAGCAAGAACCTAGAGCCAGATAGGCAGGCAAATGCTGAACGATCAGAGGAGCCGAGCAGCCAGCCACCACCTCCTACCTCACCAACTCCTCAGTCTGAAAGAGCCTGAGTTCCTGTCTCCTCCTGCCTTATATTCCTTTCTCTGCCCAGCCATATCACTTTCTGTCTCAAACCACCTAGTGCTGAGATTAAAGGTGGGTGTGCCTCCCAAGTGCTAGGAACAAAGGCATGAGATCCCAAGTGCTGGGATTAAAGGTGTGTGCCACCACTGCCTGGCTTCTATGGCTATCTAGTGGCTGGCTTTGCCCTCTGATCTTCAGGCAAACTTTATTTGTTAGAGCATACACAAAATATCACCACAAATGGTAGCATTAAATATTTGAAATATAATTACTAAGACAACTTTCAGATTTAATGAAAGATATAATTTATAATTTTGACAAATGTGAGATTTACATCATCAAAATTATGAAATGAGAAGTCCCACATATTCTTCCTATAATGGACAATTCAGGTGAACAACACATGGAGCACTTTACTTCCTTTTATGAGAAATCCAGAAAGCAGTTGATAGGTTCTTATACTCCAAACAACTACAAAACCAGCCACATTGGCACTGGTAAGACAACTTGGAACACTGTCTGCATTCCTACTACAATATCACATAATCAAAAGGGATCCCTCCCCAGAGTCTAGCTTCTCTGTGACCAGCCAAGGAGTTGGAGTACACATGTGCCATCTTAACTTCTGTGGGGGATACATGTGGGACTGACTTCTAGTTTGCCATTCTCAGGGTACCAGGCTGGGACACAGACTAGTCTCTTGGGACCTACGAAATCAAAGATTCCAGTTCTAGCTTGTGCCTGGGTAGAAGAAGGCTGTACTAAACACTCGATGGACTGACTCTTCATGATATTATATAATGCTAAGGGAATAGTTATTGTCTCTTCTGTCTTGGAGCACAAATGAAACTTAACATGTACCAGACCACTGGCCCTCTAGAGAATGAAGTGTTATTTTGAATAAATGTGCTGGTACGTGCCTGGGGTTCTCCACTGAGCTTAACACATAAAAATTGTGTGTTTGTGTGTGTGTGTGTGTGTGTGTGTGTGTGTGTGTGTGTGTGTGTGTAGGGGGGGAGGGAATCAGAGGAAGGAGGGGCAGTTCATGGGAAGGGACTGGAAGGGAAGGGTGGGACTAGAAAAGAGACATAAGGAAATATGATGAACCTTAACTCCCAGCCTCCATGTAGAAATAGGAGATTGGAGACAATACACCCAATGCTCAGCTATGTGAACACTTACTCACTAGGATTTCTATCCTTCCAATCTTAGAACCTAGGCTGGAAAGGCTGACAATGTCAAGGTAGACACATATCCCCAGGTTGGGGAATCCACTCACATCTCTGTAACAAGAATCTTATGACCAGTATTTTTACTGGAATTTTAGGACTAGTGTAGAAGGTTATTAGCTTTAGAGAAACCCAGTGCTAAGAAGGCCATCTTGAGAGTTCGATTTCATAACAAGGTGGCAGACCTGAAAATCCTACTCCTGCCTGCAGATCTGGAAAGGGTCTTACTCCGTGAAAAGCTTGTCTACAGCCTCACTTGGCCTTCAACCTGCTATCAAAACCATCTGCCAAGGGACCTTGGAGGACTCACACTAGTGTCACAGCAGCCAGACCCGCTAACATTGTTCTTAGAAGTGGACCAAAAAATTCCCCCATCACTCCCTTCCAGCTCTCTCATCTGCCATCTCAAATCAGGAATGTCACACGAAGAGTTTGGCCATCTAGTTCCCCAACAGTTGTCTTGGGGACTTCAAACCTACAGTAAATATTAGAGGGTGCCCTTCTCTTGGCTCCAGCCCCCCTCTGCCATAGAGCCAGAACAATTCCAGCCATGAACACAATTCTCGGGAAATAAATCTATCGAAACACCTAGAGCAGGTGTGCCAGCTTCTGACACATGGCAGATTCTGCACAGACCCAGTTTTCAGTTGCATGCACTCTGGAGCAATGTCCCTATATAAGTGACTTGCTTGGCATTGCCCTGGCCAGCACAATAAAATCAGTTTTGCAAATAGCGGTCCCAAGTCAGACTTTGAAAAGCCCTGAAACTCTGTTTCAAGCCCTCTCCGGAACATTTTAAAAGTGAATTTGCCCCGTTAAAGTCCTTCAGGGAGTCAAGTTGTCTGAATTTCTGTGGTGACAATGACTACCCTTGTTCAGCAACAGATCCTCACATACATGTTGATCTCAGTATTGAGCCTACTTGGATGTTCACTAAGAATAGTTCCATCCTCCTGGGAAACCAGAGGCAAGGTACATACACCAAAAGCTCTCGGGCAGAGACTCAACTCAGTCCCACTGTTATTTTTGAAGTATTCCTACAAGTTGGCTGTAATCTTATAAAAGCCCTTTTAATCAAGAGGTCAGCATGACACATATCTCTATGTGAGATCTTGAAGATCTTTATCTCAGCTATTACCAGCCCAGCCCAGGACTACATCCACTGATGGAGTGGGAGACCTAGAGAAAGCAAACACTGTACTGAAGCTGTTAGCAGACTTAACTATCCCTGAGCATGAAGTAGATCTTCATTTCTGCACTATTTCAACAGACCAGGATCAGCAGTCAGTCCAGGTCCAACAAGGAACCACAGCATCCATATTTCCTACAGGCGTTGATAACAAGAATGCCAACTGTGGTGTGCTGTTAACATTTAGATTCACCTGTATGCTGTAGGTCCAACTATATCACCTAAAATCCTGTGGGTAGCCACATAAGACCAAAGATCTAGCCACAAAAAGACTTTAACTTGCCCAGACTGGTTTTTCAATACTGAAAGAGGATATCATGCCTGCAAATGACCAATTCAAGACTACCAGAAAAAGGAGAACTTAGAAAATGTGATGCCACCAGAACAAATCAACAAAGGTCTAATAATCATTCTCCAAAAAGGGGCCTGGATGGTGGACTAGTGGCTGAATCTTTGTGAGTCGGAGAAGGGAAGAGTCAAAATAAGAAAACACAGACTATAATTAAAAGAATTCCATAAATCTATGGAGGAAGTGGGAAAAAAACACATACACCACAGAGAAGCCAAATGGCCTCGGCTGTACAGTTCCCTGGTTGGGGTCGAGGTAGGGAAAGCAGAAGTGACTTCCTGGAGGTATTCCAAGTGGAAAATGAGCAGCCCGATTCTCCAGCAACCCCACAACCTTCACAAGCCTGAAATCTAGTTGTGGGTTTCAGTGAGAGAGTGATTTTGCCAGTGGACAGGTCAGTGGTGGAGAGAAATTCCATTTTGTCATGCTATATGAGAAAGGGCAGCAGCCAGCAGGACCTTAGAATACATTGTAAAGCCCTGAGCCACCATGGGTGTCTGAGATCAGGAAACAACCACAGGTCAGGGAGCCTCAATTTTGTTTGCCCAGAGATACGGCCGTGAGGAGCAATAAGGCCAGATGCTGAGAAACCAAATAGTATAAACAGCACAGAGAGAGACCTGTCCTCGATGGCCAAGAAAGATTCTTATCAAGTAAGAATAACCTCAAGGTTTAATAGCTTTTCATCTGTAATAATCTAAATGCTGTACCTGCTTCCCATCTCCCATTGCATTTGGGAAATACTGTCTCCAGCTAAGATATCTACCCTTAGGGGTATAACCCAAGAGGTCTCTGGCAGGTAGAAACCTGCCCAGCAGATAAAATACAAAAGGTGGAATGTGAGACAGCTCTGGGGAATGTGAGCTACTTGTCCAAGACAGACTCAGTACCTATAGAAAAGATGTGAGTACCTATGTTCATTAATCCTCACCCAGTCCATGCATAGAGCTGGGTGTCTCCAGTTAATCAAAGACCCAGAAATATCACAGTTCTTTTTTTCTTTTTTTAATTCTTATGTTTCCCATGTTTAGAAGAGTGTGTGTGTGTGTGTGTGTGTGTGTGTGTGTATACATATGTTCTTTTAGTAGATATTCTACTTCATCTAATTCCTCCACTCGGGGTTTTTGATGTTGTTGCTCGGGGATTTTGTGGTTGTTATCTCTTCGTTTTTGTTTTTCCATTCAGGGAAATACTTTTTCTTTTTTATCTTTTTTTCTTTTAATGAAATAGTATTTTTTCATACAAAATATTTTGATTATGGTTCTCCATCTCCTGCTCCTCTCAGTTCCTCCCAAACTCCCCATCCATTCACATTCACATTCATTCTGTTGTCTCTCCTTAGACAATGAATAGGTATCTATGGAATAGTAATAAAATAAAATGAATAAAAAACAAACAAATCAGAAGATGACAAAAACAACCGAACAAGAGAGAAAGAGCCAATGAAAAGGCACCAGAAATACATCTAGATACAGAGACACGCACGTTAACACACACAGGAATTTCCTAAAATTTCAAAACCCAAAGAACCTGTCAGATTTTAAAAAAAGGAAAAAGAAGAAAGTAAAAAGTCCTGATTAAATGCTATCCAAAAAAAAAGAACCTCCAAATTTACCATTGAGTTTCTCTGTGTTTGATGTCTACTGCTAAACATGGGTTCTACCCTTAAGAGTGGTTTGCTTCCCCAGTGAGACTCCTTCAGAAAAAACAAAATTTTCACTTGCGTGGTGCCAGTCTGTGAACTCATGCGTGTGCCGGCCCTGTTGTGTCTAGAGGCCTTAATTCCATGGTGTCCTCCATCCCCTCTGGCTCTTCCATTCTTTCTTCCTCCTCTTCTGCAGTCCCCTTAGCTGTGAGGGGGAAGGACTCAATTGAGACCCCTTTTAAGGCAGAATATTACATGTTTCTCACTCCCTGCATATTGTCTGTCTGTGGGTCTCTGTATTTGGTCCCATATGCTGCAGGAGGAAGCTTCTCTTATGATGGCTGAGGTTCCTCTTTTTCTTTTTGCCCTCTGTGTTTTAGCTGTGACCAATGAAAAATCAGCACCATGGAGGTGAGATGTTCAGTGCTTCATTGAGAAAACAAGAAAGTATTTCCTGAGTTAGCACACAGAAGCTGATAGAGCTGTGGACTAAGCTAAATTGTGGCTGCCAGGCTAAATTCAAACTTGAAGCCCAACTTGATGGTAAAGACATCTACATGATAGTAGTTTTAAAGTCCTGAAAGGTCATGAAAAACAGGCTAAGCACCATGTGGCAGTTTCAGTCTCTACAGAGAGGCTCTGAGGAGCTCTTAATGAAGGTGGTGCCTCAGTTGCAGTACAGTACACGCATTTTGGAGAAGTCAGTACCAAGAGATGTCTGTCACAGACAGCTGCAAGTGTGGAATGGAGCTCACTTAAGAAGGAAGCCATGTCTCCTACTACAGATGGCAGAGCTGGAAAGAAAAGGTTGCATAAGGCCTTTGGAGCCCACAATATTATGAGTGAATCTCAGATGTAGGACTTTGAAATGCAGAATTTTAGTTTATACTGATGGATTTTGGTTTTGCTTCTGTGTGATTGTTCTATATCTTGCTCTTCCTGTTTGGAATAAGTATGCTTAAGGATGTAACTAATTTTTTAGACCACAGTAAAGAGGCTTTGGACTTCTAAAGAAAATTTCAACTTGTAAAGTGTTGGAGTTGTTAAGACTTGGGAGTTGTACTGTAGTTTATACTATGAAAGAAAAATTAGTCTTTGGGACAAAGGGTGGAAAGTTATGACTTAAAGAGGCACATTGCATGTCAGGTTGACAAGGGACGGCTTGTGCTGCTTAGTTTTCACTGTCAACTGACACAGTCTAGAATCCCTGGTCTGAAAGCCTGAGGAGATTGAGTGGGTTGGCCCTATGGCCATGTCTATGGGGAATTATCATGATTGTTATTTGATTTGAGAAGTCCCAGCCTGTTATTGAAGGTAGCATTCTCTAGGCAGGTGGTCACGAACACTGTAATAAAGGAGAGAGCTACTGAGAGTAAACAGTGAGCAGGGATGTCTACATTCTCTCTTTGCTCTTGGCTATGGCTTTGGTGTCCCCAACCTCTTGAGTTCTTGCCCTGACTTCCCCAAGATGATGGCCTTTAATGTGGAGCCTGGAACCCCAAACCACACCAGGCATTTCTTCCCTAAGTTCCTTTTGGCCACAGTATTTGTCACAGCAACAAATTAAAACTAGACAGTACTCAGGCTGCAGAAGGAAAAACCGATACAGGTTTCCAGGATAGCACTAGACTGTAATACAATCTGGTAGATTATTTTAGTGTGTAAATTTTGCATTCAAGCACAGGTACCCAATATTCCTTCACACAGATGATCTTTCCCACAAGCCCTTTTTCTAAAAGCTATTAATTCAAACTCTTTTTCTCCTTTTCTATTTGAATAAATGGACAGGTAGATAAAAGACAGCTAGATGATCGCTATAGATTCATAGGGAGAAATTAATTTTCTATTCATAGCTTCCCAAATTAAGTGCTCAGTAACTTAAACTACAGGACACTGCATATGATTATGTCTGTGTATCACTAAGACATGAGGAGTCATATTTTATGTCTGAAATGGTATCTTATGTTTAAAAAGTGTTTAGCTTCATGAAGCATACAATAGATTTGTCTGTCACTTCCCAATGGTTTGTGTTTTGCTACATATTGTTTGTTAATTGTCTATCACTTGATATCACTACCTATAACACAACTTAGAAGAAACTATTATCCTTAGAATAGTCTCTACTTCGAATGTAATTCCTAAAAGTGTAACAGTGTGTAAGGAACAAGGACTGAATGTCACTTCATTTTACAAAACTTCTGGAAAAGGAAGGTGACAAGCAGCAACAAATTTCTTGAAGACAGCTCCTTCCAAAAGCAAAGTTTCTTCATTTATGTGTTTGCAGCGGCCACTCTCTGTGAAGCACGTATCTTTGTCCTCAGGACAGCCTTCAGAGATGATCCTGCTGTCTTTTGAAACACCCGCAGCCACAACCTGCCACTTGTGCTTTTTTCTTTTCAGCATCTTGTTGTCTTTTCTTTCGGCCTCCTCATTTGCTGCCTGCTGAGCAGAACACTTCCTGTTTGTTTCTTACGGCCTTTAACAGTATGTGAGCCCTGGCTGATTTATGATCGAGTTCAGTTCATATTACCAATCATATTATCACTATGATCCCCTCTAATATGTGTTCAACCTTAAGACAACCAGAAAACCACAAGCCCTCTTTCCCACATATTTTATAAATAATGGCCTTTGGGCTGATCCCTTCTGTGACCCAGCTTTCCACATCTAAGGCTTTCCAAATGTCAGGGCTTATGCTCAGATGTTCTCATATTTTCACCGTGTTCAACAGCTCTGTAATACAATGACCACTTTCTTCCCTTCTTAACATTTTATAAGACCTTACTCCTGTTTGTCCATAAGTATCCATCTACCACAATCCATTCTGTCAACATTTGGTATCATTCAAGTTTCATATGATTTTATATTACTGTTGTAGCTTATTATAATGTTCTTGTTATTGTCATCCAGAAACATATACTTAATCCTGACCAGCTTCACAAAATTATCATTGAGTTCCTTTAATATTTCCTTCCTTCAGGAAAACTATTTCTAATGGAATTCTAGATACAGTGTAGCTTGCAAACAGAGCAGATTTTTTAATCTCTAATGGGCATGAATGCTTACATTGGCACAATTTACAATAATCTAAGATTGTAAAGGGCTAAATATACTTCAGTGAGTTAATAGACAAACTGATACATCCATAAAAATATATGCTCATTAAGAAAAATAATTCTATATACAAATTGAACTTGCAATCATTTTATGAGTCTCAGAAGCTTGCACAACATATAGTTTTGTTAATATGATATTCTGGAGGAAAAAAACAAGGGATGAGAATAGAGAACAAATCATTAGTTACACAGGGGAAAAAGTCTGATGAAAAGATCAATGGGAAGAAATTCTACAGGATATTGCCATTGTTTAGTTTCAAGATGGAATAGTGTTAACAAAAATAATGTCAATCTTAAAAACGATAAAAACTTTAAGGTGAAACAGTGATTTGCTCTAATCTGTGAGACATTTGTATTAAGATAATTGAAATATGAAGGGAAACCAACTCATATGCTGTTCATTGTCATCACATAGATTTAAACCGCTCCACATGGTAGCCAATGAATTGCTCTCTACACCAGTTGAGCAATTTATGTATCTTTTATCTAAATCAAATAACCTGGTGGTAGCCATTCTTCTCATATTAATTATGAAATGTGGTTAATTTGGGATGGTATACATCATCCTCACTAATTTTTTTTCCTAAAGTCTTTGGACTTCCATCAGCCAAAACTATATATTCTTTACTAAGTTGTCTTGTTCAATCTACTTCAGCTGTATATACTATATTTAATGTATATATTCCAAAATTCAATATCTTTTTTATATTATTAATTTTCACTAAGTTAGAAAATACTAAATTCTTACTGTGTCTATCAAAACATCTAACAATGCTGAAGGAAATCTAAGATCTCTGTACCTGTTAACTATTTGGTAGTTTATTATAGATTTCTTTGGTCATTGGATAATTCAGGTTTTTAAGAGCCTTGTCCTGAAACTAGATCATCACTTAACTCATAGTATAGAAATATTAGAGGGCTCTTTCAGGTTCAATGGTTGTTTTGTTGTTATTGTTGATTGTTTGTCTCAGAGTTATTGCTGTTTTTCTGTGTCCTGATTATTTTAACTTAAATAGCTATCTCAGTTTTCCTATATACATTAGTGATTTTTCATTACTCTTATGTAGCAAGGAGGAGCAACACAGAAACTTAATTAATGGAATAGTGGTCAACTCTTACTTATAAACATTTATTTTGGTCAAATGTTTATAGAAATATGTAGGTATGTATCAGTAAATGAATACCTAATAATGTGTGGTGAGTTAACTGATTACTAGGTGTTGACAATCCAGGGTCTGAACTATTTGTCCATTTATTAGATATAACATCACTGTAGAGCATGATGAAACATAAAAGTAGTTATTACCAAGCAAAAAATATGCTGGAAAAGCCATTTTATTCTGATATGTTGCTGTAATGGCAATTTGTTTCCCCTCTCCAAGAAGTATGCAGAATTGAGCCTTCAAGAGAAGACTACTTACTAGGAGGTACGATAAAACCAACCCAGTGGATGAACAGACCACAGCTTAGAAGCAAAAGAAGTATGAAAATGTCAAACACTGTAGATGAATTTCTAAACAGTCTTATAAATAAGAAACACAGAACCAAATACAGGGGTAATAGACAAAGAGATCAGAGCAATAGACACAACTAGATTTCACTTACCATCTGCAGTAACTTCCCCAGAGAGAGTTTCTTCCTGTCTGATTTGCGTTTTTATTGCCTTTCTGTTCTGCCTTCTCATTGGCTCTAAACCCAGCCACATGACTTCCTCGTTACTGCCTATCTATACAGATCTCCGGGTCTCTATGGTTGGTACTGGGATTAAAGGCGTGTGTCACCACACTTGGCTATGTCCTTGACCACACAGAGACTCTGCCTGCCATGTTTTCGGATTAAGGGCCTGTGCTACCACCGACTGACTCTGCTTATGGCTCACTATGTGACCTCTGATCTCCAGGCAAACTTTATTTATTAACATGCAAATAAAATCACATTTCAACACAATTAAAATATCACCACAAAGCACCATCACTTCCACAGTTCATGGATCTAGTAAACAAATTTAAAGATGCTAAGTTGGCTAAAATACCAAGGAATATGCACATCTAGATTTAAAAATTATTGATTACCTCACAGAGAATTCAAGTACAAAAACAGATGAGGCAAAGTGTTATTTCAAGCTCAAGAAATTCAGCAATTTAGATAGGATAGTCTACAAAAACATAGAACATCAACAGGGAGGTGGGGTAGGGAAGGAAAATCTTGAAAATGAAAACACAATTAAATAACCAATGGAAACCACCTGACAAATTTGGGGACAAAAGACTATAGAAAATTGTAGCTGGGATTTTTTCTCTGGGTCCCGCCAAGCCCCAGCAGTCTGACAGCCCACTTATAAAATAAACACACAGATGCTTATATTATTTACAAACTGTATGGCCATGGCAGGCTTCTTGCTAACTGTTCTTATATCTTAAATTAACCCATTTCTATAAATCTATACCTTGACACGTGGTTCATGGCTTACCAGCATCTTCACATGTTGCTTGTCATAGCGGTGGCTGGCAGTGTCTCCCTCATTCAGTCTTCCACTTCCCAGAATTCTCCTCTCTCCTTGTCCTGCCTATACTTCCTGCCTGGCCACTGGCCAATCAGTGTTTTATTTATACAGAATGATATACACAGCAGAAAATTAAAGTCAATATGAAGGAATTATTACATTAAGATGCCAGTAAAGAAAATAAATAGCCATCAGGAACTCTGAGACATGATTATGTGGACAAACATGCTAATATTTGTCATGGAAGAGAAAATCAGGAAGCAAACTGAAGACACACAGGTACTATTCAATGAAATTATGTCAGAAATCTTCCCTAATCCTGGGAAAGTTATTAATATCTTAGTACAGGAGACATTTAGAATTGCAAATAGACATTAACAAAACAAAATCTCTCCAAGTCATACTCTAGTTAAAATTCCAGGAGTACAGAACAAAGAAGGAATGTTGCAAGTTGCAAGAGAGAAGCACCAAGTCCCTAACAAAGATAAAAACCAACTTGAGAAACAGTGCACTTCTCAGCAGAAATCCTAAAGGTCTGGAATCCATTCTCTGAAACATTTCTAGCCCTGAAACAAAGTAACTGTCAACCATGGTTACCATTTTTACAAATTGATTTTTTAGCTCAAGGAAGAACTAAAGTCAGTCCTTGACAATCAGAAACAAACAAACAAACAAAAATTTATGACCACTAAGCCAGTATTGCAAAAGATAGAGTAATAACACCAAGAACAAAAGAGGAAAGATATACACAATGAACACTTGGGAAAGAATAAATCATATTAAAATATGTAAGCAAATTACACAATAAACCATTATTAATTCAGTAAACAAGCAAAACTCTAAGCAGTAGAAGAAAGAATCATATAACCTTCAATAATCACTCTCAATATAATTACTCTTGATCTCCAATTAAAAAACACAGACCAGATGAATGGATAAACTTTTAATCCATCATGATCCAAATATTTACTTTCATCAAGAAACTCTCCTCCATGGCAAAAGACTACAGAGACTTAAAGTGAAAGGATGGGAACAGAATTGCAATGCAGCATGCAGCAGCTATACTTATATATGACGAAGTAAACTTCAAGCCAAAGTTAGACAAAAGGAGCAAGGTGGGCCACCATATATTAACAATGAAACAATGCAACATAAAATTACTATAATAATAAGTATATGATCCTGAATGCTACTGTGTCCAATTTTAATCAAGAAATACTACTAGACATAAATGAAGAGAATCAATACTCCCCAAATTAAATACTTCTAAAATGTACATAAGAAAAAAAAACCTCTACAATTAAACTTTAGAACATAAAAGAAAGAGTTTAAAAACAGTACTTAAAAGGAAAAGATATACTATGCTAATAGGTTGATGGAATTTATATTATGAAAATTGACTTATTATTAAAAAAAATCTATAGCTTCAATGCCCTATCAATAACCCAATAACATTCTTTTTAAAAATAGGTAGAGCATTCTTAAAATTTATAGGAAACCACAAAAGATCCTGAATACCCAAAGCAGTCCTGAAGAAAACGACCAGTGTTGGGAATAGCATAATACCTTTCTTAATACTACATTACAGAGACCTAGTAACAAAAACTGCATGGTGTAGACACATAAAACACAAGTGTAGAGCAGTAAAAGAGGGAAGGAGAGGATCCAGAAATAAGCCCACACAGCCACACTCATCTGATCCTGACAAAGATGCCAAAAACAAACAGCAGAGGAAAACTGGCTTTCCAATGATGCAGAGAAAACTGTTATCCCTTTCTAACAAATGAATATTGGATTCCTACCTCTCAGCCTACACAATAATCATCTCAACATGAATGGGAGGCCTACTGTAAGACTAAAAACTTTACACATACTAGAAGGAAACATAAAAAGCCCTTCTAGATACAGACACAGGCAAAGACTTTCTGAAAAGAACTTAAATATCTCAAGAAATAATATCAGGAATGAATGAATGCATAAATGGGGTTTCAGACATTGAAAAGTGTATGAACAGTGAAAGAAACTTCAGAGTGAAGAGACAACCTACAAATAGAAAGAAAAACACTGTAAGCTAGACTTCTGATGATATCCAGATTATATAAAGAACACATAAAGGAAAAATGAATAAATAATACAATCAACAAATGGACAAATGAATTCAATAGATATCTTTCAATAGAATGCAATACAAATGGCTGATAAATACATGAAAAAAAATGATGTTTTTAGTCACAGTGGAAATTCAAACAAAAACCACATAGAGATCCCATCTTACTGTACCCTGCCCCCACAAAAAGATAAGCAAAACAAAAGAGAGATGCTCGTGAGGATCTCAGGAAAAGTGAACACTTACACACTGGTGGGAGTGTAGTTTAGTGCAGACACTATGGAAATCAGTATGGAGCCCCTCAAAAATTAACTGTAGAACTGCCAAATGGTCCGTCTCTACCACTGGTAGGTATGTGCTGAAATAATCACAGTCAACATACAAAGTATGTATCTCTCTAGCCACTCTTCTTACTATCCATCGCAGCCAATATGTGGCATCAACTGAGGTGTCCTCCAAAGGGTAAATGGCTAAAGAAACAGTGGGATGTATACGCAGAATTATCCAGTCATAATCCAGCTGTACAAACAGGAGAACTTGAGTCCAGTGCCCAGAACCCATTGAAGAACTGACTGTGGAAGCTGGCCTGTAATCTAGTTCTGGAGAGGCAGAGACAGGAGGGTGTCTGGGGCTTGCTGGCTAGCCTGTCTAGCTGAGTCAATGAGCTTCAGAGTCAGTGAGAGATTCTGTCCTAAAAAAGAAAATGAAGAGTAATAGAGGAAGAGGCTTGACATTAACATCTGACCTCCACATTCTTGTTCACACACATAGCTCATGAATATACACACATATTATATACACATGTGCACACACACACAAAGGAACAAAGTCTTGGCATTTGTGAGAAAACGTATAGAACTGGAGATTATCATATTAACTAAGCTCTGCTTCCAAGAGTCAAATACAACATTGTTTGCATTAGATGAAGATGATTTTTAAAAGATGTGGAAATAGGATAAGGACTATTGGGGGAAAGAAGAAGAAGGGGTCAGACAGGTAGTAGAAGGTAAATGTGCTCAAAGTACATTATATGCATGCGTAAAAAGGTCACAGTGAAACCCACTATTTTTCATTATAAATGTACAGTAATAAAATGGGGAAAATTAGCCTGTGGCTAATAGTTTCAACTGAACTCTATGTCATATTAAAAGTAGAATTTGCAGGTAGAATTAAAAACTTAGGAAATGCCCTAATATAGTAAATGTTAATAATGTGGCTTTTTAATTCAAATTAACCAAAGGTAAACAGTTTGAAAATCCATTTCTCTATCCATGCTAACCACATGAATCCAAATGTAGGATACTTCCATCATTACAGGAAGTTCTATTGGAGTGCTGGACAAGGGTGACCCTGACAATGTATAAATGAATGTACTCTTCTTTCTAGTAAATCTATAACTTAATTAAGAAATTGCTTACTTTTGGATAGCTATTCAAATGATTTTACTAAGTAATAATTATAACTAAATATTTATATAAGTAGCTAAAACCAAAATCGACCTCTACAGTTTTTTCATCACATATTGAATAGCTCATGACTAAAAATTTTTCAAGGAAATCCATTTAAAACTCAAGAGTTTCCAATACTTTTCTTTATTTCACTGATTTAGTTGTGCATGTGTATGTATGTGTGTGTGTGTGTGTGTGTGTGTGTGTGTGTGTGTGTGTGTGTGTGTGTGTGTGTGTCTACAGTGTGGCATGCATGTAGAGATCTGAAAACACCTTACAGGAGTCAGTCCTCTTCTACTGTGTGGGCTCCCGAGACTGAAGCCAGGGAATCATCTTTATGGACAGTGCTCACCCAGTGAGCCATCTCTGCTCCCTAAAGCTTCCAGTACTTTTCTAAGATACTTTTACTGCAGTTTAATTATACAAAATGTTCCTTCTTCATGCATACTTGATAAACAATATTATGATCAAAACTGCCCTGTTCTACATAAATAAAGACAAACTACTAGAGAAGTCATACTGTTTTCCAGTTAGGAAGAATAACTTGCTTTTCCTAGATTTCTTTTGTATGGTAAATTGTCTTTTATTTCTTTGTTTTTCAGTTTTGTGTGCTAGAATTTGAATCCATGGCTTGAACTAGCTGGACAAGTGCTATAGGAACAGAGTCAATCCCTACCTCTACCCTTCTTTCATATGTTGATTTTTCCATGTCAAGAACTGAGACAAAAATACACACAGGCATGCACACAATTATGTACACACACATATGAAGTTTTTATTTGAATATTGAGAAGTGATGCATCATCTTGTATTTTTTGGTAATTCAAATAGAGTTGAACTGGAAAATCCATTTCAACTCTATATAAATAATGCAACTATTAATCAGATTGATTTCCCCAATGAAAAGTAATTTTCAAAGCTATTTTCAAGATGTGAAGTTCTAAATCTAGTTCAACCTCTTCAAGAAAATGTGTTTTATGAACTTTTAGAAGGTTTAAAGCATTACCTAACCTAGATGTAAGTATTTATGAATGTAGTCCATCATCTATCCATTGAAGTAAATCTTACAGGCATTCTACCTAAGATTACATTAGTAATTAAAGGGTACACACGTCCTTGAATCTTACAGTGTTCATTTTTATATGCTATCTAAAATCCTATGTTTCATTTCAGTGTAAAAAAAATTAACCTTTCCAGCTACAACACAAAATAATGAGTTTTACTGTAGTAGCGCTACAAAGTGGATAAATGTTAAGGTAGATGATCATGATGGGAAGTATAAAGTGCATCATGTTAATGAAAATTATAAAGCCCCCTTTTCAGCTATAACAAGACAGATATGGCATTCCAAATGACTTGTGGGTATTTTTTTAAATCATTCTGGGATTTTTTTATTTATTCCAAATGTAAGTTTTGACAAAGCTATACTATTTTTCCAATTGAGGGTGATAATTAGACAAAGAACATGAAGGTTTAGTCTGTGATTATGAAGCAAAGGTTGGGTGTTGCTAATCACAAACTTTAGAACAAAGAAGGTATGTTATTCCAAGTCTGCAAATGGATTCTAAAGTAATTTTTTATAATTGTTCATCTTTTCTAAATTCAATAATCTCAAATAACAAAAATTTCCATGGATGTGTATATTGTGCTTATTTTTATCTATTATTTGTTCCAATTATGTTCTCTCATAATTCTGTGTACATGCATATGTGTGTATGTGTGCATGGATATGTGGAAGACAGATACTGATGTTAGCTATTTTCTCTCTCAGTGTTCCCCTTGTTTTCTGAGACGGTCTCTCACTGAACCTTGAGCTCATCATTTTGGCTCATCTGGCTGTAATGAACTCTAAGGACCTTCCTATCTCTGTCTCCCCAGAACTGGGGTTAGAAAGGCACACCACTGTGCCTAGCTTTTTACATGGGTTCCAGGGCTCTGACCTCTACTTCTCATGCTTGTGTGGTGGGCACTTTACTGACTGGTGATTGCTCCAGCTCCATGAAGAATCACCTTTATAATTAATTCTAGAGCATAAACTATCTTACATCATCAAAAATAGTCAATTGTTCATTGTACACATACATTTACAGAAGGGTTTCTTTGATTTGTTTGTTTCTTTTAGATGACTTCTTAGTAATAATACTACCAGTAATAAAATCATAATGGTATTATTATTGTAGTTCTATATTGACTGTGTTCTGGTCTTATGAGCAGCTCCTTGGAGTCAGTAGCCCTAATTAGGAAAGTTCAAATCCTAATAGCTCCAAGTCCTGTAGGTCACCAAGAAACTCTTTTTCCTCAGAGTCCTAATGTTCTTCTTTACCCTAATCTCACTGTAATAGGATGTTTTCAAAACATATAGCTCACTATAAATATCTATCTACATTTCTAAGGCATGCTGTTTTCATGTGATCCAAATATGGCTTGTTCATTATAGAGATTATATTGCTTCACATAGAACAAACAAAAATACTTAGCATCATACTTCTGAGGAATGCCTGACTAAACACTGAAATAATGGTACAGAGCCAGTTAAAGAAGGAAAGTATAAATAAATAATGAATGAACACAATAACAAGACTCCAATTTTATGACTAACATAATTTAGTGTTCTAAAGAGCTCTGAATACAAGGGAAAATATCTGTGGTCATCCATTTGTGAGGTCAAAATACAACACCCTGTAACCTCTTATCTCAAATTTGCTTAATTACCTGAAAAAACATGGCTCATTTTGGGATTTCATTTCCTTCTATTTCAAATTAAATGAAATTGAAATTTTTCCTATGGAGATACCTGAGAAATGATACAAGTTCATGATTAGGAAGAATAAAAGTAGAACATATTCAAGGGTTTTTACCACCTGGTCTCAACGTAACTCCTAATTATTTTCCATTAGTGCCCAATCTATGCTGTAGTAAATTGTGACTCATTCTCTCAAAGTGACCCGTGGCTGTGTTTTAAATACCTTCTTTTTCTACGTACTTTTGTAAGCCTCTTCATCTGTAAAATAATCAACCCAACTTGTTTATTGTGAGCATTGTATAATATAATAATAATATATAAGTATATATAATGTATACAAATTGGTGAGCACAGTAGTAGGAATGTAGAAGTAACTCTATAAGGCAGTAAACAGTCACCACCACTATTATTATTGTTGGTTTGGTTTATTTTGCTATATAGTACCTTGAGTGTTCATAAAACCTTCCTTATTACCAGGAAGAAAAAGATCTTCTCTGATTTTAGTGAAGACATTAGTCCCATCCCACAAAGCCAGACACTTCCTTATTTTTAGTTTTAAAAAAATCATGAGTGCAGATTTCATTCAAGTTATTACAAAATGTAATCCATGGGTATAGCAGAATATGATTAGGAATCATTATATTGAAAATTTTTATCCTAAGTCTCAGGGCTATCCAGCCTCTGGTTCCTGGTCATCCAAGTAGTGTAGGGCATAGGCTCCTTCTCATGGCATAAGCCTCAAATTAGACTAGTCATTGGTTGGCCACTCCCACAAATTCTCTGCCTCCATTGCCCCAGCACATCTTGCAGGAAGGATAGATTGTAGGTAGGTTTTGTGGCTGGGCTGGTGCCCAAGTCTCACCCCTGGAAGTCTTGCCAGGTACAGAGGATGGCTGGTTCAGGCTCTGGATCCTCGATTACTGATTATTAGGAGTCTTCACTAGGGTCACCCTCATAGAACCCTGGGAGTTTCTACTGCACTGTTTCCCCACTGCCCCCCAAAATGCCCTTCAATTCCAGTCTCCATTCCCTGTACATCTCTTAGACCAGCAGTAGGTGGTCAACAGAATGCAAACTCAATAGTGTCTTTGAAGGTTACTTGTCTCACAATATTGTGTCAAGGTTTTTCTTTTTTCTTTTATTATTTTAATTGTATTTTATTTTGTTTATATTTTTTTCTCTCTTATTACCTTACAGGTCCTTTGCATATATATTATGGCCTCCAGTTTAGTGTACAAATGAATCTCTGTTTCTTGTGCCTCCTCTTGGGCTCTTATTTCTGTTTGTTTGTTTGTTTGTTTGTTTGTTTGTTTGTTTGTTTTGTCAAATTCCAATGTGTTAGTTCTTGTTTTACCTTATCATATTATATTCTATTATTATCCTTTAGAAGCATGTTTGTTTTTGAAAGAGAGACAGAAAAGGGATAAATCTGGAGGGGAGGGGAAGTAGAGAGGAACTAGAAAGAGCAGTAGAAAGGGAAACCATAATCAGGATATATAATATAAGAAAAATACATATTTTCAATAAGAGGAAAAGGAGGGACAGAAAAAGTATAGATCTCTTTATGCAATACAAAATACAATCTCGTCATTTTTAAAACCACAGAGAGGGAGAGTAAGATCCATAAAAGGTGAAAATAGTGGGTAAATATAGAAACTTAAGTGCCACATACACTTCCAGAACAGTATTTTTCCACCAAAATTTCCCACTTCATATGTCACACATCTTCATTATTAAACAAAAATCATCATACCATCGACTTAGGATCTCCAATGTAATCCTTCTACATCATCACATCCTCATCGTAAAAGGGTTGAAGAACCACATAGAGCTGTTCAAAAATAAATTCTCAATACATACATTCAAAATATTGAGCATAGTCTAATTCAATACTTGCCTTCTCTCCATATTGCTGCTGCTGGTGGGGGACAGTGTCAATTCATCTACTCTCATGGCCTCAGGACCAACTCTCCCACCCATGACAGATGGTGAGGGGCAGAGGAGGGGGGAGGTCATCTCTCCCTTGTCCACTCCACCCTATAACAGATGAAGGATGAGGCCAGATTCCCCATGCGTCAACTGGATCATCTGTGCCTCCGTCAATGGGGTCAGCTCTACTATACTGCCCAGACTAGGTTCAGGGCCCAGATTTGGAAAACAATGTGGCCTTCATTGGCAATGCCGGCCAAGACATCAGCACAGACTCAGGCTGCAGTTGGACTACGGACCCAGACATGATCTTTGGCAGCAGTCCAGGCCAGGATGACATCATGGCCCTACTTGGCATTGCAGATCACCCAGATTGGCACAGCCCAAGTGCCATGGGCTCCCAAATGCCAACATGTCCCCAGGTGGCAGTGCAGACCCAGGGTTTCTGTTCAGCTTTGATGATAACAGTATACACGGACATGGACACAGACCCTGGTTGAGGTAGGGCCACAGACACACACATGGCTTGTGTCCACAGTTCAGGACTGGACAACATTATGGCCCCAAGTGGAAGTATGGACCACCCATGTCTGTATGGCCCCAGCAGCAGCTAAACCCTCTAAAAGCTTAACCCTCTTAAATCAACATGGCCTCAGGTGTTGGCCCAGATTGCAGGCCTCAGCACAGCCCTCTGTGTCAACAGGAGCCATGGACATCAACTCAGAGCCCAGCCCAAGCAGGACCATGGACCCAGACATGGCCCCTGGCAGCAGTCTACTCTAAACCATGGTCCTGGGTGGGGGCCAGGAATCCTGGATTGGCATGGCCACTATAGAGGCACATCCCTTGAACATCAATTTGGTCACAGGTGGTGGCCCAGACTCCAGGTGTCCATAGGGGCCTCAGTGGTAACAAGAGCCACAGACATCAACATAGACCCCCTCAGCTACATCAGAGTCAAGAACCAAGACATGGCCCTTGGTAGCAGCTCAGACCCTGACATCTGGCCATGGCTAGCTGTAGGTCATCTACCTCAGTCCCTTCCTCCCTGCCCTCACCTCTTCAGATCTACCTCTCTTTCCAGCACATGAATCATTCTGTCTCTCTCTCTCTCCCATTTCACTACCTTGTACTCACTGTAATGCTGAGGGACTGGATGAGGTCTTGGGTCCCCCCAAAGTTGTCTCGAGACAACTCCAAGTCTAGAGACCTGGGGAGGAACTGTGCTTGTCCTCTGGAGTTCACCAGGCCTAGAAACCTACATTTACTTTAAATAACATTAAATAACATTAAATAACATTAATAAACATGAAATTAGATGCAAAATGCAAAAGATGAAAGAAAGTGGAATGCAGAAGACGTTGAGGTCATTGAGCCTTTTATTTTTTACTTATTTTTAGTAGACAATGTGGCAAAGGGCTGTAGGGGGATTTGAAACAGTTACCTTTTAGCCACAACATAATTTGTTTTTAAATTAGCTTAGCTCATTGCAAGGGGACAAAAAAAAATGATAACTGAAAATTTTCCTGAATAAGTTGGGAGTGAGGTTCTCTATTTGGAGTTGTCATTCTCAAGTTAGGGTGAGCTTTTATACAGGAAATCTCCCATCTTGGAATTGTTTCCATGCAAATGAGGCCTGTGTTTGATCCTGAGTGAAGACTATTTACAGAGCAGGAATTCTGTGCCACCATTGAGTTATGGCACTAAGCCTTTTGTAGTTTCCACACAAGGGAGCCCAGTTTTGCTGTCCAAAGATCCTTTCTGGACCAGGCTTCCCTTTCTGATCTCTCAGTCATGGCCTCCACAATGACTGTATATAGGTATTGTAGGTTCTGCCTGTAGTTCTGGCCGTGGGTGTCCCAGGATAGCTTTGAATATGACCCAACATGTTTGTAGATTACAACAGCATGCCAGAATATCAGTTTGGATAGCTATGCAAGGAGAATCTTCTGTATGTCTTTGTTGTCGAAACATTTTTATCAACCACATTGCAGGCATTTAGGTCCTATGAGCTGTTACATGGAAAGCACTTAAAGGAAGGCATTCCTACAGCAGTAGAGGAGTCTCAGCTTCAGTCCATCTAATGGTCCTTGTCTTCTACATATTTAGTTGTTTCTAAATTTGCTGTGTCAAGTTGCTTCGGAAGCTACCCATAAAAACCAATAGCTCATCTGGCTACTCTGGTTGCTGTTGGGCAATGTGTGTTTCCTCTGGTAAACTTTGAACTCACCAGCTCATTTTCCTCTGTATTCAGTTGGGTACTGGGATGAAAAATGAACCATTGTCACCTGTAACTTGCCATTTAATTCTTATAAGCTTGACAGTTAACAAATAGAATTTTGTTTTGTCTGAAAGGAAACATCAAATGTTTAAGAGAAAACAATGACTTAGAACAATAGAGTCTTGGTGTATGAGATTCAGTTCCACATGCATGTCAGCTCCTCACCAAACAGGTAATGGAGACATCGGAGAAGGTGTGAGCCCAGAGACATCCACATGGCATTTTCAACCATCAGCAAACAGTATTTCTTCATTAGACTCGAACTATCAATTTTACTTTAAATTCAGGACTCTTTCTCTGTGTTCTTCTTCTGATCCAGGAAGTAAAGATAGTTAGAATATCCTCATTTGACCAAAATAAGGTGATCAAAGAAATAAAAATTACATTTTCTGCCTGTCAAAAAATAAAAAGGAGTGTGATGATTGATAATAAGAAAAAAAAAAGACAGACAGGAATTACTTACCTCTATGTGGCACCATGAACAAAAGAGTCTTATGATGAGGATCTGCAGGGATTTTTTTTCTGGCATGAAAACAGCAGGACAAGAGCTTGCCATGGAGATGGGAATGCATGGTTTTGCAACAGGGAAGGAGAAACGTGGCTTCCCTGAACAGTACTTACGCCAAAACACAAAGCAGTCCCTCAACCCTCAAGGTGAGAAAAATTAAACAAAACTCTGTTCTAAACAGTACAGGCAGAAATAACCTCAGAGGTTTGTGTAACTAAAAGAAAATTATAAGCACAGTAATTTTAATGTTTTTTTTTCATTCCTAACTAGTACAGAAAACATATGTGTTTAAAGAATAAATGTTACTTATTATGATTCTATGCCTAAAATGCTTATTAAATTACAATTACAGTTGTTCTTTAATTTGAAGAAAACCTTACTAATTCCTCCTTAAATTAAAAAAAGTCTATTGAAAGATTATAAATTTAATTACTCCAGGTATGAAATCATTTCATAACTAAGGGATAGAAAGGTGTGAAAGAAGCATACTAAATATATATAACCTAAAAATAAACAGAAAATTAAATGAAAATATAAACTTAAAGTGATTAATTTCAGAGAATAGTACAAATTATGCTATGGTCCAAATGACACAGTCTTTACTAATATTTTCCAGGTGTTGTAAACTGAAAATAGATTTTTTTTCTAGAATACAGGGAAGATAAAAACGTATTTTAAATACTCACTGTTACACAACATTTCCTAATACTCATTCAACTACCTAACTAGGGATTTACCAAATCTGAAAAACTGACTGGCAGACATAATAGAACATTTGCTCACATAAAGGCAGGCTTTCTGAAATTCAACATACCAAAAGTATACAGTCAGAACAGAGATAAAATTTTAGAAGTTATAAAGAAATTTAATTAAACACAAACATGAAACTTCAATGACCACATCCAGTGACTGGAAAGCCTGCAGACCTAATTTATAGGATAAAGCACTCTATTTAGTTAGCCAGTGAGGCTTGCTTATGTTACCTGTCTTCCAAATCAGTTGAACTTTGTGTCTTACAACTCTCACACACACTTCACCAAACTCCATATGTTCATGTCCACCTTCCAATTCTTATACTTACATCTCAAAGAGCAGTTTTCCTCTCATTTTGCATTAGGACAGTCTACATTTCACCAAAAGCTGAAGAGCCATTAGTCCATAGTAGAAAGACCTACTCCAATCCTGGGAAGATTATGCAGTTTGTATAGTCCCTACCATCCAACCTCAGCACCCATGCAAGGTACCCAGGTACAGAAACACAGGCCTGTAATCCCAGCCTGGAGAAACAGAGACAGGAAGATCCTTGAGGCTTGCTGGCCAACCAGTCCAGCTGAATTGTGAGCATCAAATTCGGGGAGAGATCCTGGCTCAGATAATAAGGTCACGAGGAAAAACATTCAACATCTAACCTTCAGCTGAGACACCCGGGTACCAATGCATCCATGAACTTATATGTGCATATGCACAAAGACATGCACATACATACACAAAAGCTACAGCCACGTTTTTCAAAATGATCACAAAAATATTTTGTAGCATGTAGCAGGCCAAAGAAACAACATTTTCCTAACAGAGGAAATTTAAGTAAAAGTATATAAGATCTAAAAGTGTTAGAAGAAAGTTCATTTATTTGTTTGTTTTTGTTTTTGTTTTCAGTATATCCAGACCACTGTTTCCCTTCCATCCACTCTTCCCAGTCTTCATCCCCCCACCCCCACCCCCAGATCCACTCCTCCTTTGTTTTCCTTCATAAAAGAGCAGGTCTCCCAGGGATATCAACAGAATACAGCTTAATAGGTTACAATAAGACTAGGCAGGCACAAACCCTCATATCAAGGCTGGACAAGGCAACTCTTAAGAATAAATGGGTCTCAAGAGCAGGTGAAAGAGTCAGAGACACCCCACTCCCACTATTAGGAGTCCCACAAGAACACCAAGCTAACAACCATAACATATTCGAAGGGCCTAACACAAACCCGTACAGGCTCCCGTGACTGCTCCTTCAGGCTCTGAGAGCCCCCTGGGATCGCTGCTTTGTTGATGTCTATTGACTGTGTACTCCTGGTGTTCCCCACCCTTCTGGCTCCTATGATTCTCCTCCCTCCTTCCAGGTGGTTCCCTGAGCTCCAAGTGGATGGACTTGATGAAAATCTCCACTTTTGGCTCTCTGTCTAATGTTTAGCTGTGAGTCTCTGCATCTGTTCCCATCAGCTGCCAGGGGAAGTGTTTCTGATGATGGCTGAACAAGGCATCAATCTAGAAGTATAGCAGGATATCATTGGGAATCATTTTACTGATTTTTTTTTCTATCTTAGGTCTCTGGGCTAACCAGCCTCCAGTTCCTGGTCATCAAGGCAGTGTAAAGCACACTTCCTCTCATGGTGCGGGCCTCAAATGAGACTAGTGGTTCACTGGTTGGCCACTCCCACAAGTTCTGTGCCTGTCCATTGCCCCAGCACATCTAGCAGGCAAGATTATAGGTTGAAGGTTTTGTGGCTGGGTTGGTCCAAGTCTCACCTGTGGAAGCCTTGCCAGCTTACAGAAGATGGCTGATTCAGGCTTCATATATTCCATTACTAGGAGTTCTCCCTAGAGTCATCCTCAAAGAATCCTGGGAGTTTCTATTGCACTAGGTTTCCATATCACCTCACAAAATGCTCTCCAAGTCTCTCCCTTCCTTCCTCCCCCAACAAAGGCCCCACCATCTGATTAGCACAGTAGGCAGCATGTCAGTCTTGGGATCTGAGAAGAAAGTTTTATTCACATGGAATTCAGGTTTTTAAATTTCATTTTGAAATCTTTCTTCTCCCTGCCTTCTAATTCATTACATTTATAAATTATGTTATACATTCTTCCTATAGAAGCCCTTTATTTGTCTGTTTTCCTTGTCTTTGATATTTATTTCTGTCTTCCACAGTGCACACAGAATCAAATATTCTAACAAAACTAGGCTTCATATTCCTCTACATTCCCACTTGATTCTGCATTTACAATCTTCATTGGTTTCTCCATTATATCCTTGAGCCAAGCAATCAAATCCCAGACATAACAGCTGTGGCCTTGTATCCTCTGGTCCAGCTGAAGTAGCAAATCTCACAGCATCCACAGGCTCATATCCACATTCCACCAGGCAACCTACCCTGCTCAGAAACACTGGGCCCTTCTGTGGATTCAGAGTTCTCTGTCCCTGTAAGTTCTAATCCTACAAAATAGTATCTTGTTACCCTTCAAGACTACCTCACAAAATTGTGCACTTGGACCTGATTTTACCTTTTACAGGCCTTCTTATGACAGTGTATTGCCAAATTTTAAGTGCAAGCAGTGTTCAATATAGTATCATTTGTGACCATCTGATGCTCTTACCACCTTCAACATGAACTCCTTTCTATACTAATTTGCAAATATTTGAAGGCAAATGTTTTTCTTATGCTTTCATATACTTTACTCATTATATATTGTCTGCTTATTTAGCTGTTCAGGACATGTGGACTGTTTTTGTCATTTTACCAGTCAGATGATCCATCCCCATCCCTTCCCAAAAAAGGATCACTAATTTTCTCCTTCAAAACCCTCCAGTGCAAACCTCTAGGAGAAGGTTTCATCCCTAACAGCATTTTCCTTTAGGAAAAATCTACATTTATAAAATTTTTATAATCTTAGAGAATAGTATGGATTCGTACCTACAAATACAGTGTCAAGACTTTCAGGAATAACACAGTTAACTTAATCCTGTACAGACAAACCAGTATGTTCTCTGAAAAATAAAAATTGAGAAGGATCTAAACATTGTAAGGATAAAGTACTGAACTCACAAAAGGGCTTACTCTTAGCTAGTAGAGAGAACAAGTACTAGAAGAGAAAGACACATTGACTTCCAGAGATTAGTGGGTCCCTCCCTGCTTCTGTGGCAACTGCTGAACAACTAGTACATCAGTGACTTCTGTTACTATGCTTATCTTTCTCATCTCTGCAAGGCAGATGAAAGCACCTGGTGATCTATTTGTAGTCGTCAAAAATGGAGGGTAGATGCAGTACTTATATTCCATGCTCAGTGATAGGATGGACGGCCAAACACTACTGCTGAAACCTTTCCTTGTATAAAGCTGTTTAAAACAGCCTGGAATACTATTGTAGATCTTTCCTGATGATTCCATGGGCTTTCTCAAGAACAATATGCACATTTTAACACATAGAGAAATTATTAATAGACTAGAACTAACTAGCAAGCTAGTAGAGAAAAACACAACAGTAAAAAAAATGTGTACTATAGAAGACATCAAAGAAAAGGGAAAGATTGGATTACTACTAAAATAAGTAATGATACACTTAAACACAAATGCTATTTTAATTGAATGAAGTACTCTAATAAGAGACAAGAAATTACCTGAACAATGCTCTCAAAACAAGTTAAGGAAGAAATTTTTCTTAAATCACAGATTTAAGAAAAAAGGAAAAAAACTAGACCTAAGGTGGCTAAGAGGAAAATTTATGAGTGATTACACTGAAAAATCAGAGTAGTCTCAAATAAATAACATAATAATGCGCTTTAAGATCATAAAGAAATAAGAACATGTCAAGCCACAATGCAGCAGATTGAAAAAAAAATAAGGGGGAAGATCAAGACAGAAGCTAATAAAATGAAGCCCAAAAGAGCAATACATATAACAAAGGGAAAAATAGATACTTAAAAAAGGGTTAGCAATCCCCTGCCTAGTCTAACCAAAAGTAGAGAGGGGGAGAAAGAACTCAAATTAATAAAACTAGGAATAAAAGGGAAGAGATTACAATAAATTCCAGTGAAATGCAGAGAATCACTAGGGAATACATTGAAAATGTATTACCCAAGCCTGCCCAATCCATAAGAAATTGATCCATTCTTATACACATATGACCTACAAAGTTAAAAGAACAACAATTTAAACAGACACATAATAACCAATTATACAGAAACAATAATGCCAAGTCTTCCAAAGAAAAGCCTGAAGCCAGATGGATTCATTGCAGAATTCCACCAAACCTTTCAAAAGGAACTCAAAGCTCATCAACATTGTCATAAACTAGAAAGGAAAAAAACACTACCTAACCTACTATATGAAGCCAGTACATCTTGATAACAAAATTAGATAAGGATACACAAAAAGGAAACAAATAAACAAAACAAACAAAAAAACAACATAGATTAACACAAACACAAAAATTATCAATAAAATAATTTAAAAACTGAAGTCAAGTACATATCAACATCATCATCATGACCAAGTTAGTTTTATTCCAGGGATGAGGGAAGTTTGATATTTATAAATATTTAAATATAATATAGCATATAAACAGACTCAAGGGAACTATAACTTCATCATCTTAATAGGCAAAGAAAAAGCCTTTGACACGGGGCAACATCTCTTTTAAAAAAAAAAATGGGTGTGCGGGTTAATGTCAAGGTCTTCAATTCAATTCCATTGGTCCACATGTCGGTTTTTATGCCAGGACCAAGCTATTTTTATTACTGTTGCTCTATAGCAGAGCTTGAAGTCAGGGATCGTGATGCCTCCAGAGGTTGTTTTATTGTACAGGATTCTTTTGGCTATCCTGGGTTTTTTGTTTTTCCATATGAAGTTGAGTATTATTCTTTCCAGGTCTGTGAAGAATTGTGTTGGTATTTTAATGGGGATTGCATTGAATCTGTAGATTGCTTTTGGTAAGATTGCCATTTTTACTATGTTGGTCCTGCCTATCCATGAGCATGGGAGATCTTTCCATTTTCTGACATCTTCAAAACATCCTGAGTGAGGTAACCCAGACTCAGAAAGACAAATATGGTATGTACTCACTCATAGGAGGATACTAGATGTGGAACAAGGATGACTGGACTGCTACTCACATCACCAGGGAGTCTACCTGGAAAACAGGACCCCAAGAAAGACACAAGGATCGCCCAGTGAAGGAGAAATGACTGAGATCTACATGAACTACCTGGACATGAGTGGGAGTAATGAAGGGCGAGGGTCAAGGGAAAGAGAGCCTGTGGGAGCGGGAGATCCCAGTTGGATCAAGAACAGAGAGGGAGAACAAGGAATAGGAGACCATGGTAAATGAAGACCACATGAGAAAAGGAAGAAACAAAGTGCTAGAGAGGCCCACAGAAACCCACAAAGATACCCCCCACAATAGACTGCTGGCAATGGTCGAGACACAGCCAGAACTGACCTACTCTGGTGATGGGATGGCCAAACACCCTAATAGTCGTGTCAGAAACCCCATCCAAGGACTGAGGAATCTGGATGCAGACATCCACGGCTAGGCCCCAAGTAGAGCTCTGGGAGTCTAATTAGTGAGAAAGAGGAGGGTTTATATGAGCGAGAATTGTTGAAACCAAGGTTGGATAAAGCACAGGGACAATTAGCCAAATGAATGGAAACACATGAACTATGAACCAAAGGCTGAGGGGCCCCCAACTGCATCAGGCCCTCTGAATAGGTGAGACAGTTGATTGGCTTGATCTGTTTGGGAGGCATCTAGGCAGTGGGACCAAGTCCTATGCTCATTGCATGAGTTAGCTGTTTGAAACCTGGGACTTATGCAGGGTCGCTTGGCTCAGTCTGGGAGGAGGGGACTGGACCTGCCTGGACTGAGTCTACCAGGTAGATCTCAGTCCTTGGGGGAGGCTTTGCCCTGGAGGAGGTGAGAATGGGGGGGTTGGCTGGGGGGAAGGGGATGGGGACAGGAGGGGGGGGAACAAGGGAATCTGTGGCTGATATGTAGAACTGAATGGTATTGTAAAATAAAATAAAAGGGAAAAAAATAAAAATAAAAAAAATGAAGACACTAACCTGTGGCAACAAAGTTTCAAAGGTTTTTAAACAGGAGACAGTGCTTGCTCTTTGATCATTTCCCACTCATCAAGTAGCTTTCCCAGGATTCCAAGCTTTGGAGAACCATTTCCAGAGTAGGTTAGAATATCCAAACTTAAGGACCACTAATGTTGTCCTCCAGTCCTAGGACTTCACATTTGGACAAGTCAGTGGTGACTAATCATATTTCCTACATTTTCTATTGAGGGTCTCTATGAATAGTTTTATCACTGAAGATTTGGAAATCTCTCATATTAAAATGTTATGTTGCCAGGCGGTGGTGGTGCATGCCTTTAATCCCAGCACTCGGGAGGCAGAGGCAGGCGGATCTCTGTGAGTTCGAGGCCAGCCTGGTCTCCAAAGCGAGTTCCAGGAAAGGCGCAAAGCTACACAGAGAAACCCTGTCTCGAAAAACCAAAAAAAAAAAAAAAAAAGAGTTATGTTAAAATATAAACATTAAACTCACCAATACTATATGTGCTTAAAGTATCTAAAGACAGTTTGCCTGGCCATTACTTAATTTTGTCTTATGAACCTATTTTGTTTACTGCATGCTACCTTTAAAGACCACAGCAGACTTCCAGTAAGCAAAACAAAGGTTATTCAATATTCATCAATCTTTAAATTATAAATTATTTACACATTTTCTTCTCAAAGCTGTTTTAAGACTTTTACATTTTATTTATTGGGGGGGGCACATGCATGGGGGACAGAAGACAACATCTGGGAGTCTGTTCTCTCTTTCTACCTTGTGGGTTCCAGGGTTCCAGGGTTGAAATTCAAGTCATCAGGCTTGTGGCAAGCACCTTTCCCCAAAGAGTTATCCCACTGGCTCAGGGCTGTTTTAAATTAAGGAAGCTGTAGGAAAGAACACTGATACATTGAGGGAATCTTAAACTCTGGGACATAAAACTACTTTTTAACACTAAATCTTTAAATTAGAATACAAAGTAATGGGCTTCATTATGAGAGTTTCATACATATGCAGAATCATACTTCGTTCTCATTTATTTCCACTTTTATACTCCCAAAACAAAACAACAACAAAAAAAGCAAATTTAGTGTCAAACAATTTTCAAAAACGAGCCCACCAGATTCAGAATTAGGGGGCTTTAAAATAGAGTTTTGCTCATTTGCTGCAGAATTCACGTGTCTTCCCAGTGAGCAATCGCTCGGCACACTTAGAGGTTAATAAAGGCAAAAGCTCTTTAATAGTATGTGTCCAGCTCTGGCTAGTGCTCAAAGAGGAAGATTGTACTAATCTATATCTACCTTAGGTTTATGTATTCCACATACGCTATCATCTCTTTTGGGTCTCGGCCCCACATCACATTTTGGACAATTTAAACAGACAGGAAACTGCAAGTCTGGCCACTTAGGCAGATGGGGGAGTTAAACAACAGAGAGAATGTCATAATGATTTCCTAAGGACACCAGTGTTGTTCTTTTCCAATAGTTGTTACCCAGAGTTATCCTGCTCACCCGGCAGAATTATGATTTTCCTGATTGGAGCACAGGAGAGTTAACGTTGGCAGGCCAGGATTTAGTGATAATCGCGACCCGGTGCTGCCCCCTTGAGACTTCTGTTTGAGACCTGTTCTTCGATATGGGGAGGAGCCAAATGACTGTAAATCAGGATTGTCTCCTTTAGCTGTGGGAATGGTGCCTAGTCCTAGTGGAAAAAAAACATTAGCAGAGAGAGACCTTCTCAGCAGCCATAAACTTCAATTATGCTTGCAAAATTTTCTTTCTTATAGTTGCTAACAAGCATGGTTGGTATATGCTTATCTTCCAGCCATATTGGAGGCAGCACTCACTCCTGTAGCTAAATTCTACAGTGTATAGCTTAATATTACCTAAGCAAGTTTACGGGTAAATCTTCGGTAGCATCAATTTTATTATGTCAAGTGGATCACATTCACTGTAAAACTTAAGACACACAGTGATTGCTCACAACTCTATGGGATGAGATTACATGAAAATACTTGCTTCATGCCTTGTCATCACCATCACGACCATCAATTAGAACTCATTACACTGCCTCTAAGGAAGAAGCCCAGCTCTGTGTGCCAACACAGCTGGGGAACGCTGGGTGGATTTGGCATGCAGAACACAGACCTCCTTTCTGCTGCCTATTTGAAGGGGTTTTATAGCAAGATGTAATGGAATAGATGTACTTAACACAGTCATAAAGAAGGCTTAACTCGGAGTTTTCTTGTCTTTTGGGATGAAGTCATTGGAGAAATAAAGAAGTACTTTTTATAGTATGCTTTTTAGAAATTTCTTTAGAATGAAGAGGCTTTTTATTAGCAAATTAAATGTGTTAGATATAAAGTTTATCGTCTTTAGACACAGGAAAATCTGTTTGGGCACATCATTTAAAATATTAGCTTTTGAAGAACTCTGATGTGGCTACATCTAAGCAAATTACCCAAAATGCTGATATTTAAAATTTTTTAACTTTATCTTATTTTACATTTAAAAATATGAAATATCCACCTTTCCAAACTTATTCTTAAACTCTGTTAATTCTTCTGAACCTGTTCTCAGTTGTGATAGAACAATGACTTTACATATGAAAATATTCACATAGAACACATACATGAACAAAGTCTGTAATAGTTTTGTTTAATCTAACATTTTTCCTCTTAAAAGACTCTCCCTCAAGATCTGCTCAATGGACCTAAAAAGAAATTGCTATATTACATTTCCTAATTGTACAGAATTTCATCAGTGCCTTTTTCCAATGTTGAATGAGCCTCATTATTTGAGACTGTTCTGATATCATACCAGCTTTAGAATGTTTCTCAGCCAGAGGTTATTTTCTGCTTCCTTAGGACAAGTGGTATCACCTAAAGACAATTGTTTCATGATGGGAAAAAGAAGATATTCACTGGAATACACTGAGCATAGACTGAGAATGCTATCAGAAAACACCAGTGCACAGTGTGGTCTCTCAAAGAAAGCATCAGCCATCCTGAGATATGGATCATGTTGCAAGTGAGAAAGTTTATTCTAGAGTAAAAAATGCCAAACTGCAAAGCCCATTTAATTCATTATTTATAAGCAATAAAAAAAAACTGATAAGGTGATGATACACACAACAACCAGCATCCTGAAAGTATGGTGATACAAGCTGCAATAAACCTTCCCAGACTTTTAGGGTTGTAGGCTTGCCAAGCCTACAAAACAAGAAAATAAGTTATGCTTTATGTAAATAAAAAAAATGTTAATACTCTTAACTGGAAGACAGAAAGTCCCAGCAAGAAGACTATAAAGATTGCCATTGCTAAGGTCCAAATTAGGAGTGCACTTTTCTCACCAAAGGAAATCAGAAATTGCATCATAGGACCTTCAGAATTGGGGCACAAAAACACTGAAGAGCTAGGTAGATGAGAACATGGCCTAAGTTCTACTTATTAAGCTACATACACAGCAACAGCCACCCTGTGGGTCCTGTGTCCATCCAGATGAGAAACCTTTTTGAGGTCACCTCACAGATTCTATACAGGCTACTAGCTGTTATGGTGGTTCACTCATTCAAAAAGTAAAAAGCCTTTCTCTGAGCTATAGACCTACTATGGATCAACAATGAGGCTAAAAGGGTAGAGGGGAGGAAATGGGTGAAATGGCACAAAGATGTGCTAAGCTGGGGCCTTTTGATGAAGCATGTGACAGTTTCTGTTGTATCTCTGTTTTCAGATCAACAACCTAAAACTGCTTTCCAAATGAGAAAATCCAAATAACGTGCAGATCAACCAGGTAAGAATCACAAGTGAGGACCAGAGAGCAATGGAGAAGGAAGCAGGAATGAGTGAGAAGGGAGGACCCTGAACAAACACAAAGATGATTTTGACAAAACCTGCTTTGTGATCAGTCAAATTCTGCACCCAAAAGCAAGCCCAGTCTACACATCAAACGGCGCAAAAACAGCTCAATGTTTTCAATAGACTAACTTAATTATCATTTGGGCTCCCCACTGTCCACACTGTTAAAAAATTCAACCAGTCCCTCTTAGGATCCCTCATTTCCCCATCAAGGTTGTCCATGAGTATAACTAACCCCTTGGTTACAGGCCACTACTCTGAATCTGGTCAACCACTCTTTCGATCTTTTCTTCAATTCTTTGTTCATTCTATACTTGGGACATGAAAATGTTTATGAAAGATAATAGTGCCGGTTTAAGGAGCCTACTCACTCCCTGAAATACCAATTTTGCCCAAAGAGGTCTTTAGAAGAGTCCCAAAAGATCTCTGAGATCTTTTCCTATACCACTGCATTCAACAGCTTTAGCCTCCAATACTTCTCCTTCATATATCTCCTTCAAAAGGTTTAAGTTTTCATCAAAGAAAATAATATTTGAGTTCAGAACCTTTTGCTTTCCCCATGCTCTAATTAACGAGACAAAGCAAGACCAAACCTAAGAGTTTACTTATGCTGAGAGCAAAGAACATGTTAGAGAGCACATGTACATAGTATTTTTAGAGACTTTTCTTTTACATATCGTGTTTATAAACATACTGGACATGTTGAACGTGTAGCTATAACTTCAGTATGTGAGCTCCACCAGGTGGTAAGTGCGGATATAGTCACAGTATTCAAATTTCAGTGTTCCAGTCACTCACATGCTGAACTGTGGGATGTGCAGATCTGTGACTTAGTCTCAAATCAAGCGTGTAATTTTGCTGTCTCTTAATAAGAATTGCTGACCTCCAGAGGGCCAGTCTTGAGGTCACTAAATCACATTAGTGGTTTGCTGACAACTGTTATCTTTGATGTCACAGTATGAAATCTTCCCAAAGGAAGCTGGAAATCCACTACTTCATAGGTGACAGAATCAGCACTACTTTCCAGATCATTAAAACTGGGGCTCTAAAGTAGGAAATGTACATGATTTCTTTGGAAATGATAAGGGAAACAAGTCTTCTGTGCAATATCCAAGAAAGATAGAAAATGGATTTCTTTGTTTCTCGTAATTAGAAATACAGCTTTGTCATTGGTCACCCAGGTAACCACGCTGGGATTTCAGAGCCTCTTAAGAAGTACTTCCTGTAATGGACCACCTCCCTCTTTCAACGCCGCAGGGGTCAGCAGCACTTCAATACTATTCCACAAAGACTGTCAAGGTAACAGGATGGGTGGCAAGTAGGAAGATTCCTCTGAATCTATTGTCCAGTTTAATCTCTACTTCCCTGCTAGATCACGCTCAGTTGCCACACTGACAGAATCCTTATCCCTGCAGACTACCACCTCAAATGGCAGTCTCCATAACCATCACATTGTTAGACTCCCTCTAACCACAAAGGTCAAACGCCTTTTCTTCCAAGCCTTCATAGACACCATGGACTTTAAGAGATTCAAATAGACATTCGGGAATTGAATGGCCATGCAAGCCAACTTAGTAGAAGCACCTGGCATCCACTGTAAATCTGTCCCCTACAAGCTACCGGGCCTAGCACACTACATTCTGGTTTAAAGAACCTCTTCAACTATTGCAACATGGAAATACCTTACAGCTAAGAATGGATTTGAAAATTGTACTTAAAAAAACATATAAAAATATTACAGGCTATTGTAATAAAAATTTATTTTTCTGAGTATGCTGTTTTCTTTTGTCCATGTACCCTAACTCAAATTCACTTCTAGCCCTCTGTGTGCCCTGATTCATGTCCTACAATTATGAGACCTGGTGGTTTCAGTTTCCCAAACAGTTCTGATATGTATTCAGCCAACCCAAGGCATCACCATATATCAACAATGGGAGAAAAATAGTTGTGGATTCCCCTCTCTGTCTTCCAATGTTTTTTCCCATAAATTTCTCCAGTTCTCATTCTGCACCCTTCATTTAAGGATTCTATCTCTCATTGGGCTGGTAAAAACATCTAGATAAGACTAGTCCTCAGCTTCCTTATTGGTTCCTTAATCTTGTATAAGTCTCTACATTCAATTTTTATTGAAGACTCTTCTGTGATTTTTTTTTCTTTCTTGGACTCAGATTGTTAGAAAGGGTATGCTACATGTTATTTGTACTCATGTGCATTTAATCTCTGCATTCATGTAGCAACATAATTTCCTGAAGACAGAGTAGTAGGTGAAATGCACCATAATAGCCCATATCAGAAAAGTACCTATCAAGGAAGTAGCTCTCTGCTACCCTCCACCATCACAGTAGCTATAAATTAACATTTAAAGAACCAGCTTACACATTACTAAGATGAATAGACACATGGCGTGCAAGATCTCTTAAACTTTCTATAATATAAAACACTTACCAATGCCAATAACATTAAACTAATCCTAGCAGTAGATCATCTAGCATTAACTATCATTCCTTCATCTGATGTGTCTGTCATATTGCTGTCTTATTTTTGATATATTGCAGAACTGAGATTCGTTAGGCAGTTTACAGCATGGGCAGCTTGTGCTGGGCTGGCAGTTTTACCAGGCAAAAAGAAATATTACATGAAGACAGCGTTTGTACTTTAAACAAAAAGCCATGCATATTTCCCTCTTACTTAAATTTGCTCACGAAACCATTTTCCACACATAAATGAGCAGTAAAAGTGTTTGGAATATGCTACTCCATTCTTATCCAATGCAAACAAAATGAGAACTGTGTTTTCATAAATAAAATGCAACAGACCATGCCCTGGCCTTCCTTTTCCGGGAGTGTAATGTGTGGTAGTGTAAGTCTGCTTACACAGGGCAGAGAAATTGAATATTGATGGAATTTACTGTCACTGTAGAGATGGAATATTTCAGCACAGAATACAAAAGCCATGTTCCCCCTGAATTCAGAAGATTTAATTCTTTCTGGCCAGTTAATTATAAATATAGTGATCACAGGCTGAGTCAACTGAGAAGAAAAATAGACTAGAAGGAACCCATACACTGTATATGTTTTCAGCCATGTTCTTTCCCAACAGTTTCTCATCAGTCACCAAGGAGTTGCACAAGGCCTTTCATATGGAATTAATATTTTAAAATAATTTAATTTAGCATACTTATTTAAGAATATGGATATATTGTTTGGACAGTCTTAAGTGTTTTGATAACTTATGGAAGTCATAAAGTTAGAAATAAAAGAAAAAATTGTTGAAGCAATTCTAAGGCTACATAATAAATGATTATGGTGTCTCCACTGCTCCAAGGACTTTCTCCCTCATTTGCTCACGTAAAATGTCAAGGCTTTAAGAAAAACATTTTCATTCATTACTTGGAACTGGTATCTATAGATATATTTCATTTTTTCATTTGTGAATGAGTGTGTGGTGTATGTGGTATACACATGTGGATACATGTCTATAGAGCCTGCATAAAGCAGAGGATGTCAAGTGTCCTGATAAATAACTCTTTATGTTATGTCCTTGAATCAGTGTGATCCATGGATCTGGACCTAGACCAGTATCATTTGAAATACAACCTACTGAATGCATTTAGTGTTGCTCTGATGTACCCATATCCAGGGCTGACCACTTGAGATGAGATAACCTATGCAGTGGTCCACTTGTCTGTAGAGGAAATTAGTTAATTCTATTTCTCTAGCAGCTACTTACTACCTATAGTTCCTTATTTAAGGGTAGGACCTCATGGAACTTCCCGTGTCTGTGTTCACATGTCCACTGATGGCATTATACTTGTTTTGTTCAGGCAACCATATTATTAAGATTTCATGGGTGCATTTTTCCTGTCGTGTCTAGTGGACACTATCTAGCAGTAGGTGTCCTAGTCTTCTGGTTCTTACAATCTCTCACCCCTCTTCCAATATTCTCCATGAGCCTTGGGTGTAGAGATTGCATTGTAGATGTATCAGTTGGAACTGGGCACCCCATGGCCACTTATCCTCTGCATTTTGACCAGTTGTGGATCTCTGTGGATGAGGACTACATTTAACTGTGCATATAAGATTAAGTTTTTATAATACAGTTAGAGATTATGTTAGTTTAGCATAATGGTAGCAGTGGCTTCCCTGCTGGTGTCTATGACCCTTCCAGTCACAGGGCGTTGTCCAAGTTTTCAGTACTAGGCATGAGTTCCTCCCACTCAGTGAACCTGAAGTCCAACAGCTGTTGGTCACCCCCAAGGTAAAAACAACACTGTTCCGCCACTGAGGATGTCTTGTCAAGCCAGTCATTGTTGTTCATTGGATTTATGGCTGGGCAAGATTACCAATTGTTCCCCTCACTTGACAGCTTGCATAGCATCTTCTGATCCTATTAGAGTGATTTCTAAGGGAGTTGTCTTCCAAAGACATTGTAGATGGATTCCTCAAGGTTCTGTGTCAGAAGATGTGGTATCTTCATCACCAAGGGCAGTAGCAATAGTTTATACAGTTTGGGGAGACTGACATGAAGGGAGGTTTCCCCTGCCAGCACTGGGATTCTTGTAAGAAAGTAAGTAGATGATTCTTGGGGGAGCCCCTTTACCTTACATACCATAATTTTATATATGTATGCACACCCACATACTACATTTTGAGTAAGCTTATAAAATAATGGTTTCCTGTGACTCTTTCAACATCTTCAGTGTTATTGCCCCCCACCTTCCTGTAGATTCCCTTTCCTCTCCACTTGCCAGTTAAAGTCTTTCCCTAGTTTTCCTGTTACTCCCTTCATGGTACCTGTTTCTTACTATTGCCCTCTCTAGAATTCCTTCCACTTCTACTTTCCTGGTTTCTGTAGTCACTTCAGATTATATGCTAAAATGCAAAGACTCGGAACTAGGATCTGAAAATAAGAGAAAAGATGTAGTGGTTCTCTTTCTGGGTCTGGGTTGCTTACTTACTTTTCTCAGTACAAAAGTTGCCAATTCCATTCACTTACATGGTTTCGTTTTTCTTTTCACCTGAATAGTATTCCATGGTGTATATGTACACATTTTCATTATCCATTCATCACTTGAAAGGCATCTAGTGTTTTTTTTTTTTTCTATTTTCTAGCTATTGTGATGAGAACAGCAATGAACACGACTGGGAAAAATATGGAGTAGCCCTTTGGGCATATGCTCAGAAGTGATAGAGCTGAGTAACATGGTAGATCTTCAGCTTTTTTGAGATCCCTCCACTCTGATTTCCAGAGTCATTGTACCAGTTTGCAATCCCACTATTCTTGCCAACATTTGTTATCAGATGTTTTCTTCATCTTAGCCATTTTGATAGAAGTCAGATGAAAACTCAGTAGATTTAATTAGTGTTTGTCTAATTGCTAAAAGTATATCATATTTTTAAGGATATCTCTTGGCCTTTTACGTATTCTTTGGAGAACTCTCTCTTCAGAGCAATAGCACATTTTTTAAATGAGTTGTTTTCTTGACTCTTAGGTTATTTTGAGGTTTTTGTATATTTGTTGTAGGACTCTTTCTGGAATAAGCACTCCAACACCAATGAGTGTGGAAGAGAGGAGATGGAGACCAAAGTCCAAAAGGTTTCTGAAAGAGGTCTAGTTTGCATTCTCATTTATAAACTAAAACCACAAAGTGGGGCAAGCCAGCAAGCTAGTTGGTCAGGTTGTTATGGTCAATGGCGCCTTGTTTCAGTTGTTTCTCCAGTCATTCTTTTCCAGGTACCAAGTGAAGTCATGCTTGGCAATAGAAAGTGCAACCAGGGCTTTACATGAATCACTAAATGAATCAATAAATCACCATCTAATAACTGACCTTTGCTACCTTATCCTACTTTGTATTATTAATCTTCTATCAAATGAATAGCTGGCGAAGATTCTCTCCCGATTTGTGGGCTTCCTCTTTACTCCCTCATTTGTTTCCTTTGCTGTACAGGAACATTTTAATCTCATGTCAAACGGAGACCTCCCTGAGCAAATGGAGTCCTATGTATAAAGTCCTTTTCCTGCACCTTGTAGGGTACTGTTTCAATAATAGTGAATTTACACTTAATTCACTTTTTCATTAGTAAATACATTCTTTCATAATTTCATACACATACATTGTATACTTTGGTTCTTTGCTCCTTATTGTGTCCCATATCTTTCCCATCTACCCATCTTCCATAAAATAAATCTCTGTATCTTATTTGTAGGTTTTGTTTTTGTTGAGTGTCCCTCAGAGGGGACACTAAACAAAAGGGGATCCTGAGATTGTAACTAACTATCAGAACCTGGTGGGAACACCAATGAATACAATGCTTAACTTTCTCTAGGAATCTGTAGGTTTACAACAGTTATGTAGTAAGTGGTAGGAAGCAGTAAGTCCTGTGCCCTCCACATCTGACCCTTAGGAGGGCCCGACTTTGGTGGACCCAGTACCAGGTAGCAGGTGGTTTTATCTTCTGTCAGTGCAGCTCAGCAGCTTGTAAAACTGCATTAGTAATTCTCTGTTTTATTGTCATGTTTTTCCAAAAAGTAACAAAATCTTTGAGTTAACTTAGGAAACTGTATATCCCTTTAGTTAATCAATACTTACAAAGCACACTATGACAAATACTATATAAATTAAATTTTAGATTGTTTTGAAGCATTCATTTCCTGATACAGGAGTACAAATCATCAATTTTATTTGTGAAACTTGGATGCCACCTATTGTTTAGAGAAATCAATGCATCATATTTTAGAGTTGTTTTACTAACAACTTGCATGTCTCTAGGCAAAGATGAACAGCATCTGCACAGTTCAGAACTCAATTTTCTAACTATAGAAGGTAAGGAGCAATTTCAAGGACATAAGACTATTAAGTGAGGCTATTTAAAGTTTGTATTAGTTTATGATACAAGGTAATGCATCCTTCAATACTCACACCTTCTCTAAATAGATTTTTGTAATTATGGGTCTGGGGAGATGGCTTAGCAGATAAAGCACTTGATGCACAAGTGTGAGGAGTGGCAGTCAAATCTCAGGAACCCACAGAAAGCCTGGTACAGTAGTCCACATCTGTAATAGCAGTACTCCCATTAGGAGACATGAGACAGTCAGGAGAATGCCAAAACTCACATGCAACCTTGTCTCAACCAAGATAGAAGGCTGAGACCAAACTCGGTGTTCTTCTCTGACTTCCTCATGCACATGGTTGTACCCACGACTCTCACTCACACAGGCACGTGCACATAAATAACACACACACACAAAGTAAATAAAATAAAATGTGTATATCTTTTAATTACATTTTTGTTATCATCATCAATTAGCATGCTGTTGCAAAAAATACAGAGATGTTTTTCTTCTTTACTCTAATTTTTCTATTAAAATAATCCAGATATTGAAATTGATATGATCAAGAAATAGAGAATTTTCATCATGAGAAGTCTTCTAAGTTTCTTCTTTATAGCATTTCCAGTTTCTTCTGCCTCCCAGCTCTTTAACCCCTAGCAACAACTAACCAGTTCTATATATCTGCTTTTACCATTTCATGAATATCCAGTAAATGGAATCATACAGTATGAGTGCTTTGGAAATGTTTTTTTTTCACTCAGCCCAACTCTACAGAAATTCATCCAATTATAGTGCATATCAGTAGTTCACTCTGCTTCATTACAGATCAATATCCTACATTATGCATATACCTTATTTACCATTTGAAGTCCATCTGGGTTGTTTCTAGTTTTGGCTATTACAAATAAAACTTCTGGAACACTAAGATCCAGGTTTTTGTGTGACCACTGAGGATTTTGTTGTCAAGGCAAAGTTGGTGTTTATTAAGAAAGGTTTCAGTGAATATTTAAGCATGGGCTTTAATGTCAAAACACAATAGAGTTGGTATCTTCAAACAGCTCTAACAACTAATCAGACCACCTATGGTGGTTTGACTAAGAATGGTCACCACCAACTCATATATTTGAATACTTGGTCATCAGGGAATGGTGCTGCTTGACAGGGATTAGGAGGTGTGGCCTTGGTGGGGGAAATGAGTAACTGGGGGTGAGCTTTGGAGTTTCAGATGTTCAAGAGAGGCACAGTGACTCACTCTCCCTGCTGCTACCTATTCAGAGGTAGAATAGACTCATCTCCAGCACCATGTCTGCCTGCATGCTGCCATGCTTCCTGCCATGATGACAATGAACTAAACCTCTGAACTGTAAGCCAGCTCCAATTTAATGTTTTCCATTATAAAAGTTGCCGTGGTAATGGTGTCTCTTCATAGTAATAGAAACCTTTACTAAGATACTACCTTCCAGGTGAGACTGAAACCCAAACAATGATGGGTCAACAGCAGGCAGGACCACACCAAGACCAGGATTACATATCCTTGGTCCTCTATTCAAACTTTGCTCTCTCTTCAGGACTTGTAAGATGGACTTGAAGAGTTTCTTTGGAGCTCTTTGTCACTCTTCCCAACGTGACCACATCGAATAAATCTTTTTCTGCTTTCCACTATCAGAAAAGAAATATAGTTACATCTAAGTGTTATAACAACCACAATAGAAAGGTGAATGGGTAGGTTTGTAGGTACATAGGTAGATTCTAGATAGATATAGATCATATAGACTGTTTAGATTAGATATCAATATAGAGATATGTGTGCTCTTTTCATCTTTGGCTTTTGAAGTTAAAGGTCAGCCTGTTTGAATTTCTTTGGAATAAGTTCCCAGGAGAGCAATTATAGGTTTCCATGGTAGTTCAGTTCACTGGTTCAACAACAACTTGAGCTAATTAATTTTGCCTTCCTAAATTATATAAATACTTGTGAGATTATTCTAGTATTTTAGATGTATACCAATGGTATATTTGTTTTCCTTTATTCAAATTATAGTAAATAAGAAATTGCTCATCTTAAAGTCAAAAAAGTATTGAATAACTGTTCTGTGAATTGTTCCACTTTACATTTGCATCAGCAATATATGACAGAGCTTTAACATTGTATGTTCATTAGGAAGACTTATTTTATACCTTTTTTGCTATGTTTCAAAAGATATTTTGCTTCTTTTATTTTTATTAAAAATGACTGTTTCCCCATCCAGTAACTGATGGAAGCAGATGCAGAGATCCCCAGCCCAGAACCAGGCCAAGCTCCAGGAATCCAGTTGAAGAGAGAGAAGAGATATTCTGTGAGCAAGGGGCATCAAGAGCATGATGGGGAAATGTATGGAGACAACCAAACCAAACTAGTGGGGACTCATGAAATTTAGACCAACACCTGTGGAGCCTCCATGGGACTGGACTAGGCCCTCTGCATAGGTGAGACAGTTGTATAGCTTGATCTACTTAAGGGGCCCCTGGCAGTGGGATCAGGATCTGTTCCTAGTGCATTAGTGGGCTTTTTGGAGATCAGTGCCTATGGTGGGACACCTTATACAGCCTTGGTGCAAGGAGAGGGGCTTGGACCTGTCTCAACTGAATGTTCCAGGCTTAGCTGACTCCCCATGGGAGACCTTGCCTTGGAAGATGTAGGAATGGGGAGTGGGCTAGGGAGGATAGTGTTGGGGGGGGCCTGTAGGAGGGAAGAAAGAGAGATCTGTGGTTGGTACATAAAATAAATAGAAATTTTTTTAATAATAAAAAATGACTGTTTCACAAGTGACAGCTCATGCTATTAATGATGTACAACAAGGGGAACACTCCTCCATTGCTGATGGGAGTGCAAACTTGTACAGCCACTATAGAAATCAATATGGTAGTCCCTCAGAAAATTGGAAATCAATCTACCTCAAGTTCAAATCAGCTATACCACTCTTGGGCATATACCCAAAGGATGCTCCATTCTACCACAAAGATACTTTCTCATAGTAGCCTTATTCATTATAGCCAGAATGTGGAAAAGACCTACATATCCCTCAACAGAAGAATGGATTTAAAAAATATGCTACACTTACACAACAGAGTTAATACTTAGTCGTTAAAAAAAAAAAAACGACATCATGAAGTCTGCAGACTAATAGATGAAACTAGAAAAATTATTCTTAGTGAGGCAACCTAAACCCAGAGAGACAAACATAGTATGTACTCACTTATAAGTGGATATTAGCTGTTAAGTAAATGGTAATCATGCTATAATCCACAGAGTCAAAGAAGCTAAGTAACATGGAGGGCTCTAGTGGGGGACACATGGATTTCCCTGGGAAGTGGATTTCACCTGATTCTGCAGGTGGACTGGGGGAAGGTAGGGATGGGAACAGGAGGGGTCATGTGGAGGGGAGAGAGATGGAGGGAGAGAATATGAGGAAAGACAACTGGAAATGGAGGGCATTTGGGAAGGCTGATACAGAAACTTAATATAGTGGAAACTCCCTGGAATCTACCAGAGTAACCTTAGTGAGGACTTCTAGTAACGAAGTACCCTGAGCCTGAACTGTCCATCTTCTATAACGAGGTAAGGCTTCTGGTGGTGGGACTGGGAAACCAACCCAGCCACAAAAGCTTCTCTCTATAATCTGTCCTCCCTATAAGATGTGCTGGAGCAAAGGTGGCACCGAACTTGTGAGAATGGCCAACCAATAGGCCCAAGCCACAAGAGGGAGCCCATGCCCTACACTGCACAGATGACCAGGAACCAGAGCCTGGATAGCCCAGAGACTTAGGGTAGATCTAAACATAACTGGCCAAATAAATAAATCATAAGTGAAATTATTTCTAATGACATCCTTATATCCTCGTAGATCAGTGCACAGCCTAATCATCATCAGAGAGGCTTCCTCCAGCAGCTGATGGGAGCCAATGTAGAAACCCAAAGCAAAACATTAGGCAGAGACACAGTTCAGATTGGAAGTCTCCATCAGGTCCCTGCCCTTGAAGCTCTTGGAGCTTGAGGAACCCTGTGGAAGATAGGAAGAAGGGATTATGGGAGCCAGAGGGGTAGAGGACACCAGGAGAGCATGACTGGCCAAATCATATAAGCAGGGATCAAGGGGGCTCACAGAGACTGAAGCAGCAATCACAGAGCCTGTATGGGTCTTCATTAGGTCCTCCATGTATATATTATGGTTGTTGGCTTGGTGTTTTTGTGAGAACCCTGACAGTGGTAGTGGAGATATCTCTTGTTGCTGGATCCTAATGGGTCCCTCAGGGGAAGGGGTAAGAAGGCACAATGTCAACAACACAGATACCAGGAGTCAGTTGAAAGCAAACAGCAATCTTATTTATTCAGTAGTGGGGAAGGCCTTATTTTATTCAATAATGGGGACAGCCTTATTTTATTCAATAATTGGGAAGGCCTTATATACCCTCCTCCCAGCACCCAAGCTGTGTCCCAATCTGGTAGCATTGCATGGTCATCTCTCATTGGCTGAGCATGATCAGAAACTCTGACAGTGACCAAGAACTCTGACAGAGCCTGTTGCTAGGCCCTCAGGCAGATTCCAGGTTGGCTCATAAGGAAGTATGTTATGTGCATGCCTTGGCAACTATTTGAGCCAATTTCCTCAACCTTTTGGCCTGTCCTACTACAGTCTCTGATTCTTTTTTCCTGCTCTTGGGACCCTTTTCCTTCTACTGGGTTCCCTCCCCCAGCCGTGATGTGAGGGTTTATGCCTGATCTCATTGTATCTTCTTGTGCTGTGCTGTGTTTGTTTGATGTCCCTGGGAGGCCTGCTCTTTTCTGCATGGGGAATAGATATGGAGAGGGAGTAAATTAGGAGGTGTGGAGGGAGGGGAAGCTGCTGTTAGGATGCATTATATGAGAGAAAAATAAATAAAAAACAAAAATGACAGTTTCATGTCCATCTTTGACACATATTTAAAAAATGTATAATTGTAGCTTGACTTTTTCTTTCAAAGGTTGGGTTATTCTCTAAAGGAACTTTTTTCATTCCCAGGTCATTTTCTGCCTTACAATACACAAAGATGTATTTCAAAGACTGCTTATGATCTCTAAATTTGAACAAATGTATGTACTTAATGAGATCATTTACAAGTGGTTTGGGTATCATGGCTTTGGTGGGATACAAATAAGATTTTTACCACAGCAAATAGAGATAAGAAGACAACTACAAATATATTTGTGTTACAACAATTCAGAAAATATACTTCTTGTTATATTTCTAATTAGCAATTCTAGATAACATGAAAAGGAAAGAATTATTGTGGGGCTGGAAAAATGACTCAATGGACAAGCATGCTTTGAAAGCAAGAGGAGATGAGTTTTAATCCCATCATCCACATAGAAATACAGGCAGTGCCGTGCATGTACCTGTAAGCCCAGCAGTGTTGGGGACAGGGACAAGAAGATGACTCAATGATCACCAGTATAGCTCCAAATTCAGTGAGAGGTCCTGTCTCAAAGGGATAAACAGAAAGTCTACAGAGTGGTAACAAGACATAAGATGTCCTTCCCCTCGCCTCCACACACACAAAAACATATGCATGTGCACACAATATGAGTATGTGTATATATATATATATATATGTATATATATACACATATATATATCACATTCATATATATACATTCAATGAATGTATATATATATAAGGTATTTCTTTATTACTTTAATTAGTTAATTGAAAGATGGAAACTGATTCCTTTCATGATGTTAAATCTTATTTCTCATTCACTATGATTTTCTCTAAAATGAAGGAGGAACCAAGAAGTATATTCTTGTCATACATATATACCTTTGATTTTATTCATACGAATCTGGGGACAATGTAAAAGTTATTAAGATGGACTAAATTTTTATGTTATATTTTGTTTTATGAATGTCAGTGGTGAGAAACAAATATCTACTTATATGCACTCTTCATTCCACTGCGGATGCTTTGCTGCTTCATTCCATATCCTGCACCCCAAAGTCAGAACCAATGACACAGCCAAAGCTAATATCAAGCCAATTGTTACCTAGTTTTTGAAGCTTTGATAAAGAAATAGAAAGTATAAAAAATCTTCCAGTTAATTAAACCCCAAATAACTTTTAAAAATTCTATGAAATAGAAAATGAGTAATGCTGTTAAGAATAAAATTAAAATAAGGATTTATAAATATGTATGGGCTTCAGTTGCCTACAACTTCACAGACTTCCTTAATATTTTTCTTTAAGTTAGGTATATTTGAGCCATGAAATGCCATGTGTGGTGGTGCATTGCTTGCTTATAGTACCAGAATTTGCAAGGGGTAGACAAGAGAATAGAGTCTGAGGTCAGCCTTGACTATATATTGAATTCCAGAACAACCTGGACTCTGTCCAAAAAAAAATAAAATAAAATAAAAGGAGAAAACATATAATCTTTATCATTCAAAACCAAAGCAGGAATTATATGCAAGAACACAGCAATGCTTTATTTTGCTTCTATATGAATCTCAGTTGGAACTTTTTAAAAAATTATTTTTTTAGGTGTATGGGTGTGTTGCCTGCATGTATATTTTTACTCTGCTACCTGGTATCTGAGGACATCAGGAGCCCCTAAAACTATAGGTGCAGACAGTTGTGAGCCACCGAGTGGGTTCTGGGATCCAAACCAGGTTTCTTTAGAACAGCAACCAGTGCTTTTAACTGTTGGACCATTTCTCTAGCCCTCAGTTGTAACTTTTAAAATGTGTTATAGAAACTTTTAAAATACTTTATTTAAAAAAAATCTAGGTAATCTTTAAAAATTCTCTCTCAACTTCCTCTTTCAAGGCTTGAGGTAAATCCAGACTTTACGCATCCTAGACAAAGACTTCACCATCATGGGAGACATCACAGCTCTCTCTCCTACAACATAAGCAAGGGAAAGACTTACCACATTCTGCTTAACACTCTCTCAAACAGTTGGACCATGGTGGTAAGACAGCCAGGCATCCATGAGATCACACAGAGAATAGCTGCATTGCTAAACTGTGTTTGGTGGCATAGACATGTTAAATACACTTTCAGATTATGACATTTTCATTCTATTTGTTTTCAGTACATAGGTTCACTGTAAGTAAAGGATAAAACTAAACAAAATAGTTTTCAACTGTGGGTCTTAAATACCACATGGCTAAGAACAACATGGTTTATGTATGATAAAGCTGGGTATCTCTAATGTCAATATATAAGGAATAATCAAAATAGAGATGAAGCATTTTAATCCTCTGTAATTTGATCTGTCACACACCAGGTGAGGCTATCTCTGATCACTTTCAATCTGTGTCTGTGTGACTTCTACAGAGTCCTCTGCTCTACATGGGAATCAGCACTGCGCTTGTCCACTAGATGGCAAACAGTTACTCAGGGAAGCAGATTTTTGACAAAATACTTTTTCAGTTTTGTTATAAAGAAAAAGCAGTTTTTTACTAAAAATCAAAAACAAATATACTACTCTAAATACCTAATCTTTATCCAGAAACATAACTTCCCTATTACTGTCACCTTACAGTGTTTATGAAACAGAAACTTGACAAGAGAATACAGTGTTTATGAACCAGAAACTTGACAAGAGAAAGCTGAGGGGAGACAGGATGGAAGTGGAGTGGGAAAACGGTGAGAGGTAAAGAAAATCCCTCTTGGATTATTTCTGTAGAAATAAAGAACAAAAGCAGAGGCTTAACAGATGATCTGAGTACAATTGCCCAAACTAGACATGGGGAGTATCAACCATCACAGCATATTATACTTCACTCCCCACAAATAAGCATGATGAATAAACAAAGGGGGAAATTAGCATGCAAGAGGACAATCAGTATAAACACAATTTAAAAAACAAACACCAAAAAGAGAGAGGCAGATGTTCCTCAAATTAATCCTACTCTGAATAAGTGCATAATATCAAGTGTCAAGCAAAACAATCCTCAAAATCAAGACTGTAGAACACAGAATAGAAAAACATGGCATGACTGGATTAAGCAACCTAAGCAAGAACTGAAACTTATACCATTATAGAGTTTATGAAAGACAAAAATAGCAGGATTTAGAGTACACATTTCAGAACATCAACTTGACGGCCCTAAGAAGCAGCTGCAGTACATAATAATCAAAAACAGAAGCAAAGAAAAATTAATTCAAAAACTACAGAAAATATGCAAATACAAGAAAAAGTACCCTAGACACAAGTGTCCCTAAAGGAGAAACACAAGTAACATTTCCAAACATGTAGAGCTTTAATGTAGAAAAATCCTGTGCAGCCAAGATCCCATCCCTGGGCACCAGCCACTCTGGGGAAGACCTGCCCAACTTGGCCCCAGCTTCTGGCAATCGGGCAGGATTCCTTCTACCCCCATCCCCACCGGGAAGGCTTTCCTTCTACAAGACCCCCAGCAGACCCTGCAATCTCCACGCCCTGTCTCCACTCCCATCATCACCCGAGACCCCAGCCACTTCCTGAGACTTAGAGACCAGCCCCCAGCTCCCATCCTGCATCAGACTTCCCTTATGGACAAGAGGTGAGTGCCTGGGCTCAGCCTAGACTCCATCCCTGGGCACCAGCCACTCCGGGGAAGACCTGCCCAATTTGGCCCCAGGTTCTGGCTGGGGTCTCAGGCAATGATGGGTGTGGGGGCAGGGCATGGAGATTGCAGGGTTTGCTGGGGGTCTTGGAGAAGGGGAGCCCTTCCGGTGCAGGTGGGCATAGAAGGGATCCTGCCACTTCCTGAGACTTAGAGACGAGCTCCCAGCTCCCATCCTACCAGGACTTCCCATTTGGACAAGAGCTCCCATCTAGACAAGAGAGAGAGAGAGACTTCCTGAATCTGTCAGCTGTCTGGACCAAGTGCGCTGATAAGACCAAGAATGAACCACAAGGAGATGGGCAGACATCAAGGCAGAAGTACAAAAAACGAAGAGCAATAGCATTACCAGAACCTAGCCCTCCTCCAACATCTAGACTTGAACATCAAAAATTGGAAGAAGCAAAAGAAAACAGCCTTATGAATAACATCATAAAGAAGGTAGAGGCTTATATAGAGGAAAAGACAAACAAAAAATGGGAAGAACGCTATAAAAATCTAGAGGAAAGGACAAATAAAGCAGAAGAAAACAATAAAGCCCTGGAAGAAAACAATAAAGCCCTGAGAGAAAATCATGAAAAAGCAATGAAACAGTTGAAGGAAACAGTTCAAGACCTGAAAAGGGAAATAGAAAAATGAAGAAGACACAAACAGAGGGAATGCTGGAAATAGAAAATCTGAGTAAATGATCAGGAACTTCAGATGCAAGATTAACCAACAGAATGCAAGAGATGGAAGAGAGGATCTCTGCATTGAAGATACGGTAGAAGAAATAGATTCATCAGAAAAAGAAAACACTAAAGCCAACAGAGTCATGACCCAAAATGTCCAAGAAATTTGGGACACCATGGAAAGACCAAACCTATGAATAATAGGGATAGAGGAAGGAGAAGAATACCAACTCAAAGGTACAGAAAATATATTCATCAAGATCATAGAAGAAAACTTTCCCAACTTAAAGAAGGAAATGCCTATGGAGATACAAGAAGCCTATAGAACACCAGACTAAACCCCCCAAAAAAGTCCCCTTGCCACATAATAATTAAAGAACTAAACATACAGAATAAAGAAAGAATATTAGGAGCAGCTAAGGAAAAAGGCCAAGTGACTTATAAAGGCAAACCCATCAGAATAACACCATTTCTCAATGGAGACTTTGAAAGCCAGAAGGACCTGGACAGATGTAATGCAGACACTAAGAAACCATGGATGCCAGCCTAGATTAATATACCCAGCAAAACTTTCAATCAACATAGACGGAGTGAACAAGACATTTCAAGACAAAGCCAGATTTAAACAATACTTATCCACAAACCCAGCCCTAGAGAAAGCACTAGAAGGAAAATTCCAACCTAAGGAAGTCAGATACACCCTCTAAAACACAGGCAATAGATAAAGCCAGAGCAGTAAACCCCAAAGAAGAGAAGTACACACACACTACCACCAAAAAATAACAGGAATGAACAATCACTGGTCATTAATATCCCTTAATATCAATGGACTTAATTCACCTATAAAAAGACATAGGCTTACAGAATGGATATGAAAGCAGGACCCATCTTTCTGCTGCATACAAGAAACATACCTCAAATTCAAAGATAGACACTACCAAAGAATAAAAGGCTGGGAAAAGACTTTCCAATCAAATGGTCTTAAGAAACAAGCAGGTGTAGCCATCCTGATATCCAGCAAAATAGACTTCAAACTAAAATCAATCAAAAGAGATCAAGAAGGGCATCACATACTCATCACAGGAAAGATCCACCAAGATGAAGTTTAAATTCTGAACATTTATGCCCCAAACACAAAAGCACTCATGTATGTAAAAGAAACATTACTAAAGATTAAACCACATATAAAACCCCACACATAAAGAGTGAGAGACTTCAACACCCCACTTTCACCACTGGACAGATCTCCCAAATCAAAACTTAACAGAGGAATAAAGGACTTAACTGATGTTATGACTCAAATGGACTTAATCAATATCTACAGAACATTCCTTCCTAACAAAAAAGAATATACCTTCTTCTCAGCACTCCATGGAACCTTCTCTAAAATGGACCACATACTTGGCCACAAAGCAAATCTCAACAGATACAAAACAATTGGAATAACCTCTTGTGTTCTATCAGACCACCATGGTTTAAAGTTAGATTTCAACAACAACAAAAACTACAGAAAACCTACAATCTCATGGAAACTGAATAATGCTCAACTGAATCACCAATGGGTTAAGGAAGAAATAAAGAAAGAAATTAAAGACTTCCTAGAGATCAACGAAAATGAAGACACCACATACCCAAACTTATGGGACACTATGAAAGCAGTGCTAAGAGGGAAATTCATAGCACTAAATGCCCACATAAAGAAGTTGGAGAAATCTCACACTAGTGACTTAACAGCACACCTGAAAGCTCTAGAACAAGAAGAAGCAAAGTCTCCCAGGAAGAATAGACACCAGGAAATTGTCAAAGTGAGAGCTGAAATCAATAAAATAGAAACAAAGAGAACAATACAAAAAATTAATGAAACAAAGAGTTGGTTCTTTGAGAAAATCAAGAAGATAGACAAGTCCTTATCCAAACTAACCAAAAGACAGAGAAAACATCCAAATCAACAAAATCAGAAATGAAAAGGGGGACATAACAACAGACATTGAGGAAATCCAGAGAATCATCAGGTCATACTTCAAAAACCTCTACTCCACAAAACTGGAAAACCTAAAAAGAAATGGATAATTTTCTGGATAGGTACCACATACCTAAGTGAAATCAAGACCAGACAAACTATTTAAATAGTCCAATAACCCCTAAGGAAATAGAAACAGTCATTAAAAGTCTCCCAACCAAAAAGTCCCAGGACCAGATGGTTTCAGCACAGAATTCTACCAGATCTTCAAAGAAGAATTAATACCAATACTCTTTAAATTGTTCCACACAATAGAAACAGAAGGAACATTACCAAACTCCTTCTATGAGGCTACAGTTACCCTGATTCCTAAACCAAACAAGGATATAACAAGGAAAGAGAACTACAGACCGATCTCCTTCATGAATATTGATGCAAAAATACTCAATAAAATACTGGCAAACAGACTCCAAGAACACATCAAAACAATTATCCACCATGATCAAGTAGGCTTCATCCCAGGAATGCAAGGGTGGTTCAACATCCGAAAGTCCGTCAATGTAATACACCATATAAACAAACTCAAAGAAAAAAACCACATGATCATCTCACTAGATGCAGAAAAAGCATCAGACAAAATCCAACATTCCTTCATGATAAAGGTCTTGGAGAGATCAGGAATACAGAGAACATAACTAAACACAATAAAGGCAATTTACAGCAAGCCAACAGCCAACATCAAATTAAATGGAGAGAAACTCAAAGCAATTCCACTAAAATCAGGAATGAGGCAAGGCTGTCCACTCTCCCCATACTTATTCAATATAGTACTTGAATTTCTAGCCAGAGCAATAAGACAATATAAGGAGATTAAGGGGATACAAATTGGAAAGGAAAAAGTCAAGCTTTCCCTATTTGCAGATGACATGATAGTATACTTGGGTGACCCCAAAGATTTGAGCAAGGAATGGATACATCTTATAAACACCTTCAGCAACACAGCAGGATGCAAGATCAACTCAAAAAAGTCAGTAGCCCTCCCATATACAATCAACAAACAGGTTGAGAAGGAAATCAGAGATACATCACCCTTTACAATAGCCACAAATGATATAAAATACCTTGGGGTAACACTAACCAAGCAAGTGAAAGACCTATATGATAAGAACTTTAAGTCCCTGAAAAAAGAAATTGAAGATGATGTCAGAAAATGGAAAGATCCCCCATGCTCATGGATAGGCAGGATTAACATAGTAAAAATGGCAATCTTACCAAAAGCAATCTACAGATTCAATGCAATCCTCGTCAAAATACCAACACAATTCTTCACAGATTTGGAAAGAATAATACTCAACTTCATATGGAAAAACAAAAAACCCAGGATAGACAAAAGAATCCTGTAAAATAAAACAACCTCTGGAGGCATCACGATCCCTGACTTCAAGCTCTATTATAGAGCTACAGTAATAAAAACAGCTTGGTATTGGCATAAAAACCAACCAATGTGGACCAATTGGAGACCCTGACATTAATCCACACACCTATGAACATACAATTTTTGACAAAGAAGCCAAAAGTGTACAATGGAAAAAAGGAAGCATCTTCAACAAATGGTGCTGGCATAATTGGATATCAATGTGTAGAAGGCTGCAAATAGATCCATATCTGTCACCATGCACAAAACTTAAGTCCAAGTGGATCAAAGACCTCAACATAAATCCAGCTACTCTGAACCTGCTAGAAAAGAAAGTAAGAAGTAGTCTTGAACGCATTGGCATAGGAGATCACTTCCTAAATATAACACCAGTAGCACAGACACTGATACAAACAATCAATCAATGGGACCTCTTGAAACTGAGAAGCTTTTGTAGAGCAAAGGATACAGTCAACAAGGCAAAGCGACAGCCTACAGAATGGGAAAAGGTCTTCACCAACCCCACATGTGACAGAGGACTGATATCCAGAATATATAAGGAACTCAAGAAATTAGACATCAAAATGACCAACAGTCCAATTAAGAAATGGGCTATAGAACTAGACAGAGAATTCTCAACAGAGGAAACTCAAATGGCTGAAAGACATTTAAGTAATTGCTCAACATCCCTAATTATCAGGAAAATGCAAATCAAAACAACTCTGAGATACCACCTTATGCCTGTCAAAATGGCTATGATCAAAAACACTGAAGACACCTTATGCTGGAGAGGAGGTGGAGCTAGGGGAACTCTCCTCCACTGCTGGTGGGAATGCAAGCTTGTACAACCACTTTGGAAATCAATGTGGTGCTTTCTTAGAAAATTGGCAATCAATCTCCCCCAAGATCCAGCTATACCACTCTTGGACATATACCCAAAGAATGCTCAATCATACCACAAGAGCACTTGCTCAGCTATGTTCATATCAGCATTGTTTGTAATAGCCAGAACCTGGAAACAACCTAGATGCCCTTCAACTGAAGAATGGATAAACAAAATGTGGTACATATACACAATGGAATACTACTCAGCAGAGAAAAGCAATGACATCATGAGGTTTGTAGGCAAATGGATGGAAATCATTCAATCAGGATAGAAAAAATCATCCTGAGTGAGGTAACCCAGACTCAGAAAGACAAACATGATATGTACTCACTCATAGAAGGATACTAGATGTAGAACAAGGATGACTGCACTTCTACTTAAAACACCAGGGAGGCTACCTGGAAAACAGGAGCCCAAGAAAGACACGGGGATCACCCAATGACGGAGAAATGGATGATATCTACATGAACAGCCTGGACATGAATGGGGGTAATGCTGGCAATGGTCAAGAGACAGCCCAAACTGACCTACTCTGGTGATGGGATAGCCAAACACCCTAATTGTCATGCTAGAAACCCCATCCAAGGACTGAGGAATCTGGATGCAGACATCCACGGCTAGGCCCCGGGTGGAGCTCTGGGAGTCTAATTAACGAGAAAGAGGAGGGTTTATATGAGCGAAAATTGTTGAAACCAAGGTTGGATAAATCACAGGGACAAATAGCCAAACGAATGGAAACACATGAACTATGAACCAATGGCTGAGGGGCCCCCAACTGGATCAGGCCCTCTGAATAGGTGAGACAGTTGATTGGCTTGATCTGTTTGGGAGGCATCCAGGCAGTGGGAACGGGTCCTGTGCTCAGGCATGAGTTGGCTGTTTGAAACCTGGGGCTTATGCAGAGACACTTGGCTCAGTCTGGGAGGAGGGGACTGGACCTGCATGGACTGAGTCTACCAGGTTGATCTCAATCCTCAGGGGAGTCTTTGCCCTGGAGGAGATGGGAATGGGGGGTGGCTGGGGGGAAGGGGAGGGGGGGCGGGAGAGGGGAGAACAAGGGAATCCATGGTTGATATGTAGAATTAAATGACATTGTAAAATATAATAATAAAAAAAAGAAAAGTCTTATGCAGCTGATGGAAGAGTTGAACCTGTGGATTAAAGCTGCACATACTCTACCTACTGAAATAAATACAAATGGCATGTCTCAAAGAGCAGAAGTCCATGAGGACAAAGCTCTGTTCATAACACTAAAAAATTCTATTTGACTTACTTCCTCCATTACCTCACAAGATATTAAACTATGGTAAGAGAGAGAGAGAGAGAGAGACAGAGACAGAGACAGAGACAGAGAGACAGAGAGCGCATTTCTGTGTTGTATCACATAAGTGGATTCAGGAAGACCATAATACAAATAAAATATAGCACCAAAGATATACAATAAAGATCCAGTCACAGGGCACAATTAAACTCAAGTTACTCAACAGGGTTTCTCTGTGTAGTTTTGGTGCCTGTCCTGGATCTCGCTCTGTAGACCAGGCTGGCCTCAAACTCATAGAGATTCTCCTGGCTCTTCCTCCAGAGTGTTGGGATCAAAGGCATACACCACCAGCTCCCAGCTTAAACTCAACTTCAGAGACTTCCTATCAAACAACAGAACCATCATTCATCAAAAGAATCCACCAAAAATTGGAGACCAAAGAGTCATGACAAACATGAGCAACATCTGATCCTTTTGCTGTAAAGGATATTGAAGGCAGGATAAAATAAAATGCAAGACATTAGTAAAGCATTTGGAAGAATATGAATGAATTCTGAATGATCTGAATGTGCTATGGCAGCATTTTACCAATATTAACCCAATGATTTATACAGCTGTGTTGTAGATATGCATGGTAAAACTATGTATAAATGTCTCAAAAGCAAAGTTGGCTTTCATGGCTAATTCAGGAAAATATAATTATTTGTACTTACTACTTTTCTATAAGATTGACATTACCTCAAAGTCAAAATATTTCAACTGGTAAATAATTTCCCTTAATAGATGCATTATAGTGGTTTGAATATAAATTATTCCATAAGTACATTTATTTGAATGCTTGATCCTCAGCCAGCTGAACTGTTTGGGAAAGATTAAGAGGTGTGACCTTGTAGGAGGAGGTGAGTCACTGGAGAATGGCCTAAAGGTTTCAAAGGACTCATCAAAAAATAATGCCATCCCTACTGTTCTCCTTACTTCTCTGTCTTTTCTCCTCTCCTCTCTTCCCTCTCCTCTCATTCTCCCTCTCTTTATCTAGCTTTCTTTCTGCCTCCTACTTTTGAATCAGGATGTGAGTGCTCATCTGTTCCTTCCACCATACTTTTACTCAATCATAATGGACTCTAGCCCTCTAAAACCATATAAGCCCAATTAAATGTTTGCTTTTATAAGTTGCCTTAGTCATGGTGCTTTGTCACAGCAATATAAACCCTAACTAATACACTTCCACTGTAGGAAGAATAATGGTTCCCAAATGCATCCACATCTTAATGTCCTAATGTTGCTTTTCCTGGTAAAGGGGGTTTAATGGTGTGATTAGATAAAAAGTCTTTGGATTCTGGGTAATCCACATGGATATATTAGTACAGCTTCTTATAAGTGAAGGGGGGATGTAAGAGAGCCTGAGGAGACCTGTTCACAGAAGTTCAGGTCACAGTGATGTAATTTTTAAAGTCAAGAGCCAAGAAATAGGGAAGCATCTAAACATTGTTCCAATTATTCCTAGGAAGACATGAGCAAAAGTCCTAGATAAGGTACCTACTAATGACAACAGAAACGATGCCATCTGAGTCTAGCTTGGGGGACAAATGGTTTTATGGAATTTGGTTGCAGGAGCACAGGCAAGTGGTTACGGAAGGAAACACCAGTGGCTTCAAGGTAGTTACGTCATCATAAGCCCGTACCAGCATGAGGAATAATTCACAAAACATGCATCCTTACAGCAGCAGACCCAACTGCAAGCAGCTCCACAAGAAAGTCTGTAAGGTAATGAATTTGTGTTGCTCAAAACCACAATACTTGCTATAAGAACCAGGCAAACTCCTCAGTTATACAACTCTTTTGGAAGATGCTACTTTTAAGACAAAAAGGTGATAATATGCATAAGAATCATTTACTTCCCAGAAAAGACAGCAGAATAAAGCTATTATATAACATGTATTGTGTTATGTAACATATGTATATATTATATAACGTGCTATGGAAGTTTCTTTCCCTTGCACTGTTAAAGTATGTTTTCTGAGGGAGGTCCTTGTTTCACCAGGATATAACTGGGCAATGAAATGCAAGTGAGATGCATGTGGTAGACCTAACCAGCTCTTTCAAGTTTCATTGGCAAGGAAATCACTTCTATGCTTCACAGTAAAGGACACCTGTGAGGATGCAAGACAGAGCTACTGTGTGACAAGTACATGAAGGGAAGGATCTGAAATCTAGGCATGAAACAAAAGAGTGTATCTCTCCTTGGTGCTGTGTGAATGACATGCTACATGCTCTGACTCTCTCCTCCAGGTATTAGTCAGCTTGCTATGATGGTAATAAACAATTCTAAAGTCTCGATGAGTTAGAAAAATTCATTCCTTGCCTCTGAGTGTTGGCCGTGGCTCTGGTAAGCATGGCTGTGTTCTTGGTGTGAGACCCATACTTCGCTATTATCCTGAGACCCATGGTGAAAAATTACTATTGAAGTATGCTGTTCTTGGAAAAATTATGAGCAAGAAGGCCATGGGCTTCTGGGAGCCAAAAGGAAACCTGCATTTCCACTCATACTGCTTTGGGTGATGGCAAGTCACAAGCCAAGTCGATCTGGACGAAAAAGAGGTCAGGAGAGAAAGGAAGTATTTGCTGAACCACATACAACTTTTATTCTCATAAAACTTTAATCTGGAGAAAGCACAAACCTAGAACTGTGTGAATTTTGGAGAGAGCTAGTGAGGTGAGTTTTGCTTTAAACCCACGGAGAACTAAAAATGATGAGCTCTGTAAATAAGAAAAAGAGCAAAGGAAAAAATGGGTTATAATTCCATTTCAATTCAAGAGAGAAGCCATTATTTTGATAAGCAATATTTTCTCTAGCAGGCCTTGTGAATAATTTCATTCTCATTTACTTTCAGAAGTTTTTCTGAGAGGTTCAGGAGAATTAAGTTTTCCCTTCTAAGCTCTTATATTTTGTAGCCCAGGAGAGCAATTCTAAAATGTATCAACTGGAGAGTTGAAAGGGGATTCTGCATAGAATAAGCAAGCAGAACATGACTAACAAAACAAATGAAGGCACCCAATCTTCAGGTTAGGAAGGTATGTTACCATGTGTTTCTATTATTGTTATTATTATTGTTATTAAGAAATTTTCTATTCATCTTACATACCAAAGACAGATCACCCTCCTCCCTCCCCCTGCCCCCACCCCTCCTCCCCAACCCACTCCCCATTCCCTCCTCCTCCATAGGAGTCAGCAGAGCCTGGCACATTCAACTGAGGCAGGTCCAAGCCCCTCCCCACTGCACCAAGACTGTGCAAGGTGTCACACCTTAGGCACTGGGCTCCAAACAGCCTGCTCATGCACCAGGGACAGATCTTGATCCCCCTGCCTGACCCCCCCAACAGTTCAAGCTAAACAACTGTCTCGCCTAACCAGAGGGCCCAGTCCAGTCCCATGGGACCTCCACAGCTATTAGTCCACACGTCATAGGTTTCCACTAGTGTGGCTCGTTTTCCCATCATGAACTCGATGGCCCTTGCTTATACAATCTCTCCTCTCTCTCATCCATTGGGCTCTTGGAGCTCAGCCTGGCACCCAGCCTTGAATCTCTGCATCTGCTTCCATCAGTAACTGGATTAAGGCTCTATGATGGCAGAACTATTGCCAGTAGTCTAAGGTGGGGTCATTTTTGTGGATTCCTGGGAAGTTTCCTAGCATCCTGTTTCTCCCTATTGCCATGATGTCTTCATTTATCATGGTACCTCTTTCCTTGCTCTTCCACTCTGTCCCTGTTCCAGATCGAACCTCCCATTTCCTTATGTTCTCATCCCACACCTCTTGCCCTCCATTACCCACCCCTCACCCCCAGTTTGCTCATGTGGATATCATCTATATCTCCTTTGCTGGGCTATCTATGTGTCCTTCTTAGGGTCCTTCTTGTTAGCTAGCTTCTCTGGAGCTATGGGTTGTAGTCTGGTTATCCTTTGCTTTATATTTAGTGTCCACTTATGAGTGAGTACATATCATGTTTGTCCTTCTGAGTCTGGGTTACCTCACTCAGGATGGTATTTTCTATGTCCATCCATTTGCCTGCAAATTTTTTTATACTGTTTTTTACTGCTGTGAAGCACTTCATTGTGTATATATAACCACATTTTCTTTATCCATTCTTCAGTAGAAGGGAATCTAGGTTGTTTCCAGGTTCTGGCTATTATGAATAATGCTGTTATGAACATAGTTGAGCATGTGTCTCTGTGGTATGATTGAACATTCCTTGGATATATGCCCAAGAATGGTATGGCTGAGTCTTAAGGTAGATTGATATTTTTTTGGAGAAAAAATTATTTGAGAAACTGCCATACTGATTTCCAAAGTGCTGTACAAGTTTTCACTCGCACCAACAGTGGAGGAGTATTCCCCTTGCTCCACATCCTCTCCAACATAAGCTGTCTTCAGTGTTTTTGACCTTAGCCATTCTGACAGGTGTAAGACAGTATCGCAGAGCTATTTTGATTTGCATTTCCCTGATGACTAAGGACGTGGAGCAAGTCCTTAAATGTCTTTTGGCCATTTGAGATTCTTCTGTTGAGAATTCTCTGCTTAGCTCTGTAGCCCATTTTTAATGCGATTGTTCAGTATTTCCATGTCTAGTTTTTTGAATTCTTTATATATTTTGGATATAAGCCCTCTGTCAGATGTGGGACTAGTGAAAATCTTTTCCCATTCTGTAGGCTGTCATTGTGTCTTAATGACCATGTCCTTTGCCATACAAAAGCTTCTCCATTTCAGGAGGTCCCATTTATTAATTGTTGCTCTCAGTGTTATATTTAGGAAGTGATCTCCTGTGTCAGTGCATTCAAGAGTACTTCCTACTTTCTCTTCTATCAAGTTCAATATAACTGGATTTATGTTGAGGCCTTTGATCCACTTTGATTTGAGTTTTGTGCATGGTGACAGATATGAATCTATTTGCAATCTTCTACATCTTGACATCCAGTTATGCCAGGACCATTTATTGAAGATGCTTTCTTTTTTCCATGGTACAGTTTTGGCTTCTTTGACAAAAACCAGGTGTTCATATGTGCATGGATTAATGTCAGGGTCTTCAATTTGATTCCATTGGTCTACATGTTGGTTTCTATGCTAGTACCAAGCTGGTATTGTTACTATGGCTCTATAGTAGAGCTTGATGTCAGAGATTGTGATGCCTCCAGAGGTTGCTTTATTATACAGGATTCTTTAGCTATCCTGGGTTTTTTTGTTTTTCCATATGAAGTTACGTGTTGTTTTTTCCAAGTCTGTGAAGAATTGTTTTGGGATTTTGATGAGGATTGCATTGAATCTGTTGATTGCTTTTGGTGAAATTGCCATTTTTACTATGTTAATCCTACCTATCCATGAGCATGGGAGATCTTTCCATTTTCTGATATCTTCTTCAATTTCTTTCTTCAGAGACTTAAAGTTCTTATCATACAGGTCTTTCACTTGCTTAGTTAGAGTTACCCCAAGGTATTTTATATTATCTGTGGCTATTGTAAAGGGTGATTTGTATCCCCTTGATCTTTTTTTGTTGTCTTAGTGCTCTAGCTAGAACTTCAAGTACTATATTGAATAAATATGGGGAGAATTGACAGCCTTGTCTTGTTCCTGATTTTAGTGGAATATCTTGGAGTTTCTCTCCATTTGCTTTGATGTTGGTTGTTGGCTTGCTCTAAATTACCTTTATTGTGTTTAGGTATGTTCCTCATATTCCTGATCTCTTTAGAACCTTTATCATGAAGAGGTGTTGGATTTTGTCAAAGGCTTTTCAGCATTAATGATATGATCATGTGGGTTTTTTTCTTTGAGTTTGTTTATATGGCATATTATATTGACAGATTTTTGTATGTTGAACCATCCTTTCATCCCTGGGATGAAGCCTACTTGGTCATGGTAAATAATTTTTTGATGTGTTCTTGGATTTGGTTTGCCAGCATTTTATTGAGTATTTTTGCATCAATGTTCATGAGTGAGATTGGTCTGTAATTCTCTTTCTTTTTTGCATCTTTGTGTGGTTTGCATATTGGAGTAACTGTAGCCTCATAAAAAGAGTTTGGTAAAGTTCCTTCTGTTTCTACTGTGTGAAACAATTTGAAGAGTATTGGTATATACTCTTCTTTGAAAATCTGTTAGAATTCTGTGCTAAAACTATCTGGTCCTGGGCCCTTTTTGGTTGGGAGACTTTTAATGACTGTTTCTGTTTCCTTAGGGGTTATTGGCCTATTTAAACAGTTTACCTGATCTCGATTTAACTTTGGTATGTGGTACCTATCCAGAAACTTGTCCATTTCTATCAGATTTTCAAATTGTGTGGAATACAGGTTTTTGAAGTATGACCTGATGATTCTCTGGATTTCCTTGTTGTCTGTTATTATGTCTCCCTTTTCTTTTCTGATTTTGTTAATTTGGATTCTCTCTCTCTCTCTCTCTCTCTCTCTCTCTCTCTCTCTCTCTCTCTCTCTCTCTCTCTCTGCCGTTTGGTTAATTTAGATAAGGGCTTGTCTATCTTGTTGATTTTCTCAAAGAACCAATTCTTTGTTTCATTGATTCTTGGTAGTGTTCTCTTTGTTTCTGTTTTATTGATTTCATCCCTCGATTTAATTATTTCCTGGAATCTATTTCTCCTGGGTGAGTTTGCTTTTTTTTGTTCTAGAGCTTTCAAGTGTGCTGTTAAGTTGCTAGTATGAGATTTCTCCATCTTCTTTATGTGGGCATTTAGTGCTATGAATTTTCCTCTTAGCACTGCTTTCACAGTGTCCCATAAGTTTGGGTATGTTGTACATTCGTTTTCATTGAATTCTAGGAAATCCTTAATTTCTTCTTTATTTCTTCCTTGACCCATTGGTGATTCAGTTGGGCACTATTCAGCATGTGATTGATTTTAGAGAAGGTTCCAAGGGGTACTGAGAAGAAGGTATATTCTTTTGTGTTAGAATGGAATATTATGTAGATATCTATTAATACCATTTGAGTCATAATGAATGTTAATTCTGTTATTTATCTGTTAAGTTTCTGTCTGGCAGATCGGTCCATTGGTGAGAGTGGGGTGTTGAAGTCTCCCAGTACTAGTGTATGGGATTTGATGTTTGATTTAAGCTTTAGTAATGTTCCTTTTACAAATGTGGATGCCCTTCTTTGGAGGCATAAATGTTTAGAATTGAGACTTCATCTTGATGAATTTTTGCTGTGATAAATATGTAATATCTTTCCCAATCTCTTTTGAATGATTTAGTTTGAAGTTTATTTTATTAGATATTAGTAATGCTACACCAGCTTGCTTCTTAAATCCATTTGATTGGAAAGTCTTTTCTCAGCCTTTTACTCTGAGGTAGTGTCTGTCTTTGAAGTTGAGGTATGTTTCTTTATGCAGCAGAAGGATGAATCTTGTTTTTATATATATTCATTCTGTGAGCCTGTGTCTTTTTATAGGTAAAATGAGACCATTGATATTAATGGATATTAATGACCAGTGATTGTTAATTCCTGTTATTTTTTGATGGTAGTGTTGTGTGTTTCCCTTCTTTGGTATTTGTTGGTGTGGGATTATCTATTGCCTGTGTTTTCATTGATGTATCTAGTTTTTTTTGGTTCAATTTCTCCTTCTAGTGCTTTCTGTAGGGCTGCATTTGTGAATAGGTATTGTTTAAATCTAGTTTCATCATGGAATATTTTGTTTACTCTATTGAGATTAAGAGTTTTGCTGGGTATAATAGTCTGTGTTGGCATCCATGGTCTCTTAGTGTCTACATAACATCTGTCCAGGACCTTCTGGCTTTTAGAGTCTCCACTGAGAAGTCAGGTGTTATTCTTATGGGTCTGCCTTTTTATGTTACTTGGCCGTTTTCCTTTGCAGCTCTTAATATTTTTTCTTTATTCTGTATATTTAGTGGCTTGATTATTGTGTGCCAAAGCAACTTTTTTTTGATCCAGTCTATTTTGTGTTCTATAATCTTCTTGTATCTTTATAGGCATTTCCTTCTTTAGGTTGGGAAAGTTTTCTTCTATGATTATTTTGAATATATTTTCTTTGCCTTTGAGTTGGTATTCTTCTCCTTCTTCTATCCCCATTATTCTTAGGTTTGGTCTTTTCATGGCGTTCCAAATTTCCTGGATGTTTTATGTAATGACTTTGTTGACTTTAGTGTTTTCTTTGACTGGTGAATCTATTTCCTCTTTTGTATCTTCAACACCAGAGATTCTCTCTTCCATCTCTTGCATTCTGTTGGTTATGCTTGCATATATGGTTCCTCTCATGAGAGAGATATGTGATTCATGGGTATACCAAACAATTTTGAGGGGTCAGACTGGCTAACTTCAAATGTGAAGGTTTATCTACAGTTCTTGACTTACTAGTTCAGAATCCCTGAGCAAGTCATTCAATTATGCTGAACCTCACTGTATTCATGAGGATACAGACCATGTCTATCTCAATAAGACTGGGTGAAGGTCACAGGAGCAAGACATGCAAAGTGCTTGGAACGGTGCCTGCTATATTTCAGTTATCGTTTTGTATTTAGCCAACTGAAGACCTCCTACATACTAGGCAATCCAACAGCACATTGAAAATAAACAATTCAAATGATCAGAGTATCCATTCCACACAACAGAGAGAAGAATGGATGGCTAATGCATTTACTGACAAGAAGGCAGAACAGCCACAGGGGTTTTACCTGGAGTGAGAAAGCTGTTCCTAGAACCATGGCCCTGTGACACTTTATAAGGGGAGTTTTCCAGGGAATAGTTCTGAAGCCAGAACTTTCTAACTATGCTCACAGTGCAAGTCACAAGCACTGTGGAAACTCTGTGATGTGCTGCTTTAAAAAAAAAAAAAGATACAAAAGTATGCTTTTTTTAAGGAAAAGGGGGCCTAATCAAAATTTTACAAATATCTGTTCAGAGAATTCCATAGGTAACGTCTTTTACTTCTCTGTAATATCCATGATTTGTGAATATAACCATAATATATCTAAAGTATCAAGAAGGTTTTATCAACAAAAGTAACTATAAATATCACATTTGATTATAGACATTAGATATAAATTTTGCAGCTAAAATGCTAAGACTTTTATTTTAAACATCCATTTTATGTGATTATAGATTTCTCTCTGCCTAAGTCCTGAATACAAGCTTCAAATACTTTCAGCTGATAGCCCATGATATTCATCTTTTTATATGTCCACATGTCCTCCAAGGTGAAAAACACTTCTTCATTTAAGAAACTTTTCTTCATATAAGTTGTTTCTGAGAATGCTATGATAATGCACTTGGACTGAGCTTTTAAAATGGACTGCTCTAAGTTAAGGGAGTGGCAGGGCCTTCACAGAAATTAAGGTATATAAAGGAAACAAATTAAATTTAAATTGCTATCATTATATCCAAATATATTCTTTAAGTTTAGTTCTTAAACTCTGCCTTAGCTATAATGTAATTATAATCTAACATTGATAAAAAAAATACTATGAAAACTCTGTGATGTGCTGATATTAAAAAGAAAAGTGAAAAATTATATTTTCTTTGAGGAAAATGGGGGTAATCAAAACTTTACAAATTATCTATTCAGAGACTGAGTTCATAAGTAATGTTTTCTTTTTTACTTTTCTTTGTGATATCCATGATTACGAACATAACTGCAATAAATCTGAAATAAAGGTAACGTAAAGTCAGTTTAGGAAGGTAAGTTGGCCTGAGAGATAGTTCAGTGGATGAAAGCTCTTACTTCCAGGCCTGAGGACCTGAGTTTGGTCCCTATGGAAGAGGGGAACTGACTCCAATGAGATATTCTCTGGCCTTCACCTGTGCCTGTGCAAGAACACACGAGTGCTTGCACACATGCACACTTGTGCACACACACAGACACGCACACACACCACTAAATTTTTTATGTATTTAAGTTCTTGCTTTTGAATTTGACAGAATGACAGTATTTCTGTTTCCACCCTCTTGAGTGTCTATGGAGGTGACGCCTGTTCAAGGAAGTGTGGCGTGTACGTGTCAAACTCCCTGAGCACCTTTATTGTCGTGTCTCCCACCACGACCCTCGGCTTCACTGTAGGCCCAGAAACAGTGGAGCGACTTCACGTGGACTGAACTCACTCCCATGTGCTGGGGAAGGAGTGAACCCTGCCTCCTTTCAGTTGTTTCCATGGGCTGCTGTGTCCCAGCAATCAAAGCGGAGCACTGTGGTCACCTGTTCCCACCATGATTCTGCTGTGCACGTTGGTTTTCTGTTTTCTATGATGTGGATGAAGGCGAGGCACAAAAACATGGTGACTGGTGAAGACAGAGGATAACTCCAGGACTTACTCTTTCATCCAAATAATAAGTCTAAATACGCATATGCACACACACACACACACACACACACACACACACACACACACACAATGTTTCAGTGAAGGTTCTACCACTCCCGTAACTTAGAGCAGTACATTTTGAAAATTCAGCCAAATGAATTTTCAGAAACTACTTATGTGAAGAAAAGTTAAGTAATAAAATATTTTTCATCTTGGAGAAAATGAGGAAATTTCAAAAGACAAACATGTATATCATGGTCAATCAGCTGAATAAGTGTGAGGCTTATATTCAGGACTCAGACTGAAAGAAATCTGTAAGATTGTGTGTGTGTGTGTGTGTGTGTGTGTGTGTGTGTGTGTGTGTGTGTGTGTGTAATTTATGGCTTAAATATCTGTATGTACTTTTGAAAATGAATACCAAAATCATTTCTTACATCCAGGTAAATTCAGACCATCAGTGTTCCTTAACCTTTAATTTTATGTCCTGATTTTATCACATTAATTGCCAAGGATATTTATCCAAACTACCTTTCTACTAATAAGTTTAACATTTTGTAGTACTTTACAGCTACTAAAATCTCTGTATAAATGCAAAAATTTTGCTTCTTATAATAATTCAAGAGGCCATAGAAAAGTTTTCAACATATCATTTGAACATATCATTTCTAGTTTTTAGTATACATAGTGTCAGGAAACTTTAATCAAGAAAGTCTTCAAAATGATTTTTTATTTCAAAACTGAGGAAAACTTTAATTCCATAGTTAATTATTATACTGAAAAGAAAAGGCTGTTTCCTTTCTTGAAAGCAAATATAAAGTAACAAGAAAAACTGCTCAGTCAGTCAGCTGTTGACTTGGTTTTCTTCTTGGTTCCATTATTGGCAATTATCTGATGATACCTATCCATAAAAAGAATATACATAAATTTCAAAATTCATAAACAATTCAATTCATATTATCAAATTCAAACTTTCTCCAGCATTTCTTCCTTTCTGTTTCTCTCTCAGGTCACCTCTGACAATAGGCACATTTCATTTCATGTGATCTCACTCTCTGCCACCCCCATCCCAAATACGATTTTTAGAAGTGACCCATAAAGTAGAAATAAAAAAGGTGGCTGTGAATCATTGCTGGTGTGTTCACTGGATAGGACTGCCATATCAAAGTGTTAGCCATGCAGCTTAAACAGGAGGTTTGGTTTGGTTGGGTTTTCCTCCGTTGTAGGCTAGAATGTCAAGATTAGAGTTTTGGTTCCTACTGAAGGCCGAGAGAAGATCTGTCCACTGCCTCCCCTTGCCTTGGGGATGCCTGTCCTCTTGCTGAGTCTCCACATCAGTTGTCCCTCTGTGTAACACCTTCCTTTGTTTCTCTCCTGGTGTCTTAGTCTCCTTTTTGTCTAAAGACATCAAATTGGATTAGGGCCTGTTCTACTGGCTTTATTTCACCATAATTACCATTTAAAGACCCTATCTCCAAATATTTATACATTCATAAAAGGAAAAGAAAATGGAATTAAGGCTTTAATATATAACTTTGAAGAAAAAAAATCCAGCTCATAGCCCATCCTTAGGTTTAACAGAAAATTTATGAAATGAAGGCACTAGTCAGGGACTCAACTAAATCAATACTTTCATCATGCCTAAAAGGAATCTATTCTAATCATTCACGAGTAAGCCTATGTTTCCAACATTTCAGTGACTTGAGATGAGTTAAAGTTAACTGTAAAATTAATATCTAAATACTATTCCATCATTTGAGATAGTTCCACTCTGTTTTGTTTTGTTTGGGATTTTGTGTTGCTTGTCTATGTTCCCCAGATCCAACACAGCACCTTGCAAGGCAAACTGCCAATGAACTGTAGCTGAATTTCCAGTTTCACTTATGTTTTAAAAAAGTAATGTCTCTGTGTCATAGAACCAGAGAGTAATGAAACACAGTGTCTACCTGTTAAAGTATACTGAACAGACAACATCTACTCAAGCAATAAAAATCACAATAAGTCTTTAATCCCAGCACTTGGGAGGCAGAGGCAAGAGAATCTCAGTGAGTTCAAGGCCCAGCCTGGTCTGCAAAGTGAGTTCCAGGACTGCCAGGACTGTTACACAGAGAAACCCTGTCTCAAACCCCCCCAAAAAAATAGCCACAATAAAAAATGATATCTATTATGTATATTTGAATTTGATTGACAAGTATTTGATTGAGAAGTTTTACATCCATATTCATCAGGGAAGCTGGCCTACAATGGTTTGTTTGTTTGTTTTTTGTTTGTTGGTTTGTTTGTTTGAGACAGGGTCTCACCATGTAACATTGTCTGACCCAGAACTCACTATGTGACCAGGCTAGCCTCAAACTCATAGAGATCTACCTGCCTCTGCCTCCCAAGGCATGAACCTCCACACCCTGCCTAGCCTATAGAGTTTTCATCTGTCATATTCTTGTCTGGTTTGGGTATAGTGTAGTATTGGTTTGTAAATGGAATCTACCAGGATTCCTTCCCTTTCTGATGTATGGGATAATTTGAGAAGCATTAGTGTTAATGCTTCTTTATAAGAAGTCTAGTAGAACTGGGCTGCAGATTCATCTGGGCTTAGGATTTTGTAGATGGGATAATTTATTATCATTGAATGTTATTGATATGCTTAGGTTGGTTATAGTTTTTTGGTTTAAGTTTAGTATGCCGTGTTTTCAGAAGTGTATTCATTTCTTCTATATTTTTCAATTCATAAAACACAAAATTTCTATGTATGCCTTAATAATCCAGTGAATTCCATTGGTAGTTTATAATCTCTCCCTCTCTATCTCTTAATTTATTAATGTAGATACTCTCTAGCTCAATTTTTTGTCTTGTTTACCTAAGAACTTGTCAATCTTCTTTATTCTTTCAATGATCTTTATGTTTCTTTAATTTTTATATTGATCTTTTTGTTTCCATTACATTAATTTCTGCCCTGGTCTTTATTATTTCTTTACACATGATGAAATTTACTTCATTATAAAGTGATTATGTCATCTGCTAGGAAATGGGTGTGATTGAAGATCATTATATTAAAATAAATCAGTCCAAAAAGATAAATAATGTGTATTTTCATTCATCAGTGGGTTCAAGAATTCTTTATTGATACATAAAATGGTGTGTGTGTGTGTGTGTGTGTGTGTGTCTGTGTGTGTGTGTCTGTGTGTGTGTCTGTGTGCATGTGTATGTGTGTACGTATGAGAATGGAAGAGAAGCAGGAGTCAGGAGAGAGAGAACTAAAGGGAGGGAATAATAAGGGGGTAAATTTGGCCAATGTATATGATATACATGATGGAAGTGGCTATATGAAACTCAATACTATATAAATTCAATATGTGCCAATAAATACTCAAAACAAAATAAACATTAACCAGATACGGTATCAATTGTTTATGCCCTAAATCACAAAGAATCAATGAGAGGTTTTGAAATTCTTTTAATTAAAATAAAAAATGAACATCTGATTGTTCTCCACAGTGATCCAAAAAAATGTTGCTAAACTATAAATAAAGGGTTGGGTAGGTATCTCAGTCAGTAAAGTGCTGGTCTCACGAGCACAAGGACCGGAGTTCAGTCCCTAGAATCTATGTGAGAAGGGAGCATGGTGAGCTGCTGGGAGACAGAAATGATTGGACCCTGTGGCCTCCTTGGCCAGCCAGTCTAGCCTAACGGTTAACATCAGACCCTGTGTGAAGAAGGTAGATACCATTCCTAAGAAAGGCACCCAAAGTTTGCTTCTGGCCTCCTCAAATATACACACTCACCAGCACATACACACACACACACACACACACACACACACACACACACACACACACACACACTAAGCTAGGTGAAGGAAGACAGAGCAAACTTACAGCCTAGCACTGGAGATGATGTGCAAAGGGAATCAGAAACCCAAAACCAGCTGGGACTACACAGAGAGTTCAAGATCAGCCTAAGCTACATAGAGAGACTAACAGAAATACATGGAGAGAAGATAAAGAAGAAAAGAGAGAGAGAAGAAGAAGAAAGAACATAGAAAAATGAGAGGAGAGGGAGGAAAAGGAGATCAAGAAGAGAGAGAAAAAACATGGATAATTTAAAATTTTCTCTAAAGTAAATAGCGTGTGTTAGTTATAGCTAACAAAGTATTTCATTTCATTCGCTATAAATTAAATCTCAATGTATTATATCATATTTCCTCATTGACTATTAGTGATTAGGATGCACATTTACAACTGGGAATCTTTTGTCTTGTAAGTGTAATGAGAATATACTACAGAATTCTGAGACATCAGACTGAAGTTACGTAGTATAGTGGTAATGATAAATATTCATAACATACATTCTTTACATTATTAAAGATAGGCATAATGAAGGGAAATCAGTACATTCATCATATGTTCTTCAGCTGTACTAGTCAAATATTCCATTAATGGTTAACAGAAATCCTGTCCTGGCACATTTCCCACTCCCATGCCACTGTAGTAGCTACTGTCACTCATCCAACACATAAATCTTGCATTGATTCTATAAGTGGAGGAAATGAAGGATCTCTAGGGATATGATTCCAGGGTTTATACATGATTTCCCCTTTTTATTAGCCTATAAAAGCTGTGTTTGGGGGGCTCATTCTGTGTACCTCAAGATCCTATTTCAGTTATTAAAAGGCATAAAGTAGCACTTACATAGTAAAGCCATTAAAAGAAGCATATTCCTCAGCCGTAAATCCATAAATATCTCTGCAGGATAAGTTCATATCTTGTTGAAGAAGAAGTTTTACAGAATTTGTTGGTTCAACAGTAAGAGCAATCATAATAGCTGTTCTGGAGCAAGACATACACAAATTTAGTCTTCTCAACTTACCATTCACACCATTCACACTTAAGTCCTCTATTCTTAGAGCATCAAGAAGAGAATGGGAAAGGATGGGTTTATCTGCTCAAAATTGCACAGTATTCACAGATCACAGGAAGGCACCCAAACACAGTCACCAGGAAGCTCTAATACATTGATTTTTCAATCTCTGCCTCCTAGAAGCCTCCTGCTTTCAAGATGTCTCAAAAATTCCACAAGAGGAACTATTGGACATCCTAGGTCCCCTTTCCAGTTAACTACAGCATCAGTTCCTGTGTAAGATTTCAAAGTTACTATATATGACTAACAACTTAAAGCTACCTATGTAATTAAGCAGTTCAATTTTATACATTGAAAAAAAAGAACATATGAGAAGTATAGGTAATTTGCCCCAAATCATACCATACAAATAAAATATCACACAAAGATATACTAATAAATATGTGTATTTACATGGCCTTATTAAGCAATTGCAATTATATGGCATCTTATATAGCTTTACTTATAATTATACCTGTGGTTGTTATCTGATGCATTAACATCTGCTCCTTTCTTCACAAGGAATTTTACCATATTTACATTATTTTCAGCAACGGCAAGTAAAAGTGGAGTGTAGCCATCCTGTAAAAATTATCTCAAATTACTTGAACAATGTTTACTTCGGTGCCTTTTAGGTTTAAGTACAATTTTTTAAGTATGCTCTTAGGAAACTCCTGAATATATACTCTAATTTTTGAAACATTTTAATATCTAACAAAACTCTGACTTTGAATTAACAATGGGCTGTTACATTTTTAAAAGTCAAATTGTATTCTAGGATTAATTCAAATCATAGTTATAAAGTGATCAAGTCATGAGTTTTATTTAGTAACTTCCAAGACTATCACATACACAAAATATCAGCAAAATGAAGTGACAAGATATTTCATAAAAAATATTTTTTAGTTATTTTTTCAATTTCAAAAGAAGAATTAGGCTACTTTTAGTATAATAACTAATCTAATTCAGCTCTATTACTGAGTAATAAAATCATTATGAGGTTTATTATTTTATATTAATACTAATTTGTAAAAATTCAAACGTTCATATCTGATATTGTAACACAAATCATAAAAGGTCTTATTAATAAAAAACCTATAGCCAGATATTGTGATGAAAACTGAAAGATCGGAGAAGCAGAACAAGCCACATCCAACCTCACCTCGTCAACTCCTCAGCCAATCCTGTTTCCTCAGGCTAAAAGCATCTGAGTCCTCACCCTTGAGGTTCTCAGTTGAACTGCTTAAATAAAACCTCTAGTTCCTGGTCCTCATGCCTTATATACCTTTCTGCTTCCTGCCATCACTTAAAAGTGATGTGATTAAAGTGTGTGTCCTTCTCAAGCAAAGACATGAGATTTCCAGTGTTGGGATTAAAGGCATGTGCCACCACACCTGGCTCTGTTCCCAGTGTGGCCTTGGACTCACAGAGATCCAGACAGATCTCTGCCTCCCGAGTGATAGGATTAAAGGTGTGTGCCACTACTGCCTGTCCTGTATGTCTAATTTAGCAGTTGGCTCTGTCCTCTGATCCCCAGATAAGTTTTATTAGTTAGAGCATAAATAAAATATCACCACATGATGTGGCCATTTCAGGAATTATCACTGATGGATATGTTTCTCTTCATGTCAGGATAAAGGTCTACAGTGAAATGCAAAACTTAAAAGAAAAATTTTATCACATTTTAATAACCTATTCATCTCTCAATTCAATTTGATAAATACATTCTCTATATTAAAATACAAATTTCTGTTACATGAAGTATCTGAAATGAATACCCTGTTTAGTAGCTCTCTTTTTTTAATGAAAACAATGCAGCCTTTTTTATTAGAATTTGTAATAGACCTACTAGCATTATTGCTCGAATTACCACTACCACTATCATATGACCCAGAATTGAAGTATAAGAGTAAATGTACGTCTCAGAGGATCACAGATGGCAATGTTGCAATTGAAAGCCATTGCCAATAGATTACCAGACTCCATGCATTGCAAGGTGTGGATGGAGAACAGCTGGGCTAGGCAGGCATCAAAGGCAATGGAATAAGCCCCAAACTGAAAGATGGCCAACATTTTGGGAGCAATTGCTGCGCAGTCTTCTGTCTGTAGCTGGCTTTGGAAGATGTACATGGGCTGGTACAAGCTATGCTCAGCTGGGATGATGATCAATAAAATGATATTTCCCAAAAGAGCCACTAGACACATCGCAAAGAATAAAAATCCAATCCAAAACTTCACGTGCTCTGGTCTAGGAATTCTAATCAAAATTACAACTTTAGGGTTCAGATACAACATGTTACTGTACTTCACTGAGCTCAGCATTCTGTCTTCTCACCACTGTATGGTGATATTTTATTTGTACTGAAATGTGATTTATTTGTATGTTAATAAATAAAGTTGCTTGGGGGTCAGAGGTAATAGCAAGCCATCGCAGAAGCTGGGCGGTGGTGGTGCACGCCTTTAATCCCAGCACTTGTTAGGCAGAACTAGGTATATCTCTGTGTGTTCAAGGATACAGCCAGCATTGGAGACACACGCCTTTAATCTCAATACCAACCATAGAAGACCTGGAGGTCTGTACAGACAGGTAGTGACGAGGAGGTCATGTGGTTGGGTTTACAACCAATGAGAAGGCAGAACAGAAACTCTATTAAAAAAAAAAAGACAAACACAGGAAGTAGGTCTCTTTTGGAGAGGTAGTGTAACAGCGACAGTGAAGGGTAAGGTTTTTAGCTCTTAGCTCTGACCTCTTGGCTTTCATCTCTGTATTGGTTCTGTGTTTCTTATTTAATAAGACAGTTACATCTACACCACTGACCATGATAACTGAAACTTCTGCTTTCAGAAGCTGGAGGCAGTAACTCAGACCTGCTGTGGAAGGCTGGAGCTCTCTTTTCGTGGGTGGTTGGGGACCAAGGTGTTCCTTCTTCCCAATTTATATTCATCCTTTGGGATAGCTCTAAGGCATTAATACGTATTTTCTTTAATAGAAACTTACCTTATTTTTAGCTTCAAGATTGGCTTTGTATTCAAGCAATTCATTAGCTAGTGAGATATTTTGACCACAAACAGCATAATGGAGGGCAGTATTACTATTAAAATCCACCAGATTTGGGTCTGCACCATGCTGTAGAAGAACCATAGCACAATTCTCCTGTTGACACTGTACTGCCTATCAATGGAACAACAATGAATGAGTGCCCGATTTCCTATTTCAGATATGTAAACTCATGTTACAAGTCAAAGTATGGAAACCAATAAAATTGAACGAGGATAAGTACTCAAACACATTCCACTTAAAAATAAGAAAAATGGAACACACCTTGATCAATGGGGTTCTGTTTTCACTATCCTGGACATTAATTTTGCATTGGTTCTCAATTAAGAGATACACAATATCTATATATCCATTAGCACAGGCCAAATGCAAAGGTGTTCTATATTGACACAATAAAACATGAAGTTAGAGATACATTTCAATTAGTTATAATACTCCTCAATAAGCAAGATTAAATATTAAGATATTTGTTTTATGTTTTGTTTACATTTACTGAAAAATTATGCTAATTATAATTGATTTTGATGAATTTAAAAGGCTAAGCAAATGTCTTGAGAATCAAATACCACTTTAAGGAAAATTTGGCTCTATTAAATTCAAAGTTTTTTCTCAATTTATCTTCAGAAGAGATGATAAAATGAGATAACACTAACACAATTCAGATTGCTCTCCAAAACCTAAGAAACATCCATAAATAACAGAAATGGCAATGTCAAAGGCATCTCCCCCTGTTGGGTGTGTCTCTCTGGCCCTCCAGTAGAACTAATACTTCCATCTAAAAACAAACATATGGTTAAGAACCTAAGGACTCACTAAATTGTACATTTTACATTATTATACTAATTTTTACTTCTTGAAGATCTACAGGTTCATGAATTATAACACAATGCTAATTAGTTCCATTTTGTACTCGCATTGGGCTTTGGTGTAGACTATCCTTTAATGAACTTCTATGGTTATACAGTGATATCATTATTTCTTTGTTTTACATAATTTTAGGATATTCCATATGGTGATAGCGCATATTCCAAACAGGGGATCTCAGATGTCATGTCCCTCTTTCATATCTACCTAAACAGACCAGTATTAACCTACAGAAGCAGGAAAAGAAATTACCCTCAAAGGAAGACTTGAAAACAGGGTAACATTCAAAAGAGATAAACTAATAAAAACTCTCACATGATGATGTAATTTACCACCTATGGGAGTAAATTTTAAAAAGTAAAACCAGTTTTGAACAATCTGATAATTCCAGTTTAGATTACTTAATGACATTACAAAAGGAACAATAACAATGTAACTACAATTCAAAGTCAGAACTCTAATCAATTACACTATACAGATGAAGACAGAGAGCAGTCAGGAAAAGGAGTGTCAGTTTAGACAGTAGAATTGGATTTTTTGTGTAAATGGAGGCTTTTTTCTGTCCTGCCCTGTCTCGCAGCTACTTGTAAATAATCACTCAGAGGTTTGATATTATAAATCATTTGGCCTATTGCTCAGGCTTATTACTAACTAGCTCTTACAACTTAAATTAATCCACTTCTTTCATCTATATATATAATTTTGCCATGTGGCTGTGGTGTTACCAGTCTGGTGGCATCTTGCTCCTTTGGTGGCTAGATGGCATCTGCCCCTGACTCAGCCTTTTGCTTCCTTTATCTCTGCTTGGATTTTCCACCTGGCTCTTATCCTGCCTTGCCATAAGCCAAAGCAGCTTTATTTATTAACCAATGGGAGCAACACATATTCACAGTGTATAGAAACATATCCCCCATCATTTCCCTTCCCTGTCTAATCAAAAAGGAACATTTTAACTTTAACATAGTAAGATTACATATATCAAGCAAGAATTATAGTTATAATATTTAATCTATTTCTATTTGGCAAAATTAAAGAAAAAACTCTAACATCTATCCTATCTTTGTGAGTCTAAAGTTTCACATCTAATTTATTTTTTATCATAATTAAGGAAAACTGTAATTATAACTATCTAATCTTCAATTCCATCAAAGACCTCAGAAGGATATAATATTATCTCAGTAAACAAGAAGTGCATTATAAGCAACTTCCAAATTTCTAAAAATGACAGATACATCTGGCTGCCTGGATAGTCACCCAAATTTTCTCTGTGACTTTGGAGCATCTGTCTTCAGCCTATAGGCCTAGAGTATCTGGCAGACATTTTAGTGAAGCAGGATATCTGAAGGACTGTTCCTCCCTGTATTGGCAAGGTTCATCAGTTGCTTTCCTCTTCTGTGTCCTGCAGAATGTCTGGCAAACTCTTCCATGAAGCAGGAACCCTGAAGGACCATCCCACTTTTTTTTGGCAAAGTTCAGCATTAATTTTCCTGTGGGTCCTGCATGTCCAGTTAATACAGCATAAAGTCAAGCAGTCAAGGCAAAAACAGTTTCTTACCCAAATGGCTAACTTTGCCCCAATGAAAACAAACTCCTTTGGAGTTTCCTTGATGCCCATCATCTCTGAAGTAAATTGATGCTGCCAGGAGCATCTCACTGTCATGAAAACTTTAGGTTAACAAAATATTTTAAATGCTATATTCTATAGGTCTTTGAAGTATTTGAAGACTATCTATCTAAAATATATCTCTATATCATCTGGAAAGCACATCTAACATATCTACAAATTTGATGATCATAAATAACTACTAACCTATGTTTCTTGATTATCCTATGCAGTTTATAATAATAGCTTTCAAAAACTAGAATTTTGCCTTATATTTTTAAATTAGCTAAATAAACACAATACCTTAAACAAGAGTAGAAATATATGTACAGTATAACAAAACTGACTTTAAATTTTTATCAGTAAACTAAAATTTATACCAATGTAAAATATTCTGATATTAAGTTGTTGTTTGGATTAAAGTTGATTCAATAATCTACCCTTTTTTCATTATAATAATCTACCTTTTCCCATCATTTCTATATCATTTTTGCTTGTTTGTTTCAGACAGGGCTTCTCTGTATAACTGCCTAGGATGTCCTGGAACTTGCTTTGTAGAGCCGGATGGCCTGGAAACTAACAGAGATCATCCTGCCTCTGCCTCCTGAGTTCTAGGATTAAAGGCCTGTACCACCACACCGAGCTTAAATCATAAAATGGAACCAGATCATTCATGCTGAACTTTGTGTTTGGTGGGAGGGTGAATAGAGAATAATGGGGAAAGATGTGATTAAAAAAAAAAACCTGTGTTTAAATAGATATCAATAGACATTGGCAGATAGTGAAAAAAATCACAAAAAAAATCAGCTAGAAATGATTATTAAATACATTAAGTAAAAGTGAAAATAAATTTTAAAGAAAAAATTTTAAATAAAATCAATGAATGGTACAGATACTTTGCAATCATAGAAAGCAATACTTTGTGAGATAAAATGATTTAAACATCATAATCTAGATAAAATAATCCCACAAACTACTTTTTCTATTATTCTTTCCTCATGAAGCAAACTTGTAGTGATTACTGATTTAGTTCCTTAACAATCCTGATATATTGCCAACTTCTTGGTAAAAAATTATAATTTAGCTCAAAATGAACTTTTTTAAATAAAAAATGTATCTAGCCTTCAAGTCAAACACTTTTACTCCTGTCAATGATAACTCCTTGAAAAAACATATATACCTATGTGTGGGCATATATGTGCGTGTGTGTGTGTGTGTGTGTGTGTGTGTGTGTGTGTGTGTGTATTTATACATATCTACATATACATGTTAAATTTTTAAGAATTTAGTGCCAAGGAACTTTGAAGTTTCTGCCCAAGCATTATATTTATTACCACCTACAAAACCAAATTGTTGGGGTTTTTTTTTTGTTATTGTTGTTGTTTTAATTACAGACAAATACATGGACCTAGGAGGGACATTTCACATTCAAACAACCCAAGGCTACTAGGTACTTTCTGAGTTTTGTTCAGTAGTATTGAATGTGATTATTGGATAGTTTAGCAAGCTTATTTACTTTATCACAGATTCCATATATTGCCTGATTTACATAGTTATTAAGCATATATTTGTTGAAGAAATTATATCAAAGCTAAGCAAATGAGTGCTAGAGAAAGGAATCACGCTGGAGCTGGAGAGATGACTCAGCCATTAAGATCACTTCCTGCTCTTGCACAGGACCTGAGTTCAGTTCCCAGCACCTACATCAGGTGGCTCACAACTGTATGTAACTCCAGGTCCAGCAGATCCAGTGCTCTCTTCTGCCCTCAGCAAGGATACGATGCACATAAACTCAAATAAGCACACACACAAATAAATAAATAAATTTTAAAAAGATGAATTGTAACACAGAAGAAGGAAAACATTCACTGTCTAGCCATTGGGTTTCTTTGAACACAAACTGCTGTGGGATGTTCTGTTTGTCCTGTGGGAGCCCTTCTTGGGTTCCTTGTGGCGTTACCCAGCAGGTCCGTATAGAGGATGATTAGGACCATGGGCCTGAGTGCAGGTGTTTGAGATGGTCTGCACTTGGCTGTGCTGGGGGATGGTCTGTATGTTAAGTTGTTCTGATTGATCAATAAATAAAACCTGATTGGCCATGGCTAGGCAGGAAAGATAGGCGGGACTAACAGAGAGGAGAAACAAAAGGACAGAAAGGCAGAAGGAGACGCTGCAGCCGCCGCCATGACCAGAGACACTGCAGCCGCCGCCATGACCAGCAGCATGTGAAGACGCCAGTAAGCCACCAGCCACATGGCAAGGTATAGATGTATGGAAATGGATCAATTTAAGATAAAAGCACAGTTAGCAAGATAAGGACAGTTAGCAGGAAGCCTGCCACGGCCATGCAGTTTGTAAGCAAAATAAGTCTCTGTGTTTACTTGGTTGGGTCTGATAGGCTGTGGGACTGGCGGGTGACAGAGATTTGTCCTGACTGTGGGCAAGGCGGAAAACTCTAGCGACAACAAACTATTTTGTTTATCTTGGTATTCCCAGGCTTAAAGTCTTAGTTTCATTCTTGGTGATTGCCTCTCCTCTTGTTTCGTTTTCCCATTAGTAAAACCTAAGTGCTAGGTTGTTAGACACAACGCATACCAAGGAGCAAAACAGCAAAAGGAAGAGCAAAAACAGTGCACAGTGGAGATTTAAAAAGAAAGGAGAAGGGTCCAACACCCAGGTAAACCTTCACAAGTAAGTTAAATAAGAAGTCAAAAGCTCAAGTATGGCTATATGCAAAAGACAGTGCCTCTGCTCAGGAAAACCCAGAATGACATCCGATTTTAAGCAGCCCTGATATGCTTTCTTTGTGGTTGAAACAGTCAGCCTCCCCAGCCCTTCCTCCCCAATCCTGGCCTCTGGTCACCTGCTTTTTTTGTCCCGCCCATTCACATCATGCTTCTTGCATTCAAGGTATTTCTTGAACTTTTGCACATTGCCAACTGAAGCAGCTTTGTGAAGTTTCTTTAAGGGCTTATCTTGAAGGTGATGTCCCCGACTCGTGGACAAGCTGGGATCAGTACTGGCCATGCTCATGGACAGTTCTGAGGATCGGCTGTGGGAATCGTCGGTCTTCCCCTTTACCCAGAAGCTGAAGAGTTTCTTCATGGTGACAAATTCTTTAATTCTATCTGAGGTGTTCCTGGGACTCCTAACCAGTAACCCTGGTCCTCTGTCCTAACCACCTCATTCACAACTGCCTCTCAACCTGACCAAATCCAGAGGTATGTGAGGACAGGAATCTTCGCCTGGCTACATCCGGGGACCAAGGCAGATCTCGGTTACCTAGAAACTGCGCAACGGCTTCCACTGCGCAACGGCAGTCTTGATTGTGATCCGGTTCGACTAGCCAACCCAGATTTTCACATATAACTGCCTTTGGACATATATTGTCTTTGCCAATAGACCCCGAGCCTTGGAGAGAAATTTATTAACTTACAAATAGTCCATTTTCCTTGAAGGATAGATTTAATAGTCTGTATTCTAACCAAGTGAGATTAGGACAGAGGGGATGGATCTCTGCCAGCGATGTTGTTGCCACGTGCATGGTAATGCTTGTCTTAAACAATAACTACCATCCCTGGAAGATCTCAATATTAAACATACTTTGTGAATACGCCTCTCATGTTCCACTCACCTCGTCTAGTCACAAAATTGACAATTGAACTCACCACATATTAGGCCCATTAATCTTATCACTATTTCCTGACCTCAATGACCTTTCACTGTGTCCTCACTATTCTACTAGACTGAACTCCGTGGCCATTCATTAAAATCACTTCCATGTAAATGTCTTCAGGAAATTTGCCTCCATTCCTTAGGTGCCTAAACCAAAGCCCTAGTAAAGCCTAAACTCCTTTGTCTTCCCTGAGACTCTGGTTATGACTAAAGGGTTTTCCAACATCATGCTGTCAGTTTTCATTCTGAGTTCAAGAACATCACCTTAAGTAGACTGTTACTCAGTCCAGCAGCACTTAACTATTTCCCAGGCCCAACTTTTGTCTCATTTCTCTCCACTGTATCTTCTCCCTCCAATGCACCTTGGTTAATGACATTGCTTCCTAATCCTTCGAGAATGACATTAGAGAAATTCTACATGACTCTAATAAATCAACATAATTACCTGCATCTTACTAAAACAAAAACAACAAACATTTTACTATCTTCCTCATATAGATTATATTCCTATCAAAAGCCAGCATCATACTTAGGTATCCTAGACACTGTTGCCTACTCAAAAATATTGCTTGAGTAAAATCTCCCCTGCTTCCCTTATATGTCTTAAAAGTTTCCTTTATTATTCACTAATTCTGACTAGCATAAATGCATGCTGATATACGTCCCATCAAGAAACAAAACACACTGGACATGGTGGTACAACCTGAAACTCCAGCATTTGGAAGAAGGAGACAACAGGGTCAGAAATCTATGGTCATCTTCATTTACACTGGGAATTCAAGGCCAACCTGAGATACATGGAATTCTATCTCAACAAATCACGATTCCCTTTTGCAATCTTGCAACTTTCACTTTTTTTCATAGAACTCCTTAAAAGCATTTTTCATAATCTTATAATGAATGTCTATAAATTTTCCTCCTCTGTGCTCATCTAAACTATCCACACTATGACCTTTTTGCCCTTATCACTCTGTTGACATTGCTTTTAAACAAAATTGATCATTGTCTCCATCAAATCCAATCCAATAGTTACTTGGGTTTTCATAGTAATAGAATAACATTAGACATGGGCAATCATTGTTTACTTAAAAAAATTCTTTTATTTTGGTCTAGTAAGCCATCCCAATGGATAAAATATTTGTCACCAAGCCTGACAATCTAAATTTGATTTGATTCCCAGAATCCACATGGTGTGAGGAAAGAACAGACTATTGAAAGTTGTCCTCTGACAACTTGTGTATGGCATAAACTCTACCCTCTCCCAATAGAGAGACATACTAAATTACCAAAAAATGTCATTTTAAAAAGATAGAACAGTTGCCTAGTTTGAGCTTTACCTTTCTTGTGATTCATCCTCAGATTAATTTGTTGGTTGTTCTTGATCTCCAATACTGAGGAACCCGATAAACAACCATCAACAATGTTTCCATCCTTGAAAGCATTCATAAAACTTTGCACCTATATGTAAACTGAAAATAAATCACACCAAATCTAACACAATATAACCAGAATTTATCTTATTTTTAAACCCTATATTTTTGTTGTATTCATTCAGTCCTGTGACTTAAATATCATTCTCATGCTGTTGAACTACCAAACCGAGTCCTTACAGTTGTTAATCAGATTCCTAGTGCAGTAACTCCAAAACACCCAAAATTTGAACATGACTTCCAATGCAATATGAACTAGTATAGTTTCTCTTATTTGCATTAATATTTCTGAGTAGCATTCTTGCTGGTCTTCATGTTTCTTCCCTTGTTATACTCTGCTCTCTCAGAACTATCGTCAACCCACTGAGTTAAGTGATCCAGGATGTTTCAAGTAATGTCATTTCTCTGCTAAAATCTTTCTAAGAACTTCCCGACTCTTTCATATTAAAGGCTGGCTTTCTTCTAATGACCTGAATGTCCTTGATCCCAGGTTTCCTTTCTACACCTGATCTCAAGCTCTTCAACTTATCAGAATTCAATTGTGACAACCACTTTCGGTGTTTTTCTAAACACACTGTGCATTCTTAGTGTTAGAGATGAGAGCACTTTGTGTCCTCTTTCCAAGATGTTCATCCTGCAGCCAAAAACATCATCTCTGAGCAGAAAGCAACCTTTCTATGCCTCGTTATTATCAGAGAACAGGGCAATCACCCTGGTTCTTGGGTGACCACAGCAAGGTTAGGGATACTTTATTGTCCAAAAAGACAAAGAACCAAACAGAGAACAGAAAGTAAATAAAGTTCTTAATGAAATGTCAGTCTGTGAAGAAGACTATACCTTACAAGAAGTAGATGAACCAAGAAAGGAGCAAAGAACTAATGTCTCTAAGCCCTTGTTGAGGACATAAGATGGATATAAAAACTGTACTCTGCCCATTTTGAGAAATGTTTTTAAAAATTTTTAACATACTGCCTTTTCTATCACAGGGTTAAACAATACAAAACTCCATTTTTAATGAATTAAAATTCATTTTTTTTTGTTTTTTTTTTGTTGTTTTTTGTTTTTTTTTTTTCGAGACAGGGTTTCTCTGTGTAGCTTTGTGCCTTTTCCTGGAACTCACTTGGTAGCCCAGGCTGGCCTCGAACTCACAGAGATCCACCTGCCTCTGCCTCCCGAGTGCTGGGATTAAAGGCATGCGCCACCACCGCCCGGCTAAAATTCATTTTTAATGAATTACTGGCAAGCAGTTTAAGGATAGTGTGTCTTAAAAAAAATAGAAATGAACAAACCTCTGACTACTTCTCATTTCTCCCTTTCCCTAAACACAAAATGTTCCCTGGCACTGTTCTTAAGAAGTGACTGTCTCCTGCTTTTTCCCTCACATTCTTTCTCTACTCCAACTTCTGTAAGACTTCTCTTCCTTCTTCCTGGGAACAGAATCATCTACTCCAAGCAAACTCTCACAACCCAGGTCCTAGCGTTTAAATTTCTATGTGCAACATTCAGAAGCTTTATTGCTTTTGCCTCTGATGAACTGTCCCTCCATCTCTTTTGTTCTCATCTTGTTCTGCTGCCCAAGCTTGGCCTCTTCCCTGTCTCCTCTAAATGCCTCTGAGAAACATTCATAGGGGCAGCTTAAGTAATCAGATTCAAGTAAGGCAATAGATTCCCTAATCCTCAGTTGTTTGCAGAGCTATGGTAAATAAAAACACTAAATTAAAAATTACAAAATAAGCACTCTATAAGTTTTAAATTGCCTATCATCCTGAGTTGTGTGATGAAATCTCTTCAGTTTATCTGTCTCACCTGTCAGTGAATCAGCCATTTGTTCAACATAAACACATTATATACACTATCCACTCACATTACTTAGCACCCACATTTTATTAGAGTTGTGCAGTGCTAGTTCAACACTGTCTAACTAATCTTCATATTACTTAGTAGGGGCCCAAAAGTGCAAGAGTTGCAATGCAGACAATAGTCCCCGTGAATTACAAAGTGTTCCATTTACATGAAAAGGTAAAACAGTACAGTAAAAATTTAAGAATGCAGCACATTGTTGCATCATTAAACAAATATTCTAAAGTATAAACAAATGTAATACATCTTTAAATAGTGATTTACAACACAGGCAAGAGGATTTTTGCAAGCTCAGAGATCAGCATAGACTACAGAACAAGACCTTGTCAACTGTCATCCCCATTAACAGCAAAAACAAAAAGCAAAATGAAGACAGAACAACCTCCATTGCACTGCCCTAAATCGTTTGCTCGTTTTCGGGAGAATTGGTACATGAGGTGAGCTAGGGTCTTTCGTTTACGCCTCCCTCCCAATCTTTCCCCTAATCGTTGTTGACTATCACTTCCTCACCTAGACTTTTGGCTTATCATTTAAGATCCATCCTTCTCACATGATATTCTCTGGGAGGCCACTCCTCTCAGGTTCCTATAAAATGCATTATTTATCTAAAACCATGAAAATATGGATGCTGTGCCAGGTCAGACATGCTGATACTTTTCAGTTTCGGTTTTCAAAGAGAGGGTGTAACTCCCAAAAGCAGACCCCACCCAGTCCAGGGGCATCTTGTCCACTGTGTCAGTGTAAATCCTTAATCCCAGAAGCCCTTCATATTCCCTGAGCCCTGCAAGATGGAAGTTTGAGACAGTAAGATGTCCTTTGCTTTCCTTGGGACAGGGAGGGCTTGAGTATACTGGTGTCCTTCCCCCAACTCTTTTTTTTTCTTCATTTTTCTTTATTAAGAGATTTTCTACTCACTCCACATACCACCCACAAAACCCCCCTCTGCCCTTCTCCAGCCCTCTCTCCCAAGCCACCCTGCATCCCCACATCCCCCAAATCAAGGTCACCCATGGGGAGTCAGCAGAGCCCAGCACACTGAGCCTAGGCAGGTCCAAGCCCCTTCCCACTACACCAAGACTGTGCAAGATGTCACACCACAGGCACTAGATTCCCTGAAGCCTGCCCATGCACCAGGGACAGATCCTGATCCCCCTGACTGGGTGCCCCTGAAACAGTTTGTGCCAAACAACCGTCTTCCGTATCCAGAAGGCCTAGACCAGTCCCATGGGGGCTCCACAGCCACAAGTCCACAGCTCATGGGTTTCCACTAGTGTGGCCAGTCATCTCTGCACGTCTTCCCATCATGATCTTGACATCCCTCGCCTGCAGTATCTCCCTCCTCTCTCTCATCAGTTGGATTCCCGGAGCTCAGCCTGGTGCCTGGCTATGGATCTCGGCATCTGCCTCCGTCAGTCACTAGACAAAGGCTCTATGATGACAGCTAGGTTATTCGCTAGACCAGTCACCAGAGTAGACCAGTCCAGGCACCCTCTGGACTACTACCAGCAGACCAAGGTGGGGTCACCTTGTAGATTCCTGAGAGCCTCCCCAGCACCCTGCCTCTTCCTATTCCCATGATGTCCTCATCTATCATGGTATCTTCCTCCCTGCCCTTCCACTCTGTCCCTGTTCCAGCTTGATTCTCCCATTTCCCTATGTTCTCATCCCCCACTCCTCACTCTCTGCCACCCCCCACACACACCCAGTCCACTCATGTAGATCTCATCCCAGAGAATTCTCAAAAGAAGAATCTCAAATGGCTGAAAGGCATTTAAGGAATTGCTCAACATCCGTAGTCATCAGGGAAATGCAAATCAAAACAACTCTGAGATGCCATCTTACACTTATAAGAATGGCTAAGATCAAAAACACTGAATACAGCTTATGTTGGAGAGAATGTGGAGCAAGGGGAACACTCCTCTGCTATTGGTGGGAATGCAAACTTGTACAGTCACTCTGGAAATCAGTATTGTGGTTTCTCAGAAAATTGGGAATAAGTCTTCCTCAAGACCCAGCTATACCACTATTGGGCATATACCCAAGGAATGCTCAATCATACCACAAGGGCACATGCTCAATTATGTTCGTAACAGCATTATTTGTAATAGCCAGAAGCTGGAAACAACCTAGATGCCCCTCAACTGAAGAATGGATAAAGAAAATGTGGCATATATACACAATGGAGTACTACTCAACAGTAAAAAACAATGATATCATGAAATTTGCAGGCAAATGGATGGAACTAGAAAATATCATCCTGAGTGAGGTAGCCCAGACTCAGAAGGACAAACATGGTATGTACTCACTCATAAGTGGATACTAGATGTGAGGGAAGGGATGGCCAGACTGCAACCCACAGCTCCAGAGAGGCTAGCTAACAGGGAAAGACCCTAGGAGGGACACATGGATGGCCCAGTGAAGAAGTGAATGAGACCTTCCCCCAACTCTTGTCTTCCAGATTTTCCAGAGAGTGGCTAAGAGAATGGACCACAGATTCCAAGTAAAAAAAGACAGTTTTGATCAAAGTTCCTAGCTCTCAGCTCCTAGCTCAGTATCTAGCAACTGGTGCCTCTTTTTGAACAAATTACTACAATAATTGATCAAATTACTTAAAATTTAACAAATTACTGCAATAACTGTCCTTCTTTAGCAGATTCAAAAGTGAGAATCACGGTTCCCAAATATAATCAATAACATCTGGGTTTACATACCTATTTTGAAGGTCTGTGCTTCCAGCTTCTATCGTGTCTGAAAATATATCAGCTGACAAGTGAACTGCTGCAGAAGCTTTATAAAACCATCTGCCTCTGGTCACAGGTTTTGCTTAATGCCACTGAGCTGGTGGTGTCTTGACAACACAGTTAAGATTTTGAATCTTCCAAACTAAACCCACTTTCCACTCTAAGAGTGAATAACAAATTCTGTCCTAGTACTTTCCCCTTCTTCCTTCACAATTTTAAATACAGTTTTATTTGGGCAGTAGGTGGGGTGTTCAGGACCACCCTAAGGTTCAGTGATACATGAAGATTCAGAGGACTAAGCAACATGGCTGCCATGGCGCTAGCTTATGTACTGTGAAAAGGTACATAAGATGAAATTAGAGAGGAGTCAGACCTGCTCCCCGTGTGACTGCACACACCACTTAGCTCTCTATCTGACAACATGGCAATGTGTTGTCCACCAGATCCACTCAGTTGAGCTTTACAGCTTTGGGTAAACAGGAATAGTCAAATGAATATATGCAGCTCCTATTTTGCTAGCCTTAGCTACTGGAGCTTATTGAATACAGCATTGCCACGGCTGTAGGCATATGCACACACTCACTGCTCAGCTATTTCAAAGGCTCAGAAGTTTTCTGTCTAGACCAGGAGCCATAACCTATACATTGCTATATTACCACATCTTGCCCATCCCTGCCTTCTTGTGTACCAACTTGAAAATTCTTATTAAAGATCTATGCTAATAGTTACTATCTTTAAGGGCCTAGCCTAAGTTGATCTATTTTCGTGAAGACTCCTCATAGCTTCCCACGTCTTTATACACAGAAGCATATACATCTCTGGAATGTATTTGTGTATTGCCTGCAATCCCCTCCTGAGAAGGCCTGCCACCTCCCTGACAGTGATGACATAAACTCAGGAAATGAAGTTTTACTGACAAAGTGTTGAGTTTTACCTGTATTTCTTGATATAAACTTTTTTGCCCCAAGTTATCTTTCAATATCCATAAGAAAGTTCCAATATACAAAATCAGAGGTGCAAGTTCCTTTCCACACACACCCCCACTCAGACTGGCCATTCCCAGCCATCTCTCCACACTAAAAAATCTGACTTACCATTCGAACCACTCAGCTTTATGTGTTTTTCTCTATGCTTTCTCTTCTTGTTTTTTTTTTGTCTCAGTAATCAAAGTAACACGTTACTTTGCCCAAGAATTTATTTTCATTTCCCAAAGCCCTCTGCCATCTTTTCAGCCTTTCTCCCCCCCAAAATCCTCTTAATTTTGAGTTTTCCTGAGTCACGTTAAGTTTCTTAAGAGTTCACCATTGTTAGAATGAAGCTACTACTGTTAGTACTGACTGATTTCTATGTTTCAGACTGTTTTAAGTGCTTATGGGTCTTCATAACCCAAAGAAAGCAGGTGGTTATCTTACTCTCGCTGGAACAAGACATGAGAATTGACAGGCTGGCATTACAGGCCAAACCACACTCCAGAATGTACCTTTTGTGGTATGCCACACTGGCCTGAAACCCTAAATCAAAACGCCTTGAGAAAAATCATCCCTCTTATTTGTCTCAACCTAAGTGTCTCTGCCCCTTTTCTCCATCAGCCAGAAATGGATGAGAGAGCTAAGTGCTTTTAAAATAAAATGCTTTAAAGCATCTACCATTTTATTAGTAAATTTATTCTTTGACAATTTCATACACGCATACAAAGTGTTTTGATTATAATAACGCCTACCTTCTCTCATCCCCTCCTCAACCAGTCAATATTCTTCTTTTCCTACAGGCCCCTTTCCTATACTTACCTCTTGGTTTTGTGACCACATTTAACCCATAGGGTGGCCTCAAATTTGCAGTCCTCATGCTTCTGCTACTCACGTGTTAGACTTAAAGGCATTCGGGGCCACCATAAATGACTTAAAAGTTTTTAGCTCTTATTGTGACTTCATGTCATTTAAAGTTGTTATCAATTACAGTGCCACATTCTCATTTTTCCTGTCTGTAGAGTGCAATTTATTGTAATATCTGATTTTTCTCTATGTAAAACAAATTAAGCAAAACATGTATTACCCTGTACATGTTCTCCCATGTATTACCCTATACATATTCTCCCCCTGAAGCACTGACACACACAGTATACCGCATGACACATTGCTATTTCCAGACACCTCTTACCCATTCAGTACTACTTCTGTATTGTTGTTCAACATATTTCAAACACAGTAACAATTGTTCACTTCTCATTGTAAGTATTTGAAAATCCAGTATACATGAAAACAAAAGCCAGACATTCACACAATGGAGTATTACTCAGCTCTTTTAAAAAATGACATAAAACTAGAGAAAAAATCATACTGAGTGAGGTAACACAGACCCAGAAATCTAAATATGGTATGTATTAGCTTATGTCTAGATATAAACCATCAAATAAATGATAACCAAGCTACAATCCATAGACCAAGAGATGTTAGGTGTAGAGGAAGGGACTAGAGGGTACACATGGATCTCCTTGGGAGTGGGAAATAGAATAAATTTTATGGGTAGACTGGGGGTGGGAATGGGGGAGGGATGAGAATGAGAGGATGAGGTGGGAAGGAGTCGGGAAATGGGATGAGGTGGGGAATGAGGGGAGAGACTGCTAGGATTGAAAGGCATTTGAGGGGTGGAATGGACAGCTAGTGTAGTGGATACTTAATATATGAAGGCAATCCTAATGAATCTCCAGTTAATGAGGGAGAAGGAACTCCAACTGGCCATCTTTTGTCACCAAATAAAGCTTCCAGTATTGGAACTGGGTCTCATTCAATTGAGTTGTTAGCAGAAAGATGATGGGGGAATGTCTTTCTGTATGCTGCAAATATGTGTTGCTCTGATTGGTTGATAAATAAAGCTGTTTTGGCCTATGGCAAGGCAGCTTAGAGGCAGGTAGAAAATTCAAAGAGAGAGACAGGAAGAAGGCCGAGAGAGATGCCATCTGCCCAAGGAGCAACATGTAATGGAATGCAGGTGAAGCCATGGAACATGTGACGATATATAGATGAATAGTTATGGGCTAATTTAAGATATAAAAGCTAGCTAGCAAAAGGCTTGAGTCACGGCCATGCAGTTATAATTAATATAAGCCTCTGTGTGTTTACTTGGGGGATGCTAGTGGGGGAGATTTGTCCTGACCAGTGGCAGGACGGGACACAGAAAAGCTCTGACTACAGAAAAGGTCCCCATGGAAATCCCCAAACAACCCAGGCTATTGCAAAGACAATAAATTGCTCTCCACAAACTAACAGCAAGGCCCCATAGTTAAGACAACATCCACATAACTCATTGAACATGGAGAGGTTGAGTTGGTTCCTACAAAGAACCTTCACTTCCACGGTCAAGTGTCTCTGACATGGAAAAGTACTCTGCAGGCTACCAAAAGAGAAACATAAACAGCAACAGAACCATAAAGCCTTTGATCTATAATCTGTCCTGCCTGCAAAATAAGCTAGAGCAATGGTGGCACAAATCTTGTGGGAGTAACCAACAGATGTCTGATTTGATTTTAAGGTTCATTCCATGAGACAGAACCCATACCCAACACTACTTGGGTAACCAAAAACTGGAGACTAGATACTAGATAGTCCAGAGCCCAGGGACCTAGAGTCAAACCAAATACTACTTACTGGTCTTAAAAAAAATAATAATAAAATTATTCCTAATATTATTCTTCTAATATTCATACTCATATATCAGTGCCTTATTCATTCATCATCAGGGAGGCTTTCTCCTACAGTGGATGAGAACAAATACAGAGACCCAGCTAGACATTACACAGAGAGAGGGAGGGAGGGAAAGAGGGAGAGAAAGAGAGAAAGAGAGAGGGGGGACACAAAGCTTTAAACAGGACGTCTCCATCAAATCCCTCCCCTCAGAGCTCAGGGGAGGCAGAAGGAGCAGGGACAACAGAAGGGACAGAAGATATGAGGAGAACAAGGCCCTCTAAACAACTGAGCAGAGCTCATACAAATTTACAGAGACTGAAACAGCAATATGTGTCTTCACCAAGTCCTCTGTGTACTATAGTCTTCAGTTTAATACTTTTGTGAAACTCCTAAATGTGCAAATGAGTGGGTCTTTGATTATTGTGCCTTCTCTTGGGGCTCATTTATTTTTCTGTTGGCTTCCCTTGTCCAACTTGAATGTGATGGTTTTTTATTTGTTTTGTTATATTTTGTTGTTACTTCCTAGAAGCCTGTTCTTTTTGAATGGGAGACAGAAGGGAGTGAATCCGAATGGGAGAGGAGGTTGGGAGGAACTGGAAGTCATAGAGGGAGGGGAAACTGTATTCAGATTATATTGTATGAGAAAAGAATACATTTAATAAAAGGTTGGGGGAGGAGCCACTTGGAAGACGGTTTCTTTTGCACAAGTCACCCTGTCATTAGTATCATTTCTGAATTTTTTTTTAAAAAACACCCAGAATGCTTATAATTTACTACTACCCTAATGAGAACAGAGAAGTTATACCATATAGTTTATAGAATACTGAAATAGGACAATAGAGGAATTTTGAGAGTATTTGTAGCAATTCTTTATCTGTGCTACAAAAAGATAAAGAATGATTAACAAAAGAATACTTTAATTATATGAAAAATACACAAAATAGAAAAAGGACCTAACATAAATGCTCGATTTTTTAAAGGTTTAATGTGAAATCTTTTTCATCTTTGTAAGATGTCTTGAAGACAACTCATCTCCTTGAGTTCTCAACTTCTCCATCTCCCAAAGACTGCTGGTAGCTAGCAGATGGTTAGTTAGCCAATGCAGGAAATGCAGCTGCTGAGTTCTAGTTTGCCCCCATCCTTAGCATTATCTAATCTACAGAATTCCAGTAGAAATTTTACTGGAAAATAAAAATGAAAAAAAATCAAGCTGAATTATATCTATTAAAAAAAGATGATTGTAGCTTTAAATGGATCTGGCTCTGTACATTATATCCTGCGACACTAAAAGAACATAGTGAATTTATTAACATAAATCTTTGTGTCAAGATGATTTGATTGAGATACCACATAGAAGGGAGCTTAACCAAGGATCAACATGTGTATTTTGTTCCCTGGCTTGAAGATGGTATTTATTAGCAGCTTGACAAGTGTCCCTGACACTTAGGAAAGGAAGTGATGGTCATTTGGAGGCAGTATCGAGTCACAAAGCACAACTAAGCCCAGGTCACAGGGAGGAATGGTAATCACAGCACCACTTACCGAGTGTTAAAAACAGCTCTGTGGAGCAGAACCAGCTCTTTCACAACTAAATGAATGCTCAGCTGGTCCGAACAGAACACTAGTACTCATACATCTGTGCACAACTGGATGGAGCTGGTTTCTTGTGAACACTTCCTTCTAGTCTCCAATGGAAACAATGCAACTTTATCTCATTTGCCCAAGACTCAATTAATTAAGACAGAGTACACTGTGTTCTAAAAGGGGAGGGGGAATAGGGGAGAGCCTCAAACAAACAAAATGGAATCTTAAACACTCAATGGGGTAGCCATGTTCATCTTAACAATTATTCCCATTTGTTCCATTATAGATGCAGTAAACCAAGATCAATGAGTAGAGATCAAAGACTTTAGTCTACAGGAAACTTTAATGAGCCCAGTTCAGAGGACTATCTATCAATCTGAGTAATGATAATCCATTTTGATACTCGATTCTCATGTCATAGGAATAACTAGAAATTCCTGGATGAATAAAGAGCTTCAGTGTCTCCACATATAGATGGATCACTACAGGAAGCATCCAGCATTACACCTGGAAAATGATATGCACTCAAATAAAAATGCCCAGAATATATCATACTGTGGGTGAAGGGCTGCGTAAGAACTGGCTACTAGGCAAATGGGTTCACATAGCATTATGAAGATGCTGTTTGCATTCTTATCCAGAGTCAATTCTTTCAGTGTTAGAAATGTTGACACGGTTATCTTATATGGGAATCACGTTTTTATTCCTCTGCATTCTCACATTATTAGCTTTAAATTTTGAGAATGCTCTTCTAAGGGTGTTTTTTTAAAAGAAATATTAATAAAAATTTATCTTTTAGTGTTCATGGCTTTGTAGTATTTGTAAATACATTTGTAGTATTTTTAAATCCAAACTGCCAGCATGAACCCATTTAACAAAGTGATTTAACCTAAAAGTCATGTTATGTTGAACTATTTTTTAAGAATTACCTGTTCAACTGTAAAGAAAACAAACCTCCCCTCCCCAATTTATAAAGGCCTACTTTGCCCCCTTCAAGCAATTTTAATGAAAATAGCTTGCCAAGAAACATTTTTTAACTCGTCAGTAAGCTGGTTTTCAGTTTTGCATTGTCTGAATCACAAAGCAGATACAATTAAAAAAAAATTGACTTGCGGCTCTTTAGGAATATTGACTCCAGAATAAGTCTCATTAAGGAGCATTAAAAACCTTGACACCGCACAGAAACTAGACATTCTTTTATAGCTCTCATGCAAAAGAAATCGTTTGAAGTGGCTGTGAGCAGAGTCACACACACCCAGGAATAATCAGCCTTTTGGTCTCTGGTCATTCACTTCTTCCATAAAATAAAGCATTCCAGATGGTTTATCCAGACTCATCAAGAAAACACAGTATAACAAGCAGTTTTGGGAAAATGTGTGTGGACTTCATTTGTAGTATTTGAATAATTATCTTGAAAAACTTAAACATCTAGCTCAATTTTTGGAACTGGTTTCAAAACTTAAAGTACTGTGTATTAAAACAGCGTATCTGGCCCATAGCCCCTAACCTTACTTGCTTTATCCATTTTGTATCACACTAATTTTATTACTGTCTACAAAAGTTTACATTACAGGCTAGGCATGAGAGTACAACTTTCCTCACAAGGCTTTTTGGTTAACCCAAACGATTACATTGATTCTGAATATTAAGTGTTAATGAAGTCTGAAAAGGCCCCACTCCAGAACTTACCCCAACTGTCCATTATCTTTTCTTTTTGACCATATTTTAAGCTAAGTAATAAAATTATGGTATTCAGGCCAAATACAAAGCCTGCCTGCTATGTAAATGAGGTTCTGCCGGGAAGAGAACCAAGATTATGCACTTATTACCTACTGCTGCTTATGCTGTAACCAGAGGTGAGCGAGCAATTGTTGTAAAGCCCACAGGACCTTTGGAGCATCAGTTTTACTACTCAGATCTTTACAGAAATTTTTGCACTTAGTTAAAAAATGAAAAACATTTAAAAAAAAACTTGATTTTATTTGAATTACAAAAATGTACACATTTTTCTATTCTATCCAAAGATATCCATTTGGCCCACACATGAAATTCAGTTTTGTGAATGCTTAAAGTTAACATGACCTACAACACTGCTTCTGTGAATTCTTTGAAAAGTCAAGAAAGCAGCTTCATGAAACAGACCAACAGTGTGTGGCAGCAGAGCACTGCTCTGGATTTAAGTAAATACCCACAACACTGAACACAAGCTCCTTTAATGGCGGATATACCCCGATATCTTTTTTAAAAGATTCAGCAGTACAACGGTACTTGATACATACAAAATCTGTTTTCAGATACTAAAAGTCTAGTGACTTTCTTAAAAAAAAAAAAAAAAAAAAAAAAAACACAGAAAGAAACACGTCTCATTTATTACTATTATTTGCACGTATGTTACAATAATAGTCTAAGTTCTCTTTACAGCCAATTTTCCATAAATATTAAATTACCAAAAGTAATGGTATTTCCCAAGTTTTCAAAATGATCCTTAGATTTTTATATCATTTAGTAGAAAAATAAATGAGGCAACCACATTTATTAATTTAGGCAATGTTTCCCAATAAAAATGTAGAAATATTTAAATTTACATAATACAATACACGAACACAAAGTCAAAATCCACAATTACACACTCATAAAAAAATCTAAACACCATTTCAGAACAAGCAGTTTCTGTACAGGATTTACAGCCATCTAAGCACATGCTGAGTCTTCAGTGTGCTACAGAGTTCAGAGGCTCTGCTCGGATGTTCCCCAAGTCGAGTGCAGAGTCCGTCTCTTCATCAATTTCTCCAATGACTGCCCTATTATTAGTGTGGGAACAGACAAGAGTTAATTAAGTACATGCTGAAATAAACTTCCATACAATTCTAAAATCCCATGAACTACAGCATCTTCCAAACATGTGGCACTGAGAAGGTGCAGTAAGAGCGTAAGGTGGGAAGCAAATGCCATTTCATGACTCACTGAATTACCCTTGTAGTCACAGCACTGGAGAAACAATGTGAAGGCAGTATTAAGGAAAAAATATTCAAGAGATACTGCCATGTGTTTGAACATCGGCTCTTTGAAAACGAATGGTTGATCTGCTGCATTTACTTACAGTCAAACAAAAGCCCCCATGGGGGCAATTGCAAGCTAACAAAGAAAGACACTAATCCATTTACTTACAAACATTCTTAAAACTCCAGGTCTTTTTCATAAGCTCTTAAAAGCAGGTTATAGCCCCGGTAGGTTTAGGTAAATGTCCAATTTTGATTTCTTTGTATGTAGACATAGGAGGCACTCTAAAAATCAATGAGTCCATCACTCACAGTACAATGTTTCATCTGTTCTGCTGTGGTCAGAGGACAAGGGGCCCTCTGCTCTGGCTCATCCTTTACTACTCATGTTATAATTTCACCTAAAATTCATCTCCAGAGAACATTTTATAAATTATAAACCCAATTTCGATTAAGGAGAAATCTACCTATTTACCACATAGGTTTCAGGTAATGTTGTGAATAAAGCACATATTCTTTTTAAGATAAACTTACAGTATTCACTAATGAATTAAACTTACAGTCCATTAAATGAATTAAGTATCCCTTCTCCTATCATCTTACATATCCCTTCAAACCACCTAAAGTTACTAATATCTTTTGCTGTCCTGTAATCATATTTTGACTCTTCATAATAGTCTAGAAACATTTAAATTAAATTTCAATTTTAGCCACATAAGGCAGATTAGTCCTATAATCCCAATACTTGGGAAGAAGAATGAAGAAAGTCTGGGCTATAGAGCAAGTTCCAGGTCAGCCAAGTTTACCTATCAAAAAAAGAAAAAAACACCAAAGCAAACAAGCAAAAATATCAACAACAAAAAAAAAACCCAAACTCCAAAGTTCAAATTTAGTTCCTTGGTCACCAGGCACTTCTCAAATACTACATCTCCACAAAGCCAGTAGGTGTACTGCTCAGAACGGTTATAGCCTTTGTCAAATGGCCACCTCTAAGATATTCTCCACCTAGACTGTCAGTGTCCTCAATTCAAGACAACGGGTTTTTCATGGGACATGTTAAGTACATCCAGTTCACTAAAACGGTGACAGCTAAATGAGCCCAAATTATTTAAAATAGCCCAAACAGGAGATTTTTAAAGAGCTTTTCCAAGTTGTTAAGAAGCCTCTTCAAGAAAGAATTTGGTGCAAAGCAGGGCACTTGCGGGGCCTATCCAAGTCACTTTCCTATTAGCAACAAAACAGTGGTTTAGGATACACAGAGGCTGTGGTAATAGGTGGATCTAAAGTTCAACATCAGTCTAAGCAACTTAGAAAAGTCTGGTCTCAAAATGCAAAAAGTAAAGAGAGCTGGAGAGCACACATCAGTGGGAGACTGCATGTTATGCATGTACAAGACTCTACGTTCAAAGGCCAATTTTCAAATAAGTAATGAAGTCTCAGGAGGTAAATGTATGGTTTGTGAAGAAGACTTTAGTTGGTTCCTGAGGTCTCAACATAAAAATTATAAATTAAATGTAAGATAAACTGTATCTGCACAACAGACAAATGCACAATTCTATTACATATGGATAACATCATATAAGTTGATAAGTAAATGAACATGAAGTCTCAGGAGATAAATATCTGGTTTGTGAAGAGACCACTTTAACTGGTTCCTGAGGTATCTCACCATAAAAAGTATAAATTAAATACAAGATAAACTATATCTGCAAAACAGATAAATACACAATTCTATTAATGTATGGATAACATCATATAAATTGGGGAAAATCTCTCTTCCCTAATGCAAGCACACCAGTAGTGAAAATGTAACTTTACTCAAAACGACTTATTTTACTTACACATTGTCACCTCTCACGATGTATAATCCTAATACGACTTGTTCTACTCCTTGTGAAGAGCTGAACACCCTCTCATGGCTTTCATCCAAAATCAAATTAATGGTCTGGTCAAAACCTTTTAGTGTCCCCTGAAAAGAAAACATGCAAGAAAAAACAAAATGCTTTATGACGGGAAACACTTGTATCAGGAACCTGACTATGGTGCAGCTGCAAAGGACACCCAGGCACTAGCACTTCCAAGTAAGTAAACTCACACAGTCTAGGAACTAGCACTAAGAACACAAACTAAAACAGGACACATTTAAGATAAAATGATTTTTTTTTAACATTAATAATAAGGAGATGCACAAACCAGCCATACAATGGAACACTGTATGTTACTTCTTAGTGAAAGGCACTGGCTAAAGAAACACACTGCACAAATCACCTCCACTTTTCTTCACCTTGGAGATAGTATAGTGTTTTGTCCACTTCAAATTCGGGACCCGATGCTCCAGAAAATGATGCTTCAAGATTTCATGGATAGTAAACAGTAGATTCAGTATAGAAAAACAAGAGGAGCTCTAGAGCCAGATCACAAAGTAACCACACTATTTATTCTGCTGTAAACAATGCTTTCCAGAAATTAATCTATAAATACACACAAAATCACATGGTAGTTACAGCTAACATTTAGTATATCCTTGTTGCTAATATTGTGTCTTGTGTGTACATACTATTGAATTCTCTTAGTATCACAGTTGACATATATAGAGCTGAAATAATCAGAAACTTAAGTTGAAGGAAACAATCAGGAAAAATTATGTGGCTACAGAAAAACGTATATGAGGAATGGTGCTTAAGTTTCTGAATAAATAGTTTATTTTGGATTTGGGTGATTAATCTCTTGGGTCCACCATTAAACTCCCATGTTCTTAAAGCCATAATTATATAAAATCAGAATGGAATAAATAGAAACTTATAATCTGGGAATTGGGAAGAAAAACAAATTAGACTATTTACTATAGCAATTAGCAAATGGTGGTTACCATAAACCCCTAAAAAGGTCTTCTCGCCATCATTTTATATGCAAATATTTTGTCAGGTGACTATGTGATAAAGACAGAACTACTGAATGTAATGTAATGTTTCTGTTTAGCTTTTCTTCTATAAACATTTTCTAACGGAAATAAGAAATTTAAACATGAGGTTTTCAAAACTCAGCTATTTGCAAATTATCTGTTAATAGTAACAAACCTCTTACAGTGTTGAAACTAACATACTCCTAATTACTTATTATTAATGGCCCACAGTTCACAAATTTAAGACTGTCAACTCACCACTACTACAAACAAATAAAATCCTACATATTTTGTCCTTTATTAAGAACAAGCAAGGGACATAATCTTGGTTTTGGAATAAAACACAGTTTACAACACTACAGTTTTGTCACTTTGCTATACTGAATGTCTGGGAAAGTAACTCATTTTTTGTTTTTTGTTTCTTTTCTAAACTGGGTTCCTAATCTACAAAGTAAGTGGTAATCTTCACAAGGTTGTTTACACACTAAGTAACACACAAAATCCCTAGCACATGATACACATTTAGTTTATGGCAGTCTATCCCTTTGACTGGGATTGCTCACTAAGATGTTAAGAAGAATCAAAAGGATTAAGAAGAAAATAAAGGGACGGAAGAGATGGCTCAGTGGCTAAGAGCATATACTGTTCTTCCAAAGGACCCTTCCTGGTACAGAGTGTGGCTCACAACTGCCTGTAACTCCAGGTCCAGTGCACCTAACAAAGTCTTCTGGGCTCCATGTGTAGTGTAGCCCCACACACAAGGCAGACATTCACACAGACATACACACAAACATGAGTAAAAACAAATTGTTAAGAAAAAATAAACTGAAATCACAAATGAGAAAACATGGGATTAAATTACAGTCATGCAAGAAATATTTGAGAGACAGCAGATAAAGCAACGGTCCCAAAGATCATACCCTAGTGAAGTCACAGCTAACTTAGTTTCTGAAACTGCATTCACTGTTTTTGAAGAACAATGAAATCACTAAATACACATTTCTCAGATTGGATCTCCCCACTGTTAAGCAACCTATAGAAAGTATATGCATGTGTCAATCGTTAAAGATCTCTAAATTTAAAAAGGGGAGGGGGATGGAATGGAAATAAAACATCCAAGAAGAAAATGAGTCAGCTTATTAAACAGCTGTGCGTTTTGTATCACAGGCCTTCAAGGTTTATTAGAGAAGTTATACTGGCAATCAATAGACAAGGGTTTGTCAGCTGAATCACAGTAACACTAGAATCCAAGTTATACTGTGGTACCTGAACATCAGATCAGAAATGTTACTTACAAGCCTACAGGAAAGAGGAGAATAAAAATGCTACTCACCACAATCATTCTCCCATCAGAAGTGATAACAGCAACGGTTCCTGACAACTGAGTCAAGGGAAGTAGTTCTTAGAGATTACAAACTGAAAACTTACAGCCTGGTAAGGAAATGGTTTCAATTACTTAAAAAAGGAAAGGGAAAAAAAAAGTGGCAGAATTAAGATGGAACACAGCTCATGAGGGGGAAAACTTAAGTTTTTTAAAAAACTTATTTCAATTCTACCTTGAAAACAATCAAATGGAAGAAGAGTATAGTCTGTGACGTTTGACCCTGATTTAAAGAGCAATGGTTTCAGTCTATGACACTGAGCAAGACAATTCCTTGCTTTCTTAGACCCATTTCTTCACCTCTGAAATAAAAATCGGATGAGTGTTAACCAATGCTGCATCATTTCAAGCATGTTAAGACCCTTCTAGTCCAAGACGTGATCATAATTAATGCCACCAAGTACCAATATCCTTTGCTTCACTAAAGGCTCTTCTGTATTTAACTTTTGTTTCTTCTTTGTGCGTATGCTCGGTTCTGAAGCAGCAGTTCTCTTTTAAAATTTTATAAGGGCTTTGGAAAGCTACCTGCCTGTCATTAAACCCCACCACGACTACAAGCTTTCTTTCTATTCTATCGCATAGACACTTCAAGCGGAGGTAGGGGACCCGAAATTCAAATTTGAGAACCATCTTTCTATTTATGCTACCCCGGAACGAACAGCAAGCCTTCGAGAACCTACGAACTGACAGAACAGTTCATCTTAGTCCCGGTGTTGGAACACACAAGCCTTGCGGAATCGGGAGCAACCAACCGAAAAGCAGGAAAGTTCTGAGGACACTGGGATCTGTGATGGGGGAAAGAGTCCCGGGTCGGTCCGCATGACGCCGCCGGGCCCCGGGACCCCGAGTTCTCCCCACTGGGATCTGGGATGGGGGGAAAGAGTCCTGGGTCGGTCCGGATGACGCCGCCGCGCCCCGGGACCCCGAGTTCCCCCGCGCCGCCCGCCGCCCGCGCCCCCGGCCCCGGTCCCGCCGCGGCCTGGCAGCCGCCCGCCCGCGGATACGGTTGATGTAGTTCTCCAAGGCAGACGTCATGCTGCTGGGCCCGGAGGCTCCGGAACGGGAGCGGAACCGGCAGCGAGGAGACGAGACCACGGCCCGCCAGCAACAGGTACCGCTTCGCGCCCGCGGCTGGAGACAAAACTCGCGAGACTTCCCAGGCCTCAGCGGCAGCCAATCCGCAATTGAAAGGCGCCGGACGAACAGGAAGCGGGGCGGTGCTGACTAGGGCGCCTGCGCAGTGGGCTTCCGCTGGGCTTCCGGGCGGCGATCAGTAGGAGGAGCTGGACGAAGGCGGGGAGAGGCGGAAGTGAGGCGCTCTCCTGGAAGGTGGGCCGGGTGGAGCCGCGGGGAGGGCGGCAGCTCCGGGGAAGCACGGGGTAGTTACTGAGGTAGTGTGGGCAGACACGCTGTGCCGGAAGGTTTGCTCGGCGACCCGGGAGGAGAAGAGCGTCTTTGTTCTCCCAGGCAACGTAGATGCAGGGCGGAGGGGTCCAGCTCTCCCCAAGCGTGAGCCAAAAAGTCCAAAAGGGCAAATGGCGCAGTACAAAGTGAGCGTATTGTAACCACGTGATAGACATTGTTTTAGGAGAATCCACCTACTAAAAAAAAAAAATGCTTGTGTGTTCTGAATTTGGCTCTTCAAGTGTCACAAAGCAACCTTTAAAAGACGAATTCCACTTTAATCCCAGCACTCGGGAGGCAGAGCCAGGCGGATCTCTGTGAGTTCGAGGCCAGCCTGGGCTACCAAGTGAGCTCCAGGAAAGGCGCAAAGCTACGCAGAGAAACCCTGTCTCGAAAAACCAAAAAAAAAAAAAAAAAAAAAAAGACGAATTCCAAATAGGTAAAGGTGTATGAACCTCCCTTAAGAAATAAATGGTCTCCTTTCATTGATAGACGAGGCTTAGCTATTCCTGGGGTGGAACTCTATAGTTTAAGAAGTCTACATTGCCACTGTTAAGGAACCGATTGGAGGAAAGTGTAAAATAAGCGCCGGGCTGGGTTCTAATTCTGTCTTTGATCATTGATGTCCCTGTTGTAAGTCACTTAAACTCTTCTTGATCTGAGTTTTCTTAGATCCTGCCATAGCTGTATCTTTTGCAGATGTCTTGATGAAAGTAGAACACTCCCTGCTCCGCTGTGTCTGTCTGTCTGCCTGTCTCTCTCTCTCTCTCTCTCTCTCTCTCTCTCTCTCTCTCTCTCTCTCTCTCTCTCTCTCTCTCTCTCTCTCGTGTGTGTGTGTGTGTGTGTGTGTGTGTGTGTGTGTGTGTGTGTGTGTAAAACAGGAAGGACTTGCCCACCCTACACAAGTTCTCAAAAGTCTTGTATCAGTAAGCTACAACCAGCCTCCTCTGACCCCTCTCCCCCACTACAGTGTTAAAATTTTTTTCCCTGTGGTACTTTCAATTCACGATTGGAGATGAGGAATCTGCACAGTTAATAACGGGAAAAAAAGCAATCTTTCTTTAGTTGTTGTTGGGTTTAAATGTCTTTCTTAGCTGAAGAATTAAGGTTTTGGAATGCTTTCACTTTCTGTGCCTTGGTTTTACCATCTGGTTATTGGAGAAAATGACAGTTGTTGCGTCATCAAACTTGGAGAACTAAAAGAATTCCTTTAAAGCTTGCTATGCATACTCTATTACTATTCAAGAAAGTAGATTGCATCATAAGTAACTTTTTTCATCACCCCAAAACGTATGCTAACATTTTGTGTACTGTCTTATTTTCATTATAAGTGCTTTATGGAAGGGTGATATGTGATGTGTAAAAGTATTGGAAAGCTTAAAAAGAAAAAGAGATAAGACTTAAATTAGAACTTGAGGGAAAGTACAAATACACTTCAGGGAAATGGACTGGATATTATTATTTAGTGACAATATGGATGGAAGTTAAGCTGTCAGGAGTCCCAGTATGAGTTCCTGGTTCATTGCAGTAAGAATAGGAAGTAAAGGGACTAGCCAGCCGGAACATGGTAAACATGGCTCTAGTAAGCCTTGCCCTTCTCCCCTACTCCCTCTGCTGTAACACGAATCCTAAGAGATCTAATTAAATAAAAAAAAACACGAGCTAGATATCCGGGTTAAAACCTGAGAGAGATCAAAGGAATAGGGAAAGCCACAAGCCAGCCTCACCTTACTAACCCTCAGCTTCTAAAGAGACTTCCTTCCTGTATACCCACGCCTGTATGCCTTTCTGTTCTGCCAGCTCATTTGCTCTCTCTGTCCAGCTACATCACTTCCTCTTCCTTCCCAGCTCTTTCACTTCTTGTCCATCTGTACAGACCTCCATGGTTAACTAGTGTTGGAATTTAAGGTGTGTGCCACCATGCCTAGCTCTGTTCACAGTATGGCCTTGAACTCACAGAGATCCAGATGACTCCCTGTCTCCCAAATACCAGGATTAAAGGTGTGTGCTACCATTGTCTGACCTCTGTGTTTACTATAGTGGCTGGCTTTTTCCTCTGAACCTCAGATAAATTTTATTGGGAGACACAAATAAATATCACCACACTTTGCCTTGCTAAAAACCATTGGATTACATTCCTAAAGCCAGCCCCCAAGGTCCATTCCCATATTTGGCCAATTCTTCCTCCTGAGGTTGACTACCAATGTCCAACTATTAAAGTACTGAAGACCAGCAATCAAAAGCCCCCTTTGGCTCACCTAATTAACATGCCCAATTGAAATTAAGCACCCCATCCTAACACAGGGTTTATCCTATTGCCTTTGTAAACTGCCATTTTCCTATGGGCCACATCTGTCTCCTCTCTATCCTTTGTGCCCCCACTCCCCCTCCAACCCTGGGACAAATACCCCTACCCTCTCCATTGCCCTTTTCTCCCCACATCCCGTGTTCCTTTCCCTTCTTCCTTGTCCTCTATCTCCTGTCTTTGTCCCTTATCCCTGCCCTCTGTCCCTCTGGGGCAAACAAATCTCCTTTGTACTGGGAACTTGGTCTTGGGGTGTCTTGAGCTGATTTCAAGGTTCCCTACAGAATAGATAGAAAAAAAATGTGATCAGAAAACAGAGAGAAAGGAAAGTCTGTATCTGTATCTGACAATTTATGGGTAGCATGGTAATAGTTGATGAGGCAGAAGGATAGAAATAAAAGATAGGGGGCTGGAGAAATGGCTCAGAGGTTAAGAGCACTGACTGCTCTTCCAGAGGTCCTGAGTTCAATTCCCAGCACCCACATGGTGGCTCATAACTATCTGTAATGAGATATGGTGCCCTCTTCTGGCCTGCTGTCATATATGCTGTATACATAATAAATAAAAAAAATCTTTAAAAAAAAAAAAAAAGAAATAAAAGATAGGGCTGTTAAAGTAGACAAGCCTAACCTGTTAAACCATACAAATGTGTTACTCAATCAACAATATATAGACAATATTATTATTATTATTATCATTATTATTATTAGAAGTCACAGAACAACATTCAGAACTTAGTTATCTCTTTCTACCCAGGGACCACAAGAATCAAACTCTGTGTAAACACTTTGACCTGCTGAGCCATCTCCTCAGCCTCTACCCTGTGTTTTCAGCTGGTTTCTTTTCTGGCTTTTGCCGTCATGAAACATGTTGTTACTGTCAGAGCTGTTCTTTGATTGCAGTCAAGCTCTATTGGACAGCACTGCTATTGCTATTGTTGCCTATGAAAAGTCCTCAGTGATGTGGGAAAGTGACACACGTGACCTAGACAGAGGGTGCTTTATGACCCAGGGTGCTTAGACCTACACACTTCTGGCAGGTTCCTCAGATTCCAGGTTAGGACATTCACACAGCAGGAGAGGCAGACTCAACACTGGTCTCTTTCTGGTACATTTTGTCAGTTTCTTCCCTGTTACACATAAATGTTGCTCAGTTTCTCTGATGAGAGTTGGCAAATTACCATCTGATTTTTTTTTTTTTTTTTGGAAGCACATTTTGCTGCCACAAAGTCACAGCCATTAATATTTATGCTGTGTGTATCTGCTTTAGGGCGTCAGTAGCACAACTGAGTGATTCAAGGAGTTACGGTAAACCTAAAATATTTGCTAACTGGCATTGGGCAGAAAGTTTGAAGATCTTGCTTCTGACCAACAAATAAAAATTCTCAAGCTTTTATGGCTGTATTTCCAAACCCATTGCTCTGGTCTACCTCACTGCCATAATGCTCACTTCTAGCTGTGTTATTTCCTCCCTCTTCCCTTTCCTGTTACTGTCATTTCAATCAAGAACATGCAGATATTTTTCCAACTCAATTAATCATGTAATGACATTTTTCTCATGCATGAATATGATAGAAAATAATGATCTTTATTTTAGCATATGCTCCAGTAAACTAAATTAAAATCACAAATTGTATTGTAACAATGCAACGAATTGAAACAATTACTAGACTTTTAAAACACAAATAATTCAAATTAAAGACAGCTATTTGTAGGGATTATTAATCTTCATTTTTCCGGTATTCATCATCCAAGCTCTTCCTGTGTCTCTAAGGAATTCTCTGTAAGTTTAGGTGGGAGAAAAAGCTCAATGTATCATGCATCCATTTTCTTGCAATGACAGTCTTGGGTTGTGCTTAAGACTACTCTAGACTTTTACTTGGGGACTAGTGTTGCAAAACAACAAGGCATACAAGCGAGCTATTATACTATGCACATTAGTCTGGCAACAGCAAGTTCACAATATGATTTTAGGCTACAGCAAAGATTTCATTCAAAAGTGCTTAATGCTGTAAGTCATGACTCCATTTTTGTCCTTGTAGATCTGTCTTTTCCTGGGAATTAAACTTGTTTTCATGCTACAAAGCTTGTTTTACCCAGTGACAACATTAAAAGATCTCATGTGCTTCTTAAACTGTCCACAGAATCTTCTTGGAGCTTCTATAGAACAAAGATGCTTCATTCATAGGAGCCCTTAGCATTTTGTTCTTGTTTCATTCTCTTACATATGGCAAATGTCCATTTCTGAACCAGTCCCTTTGCTTAGGTCCAAGGATCCCTACGGAGTTTAACCTAGGAATAAAGGTCTGTCTACACAAACCACTTGACTGCTTTAAAAGGGGAATAGATGAGTTCTAAAGAAAATCAGACTCCTTTCTGTTGGAAATAAAGGGGAACAGAGGCTAAGGAGGGAGCCAACAAATACCTACTGTTATCTAAGACATATTTAAAACTAATGCAATATAGGTCTGTGCTGGCTAGTTTTATGTCAACTTCACACAAGCTAAAGTCATCTGAGAGAAGGGAGAAAAAGAAAGAGCTTCCATAAGATGAAGCTGTAAACAAGCCTGTAAAGCGTTTTCTTAATTAATGACTGAGGTAGGAGGGCCCAGCCCATTGTAGGTGAGGTTATCCTTAGGTTGTTGGCCCTGGGTTCTATAAAAAGCAGGCTGAGCAAGCCATGAGGAGCAACCAAGGAAGCAGCACTCCTCTGTGGCTTCTACAGAAGCTCCTGCATCCAGGTTCCTGCCCTGTTGAGGTTCCTGACCTGACTTCCTTCGGTGATGAACTGTGATGTGGAAGTGTAAGCCAGATAAACCCTTTCCTCCCCAAGTTGCTTTTGGCTATGGTGTTTCATCACACCAATAGTATCCCCAACTAGGACAAGGTCTAAGATTAAAATAGCAGGTGGAGGGGCTTGGACCTGCCTCGACTGAATGTATCAGGCTTTGCTGACTCCCCATAGGAGGCCTTAAATTTTTGGAAGAGAGAATGGGGGATGAGTTGGGGAGGAAGGCTGTGGGTAGCATGTGATGATATATTGTGTACACCAACAAAGCTTGCCTGGGGATCAGGACAGAGCCAGCCACTAAATTTGACATAGAGGTCAGGCAGTGGTGGCATACACTTTTAATCCTATCACTTGGGAGACAGAAATCCATCTGGATCTCTGTGAGTTCAAGGCCACACTGGGCTACATGAGAGCAACAGAACCAGGCACTGGTGACACATGCCATTAATCCCAGGAATTAATGTAGCAGGGCACAGAAAGGTATATAAGTTGTGAGGAAACAGGAACTCGCTCTCTTGAGGCTGAGAATTTTGCAGAAGTAAGCTAGTGGCTGGCTATTCTGTTTCTTTGATCTTTCAGCTTTCACCCCAATATCTGGCTCTGGGTTTTTTTTTTTATTACAAGACCTTTTAATATTCATGTTACATCTGGTGCCCAACGTTTGCTGCACAAATTCACAAAAAAAGCCACTTGCCTGTGGCCTTGCAGGCCCCATCTCAATCCTGAGCTGCAGATCCATATGGCTCAATCTTTCACTTCTCTAGTGGTGGGTTGTGGCCTCCCCTTGGATTCCCATCTCAGGCTGCTACTACACTAGGTAGCTGTCTTGAAACCAGCTTGGGCTTCTACTGTTCTATGCAGTTGGCAGAGTTGGTGAGTCAATTGAAATTTCTTAAAGGGAGAAATTAGTTAAAAGAGAATTTTTTTCCCACATTAAAAAATGGAGAACAATTTACAATGGAGGGTGTTTGGTCTCTGTTTGATAATGAAAGGACTAAGCAGATGCCATAACAGGCTGTCAGTCTTCTCTCAGAGACCAGGCCTCAATTTCAGTTTCCTGAGACTTGAGCAAGCAAGCCCTCATGGGAAGGCCATGAACAAAAGACATAGTCCTTGCAGTAGCTCCCTTTCTGCACATACACTGACTGCTCAAGTTTCAGCCAGCTGTTTACTGTCTGGGACCCCTCACCAACTTAGAGCTAGGTGCATGGGTCAATGTAAATGTGTGAGGCCAGCTAGCCTCCATGGCAGCTCAAGGACAATGCCTTGGACTTGTCCAGGCCTACCCAAAAATGATAACTGTAACCCCCAATCAGTAAATTCTAAGGTTACACACCCTCACCCAATCATAAGGTGACAAGGCTTATACCACTCTGCTTGTGGTTTTTCCTTTTAAAAAACCTTCACCCTGAGAGCTCAGGGCCATCCTCCTTTATCCACTGTGTCAGAGTTTTGGACACAGACCAAGCCCAGACTTGCTTGTTATCAATAAACCCCTGTGTGTTTTGCATCATATATCAGTTCTGTGATGATCTTGCTCGTGGGTCTTGAGATATGAGCACAACAATAACACATTAGGTGGTCTGAAAATGGAACAATTAAATGAGAGGATAATTAATGCAGATGGGATAGATGTAATGTCAGTTATAAATATTATTTGCTTGATCATTTGTTTTATGATTTAAAAAATTGGTTAATGTGAGTACCAAGATAAAACTTTCAGAAAAACTTGTTAAAATAGATCATAGAGTTATTCAGACACAGACAGAGGAATTTAAAGGTGAACCAATCTCAGCACTGCATTATAGGGTTACAGAGAAACAGCCTAAGGCTATCAAACAGCCAACTTTATTCTATCCAGTAACCATAAAGGAACTGCCAAATGCTCAAGGCTGTGTACAAGCTGATTGGACTCCTGGGCAAATGTTAGATTTGAGGACATTCAAAGAAGCTATAGTGTCATATGGTATGCATTCTTCATTCATGAAGCAAATGTTAAACTCATGGTCAACTTGTAATAGAATTATCCCTCAAGACTGGAAAGATTTGGTTACAGTGGTCTTAGAGGCTTGTCCCCAGTTACAATGGAGGACCTGGTGGAAAGATGAGGTTAAGACCATTGGACAATGATGTAGGGCTAGAGGGGTGGAAATTTCCCAAGACCAACTTCCTGGAGAAGGCAATTATGCTGATGTACAAAGACAATCTTTATATGATGACAGCACCATAATTTTATGCCAAATGGCAGCCTTAGGACAGAATTAAAGAAATAAGAAAGAGAATTGAGTCATTTACAAAAGTTATACAGGGCCCAAAAGAAACCTTCACTGATTTCTTACAAAGGCTGTCTTCTGAAGTAAATAGAATGATACCAAATTCAGAAGTGAGACAGATAATAATCAAATCTCTGGCATTTGAAAATGCTAATCCACAATGCAAAAGGGTAATTAGGCCATTAAAGGCAAGATCAGTACCCTTGGAGGAATAGATCCAATATACAATTAGTATTGAATCTCATGACCATGATGATGCTTGGATAGGAGAGATGATTTCCAGAGATTTAAAGGAAAACAGTAATGTCAGGTGTTTTAATTGTGGGTAAACAAGGTCACCTAAAAAGGGACTATAAACAGGGTGTTCCTACAAACAATGTTTTTTCAAGGAACAATAGCAATAGAATGCCCCTCCCTTCTGAAGATGTGGTAAAGGCAAACATTGGACTAACGAATGTAGATCAACAAGGGACAGACAAGGTAATCCTTTGCCTTTGCTGTCGGGGAAACTCTCTGATGGTCCTTTCGTAGGCACCCATGACAAATTTGGTTCAGTCCTTTCCTGCCATCATGGAAGAAACCCCTTCCCAGAGCAAGTAAAGAACCTAATGCTTATTGTAAAAAACCATACTGCACTGGATGATAGAACAGCTTTAGAAAATAAAACAAAAATTTAAGGAGAAACTATAAATCAAAATTGATAAAGATTAGATTTGGAAACTCCCCAAAGTTAAAGTTGGGGAAAGGTTTTGTTTTTGTCTTTCTGGGAATAAAAACAACCATCTTAAAGAATTTAAAGACCTTTAGACAAATAAGCATCCAAAGAAGAAGAGAGAACTACCCAGAAAAAAATTACCAAAACAAGGAATTACCTGACCTAATGCAATCTCTGAAGTGTCAATGATAGGACCCCACAGCAATAATTCCATCAGGATGATGATAATACCACTAAGATGACAAACACCACCCAAAGATCAGTTTTGAAGCACAGACTTCTCAGGACAATTTCCAGATGGCTAGCTGAGATGATCCAGCCTCACAGACTACTTGAACAAGGACTTGATACAAGCTCTGAGTTTTCCCGTTATGCAGAGACTGGACAACAAATGATGCAGCTAACTCTCCCAGGACTTGACAATTAATCCCCCAAAATTCTTTTCAGTATCCCCTAAAGATGCCTTTACCCCAAGACAGCAGGAAGTAATTTTAGCAACATGACACTCACATTCCCAAGAGGTGGGGTGGGTGGTTTTTGGTTATTCAATGGGTTATGGATAATTGTCATTGTTTAGGATGGTTGGTTACAAGTTGTTAACTGTTAATGGTCAGGAAAAAAGCTAAGCAAAGGAAATTAGATTTGGGGTTCTTCTTTGAAAAAAAATAAGAAAAGAAAAAAGAAGATATAGATAAGAGGTAGATTATTGAATCTGCTCTGAAAAAAAGATAAAGAAATGATGGATAAAGGGTATATTATTGGATCTACTTTTAAAAGGCAACTACTAGTTTTCAATATTTTACATTGGATTGGATTTTTGTATATTCTATCAATCTGTAGTTGCAGTATCCCTAAAAACTCCATGTCTCGTGGCTCACATTTCCCAACTTTGGCAACACCACCACTTTACTTATGTGTGCTTTAATGCAAACTCTTAAATATTGTTTTATGTCATATTAAAATACTTTGTAGTTTGAAGCTTTTCCCTTAAGGGAAAAGATTTTTGCTTACGTCATTTAGTTAATATGAAGATTCAATATTTTTTGGGGGACAGGTCTCACACTATAGTCTAGATTGGCCTTGAACTCAACAGCAATAACCCTGCATTAGACTCTCATGTGTGGGGATTGAATGTATAAACCATCATAGCCAGCTGAAACCTCAATTTTTGAAGAAAAAAAATGTGTAGTTATTTGAGTACCTACCTAGATTGAATTAAAGTATCAAACAAATTGAACATTTCTTATTTAGACTAGCTCTCTCTGTGTGTGTGTGTGTGTGTGTATGTTAGTCAGCTTTATCTATATGTAACAAAATACTTGAGACCAACAACATTAAAAAGAGGATGGATTTCTTTCATCTGCCACTTTCAAAGGTGTCAGCCTACTGTCATTTGGCCATGTTGCTTTAGGGCTGTGGCAGCATAATCCTCCACAATAGAAACACCTTTTAAGAGAGGCTGCTCACCATATTGCCAAGAAACAGAGAAAAAAATGCTAGAGTGCCACTATCCCCTTCTGAAACCCCTTCTTTGACCAAACATCCTTCCCACTGGGTCTCACTTTCTAAAAGCTCCTCACTTCTAAATTGCTCCACATGATTCTTTGGGGCAGTCAAGACGCAAACCTAACACTCTCTTCACTTTCATGTATTGTCAACTTTTTTTTTTTTAATGAGCCATTTGCTGTCACTGCCTCACAACTTTGATGCCAAGTTCTTTCTCCCCACTCCACCCCCTACCATCTGCTTCCCATTAATATGCTGAAACATTCCCAGGTTTCTTACTGATGCTAGAAAGAGTTGCTTAATCCTCATTCTGACTTGTGGCACTGGATGGTGCATTGTGTGCTCTACTTTTAATAGATACAATCTCCCTTCTCTAATGACTAGGAGCAGTGTGGTATTTTATTCCTGACAGTTTATAGTCCTCTCTTTTTTAGTGCCATCGGCCTGCAGAAGCTTTTTACAGAAAGGAAGGAAGGAAGAAAGGAAGGAAGGAAGGAAGGAAGGAAGGAAGGAAGGGAGGGAGGGAGGGAGGGAGGGAGGGAGGGAGGGAGGGAGGAAGGAAGGAAGGAAGGACGAAAGGAAGGAAGGAAGGAAGGAAGAAAGGAAGGAAGGAAGGAGGAAGGAAGGAAGGAAAGCAGTGTTGTGGAATATTTAACTGTGTAAAGATGTGTTATATTTATTTATGCTGCATAATGTTACTTTGACTGTAAAGGTGTATTACTTTTGTTTTTGTTTATGCTGCATTTGTTTAACAATGTAAAGATGTGTTACATTTGTTTCACCTTCTGTCTAAGGCACCTGATTGGTCTAATAAAGAGCTGAATGGCCAATAGCTTGGCAGAAAAAGGATACATGGGGCTGGTGGGCAGAGAGCATAAGAAGGAGGAAAAATCTAGGCTCAAAACAAGAAGAAGGAAAGAAAAGAATGCAGAGAAGGAGAGGGACATGCCTGAGGCCAGAAGCCAGGCATCTAACAGCCAGATATGAGAAGCAGTGAAAGTGAGAATACACAGAAGGAAAGAAAAGTAAAAACCCTGGGGCAAAAGGCAGATGAAGAGAAACAGGATAATTTAAGTTAAAAAGAGCTACCCAGAAACAAGCCAAAGCCAGGCCAAGTATTCAAAACTAATAATAAGTCTCCATGTCATGATTTGGGAGCTGGTTGGTAGCCTAAAAGAAAAAGCCTGGTACAAAATAGAACATGACAGCTCAAGCTAACCCCCTTCCTATTCTCTCTATTACTGCTGCTCTAAAGTTGTATTGCCATTTCCATAGTGTGTGTGTGTGTGTGTGTGTGTGTGTGTGTGTGTGTGTGTGTGTAACATATTCCTTTGTTTTTACTTGTAGTCCCAGGTAGCAGTGCAGGGCACTCGGGTTGGCATGAGCCCTACAGAAGTGAGGCCCTCAGACACCAACATGGCCCCACGTGGCAGCCCAGACGACCACATCAGCATGGTCTTCAATAGTCTCAGGAGCTATGGACATCAACATAGACCCTGATACAGCAAGGCCATGGACCCAGATATGGCCCTCAGCCACAGCCCTGGTATAGATGCTACCATGGCCCCAGTTGGCAATACTGGCCACCCAAATCAGCCGAGCATTAGTAGGGGTACAGCCCTCAGACACCAACATGGCCATAGGTTACAGCCCAGACCCCAGTCATCTTCATGGCCCCTAGAGGCAACATGGGCCAGGGACACCAACACAGCCCCCCAGCTGCAGCTTGGGCCAAGTTGTCACCATGGCCTCAGGTTGCTGTGCAGGGCAACCAGATTGGCATGGCCTCCATGGCAGCATGGCCCTCAGACACCAACACAACCCAGGTGGCAGCCCAGACCACAGGCTCCTGCACATCCCCCAGTGATAACAGGAGGGACAGACAACAACACAAGCCCCCTTGGCTGCTCCATACTCCCAGACCTAGGCCTGGCCCTTGACCATAGCCCAGGCCTAGACATCACCCTGGACTCAGGTACCTAGCAAGCCATTTACATCAGCCTCACCTCTCTAGGGATACCTCTCTCCCCAGCCCAGGAACCATTCTGCCTCTCCCTCTCTTCCACCTCCCCACCCTGTATACTCTCACCACAATGGTACCTGACCACTCAATACCAGGACTTTTTCTTGGGTCACAGGTTGCACTTGGTTGAGTCCTGCCCACCCCAGCCACAAAGCCTGGCATGGAACTGTTGCTTTGCCTCTCTCTCATACCTGGGCCTAGAAACCTTGGGTGGCACTTGGTTTGATGGTGCCCAACTGCCCAGTTGATTGTATCCCCATCCAGACCAACATATCTGTGGGGGGACCATCTGTGTCCTCCACAAATTCCCAAGTTCTGTATTTCTGAATAAGGATATGCTCTCTGTTTTTGTTTGTTATTTTGTTCATTTGTCTGTGGTTCAAATTTTGCTTGTCTTATAAATCTAAGAATTTTCAAGTCTGGAGTTTATTGATTAAATTTCTTCTTTCTTGGTTGCCCCATCTCCATTCACTGACAGTCATGAAAGAAAATCCAATTGGTGTAAAGAGAAATTAAAACTACACAGGTGTATGATGGGTCCACCCACAGAGTTGTCTTGGTGACACGAGTTTTGGAGCCAGCTGTGCTTGGACCCACTTCTTTCCTTTGTTGTTTTATTTATTGCAGTTGTTTTCACTCTTTAAGTCAATATTCCTTTTCATGCTTAAGCTATTTGTAATATGGTAGAGAAAAACACTCAGATTCCATGTTACTTAGTTGAAGCCTGAATTCATGTACAGGAAGCTAGATGAAGCCTATACCTAGAATTAGTTAGCACTCTGTATGACCATTAATATCATGACAGAAAGTTTAAATGTGTGTATCTATATTAATCTTGTAAATTTTGAGATAATATTTATACCTTAAGAAAAGTTTTCTTTTCTTTTTCCAGAGCTGAGGACTGAACCCAGGGCCTTGCGCTTGCTAGGCAAGCACTCTACCACTGAACTAAGTCCCCAATCCCAAGAAAAGTTTTAAAGAGCCAAAATAAAACCAAAGGATTATGAGATAGTGGCAATAACCTTGTTTTTTCTTCTGTCCCATACCAGGTGGCTCTTCTGACTTAAAATAGAAATTTTGGATTTTCCTTTAACAAGCATGCTTGGATTGAGAAAAGACGAGAACCATGCTCCAACTCCAAAGCCAGCTTTAATTTTCAATTGAATTGGGACTACAAAAAGACCATTGCCTTATATGTCTGTAGAGAACAGCAGAAACAAAAATTTGGGAAGATTTATGAAATTTTATCCTGTTGGAAGCATGTTATACCATTAGGCCAATTTATTCTTTTTCTTGGGACATTTTCTCTGGATGATTTGGCCTTTTTCAAATGTCTCATTTGTCCAGTGGTCTTCAGATTCCTTAGTTGGATGCTTTTATTCTCCTAGAAATAAAAAAAGAAAACCCTGCCACAACTCTGACTTTGGGTAGTTTCCCTTTTCGTCAGGTTATATCTGATCAAATGAAAGGCAATTGTTAGTCCTATAAGTGAGTTCAGATTGAATGGCCATGTGTTTGGTGAACTATTGCCTCTCATAATCAATAGGGCTCTCCTGTTCAAATCCAATATTTAGCAATTTTTAGTGGTATCCACAGCTTTTCTTCTCCTGTGGAAACAAAAGCAAAATGTCTTCCCCAACATAACACATATACTGGCTTCCATTCTGAGGTCAACACATCTTTAAAATATATAGGCTGATTTAATTCTGCAGGTTTTTTTTTTTCTATTATCCAATATCTCTACACAGCTGTTGTTCCTTTAGACTAACATTTTAAAAATTTAAAGTTAATAAAACATTGTGTAATCTATCTCTGGGGGTTGTTATTACCCCTGTCTGTTTATTAAGCATATCTTCTAAAGTGCAATTAGATCTTTCTATAACTGCTTGTCCTACAGGATTGTGTGGTATACCTGTAATATCTTTATGTTGTAATATGCAGAAAACTGTTTCATTTTACTAGAGACATATTCTAGAGTGTTCTTAGTTTTCACTTGTACAGGTATTCCCATAATGGCCATAACTTCTAGTAAATATATAATTATAGAATCAGCCTTTTCAGAACTCAAAGCAGTTGCCCATTGAATTTCTGAATATGTATCTATGGTATAGTGCACATACTTTAATTTTCCAAACTCTGCAAAATGAAACACATCCATTTGCCACATTTTGTTTCTTTGGGTTATTTTGTGCTGCTAATGTAGTTTAGTTCTTAGTAAAGAACAAGTAGGATATTCCTTACAATTTCCTTGGTTTGTTGCCAAGTGATAGAAAAATCTTTCTTTAAACCTTTATTATTAACATAGAGTTTCTTATGAAATTCTGGGGCTTCTAGCACTTTTTCTGCCAATAGCTGATCAATTTCATAATTACCTTCTGTTAGAGGGCCTGGTAGACCTGTATGGGATCTGATATGTGTTATATACAAGGGATGGTTTCTATTTCTGATTACTTTTGTAGTTGAATCAATTTCAAAATTAAATCTGAATCATCTGGAATAAGTTCAATAGTTTCAATATATAAAACAATTCTTTTTGCATATTGAGAGTCAGTAACTGTGATAGCTATTATTGATTGTCAACTTGCCTATATCTGGAATGAACTATATATAATCCAGAAATGGAGAGCACACCTGTGATCCTGATTGTGAGGTAGGAAGACAACATGCCTTTGATCCAGATCTTGAGGCTGGATGATACATACCTTTAATCTGGGCCACACATTCTGTTGGAAGTCTGTATAAGGACAATAGAAGAAGGAAGGATATGTTCATTATCTGATTGCCCACACCTCCATCAGCACATCCATTCCTTCTTCAAGATCCCAGAAGACCAGCTGAGACACCAAGCCTCATGGGACTGAGCAGCTACTAGATTCTTGGACTTTCCATTCACTGCTAGCCATTGTTGGACTATAATGTGTTTGTGATGGTACATGAGATGTTAATGAACTGAATCTTTGAAACTGTAAGCCATCATCTCAATGAAATGTTTCTTTGTAAGAGTTGCTGTGGTCATGGTGTCTCATCACAGCAATAATAAACCCTAACTAAGACAGTAACTATATTAAGAGGTTCTGGAAAATCTAATAATATCATGAGAATAGCATATAATTCTGACTTTTGAAGAGAATCATAAGAATTTTGAGCCACTTTTAAATTTCCTGACTTATAATGTGCCTTTCCAGATTTATTTACATCAGTATAGAATTTAAAGACTCTAAAAATTGGTGTTTATTGTACAATATGAGGAAGGATCCAAGTAGTTCTCTTTATAAACTGAAGTCTCTTGATTTTTTTAATTTCTCCCAAAAATCACTGCAATCTTTTTACCAATATTCATTTTCTGTCCATAATGAGGCAAATTCAGCATTAGTGAAAGGCACCATAATTTCTGCTGGGTCTATTCCTGCTAATTGATGAAGTCTTAATTTGCATTTCAAAATCGATTAAGAAAACTTTTCTGTATAGGTCTTTAATTTTTTACTCTCTTTGTGTGGCAAAATATACCCATTCTAAGATATTATCTTCTCTCTGCATAAGAATTCCTGTAAGAGAATGCACTGAAGGTAGTGTGACCAGGATACAATCAAGCTCTGGATCCAAGTGATCCACATATGCATCCTGTAATTTCTCTTTTACCAAAGACAATTCTCTTTCAGCCTCAGCTGATAATTTTCTTGGACTATTTAATTCCTTATCACCTTGTAATGTTTGGAATAAACTACATAGTTCTTGAGTTGTCTACAATGCAATTGTGGTCCTTAGCCAGTTAATATCTCCCAGAAATTTTTGAAAATCATTAAGAGTTCACAACTAATCTCTCCTGACTTGTACTTTCTGTGGTTAAAATTTTTGTAAACCTATCTTATATCCTAGATAATTAATAGAATCTCCTCTTTGTATTTTTTTTTTCAGGAGCAATTTGTAATCCCCAACAAAGCAAATTTTTCTTTATTTCTTCAAACATTTTTTCTTAGTTATCTAAGCCTGAATCAACTAGTAAAATATCATCCATATAATGGTAAATTATAGATTGAGGAAACCATTTACAAATTAGTTCCAATGGTTGTTGTACAAAATTTTGACACAAGGTGGGGCTGTTTAACATTCCTTGTGGGAGAACTTTCCACTGATATCTTTCAATAGACTGGGAATTAATATAAGTAGGCACTGTGAAGGCAAATTTTTCTTTATCCTGTTCTTGTAAAGGTATGGTAAAAAGCAGTCTTTTAAATCAATCATTATAATAGACTATTCTTTATGTAATAAAGAAGGCAAGGGACTTCCAGGCTATAAAGAACTCATTGGCTGGATCACCATATTAATAGCTCTTAGATCTGTTACCATTCTCCATTTTCCAGATTTTTTTTTAATGACAAATGTAGATGTAATGGTCTTATTAAATAAGAAACACAGAGCCAGATGCAGAGTTAAAAGCCCAAGAGGTCAGAGCAGTAACTAAGAGCTGAGACTAAAACTACCTTCTTACCCCTCCTGCCACTGCCATCCTTTCCCTGAGAAAAGAGAGCTACTTCCTGTGTGTCTGTCTTTTTATTGACTTTCTGTTCTGCCTTCTCATTGGTTGTAAACCCAACCACATGACCTCCTCATCACTGCCTGTCTATACAGACCTCCAGGTCTCTATGTTTGGTATTGAGATTAAAGGCGTGTGTCTCCAAGCTGCCTATGTCCTTGAACACACAGACTCTGCCTGCCATGTGATCAGATTAAGGGTGTGTGCCACCACTACCCAGCTTGTGCTATGGCTTGCTGTGGGGACCTGCCCCACTGGGAACTTAGGTCACCTGTGAAGAGGTGGCCTGGAACCTAGGAAAGGCAAGTTCGTGCCACTCACCCATTTCCCATCCTTCCTCTTACTGGGAGACAATCAGACACAGCGAGGAGTCAAGTCAAGCAAGAACTCGTTTATTGATAGGCAGTAAGCTTCTTTTATATCAGAAAACCTCAGAACCCTAGGAGGGGGTGAAGAAACAAACCAATCATTTTAAAGGGCACCCTATTTACAAGTTGTTTATGTCCTCACACTATCTCTTGTTTTTTAGTATCTTATCTTAGCATAAATAACTTGAGCTAACTTCCTTCCTCACCTTACTCTCTGCATAAACACCTTAAAGCTTAAGCTCTATTTATCTGAATTTCTCTTGGCACCCTCTTTGCAGCCCATGTGTGCCCCACAGCTTGCTATTGGCTCTGACCCCCAGGCAACTTTATTTGTTAACATACAAATAAAATCACATTTCAGCACAAATGAAATATCACCATAGACAAATATAGGAGAATTCCAAGAACTGGTAAATTCTTCAACATCCACAGCTCTTCACTGCTGGCTATCTCTCTGTCCCCATTAAGTATGATATCTTTAAGTATACATGCTGTATATTTTCTATATGTGTACTATAATTATATACCATACATGTACACTTTCTCTGTGTATAATAATTCACTTAGAAATACGAAGTAACATTTTATATTATACTAAACATAGTGATATAGTTCATAAAAACACAAAGTCATTTTAATAATGAAAAAAATTCTTCAATATACTGAGTATTTTTCTCTGATGTCAAAGGCTATTGTTACACCCATACAGGTTTATCAGTTAACCATTTTAAAGGTAGGGCTGTTGATACCTTTGATAGATCAAGGGCTGTTGTGCCTTGTTTATGTACAACCTGAAAGTTCCGTGACTGTTCTTGATAATACATTTTTAATATTTTCCTCAGAAACATATGTTAGTTTATGCTTTGTCTGTGAGACTGAAGGAATGTTAATCTGGGTTTTCCATTGTAACAAATCACATTCCCATACATGTGTTGCTGCTAGCTACATATGGTTTTAATTTTCCTATCAATCCTTCTGGGCCTATACGCTCAACTCATCTTGTACTTTTTTTTTTTTCTGAGATAAAGTTCTAATCCCTAGAAGCTGAATATTTACTCCCTGAAGAGGCCAATCTGGATGCCAAGATTTTGATGAAATTATCATTCATCCACACTTGTTTCTAATAAACTTTTAATCACAATGCCACTTATTTGTATTTTTAGCTTTGGTATTTGATCATTTATGAAAGTATATCAGAATATTTATTTTATGGTCTCTGTGGAAAAATTTGTTTTATCTACTGAAGCTGTTCTGTCATCCAGAGCAGTATGATATAACAAATCTTTCTCTGTACTGTCAGCCAGTTCCCAAATAATCACATGTAGACTTATTAATTATGAAAGCTTGGCCTTAGCCTAGGCTTGTTCCACGAGCTCTTATAACTTAAATTAGCCCATTTATATTAATCTATGTTTTCTCTCATAGCTTTTTGCCTCTGTTTCCCATTCTGTGTGTTTGACTCATTCTGTGTCTCTCTTGCACCTAGATTCATCTCCTCTTCCTCTCTCTCCTCAGGAATTCCATCTATACCTCTTGCCTAGCCATTGGCCATTCAGCTTTTTATTACAACAATCACAGCAAATACATCTTCACACAGTGTACAAATATCCCACAACAGTATGGTTTTTTCAGTAGGCATTAAGTCTTTTAGTTGCTCTGTGGATGAGTTTTCCCAATGCTGACAGAGAATGATTGAACCAAATTTGACATTGGGGCCTGTGAGAGACCCCCTAAGATGTTTGCCAATGGCAAAGGGTTACTTTGCCTGTCCCTTTTGGATCTGCATTCATTAGTCCAATCCCAGCCTTTGCTGCATATTCCAGAAGTCTGGAGTCTTCTTTTTGGATTATCTCTAGAAAAAAAAAATATTGTTCTAGGAACACCTTGCCTATAATCCCTTTACATATTACCTGGTTTGTCACAATTAAAACATCTAACCTTTTGATTTTTCTTAAAGTTTCTATAAATCATTTCTCCTATCCAAATATCATCATAAATGTGAGATCCAATACCAACTGTATTTCTAATCCATTCATCTATGGGTGTTGACTTTAAAGGCCTGATCATCCTTTTGCATTCTAAATTAGCATTTTCAAAAGCCAAAGATAAAATTAATATTTGTATAACTATCTGATAATATTTACAGCTGAAATTAATCTTTGTAAAATATCAATGAAGGCTTCTTTGCAGCCTTATATAATTTTAATAAATGACTCAGTCCTTGTTCCTGATTTTTCAACCCTGTTCCAAGTACTCAAAGCTGCTATATGGCATAAAACCAAGGTATGATCATCAATTGTAATCTTTACAAATCAGCATACTGGCCTTCAAGGAGAAGCTGGTCTTGGGAGATTTCAATACCTCTAGCCCTATTTCATTGTTCTATGACCATAGCTTCCTCTCATCACTATGTTTTCCATTGTAACTGAGGACCAGCTTCCAATATTGCTATAGCTAAATCTTTCTAGTCTTATGGAATAATTTTGTTCTGAGTTGCATGTGAATTTAACATGTGCTTCACAAATACAAAATTACTGCTTCCTTAAATCTCTTCAAATATAACATTTCTACAGGATCCCAATTAAATTCTGAATAGTTTTAGGGGTGCATATCATCTGGTGGTATTCTTGAATGGTAACTGGATAAATAAGGTTAGTTTTCTAATAACCTTGGCCCACTCCTCTTCAGTTTCATAATGCAAGATTGTGGTAGGTTCTGCTCTAAATTTCTTTGTCTATGTGTGAATATTTTTCTTACATTTGTAGGTCTTTCTAAGTATTGTATCTTTTTTTGTTGTTTTGTTGTTGTTGTTTTGTTTTTTGGTTTTCCGAGACAGGGTTTCTCTGTGTAGTTTTGGAGCCTGTCCTCGATCTCTCTGTGTAGACCAGACTGGCCTCAAACTCACAGAGATCTGCCTGGATCTGCCTCCTGAGTGCTGGGATTAAAGGCATGTGCCACTGCCGCCTGGCTAAATATTGTATCTTATCAGTCTTTTTTTTTTTTTTTTTTTTTTGTATTTGGTACTGATATCAAACCACCTTTGTAAGGATAAAACATGAATTACCAAACATATAATGGTTATAATCAACATTATGTCAATCCCAGCTAAGTTGATTATCCCTCCATTTAATTTTTCCATTTTCAAACCATTGTTGAACCATTCAGAGACCTAATTCCCTGCATCATAATGTTGTTCCCCATTCTTAATGTGAGGAAAACTTTTTTTTTTAAAAACTAATTTCCCATTTAAGAATTACCAGGTGTCTCATCAGATATGCTGATGATGGCAACAAAGTGTGCGGCTGGCTGTTGCTGTGATGCATAGCTGGGCAGAGAAAGGGGGCAGTCGCAGCTGCTCACATGTAGTTGAGGGCTGAGAGTGTGTGGCAGTTGCAGCAGCAGTAAAATCACAACAGGTGTTGAAGCAGCCGATCTAGCATGGCAGAAGTCCAAGGAGGGGGTTTAGGGGAAGCCTGCAACCCACAGGAACAGGGAGCTCCAGGGGAATGTGTGGAAGAAGCCTATGTGGCAGGAAGCAAGGGCATGGGCTGCCTGAATGACAGAGCAGCCAGCGGTGGGTGCTAGGGTGGGTGGCTAACTCAGGCAGCACCTGGGACCAGGCTAGGTGGTAGCTGGAGGCTGCTGTAGAAAGGCTGCAATGGGAAACCCCCAGACTCATGTGGAGAACCTGGGGAGAGAGGGGCAAAGCAGCTGAAGTGGTGACTCCAGACCTGCAAAGCCAGTGGTGAGCTGCTGCCTCAGGATCTCATGCCCTGTGTTGGATATCAGATGAAGCATTTACCTAATTCTTCTTTATCAATAAAAACTCCAGAGTCAGATAACAGGGTAAGAACCTGAATGAGCAGAGAAGTGGTGGAGAAGTGACCAGTGATCTCCTCTTTCTCTCCTTCCTTGATCCAAAAAGGGACTGAGAATCTTTTCTAAACCCCTCCCTACTACTTCCTGTGTCTCTCTACATATCCTCAGTCCTTCAAAACCTCTATGGCTAATTTTGGTCGGCTAGTAGCTAGCTCTGCCCTCTGATTCAATATAAACTTTATTGTCAGTCTCAGTAGTGTCAGAGTGTAATCAAAATACCCTACAACACTTAGTGGTCACATTGACAGAGAATGGAGAGATAACTTTTCTCTTAAGTATGTATTATTTTGCCTACAACTAATAGTAATATCAGTCCCAATAAGCAAACAGATTTAACAGGTAATTTCTGCTATGATATTATAGAGACATTTCATTTCTGTTGCAAAAATTTTCATTTGTGCCCAAAGTGTAACAGCTATTAAAATCAAATTTGTATATAAATCAGGAAGTAATTTGCCGACATCTATACTTGTGAAATCATAAATTTTAACCAAGGGAGGCAAGCAAGGTAAAAAGAATTGGGTTGCCACTAAACAGGATGTATTTAGCCTGGGAAATGCATTTTATTATGAAAGTACTAGGGATGTTTTCAAGATGAGGAGGAAGGCTAGAAAAGCCAGTGTCCTTGAGAAGCCATCAGAATGAAAAATTCAGGACACATGGGGGAGAACTGCCTTTCATGGGTGTGAACTTCTTCTCAAGTCTTCTCCTAATGTGGGAAGAAAGATGGTTCTTGATGGTTTGGTCACCAGGTAAGCTTCCATGTGTGACATGTGTTGCAAAGACACCTGTTGAGAAATAGCAACAGGAATAGGATTGAAGATTGTAGAGAAAGAAACCAGACTAGTATGGCCATCCTAGGGAGTAGGAAAGCAAATTTATTAGAAAAATGTGACATGATTTCTCAGCCACATGATTTAAATTGTAGCTAGAGATTATGGGTTTAAAGTGAAACTAGTCTCCCTGATTGTTCATTTCTGGGATAAACCATTTCCTGCTAAGGTACAAACTTAAGTGAGGCAAAGCAGTGGGTGTTTATCCATGGATTGGCATTTTTATTAAGTGAACTAAAGTAAGAAAAAGAAGGAAGGGGAAAGTCAAGGTTTATGTGAAGAGGTATCCATGTTGTTGATGGAATTTTCACTGAACAAGGTAGGAAGTATTTTCAGGAGGGGACTGATGTAATGAGAAAATGATGAACCCATATGACTGTATATCCCTACACTGTGGACACACCAAAGAGGTGTATAGGAATATTAAACTGAAGCTATGTAAAGGGAAACTTGTAAGTTTCTATGGAAATGTTTGGAGGAGCAGCCATTTTTTGAGAGATGATCCATCTGGAGTGTGATATAGCATGGGTGACTTAAGTGGAAAACCAAAGTGTCACCTTAATACAAGAATCAAGTAACAACAAACCTGGGGAGGTTTTTAGTCTTTGGCTGAAACATTGAAGTCACTAGAAAGGAAGAAAGTGAGGTGGAATGGATGACCTATGTGGAAAGCAGACTTTGGATATGGTACATATGGATAGGAGGTTAGCAGACAACTCTAAAATGAATCAAGCAGTGGGATGTCCAGATGGCATAAACATCATCAGAACAGTGACTTTTTTTTCAGAAGAGAAAGTGGTGTTTAATTTGGAAATTACATTGAAAGAAAGCAAGACACACACTTAGCCTCAATTCTTACCCTGTTATCCTCTCAGAGCCAGATGTGTTTCAACAAGGAAAGAGGAGAATGGGGTATCCGGAGAAAAAGAGGCTGGAATTACTAACTGGATACAGGACACTAGATAAATTTATTTGGGAAGGAGGAGATGTGGGAAGGATAACAACGCATAGGTTCAAAGTGACTTGGTGAAGTTGAGACTCCTTCAGATTAAGGAAGTGCCCAGGGACGTAGAGCATCATGGGTTCAAACCTCACCAGCTTGGGTGTTATATGCAGCCTCAGACGTGAAGCTATGGAGTGGCCTCAGGACTGATCCTCTGAGAGTCACTCTTCCAGTGGCTGAAAGTTCTGGAATCATCTACAAGCACTAGTTTCATTGCAGTAGATTAGTTGCTAAATGTTTCAAAACCTCAATTTCTGCATCTATGTAAGTAGGACCTGATTTAAATAATCCCTTATGTCTCTTCAGATGTTTTAGATAGCAGAGAGGAAACGGAAAAATGGGGTTATTCATGTCATTGGTAAAGTTTGAAGTATCAGAAATAAATATGCCTCTTTCACATCAACGATACATCCAGAGCTAATATTAGGAAGAACATGAAATATGTGCAAGTTCATACATCTGTTATGTTTGGCTTCAAAGCATATTAATACTCCCAACAAAATAGACAAGTGACAGAACAATGTAGCATGTTTTAGAGACACTTGGTTATGCCTTCCTGTTTAAGCAAATACATTTTGTAACCCATGAATATGGATTAGTAACAGATTAAGATGTATCAAATGCTAATAAGTGAAGATAAAATTAAATTTCAAATTCTTATTTCTCACTTCCCTGCCATTCATTTCCCCTATCCTATAAATGATGTTAACTGTATTATGATTATTATTACTATTAATTATAGTGCTGTAAGTAAGTAATGAATCACTTGAACATATATAATCCTAATTGATGAAAGCATTGAGCTAGTGACTTTTATCATTAATGAAAGTGCTTTTCAGCTTATATTTTTGTTATTTTAACTAATTTCCTGTTAACTTTCTTGGTTTAATTGATGAGTCGATTCAGTCGTTGCTACAAGTACAATAATAGCCTACTGTTCAAAATTTGATAATTTCACTGCAAACAGTGGAGCAACTCTGGTCCAATAAGACACTTTGTCCCGCTAGATGAAAAAACGTATCTTCCTATTTCTCGGAGTTCTGTGTCTTAGAAGGACTTTTGTTGAATGGCTTAGACACAGAATTCAGAGGAAAGCAGCAATGCCTGAACTTAATTGGGAAAGACACTGCATGGAATCAAGAGGTGCTAATGTGGACATCACATCCTCAGAACATATTGGAATGACAATCCATTCCAATTAACTTAACAAAACATTAAAAGTTTGAACATTCTAGTAGTTGAAAATGTTTTCTATATATGTCTTTGATTCTTCCTTAACTCATGATAGTGAATATACTTTTATGCTTTTGTTTATGAGAAACATGGCATATCAGCACATTTCATCCTAGATATTATAGTTTAGTCTGGGTAATTGGCCACTAGGTGGCAGGGCTGTGATGTGAATAAAGTTCTCAATTAAAATCCCACTTCAGGAATTTCCAGTGGAGCTTTAAACTACACGTTCATAACATACTATGTTTTAGGGGTTGTTTGTTTGTTTGTTTGTTTGTTTGTTTTTCAAGTACTGAAGATGCAAAGAGAACCATTTCATGATCTCTGTCACCAATGATAAGTTAATATTGAAACCAGAAGTGCCTCTTTTTTCTACACTGTAAAAGAACATAATAAACACTATTGCACAGTTCTTCATTTCAAAGCATACTGGGAATATTGTGATTACTTGAGACTATTTTGGTGATGCTGAGACAAGAGGTTCTTAGATAAAAGTCCCCAAAGTGTTTGTCCTTTCCTTTAAACATATTATAAAACTGAGTCTATAATTCTGTGGTAGAGACTCTCCTTAGTATGTGTCCCTAAGTTCAGTCTCTACTGCTGCCCCACAGCCTGATAACTTTTAATATAGTGAGAATCTGAAATATAAAGCTTTAAAATAAAAACAACTCCAGCCAATTCTTGTCTATTGTTACTCCTAATCCATGGTTTCTCAAATATGAACAACTTTGTTTCCATAGGATGTTTGGCAATGGCCGAGGACATGTATCATTATCATAATTGAATGGAAAGTGATGCTGTAGCCTAGGGGTAGAAGTCTGAAATGCTGAAAAATAGCCCAGAATACTCAGGCAAATACTAGTAAAAGCTCAGCATTTTGGAACCAGGTAGTACTGGACTGTGAAAGTTAAAATTTCTATGTCAAGTTTGGGAGATAAGTTCTGATGTTTGAAGACTAGAAAATATAGCTTGGATGAAGGGTTTGGGCAAGCTCACACAACATTTGAATATGTGACAGTTGGAGCTAGAACAAGAACAACTTGATTTTGCCTTAGCAAACAAAGGCAAGAAAGTTGGGCATGATAGTGCACACCTGTGATCACAACAGTTGAGAACTTGACGCAGGAGGATTGAGAGTTTGAAGCAGCGTACACCACATTAAAGACTCAATCCACCACCCCAACACACACACACACACACACACACACACACACACACACACACACACACACACACACATACACGATACAGTTTGAAGCTGTAGTGAATGAGCTCCACTATGGAACACACAGGGAAGGGACTGAATTCATCTCTCACATTTATTGTTTTACCTTCTGCTTTCGTTCCTTTACACTGGGAAAACAGGGTTGGAGAGGCAGTTCAGCAGGTAAGAGCACTTGTTGTTGCTCTTCCAGGTGTCCTACTGCTGTGAGGAGACAACATGACCAAGGCAGCTTATAAAAGAAAGTGTTTGTTGGGACCCGTGGTTCCATAAGTTTATAGTTCATGACCATCATGGTGTGGATCATGACAGCATTGAGGAAGAGAGAGAGAAAGGGGCAGGGGGCAGGGGGACTAAGTGGGAATGGCCTTGGCTTTTGAACCTCAAAGCTCAGCCTCTGTAACACACCTTCTCTAACAAAGCCATGCCTCCCAATACTTCCTAAACAGTTCCGTCGACTGGGATCCAAGTATTCAAACATACAATCTTATGGGGCTCATTCTCATTCAGACCACAACATCAGAGGACCCAAATTTGGTTCCCAGCATCCATATTGGGTGACTCTCAACCTCCTTTAACTCCAGCTCTAGGGAATCCCATGCTTTCTTATGTCTTCTGATGACACTGAACTCAAGTGATATACACAAACACACACACACACAAAAGTGAAAAAAAATTAAATTAAACTTTTAAAAGGGAGAATCTTATTGAAAAGATTCACTGTATATTAAATGCCTGAAACATAAATGTTTCAGTAATGATTCTTAATATTGTTAATGTATTTTGAGAATACTAATCATACCTCATTAACCACAGTCATCATCATATCCATTCAGATTGTGTCAAGGCACAACAATATTGTATACTATTGCAAGTGGACAACCAAGGGAAAAGGGAATAACATACATAACTAGACTTTTGCAAAACATTATTGGGTGAGTTAACAAAAGCCAAGTCAGATTCATCAACATTTCAAAACCACCTTCCCGTATGGTGGGAAAGAGCTGATTTTTTCCACAAGTGGGTGAATAGGGTGTGGGGAGTAGAAATCACTTCTGCAATTAGTCAAATACAACCTAGTTAAATCCCACTGCCTGCTGGTCCTGTACCCACACAATGGAAGAGAATTCATCTCCAAAGCTAACAATGATGACTGTTCTCTGCCCTCGCTTGCCCTCCTGACCATTTTGCCCTTCTATAGGTACTGGGGCCGCTTGGTGATGATGCGGATATCCCCCATCCATAGTCTCCTGATTGGCTCCTTATTTTCTGAACTACCTCCCTCCTAATCCTCAACTCCTTCAGCCATAAATCACTCTTAGCTGGTGACTTGTTCTCCTATTTCATTGGCCTTTTAGAGGAGAACTTCTGTGGATTCTATTGCCTATCTTCTTAACTCCTCTCTCTGCATCTATTCTCTCTTCCCTACACCCTGTACCCGTGAATGAACTTGATCAGGCCAGACTTATGGGCAAGGCCCACCTGCCACTGATATTACCTATTCATCAGTCTTTATCTGACAATGATATGGCTCCAGAAATTTTCATCTTTTAGGCCATAATCATTCCTGTCTTATGGCATGCCTCCTTCAGCGTACCAACTGCTATTATTTCTCCCATGTTCAAAAAAAAAAGTCTTTTTCTGCTTCTTCTCCTTGAAATAAAACTCCTCAAAGGAATTCCCTATGTGACTGGCTTTACGTTCTCCACTACCTTCTCAATGCATTTGACATTTCATCACTACTATTCCACAAGCCGCTCTTACTTAGATCGTAAGTGCAATTTGCATGTGATCCAATAGCAAGCTTTCAGATCTCATCAGTGAACCATCAGCAGTGTTTGATGGAGTCGATGACATTTTCTTCTCTAAAATATTTTCCGTATGTGGGTTCCTAGATGCCACAGTTTTCGCTCTTCTCTGCTTGGCTGCTCCTTCTCAACTCCTTTGCTTTGCTTTGCTATTTTGACCCCCTCCAAACTGTCCTTTCTATTTATATTCTGTCCCTAAGCGATTTTATCCAATTTCATAATTTTAAACACCATATGCTTATATCTACCTAGTTTATGTGTTTGGCTTGATTCCAGAGTAGTGGTAAAGCACTCTTTATTGTCCTCAGCTAGATGCTTTATAGCCATCTTAATTAACATGTCTAATAGACTATGTACAGTTCTTCAAATTTCCTCACCTCAGTTAATGGCTACACCATTCTTTTGGTTGTTCACATCAAAGTTTTGTAATAATGTTGCAGACTTGTATCAGAGAATAGGCCTGTTGGGGTACACTCTCCTCAGAACTTCTTTCTGTCTGCAAACAGCGATGCTAGGACCAAGATGGAGGGGTGTTTGAAGATCTGTTGAGGACAAAAGTTGGCAAACCTACTTCAAAAGTCAGATGGGTGAAGCTCTCCTGGATCATAGTAGTGGTGACAGAAAGCTTGTATGTTTGGAGGCTTGTTCAGAACCTGTGAGATCAAAGGCAGCACTCATGAGTGGGTGGCATTGGTGCCCGAGATTCCAAGCACTTGCCCATGTGGGCTGAATTGCTTGCCTCTCCCAACTGAGAAGACTAGAGCTGATGATACTCAAGGCCTTCTCTAGAAATGGAAGCTTGACACACTTGTCCGATGGGCAGAGGTGAATATGGCTCCCAACACTCCACTGGGCCACAGGGGTTGCTCCCGGGTTTCACCCCTTGATGGGCTAAAATCAAGATTCAGAGACTTTGTATGGTCTTGTCTTGGGTGAAAGCTATCAAGCTTGTGATATTGCACAGACAGATGAGTCTCCCGGCTGTTTCCCACACAAGGTGATATAACTCTCAGACTTGAGCAAAAAGGGGCAGTGGCTGAGAGAGGCTCCTTCTGTGTCCTGGTACATGCAATACAACCAGGAAGCACAGCTAAGGGGCTAGAGGTGAGCTGCAAAATGGATTTCAGGTCCTCTGCTGAGCTCTGCCTTCTAGAAACACAAGTCTCCTGCCAAACCACAGGGAAGCAGTACCAGAATGCTTCCGGGATCCTTCCCTGCATAATTTTGGTTGCAGGATTAAAGATGGGATGTAACTATACCCATGTTGTAGGAAACAAGTTTCCATGTTGAACCATACAGCACACACAGTCAGTGAGTTTGCTACCTGGGTATGTGTAAACTTGGAAATAATCTTCTTCCATCTCGAGTCCCACCAGTTTCACAACCTGTCTTGATATCTGTTCCTAATGAAGAGACGAGTCTGTGTATGGATGCAATATTCTTGTACTGAGTCAACAGGAATTCCTATTTTGCCACCTTGTTCCCCCTCCCCCTTCTGTCTCTGTCCCCTCATTCTCTCCCTCTTTTAAAAAACACATCTGACATGTGATCTTCTGCTAATCCTATCGTCTGGCTCTGCTTGACTCCTATACCAAATCTGTCTCCCTTCATTACCTGTTTTATTAACTTTCTGAAACGCATTATTCTCTGCCAGCCTGGATTTTTGCCACCGTCTCTTGGCTGAGTTTCCTGTGTCTTCTTGGTCTCTTTCTTACAGTCCATTTTTAACATGGGGGCTAGAATAATCAAGCTGATCACATTCAGCCTCTGCTCAAATTCTCTAGTCTTTTTATTTTCAATCACAATAAAAGTCTGTGATTAAGAGATTTCATGTGACTTAGGGTCCCTTGTCCCTACCTTGTCTTTACACACACCTTGTCTTAGCTCCTGTGCTGGCTAGTTTTATTTCAACTCCACAGAAACTAGAGCAGTGGCTCTCAACCTTCCTAATGCTGTGGTCCTTTAACCCCACCATAAAATCATTTTTGTTTCTACTCTATAACCACAATTTTGCTACTGTTATGAATCATGATGTAAATATCTGTGTTTACTGATGTTCTTAGGTGACCCCTGTGAAAGGGTCATTCAACTCCCCTAAAGAGGTCATGACCCACAGGTTGAAAACCAATCAACTAGAGTCATGTGAGAGGAGGGAACCTCAAATGAGAAAATGCCTCCAGAAGATCAAGCTGTAGGCTACCCTGCAGGCCATTTTCTTAATTAGTGGTTGATGAGGGAGGACCCAGCCCACCACTGTGGGTGGTGAAGGGGCTCCGGCTGGCTGATTATGGCAAACACGGCTCTGGCAGGCCTTGCCCTTCCCCCATTCCTTCTTTCTTCCTAAAAACTGTTAGATTAAAAGTCCTAAAGCTAGCCATCAAGGTCTATTCCCTTATTCGGTCACTTCCTCACCCTGAGATTGACTACCAAGGTCCAGCTATCAAAGCACTGAAGTCCAGCAATCAAAAGGCCCTGTCTAATCAAAATTTAACACCTTATCCTAACACAGGGTTTCCCCCATTTACCTTTATAAGCTGCCATTTGCCTATGGGTCACATCTGTCTGCTCTCTATCCAGAGACAGTCCTTTGTCCCTCCGGGGAAAAATACCCCTTACCCCTCCACCTTGCCCCTTCCCCTTCTCCCTTGCCCTCTAGCTCCTGATTTTGTCTCTTACTCCCTGACATTTGTCCCTCTGGGGCAAATAAAACTCCTTTTATGCTGAGAACTTGGTCTTGGTCTTGGGATGTCTTCTGCTTATATCGGTCCCTTTAATTGGTTCCATCCCTGGCCTGGTGGTCCTGGGTTCTATAAGAAAACAAGCTGAGTATCCATGGGGAGCAAGTGAGTAAGCAGTACTCCTCCACAGCCTCTGCTTCAGCTCCTGGCTTTAGGTTCCTGCCCTGCTTGAGTTTCTGCTCTCACTCCTAAGTAAACCCTTTCCTGCACAAGTTGTTTTGGGTCATGTATTTTCATCACAGCAACAGCAACCCTAAGTAATACAAATTGCTACCAGGAGTGGGTATTGCTGTATTCTTTTGGGGAAGATTGTGGAAGGACGTTTTAGCTTTGGGCTAGAAAAGCCATTGAGTATTCAAAGCTTGGTGAGTGTCTTAGTTAGGGTTTCTACTGCTGTAAAGAGACACCATGACCACAGCAACTCATAAAGGAAAACATTTCATTGTGATGGTGACTTATAGATTCAGAGGTTGAGTCCATTGTCATCATGGCGAGGAGCATGGCAGCAGGTAGTATGGTGGCACGTGGGCAGACATGGTGCTGGAAAATTCTGTGTTTTGCAGCAACAGGAAGTGAACTGAAACACTGGGTGGTATCTTGATCATATGTGAGACCTCAACCCCTGTCTCCACAGTGACACACTTCCTACAACAAGACCATACATGCTCCAACAAGGCCACACCTCCTAATAGTGCCACCCCCTTTGGGGACCGTTCTCTTTCAGATCAGCACAGGGAGCTTTTCTGTGGGACCTTAGAAGATAAAAATGTTGACAGCAATGCAGAGGATGAAGGCCTGCCTGGTAAACAAGTTCCAGAGGAAAGCTTGAGACTCATTTAAAGATTCTATCAGGGTCGTTTGCTATTTTGAGTTGAAAATCTGTGGTTCTTTCTGGTTAACTGGGGATGAAGGATCAGCTATGATTAAGAGGCCAGAACCCCTAAAGTGAAATCTATCCTTCAATATGATACCCAATGCTGGTCAGCAGAAAGCTAAGAAACTTGGGGTGATTAAGAAGAGACCAGCATTACTGAGATGAAATCTTCTAGTAAGTGTTCCCTTAGAGTCAACACACAAAAACTGTGTTTCAGAGGCAGCCAAGGCACCTCACACTGGCAGCTGAGCATGGTAATGTGAAAAGAATCACCCAAATGGTACTGGTTTTGAAAGCATGAAGGGGTTATGAAAAGTGTTCAGGCTACATGGCACTATAAGAAGCCAAGAGAGGCCATTGGTGAAGGTGTAGCTTCAGTAGCAGTTAAGTCCCGAGACTGAAGCAGTTGTAGAGGCTTGGGACCATAAATAGAGTCCAGGAAAGGCTCTCTGTGAAAGTGCAGCCCAGTTGCTCAGAAACACCAGGATTTTGGACGTGTAAGTGGAGGGCATTTTCTTAATTAGTAATTGAGGTGGGAAGGCCCAGCCTATTGTAGGTGGAGTCACCCAGGGATGGTGGTCCTGGCTTCTATAAGAAAGCAGGCTGAGCAAGCCATGAGGAGCAAGCCAGTAAGCAGCACCCTCCAGCTCCTGCCTCCAGGTTCCTGCTCTGCTTGTATTCCTGCCCTGAGTTGCTTTTGATGATGAACTGTTAAGTGGAACTGTGAGTGAAATAAACCAAATCCTTCACAGGTTGCTTTTGGTCAGGGTGTTTCATCACAGCAATAGTAACCTTAGCTAAGTCAACTATAGTTCTTTGCTCACCTCAGCTCCAGTCACAATGGTGTCAACACTAAATATGTCAACAATTTTGCTGTAAGTTCTTCATCTGTGCTGTTCTCTCTACTTTGCCTGTAGCTTTTCTTGTGGTCCTTTCCCTATTTCCCTAAAATAGCATCTTTTCAATGATGTCATCTTTGGCCACTCTGTTTGAAACATAGAATTTTATATATTATTGCTCCTATGTCCCCCTTTACACACCCTGACAGCTGCTCCCTGAAGATTGAGATATGAATCTAAAAGTCTCCATTATTTTATTCAGAAATGTCTTTTCTTATTTCTGTCACCTGTTTTTTCCAGAATGCAACTAGAGTGTGAACCTTAGATTCTGTAACCTTAGGATTTACATGATGGTTGAACTTATGACTATGAAACCAAGTCTTGCAGTTTCAGTAGAAGAGTATACTTAGAGTTAAAGGACTGTATATGTGCCTCTGTGTACAAATTTCATGGACGAGAACGTGGAAATTTCATCTTTAGTAAATCGGAAGACTGACTGGAGGGCATTCTTCATTCCGTGTTGGCAATTCCTGCAAAGAAGAGTATCACTCTGTAAATAGAGAGGAGATGAAAAGTGAATGCAGCATTTTTCTTTAAGACAGCTAAAATTAAGCTTTTAGGAAGGGAGAACTACTCCCTTATGAAAGGAGATGGTTGTAATATTTTATGCTTGGGAAGATAAAATATTTACTACTACGAGACTTTAAATGTAGTTGATAATCTGAGGTCTGACACTCTAGACTGTGTAAATAATTCCATTGCTCAACTGGGAGAACTAGTTCTTATGCAAATTTTGGAGGCGTTTCAGTCTGTCTATGTTGATGTGCAGTCAGGGTTGGTTTCCTATCTGAAAACACTTAAATACACTTGGAGGAGTATATCAAAACATACTTAGTTTCTTTCACAATTTACACCTCTCTTTTTTGGAAGGCAACTGATAGTCCCCCAGATTAATACAGGAAGGCTGAAGTGTGTTAGAATTGGAACAAAAGGTAAAGAGTAGCATAAGTGTGTTACAAAACCAGTTTCTAGCTGTGGTGTTTTTCTCTGCTGCTCTTTTCCACAAAGTACTTTGGGAAAGTCCCTACAGAAGCCAAAGTTCTCCACCAAATATGATTCTGGATTAGTTCTAACATGCAGCTGAATATATAAAAAACAAATCCAGAAGTTCTGCTCTGTGTAGCGCAGCAACAACTGAGTTAGCTTGTAAACAAGTTAAAGCACTTAGAACCAGATGCCCTACTCAGAAGAAACAACCACAGAATCAAAACATCCCTTTTGTGGATTGTGGAAAATGTCCCTTTTACAAATATGCCTCACATTATGTGGAGCTGTTCTAATTTCTCACACACTTCCCAAGGAGATGCCCTACTTCCAAATGTTCACCTAGATAACAAAGTAAGATAACTCCTTGTCTTGGTTTATTGTTCATAAGCTAGTGGAAGTTCTGGGACATCCTCCAAGAGTAATTATTTCCACACTCTAGATGCTAGTCTATAACTCTACCTCGGTGGCTTCAGCTTGCAGTTGCGATGGGTTTATCAAGCACTGTTTGTCTTCTCTATTTGGGTCTGAGTCCAACTCTCTTGCAAGTGGCATCTGAGCATTAAGAATCAACTCATAAGGAAGGAAGAGAGGAATAATTGAATTAATCCCTTCAGGAAGATTTTATTTATTCTCCCCAAAGTCCATCTTTTTAAATAAATTTAAGGTTCTAGATAACTGTTATAGTTGAAAAATAACTTTCATTCATTTTCTTGTTTTAATTTTCTTAGAAGGGAGAATAATGTATTTAATATGCTGTTGATTTCCAGGAAGTTCCTGGATAGCATTTAAAGACCCATCGGACTCCTTCAGGTTCAAGTTTGTCTAAGTTGATCCTATACTGTTTCTTTGATATGCACTCAAGTAACGTGCATTAGCTCATTATCCCTCTCCTTATGACTAGCATGGTAGTTTGAATGCAATTCCAAAATCTCATAGGAGGTGGGGCTATTGGGAGATGTGGCTTTGTTGGAGTGGGTACAGCTGTGTTGAAGGAAGTGTGTCACTGTGGGGGTGGGCTTTGAGGTTTCCTGTGCTCAGTATTCTGTTCAGTGTCTCAGTCAACTTTTTGTTGTCTGCAAGATGTAGGACTCTCAGTTATTCCAGCACCACCATGATCCCCGCCATGATGATAATGGACTGAACCTCTAAAACTGTAAGCTACCCAGTTAAATGTTTTCTTTACAAGAGTTGTCATGATTAAAGTGTCTCTTCACAGCAATGAAAACTTTAACTAAGACAACTAGTAACCACAATCCTCTACCTTGTCACCCTGCTATTTTACCTCTAGGATTCCATTTCTTCTCAAGTTATGACACTTTAGTGAGAATGACTTTAGATAAATCATGTTATGTTCTCTAAGCTACAAGCACTTTTCTCAAGCTATGTTGAAGATAAAGTGATTTAATTTAATATGTACTTATAGAAAAGCATGTAGCAATTGTAAGCACTATCATAGTATCTGCCACAGTTATTCTGATAGTTGCTATGTAGGATTCCACACAAGAATCCTTGACTGGAGGCTTGAATTGAATTTTGCCTTCATCAGAGCTGACATCTGTAGACTAAGGGACAGGAGATCCTAATCCCTCACTTCTCGTTTCTCTTCCAGATTCATAATCAGTTAAGGGCAGAGATGCAAGGACACTGGATGGTGCTGAGACAATATAGATAGGAATCTAAGCTACTGGAATTGCCTTTAAGGTGGACACTTGAAACAATACAGCCTACCTCAGTCAAAAGCTACTCATGCTCCAGGGTACTAGTGTTCAAGTACTAGATTTACATTTTAAATACTAGCAATCTGATGACCTGAGTTCAAACCCTGGATTGCCTGTGGTGGAAGCTGTCCTTTGACCTTCACACACATCACACACAGACAGAGGGACAGACAGACATGAACATACAATAAACAAACAAACAAATAAATAGATAGATAGATAGATAAATAAATAAATAACATTTTAAAATGCAATGATTTTTAAATATTATAGCCAAAATGCTTTTCTGCCACTACTGTAGAAGATGGATTTTTTTTCTTTCCTGGAGATGTGTAATTCTTCTACTCTTTTAAATCTAAGAATGAAGCACTTTGACCCCTGTGTCAGCCTGAAATCACTCCCTATTTACCACTTATTCATGAAGCAAATGACAGGAATGAGCTGAGCATGAACAAAATATTGTAAGAGAAGGAGGCTCACGTCTGTTTTTCCATGCCATGCTTACATATGAGGGTCAGTTCATTCCTGCATGTATAGAACAATCAGAAACTGCCTCACATGCATCCACAACTACAGTGAGGTCTCGCAGAAACTCCCAGAATGGGAGGCAGCCAATGCACAAGGGAGTGCTGTTACCAGGTGATCATGGGCAAGTGATGTCAAACACACAGAGAGTAAATTGGATATCCAGATACAGAGGAACAGAATTAGATTCCTACTTCTTACTGGCATCTTGGTCCTGGTGCCCATGCTTTTACATTTATTTTTAATACCTGCCATGGCAGCCTCTAGCTGCCACATTGAGTTGTCTGGCTGGGCAAGTTCCTCTGAGAGACTACCGTCTGTTCTTTTACTTGTTTGCTTGTTTGTAGGGCACTAGCTACATAGACTTTTGAGAGGTCCACCATTACTCAAGTTTCTCATGGGCTCTGGTGATTTTACTGTGGACTTCTTTTGAATGGCACATTCGTTTCATTATATAGTGAAAAAAATCACAGACACATCTTATTTGACTAAAATTGCCACATGGTAAGAGAATAAATAGGGAAAAATTGTTCTTTTGTACTTAGTCTTACCTGCTTGGTCTTTGTAGAGCTGATGTCCATATAGAAGCCAGAAGTAACAAAGAATTAATGATCATATGGCTCTTGGCCTGCCAGGAGGCCATTTCTCTGTAGAGCTGTGTGCTTCACATATACTTGGCTCGAGCCCCTTGGCTAGAGGTGGTGGTGAGCCATTCTTTTCCTTGTATGGAGCTCGCTGGTGAGGTGGCAGGAACAACATGGTTTAGCACGTTTTATCACATTGCTGCAGGTTTGAGGCTCTGGAGTGGGGAAGGGAGGAGGGGACAGAAGGGTGATTTGTAATTACAGCATGTTTTCAAGGAGAAACTCTCCCAGTGAGGGAAGCAAAGCCAACAGGAGCTTTGGAGTAAGTAGAAACCTGTGTTGTTTATACCCACTTGATAAAGGTTCCTGAAGGACTCTAGATTTCTAAAGGTAGCCTTCTTTATTCTCTAGAGACAAAGAGGAAGAGACTGGATAAACCTAACCCAGCCATTTCCCTGCATTCCAAATGCTGGGGGATGTATAGGATTGGGGGGAAAGGAAATGAAGGTAAAGGGGGGATGTATAGACAAAACCAATATTTTTATTTAAAACAGGTTGATTATAAATGTGATCTCTTTCTAAAAAAGAAAAGGGGATATGATATAGATATATAGGATATAGAGATGATAAGATAAAAGGGTAGATTAATGAACCTACTTTTAAAGAACAACTTGTTTAAAATGTTTTACATTGGTATAGGTTTTAGTTTATGTTTAAAATGTTTTACATTGGTATAAATTTTAGTTTATTGATACAAACTTGAAATTAATTTTGTTATACTGTATATATATATATTTCTATTCTTGTTTGAGGTATTATGTTTATGTAACTCATTTAAAATTGTAATGGATAATTAAGAAATAGATTAATAATTAGTCATCTATGATAATCATATTTATAGCCATGTTAGTTAAGTCTTCTAGGTATACATAAATATATTTCAGATAGATAGTTAGTCTTTAAACACTTCAAAGACCTACAGAATATGGCATTTAAAATGTTTAAAAAATTTAGACATTCTGGACAGTGAGACATGTCTGCTCCTGACAGCACTGTATTTACTTCAGAGAGAAGGATGGGCATCAAAGACACTCCATATGGAGTTAATCTTCACCTTGGCAAAGATAGCCATTCGGGCAAGAAACTGTTATTGCCTGGACTGCTTGATCGACTGGACATGCAAGACCCATGGAAGGATGACCACTGAACTTTGCTTGACAAGATGGTCCTTCAGGTTCCTGCTTTGCAGAGAAAACTGCCAGACATTCTACAGGATGCTAAAAAAAAAAAAAAAATGATGGAGAGACTCTAGCCCTGTGAGCTGAAGACAGATGCCCCAACTTTACAAAGGAACATTAGGTGACTGTCCAGGCTGTCAGCTGTCTCTGACTACCCTACAAGACTTCCAAAAGTTACATACATCATTCTCCCATTTCTCAGGTAATATTATATCCTTCTGAGGTCTTTGATGTTGTTAAAAACTAGATAGTTGTAATTTCCTCAGTTATGATAAAAGATAAGTTAGATATACAACCTTAAACTCACAAATATAAGATAGATAGGATATCTTCTTTAATATTGTAACTGTAGTTCTTGCTCGATAATTGTTTTGTTATATGTAATTTTACCATGTTAAAGTTAAAACCTTCCTTTAAAAAAAAAAAAGAAGCCGGGCGGTGGTGGCACACGCCTTTAATCCCAGCACTCGGGAGGCAGAGCCAGGCGGATCTCTGTGAGTTCGAGGCCAGCCTGGACTACCAAGTGAGTTCCAGGAAAAGGCACAAAGCTACACAGAGAAACCCTGTCTCGAAAAACCAAAAAAAAAAAAAAAAAAAAAAAAAAAGAAGAAGAAAAGGGGAAGTGCTGTGGATATCGCTCTATATAAATAAAACACTGATGGCCAGTGACCAGACAGTAAGTATAGGTGGGACAAGGAGAGAGGAGAATTGGGGAAACAGGAAGAAGGAGGGAGAGACACTGCAGCCACCGCCAGGACAAGCAACATGTAAAGATGCCAGTAAGCCACCAGCCACATGGCAGGGTACAGATTTATAGAAATGGGTTAATTTAAGATATAAGAATAGTTAGCAAGAAGCCTGCCACAGCCATACAGTTTATAAGTAATATAAGCGTCTGAGTAATTATTTTATACGTGGATTGTGGGACTGTGGGGCTTGGTGGAACCTGGAGAGAAGCCCTCCAGCAACAGTATATAGTGAAAAAGATACAAAGCATCCAAATATTATATAATTTTAATAGTGCTTGCTACTATTAGTACACCAAGTAAATAAAATTATATTAATATGCATGGGAAGAATATGCATCCACTACATGGACACAGGTACTTCCAGGAGAAAGAAAGGGCACAGGAATGGACCTGTGTGGAGAAATCAGTTTTCTCTGTCACACTTCACCCTAAATGATGTCCAAAAGGACTGTGTGTGTGTGTGTGTATCATATCCTAAACTGCATAACCAGGGAAGAGCAAGGCAAACCCTATATCCAATATACACAGTTTATTTCTGCTGTCTATGGGGAGCAAATTGCAGTAGAGTTCCTATAGAAGCCACATTTTGGTAGTGCTTGTGGTGATAGACCCCAGACCCAGGGTACTACCTTCTTGAGGGGGCGCCCCAAGAACCAAGACTCCAGTCTAGTTGATGCAACAGCTCGAGGTTTTTTTTTTTTTTTATTTTACAATACTATTCAGTTCTACATAATAGCCACAGATTCCCTTGTTCTCTCCCTTCTTGCCCCCCGCCCCTTACCCCCAACCCACCCCCCATTCCCACCTCCTCCAGATCAAGGTCTCCCCCGAGGACTGGGATCAACCTGATAGACTCAGTCCAGGCAGGTCCAGTCCCCTTCTCCCTGATTGAGCCAAGCATCCCTGCATAAGTCCCAGGTTTCAAACAGCTAACTCATGCAATGAGCCCAGGACCTGGTACCACTGCCTAGATGCCTCCCAAACAGATCAAGCCAATCGACTGCCTCACCTATTCAGAGGGACTGATCCAGTTGGGGGCCCCTCAGCCTTTGGTTCATAGTTCATGTGTTTCCATTCATTTGGTTATTTGTCCCTGTGCTTTATCCAACCTTGGTTTCAACAATTCCCGCTCATATAAACCCTCCTCTTTCTCACTAATTAGACTCCCAGCGCTACACCCGGGGCCTAGCCATGGATGTCTGCATCCAGATTCCTCAGTCCTTGGATGGGGTTTATGGCACAACTATTAGGGTGCTTGGCCATCTGTAGCTAGAGTTTTTCTGCCTTGCCCACAGTCAGGACAAATCTTTATCACCCGCCAGTCCCACAGCCGCTCAGACCCAACCAAGTAAACACAGAGACTGATATTGCTTACAAACTGTATGGCCATGGCAGGCTTCTTGCTAACTCTTCTTGTAGCTTAAATTAATCCATTTCCATACATCTATACCTTGCCACGTGGCTGGTGGCTTACCGGCGTCTTCACATACTGCTGGTCATGGCGGCGGCTGCAGTGTCTCTCCGCCTCAGCCTTCCGCTTCCCAGAATTCTCCTCTCTCCTTGTCCCACCTACTTCCTGCCTGGCCACTGGCCAACCAGTGTTTTATTTATTGACCAATCAGAGCAATTTGACATACAGACCCTCCCACAGCACTTACCCTTTCTTTTTTTTAAAAGGAAGGTTTTTAACTTTTACAAATCTCCAAAGTCAGCTTGGTATATTTGGGAATTTGGGCGTAGCTTCTCTTACTACTTCCTGCTGGGGGGGTGCGCTGTATCTTATGGGGACACAAAGAAAATTTTAGGATCATGGAGTAGTCCGTGAGACCGTATTGTCTGAGCCAGTTGCCTTGAAACGATTCTGGATGTTGGATCATCTGGGCCATGGTGTCATCAGAGACCTTTCTGGTGGTCTTGGCTGGTCAAACCTGATGTATCTTAATCTGGAACAAATCCATAGCCTCTGGCTTTCTGTGGAAACAAAATCAGAGCCTCCTTTCCAAAGCAACATATCCTTACATCCAAATTTTGAAGTTAAGGTACCTTTAAAATACACATTTTGGCATAACTCAACAGCTTTTGCAATCAAATGTTTCTCTTCAGTTACGAATATCAAAGAGAACATAATCCAGATTCTCTGTGTGGTAGCCATCTTTATGTGGCTTATGTTTTATATTACCTTGAGCCTATTGCTTTAAACTGCAGCCTTCTAAGCCTGAAATGGCACTGTGGCTGCTGGCTCCTCCCACTTCAGCTTCCCAACATGGCAGTGGTACATTTTCCGCCAGCTCTGGGAGCCATCGTGGGTCTGTGCTTTTATCCAAGCAGCGTGTAGCCCAGAAACCTCTTTTTGTTTTGTACTAGTAAAGGATAAATCCACCATGCAGCTTAATGTGCCACTTGCAGAGGCCTCATTACCGCCATACTGCAGATCGAGCTTGCATTCTAGGAACCCGCCAGTAGCTCAAACCGGCAGCTGCCGCTCATTTGAGAGAGACAATTAGGAAGCTGTTTTTAGTTCCGTTTTAGAATCTTTTCTCAGGTTTTAGGTGGAAACTCTTGCCAACACGAGGTTCTTGTTTAAAAAAAAAAAAAAAAGAAAAAAAGGAAGGAAAAGAAAGAAAGAAAAGAAAAAGACAATTACTAGTTTTAAATACTTTACATTGGATTGGATTGTTTTATATTGTATACACATTTGAAACTGATATTGTTAGAAAATGCTATATGTATATTTCTAATTGTATTTATACCATTCATTTAACAATGTAATACAAATTTCTGATCCTTGAATGTTATTATTACCAACTACTAAGATATAAAGAAATGAAAGTTAGTAGTTAGACATTACAATAGAACTTGTAGTCATATTAGATATGTTTTAAAAATTGAGCAGAGATGTTTTAGACAGGTCATCTTCAAACCCTTCAGAGATCTACAGAATATGGCATTTAAAATGTTTTAATAACTTAGAAAATTTTTCTTTTTTGAGACATGTCGGCTTCTGGCAGTACTAATCTACTTCAGAGAAAATATGGGCATTGAAGAAACTGCATATGGAGTCAACTTTCATTGTGGCAAAAGTTAGCCACTGGACAACAAAGTATCCTCGAATCAACAGGACAAAATGGACAGACAGAACACGAAACAAGGGACTACTGATTCTTGCCAAAACAAGTGTGGTAATGGCTTTATCAAAAGGCATCTTCTGAGGCCAGGACAATATGGCCCCATCCCTGAAGTGGCCTTCGCATGCAGAAAAGGTACGGTACCCTTTTCTTCGAAGGCAGCTTAAAGACAGAGGGCGGATGGATTCTGTTGTACAATGGAACAGCAGCTGAAAGCTCATGCCTCTCGAAAGTAGACTGGCATTTAATAGAGGGATGTGGAGAAGAAGGGGATGCTGAGATGAAGCCATATATACACAGCCAAGAAGAATGGACAGCTGAATTCAAAAACTGTCAACAATTTCCAGAATTTAAAATCCTGAATCATGACAGGACACTAGTGGAATTCAGGTGTTTCTGGTACGTGGACTGCTTTCACCCAATGTGAGGTTGAACTGTTGACCTTGTGTACATACTACATCACAAATGAGTCTGTCAGATACACTAAGCCTATAGGCTGAAGATGATGCCCCAACACTGTGGAGAAACCTCAGGTGACTGCCCAGGCAGCTGGCTGTTTCTGTCAACTCACAAATTTTTTGGAAGTTGCTTGCATGCACTTCCTGTTTTTATTTTTGTTAGCTAATATTATTCCCTTCTTGGGTCTCTGAGGGAGTTGAAGATTAGTTAGTTATGGTTGAAGATTAGTTAGTTATAGTTGAAAATTAATTAGGATAGAAAGTGCATTAGATACATCTTGGATTTACCAAAATAGGATAGATAATGGAATTATTTTCTCTGATTTGTCAAATACTTGTTTAGGTATTTATTATTTGTATATATTGTATATAGTTAGTGTACTTTTGTATATAGTTTTTCTTTTGTTAGTTATAACCTTTTGCTTTTTTTCTTTTTATTAAAATAGAAAAGGGGAAATGTGGTGGTAATCTAATTGTACTGAAATGTGATTTTGATTGTATGTTAATAAATAAAGTTGTCTGGGGGTCAGAGCTATTAGAGCCATAGCAAGAGTATGGCGGTGGTGGCACACACCTTTAATCCCATAGATCTCTGTGTGTTCAGGGATACAGCCAGCATTGGAGACATATACCTTTAAGACCTAGGGGGCTGTACATTCAGACAGTGATGAGGCAGTCACGTGTTTGGGTTTACAACCAATGAGAAGGCAGAACAAAATACTATAAATAGACGAACAGACAGGAAATAGGTCTCTTTCGGGAAGCTGGGACACCGCAGGCGGAAGGGTGAGATTTTAGCTCTGAGCTCTGACCTCTCGGCTTTCTCTTTTACATTGTTTCTGTGTTTCTTATTTAATAAGACGGTTGGTTACATCAACAGCCATCCCATCACCAGAGTAGGTCAGTCCCGGCTGTCTCTCGACCATTGCCAGCAGTCTTTTGTGGGGGTATCTTTGTGGATTTCTGTGGGCCTCTTTAGCTCTTTGTTTCTTCCTTTTCTCATGTGGTCTTCATTTACCATGGTCTCCCATTCCTTGTTCTCCCTCTCTTTTATTGATCCAGCTAGGATCTCCCACTCTCTTTCCCTCGACCCTCGCCCTTCATTGCTCCCACTCATGTCCAGGATGTTCATGTAGATCTCATCCATTTCTCCGTGTCTTTCTTGGGGTCCCGTTTTCCAGATAGCCTCACTGGTGATGTGAGTAGCAGTCCAGTCATCCTTGTTCCACATCTAGCATCCTCCTATGAGTGAGTACATACCATATTTGTCTTTCTGAGTCTGGGTTACCTCACTCACGATGATTTTTTCTAGATCCATCCATTTGCCTACAAACCTCATGATGTCATTGTTTTTCTCTGCTGAGTAGTATTCCATTGTGTATGTGTGCCACAATTTATTTATCCATTCTTCAGTTGAAGGGCATCTAGGTTGTTTCCAAGTTTTGGCTATTACAAACAATGCTGATATGAACATAGCTGAGCAAGTGCTCTTGTGGTATGATTGAGCATTTCTTGGGTATATGCCCAGGAGTGGTATAGCTGGATCTTGGGGGAGATTGACTCCCAATTTTCTAAGAAAGTGCCATATTGATTTCCAAAGTGGTTGTACAAGCTTACAGCACGAGGTTTTTATTGAAGCAACTGTACAGATGGGCAAACTCTGCTCCTCCCATACAATTTCGTTTCACAAGATCATGGTCTGATCACAGAGTGGGTACAGTCACATCCGCATGTACATTCTTCCTGAAACCTCAAGGGGGGTATCAGGGCAGGAGTGGAGTTTACACAAAGGTCACAGTGGTCCTTCCTGGAATACTTGCAACTATCCCAGTCACAGTTGAGCACATCTCTTAACAGAAATCTTTTTACATTGTTACAGGGAGGTTGAGTAATGATTGAGTCAGGTGACCCTTGGAACTAGTTTTCTTTTTAGTTCCTTATTTCTTGGGGCTTGGGGGTGTAAGCCTGAAGGGTTAGGGTCTTTCAGTGGGAGAAATTGAGAAATGGGACCCTCATTAATGCCTCTCTCTCTCTCTCTCTCTCTCTCTCTCTGTGTGTGTGTGTGTGTGTGGGGGGGATCGATCCTGTTCGGACTCAGAATCATGTATTTTCTCAGAAAAGAATAGTATCTTAGTTAGGATTACTCCTGTTGTAACAAAGCACCATGACCAAAAAGCAAGTTAGAGAAGAAAGGGTTTATTTGGCAAAGGAAGTCAGGACAGGAACTCAGACAGGGCAGGAATCTAGAGGCAGGAATTGCTGCAGAGCCCATGGTGGAGTGCCGCTTACTGGACTGCTCCTCATGGCTTGCTCAACCTGCTTTCTTAAAGAACTAACCAGCCCAGGGATGGTACCACCCACAGTAGCTGGGCCCTCCCTCACTGATCACTAATTGAGAAAATGCCTTACAGCTGGATCTCATGGAGACATTTCCTCAGCCGAGGCTCCTTTCTCTCTGATGACTCTAACTGTGTCAAGCTGACACAAAAACAACTTGTATGAGTTATCTGAGGGTTGACTGGGGAGGCTCTTCAGGCAGTCGGTGACCCACATGCAGAGCTAGAAGCTAGATTCTGTCACAGTTCAGACTGAGCATGGAGGAAAATATACTGGAGAGTTTTTATTTAAGTATAAAAATCCTGTGAGTTAGGAATGAACTAGTATACATTGTAAGATGAATTGCTAAATTGTCTTATTAATAAAAAAAAAAAAAACCTGGAGCCAGATATTGGCGTTAAAACTGAGATATCAGAGGACTAGGACAAGCCACAGCCAACCTCACCTTACCAAGCCTCAGCTTCCAAAGAGACCTACTTCCTGTATACCCATGGCTATATGCCTTTCTGTCCCTGCAATCCCACTTCCTCTCTCCACCCAGCTACATCGCTTCCTCTGCTTTCCCAGTTCTATCACTTCCTGTCTGTCTGTATAGGCCTCCAGGCCTTTATGGTTAACTAGTGTTGGAATTTAACATGTGTGCCACCACGCCTGGCTCTGTTCCCAGTGTGTCCTTGAACTCACAGATATCCAGATAGATCCCTGCCCCCCGCTCCCATGCTAGGATTAAGGGTGTGTGCTACCATTGCCTAACTTCTTTGTTTAATATAGTGCCTGGCTTTTTCCTCTGATCTTCAGGTAAGCTTTATTCAGGTGCACAAATAAAATACCACCACAGTGTGTGGAAAACGGTTTGCCTAGTTTGCAATAAGACTCCTTCCCTTGTTGAAAGTACATCAGCCCAGTGGCTTTTCAAATGAGGTCACCAGCCAATAGTATCAGCATCTACTGAGAGCCTAGTAGAGGTGTGTGTCTGGATCAGGAACTTGGGTGTGATACCATAAATCTGTGCCTCAACAAGCCCTCTAGGTGACTCCCAGCCACACAAAAGCTTAAGACTAAGTTCTTACTGACTTCTATCAAGGCAAATCACGAAATTTATGACCACTGTAGAAATAGTCCCTGTGACCTACCTTACGAATCCAATAGCCCAAAAGAAGAGGGAATCAGGGACCAACAAAACCCACATGAAAGACTGGTCAAGTACTGGCAACTACAATAAATTATCAAGAAACCCTAATAGTGAGAAGAGACTTAAGATGACAAAGAAATATTGAAAGAATGGGGAAAAGAAAATGCTAAGAGTGAGGAAGATAGATTAAATACATCAAATAGAATAAGAGGAAAATCCATGATCTCTTGTCCATACCACACACCATCCTAAGAAAAACAGACTTCTAACTTGTCCCCCGGTCATCTCAAGTAGTAGTGCCATTACCATTTGCTTTTTGTATCTAGGAAAGGAAGTAGCAAAAAGAGAGGGAATTTTGCCCAACATCCACATTCACTGGTAAAATGAAGAGCAGAAATTCAGCTTGAAGAACAGTAAATACTTATTCAGAGAGGCCATATTAAAAAATTCGTTAATGATTTGTAAGTGAAAAGTAAGGAATTAGGAAAAGTATGTGGGTAGGGTAGAAAACAGAGGAAAAACAATGAAGAATGTAGTCCCTGGTGGGATCTGGGGGTGGGTGTGCCTTTCCAACATCCAAAGCACAGGACCTTTTGTTCCTTCTGGAAAATAGAGTGGAGAGTGTGCACACTCTCAATCTCTCCTTCCTTTGACCACACAGAAGCCAGTGTGTAACGCTGTATCCCTGGCAGAGCCTTTTGTGATAGATACCATCAGACTATTGCACTATGGAGTTCAAATTCCTTCCTAATTTCTCAACTTTATTTATCTTGTCAGGGCGGGTACAAGTAACTGGTGCCACCCTTGTTAGTAATCCTCCCGGCCAGGGATTGTTTCAATGTGTCTTATGGGATCCTCATTCTGGCCTTTAACCATACCTGTTACATTAATCAAGTCTAGTGTGCTTCTTTTCTACCAAAAGTATAAAACATTTGATTTTTCCAAATTAGGAGTTAATTGGCTTCAATTCAGTTAAATATTGTGTTTTCTTTTATTTTGGTTTCTAGCTTATGAGAGCTTCCCATGTTTGAGGAGATATATTTGACTAATACTGATAAGGATCATAACTCCTTTGAGACAGCTGCTACGATTGCTTGGACTTGTTCTTTAATTAAGGATGATTAAAATGACTTTTATATTTTAAGTTTTATTAGTTTTATTCCCTTTCTAGTCATATCTGATTCTTACATACAAAGGCAATATTAAGATGTTCTTTAAAAAGAGGACAGACTATCAGGACAGCTAGCAACTCAGGAATCTGCTATTGCTGGAGACGAGAACACAGTGGCTTCTGCTAGCTCCATGCGGATGTGTATGGGGTTCCCATCGGGGGAGAAGTGCTTCAAGCTGTGCAAATTACCAATACTTGGCTTGACAAATGGTGAGAAGCTTTCTTTGTTTTCTCTCCTTGGGGAGAAGGCCAGAGAGATATAGCCAAGAGAATTCCTCCTAACCACAGATGACCAGAACTGGGTAAAAAGCTTAACCATTAAGCATTTGGGTGTGGCTATCTCTTCAGAGTAAAAAATTGTATTTCCACTACTTTTCAAATTAAAACTTATGAATTAGTGTGTTCATTTACTACAAGAGTACAAAAATGTTGGGCATAAAACTAATTAGACAATGCCTATTTTATAATTAATAGCATTTTCTGTAAGTAGTATATGTGGACACTGCAAAAATTAAAACTACCAACAAATGTATTTTTTAACATTTCCTTATTTTTCATTTGTTTCTTTAGTGTGTGTGTGTGTGTGTGTGTGTGTGTGTGTTTGTATGTGTGTAGATCAACTTGCAGAGGTCAGTTTTTTCCTTCCACCATGTGTGTTCCAGAGTTGACCTCAGGTCATCAGGCTCACAGCAAGTATTCTCACCCACAGAGCCATATTGCTACTGCCCAACAGCAGAACTCTTAGGATGAAATATCCCTCTCCTATTTTTGGATGCTCTAATTTTTCTCTCCACTCAGAAAGCAACCAAACATATACTGTTAACTTCAGGAAAAAGATTTGTGGATGGTTTGTCAGGCTATTTTATATTTTCAGATAGTGAGCACATTATGATTTGCTTCATAATAAAATGCCTGGATGTGGCCTGTGCTCTGCTTCATAATGCCAACAAATTCAACCCCTCTCTCATGAATTCAGTAAGTACTGGAGAAGCAATATTTCTTTGTTGAAGTGTGCTTTGACTGAGATGCACTTTTACAAGGAAATAGGATTTTCTAGATCCTGACATGGCAAATGAGCAAAATACTGTATGTCTTCTGCTCTATAGAGCAGAAGTTTGCCAAAAGGATTTTTAGTAAAATATGTTGGAAGATGCTCTGGGACTGGCCTGGAGAAAAACAAAAATGAGATGGTGAGCCATAATGTAAATGATGCTTATTTATCAGGCAGCCGCTGTGGTTTCTCTTTTAATGTGTCATGTCAAGATTTAAATCTTAAATTCAGCTACACCAAGAGATTTGCTGTGGAAACCTGTGTGTCTTAGTCAGGGTTTTATTGCTGTGAAGAGACACCATGACCAAGGCAACTCCTATAAAAGAAAGCATTTAATTGGGACTTGCTTACAGATTCAGAGGTTCAGTCCATTATCATCATAGTGGGGAGCAGGTGGTGTGCAAGCAGACATGGTTCTGGAGAAGTAGCTGAGATTTCTACCTCCAGATCTACAGGCATCAGGAGGAGAGACTCTGAGAATGGAATGGGCTTTTTGAAACCTCAAAGCCCACCCCCAGTGATACACTTCTTCCAATTAGGCCACACCTCCTAATCCTTTCCATTAGAGCCTCTCCCTGGTGACCAAGCATTCAAATCTATGAGCTTACGGAGGCCATTCTCATTCAAACCCCCACACTGTAAAGATCCAGACTGATCCAATACTCTGCAGTTAGTATTATTACTTACTTTCTCATGGCTGTGACCCAGTGCATGAAAGAAAGGGACATAAGAAGGAAAGGGCTTACTCAGCTTGCAGTTCAGAGTGCACAGTCAGTGTGGTTAAAAGCAGTGGCAGGGAGACCAGCTCTTGTCCGTGATGGTGGATGCTACTTGACATATCAGAAAGTAGAGAAAGAGAAAAGGTGTGTGAAGTTGATTTTATACCTTTGTTTTCTTATGCTGAGACCCCAGAGCACATCTTTCTCTTTAATTCTCTGGAAATGCCCTCACAGACATACCCAAAGTTGCTTCTCATCTTTAACGTAATCAAGTTGACTCCCCAAAATAAAAAAAAAATCATAGTGACAGCCAGAAGTTAAACACAGGCCTTTCCAGTTTCAAAGTCAGTGTGGTCTCTCTCACACCACATTGCTTTTCACTCGTCTGTTCTATTTATTTTTTGAGGAAGAGGTGGGGCAGTGGAATAAAACTTGCTGTCCTGAAGTATGTATACATTGTGGAATGGTTAAAATGAAATAGTTAACATAGGTATTGCATACTTATACCTACTGTATGTGTATGTGTGTGGGGGTATGTGTTGCTTGAGAAAACTTAAAATCTACTCTCTTAGCAATTTAAAAAATATAGTACATTTTTAGGTTGTCTCATAGAAGTTGAGAGCAGTTTGATAGTTAGGAAAACAAGAGAGAATAAGGAAGAAAAAGGAGGTGGAGATGTTGGTCAGACTAAACATTATGATTGATAGGGAATGTTCTCATAGAAGAATGAATATAACTGACAATACTTTTGTCTCTCAAAGTTAACCTGGACATGGTGGCTCACATTTTGAGAGGTGGAGACACAATAATCAGGACTTCAAGACCAACCTTGGCTACATAGTAAATTTGATACCAGTCATGGGAGACTACCTCAAGAAGACAAAAAAAGTGAAGAATTTAAATATGCTCACAATAAAAAAAATGATTAATAAAGAGAGATAGATGTAATAACCTGTACACAATATACACATGAATCAAAACATACTGTCCCTCATAAATCTGTGCAAATATTATGTGTCAATTGAATATATTTTATGAATGTAATGTATTTTTAACAATAGACATCACACATGATAAGCCTGTTGAAGTTTTCCCCCCATGTAGCTGCAATTTTGTATCATTCGATCAATATTTTCCCATATCCCCACCCAAGTAACCGGACAACAACCTTTCTATTTATTACTCCTACGAGTTTGTCTGCTTTAGATCCCACTTATAAGTGATTTTATGTGACATTTGTCTTTCTGTGCCTGTCTTATTTTACTTAACATAATTATCATCAGTGCCACACAGCCTGCCAGAATGTCAACACTTTTTTTTTTTATCACATTTTATTTTGTCCATCCATGCCTTGACTATTGGGCATAATGTTTTACAAAACACAAATGTGTGCATCTCTTCAACATCTGAATTTTCTTTCTTTTGAAAATGCACCTTGTAGAAAGATTGTTACGTTATATGATAGTTTGACTCACACGTTTTGTGTAACCTCCACCGTATTTTCCATATAGCTGTACTAGTTTACATTCCTGACAACAGTGTGTCAGTGTTTACTTTGCTCCACCTCATCTATAATACTTGTTATCTTTTGAAGAGTACGTATCCTAATTGGCATTAGGTAATATCACATCATCTTTTATTTCTATTTCCTTGACAATTAGTGATGTTGAATGTTTTTTCTACATCTATATGCCTTTTGATTATTTATCTCTCTTTCCTTTTAAGCAATGTTTGTTTGATTCCTCTGCCAAGAGATTGTTTGTTTACTCAATATCAAGTTGTGTTGCTTATACATTTTGGATAACAGCCAGTTTCTCACACATGGTTTACAAATGTCTTTTCTTCCTGACTCAGTGTCTTATCTTTTTACTCTGTTTGTTGTTCCCTAGCTTTGCAGAAGATCATAGTCTGTGTGTGTGTATGTGTGTGTGTGTGTGTGTGTGTGTGTGTGTGTGTGTGTCATTGTATGTGTATATGTGTATGTGTTGTATACAGATATGTACATGTGAGCGTATGGATCTACTCCCCCATTCATTTGCATGCCGAAGCCAGGGGAAGACATCGAGTATCTTTGTCTATTGTTCCCTGTCTCATTTCCTTGACAGAGCATCTCCATCTCCAATGTCAAAATGCTCCTCAGATCTCCACCCCCTTTCAGCTTTGCTGACTGCAATGTACTTCCTTATCTTGGGCTGGTTCCACCACCTTTTAACAGCTTTCCTCAGCAGGTATCCCACAGTTCCGGCATCTCCAACATCTTGGGGTCTGCAAGGCAATCCAGGCTTCAACTTTATGGCTTCATGCAATGGCCACTCTAGCCCTCTATTCAGGGATACCCCTGACACATGCCTGGCCTCAGTGCTTTCCTTAGGCATGAATCAAATTCTTAACCACTGAGCCATCTCTCCAGACCAGGCATGAATCAAATTCTATGCCCCCTGCTGTGGATATCTGTATACTATGAATATGCTGCTATGATTGATTGATATATAAAATGCTGATTGGCCAGTAGCCAGGCAGGAAGTATAGAAGGGACAAAAAGAGAAGAGAATTCAGGGAACAGAAAGACTGAGTCACGAGATGCTGCCAGCCACTGCTGCCATGAGAAATAAGATGTAAAGTACCAGTAAGCCACAAGCCACATGGCAACTTACAGATTAATAGAAATGGGTTAATTTAAGATATAACAACTAGATAGCAAGAAGCCTGCCACAGCCATACAGTTTATGAGTAATATAAGCATCTGTGTGTTTACTTGGGTCTGAGTGGGACTAGAGAAAACTCCAACAACAAATGGCACCCTACATGGGGCAAGAATTTTCACCTAAAACCCGAGAAAGAAGATTCTAAAATGGAGCTAAGGAGCTAAAAACAGTGTCCTAGTTGTCTCTCTCAAGTTAGCCACAGCCTGTGGGTTTGAGCTACTCTATGGTGGGTTCATGGCATGCAGGCTTGACCTATGCCATGTTACACAGAGGTGTCTCCAAGCTGTACACTATGCTACATGTGGTGATTATAGTTCTTGCTAGTTAAACAAAAACAAGCATTCTGGGATAAATGCTGCTTTGATAGAGACATAGACCCACTGCCTTCCAGAGTCCCTTGGTAAGCTCCTTCTTCTATCTTTAACTCTAAAGCCAGAACTATGTGGCCAAAGCTGCCAAGTTCTGCTGCTTTCTGGGGCTGGAACATGACCCCTTTGTTCAATTACATATTTACCATTTTTCTGTTTTCCTTCACTGACTAAGCTTGACTGTTTAAAATTTGCTCTGTAAACCAGGCTAGCCTCAAACTCAGAGATCCATCAGCCTCTTCCTTCTGAGTGCTGGGATTAAGGGCTTGTGCCACCATACCTGGCTCTAAGCTTTTCTTCAATTCCTTTTCACAGGTTGTAAACTTAGCTGGGTGGGATCTTGCCTTGAGGTCACCACTCCTTTTATTCCAATTTTTAAATTTCCTCATCTCTATAATACAGGACTTAGCTCCACTCCACTTCCTGGTGCTTCTTTTCTCCTTAAATATTTTTCCTTGCTCAGCATGCTCCTTTTCATTATATATCTTCATTAGAGTTAACACTAGTAACCACACACCAGAGGCTATACTAGGCTGTTTTGAGATTTCCTCTGCCAATAAATTAACCCCAAACTCTTCATTTTAGCCAAAGACAGACTCTTTGGACAAGGACAAAAGGCAGCCACATTCTTCACCAAAATATCACAAGAATGATCTCTAATCAACATACTAAAATTATTCTCCTCTGAAACATCTTGAGCTAGCCCCTATATTTCAAATTATTCTCAGCACCTCTGTCTTCCATGTTCCTACTAGTGTGGCCCATTAAGCAGTGCTTAAAGCATCCCACTGCTTTTCTAACTCAAAGCACCAAAGTCTAAATTCCTCCAAACAAAAACATAGTCAGGCCTATCACAACAATACCTTAGTTCTTGGTACCAATTTCTGTCTTAGGGTTTCTATTGCTATGAAGAGACATCATGGCCATGGTAACTCTTATTTACATTTAATAAAGGTGGCTTACATTTTTCAGTGGTTTAGTCCATTATCATCATGGTGGGACATGGTCTTGTGCAGGAAAACATGGTGCTGGAGAAGTAGCCAAGTGTCCTACATCTTGTAGGCAACAGGAAGTAGTCTGAGACTATGGATGCTATCTTGAGTATATGTGAGACCTCAAAGCCTGCCTCTACAGTGACACACTTCCTCCAACAAGACAATACCACTCCAACAAGGCCACCCTTCCTAATAGACACTCATTTGGAGGCCATTTTCTTTCAAGCCACCACAAGTACTTATAAGTCCTGTTTTGTCGTAGCAGAGACTCTGTTGTCCCCATGTGAGAAGGATGTTTTTTCTTTTCTTTTCTTTTCTTTTCTTTGTTTGTGCTGTTTTGACAGCTTGTTTCAAGTGTGGTTCATCTAGACCTGGAAGCCCTGAAACCAATTCTTGGGAATTGAGCTGAAGGTTAGCAATAACAGTTGCAAGATCGCCACACTAACCCTAGGTTTTGTTGGTACAGGGTATATTTTAAAGGAAAATGTAGTGTTTATTCATTGTTTTAATAACTAGATACCCTAAAGCTTAATGACATTAAAAAGCATGTGTTTTCTAATTTGTCTCTGCCTCATAGGCTCTCATAGGTTTGTAATTGATGTAGGGTCTGGAACTCTAGTCACTACAAGATTTGTCTTCCAAATTAATTTATCTGTTTGTTAGCTGAAGAATTCAGGTTTTAGCCACATTGGACTATCTATTTAGCAGCTCACATTGTACCTGGCTTGAAGCAAGCAAGAGGGGAAAATAAATTCAATATTGAATTTATAGTTTGCATAGTCAAATTTTGAAAGTGACTTCTCTTTCCTTCCCCTCCCCATCTTTTTTCTTCATTCTCTATAGTAAACTAGATTAATCTAACCCTTACCCAAGGAAAAGTGATGACACAGGATGCCGATGCTTGTAATGAAATACTTGAAGACTCTAGCATGCTGTCTCATATGTAGTCAGTACATTTAAAAAATATGAACAGGTCTGGAGAAAAATTTAAAGTGTTTGAAATAAATATTTTATTGCACTTTTAATTTAACCCATTAATTAACAAGAGAACAAATTAGACATCATGAACCTTTCCCATGAAAACTTATAAGACCAAACATTTACTACCAGATAAGAAATATGTATGAATGAGTGTTAAGCCAGAAAACCTGGCCAGTACCCATTTTTCAGTGATTAATGGAATTATACTGAACACAGTTTGTGTGTCTATGCACAGGAACTATTCTCATTACTATCATTTCAATGATCCACCATTGACTTTGATTTCTACACTACTTATATTGCTATTGAATTGTACATATGTATGTGTGTTTGTATATACATGCAGAAATAACACAGACTCTGAACTAGGCAGTGTGCTCACTATCTTTCAAAATCTGACAAATTTTCCTTAAAAATAAGTTCTATACCCTAGAAAAAAATGCTTTTCAGGAAAAGGCCAGACAAAAAATAATCTTTGTTCTCCTCTTTACAAATTCATACAAGCAATTTGTCAACTTCAGTGGGGACTTATTCTTAATTATAAAGGTATAAAATTTCCGGTAAATGTTAGAATGCCTAGATATATTTCCATATCTTCACAACAATCTTACTTAAAACATAATTTCTTTTTATAAAAATATTTTTAATATAGGGCCACCATATGACATATGTGTGAGTGTGTGTCGATGCATATGTGCATTGGTACATGTGTGCAGGTCAAAGAAATGCTTTAAGGAATTGGTTCTCTCTACATATCATCAGTCCATGGGATCAAACTTAGGTTGTCATGTTTGTGTAGCAAATACCTCTAACCACTGAGATATCTCTTCAGCCCCTGCCTATCCTTCTGGACACTGTGAAATGTAGAATGTCTTTAGCAATCTAGTGATTAACATGAAACCATCTCAAGCTCCTTATGAACTCTTAAGTAGATCCCTATGCCTGATGGACTGTAAGACCCAGGGTTCTATCAGCAGGTACCAAATGTTGGTAGACCAGCTCCATCAAAGCCAAACATGGCAGGAACTAAATGATGGGGTATTGGTCTCTTTAAAATCTTTGACTCTTTGACTCTGTCCTAGACATACTGAATAATATTTTGGGATGAAGCCCATACAATCTCATTTTTAACATATTTCTTGGATAATTCTATATGGTTAATTCTATTGCCCATTAGTTGGCCTCACTTTTCCCTAAAGACATTTACTGTGCTAAACGGTTGACCAAAATGCACATAGTATGCACAGAACTTGGAACCTACCACAGAGAGCTTTTAAGTGATTTTGCCCATGTGTTTTCCTGTGGTGGTATTCTAATTGTACTGAAATGTGATTTTGATTGTATGTTAATAAATAAAGTTGCCCAGGGGTCAGAGCTATTAGAGCCATAGCAAGAGTATGGCGGTGGTGGCACATGCCTTTAATCCCATAGATCTCTGTGTGTTCAGGGATACAGCCAACATTGGAGACATATGCCTTTAAGACCTAGGGGGCTGTACATTCAGACAGTAACGAGGCAGTCACGTGTTTGGGTTTACAACCAATGAGAAGGCAGAACAGAATACTATAAAAAGACGAACAGACAGGATATAGCTCTCTTTTTCGGGAAGCTGGGACACCACAGGAGGAAGGGTGAGATTTTAGCTCTGAGCTCTGACCTCTCGGCTTTCTCTTTTACATTTTTTCTGTATTTCTTATTTAATAAGATTGTTGGTTACATCTACATTTTCCCAGGTAAATATAAAGACATTGGCTTTTTTCCTACCTGATCATTAATACAGAAAGCTAAGCATTGAGAAAGCATACACCATGCTACATGCTTATCTATAAAAGCATTCTAGAAAAAATAGAAAACATATTAAGTAGAAATATTAATGACTTCCTTTCTTTCAAACCATGGGCAATATATGATCGGTATTACAATATTATCTGATTTGTGTATCCTCAATAAGAAGCTTTTTGTTTTTAGCATCCATCAGTGGCCATGTTATCAGATATTTGTAATGTCCTGCTGAGTTCCATTGTACTAAAAGAAAAACAATTATGTATATTTTTTCTGCTATGCAAATTTTATTGAATTGGTTCTCTACATCTGAAAAGCTACAAGTATTTGAAATTCAAATGAACATCAGCATCTGTAGTCTTCATTAACATTATAATAGCATCATGATTTTAGGTATTTTTGTTGATAAATATTAGTTTTCTTTAGCCTTGTACTGCTACTTTCAATTTTTGTAGTTCATGATGTATAACAATCTATAATTTATTCTAAATCACAAAGCAGAAAGAGGCCTCAATAATGATGGATTCCAATGCTCCATTTTACTAAAGAAGAAACAACAAAAGAAAACTTTTATTTACTTTTAACCTTGCTGTGACCAAATACTTTATAAGAAATGGCTTCATGGAGGAAGGGTTTCTTTTCGATCATATTTGAGGGGTTAAAAGGCCATTATGATGAGGAACACATGGTGGCAGGAGCAACCCCCAGATGTGGTGGCAGGAACTAGCTCACATTTGGGCAGATGTGGAAACACAGAGAGAACAACACTAGCATTGTTTTGGCCACCTCCTTTCCCCTCTTTATTCAGTCACAGATGCCAGTACAAGGATTTAAAGAGATGCGTTTTTCGGATGGCCGAGATAGTCCCATGGATAATATACCAAGTTTGATGACCTAAGTTTGCTACCCAACTTCCATATGGTAAAAGCTGAGAATTGACTCCTGCACATTGTCATGCCTTCCTCTCCAGTAATAAATAAGTGTGTTTTTGAAGAGAGAGACAGAGAGGGAAGGAGGGAGGGAGGATTTTGGGTAATAAATTGAGAAGGAATGGACTTTGATAGTTAATCTTGAATGCCAGACTGATTGGATTAGTAAACACTGTGGAATAAGGGAAGCATCCACTTCAGTGAGTCTGTGAAGGCATTTACACAGAGAACTAATAGGGACATCTGTTCTGAATGCAGGCAGAATCACCCCTTGTGCTTCATAGACTTGGGTAGTGCTACCTCTTCAGCTCTGTTATTTATGACATGAGTGTCCTCTCTCTTGGACCAGTTCCACTTAGTGCCTGTAGATTTCCTAGGCAAATGTCCCACATTTCTGGTGTCCCAAATATCCTGGGTTCTCTATTGTAAATTAAACTTCACCTTCATGGTTTCACATAATGGTAACAAAGGCTTCCTTGCAGAAAATAGACCTGCCTCATATTGCCGACCTTGGCAACTTTCTGGAAATTTGATGTAACTCTCTGAGATCTCAAATTTCTTGCATCTCACACTCCTGGAATAACAAAACCATGAGGATGAATGCGAGCTCTGATGGCAGCCTGAGATGCCGCCTGGTACCTTTGCACCACAGCCGCAGCAGCCTTCGTGTGACTTTGCAGCTAAACCTGGAAAAACATGTCTCTAGATTACTGTTTCCAGCAGAATTTCCTAAAGGCTCTATATTTTCAGACATTTTACTTTTAATAAATATAAATTATAACATTCTGAACCTTTTGATGGTTAGGATCTTGGCATTGAGACACCTTCTCTACTGCTCCATGAGTAAAGCTTTAGGTTTCTATTTAATGGTGCTAGTCTCCTTGACAGTGACAGGTATCTTATCCTTATGAACCATGTCTGCAACTTCTTTTTTTTTTTTCATGGTTTTCCTCTACTTACTGCTCTCCCTTACTTTACTCAAGGATAAAAGCAGTAACAAGTAGCCATGAGCACTATACTGCAATGAAATTTCTTCCACCAAATAAGTCAGTCTATTTCTTTTGAATTCAGCCTCACTCAAGTTTCCAGGACATGGGCAGAAAACAGCCAAATTTTATGTGAGAATATAATATGAGTGGCCATCGATCCAATTCACTCTCAGCCCCTTTTCTCCTCTGAAACTGCATGAGCTGGCTTCATTTCCTAGGTTTCTTTCTGGTGTTCACCCACAATAATGGCCCATTTTTCCTGCTTACAGAATTCTAGGACTTCTCTAGGCCAGTTATAAGCCCTTTCAAGTTGATTCCACACACCTTCCAAATATCTAAAAAATTCACATGGTCAAGTTTATAATAGCAATGACTCCCATCTCAAATAGCAGTTGCTTGTATTAGTTACTTTTTTTTTTGATCACTGCCACCAAATACTTGACAAGAAGCAAATGAAGGGAGGCAGGATTTATTTTGGCTCTCAGGTGAAGGGTAGTCCATCACATCAGGTAACATACTGTGGTAGGAATGGCTTGTACCTGTGGTTATGGGAACGTGCTCACAGATGAGAGGATCAAGAAACAGAAAAGGAAGTAGAGCTGGCCTACAATCTTCAGGCCGGGCCTCAATGTTCTACATCTGCATTAGAAAACACATCCTAGAGGTTTCTCAGTCTTGAAAAATGGCACTGCCAATTGAGTTCCACAGGTTCAAGCTTAAGCCTATGGAGGACATGTCACAAAATGGGAGCTGTTACTCACCGGATTATGTTTCCCAACTTCCCAATTGAGCTGTTGAAGTTATAACATAGTAATTCAGAAGATGGATGTATTTGGACATAAAATCTTGAATGCAGTAATGAAAGTTAATTATTATCAAATCAAGATCAGACAAACAATTTAAATAGACCAATGGCCCCTAAGGAAAGAGAAGCAGTCATTAAAAATCTCCCCACCCCCCCACCCCAAAAAATCCCAGGGTCACATGGTTTTAATGCAGAATTCTACCAGACTTTCAAAGAAGAGCTAATACCAATACTCCTCAAATCATTCCACAAAATAGAAACAGAAGGGAAATTGCCATACTATATGCAAACTATAAATGGGCTGAGAAAGAAATTAGGGAAACAACACCTTTCACAACAGCCACAAATAAAAAAATCTTGGGCTAAATCTAACCAAGCAAGTGAGAGACCTATATAGCAAAAACATCGAGTCTTTGTAGAAAGAAATTGAAGAAGATATCAGAAAATGGAAAGGTCTCCCATGCACATGGATCAGGAAGATTAGCATAGTAAAAATGCCATCTTACCAAAAGCACTCTACAGACTGAGTGCAATTCCCATCCAAATTTTAACACAATTCTTTACTGAACTTAGAAGAACAATGCTCAACCTCATATGGAAAAATAAAAACCCAGGATAACTAAATCACCCCGGAAAATAAAAGAATGTCTGGTGGTATCACCATCCCTGATTTCAAGATGTGCTACAGAGCAATAGTAATGAAAACCACATGGTATTGGCATAAAAACAGACAGGTTGAACAGTGGAACTGAATGGATGATCCTGATGTAAATCCACATACTTTAGGACACCTGATTTTTGAAGAAGCTAGAAATAAACAATGGAAAAAGAATGCATCTTCATCATATGGTGCTGGCAAAACTGGACTCTGCAAGGAGAAGAATGCAAATAGATCCATATCTAACACCCTGCATAAAACTCAGATCCATGTGGATCAAAGACCTCAACATAAAACCAGATACACTTAACCTGATAGAAGAGAAGTTAGGGAATAGGCTTCAACACATTGGCACAGGAGACAACTTCCTGAACAGAACACCAATCACACAGTACTGAGATCAAAAATTGATAAATGGGACCTAGTGTAACTGAAAAGCTTCTGAAAGGCAAAGGACACTGTCAAAGGACAAAACAGTCACTTACAGAATGGGAAAAAATCTTCTCCAACCCCACATCAGACAGAGGGCTAATCTCCAAAACATATAAAGAACTCAAGAAAGTAGCCATTGACAAACTAAATAATTCAATTAAAAAGTGGGGTACAGACTTAAACAGAGTATTCTCAACAGAGGAATCTCAAATGGCCAAGAAGCACTTAAATAAATGTTCAACATCCTTAGCTATCAGGGAAATGCAAATCAAAATGATTCTGGCATACCATCTTACACCTGTCAGAATGGCTAAGATAAAAAACACAAGTGACAGAGCTCATGCTGGTGGGGATGTATAGCAAGGGGAACACTCCTCCATTTCTGGTGGGAGTACAAACTTGTACAGCCACTATGGAAATCTATATGGCAGTTTATCAGAAAACTGGGAATCGACCTACTTCAAGACCCAGCTGTATCACTCCTGGGCATATCTAAGGAACACTCTACCATACCACAAGGACACTTGTTCGTCTATGTTCATAGTCGCTTTATTCATAATAGCCAGAAACTGGAAACAACCTACATGTCAATCAACTGAAGAATGGATAAAGAAAATGTGGTATATTTATATAATGGAGTATTACACCCCTGTTAAAAACAATGACAACATAAACTAGAAAAGATCATCCTGAGTGAGGTAACCCAGACCCGGGAAGACAAACATGGTATGTATTCACTTATAGGTGAATATTAGTCATAAAGTAAAGAATAAACATGCTATAATCCACAGACTCAAAGAAGCTAAGTAACAAGAAAGGCTCTGGGATAGAGGGTGGCACATAAATCTTATTGTGAAGGGAAATAGAATAGACATCACAGGTGGATGGGGGAAGGATTCTGGATGTGGGGGGCAGCAGACATGGAAAAAAGAGGGATCAGGTACAGGGAAGATGGAGGGAGAGAGTACTAGGAGAGACAACTGAAATCAGGAACATCTCTGGGATGAGCTAGAAACCTAGTGCAATGTGAAACTCTTAGGAATTTATGACCTACCTAAGCCTTATAGCAATAGAGATATGGAGCCTGAACCTGCCATATCCTGTAGCTAGGCAAGACTTCTGGTGGAAAGACTGGCACCCCAACCCAGCCACATAACTTTTGACCTACAATTTGTCCTGCCTACAAGATATGCCGGGGTAAAGGTGGCACAGAAATTACAGGAGTGGCCGACCAGTGACTAATCCAGCTTGAGACCCATGCCGTGAGAGGGAGCCCACCCTGACACTGCCTGGAGAGCCAGGACCCAGAGGCTGAACAGTCCAGAGACCTAAGATAGAGCCAAACATGATTGGGAAAAAAGTCAATGACATGATTCCTAATGATATTCTGCTGTACTCATAGATCATTGCCCAGCCCAATTATTATCAGAGAGGCTTCACCCAGCAACTGATGGAAACAGATGCAGAGAACCACAGCCAAACATTAAGTGGAGCTAGGGGAATCCTGTGGAAGAGGGGGAGGGAGGATTGTGGAAGCCAGAGGGGTCAAGGACACTACAAAGAAACCACACAGAATCAACTAACCTGGGTTCATAGGGTCTCACAGAGACTGAATTGACAACCAAGGAGTCTGCATGGGACTGACCTAGGCCCTTTGCACATATGTTACACTTGTGTAGCTTGGTCTTCTTGTGGGACTCGTAACAAGAAAGAGAAAGGAGGAGGAATGGATGGAGGCAGGATATTAGGAAGAGGAAACTGATCAGGATGGGAAAAAATAATTAACAAAAAAAATTAAATAAGTAAAGCAAAAATATTTAATTAAGAAAGGAAGCAGTAATGATATTAAAATGAGATAGGATAGGTCCTAATCTGTTACATACTGATTTTGACTTGGGTATCTGCATCTCATAGTAGTTACATTTTCATTTCCTTACTTGCTGGACTAGTTTATATTCCTACCAAGCATTCTTTGTTCCCCACAGCCTTTCGAGTATGTTTGCATATTGCTTGATGATAGCCATTCTATCTTGGTAAGCAGGAATCTCAATATACTTTGATTTGCATTTTCTTGATAGATAAAGGTGAACATTTTGTCTTGCATTCATTGGTCATTTATAATTCTTCTTTTGAGAATTGTCTGTTCGATTTGCCTGCTAATTGATTCAATTATTTAAGGAGGTGTTTAACTGAGTTCTTTGTTGTTGTTGTTGCTATTGGCTTGTTTTGTTTTACTTTTGAATCCAGAACATTTATTTTATGAAGAAGTGAAATCTTCAAAATGAACTGGACACTGTCCTCTTGGGTCTAGGTATTGTTCTTTCTCAGAATCCATGTCTGAATCTGTGATAGACCATTTTTAGGTGTCTCGGTCACCCAGTCCCAGTTGTGTTCATCTCTTAGCTTTGGCACTCTAGGTATACATTCTCATGCCTTCGGCAGGGTAGCCACATTTGCCACAGGGAGACTTCTGAAGGTAGTAGGCCTTAGAGCAACAGCTGCAGCACCACACTTGTGTCTTATTTTGATGCTTTCCAAAGGATGATGTTCCTTTCATCATCTTGTTTCTGCCACTGAAGCTAAAGAGACTGGAGGAGTTTGAGTTTTTCATGTATTCTCTGTATTAATCACTTGTCAGATGAATATCTGAAGTACACTTTTCCCCATTTTTTTCAAATTGTTTCTTTGTTGTGTATTATTTCATTTATTGTATAGAAGCTTTTAATTTCATAAAATTCTAGTTGTCAATCGTGGCTATTCTTCCTAAGCTATTTAGGAATTCATTGCTTAAGTATTTTGTTTGGTTGTTTGTTGTTATTTCTTTTTTGTTTTTTCAAGACAGGTTTTCTCTATGTGGCCCTGGCTGTCTTGGAACTTACTCAGTAGACCAGGCTTTGAACTCACAGACATACATCTGCCTCTGCCTCCTGAGTGATGAGATGTGCCATCACCACCCAGCTTAAGCTTGTGTCTTAAAGTGTCTCCTATCTCTTGTTGTTGTTTTTTTTAATATAGTAGTTTCAAATTTTCAGGTCTTACATTAAATTTGTTGATGCATTTTTTAGTTGAATTTCTTAAAGGTAAGAAGAAGTAGGAATATACTTCTATTCTTCTATATCTGGATATCCAGTTTTCTTTGAACAATTTATTAAAGAGGCTTTCCCACAAATTATTGGCATATTTGTTAAGAATCAGATTTTTAAATATATACATCTATATATATTTAAAATATACTATATATACTCTATATATTCAATGGTTTTACTGTCTGTGTTTTAATGGTAGTATACTATTTTTGGTACTATGCCTCTGAGCATAAGTTGAAACCAGATAATGCACTACCTCCATCATTGTCCCTTTTTCTCAAAAGTTCCTTAACTTCTGTCCAAGTTAGTTAGTTCCAAGTCTGTAAACTTGACAGAGCCTAGAGTCACTTGAGGAGAGAGTCTTAATTAATCAGATCAGATTGTCCTATGGCCATCTCTGTGGGAGACCGTCTTGATACTTCTCTAATGTAGAAGGTACAACATTCTATGGGCTACACCATTCTCTAGGAAAGTGGTCCTGTCTGTGTGAGAAAGCTAGTTCTATCACAGAAATGGAATGAAACTAGAATGGTTATTTAGGGTCCTTTGGGCTTACACATGAATCTGTTCATTCTCCTGCTGTTTGACACCTAAGCTGGTCCTCTAACTTAGCTATTGTAAATAGTGCTGCAGTAAACATTGATGGGCAAGTATCTCCATGATATATAAACACATCAGCTCTTACTTCAAAAGGTTTGATATGAAAAATATAAACAGCTACAGCTGCCTATAGGAATGAAACATTTAGGCTGTTTAAGGGAAAACAGAGCCTCAGAAATATATTTTTAAACAACTGACGGAAACTTGAGGCAGAATATCTCATAAAGGAGTTGTATTATTGATGAATCTAGATTATAATACTAGCATGTGCCTACTAAATTTTAAAAATGTATATTTAATGCTTTTTATATTGTATCATTTGTTTTGAAATGCTTTATTATTTCTAATTATGGTTTTTTTTTTTTTTTTTTTGGTTTTCTGAGACAGGGTTTCTCTTGTGTAGCTTTGCGCCTTTCCTGGATCTCACTTGGTAGCCCAGGCTGGCCTCGAACTCACAGAGATCCGCCTGCCTCTGCCTCCCGAGTGCTGGGATTAAAGGCGTGCGCCACCACCGCCCGGCCTAATTATGGTTTTGATAATTGTGTTTTTTTTTTCTCAGAAATATAGTTCTCAAAGTTGTCAAAGATTACCTAAAATACATTAAGGAAATCTTTGACCAACTGTTCATATGTATGCATGTTCAGGTAAAATATATACAACCTCATAAATGATAATAAATTTAGGAGTAAGACAGTAGAAGGAGGCAGGAAATGCTGAAGAAAATACATGGAATTTGGAATAGAATGGTCAGAGTTACTCTCAAATAGAAGGTTAAGTGTAAAATGAGACCTAAAAGATGCAGAATGAAACATGTAAATGAGTATTGTTACGACTGAATTTAAACTGTCTCCCCAAAGCTCCTGTGTCAGAGATCTTGTCAATGGTACCAAAATGTTCAAAGGTGACTAGATCAGGAGAGTTCTACCCTCATCGGTGGTTAATCCCCCAAGGAATTAGAGTTGAATGGGATATCAGCATGTAGTAGAAATGATATAGTCAGAGCCTTATGGAGAAAGTAGGTCACTAGGGGCATATCCTTAAAGGATATACCTTGCCCTTACCCTTTGCTCACACTGTTTCTTTGCCTCCTGTCTTCCATGAGGTGAGCCACTTTGCTTGGCCACACAGTCTTCTGTCTAACTCATAAAAGGCCTAGAACAAACTAGCCAAGTATCTGTGGTCTAGAGCTAAGAGAAAACAAAGCTTTCCTCCTTTAATTTGTTTTTCTCAAGCACTTTCTCACAGTAACAGAAAACCCATGCAAGCATGTAGAGGTATAGCTCTCTAGACCATGGGAAGCTCAGGCAAAGAACTTGCTCTGGTGTTGTCCAGCAGCAAGACAGTCAGTGTAGCCCGATAGAGCAAGTGCAATGATGGGCAGCATGGAGTGAAATCGGGCCACCCTGGGACAGTTCTGTAGGACCTTGTGATTCACAGTAATTATTTTGGTCTTTAGTTAGAGAAAAGCGTTAAGCTACTAGTGGATGTGGGTTAGAAGAATGGTGTAATTTATCCTACCTTTGAATAGTGTCTTGCTGGCTGTAGTGATACACAGGCTGAATGAAGGCTAGAGAACATTTACGTGAACATTACAATAACTGTTAAATAGGTGATTTGGATTCGAGAAACATGGTAAGATTTGTGAATCTATAAGGTCCATAAGGTAAGGTGACAACAGTTACCTATAGGGTCTAAATGTGAAATAAAGAGAAAGGAGACGGGTGGTTGCAATAAAAATAGCTTGAGTTGCTAGAAGAACTCATATTTCTTTTTTAAAATGATAAATATTTCAGTGGAAAGGTAGGCCAAAGTGTAGTTGAATTTGAAATGTGATATTCCTTTTTAAAGTATCATTTTCTACTGTAAGTTTTTATCATAGAAAAATAGACAAATAGCAAATGCTCAGCTGGACAGTATTCACAGTTAATGGAACAGCATCTAACTGGCATTAAGATCAAGGAACAGAACATGCCCTACACTTGGAAGTGCCCATGATAATAATCACTTTAAAATTCCTCTGCATTTCTGATGAACACATGTTACCTAGCAAAGGAGGTAGAGCTACAGCAGAGGATCAGGTTTCTGGCAGAGTTTTGAGAAACTTACCCAGGCAGCCATGTGACAGGAATTAGTCATCCACTCAATCTCATGAAATTCATGCTGAAAAGTTCTTTCTTAATAAAACAATGTGAGACAGACAGATGGTAAAAATAGAGTTATTTTCTGCATAGGTTTCAAAGTTAGAAAGTTCACAGGAGTTGCCTTTAAAAAAATATCCCAAGTTGACAAAAGAAACTTTGAAAAAGTGAAGTTGAATATACTAAGGTCAAATAATCTCTACTTTCAAGAAAGCATATTCATTATTTAGAAATGTCCATCATGTTGATCATCAGAATAAGAACTGCTAAAATAGAAAATGGAACCTAAGACAAAGAAACTCTGGTTATAGATTTCCTCAGGTATCGTGTGTGTGTGTGTGTGTGTGTGTGTGTGTGTGTGTGTGTGTGTGTATACCAAGTACCTTGAAAATGAAAACCTTGTACTCTAAAACTGTAGCTATTTGTGCCTGTGGGTCCTGAGAAAATAAGCTGATTGTAAAATTAAATATTAAGAACATCTACAAAAGCAGCATTTCTGTTTCCCATATGAATGCAGTGGGACAAGAGTCACATGGGAACAGAGCAAAATGGAACCTGAATTGAATCGTCCAACAGTTGTCTCCCCACAGACATTAGTTTAAACAGCTCCTCACACACTGGACTACTTTCAAAAGAGCTAAGGACAGCTGTTGAGTTTTACTTGAAGTGTCCACTAATGAGGAGTGGCTAAAATATATGGTATATGTATACAATGGAATAATATTTAAACATTAAAAGGAAACTCTGGCATTTGCAACATTGTGAATGGAACAAGAGATCATTATGAAGAATGAAAAGACCAGTTTTATAAGGACAAAGGCTGCATGATGCCATTGCTATGTGGAATCTCAAACAGCTACCTCAGGGAAGTTGAGAACAGTAGTTACCAGTTACTAGTGCAAGTGAACAAAGAGAAATAGGGGAAATTCAGTCAATGGTACAAGGTTAGAAAGCAGCAACAAAACATCTGGTGTACCATAATGGAAGAGGCCAGCCATAGATGACATTGTGTACTATAATTCCCTAAGTGAAAAAAAAAATAATTTCGAAAATTTTACTGTGAAAGAGCTGACTGATTGAGGAGATGTGTCCAATCTGGCTTACATATTACATAGTGTATCAAAATAATACATGGACTCCACTAATATTTATATTTGTATGTCTCATTTTAAAATAATTTTTAAAAGAGCATAGATTGATATATTCATTTAAAAATCCCAAGAACATTACATGCTGAAGTCAACATATTGTGATAAATATTTTAATTTATTTTCTGTCATCCAATACTTATTCTTCCCTTGTTTGGGGACAGCATTCATTTGATCCTGAGGAGATTGCTTATACCTCACTGCACACAATTTGGTAAGAGGAAAATCTTTTTTTACCTTTAAGTTCCTTTGGCAATAGATGGTCCCTTGCCCCAAGGGAATTATTCTCTCTCTTTCTGGAATATGGATCTTGAGCAAAGTGATGAAGATGATGCACAACAGGATCTGATTCTCTGCAGAGATGTTCTTCCAAAGAACAAATGCCTTTGCTTTGAGCCTCCTTCATCTTGTTCTTTGTGACATGCATTGCTCAACAATTTTTTTTTTATCTTTAAGGATCACTCCATTTCTTACAAGCTTTCATTATCTTTCCCTTTCCTTCATTTCTTCCTTCCTTCTTCCTGCTACCGTGTGTGTGTGTGTGTGTGTGTGTGTGTGTGTAGAGTTGTTTTGTGTTTTGCAACTCAGAATGTCAAGAGATTTTCTTTTAGTACTATTCATCACAGTTTATCTCTTTCTGAAGTTTTAACTAGTTAAGGGAATTAGATTTAATCCTGAATGAACATTTTGAAGAAAACTAGGAAATACTACAGGCTCTCAGGCATTAAGTTAAAACTTTAAAAAAATTAAAACAACATGCTGAATTTCTGTTAAACTAAAACTTTTGCGAACAAGTATGAGTTTTGGAATAAAAGAGGCATAGACTCAGATTCTGGCCCTCAGCTATGTACCAATAAGAAGTTGTCTACAGTGGACCCGTTTTTCCAAGAGAAAAGTGGAAATAATTATACTTACATCAATGGTAAGGTTTTGTGAAGGTTATTATTGCTTATTGCACTTGTGTTTAAACAAAATTCTCAACTGTTAGTTGTACCCAAAATCATTTTATAAAAGTTGCATATTTCTGGAGTAACCTTAGAGAAAAACATGTTTTCATGTTTAAATTCAAATCATGGCTATCTAGAGGTTCAGACTGCTTTTAGGAAAAAGAGCCCTTGATTTTGTAAATTCTATAAAAAAAATACTTCTAAATGGAGAAAAGACATCTGTAAGGATTTCGGCTTACAATACAGGAATGCAGATATGGGAATATAGTATATTTTCATCCTCAGGCACTATGAAGGGGAAAAGAGGCATTTTAGAATACTAGATATGGCTAGAAGTATGAAGTAGTCAACTGAGATCTGTTCATTAATTGACAGAAACAGATGTCCAGCCTATGATTTTTTCAACTAAATAAATATTCTCTATGTTAATTGAAATATTGGTCCTATTGTGACCAGAAAGGCACTAAGCTGGCATCAATACCTATATAGTCTTAATATTTTCTTTCTTAACTTTACTGTGGCCATTTGTCCATCTGAGATAAGAGGAAAACAGAACCCAGGGTGACCGAATGGGGGGAATAGGACTTCAGAGGTTCAGGGGGTTGGTGCTTTGGGCACTCATTCCTTTCTTTTTCAATTATAAAGTAGCATCAATTCATCAAAGACAATTGGAAAACATAACAATTGTAATCAATAACCTTATACTGAATTTACACTAAAGGATAAAATAGTTACTGTTTGAATGAACAGTCTTGGTTCTATAAAACCTTTTACACAGGAAGAGTCAGGTTTCCATATTTTGCATTTTTTTTTCACTTACTAAGACATCAAGAATATATACTTCTTTTACTTCATTACTCATTCTTTTCAAACATTTGTTGAGTTGTATGCTCATCTGTTTTATATATATGAAACAATTTATTTAGGAACTATGTTAGTATAAATAAAATATTCTTATACATAATTTTATTGTTTAAAATAATGAAATTTTCATCATTATAAACAAAAACTGAAACATGTACCACAGATTATTTTTAAGAAAGACTTCTAAGATTTAAGATAAAATAATTTAAAAACTACTTGGGTAAACATTACCAAAGTGACCTAGAAAAATATCTCTAATTTATGATTTCTCCATCAGAAGATTTACTTTGCCCCAGTGTCAACACGCACTTATTTGAAATGTTTGGTGTTTGGAGACAAACAGATTGATAGGTGTGTGTGTGTGTGTGTGTGTGTGTGTGTGTGTGTGTGTGTGTGTGTGTGTAGAGAAAGAGAGAGAGAGAGAGAGAGAGAGAGAGAGAGAGAGAGAGAGAGAGAGAGAGAGAGATTATAGGTGATTGTTTTGGAGAGATAATAGCTATCTTAAAGGAAGAAGGTGGCAGGTATTTTGATTGCTTTAAGTCTATTAGTGCCCACCTGTATTATATGCAGCAGACATTAAAACATTTCTTAGTTTATTAAGGTAATCATTATTTTTTTATTGTTTTCCTGAGTCAAGTCTCATCAATTTCATATTCCTTTGATCAATGCAATGAGGATACAGATTGAGAATAGTATGTATGATATTTACCTAGAAATCTAAAATGATCATTAAAAGATACATGAATGTCTTGCAGGCAGTTAAGTAGAATCAGACTTTCTCGTTAGGAAATGATACGTGGCAAAATGTAGGCGTGAGAAAGAAGTTGTCTGAAACTGCCATGGTGGCAATTAGGAAGATGAAATTTGGAAAGGGAATTTAGAATCAGATTGTGAAGATTCCATATGCCAAACTGAGATGTCTGAGGTTTGTTCTTTAAGAAAGTAGGAGCCATCACAATCTATATTCTTTCCAAATACCAGTCCTCCCAACCCAGAAACAGCTGTCATCTTTCTCATGAGAGTGCCTTCAGCAAATTAACAGTGAGCGTCTTCCTCCTCTCCTCACGGGGGCTGATGTGTCCACCTGTGGCACTTCTCTTGTGCTTTCTTGTGACAGCTGATAAGTGTTGTTTTTGGCAGGTCCCCTTGAAGTTTTGGAATCTGCTTTCACATGTATAATATCACAGAAACAAAGACTTTAGTAGTATTTCTTCTTCTTCTTTTTTCACTCTCCTCCTACCACACACAAAATACCTGAATTATTTCATTAACTAAAAGATGTTTCATTAATTATTGTTCTTTGAATAATGAAATATTTAATTGCCAACATTACCAACTGCTCTGTCTTTAGTAGAAATGCTTCTAGTCTCTAGTTCTCTTTCTTTCTCAACAAAGAATCCGAGTGCATTTTATTATGTACCTGAAATTATGTGACATCTAAACACAGAACCCAGAAAGTCACAGTTAAGTCAAGATCTATCAACTACACATTAACTTTTAAAATTTTGAAGTTACTTGTTTTATCCCTATTTCACTGCAAAGGGGCACTTTACAGGTCACCTTTCAGTGCTGGCTGCATTCTGTTTTCTGAAGGTTGGCATCACAACACAGCTATGTCATGGCAATAATTCCATTAAGATGAAATAAGAGGAAAATCAGATGTAAAGTCTTTGGAAAACAGTTCTTATCTGATCCCTGAAGTCAGCTTTATCTACCTGCCTTAAATGACTGCATTGGTGAATCACAGCATAGAATGACCATTGTACATGTGCCAACTCAAATAGCAAAAACAGCATGGCTTCCTGTGTTCGAAAACATATGAGTGCTAGAGAACACCCAGAGTCTATTAAATATGCATAAACATCAGCTAGGGAGACTCCTGAGTGTGTCCTGTCTGTCTAAATGTGACTTACCTGGAATTTTTGCTTGGAGGTAAATCTCCATCCTAAATTCTAGTAAAATGATACTGTATACCAACCTAGCTCAAGAAGAAATTGAGAGAAGCATTTCTTTATAAAAATTAGTAAAGTTACTAAACAAAGACATATGTACAATTACTTAGTTAATTTTCAATGTGAAGGAGTTCCTACAGAAGGCTTGCCTTTGGTCATCTTTTTGTAATAAATGGATATTTGAAGAGTTGTGAGGGAAAGCTATCTAAAAAACCTGAGTCTCTTTCCTTTAACTCTCTTAGCATGCCCAAGAAAACAGTGTGTAAGAATGTTCTATAGACCCCAAGTTAAATCAAGAGTGGGATGGAGGAGCAGATAACACATTCTTCTCCAAGAAGTTTGCCTAAAGATGTGGTTTGGCGGTAAAACTGAAGGTATGTATCCTGGAACTCCAAGAAGATGAGATTATGTACATCCCTATTACATGGAGACTTTAAGTAAGTGATCTACAGCAATGCATTTATGTCCAATAATCTTGAAAACCATTCCCAGACAAAAACAGAGCATTAAACACCCACCAAATCCAGAGAACATTAGCCCAATTTTTCTATGACAATGTGCAACAAACAAACACCCTACCCCATGTTCAGTCCAAATCCCATCATATCCACCTTGGATGGAAACTATAGATTTGCAAGATGGATAGAGAGAGAAGAGAGATACTTTAGAAACAAACATGGAGAGAAATCAGACCCTGCTTGAGGATATTTCAATCTAGGGAGGAGATAAGATTTGGTATGTGCCGAGCGGTGGTGGCACACACCTTTAATCCCAGCACTCCGGAGGCAGAGCCAGGTGGATCTCTGTGAGTTCAAGGGCAGCCTGGTCTACAGAGTGAGATCCAGGACAGACACCAAAACTACACAGAGAAACCCTGTCTCGAAAAACCAAAAAAAAAAAAAAAAATTTAGAATGCATATAGTGGGAAGTTGTTTCAGTTCTACAGAAACTGGTAGCTTTGACATTAATGCTGTGATTTATACGACTCTCTGGGAGTGAACATGGAAAGTTAACTCTCTGACATACAACCAGAGAAGAAACAGCTTCATACAATAGGTTTGGACGGACAGTCAGTTTCTGCTAGTACAATGAGCTACTGAATTCTAATGTCTCTGACTCCAGTTTACTCCTATGCATAGGCTTCCCCTCGTTTTAGTCTGTAGAATAAAAGGACCCTTGTATGCCTAGGATAGTTATTAGCTCAGAATCTATACCTGATTGCTGTCATTCTAACCGTGTTCTATTCAGCTTGCTTTAATGGCCTGCCCTTTTTTTATCCTTGATCACCAATCCCTCATCATGTTTTCCAACTGAGTTGAGTTTCTATTTATTCCATAACATATCAATCTGGAATCCAACTATTCTTTCTGGGCTCAGAGATCTGGTTCCCTTGGCTGGAGATTCACCATAAGTTGCCAACATCCACCTGCTAGCCAACCCTCCTCGCAGCTTGTGCCCAGGATTTCTCAGAATGAGCTCAGCTCACCATACACATCCTACTTGCTCTCCTAGACTTCTCTCATCCAGAGCTCCTGCCCTCATTTCTCCCCAGTCCTGGCTCTGTTTTCCAGAGTTCTGTTGAGAGAGCCTTATTCATTTGATAGTCCTGGTACTGAGTAAATAAAGCCCCAGTCATTTGGTCTACCTCATCTTCTGGCCTGCCCAAGAATCCTTAATTACTAGATAATAACTAGTCCCAAGATCCATTAGTCTCTGATGATTTGGTTAAGGTCATCCATAACAGTTCCTCAATTTAAGAGCATTTATTCATTAGTCTACGTGTTTTGAAGTTGTACGAGGACATCCTGTTAATATCTGTTGTAATTGATTAACAGAGAATTTCATTTTCCATTAATTGCTTGTGTATTATTTCTCATCCAACCCTAATGATTGATAGTTACATAGAACATATTTTGCAATCCTAAGCCAGTTTACTAGGACCAGGAAAGTAGGCCACTTCACAGCAATGGTGCAACCTTGTAGAACAGGTGATTCAAGCTATCCAGATTTTAGTATGTGTTGACATGTGGACACTCAGATTCATGATTTTTTCAAACCTGTATTAGCTCCATCAGCAAGAGAAGTAGTATATTTCCTTAAGATGTTGAATGAAGGATTGAACTTACCCAGTAGTACAGAGCAAACTCCATTCTTCTTTTGTTTCCCTTTTCCATTCGATTCAGGCCTTTGGGATAGTTATATAGGGAAGTGCACCTTGGAAAGATAACCTTCATTCAGGGTTCCTTCTTTTATTATGGTATTTTAATATAAGATTCCAGAACAGTATTAAATTCTGAAAGTCAGCTTAACTGCAAATTACAGGAGAGCTAAAATGACAGTGACTTAAGCAAGATAATTATTTACCTCATACAACTTCATGACTAATACAGTGAATTCATGGCTTTTGCTGCATCTCTCAATATGAGGTTTGCATCTTTGGTACAAGGTGGCAGATCAGTTTCCAGCCATGAGGTCTGTAGTCCAGGTAATAAAGAGAATATGTATAGTATACTTTTTTCCCTCTAAGGACATTTTTCTAAATGTGTGGCACTGGATACTTTTGCTAAATATTATTTGCAATAGCTTAATAACAAAATCCCATCTAGCTCAAAGGGAAACTAGAAAGTATAACCTTCATTTGTGATGGCTTCATGCCATGATAAATTTGGGAATTTTATTACTCCAGGAAGAAAGGGGAGTAACCAGAAGAAAGGGAAGCCATCGTACTTGATGAGAGTGCCTAATACAACTTTGCACTTCACATTTTGACAAAGGTCTGCTTTCTTACATGTTAGTTCATAACCACTTACTTGTAAAACACTATTGGAGTTTTAGGTCTTGTTTTGCTTTTTTTTGTACCTATGAAGTATCATGAATGTCAACAATAGAATTGTTTTTAAAGTTTATCTTCACCGGAATAACCCTTACTATGACATCTTGCCTATATTTTAAATGAGATACTGAATATTTTCTTTGGTTTATTTATATTGCAAGGCATTGTATTAAATATGTGAATATATTCCTTAATGGAATAAAACATATTATGCTACCACACAATATTAATCCATCATAAGTACTCTCGTGGACTCTTAATTATTCATCTTAGCTGAGCATGGTAATCCCAGTACTTGGGAGGTAGAGGCAGGGGGATCAGCATTTCAAGGTCATCCTCAGCTACATAGCAAATTCAAGGCCAGCCGGGTCTATATAATACCCTGTCCCCTCCTCTTGAATTATTTATTCATCGTAAATACCATAATGATTTCCCTAGTCCCTATAGAAAAGAATTCAAATGTCTCAGTCTAAAATCCATTGTTTCTAATAACTTCATCCAATCTGTCATATTTGGGGCAGTCATTTTTTCATTATTATTATTATTATTATTTTAGTTATTTTTAAAATATGTATGGTAAAATGTGATAATTTGGTAAGGTACACAGGGGATGGGAACCAGATCAAAGTAGTCTACATTTCCACATCCTTGGACATGTGATATTTTTTTTTAAACAGGGACTAGAGGAAGGTCTCTGTTGAGGAATAGATACCCTAGCACAGGTAGGTAGAATAAGCTCTTACATAGCACAGTGATATGAGCATATCCTACAATGATCTGTTATATATATTTTATGGATAACTAGAACAAAGGAGCCCAAAGCTCCAAACACAATAAAGAAATGGAAAAGTTAACTACTCAAATTAGTCACAAACAGTGGTGTAATCCTCTAGCCCCAGTACTCGGGAGGGAGAAGATCTCCAGTTCAGAGGCAGTGTGAGTTATATGGAAAGAAGCCCCATACCATGAAACAAACTAAACCAAAAAACAAGCAAACAAAAAGACAAAACAGAGGTAGGGCTGGGTAGTAGAGTGTTTGACTAGGACGTGCAATGCCTCAAGTTCCTTCCCAAGGCGAGCTCTTGATGTTTAGGATTGTTTCCTATTGTCTTTTTGTACTTTTACTTGTGGGTCACATTGCATGTGAAGATTTTCTGCTTGGGTTGAGCACCTCTTACATTCATCTCTGCCTCTCTTTTACATATTTCCTTCCCCTCTTCAAGATCTGTGAGATACAGGCACCTGGCCCCTGAGCCAGGAGTCAGGTCCAATCCTGGCTGTGGCCCAGGGCAGACACACTGGAAGAGCCAGCCAGGCCCATGACCACCTGCTGGGGGCTGGGATGATGGCATGTGTTACCACTGAGGGCCCTGCAGATGTCCATGGTCTGTGCTACAGCCTGAAGCCATGTTGATATCTATAGGCCATGCCACTGCTGGAGGCCCTATGGATGTGAGTGACCTCTGCTGCCACCCAAGGCCATGGTGATGTCTGGGTCCTTGCTGCTGCCAGCGCCTATAATGCAGGCATGTGTAGATGTATGTGGCCTGTGTTACCGCCAAAGGCCAAGCAGATGTCTGTGGTCTGTTCTGTATCTTGAAGCCACAACTATGTTTGATGTCCATAGGTCTTGCTGTTGCTGAGGGCCATATCGATGTGCGTGACCTGAGCTGCCAGCTGGGACTGTGATGATTTTAGGGTCTTTGATGCTACTTTGCTGCCATGCCTGGGTCCAAGGCCCTGCTCCAGTCAGGGCCTGTGTTGATGTCTATGGTCCAAGTTACCATCAAAGGCCATGCAGACGTCTGAGGTCTGTGCTGCAGCCTGAAGCCATGTCCATGGGCCATGCTGATGCTGGGGGCCATACTAATCTGCGTGGCTTGCTGCCACCTGAGGCATGGTGATATGCAGGCCCCATGCTACTGAGAGTCCTACCTGGGTCTATGGTCCTACTGTAACAGGGGACTGTGTTTGTGGTCTCTGCTATGACCAGAAACCTGTTGAGGCCCATGACCCCATGCAGCTGCTTTTGCTATGATATCAATGACTATAAGTACATGAAGCATGATCCTAATAAGTCTTATTAAATAAAAACCTGTAGTCAGATATCAAGGCGAAAGCTGAAAGATCAGAGAAGCAGAACAGCCAGCCACTAGAGACTTCTTACCTCTACAAAATCCCAGGGCAAATTGGGGGGCCATGCTGTTTCTATACATCCCCAGACTGAATGCCGGGGCTCAGATCCTGTCTCCACCTCCCTAGTGCTGGGGTTAAAGGCTTGAGCCTCCCATATGCTGCTGGGATTAAAGGTGAGTCACCACCAACTGGCTCTGTTTCTATCTTAGATTGGTTCAATCTCATGGAGCCCAGAGTAGCCTTGAACTCCTGATCTTCCTGATTCCTCCTCCCAAGTACTAGGATTAAAGGTGTGTGCCATCACTGCCTGGTGTCTATGGTTAACTAGTGGCTAGCTCCACCCTCTGATCTCCAGGCAAGCTATTTGTCAAAACACGAACAAAATATCATACAACAGATGTACAGCTGAGGGGGAGAGACATGGAAGGCTTCTGGGACTGCTCCACCTCCCTCCCCCAAAAGTAACAACCTAGACAGGAAGCCACTGAAAAGAACTCTTAAAAAGTACGACAGAGATGCTAAAGAGTAGCTCTCCATAACTGATGACTTCTGGTGGAGGTGTGGGAGGGGAAGGACGCAGTTCTATTTAAGGGGCAGGCCACTGAGAGTTTGACCATGCTCAAGTGATTATATAGATGAGTCTCATTTTATTATTGTTATTGTTATTTTTTACTTCTTTTTGTGAGGGCAGTCACAATGTGGGGGCGTGGACAGATCTGTGAGATTCCATTTTCACTACCATGTTTTAGCTCACCTTCAATATTTCTCTTATTACTATGAGTTGGGTCTTAAAGTGCCTGCATTGTCTATTATTCTCCTATCACACCACACATTTATTAGATTTATGAAATTTAATTTTAATCCACTCTATAGGACTCTAAATAAATTAAATACTCATGGAATGAATGAATAACACTATGTTGAGTTTCTCTATGTGTTAGGGTTCCTGGAAGCATCAGAATGATGTATACTTGGTCTCTCAACTTTTGCCTTCAGATTAAATTTAGTACCAGACAAGGAGAGATGCTCCTACTTGACACTGAGCAAGTAAGTCACACAGTGTTTCAAAACCGATCTTGCTTCTTTTGCAAAACCAATAACAAAACATGCATTATAAATCTCACATAGTTCATCATCATAAGTAGAAGAACTTTATTAATCCTGTAATTCCTTTCATGTGATATGTTAAATTTATAGATGAACATTTTCTTATCAGTCAGAAAAGAACAAGTGGATGCTGTACATTAGGACCAACCAGCGTGACTTCAAATTTAAGCAATACTTTGATCAGATAATTGAACAGATAATTTGGGGATATTTCAAGTAAAACAAGTTAGCTATCAGAAGCCATAAATGCAAGGTACAACAAAGTCAGCTTGTGCCCCTCCTTAGCTAGGCTTATCATAACAGAATCAGAGAAACTAAATCTTGATTTTATTTTATTTTTTGGTTACTTATATGATTTGAAATAATGTTATAAAAACAATAAGAGAAATATTACCATCCACACTATTGTAAAATTACCACATCTCTTGATATTTCCAAGTTTTCTAGAGTTCCTTATTCATTGATTTATTCATTCACCAAAGGCTTGTTGAATAAGTTACACACATTACATATAGAATGTTAGAATTTTAAGGCTTAATTTGATTCTCCAGATATTTTGTAAATAAGGTAGTAAAATATGAACTGGTTGATTATATGACCATACTAATTCCTAGATTATTAAAACACACCTAAAGTATGCATATCATTGATTTACTATCAACCTTAAAGGAAATAATGCTCATCATATGAACAAATATGCAAATAAGATGTCAGGTGATAGGCAGTGTTGTGAATGATAAAAACTAGAATTCAACGCTACTATTCACTATTGTATCATAAGCTCTAAGTTTGGGTCTACATTAAGGATAATAATGATATTGTCAGCATCTAATGCTTTGGAAATAGACCTGATAATGTATCAGCCATTGTGCTTAATGTTTGTTAATTTTACTTGTCTTCACCACAAGTTTTAGAATGAACTAATCAGCTTGCAGATGAGGAAGCAAAATCCCAGGCCAGCATGAGAAAAACTAAGAGTTTTGGTCTAACCTTCCACTCTGTTGCTTTCTCTTTTCTTTTCTAAGTCCCTTTCTTGGGTGCATATAGACAATTTCCTTTAATTTTCAGTTTTCCCACCCCTTAACTTGTTATGAAGTGGTTACTATATCCACATTGTATTTACTGATCTGAACCTTCATGATCTTTAAAATTAAAAGCAAATGGACAGATTTGGAGACTCAGCAATAGAACTTTCTATGTATACCACTGATGGCCTTAGGGACTTCTTTCTCTGTTCCAAGGGATTTTTTTTTTTGTAATGCTATTGTTGCTCTCTGTTTCTTTTTCATCTGTCCTGGATGACACTGAGGATCAGTCCAGATTCTTTAAGGTTTTTGACTGTTTCCTTTTTAAGATACTGGTGACTTCAGTGTTTATGCTGGATATGCACTTCTTTGACAGTCATGTATCATATAATTTCATGGTCCCAAGGTCCTTGTCAGTTCCTCTTCATCAACTCTTTGCAGTCTTCATAACCAAGTTTACACTAGCAATTCTTTTTGTGGCTTTTTCTAATATCTGAAAACAAGATTACCTGGAAGGCAAAACAAATATGTCTCAGATGCCCTGATTTTAGTAGGATACAATTTTAGAAAATGTCAAGACAGTTTAGACTTCTATGACATGCATATTTATGACATGCGTATTTTCTCTGGGACAGCTTTATAGTTTTCCCATGGTGGAGCCATCCCTACCATTCTTTCAGTCTTTCTTTTATTGAGAATTGTACATGTACATGTACATGTAATGTGCTTTGATTAGCCCCTCCCCTATCTCCCACCATTTTTTCTTCCCAACTGCACATGCTCTCTTCTTTCTCTTAAACCCACCAAGTCAACCCTCATCAAAAGTCCTTTTAGATGGTGATTAATACAGAGACCCACAACAGGTCAATGTGAAGAGAATAAGAGTCTGCACAGTGCTCTAAATAGAAAACCTATATTACTATTACAATTTTCAGGGACCGTACTTTCTTTACCAATCACTATAGATCACAGATGTTGTCCTGACACCTGTATCCTTAGAGGACATTCAAAAGTTGTCCCATCACCAATTCTATTCTTTTACTTTTCTATAGTTAAATAAGGAGAAATCTCCAGATGAGTAATTGATTATCTATCCATAACTACTTATTAACTCACAATAGTTACTGTAAATTGTATAATTATGATGGGGCAGAGTGGTGGCAGCCTTACCTTCTTAAACATGCTGCTGTCTGCTAATAGCAACTATACATTGAAATATTTAAGTAAATCTCCCAAATGAATCCTGAGAGAATCCAAAAGTAACCTCTACTTCATTGATTGAAAAAATAGTCAAAGTTATCAAATGTGATGAACAGAACCCAGGAGTAAACCACAGAAGCCTCATTCCACACCAATTCCCCAGTTCCTGGAGTAAACCATATTGATTAGCTGTTACTAGTAATCAGCACCTTTTATAGGCATATTAAACAATTTTATCCAGTCAACAAAGGGAGAAGGAAGAGTTCCTGGAAAACCATATTTATTTTTGAAAGATGATGGTGAAAGAACAGTCCAGTCCATAGATATATATGGAAGAACTAGTTTCCAAAGCAACGGTAACCACATTGCCCAAAGAAATTCAACAATGTGAATTATTTATTTCTCAGAATTTTTTCAATAGGAATAATAAAAGCCAGAACATAGCCATAGTTCTCTATTAACAGAAGCTGATATTTCAAGGAAAAATAATGCTGTATTTAGAAGAAATAAGTATTTTGAGCCACCAACATATTCTCATTATTCCTCATATTTGCCCAGTTAGAATTATGTCTGGGAAAATGTATAAGATGGATGTTGGACTTTTTATGCCATGCATAGTTTAATATACTGATATTGTTTTCAAAAGAGATATACAACCCCTGGAAAGAATCTGAGAATCATTAAACTCTATTTCTGGTAAAGGCAACTTCCATTATCTGTGAAGCAGGGCCGTTCCTTCTGCTCTTTGTGCTGGTGAGTAGGTGGTGATTTGATAAGTAATAGGAGAGAGGGGGATGTTATTCTACCAACTAGGGACAAAATGATCTGAAATATGAATGCACTTCAACCTTATGTGGTGTCTGCTGACCATCCCTTAGACAGCTCTCTCACTGAGCCTTCCACAAGACCCCTCAGAATGACTTCTGAGGCTCCTTTACTCCTACAAGCCTGAACTTTGGCTGCTTTTACCCTATTTTCCCCATCTGTAAAGCTGTGAGTGTTGGAAGTGTTTAGCATTCCCTGTACTAGCAATGCTGAGGAACATCTTTAGGACACTCATCTGCTAGTTTACCCTCTCTTGTCTCTCAGATTGCCTCCTCCACTTTCAGAAGGAACAAGAACACGATGCCATGCTTCCCCCACACCACTGCGGCTCTGGGATGGCCCCGTCACAGGTTCAGTGGCACCAGTAACAAAGCATATTAAAGGCTGACATCTTAGATGCCCTCTTTGGGACTGAAGTAAGCAAAGAATGCAGAAAGGGCATAGCTATTCAGACATATCTTGTGCATAGGTGTCCAAAAAGATGTAGTTGAATTGAACATAATAAAATCTGTATCTGTCCTGCACTCATGTATCCAAAACAGGCACTCAAAAGCAAATTCAATATATTGCAATTACCCCTTTTAATGTGGTTTATACTGATTATAAAATGTGAAACATTTGCGTTAAGTGAATTAGAAAATTGACATTCACTTAAGGAGGTTCCAATTACCTGAGTTTTATACTCCTAAACTTAGCTTAAAACTAATTTGAGAGACTTGTTGATATTTAGCAGTTGTGATCATCTGAGTGACCAGTCTCCCCTGTGTGCTGAGTATTCCCATTCTTAACATGGACTCACACTGATAGCCACATGCCCATGAAATAATTATATGATTTTGACAATTAAAGGAGAAAATGGGATGCTGTTTCACTATTGACCTCACAATCCCCAAATTAAGAAGCCGTTAATTTTTCGGCAGCTTATAGCTTTGAGTTTTCCTGTAAATTTCAGGGACTGGATATCACAGCCTAGAATAATTAGGTATCAGATAGATGTTTCTTCAACTCCTAGACATAGAACCCTAGTATTGAATATAACAGACAAAAGAGATGTGAAAAAATAAATTCCAGGTAGATGAGATGGGTCAAAACAAGCACTGCTGTTATAAGTATGCTACCATACCTGTCTCATTCCTGAAAGATTTGCATGAACTATTTACCAATCACTGAGGGGAGGTGAAAAAATTAAAGAAATAAAGCATGGGCAGTGATAATTTTTAGGCCTCCTGAAGACCTCTCTGCAGTCCAAACAAACCGAATCAGACCAAATTGGAAAGCCCAGGTTTAATGGGTAAAGTGCTCCCCGGGCAGTTCCCAGGCCCCCAGAGAGGAGAAGCAGATGAAACCAGAAGAACCATAAGTCTGTTTTCAGGGTATATATCATCTTGAGCCTCTCTGGGGGAGGAGCTGTGTTTGGTGGGCTTTGAAGGGACAGGTTTAGGGAAAGAGATGGGGAAGGGAGCCAAGGTGGATCTTCCACCAGACTCCTTCCAAACATTCCAGACTCTTTGGGTACAGGGATGCCAGGGTGCCAGGGCTTGAGGTGGAGCTCCCACCCAAACAGGCAGATAGTCCCTCACTTGTTGTGTGACTATTTCTTGGGAACAAATATGTACTCACCCCAGAAAGGGAACTGAAGACAGCAAAGTACAGATAGCACCAAAGTCAGCTTTGGTGAATGAATGCATTTTCTTGGGGTTATTTACAGGTAGGGGAAGAATCATTTAAAGAACAGAGATGACTCAAAGACAGCTGCACCAACAAAGACTCATCCAAGCATGGCTGACAACTCACAAAGCAGGAAACCTGGAGCACGTTGCACAGCCTTCAGGTAGGTCAACAGACTGGGGAGTGTCCTTTCCTGGGAGCTCACATGGTCTGAGCTTCTTCCAGGCAATGTAGCTGGTCTTTTCTTCCTCCTGGCTACTAGGCTTGTCTCTCCTTCCAAGCTGTTGCGCTTGCCTGAGCCTTCTCTCAGCAGTCTTTATAGTTTCTATACTCTTTTTTTTTTTTTTTTTTTTTTTGGTTTTTCGAGACAGGGTTTCTCTGTGTAGCTTTGCGCCTTTCCTGGAGCTCACTTGGTAGCCCAGGCTGGCCTCGAACTCACAGAGATCCGCCTGGCTCTGCCTCCCGAGTGCTGGGATTAAAGGCGTGCGCCACCAACGCCCGGCTTAGTTTCTATACTCTTGGAGAGGGAGAGGACTAGAGAATCTGGTCAGTTTCAGGGACATCCTGAAGCTCTACTTGTTTATGTCCTGTCTTAAGGAGCTTCCCTGTGGGGTGGGGTATTCCCCTTAGCATATCCTGTTGTTTCAACTTTCTGCAAACATATGGTCTTAAAATAGCCTATTGTTTTACCTCCCTCTTCATGTTCAATGTTTTAGCAAGTTTCCTTCTAAAATGGAAGGTTTTAAACTTAGAGGAAATTGCTACACACCACCACTCTGCTGCCATTAGGCTACAAAAAGTATTATGAAGGAAATGTGTTGAAATTTAATAATCCCAAGGAACTAGAGAGATGGCTCAGTGATTAAAGGTCCCTGGTGCTCTTCTAGAGAAACTGAATTTGGTTCCCAGTACCCATATGGGATGGTTCACAACTCCTGTAACTTCAGCTCTGGTAGATCTGATCCCCTCTCTGGCTTCTGTGGGCACCTTCACTTATGACCACCCCCCCCCCAATAAATTAAATAAATCTCTTTAAAAAGAGATTAAGCTGGGCGGTGGTGGCGCACGCCTTTAATCCCAGCACTCTGGAGGCAGAGGCAGGCAGATCTCTGTGAGTTCAAGGCCAGCCTGGTCTACAAAGTCAGTTCCAGGAAAGGCGCAAAGCTACACAGAGAAACCCTGTCTCGAAAAACCAATAAATAAATAAATAAATAAATAAATAAATAAATAAATAAATAAATAAATAAATAAATAAATAATAAATAAAAAGATTAAAATTTTAATGATCTATATTAGTTATATGTTCTAAGCAAAACTTGAGTACAGGTTTGGTGTCTGAATGGCGGGAAGAATATTAAGGAAATGAAAGTCTACTAATGACAGAAAGGAACCAAAGCTAGGTAGGAACTGTTAGACCAAATGATACCAAATTCATACTTTCAGAGTTGACAAGATGACAGAATCATTATGGAACACACTAATCATAGTTGCTATGAGCCAAAATGATTTCCTAAAATGTAAGGAAAGCTGACTAATTTCTTTGAATTTTTTATTTGAACTTACTTATTTGAATTTATTTGAATTTCCCAAAAATGTCTTATTTTTCTGTCCTCCTAAATTGTATTCATTATGCATTATTCATCTAGTCATATATCAGGAGAGTTTCACAGATGATCAGGAATTGTGCTAGACATAACAATAGTTCCCCACTGTCCCCTTTTTCACCCCAAGATTTCAACAGAGAAAATAAAACAATCAACAACATAAAAGAGGTTCTAATGAACATTAGAACACATGGGACAGTGGTATGGGACAAGGGAGGCAAGAGCCAGCAAAATTTCACAGAGGAAGGAGAAGTTGAGGTTTTGAAGAAGATGAAGGGGCACGATGCTATTCCCAGGAAGCGTGTGGTGAAAGCCAGTCTCGTGCATAAAGACAATGCAGCCAGGGAGCAAGGTACATGAGCAGTAGCTTGGCATGTTTGGGGAATAAAAAGTACAGAAGAAAATAAACAGTAGACTGGAGAGAAAGCAACTCTCAAAGCCAGGATTTAGCATTTTGGATCTTATCATTTAGACTCTGAATTCTTTATAGCGTAGGATAAAATGATAAGATTTGTATTTTAGGACCAACAGTAGATTGAAAAGAGAAAAAAAAGAATGAAAAAAAAAAACCAAATAGTTGGATTAATGATCTTTGCTTCTTTGTTGTTTAAGGAAGAAGTAAATTGCAACAAGGAAATTAAGTATCTAAATGTAGCTCTCAGAAGAGAGATGGAGGTGTACACAGTGGCTGGTAAGGTGGGTTGGCTGAAAGCGTACAAGAGGAAGAGAGGGAAGGACGGGGCTTTAACTGAGAGGCAGGTAAAAGGTAACCGTAAAAGAACCAGTGAATTGGGGAAAACCAGCATAACTGAGCTCTGATTCTGTAAGTAAATTTTAGGATAAAAAGAAAATCAATGAGCATAATAAAACAACTGGCCAGGAGCAGTAAGATAAGTGAGGTTTAGTCTTTGAAGGTCTTGCTGGGTGTAATGACTCCCGCTCTAGCAGAAGATGGAGGAATTAGCCTCCCTGTTGAGGCAGATGAGCTGGAAGGTCAATGAGAGGCCAAGTATAGCTGGAGTAGAATCCAGGAGTAAACCAGTATGTGTGTGGAGGGTACCCTTTATAAACTTGAATGTCATAGAAGAGTGGAGGGAGTGGGGAGAAGGAAGACACACACACACACACACACACACACACACACACACTCACACACACACACACACATACTCACACACACACATACATACACACATATACACACATATACACACACATACACACACACACTCACACACACATACATACACACATATACACACACATACACACACACATATACACACATACACACACACACATGAGGGGGGAGGGAGGGAGGGAGAGGAAGACAGAGACAGAGATAGAGATAGACAGAGATGGAGGGAGGGAGGCAGAGAAAGGGAAAGAGAGGGAGACAGAGAGAACTAGAGACATGGGAAATAATTAAAGGATCAAATCCTGGAGAAAACAATTTCTTATCAAGTGATGAAACATCACTAATTTGTAGTTAGGATTTTTTAATTATTTCTTTTACTTTTTGAGATTATAATATAAATACATCATCCCCCCCCCCACTTTCCTCCTTTCAAAACCTCCTGGCTCATTTTTATAGACATGTTAACATGGACTGGGGTATGGCCACTAGGCCTCAACCCTACACAAGAACTACAGGCAACAAAGGAATCGTGAGAGTGGGAGAAACAGGCTGCCCTGGGAAAGAACACACCAATTAGCTATGCAAAACCAAGGCATCAGCCTTGAAAACATACATAAAAGTAACATTGTACAGTCTGAGCAGGGTGTGTGTGTGTATAGATGTAGTGAAAAATAGGTCATGATTTTGAAAGTGCTTTTAGGGAAAATGCATGTGAGCTTATAAAACATTCTAAGTGGAGGAAATAACGAGAGCAGAATTGAGCAATGGCAATTTATTCCTACATCGCCTACAGAAAGTTGATCTGAATTAAACCCGTAGCCCTAGTAGATAAAACATTCAGATTGAAAGCCTGTGCTTTTAATATTATTTATCTGTAGATTCATACATTTTTATCCTCTTTCAAATTTAAAATTTCGTATTTCTGGCATACAAAATATTTCATTATTGCGTTCTCTCATGTGCACCATTGTGCTTTCTCATATTCACTCCCTGCAATCCCCCCCCCACACACACACACTAACTACGTGATCTCTCTCCATCCCCTATGCCACACAGTTCCCCTTTACTTGACCTAGAGAATCTGGTTAAAATTCCAGTCATGTCAGTGAGACACTGGAAGAAGATCATGAGTTGGGAGGTTCTCTTCTCTCTGAATCCTGGGACTTGTGTTTGCAGCCTTCATGAGCTGGGGGTGGTCTGCCCCCTCTCTTGCTCCCTCTCATCTTGCTCTGTATCTCTCTGTGTGCTCTCTCTTTCCTGCTGCCCTGATGCTCCCATGGCTGCAGGGAGGTCCAGATGGTTGGTGAGAAAGAATGGGGGAGGCTGAGATCGGTCTGGATTCTCTTAAGCACAATAAGGATTTATTTTCACTGTATTTGATTGGTGGTCTGCCTGCTAAGAGAGTGATATAAGGCTCCCTTGGGTCTCCTATAGGTAATCAAAACCACTTTTTCCAAGTGCAATGGGAACGAGATAATGTAAATCTATAAACTTATAAAATAGACATTTTAGCTGCAAGAATAAAGTGATATAACCATAGCAACTCAACTTGTAACAGAGAAAGCTGACTTTGCTAGGGTATTCCATATACATTCAACATTTTTAAAAGCTAAATATTACTAAGTATTCAAAATTAACTTCATTGTTATATCGTTTAAATCATTTTGTAGTAAGAATCATATGTACAATTTGTATTAATAAACATATGTATTATTTCTAATGTAACTTTTAATTCTGAGAAATAATGAATGCTTTAAAGAGTCCAGGTTTGCTTTCCAATTCAAGAGGAAATAAACTTATTTTCCTTAATTTTAGATTAATATTTACTATAAAACATTAAAATTTGTGACAATACAAAAATAGAAGTTTTTGAAAAAAATCATGAAATGCTACCACCTAGAAATAAATACTACTCATATGCAGTTGAACATCTCAAAGAAATCCTTAGGGGATTGAGAGCTGGCCCAGAGGTTGAGAGCATGTACTGCGCCTCCAGGGGCACAAATTCAATTCCCAGACCAACTGTCACTGTCACTCCAGGCCAGAGCTTCTGAGGCCACTTACCCATGTCCGCATACCTACACACAAAGAAATGTTGCTGAAAAATGCACATACACATAATATGATTATCGTGATTTTACTGAATTATCCTTAGTTTCTCTTCTTTAAGTTTTAAAAAAAGTGTGTGTGTGTGTGTGTGTGTGTGTGTGTGTGTGTGTGTGTGTGTACAAGTTTGAGCATGGTATGTCATGCATATGGAGTCCAGATGCCAACCTCGGGTGTCTGTAACATCTCTTGGCTGTAAGTAGGTTCTGAGGATTCGAATTGAGGGCCTCACATATGCACTGTGAGTGCTTTCCACAGTGAGCCATACTCCCCTGAATGATTCTTTAATCTTTTTAGTGATAAATTCCTGGAGATGAGACACCATGGGCTTCGTGTACCATTGGTGTTCCATTTTGTTTTTAAGTAGAGATGTGCAAATATCTTTGCCATGTATGGTTGTATAAGTTTATCACATTAGTAACCATTTATATACTGTAATCAATTCATCAGGTTGTTGGTTTTTGTTTTGTTTCTTTTTTCTATTTCTGAATGGTTGTCTTCCTTACTGTTGTCACAAAAATCTCCCTTTTCCAACTTGCCATGTTTTTCCTCAGTAAAAGGCGGGAAGAGCAGAACTGAACACTGATGGCTTTGTGGTGCTTTTCTTTTTCCATACAAGGTCATGAAAGTTATTTTGCAGAAATTTTATTTTCTTGGGATGTGAAGTATTACAACTGGAAGTCATTCAAAATGAAAATAGTAATCCTTTTTTTTTCTATTAAAGGGATTGGAGGAAATTGAGTTATTACCAGGGGACGCAGGATTTGTTCTCTGTCTACAAAAAGGATTGAAAAGAAGATATTGAGAAAGGTGGGGATCTTCTTGAAATTCCAAAAGGCGACAGTGTAAAAGACAGCACCCTCTGTAGTACAGTGCTTCAAGGGGAAAAATTTACTTTTGTGGGGCAGTTTAAATGGGAGTGTGGAATGATGAAAAGTGGGGGAGAGCAGGGACTATAAAAGTAGAATCCAGGAGAGGAAAGCAGAAGTGAATATGGAAGAGCCAGGTCCACCAGCTCCTAAGAACTCAGTCAGGTTCCATTGTGTGACTCATGAAGCCCTTGCTCTAGGGTATTGTCCCTTCTCATGACATTACAAAATTGGCCTGAGCATTTCTTTTATTTACATTGTTTATTTTATTTTATTTTATTTGTGTGTGTGTGTACATGTGTGCACATGTATGTGTATGGTGAATATGAGGGTGCTGAAGCCAGAGGTTGACACTGGGTATCTGTCTTTCTCATTCACTCTCATTCTTCCTTTCTAGACTAAGTCTCTCAGAACCCAGCATTCACAGACTGGCTAGCTAGCAATCTCTTGGGAATCCACCTGTCTCTCTCTCCTATGCACTAGGATTTGAGATGCCTATAAATGGCCCAAAATTTTTCACATGGATTCTGGGGATCCAAACCCAGGTTCTCTTGCTTGTCTGACATCCACTTAACTGACTGAGCCATCCTCCAAAGCCTGCACTAATTTGTTTTGAATGGCAATTTTCAATTCCCATCCTTCATTCTCCTTGCTTTTGTTTACCAAAGAAAATTAAATTATAGCCTTAAAGATATTGAGAAAGGTGGGTGAGATATGGATACCTGAAGAATAAATGTGATGAAAGGTTGTAATAGTACCGCATGTCTCCCCTGTACCTATTTCAAGTTCCTATTGAGATCAAGACTCTGGTCTTCCATATGGAGCTAAAAAGATCCATGGGCAGTGAATTTTATTCTTTTGTAAAAGGGCAGCTACTAGGCAGACAAGATCACTGCAGATCTGAGCTATAACTCTACTGCTGCTTTTAGTCTCTAGTGTCACATGTTCTAGCGTGTAGACTATTTAATGATGTCTAGACCAGAGTCTTGGAAGACTTTTGAGTAGCTCATCACAATTTCCATCGAATGGCACCACTGAAGTGACATTTCTATGTCAACTTTAACCAAATTAAAACAAGACAAATCAAGTGCTTTTTTATGACCACCTTAGTTAACTGTTATTTTGTAAATGCTGGTGGATCTTGTTTTTCTATAGAAACTAAAATAACAATTTAACATCTTAGATGACAAAATCCGGTAATACACCTTAGCTTATAGTTCTAGCTGAATTGCAGGAAGCCTGCCGAAAAGTCAAGGCCCAGAGAGCCATTACCCTGTCTCTAGGGTAACCATACGCCCTGAGCTTTATGATTTCCTAATTTAAAGGGTTGTTAAACCTACTTCACTCTGTCTCACTTCTGCTGTCCTTAATGCAGATCCAGATGTGCACAATTGTTCTGCTTGTGTTATCAGGGACATTTTTCACTTCAAAAAAGGAAAGCAAGTGCAGCACTACTAATTATTGTTTATTCCACTTGGAAATAGTAAAGGTGCTATGTTATTTATATTTCTCTAAAGGCTTTAAATATTGCAAAAGAACTTTTTATTGAAACAATTTTTCCTTGATTTTGACATAGCTTCAGACTTACAGAAAACCTACAAGAATAGAATAACATGCTTTTATCATTTGGTCATATTTTCAAGTTAGCTTTTAGTATATCACCCCTATCAGTAAATCTATATAAACATTTTATATAATGTAAGTTGCATATAAGATATCATCCTTTGTGGCTATTGTAAAGGGTGATGTATCTCTGATTTCCTTCTCAGCTTCTTTGTCCATTGTATAGAGGAGGGCTACTGTTTTTTTTTTAGTTGATCTTGTATCCTGCTATGTTGCTGAAGGTGTTTATAAACTTTATCAGTTCCTGGGTGGAATCTTTGGGGTCACTCAAGTATAATATCTTGTCATCTGCAAATAGGGAAAGCTTGACTTCTTCCTTTCCAATTTGTATCCCCTTAATCTCCTTATGTTGTCTTATTGCTCTGGCTAGAACTTCAAGTACTATATTGAATAAGTATGGGGAGAGTGGACAGCCTTGCCTCGTTCCTGATTTTAGTGGAATTGCTTTGAGTTTCTCTCCATTTAATTTGATGTTGGCTGTTGGCTTGCTGTAAATTGCCTTTATTATGTTTAGGTATGTTCCCTGTATTCCTGATCGCTCCAAGACTTTTATCATGAAGGGGTGTTGGATTTTGTCAAATGCCTTTTCTGCATCTAGTGAGATGATCATGTGGTTTTTTTCTTTGAGTTTGTTTATATGGTGTATTACATTGACAGACTTTCGTATGTTGAACCACCCTTGCATCCCTGGGTTGAAGCCTACTGGATCATGGTGGATAATTGTTCTGATGTGTTCTTGGAGTCTGTTTGCCAGTATTTTATTGAGTATTTTTGCATCAATGTTCACGAGGGAGATCGGTCTGTAGTTCTCTTTCTTTGTTGTATCCTTGTTTGGTTTGGGAATCAGGGTTATTGTAGCCTCATAGAAGGAGTTTGGTAATGTCCTTTCTGTTTCTATTATGTGTGGCACATATACACAATGGAATACTACTCAGCAGAGAAAAACAATGACATCATGAGGTTTCCAGGCAAATGGATGGATCTAGAAAAAATCATCCTGAGTGAGGTAACCCAGACTCAGAAAGACAAATATGGTATGTACTCACTCATAGGAGGATACTAGATGTGGAATAAGGATGACTGGACTGCTACTCACATCATCAGTGAGGCTACCTGGAAAACAGGACCCCAAGAAAGACACGGGGATCACCCAATGACGGAGAAATGGATGAGATCTACATGAACAGCCTGGACATGAGTGGGAGCAATGAACGGCGAGGGTCGAGGGAAAGAGAGTGGGAGATCCCACCTGGATCAAGAAAAGAGAGGGAGAACAAGGAATAGGAGACCATGGTAAATGAAGACCACATGAGAAAAGGAAGAAACAAAGTGCTAAAGAGGCCCACAGAAATCCACAAAGATACCCCCACAAAAGACTGCTGGCAATGGTCGAGAGACAGCCGGGACTGACCTACTCTGGTGATGGGATGGCCAAGCACCCTAATAGTTGTGCCAGAAACCCCATCCAAGGACTGAGGAATCTGGATGCAGACATCCATGGCTAGACCCCCGGGTGGTGCGCTGGGAGTCTAATTAGCGAGAAAGAGGAGGGTTTATATGAGCGAGAATTGTTGAAACCAAGGTTGGATAAAGCACAGGGACAAATAGCCAAACAAATGGAAACACATGAACTATGAACCAAAGGCTCCCAACTGGATCAGACCCTCTGAATAGGTGAGACAGTTGATTGGCTTGATCTGTTTGGGAGGCATCCAGGCAGTGGTACCAGGTCCTGGGCTCGCTGCATGAGATAGCTGTTTGAAACCTGGGACTTATGCAGGGACGCTTGGCTCAGTCTGGGAGGAGGGGACTGGACCTGCCTGGACTGAGTCTATCAGGTCAATCTCAGTCCTCCAGGGTGGCCTTGATCTGGAGGTGGTGGGAATGGGGGGTGAGCTGGGGGGAAGGGGAGGGGGGCAGGAAGGGAGAGAACAAGGGAATCTGTGGTTGTTATGTAGAACTGAATAGTATTGTAAAATAAAATAAAAAATTTAAAAAAAAAGATATCATCCTGCCCCAAATGATTTGGGGCATATTTCCTCATCCTCCTTTTTTAAATGAAAAATTCCTCTTTCATACAATACATTCTGACCACAGTATCTCTTTCCTCTCCTCTCCTCTCCTCTCCTCTCCTCTCCTCTCCTCTCCTCTCCTCTCCTCTCCTCTCCTCTCCCCTCTCCTCTTCTCTCAGATTCCTGCTACCTCCCCTCTCCCCATATCCACTCCCCTTCTGTCTCCCATTAGAAATGAACAGGCCTCCAAGAGACAACAACGAAACATGACAAAACAAAATACAGTAAGACATGGCAGCTGAGCATGGTGGTACACTCCTTTAATCCCAGCACTTGGGAGACAGAGGCAGGTTTCTGTGAGTGTGAGGCCAGCCTGGTCTACATAGCAAGTTCTGGAAAGCAGTCAAGGAGTGTTATGCTGAGAAACTCTGTCTTGAAAAAACAAAAACAAACAAACAAAACAAAAGACAAGACAAAAGCCTTCACACCAAATCTGGACGAGGCAACCCAAGAGAAGGAAAAGAATTCCAAGAGCAGATAGAAGAGTAAGAGACAGACCCACTCCCACAGTTAGGAGTTCTACAAAAACACTAAGCTAACAGCCACAAATATGCACAGGACCTGGTGCAGATCCATGCATGCTCCATGTTTGCTGATTCAATCTCTGTGAGTCCATGTAAGTCCTAATTAGTTGATTTGGTGGTCCATATCCTCCATTTCCTCTGGCTCCTACAATCTTTCAGCCCCCTGTTCTGTGAGATTCTCCTAGCTCCAAGGTAAGGGACCCTATGGAGATATCCAGTTTAGATTGTCTCCATCTGGCTGTGGATCTCTGCATCCTCACGCATCTACTACCACAGGAAGTACTTCTGATGACCACTGGGCTAGGCACTAATCTATGAGTATAGCCGAATATCATTAGGAATCCTTTCTTTCTTTCTTTTTTCTTTCTTTCTTCCTTCCTTCCTTCCTTCCTTCCTTCCTTCCTCCCTCCCTCCCTCCCTCCCTCCCTTCCTTCCTTCCTTCCTTTTTTTGATCAGTTGTGTTTGATTATACCATAGGTCTCCAGGCTATCTAGTCTCAGGTTCTTGTCCATCCAAGCAGTGTTGGACATGGATGGGATCCCTCTCATGGAGTGTATCTCAGGTTAAAGACATTGGTTGGCCACTTCCACAAGTTCTGTGCCACCATTGTCCCAGTACATTTTGTAGGTAGGACATATTGTTGGTTAAAGTTTTTGTGGTGCTCACATTTCTCTTTCAGTAGCCTACAGGGTACCTTTCCACACCAAAGAGACTAGAACATGGGGGTAAAGGCTCCATGTAGGCACCAGCTTGACCTCTCCACATTCAGTAAACTGTGTGGATGTTGTCCTCAGCAATGGGGCCCTTCTGTCAGTTTGCTAAGAGCAGCCCTCCATCTTAGCATTAACCTTGGTTGTTTAGGGATCACCACAGGACTCCCTCCACCAACAACTCACCCAAATACAACCCATTTCCACCAATGGAACCCTTGCCTGGATATAAGAGATGGCCAGTTGAGACTCTGTATTTCCATTACTAGGAGTCCTCATTAAGATCACCCTCATAGATTCCAGAAAGTTTCCACTGCACTAGGTTTCCACACAGTCCACTCAAATATTCCCCAATTGCAACCATCTCTCCCTGCACCCTTTGCCTTTATCCCATGCTCCACCACTTGATCTCCCCTGCTCCCAGTCCCACCTGCCTCCAGTCCACCAACAAAATCTATTCTATTTCCCTTTTTCAGGCAGATTCACGAATTACCCCAAACTCTTCCTTTTTACCTAACCTCTCTGGGTCTATAGGCTATAACTTGGTTATCATTTGCTTAATGACTAATATTCATCTATAAGTGAATGTATACTATATTTGTCTTTCCAGAAATGGGCTACCTCACTAAGGATGGTGTTTTCTAGCTCCATCAATTTGCCTGCAAATTTCTTAATGTCATTTTTTAAAATAGCTGAGTAATACTCCATTGTGCAGATATGTTTTATTTTGTTTATTATTTTTCTGTTGAAAGATATCTAGGTTGATTTCAGTTTCTGGCTATTATGAATGAAGCTACAATAAACATAGTTGAGCAAATGTCCTTGTGGTAGGATGGAGCATCTTTTGGGTATATGCCCAGGAGTGGTGTAACTGGGTCTTGAGGTAGATCAATTCCCAATTTTCTGAGCAACCAACATATTGATTTCCATAGTGGCTGTACAAGTTTGCCCTCTCACCAGCAATGAAGGAGTGTTCCCCTTGCTCCACATCCTTCTCAGTATGAGTCATCACTGTGTCATTGCTCTTAGCCATTCTGGCAGGTTTGAGATGGAATCTCAAAGTCGTTCTCATTTGGATTTTCCTGGTGGCTGAGGATATTGAGCATTTCTTGAAGTTATTTCTCAGCCATTTGATATTCCTCTATTGAGAATTCTCTGTGTTTAGAATGTACATAATTTTTAAGTGGGTTATTTGGTTTGTTGATGTCTAGTTTCTTGAGTTCTTTATATATTTTGGACATTCGACCTCTGGCTGATATGGATTTTGTAAAAATTGTTTCTCATTTTGTAGTCTGTCTCTTTGTCCAATTGATGGTGTCCTTTGCCTTAGAGAGATTTTCAGTATCTTGAGGTTTTTCTTGTTTATTAGTTATTGATCTTAATGTCTGTGCTATTGGTATTCTGTTCAGAAAGTTGTCTCCTGTGCCAATGTGTTCAAGGCTATTCCCCACTTTCTCTTCTATCAGGTTCAGTGTATGTGGTTTTATATTGAGGTCTCTGAGCCACATGAACATTGAGTTTTGTGTGGAATGATAAATATAGATCAATTTAAATTCTCCTACATATGGACATCCATTTTGATCAGCACCATTTATTGAAGATACTTTTTTGTCAGTGCATATATCTGGCTTCTTTATCAAAAATCAGGTGTCCATATGTGTATGGTTTTATGTCTGGGTTTACACTCAATTCCATTGATAAACATGTCTGTTTTTATATCAATGCCACGTGGTTTTTATTATTATAGCTGTGTAATACAACTTAAAATCAGTGATGGTGATACCTACAGCAGTTCTTTTATTGTTCAGGATTGTTTTAGTTATCCTGTGTTTTTTTCCATATGAATGAAGTTGAGAATTTTCCTTTCAAGATCTGTAAATAATTGTGTTGGAATTTTGATGGTAATTGCCTTGAATCTGTAGATTGTTTTTGGTAGTATGGCCATTTTTACTATATTAATCCTATTGATTCAGGAGCATGGGAGATCTTCCATGTTCTGATATCTTCTTCAATTTTTTCTTAAAGGACTTGAAGATCTTGCCATATAGGTCTTTCACTTGCTTGGTTAGAGTTATGCCAAGATATTTTATATTACTTGTGGCTAATATGATGGTGTTGTTTCCCTAATTTCTTTCTCAGCCCATATTGGAGGGCTACTGATTTTTTTTTAGTTTATTTTATATCCAACCACTTTGCTGAAAATATTTATTTGCTGTAGGAGTTTTCTGGTGGAATTTTTATGGTCATTTATGTATACCATCATACCATCTGCAAATAATGATACTTTGACTTCTTCCTTTCCAGTTTGTATCCTTTTGATCTCTTTCAATGACAATTATTGCTCTAGATAATACTTCAAGTACATAGATATGGAAAGAGTAGACAACCTTGTCTTATTCATGATTTTAGTGGAATTGCTTTAATTTTCTCACCCATTTAATTTGATATTGGCTATAGGCTTGGTATAAATTGCCTTTATTATGCTGAGGTATGTCTCAGTTATCCCTACTCTCTACAGACCTTTTATCATGAAGTGGTGTTGGATTTTGTCAAAGGTCTTTTCTGCATCTAATGAGATGATTATGTGTTTTTTCTTTCACTATTGTATTTACTGCCTGCATCTCTGGAATGAAGCCTACTTGATGATACTGGATGATATTTTTGATGCGTTCTTGAATTTGGTTTGCAAATATTTTATTGAATATTTTTGCATCTATGTTTATGAGGGAAATTGGTCTGTAATTCTCTTTGTTGAGTAAGTGTGGCCCAATAAAATGAATTCCTTTTGTTTATATTTTGTGGGGTAATTTGAGAGTGTTGGCCTTTGAAAGTCTGGTAAAGTCTGTAAAAACTGTCTTTTCTGTGTTTGTTTTGGTTGGGAGACTTTTAATGACTGCTTCTATTTCACTAAGGGTTATGGGTCCTTAAATACTTTATCTAATCTTAATTTAACTTGGGTAAGTTGAACCTATTTAGAAAATTATATATATTTTTAGATTGTCCAGTTTGGTGGAATATGGGTTTTTAAAGTATATACCCTTGTGATTCTCCATATTCTTTGGTGTCTCTTGTTATGTCTCCCTTTTCATTTATGATTTTGTTAATTTGGATATTCTTTCTCTGTCTTTTAGTTAGTTTGGATAAGGGTTTGTCTATCTTGTTGATTTTCTCCAAGAACCAACTCTTTGTTTCATTGATTCTTTGTATTGTTCCCTTTATTTCTGTTTTTATTGATTTCAGCCCTCAATTTGATTATTTCCTGGTGTCTATTCCTCCTTGATGAGTTTGCTTCTTTGTGTTCTGGAGCTTTTAGGTGTACTGTTAACTTGCTAGTGTGAGATTTCTCTAACTTTTTTATGTGGGCATTTAGTGCTGTGAATTTTCCTCTTAGCACAGATAGGAACAAGTCTGAGGGATTGAGTCTGGGGAAACAGAGAGCAGAGAAGGTCCATGGGCAGCCTACCTGGTTACCTCTGGGGCATAATTCTTAAAAATGAAGAACATTCTCTTACACAACACCAATATAATTAATGAAATCATAAAGTTGACATAATATCAGTACTATAACAATAAACTCCTAGTTAATGAACTGCAGACCATATTCAAATTTTGTAACTGGCCCACTTATGTCTTTGTTGAAATAGAAAACTCTAGTCCTAAATGTATCTGCCAAATCATGCCCTCAGTAACTTTAATCTGGAAGAATTCTTGAGTTTCAGCTTCTCTAGAATAATCCTCAAAAATGATAACAATCCCAACTATAGGGGCCGAGAAAATGCTGAAGGAAGACCTGAGACTCAAATAGTATGTAAGAGCAGAGAGCATTTATTAATATTCTAGCAAGCACACAGGGTCATTCGCCTGGACAAAAGGGTGGCATCCCTGAGAGGAGTGTGCAGGCTTCTTTTGAGCACAGCTAGGGGGGTTTTAGGAATAGTTGGGTCTTCTTAAACATAATTGGCTAAGTAAGCAGCAATTACATCAGTATACTTTTAACTGGCTGAGGTGTTATCTTTGGACATGCTTGGGTGAGTTTCAAGGGGGTGCAGGAACTGTCCTTGAAACACTGTGGGTCTGACTCAGCCTTGTTTGTGCTCTCTCCTTCATCCCTAAATGTACTTTGTTGATAAATGACCCTTTGTTAGGAGAGACACCTGTTACCCCTCTCATAGAACTGGAAACGAAATTTAGTTATAAAAGTAGGAAAGTGTAAACCCAGCACAACCAATTATTTGTACAGAATACCATTAATCATAGGTTTGCAAATCTTGTCTTGAGATTAAAGATAATTTTATATCTCAAGCTAATTGAAAACTGTATTTAAAACTGCATTCCTTTCCCCTGTCAGACCTAATGCTCTTTTATATACTGATTCCATAAGAGACATTCTTGGTGCTCAGTAGAGAAACCAAAGAGTGATTCCCTCAGCTCAACTCTGTGACAGAAAGTACATCCCATTAACACAGTTTTGCCACCCTCCTTTTCCATCCCTCTCTCTTTCCCTGAATTCAAGCCTCGTTCTCTTCTCTTTTCCAATCTGTTCCAGCTCCAGCTAGGCCCTAGACTATCTCTCTTTCCCCCACACCCTCATTCATCCCCTCTCAGACCTTCATTTCCACAGCTCCTCGAAAAACCCTTGTCGTGTATCGTTGGTTGGTGTGTGTATGTACAACTATGTGTTAACGTGGATTGGCACAGGCTGTGGCGTGTGTATGAAAATCAGAGCTCTTGTGTTGGCGCTCACCTACCACCATGTTTGAGACAGGCTCTCTTGAGTCCCACCCCACTCAGTGTATGCCAGGCTAGCTGGCCCTCCAGCTTCCAGGATGCCTCCTATATCTGCCTCCCATTTTGCTTTAGTGCTATTGGGGTTATAAGTGCATGCTCATATATCATCATGCCTAACTTTATGTGACTTCTGGGCATTTGAACTCCGCTTCTTAAGCTTACACACCCAGTGCTTTACCTAGTGCTTTTGTGTGTTTCGACACTATTTAAGACACTTCAAAGATTCTGAAGTTTTGTGATGGTTTACAAATGCCTTCTCATTTCATCCTAAACATGACTTGTTGGCTCTAATCCCAGTGCAGCCTCCATACTTCTCAGGTACCAATGACAATAAACTGTTTGGAAATTACCAAGCATCTCATGGGTTTGGGAATCCTATAATATACTGCTTTCTCTCAGACAGGAAACTCGTGCTTTATTCTTTGCCTCCACATGTTTTGTTCCTTTGTTTTGGTTTTTCCTCCTCAGCTGACGTAGCACCTCGTTGTCTAGACTTCTCTAACCTGATCATCCACTGGTCCGATACGGTTGGTTTGTTCATCTCTGTGCTCCCCATAACAAACAAATAAAATACTTGACAGCAATTAGAACCACCAAGAGCACAGTTCTTAGTAGACTAAACCATGCCTATGCCTAATGATCCAGAAGCTAGCATGCTGTAAAAGGTTAAAAGGTTGTATTTTATTATCTGCTTTAGTTCTCCTGATTTCATCCCGTGGAAGTTGAATTTATTTCTGACTACCTACAGATGTCTAGTTATGTGAAGTTTCTTGTGATTTTCTTACTACTCTCTTTATTTACTTATTAGCTTCCTAAATATTTTTTCATGCAATATATTTGGATCATATTCTGTCTCCTCCCCCAAGTCCTCCTAGATCCCCCCCCACATTCCTCTTTGCCCAAATTCATTCTCCCCCAAACAACAAAATGTGAACAAAAGTCAAAATAAATGAAATTGATCAAAAATAATTAGACCAAATAAAAAGTACACAAACAACAGGGAGTCCATTCTCTGTTGGTCTTACAACTCTTAAAGCTTGCAATCTGCCTTTCATCCTCAAAATAAACTTGTTGGCTTGTTCTAAAATCTGTGTATACAACTAACCTCTACAAGCACAGGTTCCATATCTATCGTTACAAGTACTAGCACATCAAAAATACACAAAAAGTGTTTATACTGTACATATACAAACATTTTTGGCATTAAGCTATATAGTATAATGATTATTTATGTTGCATTTACATTGAATTAGACATTATAAATAGTCCAGAGATGATTCAAACTGTATGTGAGGGTGTGCATGTAAATACTCTAACATTTTTATGTAGGTTACTTGAGTATCTGCAGATTTCATTGTCTAGCACAGGCTACATAACCAATTTATTGGGACTACCAAGAGATGGCTTTATGTATATCCCAGGAATGTGGTACTAACAACAGTGCTTGGTAGCTAGATTACTATCATAAAGGGTAATTACTAAGGAGGAAATTTTCCTATGACTACCATCATAAATTTGCTACAGGAAATACATGTGTTTAGTACAAATGATCTGTGGGCCTCTGGATAGGTTTTTCCTACTTTAGCTCATTTTCTGCCTAGCACACTGCCTGGCACACAATAAATATCCATGGCATAATCCCTTTGCAAGCTTAAAAATGTAAAATTAAACAGGTGTGATGGTAATACACATCTTTAATTTCAACACTCAGGAGACTGAGACAGGAGGATCATGACTTAGAGACCAGCTTGCTACATATTAAGACCCTAACTCAAATACAAAATAAGTAAATAGATTAAATAAATAAACAAATAAATATAGGTATGAAAATACTTTGATTCTGAGCAATGTGATTCAAACTGTACATTGGAGAGGGAGTAGGGCAGTAAGGGTGCTCAGAACAATTTAAAATTTCCCCACTTCAACTCATTAGTTCTACTGTAGTGTGAAAACTGCTTTTGACATCAACAAACTTTTTTTTTATTTATTTAACTTTATTTTATGTGCATTGGAGTAAAGGTATCAGATCCCCTGGAACTGAAGTAACAGACTGTTGTGAGCTGCCATGTGGGTGATGGGAATTGAACCTGGGTCCTCTGGAAGAAGAGTCAGTGCTCTTAACTGCTGAGCCATCTCTGCAGCCCCATAACAAACTTTTGCTGGATATATTTTTAAACATTTTGAAGATCTCATATGATGGGCAGAAAGAATCTGTTGTTGAATATATTTTTAAAGTATTTGAAAATTTCATATATGAGTACTGTACTTACATCATTATCTCCTTCCTCCTGTTCCACCATTTCCTCTTATGACCCTCCCATTTAAATATGTGGCTTCTTGTTCTTTAATTAAAGTTGTTACACACATGTACACACACAAATATACACACACACATTTGTGAATGCAATCTGCTGAGATCATTTAGTATTAATCATATGTGTTTAGGGCTGACCTCTGGGATTGGCTAATGTATCAGGGAGTGGATATTATTAACATTTAAATGTAAACAAGTGAGAAACATGTGTGTTCTGTTTTACTTATGCTACAGTAATTAAAAGACTGGCCAAAATGCAGAGGAGAACAAAGGAATGGCCAGTCTCCAACTGCCACATGTGTACCCAAAATGCCAGAAGTGATATTGTCCTTTCAAATGGGCCTAAGTGTGTTAGCAGAATATTCTGGTAGAAGGACAATTCCTCAGTACATTGTCAGCAAAAATAAGAAGTTCCATTAAGCTTGATTGGTGATTGTAATACCTGTTTCCGGAATTAATGGGAGAGTTTCAAATGTGCCCTGGATCACCAAAACAAAGTATAATGATCATGTACACACAATAAAAGGGCTGCTTTAGAGACTGTGTAACCTAATTGGCAATATCCATGTGATGGGGGTTCATTAACTTGAAACCCAGTTATTTTTCCTCCTTGTCTGTGCCTTTAGGGTTGGGAGGTATCTGAGCTCACTACTAGAATTTCAGTTTTTATGCCACAACACATTTAGTTTTGCTAAATAGTTTGCTAAATATTTAGTTTGTGTATTTGCTTTACACTTCCTTTTATATGAGTTTTCAGGTATCCCCTTTATAGCAATATATACTACTGTGATAATTATGATAGAGGAAACAAGAAAGTTGTGTTTTCTTACTGATAGTTCTAAGATTCTTGTTGGATATCATGTAAATATAACTAGCTGAAAACTTCATAGGCTATGGAGTAGTGCCAATTGCTATTAGTGATGCATGAAATCATTATGTCTCCAAGGCACATGTGACTTTTTAAACACTTCTCTGTAATATTTATGTTGCCTAGCTGTGCAGATAATTGTCCTGTTGGCTACTTACTGGGAGTTTCTGTTGGTGAGCGCTGCTGTTTTCCTTTATCCATAATCACAGTGAGGCTGGTTGTCTAAGACCAGGGGTAATACATTAATTGGCTGTGAAAGCTCCTGGGGGTGTCTTAGAAGTCCCTCTGAAGTGTTCTGTTTTCACAGGAATTAAATATTCAGGGCTTGGAACTGTAATCCAGGGATTTGGAATGGAAATGTGAAAACAAGAGGGTCAATTTCTATCCTCTTGTTGGTCCACTCATCCCATAGCAAGCCTAAGAGATTAGCAAGGGCTGCCAACAGTGTTAGAAGACTCCTTTGCTGCAGATATGTACAGCTGTCATGATGAAGTGAATTTGTTGAATTTTTTTGCACAGTAAAAGGTAAAGATTTGCTGCCCACAAGCAAACTAGAGACCATAAAGATCAGTTTCTGAACTAAAAAGAGGGGTGGATTTGTATGCTCAGAGAGGGCAGAGAAACTTCACTCTCTACCTTTCCCTCCAGTATGTAAAACAGGATGAATTGTATTTTGATCAAAATGTAAAAAATAATTTTAGAGTAAGGTATTATTCAGGGGTGGTCTGAGCTATTTCCTGGTGTGCTCAGTCTCATTCCCCTGAAATGTCTCAGTTGCATAAATGGAAGAAGAGCTCAGATTCACTTAGCTTTCATGAGATGCTATCAATTTCCTATTAGTACCATTTGGTGGTGATTCAGGAAGAATGGACCCCACTGTACACACCAGCTCTCAGAGGATAGCCAGCCACAGTGTGGGAAAGCCTGCCTAGCTCTCTGACCTAAAACCAGAAATGACTTAAGCTCTTCTGTAAGCAGGAGTACAGTCTTCACCTTGCCTCTTATAAATGACAGTGCATCCCCATATCAGGCCACCCCAACTCTGCCCTGGGTAACAGAATTTAACTTTCTCTGAGGGCCTTGTTTGCACAATGAGGCGTGAAGATGGGGAAGGACTGGGAGTTAGTGTGAGAGCCTCATTATTCTAATTAAAGAGAACTTTCTTCTGGAAGTTCTGTTTCTCACTGGTTCACTCATTACAGATTAGCCTGCCATGTTGGGAATAAATGTTCAGTTTTGCAGCGCCCCTTCCTGTCCCCCTCCTTCTCCTCTTCTGCCTAGATGGCATGTGGTCACCAAGAACTTGTGCTAGTCAGCTTCAAGCAGGCGGCCATCTTTTGTCATCACCAGAGCCCGGATGTTCCTATTTAAAATCAAGGTCAAGAGGGGAAGCAGAAACTTGCCTTGGGACAGAGAAAACATTGAATGTCTTCCAGTTTGATCTCATTTCCTTTAAAAAGGGCACACTTCAGCACACTATCTTGACCTGTTCTAGAAAGATCAATAATATAATATCTGTTCCCTGCTTGTTTCAAAAAGAAAAGTTTTATCTCCATTATAGTGTTAATGGTCTTTAAGAACAACAGCAAGGTTATACATATTATATGTCTAACCAATACCAAATATGCTCTAACTAAATCAGAATACTATACTGAATTGGTAGAATTAGAATCTTCCTCTGTAATTTCATGTTAGATAATCAGAGGGGAACCATTTGATTTAACATATAGAAAGTAGTATTTTCGTTACACTTTGAGAATGGACAGGTGTTAACTGAGTAGGAAAAGGAAGGTTAAACCTAGCATAAGGCTAAAATAAATTATGACAGTGGGTACTTCACTATAAAGGCAGCAGAATATAAGTTGAAGCCAAGCATAGCAATGTCCACACAACCAGGAGTAGTAAGGTGACATGATGAAATAGGTAAGGTCTCTATTTGCCATGTTTTGCTTCCATGGAAGATGAATGGTGTTTGAACAGTAAAAAAGAGACTGCTATCCTTTGGTACCACCTCCCCACAAAATGGTTAAGAAATACAGTGTGTATCAGGAATAAATCTCATTCTTCTTCCTGCCTATAGTGTAGTGTCTCAAACACCCTATTAAAGAACATTACAATGGCTGTGTAGGCCCCACATCATTGCCACAGTATCACCTTGGCCTCTGTGACATAAACGTTAGAGCTTGGAACTCATAGCTCTTGCTGCTGACATTCATATCTTCCTAGTACCTGTGCTGAAGTGGAGTAGTCTGGGTCTGTGTTGTTCGAAGATAGCAGCAAGCTACCTCTTTGCGGGGGCTTATTGAAAATGATTTCATAGTCTATTGCCTCTGTGCTCTGTGCGCGAATGGAAGAAAATGAGGAAAAGCTACAAAACCATTAGAATCTATATCCACCAAACTGACTAAACTTGTTTTTTGCTACAAAACAAACTAGTCTCAAACTTAGAAACTCAAAACATAGGGATCTGGTTGCTGTCAGTGTGGTGTCAAGGCCTAGCTTAACTAGGTCCTCCAGCCTCTGAAGACTGCAGTCAACGTGTTAACAATGGCGCATTCATCTCAAGGCTCTTGTGGTGAAGGCCTGTTTTCAGGCTTACTCACATGACTGTCAGCAGGTTCAGCTCTTCTGCTGACCATAATTCTTTGCCATATTGGTCCATCATAAGACCATTTAGAACCTAGCATCTGGCCTTTCTCAGCAAGCAAGGGAGATAGATAGTGTGAGAAAAATCAAGTTTTTTTTTTGTTTGTTTGTTTTTAATTTAAAAAAATACTTGTAAACCAATCACTGAAATGGTATCACTTTTGCCTATTCTACTTGCTAGATGCAAATCAGAAGGTCCTTTACATTTTCAAATTGAAAGAATTTTATAAGGATATGAGCACCATGGAGAAAACACTGCGACTATGATACGGTAGGGGTACCTACCCACATGTTAAGAATATTTTTTTTGCAGGTGTTAGAGTCTTTTGAAGATCTAAAACTCTTTGGAAAACTACCAGGCAGACTCAGACAAGTCTGAATTAGCATCGGTGCTCACTCTGGGAACCCTGCTCTATCTATCTTCTATCTGTCTATCTATCTATCTATCTATCTATCTATCTATCTATCTATCTATCTATCTATCTATCTATCATTTTCAGAATGTGGTAGCAATGTATTGGCAGAATTGAGAAAGCTTGTGTTTGAAAAGTAAACTAAATGATTATTGTAATAGTCTCAACAGGTCTTAATTCAAGTCTGAACCAGAATGCCCAGTGGAGACAGAACTGAAAAAGGCACAGAAGACAGAAAAGCAAGAATCGAAAAGACCTGGTACCAAAGAGAACACAGGATGTGATTACAAAGAAACAAGTATGGGTGGGACTCCCAGGTGGCTCCAGAGTTTTGGTGACATTTAGGAAAAAATGTGAAATTTTGAAAAGAAATCTGGTTTGAAGAAAAACTGCCAAATTTAATTAAGTTGGGATTTTATTTAAACCACAAGAGAGCAAATACAACCTGCCTATTCATTTGTGGGATCATTACACACCAGCAAAAACAAAGAAAAGTATCTCATGACCTCTCGTACTATGTGTCTAGACAGCTGGGAGACTGACAGAAGCTAAGAAGAGAGGTCAAAGCAGAGGTCTAGATTCTTCTGTTATAAATATAGAAACTCTGTAAGAAGAGATCATCAAGCTTAATCAAAGTCACCCTGTAGTTTAAGTGTGTTCTGATTTTATTTTATACATTTAAAGCTGATCGAGTGGTTAGAATTATCTCCATGTTATGTAAGAGAAGATGAGTGGATCAGAAGCTAAGTAGTGACCTAAGGTCACACAGCTTATAAAAAACTAGGAAGTGACATCAGTGTCTTCCTCCCTTCTCTGGAACATGTGGTTAATTAGAATGTGAAAAGAGAACATTTTAATGGTATTGTGGGAAGCCAGGAAAGTATTTTTCAAGATTAGCAACCACAAACTTTCCAAAGGGCTGTTGTGAAAAGAAAAGAAAAAAAAAAAAAGATACCATTAACGAAAGTGAAGATTCCATGCTTGTAGGGTGAGAAGAATCAAGCTTTGAACATGCTGTTCCCTGGAAGGACATGGTTCAAGATGTTGGCCACCCTGATTCTTAGGCAGGGCAAGGCTTCAAAACCAGCTATCAGAGTTCTGAGTGGGCCAGCAGCTGTCATGAAAAGCACATCTGAGGAGTGACTAAGAGATTAGGTGTTTTATATCCGAATAGACAGAATAGATTTGTAAACTACACCAGTGAAAGGTGAATGCCACCAGTTGTCCAACCTCAAGAGCTAAAACATTTTTTTGTACTTAAATATAACATTCTTTCTCTTTTAGGACTTTTAAGAGCTAGTATTTCTTTTGAACACATTATTTTTGTATGTCATTAACCTTACATAATTTGAGATTCTTAATATTAAAATGACAAAGAAGGTACCCATTTCTTCCTTCATGAAATTAAAGTTTATTAGAAATTAAAGTTGAATCTGACCGTGATAAAATCAAATGGAATTTCTTAGCATTTTCAGCAATGGCATAATTAGAAATATCACTATAAAAAATGGCAGGCTGTTCTCTTTGGGGACACAAAGATGGTCTCCTATATCTAGGCCCAGAAGCACTAAATGCCCAGGACTGGCCTGGGCAACTTTCACTGAGTTAATGTGCCCTAGTTTTTCAGCTGAGATTCAACAAAGGATAGCAAACATTTTCATCTTTTCTGTCTGTCCTTTCCCAAGCATAGACTTGGCACTCTTCCAGTTAGCACTGTGTCAGGGATGAAAGACCTTCATCTACCTATTGATTGCTTCATGACATTTTATGCTATCTTTAAAATTAAACAATAGTCTTAGTTGTGAGGTAATAAAAATTTTCATCATTTGAAGAATACAAACTCTAAAACCACTTAGAATGTACCTTGAAAGAGTACTGACTTAATTGTTCACTGTGAACAGAGAAATGAACCAGGTCCATCTACAAGCCTGGGATTCTGGACTTCCCTTGGAGTCTATGGTACCTACTCCATGGTCAGGCAAGGCTGACATATTAGTGCTGCTCTGCTCACCAGACACAAAGCAAAGGAGAGGATTGTAAATGTGAGAGCATGGATGTTAGCATGGCCAGAGCTGAATAGTCCACCTGCCCTCAGGGAAACCAAAGGAGAAGGAAAGCAGAATTTCTTTGACTGATAGAAAATCTATTACTTATGAGAAGATGGTCATCCTCACAAAAAAATAAATAAATAAAAAGAAACAACCCTCAAAATAAAATAAAATAAAACCCCATACAACAAATAAAGATGAACTAAACACTCAAACAAAAATCCTCGAGTGTTTTTTTTTTGTTGTTGTTTTATTTTTTTAATTTTGTCAAATAGGAAGTAGGATGGATTGAAGGAGTCCAAGCACAGTGTTTGGATCTGATGAAGCTGATTTCTTAGGCATCTACTTTTTTGTTCTCTTCTATCCCTTTACATTTCTACATTTCTTCATCTTCCCTCTCCTTTCTATTGTCCTCCTGTCTTTTCCTCCGATCCTCTCCTGCAGGCCTCTAATCTCCTCCATTCTAATTTCCATACATTACTTATTTGGGTGGGAGTGCATCCTTTAAATGGGGAGGGGAGATGAGAAGTCAAATGTGGCAACCAATTTTCCATCTCTGTGACAAATACCTGAGAGAATCGATATAAAAATTATAAATAAATAAATCATGAAGACTTGCTTTCCCTTTTGGTTTCAGGGCTTTCCTAGTCGACTTGGTCCCATCACTTTGGGTCTAGGGCAAGGGAACATCGCAGCAAGGGTTTCTATGGATATGTGTGGCTTACCTTCTGAGAGCCAGGTATCAAAGAGATGCCAGGAATTTAAAATGCCTGCCAACAGAAGCTTCAGGCAAAGGGCACAGCAAGCTCAAGAGAGCGATCCTATGGGCTATGGCCTACAAAACCACAGAGGCAGGACTACTCAGACTCTTGGGTTGACAGCCCACCATCATGGGTCCCAGATGCCAGACAAGGATCCAAAGAATTTAATGTATTCTCTGCTGGGCTTCTCTGCTGGGCTTTGGTCTTGCTATGTTTGATCTAATGCCTTCTTGCTGTTTTCAGACTCTTCTCCAGAGAAAAATGAGAAAGCTTATACTGTCCAATTGTATCTTGAAAGTAGGTAACTTGATGGTGATTTTTATTACATGGGCATCTTAGTTTGGGTTTTTGTTGTTGTGAAGAGTCAGTCTGCCCATGATGACTCTCATAAATGAAACATTTAATTGGAGTGGCTCACTTACAGTTTCAGAGGTTCAGTCCATTATCATCATAGCTGGGAGCATGGCAGCATGCAGACAGACATGGTACTGGCTACATCCTGGCTTGCAGGCACCATGAAGTCGACTGAGATATTGAGTGGTATCCTGAGCATAGGAAACTTCAAAGCCTACCCCTACAATGACACACTTCCTCCAACAAGGCCACACCCACTCCTACTAAGCCACACCCCATAATAGTGCCACTCCCTATGAGTTTATGGGAGCCAATTACATTCAAACTACCACAATGGGCTTGTAGCTGAGAGTTTGCCTTGAGTCCCAGAGAAGACGTTGGACTTCGACCATTGAATAATATAGAAATAGCTGAGACTTTGGAGATTCTTGAGATAGACCGAACGCATTCTGCATTGTAGGATGGAAGTGAGCGTTTGGGGCCAGGGACAGAATGTTATGGTTTGTATTTTAAATGTTCTCCAAAAGCATGTGATAAAGGGTTGATTTCTAACTAACAATGCTGTAGGAACTGGTAAAACCATTTAGGAGGTGGGACAAAGTAAAAGGAAAATTTGTCACCAGAGGTGGTGGTTAATATTATCAACTTGACAAGATCTGGACTCAGCACAGCAGCAAGACTATGACTGTCTATGAAGGACTATATAGTTAAGTTAATTAAGGTGGATTCCCCCCTAAATGCAGGTAGCAGCATTCTGTGGACGATGGTCTGGGACTGTATAGAAAACAGAAGGCCGTCTGAGGGCCAGCCCTCACCACTCTCTGCCTCCTGATGGCAGGTAGAGTGTCACCAGTTGCCTGTGCCATACAGTTGCCATGGACTGTACTATCCAAGTGTGAGGCAGAAAAAGCCTCTTTCTCCCTTGAATGGCTTTTTATCACCATTGTTCCCTTAAAGCAGTGGTTCTCAATCTTCCTCCCCCTTCAACCCTTTCATATAGTTCCTCATGTTGTGATAACCCCCAACCATGAAATGATTTTTGTTGTTACTTCATAACTGTACTTTTGCTATTGTTATGAATCATAGTGTAAATATCTGATTTGCAGGATATCTGATATGTGACGCACCCCCCCAGGGGTCCCAACCCATAGGTTGAGAACCACTGTCTTCAAAGGAGTATTAATTAAAAAGGACTGTGGTCATTACTCCACTCTTCCTCGCCCTGCTGAGTCAAACTGCTTGGATTTGCCATGTGCTCTCACCATGATACTCTGCTTCACTGCAGGCCTCCAAGTTATTGAGCCAACCAGCCATGTACAGAAAGCTCCAAAACCATGAGCCTAAGCCACGCTCCGCTCCGCTGCGTCTTCTCTAGTGTTGTGTCACACTGATAGAAAGGGAGCATGGAAGCCAGAAGCAAGAACTGAACTGGAGGCTCTGAGTCCGGAAGGCTCATCGGGAAAAAGATCACACTGATCACACTGTAGTCCTGGCCACCATAGAGGGAGATTTTAAATTCTCTAAACTCACAGCAGACTTAAACAACTGATACACAAAATAATTGGAAATTTATAAATATAAATTTAAAAACTATTGCAGAATTTCCAAATTGTAGAACCTTGGAAAGGTAGGGTGTGCCATTCTGTTGTATCTTCTGGGGATTGTTAGTATAAAGCTCATTCTTCTGAAAGCTTTTTTTTATTTTGCTGAGATCTCCTAGAATATGGAAATGACCATGAAATTAACATAAATCTTGATTGTGAATATTTTGTAGGAAATAATTCAAAATGTCAAAAGTATTTTTAGTATAGAATATTTGGTATGGCAAAAACTTTGTTACAAAAATATGTAAAAGTGGAGTTGTACCTCTGTAAAGCATAGGGTATACACACAACAGAATCCTGTGAAGTTACTAAAAACAATTTTCCTATATTTTTAATGATAAATAGAGGTGTCTATGTAGAAAATAAAAAGCTATATGTATTCTGCAGCCAGCTTAAAGAATGTGATTGTGCCTCATACATTGACATGGAGCCTTCCTCAAGAAGATGTAGCATGAGGGTTTTGAGCTACCTGACTCATATTCCCCATTGTCCCTAGTAAAGGAGACATGATCTGGTCACGTCTAGGTAGATTTTTATCAAGTACAGTGAGTTTTCAGGCATTTACAGGTTCAGACCCAAGCAGATTAAGTCACTGGATGGTGCCACTGCTATGGCCATCGTTCTCAAGGTGCACCACACAAGGCAAGCACCCACATGCTCTTATTCCTATGTTGGAACTTGTCTTTGGGTCCTCTGACTGGCAAATGGAGTGCTACATCTTGCTTTCTGCTCTCTGTGATATACAGTAAAATCCATTAGGGAACAGATCTTTTTGGTACACATGGCAATAGAACTGTGTGTAGTTCTAGTATCATATTAAGTTAACCAGATTGATCTGCAGATTGAGGTAAGGTACAATCCCATGAAATCGAATGCTTGTTTTCAATGATCAGATTTGATTATTTAACTGACCACAAAAACAGCATTGGTGGGTGTGTTTCTCTTTCCAAGTATCTCAGATTAATCTGCTTGGGAAATATCAGATATCCCAAAGAATGATAGTACTTGTCACAGAACAACACCTTCATTTAGAAATCCTCTTATTGCCCATTGAGCAACATGCACAAGATAATCAAATAGACATTGACCATATCTTATATTTGCACAACACTTAGGCTTCATGGATAGGCTAGTGTGTGGTCTTACTTAACCCTAGAAAATCAAGATTATCAAGTAGATTGGGAAGAGGATGAAGCAGCTGGAAGTCAACTGCATCATTTCCTCATGTCCCCCAACGAGCAGAGATGCACAGACCAGGACTTGGGTGCTTGGAGCATGTGCTGTGTATAAATAAGCCATACTGAAGCATTTTAATACCTTCTCCACAAAGAAGCTTTGTTGGAAAGCTGGAGCGGGCCTGGATAACTGCCTGTAGGATGAGAAGGACAAAAGGTAGCTTTCAAAAGGAGAGGGGGGCTGACAGGCCTGAGGCTTACATCTTTCACCAGCTTCCCAGTGTCCCCAGGATCATCCCTGCAGGATCCTTACATTTTCAGCTCAGGTTCTGCTCCTTTTTCTCTTCCTTTTTCCCCTCCAAGCTCAAAAATAGCCTGGCCATTAGAAAAAAAAACATAAAAAAAAAACATTGCAGGCTGCAAATATGTGATTGCACAAGATCCTACTTGTCAAAAAGCAATACTATAAAAAGCTGTGGCACATTGGCCTTGGGGAGGTGCTCCCTTCCCTTTCGGAACTCACTGAACAGCTACCTCTGATCTGTGCACAGCATCCTTTTTAGAGCTAGGATATCTTTGGTGTATGTTGAAAGGCTAGGAAAGAGTAGAAACATGAGATCACCACTTCTAAGGACCCACAAATTGCAGCCCGCCTGTTAATATTGGAAATTTTTCATGTTTGCTACAGTGGTTGGGACAAATTCAAAAGACGTGTCTGGATTTCCATAAAGACAGCAGACTTTCTGAAGTCTCCGTGAGGAGTGGGTGAGAGCAGGAACAAGACTTATGTAACACAGGGGTGAGCAATGCACCCTTCTGCCCAGTTCTCAGTAGAAGTCCAGCGTGGACAGGAGGAAAGGACCAAGCCCTCTGAGCCATCAGCATTGATACTACACGCTCTGTGCAGCAAAACCTGGGCAGTGTTAAAAAATAGCTCAGTCTGGGTGAAGCGGGGAGGGGACTGGACCTGCCTCGACTGAATCTACCAGGCTGAGCTGTATCTCCAGGGGAGTCCTTGTCCTGGAGGAGGTGGGAACAGGGGGTAGATTGGGGGCACGGGGGGGGGGGGGGGAGACGGGTATCTATGGCTGATATGTAAAATTAAATTAATTATAAAATTTAAAAACATCAGTTTCTTTCACGATGACAGTTTATAATTAATATAAATATGTTCCTATTAAGATTGGTAATCTAAGCCGGGCAGTGGTGGAGCACGCCTTTAATCCCAGCCCTCGGGAGGCAGAGCCAGGCAGATCTTTATGAGTTCGAGGCCAGCCTGGTCTCCAAAGCGAGTTCCAGGAAAGGCACAAAGCTACATAGAGAAACCCTGTCTCAAAAAACCAAAACCAAAACCAAAAAAAAAAAAAAGATTGGTAATCTAAGCTCATGAGGTACTGAAATAGAAAAAGAAGAGAAAGGTGAAGTAGGCACATGACAATGAGGTGTGGGGGCAGGTGGCAGCCCGATCACAAATCAAGTGTCAAAATGCAGTGACAAATCACATTTGATAATGTATAAGGCACCTGCCTTGCAAGCCTGATGATCTGAGTTCAATCCCTGGAACCCAAGCATAAGTGGAATGGCCTGCACGTCACTCTGTGGCATAGCAGCCCTCCTAACACACACACCATGAAAACACAGAGAGAGAGAGAGAGAGAGAGAGAGAGAGAGAGAGAGAGAGAGAGAGAGAGAGAGAGAGAGAGAGAGAGAGAGAATAAATAAATAAATAAAAACAGCTCTTACAAATTAAAAATAATGGAAAAATGGGAGACAGGCAGAGTTGTAGGGGAGAGAGAAAAGGGGAATCCAAAAGGGACTAAATATGTATTGTTCCTAGATTCTTCAAGTGCTCCAGTCTTTTGTAATTAAAGGAGGCGGGAATAAACTTGAGTGGGAGTATCTGGAAGGAGCTGGCAGAGGAGAAAAACATGAACCAAATATATTGTATGAAAAAATTGAATTGAAAAAATACAAGAAAAGTTTTTGTTTGAACCATTTTTGGCTTCTCACTTAAGTTGTTGGTTATCTGGCTTCAGGTGTGTTATTGGTTTACTTTGTTTTTATTTTCACAATCATTTTTTTCTTCTTGTGGGACAGACTATGGGAATGTATTCTTTTTTTTTTTCTTTTTTTGGTTTTTTGAGACAGGGTTTCTCTGTGTAGCTTTGCACCTTTCCTGGAACTCACTCTGTAGCCCAGGTGGGCCTTGAACTCACAGAGATCTGCCTGCCTCTGCCTCCCAAGTGCTGGGGTGAAAGGCATGTGCCACCACTGCCCAGGGAATGTACTCTTAATGCTTCTTCTAATGAGGCCTTTCAAGGAATCACCAGTGCATGCTCCTTACTCCATCACAGGGCTTTTGGCTTTGAGTGTTTGCTTTGCCTTGTGCTCAGTTTAAACCAAAGAAAGACTAACTTGCAGGTGTGTGTGTGTGTGTGTGTGTGTGTGTGTGTGTGTGTGCCATTTAACATGTGTACATGCATGCAGATGTGCACAGAGGACAGAAGAGTGTGTTGGGCCCTCTGGAGTTGAAGTTTATAGTTGTGATCCTCCAGTGTGGGTGCTGATCGACTCCTCTAACCCCTTAATCTCTTCTCTTATGCATTCATGAATGCATTCATGTGCATAACAAATATTAATGAGGTGCCTTGGTAGAGATAAAAGATGACTAAGTAATGATTCCTTCTCTTGAGGTTTCTGCACAGAAATGGTAAAATGAACAGTCCATTATAATAGCCCACTAAATACTATTTATTCATGCAAGCAGTTTATGAGCTTTCACTGTGGCCCAGACACTCTGTAAAGGAGAAATTAGGAATAGATTGACAAACAGAAAGGATGTTTAAATGGAGAAAGGGAGACTATTTTTTAAGAGGTGACCCCCAGGAAATTTGGTGAGCAGGAGAGAAGGGGTTATATTCAAAACCGGGAGAATGCCATCTGAAAAGTTTAAGATTCGAGAAGGGCAACTGTGGGCATGGCAATCCCTTTGCTGTGTGCTGGCCTTGAGAGAGGTATGAACTGTCACAGGAGCAATTACCAAATACGTGTTCGATGGAGGAACTGTGAGAACGGAGGCTAGAGAGGCGACACGAGGTGCAGTCATACAAATCCCATGTGCCATTCTAAGGAGTTTGGACTTTATCTTTTACTTATGGGTCCACTGAAAGTAATGGTAATATGAGTGGAACTAGGCACCTGGAAGAGAAGAGGCACGATCATGCTCACATGGTGAATTTCCTCATTTGTAAGATGTTGCTTACTTGTTCTGTGATGGTACAGTGAGAATGTCAACACAAATGTCAGCAGTGAGGTGACCATTGTAATCTACATCTAGTAACCCCAATGTGATCCTATACCAAGAGCATGATCTGAGCCACCCAGGAACTTGTTAAAGATGTAGAATACTGGCCACGCTCAGATCTCCAGAGTCAGAGTCTGCCTTTTAGTAAGTTCACATACTGTTTCAAAATTATATCAAAGTGCACTTATGCAGAAGTTATTTTGTTATCAGTAATAGGGATGAAGATAATGGGAAGATATGAGAGGAAAATCAATAGAACAGTCAGTCAGACTTTGTGAATGAGTAGACAGGGAGCAAGGGAAAGAGAGAGACAGAAAGACAGAGACAGAGAGACAATGAGAGAGAGAGACAGATGCTGAGACAGAGAGACAAGGGGGGAGAAAAAGAGATAGAGAGACAGACAATTGTCTTTTAAATGAAGAATGAAATTCAGTAATAACTTGGTTCTGATCTCCTGGCCTTTGCATTTTTTTTTAATGATTTGCAATCTGTTTGTAGATGTAATGAAATTCTGTGGCCAATCCTCACTATAAAGATTACAACTACATATGGACGTGTCATAGAGCTAAAAGATTTCTGCTCAATAAGGCATCTACCTCAAAACTTCTGTCTTTGTGACAACAATGGGAGATTGAATGAATGCTTTGTCTTAGTTCATCTCAACACGAACAAAATAGATAAAATTGGATGAAGCTAAGGAAAGGCAAAACAGAAACATAGAGATGGGCTCGGAGGAGACGACACACGACCCCCACTGAGTCTCTTCAGCCGTTGCTACGATTTTTATAACGTGTTGGACAAAAGACATTTTCTTTGTGAACAAAGCTAATGAAAATTCTAAATTAAATGAATTTTTTTTTCCTTGAAAGTTGAATTGGTCTAATGGTTTTGAATGTTCCCAGGGTGCTGGTCTTGCTTAGTCACTGTGCATTCAATCTTGTTTACTTTTCCTAGCAATGGGCTAAGGTGGGAACTCTCCTCCTTCCTTACAATTAGAGAACCTAATCATCAGATGCTAAGGGACCCGCCCCCAGGCTCCTAAGACAACTGGAAGTTCAACCCTGAAGCTCAATCCAGGCTCCCCAGTCTTTTTCCATAATGTCACACTACCTTTAAAAACAGACAAATCTTTGTATTTAGCCAAGCATGTGCATACAAATACACACACACACACACACACACACACACACACACACACACACACACACACACACATACACACACACCTTTAACATTCAAGTACCAGCAAATTAGAACATGGATATTATGATTAAAGGTACATGTCTAGAAGATTCAGTCTAAAAGTCGGGGGCATCCTCCAAAGCCAGAGAACTATGACTTTCATCAGTTCTCAAGAAGACTTGAAATACTAACTCAAAGGTATATTATTTGATTTTAATATAGTTGCATTTTATTAATTATATATCAGTATCATTCTGCTGTGTATACTTGGTTGGATTTGTACCAGGATTTTTCTTTTTGGGGGCCACCGACCAGCTCCCAAATTATGACACGGAGATTTCTTACTAGTTATGAATGCTCGGCCCAGCTTAGGCTCCTTTTCTGGCTAGCTCTTTTAACTTAAATTAGCCTGTTTCTCTTTATCTACCTTTTGCCTTGGGGCTTTTTCCCTTTCTTACGTCTGTGTATCTTACTTTCACTGCTTCTCTATGTATGTCTGGCTGGCAGCTGCCTGGCTTCTGGCTTGGGCATCTCCCTCATTCTCTCCTCCTCCTTCATCTCGAGTTCTTTTCTCTCTCAAGCCTAGATTTCTTGTCCTATTTATTTTCTCTGCCTGCCAGCCTTGCCCATCCTTTCTCCTGCCTAGCTATTGGGCATTCAGCTTTTTATTATACCAATCAGATGCCTTAGGCAGGCAAGGTGAAACAAATGCAACACATCTTTATATGACTAAACACACATCCTTATATCACTAAATAAATGCAGCATAAACAAATGTAACACATCTTTGCCTAGCTAAAATAATATTCCACAATGGGTCTTGACATTTATTATTGCCTTTGTACCATATAGATATAACAATTCAAAGACTTTATAGTTAAAGTGGGTGAATACAATTGAAAAAAATATAGCCAGGCATTTGGAGGCAAACACAGAATGATGGAATAATTCTTACCAGGGCTAGAAATTAAGAACCTATTCAAATGTTTAGGACATTTGATGACAAGACATTATAGAACATGCGGAAATCAGTTGTGGGTTCTTCCTTGAAGAACCTAATCCTCTAGAATGAGAGATTCACCGTGTTGACTTATAACAGAAGGGACTTGTTAAGCATCATCTGTGAGGAAGAGATAAAGTGAGTCAGAAAATGGAAGGTTTCAGTTATTTTGGCTGTGAAATGAGTTACCCTAAGACTTGGTGGTATTCCATGCCCACTCATTCTGAGGTTCAGGAACTAAGGCAGGATACAGCAGGGACAGTCTGTCTCTGCCTTGTGATGTCCAGGGCCTCTGCTGGATGGCTCATCCTGTGTCAGCTGGATTCTCATTTGTTTGCATGTCTGGCAGCCAATGCTGACTGGACTCAAAGAACTAGTAGGCTAGGAGGCACAGGGCCCCTCAGGCATCTCACTATCTTTTTGTGTCTCCTCTACCTCACCCATGTTTTAAAATAGAGGGTTAGTAGGGTTAGCCTTTTCTAACCTGGTATTCCTTAAAGTCTATTCTGCCACATTATTTTCATTATAAAACTACTAAGACTAGCCTACGTTTAAAGGGAAGCTAGTTAGACTCCACCTTTTGTAGGAGTAGTATGAACAGCTTTTATGCATGGTTATAACTGTCACATCAGGAGATCAGGGAGAGTTTCAAGAATTGCTCCATTTGAGCTGGGTCTTAAAAGTCAAATGCGCCGGGCGGTGGTGGCGCACGCCTTTAATCCCAGCACTCGGGAGGCAGAGGCAGGCGGATCTCTGTGAGTTCAAGGCCAGCCTGGACTACCAAGGGAGTCCCAGGAAAGGCGCAAAGCTACACAGAGAAACCCTGTCTCGAAAAACCAAAAAAAAAAAAAAAAAAAAAGTCAAATGCAATTTGATTCAAGTGAGACACATGGTACACTATGCATGGATCTTTATCACCAGCAGGCAAAGTGCATGAGCACAAAGCTCTGGGAAGGTCAGGGCTTTAGGCACATAGGAAACCACATTGAGACCATAGGTGGAGGGAACAGTGTGGTGGGACTCAAATGCCACCCTCTGGGCTGAAGGTAATTCCGCTGGGAACATGAAACTCTTAGAGTAGCGGTTTCAACTTTGGCTCCATTGGACTCATCAGGGGACCCTTGGAAACTGATGTGTGTTTCGTTTTGCACCCTGAGATATTCAAATTTGGTTGTTTTGGAATGTGGCCTAAACTGTAAGACTCCTGAAAACTTCCCAGGTGATTCTAATGTTGGTAAAGGTTGAGAACTCCAGTGGTGAAAGGCCTTTAAGAGTGATCTTGTCGGGGACGGTTTGATACACTCTCTAGGAAAGTAGTTTACAGAAGATCTGTCTTCGTGCATTTGTTTGCTTGCTTACCTACCTTTTGCTTGACTCATGGTCTCACTATTGTAGCCCAGGTTGGCCTTAAACTTGCAATCCTTCTGCTTTGCCTCCAAGTGCCAGGATTATGGGTATGTGGTACTGGATTGACTACTATATATAAGTTTTTCCAAATGTCTAGTTCTTTTTCCAGGTATGAAGCCCCATATTTCCCCATTCATGTTGGCCTGTCAATTTGTTTAGCCAGGTTTAAGGTCTTCATTAGACAACCGTATTGTTGAGATATCCTAGCTACAGCTTCCCTATCACATATAGAAGATATTGCCCTGTGTTTATAGCTTTTAAATGTCAAAGGATACTTTATATTGATTATAGTGTAAAATTGGGAAGAATTCATTTCCATTACATGTCAGTAATTTGGGGATACAGAGATACAGAGGTGAATAGTACAATAAGGCTATTCCAGAATGGCCTTGTTTGCTGGAGGTAAATGATGACTATGAATCAGTTTAGATAAGGATGTAACCCTGTGTTTACAGATCTCATCCAATTCTACTTCCTGTATCCATCCTTATTCCACTTGTTATTCAGCCTTGAGCAAGTAGTTTTCCATGAATTTTACATAACATTCTTACATGGAAACAGTAGGTTGAACACACCTTCTGACAAATCACAATTTTAAAACCTTATAATTTGTATTTAATTGGATGACAGCTTTACCTTTGCCTATGTTAAGACTATTCTGTTACTTTGCTTCATGACATCCAGCTGACAAAACCCCAATGAGCACTTCTTCCTCTGGTGCTAAGGCATGGTTATCTGCTTCACTTATTGACATTGCTGTCAATTTTGATATTTATTCATTTAATTTTTTAATTAAACACATAAGAATTTTACGTAGTATTGAGTATGCTATGACATTTCAACACATGTATATAATGAACATTGATTAGGTCAGGTTAACTGGCACATTGTAAATACTTAGCTTTTCTTTGTGTCAGCCTAATCAAATGCAATGATTTTCCCTGTGGTAAGAGAAAAACCAATGAATATGACCAGAAAATAAAAGAATGGAGAAAGACTGATTACCTGAAGAAAGAGTAAGGTGAACACCAGAGTTATCTAAGTATGGGATTGTATCAGGGGAGCTTATATATCCCATACAGGAAACTTCACTTATAAGAAACTGCCCACTTCAAGGCAGACACATTTCTGGGTGTATTCCTTTCAAAGTCATAGGGCACATGTATGTCAGTTTAAGATGATAAACAAAGGTTCTATGACCTGCCAAGTTTAGGATCATAATAATACCAACATGATCAGCTCCTAAGTTTGTCAAAAATCAGTTTCACCAGAACAAAAGAATGGCACTTTGAAGATGTATACATGTGGCACCTTGCCTCCCGAGGCACAAGCCTTGCTTTGCTGTTAGGTTGTGTAATTTCCACTAGTTATTATGAAATATATGTTTAGTTATTGTCAGCCATTAGATGTCATTACTGCCACCATACTGTGCTATGAAAAATTTGAATCCATTGCTCCTATCCAACTGTGTCCCCCTGCTGATTAAATATCCTTTCTCTACCTACCACTTCTTCCCACCAGACCCAGCTCCTGGTAACAGCTATTCTTTCTACTTCTACGAAATCAAGTTTTTTAGCTCCCACATATTAGTGACAACATGTGCTACTTGTCTTTCTGTTCCTAACATTTCATTTAACATGCTGTCCCCAATTCCATCTGTGTTACTAAAAGATACCCTGTTTGCCAACTAGATCTTAAGCATATTGTGAAGGACAATACCTTGGCTTTCTGTCTACCCTCACCATCTACTTCAGGGCCTTGTACACAGACACTACCCAACAAAAGCTTGTTGGGAACAATAATTATGAAAATCATGTAAATATTATTGGCTAATTATTATCTGAGCTATGTGTTGTATGATTCTTACTTGGCAAGAAGATATGTCTTCATCCATAAGGAAGCCAGCATTGCTGCTCAATGCCCTAGCTCGTGAACTGCAAAAGTTGAGTATTTTGCTCTGTTTGTGAAAAAAGAGTTTAATGACTATTGCAACCATCAGTATTAACTATTAACTAACAAAATTTTAAAAAAATGTTTTTAATCCTAAAGATGTGAAAAGTCACCAATAGCCCTAACTCTGTGTTGGTTCTGTGTTAGTAAAAAGGAAATATAACATAATTACAGGAATAGAATATTTTCCAAAAGTACTTCCATAATATTTGTGAGTTAGGTAATAGTGTATTTCGCATATTGTAGATGAGGGAACAGAACACAGAAAAGATAAATGTCTTACTCAGGGTTATTTAGACAACAATGGAGAGTGCTAGGATGAATCTAGGCACCCTGACCTTAGTATCTGTGTCCCCAACTACAATATGGGCAGTTTTTAAGAATTATAATAAATGATAGTATTACTATCCTGAAGAAACCAATAAGGTAATTAGAGTAAAGCTAATACAGCCATGAAACATATTGTTATCCTATATTCTGAAATGGCATGGCAGATCCAAGCCAGGAAGATTTATTTTGAACAAATTTGAGTATTAGGTGCCTTTTCCATTGGTAATACAGACCACATGAGAACTGAAAAGACCCCTTTGAGGAAATGCTTCCTGCCTGCTCAAGGTCAGCCGCTGAGTCTGTTCTTTCCCATCATAAAGTTATTTTCCATCAGTGTGAAAGCAGAAGCCAGAGCCCCGACTGAGGTGAACAGGGCCTTTCATCTTCCAGGCAAAGGGACCACTTGGGAAGGCTGGAATGATGAGAGCCGCGGGGGTGCTGAACCATTTTAAAAACACATGAAAGCAGGAGCTTAAGAGAGAATTTTTATGAGGACGGCAAAGTCGAGGGTGCACTTGGATGCACGCACTCAGGAAATGTGGGCTACAATTGATCAGCGATTCAAATTCCTCAGACCTTTAAAATGCAAATGATTTGGAAAAAATGTCATATATTGGAAAAATAAGCATTCTCATTTGTGAGAGCTACAGTGTGGAGATTTATTTTAGATGACTTTAGAAGTTACAGGACAGTCACCAAAGCTCCAGTGCCAATTATCAGATGAAAACATCGCCTCCTGGGGTTTGGGAGAGAATTTCATTGATTTCTCACCTCTGTCTTTTTATGCTTCAGAAATTGGCGGGGACAACTAAACTTTTCCTTTTTAACCTTTGTGTGGAGAATGACACCAACTCCTCTGTAAAAACTGGGAAGACAATGTCACAGGCTCCCGTTTTTCAAAACAGCAAATTCTAACTTCCTGCTCTGGTTTCCTGCAAATGGAAGTCAGAACATGCATTTGCAAAGATTCCATTTTCCCGTCGTCCCTTTGGACTTGGCTTGTTGCAGTTGTTACTCACTAAAGCACATCACAGCTCCGTTCTTTCTCTCTCACTGGGATCCTCTAATTACAAGGCTAAGTTTGAAGATTTCAACTTATTTTGGCACACAGCATGGTGACTCAAGATTCAATTCTCCCCTCAGGCTATCTAATTAATAAAACTCTAATTTTTGTCAGGATACCTTCAGTAGGGGTTTAAATAACTAGTTCTCAGAGAGCTCTATTTTCCTATTGTCAAAAACTATTCTTTAATTCTGCTAAAAATAACCCAGAATACAGTAAATGGAATACACAGTTTCCTCCCCTTGCAAAGATATGGTAAGTTCCTTGAGCATTTGGTTGTTTTAAAATATGTGTCCAGAGGAGAGAGAAAATGGGAGGGGAAATTTTGGCACCAAAACAGCAGGGCTCAATTGCCTAAGGAGGTACTTTCTCCATCCAAAGGGGTTGGAACAGGAAAGAATTAGAATTTCCTATGCTGTCCTTTCTTCCTAGCCCTTTAAGGTCTCCAGGAACAAATGATTTTCACTACAAAATAAATTCAGCATAATTTGTTCTGGATTTTGAGAAACAGCAGACAACAAAATGTACAATAATCTCTTCATGAAGTATACTGTAATGATAGAATAATTAGCAATCATGTTACATATTATATTAAGTAGTGGCTGGTTGTGCTAGGGAGAAAAAGAAAGTAAAAAATAGGGTTACAATGAGTGTTCTTGGGGAATTATAATTTTCAGAAAGGGTAACCAGGGAAGGACTGGCTGGCTAACGGCTGACTCTGGGAGAAACAAGTTCTGAACATAGAGCCATTACAAAGGCACCATGATGGGAAGGTCTAAGACTGTTAAGGAAATGAGTGTGGTTGGTACAGAGAGAGCCAGAGTCTGGCCCTGCCAAGGTCAGCCACTGCTGCCCCAGGCTGCTCAGCAACTTCAACCTTCCCATCCTTGTCTCCTGCATGCTGGGGTTACAGGCTCGACTCAGGATGCCTGGATTATTATGGGCCTTATGTGTTCTCATGAGGACTTTGAGGCAGAACAACGGATCTGACAGTTTTCAATACGACTACTCCTGTATCGTTTTTTAAGCATGAGGCAAGGGTGGAGGAAGATTAGAAGCAGGTACTGCAGATTGGGACTATTAGAGAATTCAGATGAGAAATGATGCACCGGTATAAATGGTAGAATGAAAACCATGAAGATGTACAGTACGGTAGTTGTTGATTAGAAGAAGGGAAAGGAGAAGGAAACAGAGGAGCAAAGGAGGAGGAGGAAGAGAAGGAGGAAGTGTGTGTGTGTGTGTGTGTGTGTGTGTGTGTGTGTGTGTGTGTGTGTGTGTGTGAGAGGGGGGGGGACGGGGAGAGAGAGAGAGAGAGAGAGAGAGAGAGAGAGAGAGAGAGAGAGAGAGACTGAGAGAGAGAGGATCTTAGCAACTAGAAAGATAAGAATGAGTTTTTTTTATTTATGAAATTTTTTATTTATTTTACATACCAACCACAGATCCCCCTCTCATCCCTCCTCCCGCTCCCCACCAGCCTCCCCCCTCCCCGACTTACCCCCTATCCTGTCCTCCGAAAGGGTAAAGCCTCCCATGGGAAGTCAGCAAAGCCTGAGACAGTTGTGTAGCTTGGTATGTTTGAGGGGTCCCTGAAAGTAGGATCAGGATCTATCCCTGGTGGTGCATGAGCTGAGTTTTTGGAGCCCATTACCTACGATAGGAATGAGTTTTAGGCAAAATGTTAGTAGCACTCTTTCGGAAGTATTAAATTTGAAAAAGTTCCAGAATATATTTGAATGAGTTTTGTTGTTGTTGTTTAGTTTTTTTTGTTTGCTTGTTTTTGTTTTTGTTTTTTTTTTTTTTTAGAGAGAGAGAGGGTTTCTCTGTGTAACAATCCTGACTGTCTCTGAACTCACTTTGGAGGCCAGGCTGGGCTTGAACTCACAGAGATCTTCCTGCCTCTGCCTCCTGAGTGCTGGGATTAAAGGCATGCATGCACCACCACTGTCTGGCTTGAATGAATTATTAAATCTGGATTTCAGGGAAGAACTTCAGTAAGTCAGTCAGTTAGTCAGTCAGTCAGTCAGTCTCTCTCTCTTTCCCTCCTGTTGTGTATGTGTGAAGTATATATGATTAATACATATGAGGAAATAGAGATTTTTTGAATTTTCAAAATATAGATGATGTATAAAGCTATAAGAATTAATTAAATTTCCGAAGAAAGACACCTGGATAGAAAAGCAAAGTCCAAATCCAAGTCCTGAGTTCAGGGTGACATCAAAGCTTTGTCTTCAGGGAGATAAAGAGACTTCAGTCAAACAAACTGGCGCTAGAGGGAGAGGAAGGGCCGAGCAAGTGCAAAGTGTTAACCCAGGTCTACTGTGCAGAAGTCAAGGCGGAATGAACTGGGAGTTCTTACTGGAGGACTAGGGCCTGGAGACATGCAAGACCACGACAAGCCAGGAGATTGAAACACAAGTGCTCCAAGGAACAAGGAACAAAGAAAGAGGAAAGGGGGTAGGTAATGTAGAGAAGGTGTGAAGAAGGTGCAGCACATTGGCTAGAAAGTCTGAGGAGCGCTGTGAGCCCCTGGAGTTGGTCTGTCTTGATATCTCTACCACTTATACTCCTAGGGAGGCTTGGTTTTGATGAGGACAGGATGGTAGATTTAGAAGATCAGCACCCTTAACCAACTGAGAATCCCCTTATCAGAAACATGTTTTCATTTCTGTCAAATGTGGTGATCCTGTTGTTGTTGTTGTTGTTTTATTGCCATGTAACACCCAGTCCAAAGCATTATGTCCAGAACCAACATTGTATTGCACATGAAGAATATGGGAATTCATTGCACTCAGTTTGGTAGTTATTTTCCTGGTATCTGTCATTCATTTAAGTCAGAGCTGGATTAAAGTTGGAATCATTTGAGGGATTGACTGCCCTGAAAATTAAAATGGCTCCTATATTCTTATGTCACTTCTGTGAAGTCCCTTAGATTTTTCACATGGAATCTTAAGAGATCCAAGAGGAGGGGGGCAAAGTCTGCCAGTCCTCTTGGAGATTATCCCTAGAGCCAAACATTATGGTGCATGCCTGTAATCTTGATCTCACCACTCAAGAAACTGAGGCAGGAAGGTTGTGAGTTATAGGCCAGCTTGAGCTACATAGTGAGATACTGTCATCAAGGAAGTGGTAGGAAGTGGGAAGAAGAAGGAAAGGAAGGAAGGAAGGAAGGAAGGTAGAAAGAAAGAGAGGGAGAGAGATAGACAGACAGAAAGACAGACAGAGAAAGCGAGTAGATGTTGAACTTTTAAAGTGTCATTTTTACCACACTCAAAGCAAAGACAACTCAGCCCAGCCCGAATTCAAGGAAATAGAGGGGTAGACTCCATTCCTCAGCGTTGATGGTGGCTGTGGCATGCATGGCAAAGGAGGGAAAGAATTGATCACAGTAATCCTTGGAGACAGGTTACATCATCAAAAGGAAAATATCGGATGGAAATAGCAATCAACCAGGGCAAATGCTAGGTTAAAAAATGAGGCAGAGACCATTTAGCAATGTAATTTGTGAAGAAAATATGCTCTGTGATAATTGAGGCTAACGTAACTGGAATGGATAGAAGGGACTATGGAGGGAAGAAATTTGAGGTAGATGGTATAGTCAATTCAAAGAATTTTGTTACCAGAAGAACAAGGAAATTAGGTAGTAGCAGGAGTGGAAAGAGGCAAAGGGTCTTTTTAAATCATGAGTAATAACATTACATATGTGTGTGGTAGTCATCTAGTAAAGATGGAAACATTATGAAAAAAATTATTCTATATAATTTCCTTAAGTCAGTAAAAGACAGAACAAATAGTACAAGTGGAGATGTTGGCTTTAGTTCAAGAGCAGATCATGAATGCAGGTGCCTGAGTCGATGTGGGGATAGGGAAAATGTGTGGGAGCATTTGGGAAAGAAGAGAGGCATGAAAGTCATCCAAAGTTGTCAGAGAATATGTCATTTAGAGGATAGAATGATGGCCGCACAAATCTAGGAGCTGTCTGAGGTTCATAAATCGGAAGGGTAACTAATCAGCAAGGTCTGTAGTTTAGTCTTCGCTGGCAGCATCACAGTGCTGGCAGGGGAGAGAAGGTATCGATTTATGCATACTGGTTTAGCCAAGAAACAAGGTCAAGTCAGAGTGAATCAGGTGAAATCCCAGGTGTATTCAAGAGCGTGACTAACAATTCATCATGGAGCTTCAAGTGTTAACTTGAAGTATTCAAGCACTGCCCATCTCAAAAGGCTGTACTTTGCTGCTTATGGCTTTTCACATTTTTCCAATTGTTTGTTTCATTCTTTTGTTAACTGAATAAATTAATTTCTCGCAGTATCTGAAGGCACCAGTGAATTGCTGAGCTGTGGGAGGAGCCATGCACGGTCTCAACAGATGGTTTTTGCGAGGCAGTTAGAAGAACTCAAACTTCAGAAAAATACCACACTGGACAATCTTAGGAGTTCTACTCTGATATTTTATATGAATCAGCTAAGATTCATGTTACAATAAACATAATAAAATAATTCATGAGCAATAAACATGTTCCTATTGTATGCACATATTTATAAGAGCTGTTGGTATTCTACATGAGTCAGCTAAGGAATAATCGTGTACCTACTGTATGCAGTTATTTAATAAAAGGCTAGAGAGACCTATGTAATCAAATCTCTGACCTAGTGTGGCTATAATTCAGCCTGTCTGTCTGTCTGTCTGTCTGTCTGTTTTTTGAAAGAGAGAGTCTTGTTTATAGCCAGGCTAAGTTGAAACTATCTATGTAGCTCAGGGTGACCTTGAGCTTATAGTGACCCTCCTGCTTCTGCCACACAAATGCTGGGATTGCAGGTATGGGCCATGATGCCCAGCTTTAATTAAATGTTTTAAAATTAAGTTTGGAATATACACGTCCATACAGGTATGTATTTAATGACTGATGAAAGTTAAAAGGAGATCTACCCAGGTGCCGCTGCCTCCATAGCTAGACCCTCATCTGGCTGGCCCTGCCATATGGCGCATCAATTCTGACCTTGAACAGTTTTGCTTCCCAGAAACATTGACTAGGTAGTGAAGGAGATAGTGATCTACTTCGCTTTATTCACGTCTCTAAAAACTGGCAGGTGTGAACCTTTTTCCCCCATGTAGTTACTACCACATATCAAGTACCTTGATGGTCTGAAGGGGAAAATTATGTTACCTTTGTTGTTATAGTATAACCCGAAACACGGTTTCTATGCAGGAGAAATGCTAGTAATATTTAGGTCGTTTCTGTACTTAGCCCCTGGACTGAACCAGAGCACAGCTGGTGCATTCTTTTCAGATAGGACCGGTTGCTGCTGGTGGATTTTATTTTATCAGCTAGCAAATTCATCAGTAGGACAGAAGTGATTGATTTAATTGGACCAAAATTAGGGTTCTTACCTATAGGGTCCTGGTGTTACTCTAAATATTTTTTTACTTTTAGGCAGAAAATATCACTAGCATAAAGGCATAAAATGACTCTGACATTTGTGCCACCCAGAAGACATGCAGTGCATGCTGACAGAGCTGGAGGCCACAGAGAGGTCTCTTTCTATATATATTCTATTGTGATAAGTATTAGTAATATCCAGCTAGATTGGAATTATACTCTTTTTGTAAACAAGATATTATCAATGGCATTGGTTTGTTGAGTTTACTATAGTGTTCTACTTTAATAAATGCAGTGTAAATTTATGAAAATCTATACCCTTGGAAGAGATAATATATAGTATGAAAGGATTTGCTATCAGATGTAAATTTTGCACCAGAAATTTTATAACTAGCTAATTATAGCTGCATTTTTAATTTGCCAGCATACTTAAAAATAGATTTTTATATTTATTGCAAAACAGGAGCTTCAGGAGGACATCAAATGTCACACTATTTGTGACTAAAGCTTTTACAAAAATTGGAGGTAGTGTGGGTCAGATTGCATGCTGCAAAGGTCATTCTATTAAAAGGCTACCGTGTGTCAGAAGAGCAGAGCTAGCTAGATCCATAGCACAGGCAAGCAGGTGGGCAGACAGGCAGGTGGATGGGTGGGAGGACAAGCTGGGAGATTGTTCTATCCATGTACAAGGGAGAATTTTTCAGACATGTCCCAGAGAATGACAAGACAGACTGGTACCTAGGAAACATCAGACAATGCAGCTGGTAGACTGAATGTTGGACAGAGGCTGTCTGCTCTGTGATTTCTCTGTGTAAGCAAATCCCTCCTAAATGTGGGCAGTCTTGGCCCACAAGCTAACAGAGAGTCAGAAAAGCATCAGAAATTAAGGAGAATTCTCCCCATGATTAAATCTACTAAAATTATCTCCAGAATAACCTGGTAATCATGCAGGAGCGATCACTAATGGACTTTGAATGTCAATGAAAACAACTAACAAATGCAGAATTCTGCCTTACCCCCAGGGACTTCAGTCATGAGCAGGTTTGGGGCCTGTAATCATATGGCAGGCATCATTGACCACTCCAGCAAGTATAAGGCTTAATAAAGAGACTGGATGGCTTCCTTGTTGCTACAGAATACTCAAAGGGCATTGAGAGTCCATCTTTTTCAAGATTACTGCTTAAACAGGAAATAAGGCAGGGACACTGATAATCCTACCATTTGGGAGGTAAAGACAGGAGGTTGGCGAGTTTGTAGTCAACCTAGGTTACATAGTAAAATGTTGTTTCTTATTAATACCAACAATAATAGTAATATAAATTTATATATGTATATGTTATATATACTTATATATAAGATATAAATATAATATCTAATATATTTCAGTTTATGGAAAAATAATTGAAACAAAAAATAGCAGGTGCCCAAAAGAGTGTTGACTTTTCACTAAAGTGTTACGGAGGAGATCTGGGTGGTTCCGTTCCTTCCGGGCACTAGATGCCTTTAGTACAGTTCTATATGGAGATTTATCTGGTACAGCCATATTTTTGGTTTTTGAATGGGCGAGTTAAGTATGTATCAAGCCAAAGTAAAAGAATAAATCATGAGAGAGAGAGAGAGAGAGAGAGAGAGAGAGAGAGAGAGAGAGAGAGAGAGAGAGCATGCATCAAATATGGTACTCAAAATATCCAGCAGAAATTGACTTGGGGCGCCTAAGTCATCTTGAGTTTCCAAGAAAGAAAACATGGGGCATAGCAGAGTGTCCACTCATATGAGGTTTCCATGAAAAAACAAATGACAGCAGAGATATAACATTATCAAAGCAAAGACTCACAGCATCCAACAGAAGCCAGCTGGGGATTTGAGTCAGTCAGCTATATCCCAGTTGAATTTTCTATGCCTCCTCTTCTCATTGCTGTGCTTCTGGCTTCTCTTTCCCACTGTAGGTGCTTTCACATCATGGACAAGCAAGAGAGACTTCTGTTGGAAATGGTCTACCTTATACATGTTTTCAAGGACACAATGTTTTTGTTCTTTGGTGGTTTTGCTTTTCTCCCTCCCTGTCAGAGTTAGAGAAGGCAGTTTGGTCCCCATACAAGGGGCCTGAAGAACTCTGAGACAAACATGCATGATTCTGAAGTGGCCCTGGGAAGGGAGGGAGGAAATACAAGACCCCTGCTTCCAAAGGCATCTTCCCTAAGGAGTTCAAGCAACACATGACAACTTACCAATATAATGCACATGACACACTGTGGTATTCCACAGAGAGCTCACCCCCAAACACAAGCATAATAGAAAGAATCCTCTGGAGCAGATGTGATTTCTAGTGACTCTTTGACATCAAAGATTATTTGCATGCTGAAATTCTCATATCTGAAGTGTGTGTGTGTGTGTGTGTGTGTGTGTGTGTGTGTGTGTGTGTGTGTATTCCTTCTAAGGGATGTACCCATTTTCTTAAAAAACTTAAATTTCTTAGCTCCTGCATCATAATTTAGCTTCATAACTTTTACCTGAGAGAAGCAAAGGAAATGGAGTTTTCCAGTACCAGGTGGTAGTATCTATTTGCAAAGTACATTTTATTCATTTTCTTAGCATGAGCTATAGCAACAGTTCCAGAGATATATAAAAATATGTAAGTAATCATGTGAGTGGAATAAGGCCTCTTACTTTAAGCAGCTCATACATACCCTTCAATTGCATCATTTCAATCTCTTTGGGGCATTCTATATCTCCATAGATAACTTACATTTTGAAGTTCACTAAAACTTGATTCTGGCTTTTCATTGGTAGGGCTCTCCTCCCTCCATAATCTCATCCACCCTGAATGTTTCAGAGATTATTCATATGACTGTACACATGCCAGTAGACTCCACATACAATATTCTACCTCAGGGGTTTTCAACATACATCCTTAAATCAATAATAATATCACATGGTTCCATCTCAAACATTCAAGTTATCAACTCTCTATCACCCTGATTTATGAGCTCAGAATCCCTGTGAACAAAGTCCAGTATCTTCTGTCTTAACAGTTACACAACAAAATCTGAGGCTCACAGAAGCCTGGGAACTTTTAGCAATAAAAAGGGGTTTTAAGGTTTTTTACTTGAAATTTTAAAAACTATTATTTTTGTTAAAAGTATAGTGGCTAAAATTATGATAGCTTGATCTAGAAAAAAATCAGCATTGAAATGACATGGGACTACACCACTTAATGTCAAGGAAGCTACACCCAGGAAGTCTCAACATACCTGCCTTAATAAGGCTTGGACAAGAAGACACCAACAGATATGTTAAAGCAGAAGAGAAAAATTGCATAGGGCCCCAACCCTAGGCAAAGAACTACAAGCAATGATGGGATGCTGAGAATGGAATAATATAGTCTCCCCAAGGAAGAGTCCCCTAGCTGGTCATCTAATACAGAGTAATTAGCTCTGTAATCATACACATACAAGTAATATTACAGACTGAGTAGATTATATTTATATAATTAGGAATATATTTGACAATAATTATAGAAAAAGAAGCCAGAGGATATGAGTTTGAAAGAAATGAAGGAAGCACCTGGGAGGATTGGAGGGAGGAAAGGAAAAAAATGATGTAATTATATTTTAAAGTTGGAGTTGTATCAAGTTGTAAGCAGTGTATAATAAGGGTCATTCCTATTCACCTGTTTCTCTAGAGCAGCTTTGTAAAAAGGATGTAGACTGTTAAAAAAAAAAAAAGGTAAAACTGTGGTTACAAGGTTTGATGTGGTCCTTAATCAGTAAAGGTCAGGAGACCTAAGTAAGACAACACCTCTTATCCTGACTTAAAATGAGTATTGCTAAGTAGTATTTATAGATAGACAACGAGCAGGTAAATACAGAGAGGAAGTTCCCCAGAATGAGAAAAGATGTACATTTTTTTTGTTGTGCCCATGTTGAAAATATGAGCAGAATTACCATTCCATGCTTTTACAGCAGGGTTCTGGATTTAATCTGTTCTGGTTAGAGTATTATCTATCCTTTGTTTGCATCAAATGATGTTTTTGCTGTCTGTAAGCCAGCACTTTTGCAACTAACCAGATCCAGTTGATGGAAACCTGTTCTCCTTTGCTCCTGGAGTATTTCCAGTCATACTCCTTTTCTAACATAAAGACATCATAACATATATATATATATATATATATATATATATATATATATATATAATCATATTATATACATATAAAATCATATTATATATAATAATATTCACCAATAATAGACATCATATTATATATATAACAATCATAGCAATATGATATAATATATATCATATATTGAAACAGGATCTGGAAAGAGAAGGAATACAGGGAATATCTTTGAGAAAAAAAATTTAAACTGAATACCTCAAAGACTGCCAAATGTAATAGCAAGTAGAGAAAGTCTGCAGGGCAACATATGGAAATCATGAGAAATAAAACCTGAATTATAGCAAGAGAAAAATCAAATAAGATAGGTAAATAAAAAAATCTAGGGGTGAGTACAGGAGAGAATAAAAGGAGTAGAAAGAAAAAGTTGAGGGAAAGAATCAAGAAAGAGGCGTGTCGTTCTCTCGGGAAGGAGCAGCAGAGACGAACGAAAGCACTAGTCCAGACTCCTGGTGGGAGCATGCCGGACAAAGGGCGGGAAAGCAGGAATAGCAAGGGAAAAGACCGGAGTGGAGGCCAGGGCGCTGCCAGGTCAGTGAGTGGACCTGGAGTTCACTCTGGGCATCCTGAGACGCTCTTGTTAGGTTTGTGCCAGAGATGTGATGTAACATGGCTGTATCACATCATATTTAGGAGGAGCAAAAGTAGGCTCCAAAGACCAGCTGAAGGACAAAAAGCAGTAAGTAAGATGTAATGACAATTTAGACTATGGAAGTGATAAATGAGAGTGAAAAGTACTTGGAATAAGATAAGATTTCAAAGTCTAATATAGTTTACTCCACTAGAAATAATTCATTAACAATTTAGAAGCTCTCTGAAAATAAGAATATCAGTAATATCATGCCAGTCTCTTACATCCCCAGTTTATATTTAAAAAAAAGCAAAAGATAATGAAATAAGTATCACAGCAGACATCAAGTGTCTGGAAACATGTTGTTGACTCTTTGTATATGACATGCTGGACTCTTACCAATGTTGAGGTCCAGAAAACAGTTAGAGGCCCCCAGGAATTTGGCAGCACCAAGAGCAGGGCCATAGTATTATCGCACAGCCACAGAGGAAGGCAGGTGGAAAGCGCTTGACACTGCCTAATGCAATTAGCTCAGCAGGAAGGATGCACAGTCATGTGGTAACAGGGAAATTGTGAGGTTGCATCCATGTGCCTGCTTTAGGGTGACATTTTCTCAGCAGGTGGAGGCATGAGATTGGAGAGGTAAGGAGTGGGGACAGCACAGAAATTCAGGGCACACAGAGGTGAGAAGCAAAGCAGTATATTCCCTTCCCACTGACAACATACCCAGAACTCTCAACTTCATTCCAGAAGGTCCTTTGTTCTCTCTTTGAACAGACATCTGCTATCTGACAGCTTGAGGGTTTGAGCATTTAGCTCTTTTTGCTGCCAGGAACCATCCCTTCCTGCTAGACTCAAGACAAGTGCTTGCCAAACTTGCCAATTAGTCTTATCTTCTTTCCAAAGAGACACCAACCACATTGCCACATGAAAGGGAGCATTCCAATTATAAAATCCACAGAAATACAGCAGTAGGGAAGTTAGGCATTGGGGAAGAGGTGATCATATGGGAGAAGAAAACTAGATCATAAAAGCTACAAGTCGGAGGGAGTATGCCAAGAACCTAACCCGGGTCCCTGGAAGCACCTTCTTTACTGGATAATAAAATCTGTTGACAGGAAACAAAAGGAAGACCTAATAACTACTATGCAAGATAGTTGTGGCTCAGACTGACCACAAATCTGTGCTCTTTCAGATTCTTTAAAAATTTTTCACCTTTCTGCTCCTCTCATACCTTTTTATTTTTAACTTTCCAATTTTCCACATATATTATCATATAGGACTACAATATTCTATTAAACAGAGTCACCAAGCCACAAATTTCACTATCAGTAGACCAAAGCCAAGTGACATTAAAATATTTCAGGATGTTGTACTATTTGATATAGGTACAAACATATAAGCCCTCCTCAGAGAAGTCATCTCAGCCATGAAGTGCTAGGGTATGGTTTGGTGAATTGGCTAATGTCAGTGGGCTCCTTTACTTTTCTTTCTGGAATATAAACTTCTGACCACAATGATCTAAATATGATAGTAATATGGTAATTTGAGAAGTGATTGGCAGTAACTGGTACATAAGATGAAAAAGGACCCCAGGATCCATTAGACAATGGTAGATACTGCTAAATCAAGGAACTATATGAAATTGATCATCTTTTCAGAACTATGGGTAGATGCCTCAATAATTCTAATTCCTTTCCCTGCCCCCACTGATCTCAAAATTTGGGACTGCTAAATGAGAAATCTAAAAGCTCTTGATTAGATCTTTAAAGTTGTTTAATTTAATTTAATATACATTTATCTTTTTATGAAGATTAGATACTGTGTCAAATTGGCCAATGCATTTATAGGTTCAAGTTTAAATTATTTTTAAAGAATAGCTTCAAAATCTGAAGGCTGCTGGGCATGTTGATGTACACCTGTAACTCAAGATGCTGAGGCAGGAGAATGATGAATTCAGCTGTTTGACTTGGGCCTGGGATAACGAGTAAGTTCAAGGCTAACTTGAGCTACACACTGAGTCCATCTCTCAGTTGATCCTAGATTCTGTCAAGTTGACAACACAAACTGCCACAACCATCTCGAGCTTTAAGAACAAAACACAGTAACAACACATCACTGCAAAGCAATTGATTCAAGCTAGTGAAGCAACCATCTTATCAGAAGAGACTAATAAATAAACACCTCTCTGGAAATGTGCCCTAAATGATCTTGCTCTTTCTCATCCTTACACCTTTGTTTTTCCACCTCAGCAGACCAGTGTTGCCTTAGAAAAGTAATATAATTATTGGAGTCTGTGCCCATGATTCAGTCCAAATGCATCAGCATGTACCTCATGCCAATGATCCAGCCAGATGTTTAATCTGTAAATAGACTCATCTACCTCAAGAAGGATAACATTTAATAACAAGATGTTTAGAAACATGATAGCATGACCATCAGCATGGGAAAGAAAGTTTATCTAGGACTGGATTCCTGCTCAGTGGCATGCTTGGACAGAGACAAATCTACTCTTCCCTTTTAGTTCACATATCCAGGGTAGCTTTTGATGGGAAAAAAAACATCTTCCAGTTTTTCCTTCTGGAAATTAGCTCTTGGAACCAAAAAAACAAACAAAAAAAATAACTTTTGTTTTCTAAAAACAAAACCCTTAGTATTTCTGTTACATCACCACTAACTGTTTAGTACCCTTAGGATTTTGCACATTGAAACCACATCTGCCCAAATTTCTCTCCTTTGTGTTTTCTCATGTACAGGTATCCATGCCTGTTCTTTTTACAATGTTGAAATATTTTCCATATACTTATATGGCAATATATTCTACTGTGAACCTGTCAACTGAGAAGCTGCTAATATCATAGCAATTGCTAATATGGATTTCAAATTGTTCCTTTCAAATTGTTTCAAACCTAACATCAGAAAACTCTCAAAATTTTCCAGTTGTGTTTTATTCTAATCCACTTATATTTAATAAGACTTAAGAAAATGTATGCAGCTCTAGTCTAGGACTGAGATAGCCCAACATCCCAATGCTAGCTCTTTGCCGACTTGCTTCCAGAGTTACTCTTATCCTCCAGCTCTACAGTGTATTGCATGTTACACAAACCTGTGCACCTTAAGATCCACGAAGACCAGTTTCCAATTAGGTTCCTTTATTTGGAGAGCATGTGAAAAGAGTAAAATACTGTACTCTGCTCTTTGCATTAGAAAGTATCTTGCATGGTGGCTGCATCTGTGTAGCTCCCACTCTAGCTAGGCAGCTGCTCCCTTCAAAGCTCTGCTTCCCAAATACAGTCTAAACACTCACATGCTGCTCACAATGTTTCTCTTCTTGTTTCTACTCATACTACATGTGTGGTTTCTTTCTGTCCTATTTCTGAGTTTCCTGCCCAGTCTATTTTCCCTTTAGACTTTCCAACATTTTAAAATTAATCTCAACACTAAATTCCTTTGACTGTGTTACCCAACATAGGTCTGTTTTCTTGTAACCACAAAGTAGAATTCAGGCAGCTAATTTCTGTCTAAAAAGTAAAAGATAAAAGCAAACATAAGTCAATGAAATGATTTTTAATGATACTCTGCTATATGCATAGACCAGAGCTTAGCATAGTCATCATCAGAGAGGCTTCATCCAGCAACTAATGGGAACAGATGCAGAGATCCACAGCCAAACATTAGACCGAGCTCAGGGAATCCCAGGGAAGAAGGGAAGAAAGGATTGTAGGTGCCAGGGGGGTCAAGGACTAGGGCTGATAGGGGCTTACAAAGACTAGACCAACAATCAGAGAGCCTGCATGAGTCCGACCTTGGTGCTCTACATATATGTGATAGGTGTGTAACCGAGTGTTCTTGCAGGATTCCTAACAGTGGGAGCTGGTCCTGGGGCCTATCTCTGACTCTTTTGCCTGCTTTTAGGACCCCTTTCCTCCACTAGGTTCCTTGTCCAGTCTTGATATGATGGTTTATGCCTATCTTATTGTAACTTGTTATGCCATGTTCAGTTGATATCTCTGGGATGATTGTTCTTTTCTGAAGGGAAATGGGGGAGCCATGAAGCTGGAGCCAAGGGAGAGGTATGGTGGGGAGGGACTGGAGGAGAGGAGGGTGGCAAACTGCAGTTGGGGTGTAATATATGAGAGAAGAATAAAGAATAATTTTTAAAGGAAACAAAAGCAAATGTAAGTGTAGCATCTGGCACCACTGATGACTAGAAGCTTGTGTATGAACTTGTAGTCACTTTTAATCAAAAGCACTAACAAAAGGGTTAATATGTGGGGTAGCTTTTGGTAATCCTCTCACAAAGAGGACGGCATTGTCTGGCCGTTTCAAATAAACCAAGTACAGCCTACATGCTAATTTGAAAGTCATCTGTTTGGTAAGAGGTGCATGAAGATGCATAAGAATGGATTTTAACCTGGCTTTTGACATTATTGATAGTGAAGCCTTTAAGAAAATCATGTGCATTTAAGATATAAGCCCAATTAAAGTATCAGCACTTTTTTTTTTTTTGAGGTTGCCAGGCCACTACACGTGTGTGGATATCAGAAGACAACTCATGGGAGCTGGTTCTCTTCTTCCATCATGCAGGTTCCAAGGACTGAACCCTGCTCTGATACCTGCTAAGCCATCTCACCAGTCTACATGCCAGTGTGTTCTGGAACATTACAAGTGATTCCAGTGCAGCCAGAGTGGGAGTCTGTGTTAAACCCTGTTGTTCCCTCTGCTGACCCAGTGCCAGTGGGCACAAGTCAGTGTTAGCTGGTTAAAGGGGCTGAGTTTTTGTTCATCATCAAGCTAGCATTGTCAGCAGGACTGGTTCTTAGCTTAGGAGGCGTTGAGAGCATTTGTGAATAGACTTTGAAGCAGATGGTGCTATTCACTGTGATGGCCTGCCACAACCATCAACCCAGACTTCCTGACCTTTACAGCTTCCGGGCATGGCAAGGCTGCCTAGAGAGGAGGAACACTGGAGAGAGGAGCCATCAGGGTGAATTCACTTTTAAAGACTTCAGGACTATCTTTTTATTTATTTTAATTAAAGTACTTGCATTTATTCTTTTGTTTTTAAATGTAAATGTATTATAATCATTTTAAAACTTCATTATTGCATATAATTATGCTATATCCCATTATTTCAAGATATTCTAAATATTTTTATTCTTATATTTTAACCTTAGTGATGTTGGTAGTTTTTACTCTTTTGGCTTTTGGTCTTTTAGGGGCCCACCACCCAGCTCCCAGATAATTCACACATGGAGGCTTATTTTTAATTATAAATGCCCAGTCATAGCTTGGCTTGTTTCTTGCCAGCTTTTCTTAAATTATCCCATCTACCTTTTGCCTCTGGGTTTTTTCCTTTTCTTCTGTATATCTTGCTTTCACTTTTACTCTATGGCTGACTGGGTGGCTGGGTGGCTGGCCCCTAGCATCCTCCTCTCCTTGTTCTTTTGCTCTTTTTTCTTCTTTTTTTCCCCAGATTTTCCTCCTATTTATTCTCTCTGCCTTCCAGCCCCACCTATCCTTTCTCCTGCCTACCTATTGGCTGTTAAGCTCTCAATCTGGTGTTTTAGACAGGCCAAGTAACACAGCTTCACAGAGTTAAACAAATGCAACAAAAAAGAATACAACATATCTTTGCAACATTATAACAAATGTCCCAAAGCATAAACAAATGTAACATATCTTAAAATAATATTCTACAACACCCTAGGGGTTATCACCACCATCTTCTGAAACCCCTAAAAAGAAAACTCATCTGTCACCTCAGAACTTCCTTTATCTTTAGCTTCACACGTGGTCCCCATGTCCCATCTAGCTGACCTGCAAGTCCTGTGGGCCCCAAATCATAAATAATACTTACACTGCTCTCTCCATTTCTTCATCTAATGACTTGTCCAAGGTCAATGTTTCTTAATACTGGATACATACTACAATCATTTGTGGGTACTTGAAAAGACCAATTACACTAGCAATGCTGAGTGTGGGCCCCAGGCATTGCATAGTCTCAGCATTTCCCTGGTAATTCTTACATTGGACCACCAATTATGAGAACCATGGGCCTTGGCATAGGTTTTGTTTTTCTCATCATAACCATTGAACTTGCTATGGTTCCCTAATCCTCTATAATGCTCAATTTATCCATTATATTACTGCCTTGGAGATTCTTCCAAAATGCAAATCTGATTATTATACATGATAGCTTGAAATGCTCAAACAGATACTTCAAACACCAAAGTATGAAAGAAATGCATCCCTTGAGACTAATCTGAGCTGAATTCAAACTCTCCCTCTATCCAGGGCATGCAATTGAGGGAAGCCACATCTAGCTGAGCTTCGATTTCCTCAGCTGTAAACTTCCCCATGAAACAATAAATATGAAGTTCTTGGCACAGCTCCAGGCATGCAGTGTTGAGTGATTAAAAACGGTTGCTTTAATAGTCCATCACCCCTCTCTGCTATCTATTTCTCCCACTCACTCCTGGTTCTCTTCTTTGCCCACAAAATTCAGCTTCACAGAGCTGTAGTCACACCCACCATCAAGCCATTTTGTGACTTCATTCCTATATCACGGTACCGTCCTTCAGCTCCCGTTTCCCTGGGAGTTCCACTTAACATTAGGGCCAGATCTAAGCATTATAGTTTGTGCTGAAATGTGCTTTTATTTGTATATTAATAAATAAAGTTGCCTGGGGATCAGAGCTAAGAGCAAGCCATTAAGCAGAAGTCTGGTAGTGGTAGCACACTCCCTTAATCCAGATCACGTGGCAGGCAAAGTCTGTGTGTTCAAGGACACAGCCAGCATGGTGACACAAGCCTTTAATCTCAATACCAACCATAGAGACCTGGAGGTCTGTATATATAGGCAGTGATGAGGAAGTCATGTGGTTGGGTTTAGAACCAATGAGAAGGCAGAACAGCAAGGCAATAAAAAGACAGGACGCAGGAAGAAGTTCTCTTTCTCTGGGGAAGGACGGCAGCGAGTGGTAAGATAAGGTGGTCTTAGCTCTTGGCTACTGCTCTTATCTCTGGGCTTTTAACTCTGAATTTGGCTCTGTTTCTTATTTACTAAGACCGTTTAGAATTTCATCATTGCTCCTGCGAAGGTGTTTCTATCCATTGCTATACTCAGAAATACCTCTTTTATTTGTGCAACCCTGTGCATAACATAATTCAATTATTTCCTTCTCATCACTAGATTCTGAACTGGTTTAATACATATGTTTCCTGTGTCTTTATATGTACAGTAAGAGTAGTGCTTGGAGCTTGTTTTGTACACTACAATACTCATCACATGACTACATAACTGAGAATCATCAGTGAATCAAAGATATTGGAGGGTAATTTGAAGAATAACACGATCACACACCCTTGCTTCTCTTAGAGAAACAAATGGAACAGAAGTTTTGGTGTTCTCTAAGTGAGAAAACTGGCTTATAAAGACTGAAGTTACTCTCTCTTGTAACTCTCTTGCTACAAATGATGTTATTTTGGAGCCAAAATTCCTGAAAACAAGAGATTTCATCTTAGCTCCACTGTGTGCTAGCTGTATGATCGTAGGTAAATTATTTAACCTCTGTGAAACTAAGTGTCATCTTCTATGAGATGGGAAAACAATAGGATCCAGTTTGTGGCACTGCTGTGAGGAATGAATAGTATCATATACATAAGGCATTTAATATAGTAAGTCCTCCTTTCATACAAGTTGATGGAATTATCATTATCATAAAGAAAAAATATATCAGTTTCTGTTTCTATTTTTTTGTTTCATGTGACAAAACTGTTTTTTTATTCTTTTGACCAGGTGACTTAATTAGAAAAAAATAAAGATTAGCTCATGTGAATGCAAAGCTATCATAGAAGTATTTAACGTGCAATGTGCAGTTTCTATGCCAAGTGTCTGAAATTACTTAATTTAGATGTCTCAACTAAAATGACCTGAGTCTATACAAATATGGCTAAAAATATCACTTGTGGGTAGTTCGAGCATCTCTCTTCCAGCTGATGCTTCTATTCTCTGCCTCTACAGAGACATCCTGTCCCATCTCAGTAGTTACCATGGTAATCGTGTATTTTTGTCAAGAGGTAAAGTAGCAGTCTCTTCAATTGCTACTACTAATATTCCTGGATTATCCTGATGAGAAAAAACATGGTACTATAACTCTCTGTGGTGCAGATAATATTTGACATATAATATAATTTAATTTAAAAAAAATTACTCATTCCTTCCAAACTTCACCAACAATAAAAAAAATATTGGTGTTGGGTGTTTAGGAAATTAGCAACTTCTGTTTAGTTTCTGTTGAGACAAAGCAGCCAAGTTTCTGAGCTATAGATCACATGAGTCTAAGTAAGGTATGTAATTAACATTCATATTTCCAGCTATTACTTGATAAACAATATCCCCTAAGCCTGCACAATGCCAGAAGTTTTTGAAGTACTTAAGCCATAGGGAGCCTCTAAGTACAGGTAAGCCAGCATTGAAAATTCAGAATTATGGTGATATTTTATTTGTACTGAAATGTGATTTTATTTGTATATTAATAAATAAAGTTGCCTGGGGGTCAGAGCTAATAGCAAACCATAGCAGAAGCTGGGCAGTGGTGGTGCACGCCTTTAATCCCAGCACTTGGGAGGCAGAGCTAGGCGGATCTCTGTGTATTCAAGGATATAGCCAGCATGAAGACACACGCCTTTAATCTCAATACCAACCATAGAAGACCTGGAGGTCTGTACAGACAAGCAGTGATGAGGAGGTCATGTGGTTGGGTTTACAACCAATGAGAAGGCAGAACAGAAAATCAATAAAAGGACAGACACACAGGAAGTAGGTCTCTTGCTGAGGGGAAGGACAGCAGCGGCAGTGAAGGGTAAGAAAGGGTTTTTAGCTCTTAGCTACTGCTCTGACCTCTTGGGCTTTTAACTAGGCATTTGGCTCTGTGTTTCTTATTTAATAAGACGGTTACATCTACACAGAATCTATGTATTTTTCTCTTTTTAAACATTTTTTATTTCTAATTATGTGTATTCTGGGATCACAAACATATGGTACAGGTACCCACAGAGGCCACATTGAGGCTATGGGCTGGGTGGGAGCACTTTTAAGCCTTATCCTCAGACTCCTCTGAGTAAAAAAAAAAAAAAGTTGGAGCAAACAGATACTTTCCTTAACATAGAGGATGTTTCTTCTTTCTTGTTTGAAGGAAGCATTTTGAACATACCACTGCTTACACTTGTCACATTTTTTTTTATTTTCATGATTCTCTATTTTTCTTATGTATGGAATGAGAAGTTTTATCCTTTTTGGTCTGTGAACTTGAATATTAAGAACAATTCTGTCAACCTGGATCAATAATGTCTCCAAATAACAATATTTTCCCTCATAATAATAAAGAAAATATTAACTGTTTGACAGTGAGGGAATCCAGGAAACTGTTCAAGCTCATTTTATGGATGAGTCTTGGGGCTAGAAAGAGAACAAAAGATTATCCAAATCATGCACTTATCAACAGAGTCAGGACTGAATGATAAATCCATCTTTCTATATATTTTCCAGTTTTGTCAGGCCACAGCACATGTTTATCTACAGTGGTGCATGTGCATATATGTTTTGTGTAGCTGTTATACAAAGAAGAGAAATGAGGAAATGGTTTACATTATAATGTATGAATTTAATTTCAATGTATTTAGGCAACACTGGCATCAGAGGTCTGAAGTTCAAATACTACGCTGGATGAAAACATGGCTTTCATATGAAACCACCGCAAATTTCAATGCTTTCCAGAAAATAAAACACTAAATTGATGTGGGATATTTGTACGTTATGTAAGGATACATTGCTGTGATTGGTTTAATAATGAGCAGAACAGCCAATAGCTAGGCAGAAGGTGTAGGCAGGACTTCTGGATAGAGAGAGAGGAAGTAGGAGGAAGAATCTAGATGCAGGGAAGAGTTGCCAGCCAGTGTAGAGGAAGCAGGATGGGCAGTATGGAAAGATGAGTTATTGAGCCATGAAATGAAATTTAGATTTAAAAATATGGGTTAACTTAAGTTATAAGAACTAGTCAGGAACAAACCTAAGCTAAGGATGAGCTTTCATAATTAATAATAAGTCTCTGTATCATTATTTGTGAGCAGGTGGCCCAAAGAAAAATCCATCTATACTTAACAGTATATTGGATGTAACATCTTGGCTATTGGTTGTACTGTTGTCTACACACTAGTAAACACAATCATTGTGATCTCTAAGTTTTATAGTAAATTGATGTGTTTCACCAGGTGCTCATAAGTCTGACTGTGGAAGTCACTCCTGCTTTGGTCACCCTATGTTGTATTAACTCAGTATGGGCATTATCCATTAAACTTGCTGGAATGTACAGTCGGGGTCCAGAAATAACATTCCTCGGTGCTCTGCTACAGGCTGCCACAAACAGTTGTCCTGCCTTATTATACTTAATTATGCTGAAGCTCTGGTGATTTGGCTGCCTAATTCCTTATTTCTTTCCTGTCTCTATTTTACCTGCGTCCTCCTTCATCCTGTCTCATATCTATCCTCTAGTTCAAAAAGACTGTCCAAGGGATAAAATGTCCCCATAAAAGGGCCTTTGGAATCCCCACCTCAACCCCGGAAAGCTTTGAACAAATATTTCCAGCCGATAAAGAGGGTGTATTTTCACAGTGGGAATTGTGGTGGTATTCTAATTGTACTGAAATGTGATTTTGATTGTATGTTAATAAATAAAGTTACCCGGGGGTCAGAGCTATTAGAGCCATAGCAAGAGTGTGGCAGTGGTTGCACACGCCTTTAATCCCATAGATCTCTGTGTGTTCAGGGATACGGCCAGCATTGGAGACATATGCCTTTAAGACCTAGGGGGCTGTACATACAGACAGTGACGAGGCAGTCACGTGTTTGGGTTTACAACCAATGAGAAGGCAGAACAAAATACTATAAAAAGACGTACAGACAGGATATAGCTCTCTTTCGGGAAGCTGGGACAGCAGAAGGAAGGGTGAGATTTTAGCTCTGAGCTCTGACCTCTCGGCTTTCTCTTTTACATTGGTTCTGTGTTTCTTATTTAATAAGACGGTTAGTTACATCAACAGGGAATGAAGAGATTTTCCCAAGAACACTATGACCAGGATGCCCCACTGCCCAGAGGAGCCAAGAAATGATGGTATTTCTGGCCTTTTGCCTTAGACTTGATGAAAATGACTAGCAGGAGACCGAGTGATCTTTACCCCTGCCCAAGCAACTAACATCTCTTACTCTGGGTTTGATTTTGCTGTGTGTTACAAGGGAATATGTGCAACCACAAAACACAGGCACCAATTCAGAAAGTTTACCCTGACCATGGCAGCTTTCCACAATTCCTAAAGGCTTTGCCAACATGGGCAAGAGATGAAACAAAAAGGCAAGCCAGGTCCAACTGTGTGTTTCTGGGATGGATGGGGAGCAATCTACAACCAAAGGAAATTGCCCAATTTTTTGTAATGAGCAGGGATACAGTGGTGTTGACCCAACTAATATCCATAGTTCCCAATGTATCTGAAAATTATTTGCATGGATCCTACAGGACAGTTTATCCAAATTACCCTACAGAGCTTCAGACATAGTGTGGTCAGTGAGGTGATGTTTGAAAAGGTCTTTAATGGTCCTTGCCAAGTTCTTGTGCAGCAAAGTTTTAGGAATGCTGCTTTCTGAGGTGCACTTAAACAGAGTGGGCTGTTTAAAAGAAATTAACATTAAAATCTATCAACTGGCAAAATGTTCATAAGTTTTTAAAAGGCACTTTTGTCTCTTTTAAACATATACAAGAGGGGCCAGTGAGGTGTATCTCAGTGGCTAAAGGCAACCGCCACTGAACCTGACCACCTGAGTTAGATTCTTAAAATCCAGATGGTGGAAAGAAATAACCAGCTCCTTCTCATAAGTTGTCCTCTGACCTCCAGACTCGACCTGAGCCATACATGTGGCAGCCCACACACAATAATAGGTAAACAAAGTCAAATATATTCAGTAGAATTAACACATCTTCATGCTAAAATATCTCAAGCTATGTGATCCCACAGAAAATACTAATACATAATGGTCAAGTTCGTACTATGATGGCAAAATTCTAATGTCATTAAAGAGTTTTTTCTCCCCACTGATGTAATCCCTCTCCCTATGATCTGTATGCCTTCCACTATTTTAGCATTTACTTCTTTCATACCTTCAGGAGAACTTAGTCCTCTTGGCATTGAATTCTCACAGAATTTGAGTTCATTTAAATTAATGAGCTTTCCATCCTTTCTTTCTATCAGCACACAATAACATCTGCCATCTGTCCCCTCCTCCCATAATTACTCCAGACACCCTGATCTCGTCTTTATCACTTACTGACTATAAAAATGATCAAAGCTAGAAGAATACCATCAGCCAGACACTGGGCTAAACCCTTTTCGTAAACTATCTTACTCAAGGCTGATAACATCCCCCTTAAAGTAGCTACTACTATTATTCTGTTTCAGTGAATCTACTACCTGATTGTCTATGATCTTTGAGACTAAGACATGGAGGCCACAGCTCTTAGCCCTACCTGGGAGCCTTATGCATCTCCTAAAGGTACCACAGATAGAAAGTTATTTTTGTTATTTGTTTATTTATTTACTTAGTTATGTTCAGTGTGTGTGTGTGTGTGTGTGTGTGTGTGTGTGTGTGTGTGTGTGTGTGTTTTATATGTGGTATGTTTGTGGTGTAAGCATGTGAGTTTGCCTGCCTGTATACACATGTGCAGAGGCCTGAAGAAGATGCCTGATATCTTCCTCTGTGGCATTTAGACAGTCCCTTGAGATGGGCAGTTTCTCACTAAACTTAAAACTCACTGTTTAGGCTAGGCTGCCCAGTTGTCCAGAGGAATCTTAAAATCTGCCTGTCTCTGTCCCACAATAATGAGATTACAGGTACACATGGCATTTCCATTATTTATATAGTTGGTAGGGATTTCTCAGGCTCAGCTTGAATAGCATGTGTGTTTATCCACTGAGCTATAGCTCTAGCCCTGTGGAATTGTTTTAAAGTGATCTTCTCCCATACTGTTTCTTTTGATACTGTGTATTATTTCAGATGGATCATGGAAATACCCATGAAGGGCTAGAGAACACACACACACACACACACAATGAATGATGAGTGATATCCTTAGCTTAAATCGTGTGGTAACTATACTAACGTTGATTTTAAGATGGAACTCTGCATAAAGAAACTGAAACTGCAAGCACAGTAAGAACTATTTGGCATATAAGTGACAAGTTGTGTTTCATTTTTCATGCAGTCAGAATTAAGTGGCTGTAGATCACTGCTTCAGACAGCAACACACTTGGGCACGGGAAGCATTTCCAAAGTGTGCTTTGCCTGGATTCTCTCATCCATTGCCAGCCCACAAGAATGGTTCTAGAAGGAAAGGCTACCCGTCTCCCAACCCCCTACACTGCTGCTCATTTTCTTTTATTTTGTAATCAAGGTCTAATCCTAGGTTGGATATCTCACAACTTGCTATAATGGAACAGATAATCATGTTTAATTCCTTGCACAATTCAATTTAAATTAAAGTAGACAGCAGGAGAGCCCACTTCGCAGAGTGCTTTCACATGCATTATCTCATTTAGCTATCAAAAATTAATTAAGAATAAGTGATTGACAGAGCACAACTGAGCCTGTATTTAAAGTACAGATGCCTCTGATATTTCAGTAGACTGAGATTATTGCAGAAGAAAATCCCAGCGTTTGTGTGAACCAAGGACAGACTTTGTGTGTTGATTGGACTGACTTCTGCCATGTCAGCTTCCATTTGCCTTGCCTACCAGCATAGAGGCAGGACAGCTGATCTGAAACCAGCACCCTACCAGCTAACAGCATTCAGCCCCTCCCACCTAATGCCAGCTCTCTTTCATTGGTAATTTGTTTTGATTATGTTTGATGCAAAACAGGTGTTGTCTTAGCTTCTAGAAGTGGTTCTTACTTCAATTATCTATATTCTCTACTTGGCCATTTTGTGTTCTGTAACAACCATTACTGTACTAAGAACTTTAAGTATATCATTCATTTAGCCACCATAGCCATTTTTAAAAGAAGGATGGTTTATTGCTATTAACCAAAAACAGAATATGCTGAGGATAGGACATAAAGGGGATTAATATGATAGTGTTAAGACTTGTTTAGGCCAGGAATCTAATCCACTGACTTTCCCCCCTGAAGTTCAAAAAGATAAACTCAGGCTCCTGTGCATACTAGGTAAGTGTTCTATCACTCACTGACAGTGTAAGACCCATATTGAACTCCATCATCCCACATTTTATAGCTAATAAGTGAGTTCAACATTTACAATCATGTAAGTAGTTAAAGGTATTAGGATCTTAGGGACATATCAGTCAATGTATGTTTTGTTAATGCTGTATAACAAACTAGTAGCATAGAATATATTTGTTCTTTTTTGTTGTTGTTTTTTGAGACAGTGTTTCTCTATATAACAGGTCTGGCTGTCCTAGAACTCACTTTGTAGACCAGGCTGGTCTTGAACTCACGAAGATTTGCCTGCCTCTGCCTCCAGAGTGCTGGGATGAAAGGTGTTTGCTACACCACCTAGTGAATATATTTGTTCTTATTTGCACACTTCTATGTTGGTTCACACCTCACTGACTGAGGCTAAGCTTGGCCAGACTTATGGCAAGCTTCAAAGTGAACCTTAGCCTCAGTTGTTTCAGCCCATCTTTCTTTACCATAGGCTGCTAGCTATGTTATCTTATCTCATGTCATTACCAGACATGAGCAATGAGCAAGTAGAAACCCATACTGTCCCTTGAGGTTTAGACTTGGACCGGCTTTCTTATTTTAGTCTATGGATAAAACTATATCATCAAGGCCACTATCACAGAGCTAAAGAAACATCCTCCATCTCCAATTGGAAAAAAATGCAGTCACATGACAAAAAGTATGGACACAGGGAGCAATGAAGAATAGAAAAAACTTATACAATCTACCCTGAGGAGAAAAACAGTTGAGGGAAGAGCTCTCTACCATGTGTGAGTGTTTGCACAGAAGAAGAAATAGAAAGGTCACTTGACCAAGGCGGTGGTGGCACACGCCTTTAGTTGCAGAACTCGGGAGGCAGAGGCAGGCGGATCTCTGTGAGTTTGAGGCCAGCCTGATCTACAGAGCAAGTTCCAGGACAGGCACCAAAACAACACAGAGAAACCCTGTCTTGAAAAAAACAAAACAAATAAAACAAAACAAAAAAAAAACTTGAACTTGTTTTAACAAGATATAATTTGCCATCTCTATTTCCCATGTTTAGGGATTCAAAGGTCTAAAAGTGCTCCTGCACCATTGCCTACTGCTTCCCAGGCAGTGATTCTTTGGCTAGAGAGATTAAAAAATTGGTGAGTCATAATATAGAGGCTTTTGAGATAGAATTGGCTGATAAGAAGAATCATGTTTTTATTTGTGAAATGAAAATTATGAGAATTACAAATATATGGGAATCTCAATACTCATAGAGCCATAGTCTGAGTACTTCAATTGCTTGCCCCTCAGATCATTGCAGAACTGCCTATTGTGAATCAAAAGGACCCACAAGATCCTTGTGTCTAAATAGCTATACAACACTTGAACGTGCTTGAAAAATGTAGTCTATATTTGAGCGTTTCCTGGGACCATGCTTTCTCATCCACTTTGCAAAGGTCTATGTTTCTCATTCTTCTCATTTTAATGTATCCCATGTCCCTGCACTATGCCTGGTGAACAGAGATGGAAAACCTAGGAACACACCTCTTTTTACAATGATCAAACACAGCTGTGCAGGGCCAGTTTTACACGACCCTCTGATTGACTTCTTGCCATATTAAAATTTCAATAAGATGAACAACAATGCAAATAAATAAACATAAACAACCTTTTTTCACTTCACATTATGCTCTACAAATCATATAGCTTATCCTTTTCTTTAATATATAATTTTAATTTTATGGGTATCAGTGTTTTGCCTGCTTGTATGTTTAGGCACCGATTGAGTGTCTGGTACCTGTAAAGGCCAGAAAAGGGTATCAGATTCCTTGGAAATGGAAATACAGATGGCTGTGAGCTGCCATGTGGGTGCTAGGAATCAAGCTGGGATCCTCTGGAAGAGCAACCAGTGCTCTTACTTAACCAGTAAGCCATCTCTTTAGCTCCTTACATAAACAATCTTTTTTTAAAAAAAATGTTTCTGTTTGATTTTTTGAGACAGGTTCTCACTATGTAGTCTTGGCTATCTGTCCTGGAACTTACTCTGTATACCAAACTGGCCTCAAACTCACAGAGATCCACCTGCCTCTGCTGAGTGTTGGGATTAAAGGCATGCACCACCACTGCCAGGTTTATAGGCAATCTTAATCTTAATTTATCTCTAGGACTATTTGCCCCAGAGTGAGATCCTCACCTAACACCTGCTTCAGGCCATGCCATTGAGGCACCACTACACACTAAGATTTGCCTCTGACTTAATCCTGTTCTTCATGGTGCACCTTAATTTTTCTGTTACCCAGTTTCTCTGGTTTATTTGTCTCAGTCTGCCAACTGCACCAGATCCAATTTGACACATTTTTTCTCCCAAGGGAAAGGGACTTTAACCATGACTTTCAGCCTGCTTCCTGTAGGCAGTGTTTTCACTCTTTACTCTTTGCAGGACCTGCCATCTAGCTCCCAAAAAATCACAAGGTAACTTATTCTTTCTTATGAATGCCTTGCTTAGCTTGGCTTATTTCTAGTCAGCTTTTCTTTTCTTTTTCTTTTTTTCTTTTTTTGATTTTTTTTTATTTATTTTACAATCTAGTCAGCTTTTCTTAACTTAAAATATCCCATCTACCTTTAGTCTTTGAGTTTTTATCTTTCTCTATTCTATATACCTTCCTTTACTTCTTACTTCACGGCTTGCTGTGTAGCTGGGTGGCTGGTCCCTGGTGTCCTCCCTCCTTCTCCTTTTATTGCTCCTACACTTTCTCTTTTTCTCCTCTTTATTCTCTCTTCATGGAAGCCCTGCCTATCTCCCTCCTGCCTAGCTATTGGCCATTCAGCTCTTTATTAGACTAGTCAGGTATTTTAGACAGGCAAAGTAACCAAACTTCACAGAGTTAAACAAATGCAACATGAAACAATGCAACACACCTTTGCATCACTAAACAAATGTTCCACAAGATAAATGAAAGCAATACATCTTCAACTAATATTCCTCAATAGCTTCCTTTAGCTAATCTTTTATCTGGACCACAGAAACCATATTTTCTTCCTGGAATGATACATATCATTTTGAGCCATCATCTACTTTAAATCTATCTGTTCACAGTAAACTTAAGAGTCACTTGGTAGAGAAGGAAGCATAGTGCTATGGGAGGGTCATGGTGCTACTCGCCTCTCATGTAGTAAGCTGAGTGTTTTTATTTTATTTTTATTATTTAAAAATTTTCTATTAATTTTACATACCAACCAGAGATCCACCTCTCCTCCCTCCTCCCATTCCCAGCCTTCCCCTCCCACCCCACACCCATTCTCACCTTCAAGGCAAGGTCTCCCATGGGGAGTCAGCCGAGCCTGGTGCATTCATCTGAGGCAGGTCCAAGCCCCTCCCCCCACAAGTTGAGGGTTTTGCTTGAGTTGGCACTACTCTTGCCTTTCATGTAGAACTCTTTTTCTACATGATCTGGACTGATCTGGCACCATCTCGTTTAAAGTTTTCTGTGGTTGACTCATTTCTAAAAAGTCATGTTATTGAAGAATGTGGTGGCACATTCCTTTAATCCCATCATTCAGGAGCCAGGGGTAGGTTGATCTTTGTATATTAAAGGTCACCCTAGTCTATGAAGCAAGTTCCAGGCCAGCCAGGGAAACATAGGGAGACCGTATCTAAAATTAAAATTTTAGACCTTATCTAAAATTAAAAATCCAAAACCAGATAATTTGTATTGAAGATTATGTCTTCTTCCTATGTGTAATTCTTCATCAAAGAAACTCTGTGATAGAAGAAAGATGGAAGATTCTGAACCTATTTTAATTTGGGCTTTCATACTCTACCAAATTTTGAAATAACATTTTGCAGTTGCCTTCCTTTTTGTTCATGCTTGCAAAAGTTGCATTTGTTCTGAGAATAAGTGTAGAAAACATTTTTTAAACTACAAGAAAGAAAACAAATTTTTCCCACTATGGTGAACATAAAGCAAACTATTTCTTTATCCTCAAATGTGAGCTCATATTCCATATTAGCCTACTGCAGATGCTGTCTTAAAACTTACCACTTTCCTTTTTAATTTTCTATCAAAATAATTTTCTTACCTGATAGGCTCATTAGAATGTAAGTAAACCTTGACCTCCCCAGCAGCACCCTTCTGCCAAAAGTAGTCGGTGCAGGAGGAAGGAATTAAATGGTCCATTTGTAGCTATTTGGGCTGGATATCAAGCTGAACTTCTATGGTATCTACAAATACAATATTAAATCCATGACCAACTGGCGTGCTAGTGGTCACACTCAAGCTCATAGTAAGGGTCAACATGATTTTCATAACCCAGGCTAGACGGCATCCTGTTTACACCTTCAGTAGCTGGAGTTTGCTAAGATTTTCCTCTTTAAGTATGGTGTCAGAAGGAAAGATTATCTTCTGTAATGAGTTGCACAAACATGTAAAACAACATCCTGATCCTGTTGGAAGTAAACTTTGTGAACCTGTAAGGGCCCAAATAGTCCAGGAGAATTTGCTTGCCCTGATATTTGTTTATTCATCAGATGTGACTGGGTTTATTTGGTAACTAAGCATCATTTCCTCCTTTAAGCTTTTCATCTTCAAAGATTCCACAAGGTCTGATCATTTGTTCTGGCATTTTACATTCGTAAAAATGTGTTCATTCACAAAAATGTCTGAGTCCATTAAGGACACAGTGTCTGTTTCTCATATGCACAACTGAGGGTGATAATCTATTTTTGAGGGAGAACTCCTATTATTATTAGGGTAGAAACAGGTATACTGGTACTATGGATGGATATTAATTCTCTGTCATCTCCTTCTGCCTCTCCCCACTCTTTTCCCCCCACCTCCACCCCTGTCTCAAACACAAACTTCCTCTCAATAATTATATACTGTGTTTGTGTCACTTAGTAAAAGTGAGAAGCAACTTGACATGCCTTACCACACCCGTATTCCAACATCTCTTGCTTTTTGGTTGATTATTATTTTTTTAAATCAGCTTTATAGGGATTTTCAAATTTAATTCTTTTGGAGAAAGGCAGGCTATGAGTGATATCAACAGGCTGTTGGGAGTGAATAAATTGCAGAGTTTCTGCAATCTTCAGGATAATCATAAAACAAATGAAAACAGAAGCAAAAATTCAAATTTGCTGACCACTGACATCTGTATATCTGCTTTACCTCATCAACCTTATTATAAACAATTAAATTTTAATTGTAATGTTTCAAATTACAAACATTAAATTCTTCTACAAGGGAAAAATGAAAACTTCAACATGAGATCTCTAACTTCGATACTGAACATAGTTTTCATACAGAGGTCTTTTCTTCCCCAATGTTTTATATTCACTATATTATTTTATGTAATGAACAAACATTAAACTGCTCTCCTCACATTCTCTTGGACATTATGTCAAACATTCACACCTACTTACCAAGTGCACATTCCAACATATAGCTGTTGTCATCTTGACCTCAGGTTAGCTATATATGCATTGACTCTTCACACTACATTTTCCAGATAACACGGATAACACAGTGAACCAATCAGAACATTTCTAGATTGTATTTTATAAAATACAGTCTTGTATCCTACATCTGCTTTCAGAATCCCAGCATTTTATATGCCACTTGGGAGTTTTGTAGCTTCTCTCTTCTTATTGTGAAATGGATGGATAATTAAGTTGATTACGTTTTAAATGTTACACAAATTATGTGGGTTAAATAAAACAGTAAACACAAATACTTGATTCTGATTTAGAACTCAAAATAGCTGCGCTGTTTCCGTGACATTATTTAGATCAGCTCGTGAGCAAGAGGTGACATCTTTACCTTATAGCTCTATTGTATTTGACTCTTACAGGGCACTTTTCCAGGCTTATCAGCCCTTTGATTTATGAGACTTGTCTCTAAATGACTTTCAACTGTATTTGAATAGCAAATTTAAACCCTTAATGGTAACTGCTTTTTTCCAGTAAACAAACAAACATAATGTACAAAATGTTGTGAAGCTTAATGGAAAACTCACCAGTCATTGTGAGGACTGAATCAACATGCTCTTATGATGTTGAGGAGCAGAATGTGGATATCCCCTTCAGTTAATTCACCTCTGAAGGCTCACACCATTCACCTGTGCGTTAGCCGTATTTCTGACCTGCAGCAGTGTGTAGAGATCCCAGAGTGCCCGGATCTTTTCATCTTTGGTGATTAGGAACTGTGAAGAGGGACTTGATCCAAAAGAAAAGAGAAATCTCCAGTAGTTATTTAGAGATTTTGATGGAGGAATGGAAGGAGAAGCAGAACATTCTGTCAGCAGAGCTTATATTTTAGAGGTGCATCCAATAGTGTCAATGGACTTCAAAAGCTTTTGTGACAATAACTCAGATCTGAAGTGGGCTACCAATGTGAAAAGTTTGAGATACTTGTCACAAACTAGCTTAAAGGATTGAACCCACACCATTGGAATAAGTTGAAATCCACATCAACTTAACCTTTTTCTGCCAATTCATAAGGATTAATTGAGCACTTACAGCTGCCCTGCACTCTTCAAGTCTTATAGGAGATGGGGAGAAAGTTCCCGATCAGCACATTCTCCCTTCTATTTTGTCTTCTGTTGAATAGCTGAGCTTTCTTCCCCACTAAGGAGAGCCTTTGCATAGAATGCTGTATGGTTAGTTCTAGGCTACACATCAGGAACTACAGGGAATTTTCTCTGAGATTACTATTTTCCCACTTAGTTGTTCTTCTGTTCCACATTTGTAAATTGTTCCTGAGATTTCAGGGCAGCAATAATGACTTTCGGAGACTGACAGCGGTCACTAAGAGAAAAGATGGAAAGTGGAGAGAAGTGAAACTACATCCCCATGGCATTCATTGATTTGCAATTTCCTAATTCCTCTAACATTTTGTGTGCTAGTCGTGCCTTACAATGCTGTTTGTATTTATTAACAGAATGTTTATAAACCTGAAATTAATAATATAACAATAATGAACATGAATATCCAGAATGCCAAGTCTGTTAAGAAATATGAGTTAGATTTAGGCATGTCCTGTTACAGAACATAACAGCACTTGTGTTGATTGACATGGAGTAGGGGGAAATACACACACGTTGATTCAAGTCTCCAACATTCTTTATCCCCCAAGTTAAAAAAAAAAAAAAAAACTTGCCACAACAAAAAATAAGATCAATATTATAGAAAAGGGAAAGAAAGAAGAATTAGAGTGATTATTAACGTATAATTGAATACCAGATGGAAAAACAAAACAATGACATGTCAGTCTACACAACACACACACACACACACACACACACACACGGGGAGGGAAGTGAAGGAGAGAGAGGCTTTTAAAGATTCTAGAATAAATTCTAAAATAACGTGTGGCAATAAGATATATATTTCTATTTGTCTTGAGATTTGAATTCTGAAATTATAAAGAACCTTGCCACCAATTTAATTGGGAATCATCTTTTCAGATGACAAAGTAGATACTAAATGTAATTGTTACTAGTATAATCACCTGAGAAGTACACACACACACACACACACACACACACACACACACACACACACACCTGAAATCCTCTCTAATCTTGAACAAAATCTATCTACTGTAGTCATATGATTCCTGGGGGAGATCAATTCTGCCTCACTGTTCCAGAAGCCTGTGAATGGAGTGCTCCAGATGAGCATGTGGGTTGAGAGGGCATCAATGTTCTCCCCCTGAACTGTCTGTATTGTCCTAAGACACACTAGTCAGGCAATAAGTTAGGAGCAAAGGGCACTCTGGAGCAAATGTCTGGAAGCAGCTGTAACAGAAGGCAGCAGATCAATGAATTTCCTGAGTTTCACTTGCGGGTCTTAGAGAAAAACAATATTTTACATTGTGTGGGAATCACTGTATTGTCTTTTTATGCACTGGAAGCCTATGCAAACCAAATGTGCCCATAATTAAACCACAACTGCAGCACTGATAAAGTCACATAAGTGTTGGAAAAATATGCCTAAATGTAGGAAATCACTTGAGGTTTTTGCTCATTTCTATAGAGAATAACTCCTTTTTTATTTTCTCATGCACTGTTTTCAAATAATTTGGGTTGATAAATTACATTCCTCAAGGTGTTATATCCCTACAGGTGTTTATTTTGAAATAAAGTTATAATGATCTCTGCTAAAGTCAGCTATTCCTCAAGCATTATTGAATCATCCTTTGTGTCAGGCACGGAGATGGATGAAGACACCTCTGCCCTGATGGGTTCCAGGGTGAGGTTGAAACTGGCCCTCTTCAGTCAACGTGGGGAAGTAAGCTGAAAATGATCCCCATATTATGAGAATGTTTTGGAGGGCCACAGCAAGAGAACATGTAAGGAAGGGCTAGTCCAGAAAAACCTGGGGGAGTATTTCTAAAGACCCACTTGGACTTCTATTTGGAAGAAAGAAACCTTCCAGAAGACACTAGTTGGTAAATCCCTGGCATAATATGTTTTCATTCTTCTCTGCTTGAAGGGCACTTGAGGCCATCCCAGAGCTCTTATGACTCCTTTTTAATTCTTTGTTTCTCCATATCCCTTCTAGCCAGTACTTTTCTAACACCAACAGACTTACTCTCTGTAGTATTCTAAACGTGGTGATTGGCACAGAGCAATAGTTCACAGAATGCTAAATAAAATAACGAATGTTTGGGATCTGGTGACATACACACTGGGATGGAGGGTCATTGTCATCCAAGTCCAGTGGCAGTGGGGTTTACTTGCTGGGCAGGAGTCATGCGTGTGTGTAGTAGAGGGATGCGGTGTCCCTGGTGGCAGAGTAGAGAGTGATTGGAATAGGGAGTGATGACAGCTAGAAGGCATGCCTGTTATCTCCCTCCCAAGTGGGTAAAGGTAGGAGTGAACGAGCAGGCAGCCTGGCTAAGGGCTAAAGAAATGGCAGAGTGGGTAGTAACAGCCTATGAGATGTCCAATGTAGCTAGAGAGTCTCTCTGGGTCCTGCCAAGGCCCTGCAATCCCTTAGCCCACTTATAAAATAAACACTCAGAAGCTTATATTAATTAAACTCTTTGGCCATTAGCTCAGGCCTACCACTGACTAGCTCTTACATCTTAAATTAACCCATTTCTATAAATCTATACCTTGCCACATGACTCGTGGCTTACTGATATCTTTACATCTTGCTTCTCATGGTGGTGGCTGGCAGTGTCCTGCCTTAGCCTTCTGTTTCCCAGAATTCTCTTCTCTGCTTGTCCCGCCTATACTTCCTGCCTAGCTGCTGGCCAACCAGCATTTTATTTATTAACCAATCAGAGCAACACTTTCACAGCATACAGCCCGATATGCACAGCCTTCTAACTTTGTCACGAGTTGGCATCTGAATCTAGGTCAGCAAGTCCCAGAACATGAAGTAGAGGCACAGGAAAGCCACAAATAGGAAGGCCAGAAGTGAGAGCTGGCAGGAGGCCCTGCCCCGAGCAGATGTGCAGACTCGGTGAGCAGCCATCTGCCAGATGCTCCTTCACGAGGGGGGTGGAAGGAGGGAAGGAGAGGGAAAATCCAAAGGGGCTTTATTTCAGGTTGCATGGTGAATGCTAATGCATGGACGGGCTCGGGATTGCAGCTAGCAGGAGGAATACAGCTCTCTAGCCCAAGTGGGAAAGAAGGGCGTGGAGGAGCAGGTAGCACACCGGCGAATTTACTGACTTTCGCTTGAGGACCTCAGAGGAAAGCCATATTTTCTGCTGCGTGGGAATCACCGTGTATTCCTTCTAAGTGAATTCTAATGAGCAGGTTATGCTTTCAGCTGTGCCCTTGATTCTTAGCATGTTCTATTTGTACCAGAATTCTTTTAGAATTGGATCCAGGGAGTCTGGTGCAGTGGATTAAGTATGTCAGAATTAAAGCAAATCAGTATCTTAGGGAACATGGGATAATTGTCTAAGTACAGCTTTTAAAAATCATTTTAACTTCACTTTACCTTTACTTATTTATTGTGTATTATTTACTTATTTACCTACATATATTTATTTATCTAGTGTGTGAGTGTGTAAGTGCCTGGGCATATATGTGCCACTGTGTACCTGTAGAGGTCAGAAGACAACTTGCAGGAGTCAGTTCTCTCCTTCTGCCAAGTGGGTCCCCTGGATAGAACTTGGGTCTTTAGACTTGGAAGAAAGTGCCTTTTCCACCTAAGTCATATTACCAAGCCATTTATGAAATTAATATTGGTAATTATCATAGGAGATGATAGGTTTCATGATGACGTTCTCACATCTGTCTGTAGATATCCCTGTTGCTTCTCATGTTTACCCCCACTGCTCCCCCATTTCTCCCCCTCAGGGGGCCTCTTTCAGCTTTCAAGTCAGATGTGTATGTATAGTATATGCATATTATATACATTAATGTCTAGATTCCATGTAGGAAAGAGAATGGCATCATTTCTCTCCCTTTTTTCCTCTGCCTCTCTCCCTTTAGATCTGTTTCTCATAGCCCCATTTAATCAAATCTTATTTTAGTAACAAATATTTTCTACATGATTTCCTATGATAAATACTCACATTGTCAAGATTTTAAGTCAGTAGAACTTGGAACCACCTACATAAAATGTTCACTATAAGAAAGAAAATAGACTTAGCTCAGTACCTGATTTTGTGATGACGAAATAGAGAGAATGTGTGTAAGATATACTTTATGACGACTGGTGCATACTCTCACTGTCTCTTTTCTATATCTAAACAGAGTCCAGTTAAGCCTTTCCTTTGCATTTTCAAGGTTATTTTCCTAAATAGCTCCGGAAACATCCCAGGTTTGTCACTAAATACTATGGCCTGTGGCTTTTGATTGAATTTTATGCTGTTTTGTTATTTAGTTTCACTAAAAAATATTTGGGACTTTAAATTTCTTCTTACTGTGTGGAATATTCCATTACTCTGCTCCTCCCCACTAGCCCAGAATAGAAGTACTCATTGCAATTCCAGGGAGCGTGAAAAATCCCAGGATGGACTTGGCATTTCCTTCCGAGTATACATTTCACTTGAGGGTTCCAAAATGGTCAGGGGAACAGGGGATCTAAGTAACTTAACACTTGGTATATTAAAATACTATGTTAGAATAGAAAATTTGTATGAATTCACACGTGTCTAAAAAGGACAGCAACACAAGGTCGCAAATAACAGTTAGGCTAGCTGCTGGCATTTTCTGCTTCGCACCTCGTCTGGGTGAGATTTCATGGTTTCTAAAGATGGTCTCACACACAAGACATCCATTCCCTCTCTCTGGTTGCCATCTTAAGCAGGCTTTAAAAAGTCACGGCAGGCCAAAGTGATGCTTTTGACTATATCTGTCTTTGCTGCGCACCGTCACCACATGCTCATCTTGGGGTCTGTGAGCCTACAAAATTACAGTGCTGATACCACCACAGAGTGGCTCTCTGTGTTTCCCTCTGAAGTACTAATGACTTGTAGGAGATTACACCCCCTGCACAATTATTTCTGTATCCTCAGCTCTGAGCACCTGTCACAGGAGTGTTTAATGTGTGTGGAAGGAATGCATGCATGCATAGAGTGAATGAATCTCAGAAGCTAGCCAGGACAGACCACAGTTCATACCCTCACACAGGTTATGCTGATTTTAGGCCTGGGTTTTGTCTGGAACATTATATATAGGGACTTAAAATTATACAAGAATGTATTATTCAGGCTTCTCTCGAGTCACAAAGCTTACGAAATCTTCCTCCCCCTCCCTCTCCCCCCCCCCCCCCCCCCGTCTCAGTAATATCTGGCTATGGGCCTATGTATTTGTTCCCAACTGTTCCAGATGGAAGCTTCTCTAATGATGGCAATGGAGCACTGATCTATGAGTATAACAGCATATCTTTAGAAGTCATTTTATTGTTACTTTCCCCCCCAGTAGTATTTAATTTTACCCTAGGACTCTGGGCTATCTACTCTTGGGTTCTTGGTCACCCAAATAGTGTTGGGCATGGGTTCCATCTCATGGAGTGGGCCTTAAGTCAAATCAGATGTTGGTTGGTGACTCCCACAAGGTTTGTGCCGCGATTGCCCTACCATACTTGGCAGGCAGGACAGATTGCAGATCAAAGGTTTTGTGGATGTTTAGCATTTATGTTTCTCTTTTGGTAGCCTATAGCATACCTTCTCTTACCAAAGACACTAGAAACACAGGGGCCAAGGTTCTATGCAGATACCAGCTTGTCCTCTCCATGTTCAATGAGTTGTGTGGATGTTGTCTGCAGCAATGGTATCTTGATGCCAGTTTGTGGTAAGCAACCTATTATCTTGGTGACAGACTGGGTTGTTTGGGGATTTCCATGAGATCCCTTTAGTCAACAACTCAATTGGATATACCCCAGTCCCTGCACTAGAAGCTTCTTTTGGTGATAAGAGGTGGCCAATTGGGGTTCCATCTCCCTCATTATTTGGAGATATCTTTAGGATAACCTTCATATATGTTGGAAGGTTTCCACTGTACTAAGTTTCCATACCACCCCTCAACTGTCTCTCAATTTTAGCTTTCTCTCCCACCAGCAATGGATGAGTATTCCTCTGACTTCACATCCACATCCATGCCAGCATGAATGTCACCTGCATTATTGATCTTAGACATTCTGACAGGTGTAAGAAGGAATCTCAAGGCAGATTTGATTTTCATTTCCCTGATGGCTAAGGATGTTGAACATTAGACTTACGATTTTTTAAATGGATAAATTATTCACAGGTAAATATTTTTATTCTCATTTGATCTGTTATTATTTTATTTTTCCTGAAAGATAAGTCTTATTTTGAATGAAATCTCTTCCCCTTTCACGTTTCTCTCTGCAAATGTGAATAGCAAGGCAGCACGTGGATGGACCTCAGGTTTGGCATGCCTTGGTTAGAATATTACTTCCACTGTTTATTAATCCTGTGACCTCTGGGAAAGGTACTTAAGCTCCCTCTCTGCCTTTGTTTCTTCATTAGTAAGCAGAAGTAAGTGGCTTATTATGCAACCTACCCCCTATGGGGAGCCTGATAACATGACATGATTGACACAGAATTCACAGAGCAATGTCTGATATCAGTGTGCATTCAATGAGGAGAAGCCATTCCTTGCCTGCAATCTTGATAGGCACCAGAACTATATGACCAAACAGACTTTTTTAAAAATACCTCCACTGGGGCTGGTGGTATGGCTCAGTGGATAAAGGCATTTGTCATTCAAATCTGGTGACCTGATTCAGTCCCAGAACCCATGTAAAGGTGGAGAGAGAGAGAGAGAGAGAGAGAGAGAGAGAGAGAGAGAGAGAGAGAGAGAGAGAGAGAGAGAGAGAGATTGAGAAATAACTCCACAACTCCACAAAGTTGTTCTCTGACCTCCACACATCCATTTGTGGCACAAATGCCTATCCCTCACCATAATAGTAAATGCATATTTTTAAAACTATGTCTTTTGGGGGGGAATTCATTTAAAAATCAATTAGAAAATATTCGAAAATGAGAAATTAAGTCCTGAATGGTTGATCAAATCCACAAATTATGTCTTCTTTACTGAGCTAGATGCTAAAGAAGATACAAATGATCTGAAAGCTGAATTCTCTTCTGCATATACATTTTATTTGTAACAATAAGACAGGAACAGATGAAAGATAGTAAAAGAGCAAAAGACACAAGTAACCATTTATGGACCACAATAAAATGTCATAATACAGTATGTAGTGGCTAGTCTTGTGTGCCAACTTGATACAAGCTACTATCATCAGAGAGGAAGGAGCCTCAGTTGAGGAAATGCCTCCATGAGATCTAGCTGTAGGGCATTTTCTCAATTAGTGATCAATGGGGGAAGCCCAGGCTGAGGTTGGTGGTGTCATTCCTGGGCTGGTAGTCCTGGGTTCTTTAAGGAAGCAGGCTGAGCAAGCCATAGGAAGCAAGTCAGTAAGCAGCTCCCCTCCATGGTCTCTGCATCAGCTCTTACCTCCAGGATCCTGATCCATTTGAGTTCTTGTCCTGACTTGTCCTTCAATAAACAACAGCAACATGGCAATGTAAGCCAAATAAACCATTTCCTCCCCAACTTGCTCTTTGGTCATGGTGTTTTGTTGCAGCAATAGAAACCCTGACTAAGACACAGTATATTAGTATTATGCTTACACACTTTTTCAAAGCCCATGGAATTCCACTGATAATTAATGTATAAATAGCTAATTAATTTAAATATGTACATTCAAACCCAATGTTCTCTATGTGCTGGTGTCTCCTATACAGCTATAAACCCAAGACAAATTTATAAATTAAACAAATAACAATCAAAGCCAAAGTTAATGGTCATCAATTTAATGTAGTCACTATACTGCCTTACTGAAACTGTCAGTTTGGTGCTGACTGCAGTGTTGACTTGGTGACCCCTGTTCTCTGGAGTTTGACATACTTGTTATGACTACTGCTGAGTGATGGTAAAATGTTTCTAAGTGTGCTGGGTGAGGAAATAATTCTCTTCTCAAGCTTTTTCTCACAGAATGCCTTTTTTTCTTTTTGCTCATTTTTTATACTGTTTTTTTTCTGCATAGAATACCTTGCTTTCATTTGCCTTTCACCTAATGATTAAAATAGAATATAAGCATTAACTGTTGCTATTTTGTTGTTATCTTGGTGTAATGAAAGTGACACCATTTAGATTTTTAAGAACTCTCTGGAAATTCATCTAAAAACAGGAACATAAACAATACAGAATACTCTGAAATGGAATATTAGGTTGACCAAAGAGATAAAATCCATAAATTATGTCCTCTCCACTGAAATAGATGAGAAGAAACTGCAAAGAATATGAAGACCTAGTTCTGTTCAACATAAGGAGCTCTGACAAAGCTAGGCGATTCTCAATACTGAGGTACGTACCATTGGATGCTCAGATGATCACATACTGATGATGTGTTTATTTATTTATTTTTTTTATTGAGACAGGGTTTCTCCATGTAGTTTTTCTGCCTGCCCCGGATCTTGCTCTGTAGACCAGGTTGGCCTTGAACTCACAGAGATGCGCCTGGCTCTGCCTCCCGAGTGCTGGGATTAAAGGCACTACCACCAACGCCCAGCAGCCCAGAAATTCTTACAGAGAAATAAATGGTACCTGAGATTGATGTTGTAGTTAAGAAAGACCATAGTTAATCATAATAGTGTCATAGGTATGGTAGCCCACAAAAGCTTCCTAGTGAGATCTGAGCTTGCTTTACACATTAGGGCTGCGTTAGGGGATGGCTTGACCATGTGCACGGTCACCAGGTGTTTGGGATGGTCTGCACTTGACTGTGCTGGGGGGAGGTCTTTTGTTCCACCCCTTGGCATTCCTTTAAAAAGCCCTTTAGTAGAGACAGAAGGGGCTGGTGGGTTTTGATCCAGGCCCTCCCGAGCTTTCCTGTGTTTCTAACTATCTCTCTCCTTTTTACTTCTATCTACATACTTCTCACTTCTGGGGGGGTGGGAAAGAGGGAGCTGGTCTCCCTCACATAGGTACATAATTTAAGCACCTGGGAGACTGAGGCAGGAGGATTATGAGTCTGAGACTAGCCTAGGCTACACAGTGATACCCTTCCTCAAAAACAAAGTAAATAACAACAAAAAATAAAATGTAGATACGTTTTTGGAGGCAAGTGGATATAGTAAGAGACCTTAAACTTCGAATTTATAAAACAGCACGCAGGATTTAAATAAAGAGTGAGGAAGAAGATGGTGTAGAACAATCCTATGTTAGGGAAAAATATTTATTAAGGGCATCTTAGTAAAATCCATAAAGGATTTAAGTTTTCTCGCCTGTGGGATGGTTAGCCAATGGCTCTGGCCAATTCATTAGCAACTCATTTTAGAGGAACCTTTGTGTGCGAGTGAATGTGCCTGACGAGAAGAAAGATTTCGCATTTGTTGGAACTGAGTGAAATGTCCTTGTTCTTGACCAGATGAGGGAATGTGGGCTTTTAGACAGCAAGTCCCCGGGGTCCTTTGTAATGCTAATTTGCTACTTCTTTGGTGTATGCTGAAAGTTTTCCAACCAGCAGGAACATTAGAGTACAATGTACCCGCAATCGCAATCTAGAATTCTTACACTGGGAGGAAGCACTGCTGGGTAGCTGTAGAAGATTGCCTACCACACATTTGCTATGAGCTGAAAGCGCCCCCTGCAAATGCATGTGTTGAGGCTTCACCCCAAATGTGATTACCAAGAATCAGGGTATTTTGAAGGTAATTAAGTAAGGTTAAGTGAGATCATAAAGATGAGGCTTTAACCTAATAGATTGATGGCTTTCAACGTTAAAGAGAGAAATATCCTTTTTGCTCCTCTGGGAACATACAGAAGTAAGTAGCTGTCTATAAACTAGAAGGGTCCCCTCTGGACACTAGCAACATGAACACCCTGATCTCACACTTCCCTCCTCAGAACAGTGAGAAGATAAACTGGTTTTGAAGCTGTCCTGTCTATGAGTTCAGTTGTGGTGTCTGAGGTTACTAACACTGAAATCACATCTGACTGACACTATTCTGTTTTCATCTTATTCAACACACACACACACACACACACACACACACACACTTGTGTCAAGTGACAGGTTTCCAAGTTGACAGTGGGGATGATGCCTAGTAATTTGGTCTGGTTCTCATTTATTTGAGATTGTCTCACAAAGGGAAGAGGCTACATTCAATTGACCTCCAGTATGTTACTGGTAGCACTTTCTCTAGACTGCATAAACCTCCATTCACCAGTGAAACCTGATTGATTCTGATTTCTCATACAAGTTGCAAAATTGTTTCAGGTGCCAGGTGAATCTTTTCACCAGGAGAGAAGAAAAATTTCACAGCTTTCATTTTGCATGTGAAACTTATTATGCCTCTAAAAACTATAAAATTGAGAGCCTAAATATAGTCTGTCAAGGATGTGAAATGTGAATGAACGGTAGCTGAAACCAAATTTATAAAAGAGGAGAAAATGGGCTGAACCAGGAGCTTTCGGCTGCTTTAAATTCTCCCTATTATCCTTGTAGGCATCTTTCTAAACAGACAGTAAAATTCATGATTATGGAAATTGGAAGAAGACAAGTGTGGGCATGCCCTCCTATGTACCTTCATCATGAGGTTGTCACCAATATAATTGAACTTTTATCCCCATGGGTACTGTCACCAGGGCATCAGAGGAAGAGTCATAACCCTACAGGAAGGCAACAGATCTAAAGGTTTCCTCTTTTCCAGAAATTTCCATTCACTTCATTGCACAGTTTGACACGGGATGATCTTTCAAGCTTGGGCTCAGAGTGTCTTTAAAGTTAAAGACAAGTCAACATTGTACCTACCATTTCCATATTTTTAAAGCAAAGCCAGAAGCTTTGGCTCTCAGCCTGAGGTGGCACTCTTAATGATATTTTAGGATAAGGATCAATCATTATACGGTAAAATGTATCTGTTTGGGGAGATAAGCTTAGTTCATAACCTAAGATCCCCTTGAACTCCAAGGTTATTTGAGTCAGTCTCCCTCTACTGAGGGCATGTGTAATACTGGGACATTCTTTAGTGCAAAGGCTTAAATTGCAGAGTGGCATCTGGTACAGATTTCCCCATCACTTTATTGGTACTTTTCATTTTGCCTTTTCTCCCTTCAGCTTCTTGAAGATTCTAGAAAGCTGTAATACTCACGAGCTGAAGCCCATCACCAGGGGATTTCAGCTCAGAGGTTTTGTTTTGGCTCTGATTGTACCCTGGAAAATGGACCCATGAGCACAAATTTCAGGAAGCAATCTGCCTGTGTCAGCCACATATCTGGACTTTCAGGTTATGATCCAGTTCTTATACCCCATCCCTAGCAATTCAGTATCTTCTCATTTTTCACTTCTTCTCTGTCTTTGTCCCCATGACCTCTGCCCTCCTTATCCCAGAGTCCGTGTGAGGTCTGGCTGGTTGCCACCAAAAGCCTTTTCTCTTTCCTTGATGACATCACCGTTCCTTGCATCATAGATGAGCATGATTTATGGGATTGTTGTCTCCTTTTGTTGTCCTGGCTGTGTTCATTCTTTCAAATGGATACGCTGATTCCACTTTCCAAACTAACTCAAATCTCCCACATTCCATATAAAAATACCACTCCTCACTGGGTTGGGGGCCAGATATTGGTGAAATTATTAAGGCCACTCCACATAGTTAGAAGGAATATTTATTTAGTGGGTAACTTACAAATGAAGGGATAGGTAGATTGCGGGGTCTGGGGAAGGTGTATCGCAGTCCAGCGGTGTTCTCTGGAGCTCTGCCCAGTCAACCTCCACCGTCTGGGGTCCAGGAACAGAGAGAGCACTCACCCATCTAGATCTTGGGTCTCCAGATGCCTCCCCTGGCCCCGCCTCACCTTGTAGGTGTGACAGCTGCCAGAGTCTCAATTGGGGTTGGAACTTCCAGATCCAAGCTGGAATGGCTACCCACTACAGGCGGTGGTGGTGCAGGTCTTTTATCTCAGCACTTGGGAGGCACAGCCAGGCAGATCTCTGTGAGTTCAAGGCCAGTCTGGTCTACAGAGCAAGATCCAGGACAGGTACCAAAGCTACACAGAGAAACCTAAAACAACAACAACAAGAAAAATACCACTCCTCTTTGAGGAAAGGGGCCTCAGTGTTGTAAATGTGGCTTTACCAACTTCATCAGTAGCCTCTTTCTTCTTCACCAGATTCCCTGGTTCTCATTACAGCCTCCTTCTCCCATCTCTGTGAGTCTTCCTTTAGAGAAGGCCACTGCACAGGAGAAAGCAATGTCTGTTTTATTCAGAACTTTTGGGTAATGTGCTCTATGTTGACATTAACTTTCCAGATATTGAAGCTTTCCCAAAAGTTCTATGGGTTTTGAACTGAAAGTCTTTCTGAATCTTTCACACATTGTTACATCACTTTGAAAACATGAATTTCAATTCCCAACTCTCTTATCGTGTTAATCAATAACCATTCAAAAACCACACTGAACATCCTTTAAGCAAAAGACTCAAAGACACAAGATGAATAAGGATAATGGCCTGTCTTAAGAGCTTGCAGTCAGATGAGGAGGAGGACGGTGAAGTCCAATCACCGCAGTCCTGGACACACAGAGGCTACATTTGAGTGGTTAACAAGGCTGATGGGTGTGGATAGGACAGAACTCTACCAAAATGAGTGAAGCTATGTCAGAAAGGCTTCCCTCCCAGGAGCTGGAAATCCTTACTTAGGATTCCCTTTCCTTAGGGGCCCAGACCAGAAGGTCTGCATGGCTGCTTCTGTGCTTCCGTTTCCCCCTGCTGCGGCCAGACTGTCAGCTGTCCAGACTCAGGCCTGACCACACTGGGCTCTTCACAGCCTCTTCCCTTTCCAATTTGCATTTCTAATCACCCTGAGTTGGGAAGCCTCTTAAGGAAGCTCCTTCCAACCAGGGTTCCTTAGAGTAAATAGACTCTCACTCAGAATGGCTCCCAGGGGTGCTGTGAGGATAATGGGCCAGAGGGTTGTTTGATTGCTTGCTTTGATTGGATTACTTTGATTGCTTTGTGCTTCTTGCCTGGTTCTTAGCTAGCTTGTGAGTTTGGTAGGCTAGTAACTGCTAAGTAAAATGAGGACCATGGGTTCATACAAGGATGATGTTATGGAAAGTGTTTTAAAAGTAACATCTCTGCTTAATGGGCCCTATTCCTTACCTTTGTTCTTACTTTAATCTTCATAGCCATCCTGCAGTATAAGTCAAATAGGTCTCATGTTGTGAGAAAAGGATCAAGTGCTCAGAGACTAAAGATGACACAATTCACTGTCATTGTGATGTTAGATTTTCTGACCTTCTTTGTCACTCCTATCCTTTGCCCCTATAATGGGCAGACAGTACTTAACATAGGCTTCTTGGGGAAGTGGGAGGATTTACTAGGAGAATATGTACCTCTAACAGTGCTTGGGAGTATAGAGTAGCATTTGGGGACACCTGTTGCTGCTGGTGTTGTTGCTATGTTGTTGTCATGTGGTTATAATATAGCAGAGCCCAAGTTTTATGTTCCTCTCCCAACAAGCAAGCACTCTGATACAAAGAAGAAGGCTTTGCAAGGGTGACTTTTCAGGCATGGCTCATATTACACACGAAAACAACAACCTGTCCTCATGCTGAGTAATATAAGGATGTGCCAAAAACATACCAGTGATGCCAATATCATTGCCATACTCAGACAGCACAAAAATACTGACTTGAGACGTTCAGAGGTTGTAGGCAATTTCTTAGTGGTAGTATGAGTTTATCTTACGGTTAAATTTTGAGCCATTGAGATGGCTCAGTGGGTAAAGGCACTTACTGCCAATCCCGAAGACCTAAATTCAATCTGCAAGACCCACCTGGTGGAAAGAAAGAAGAAACTCTGGCAAGTTGTTCCCAGAGCTCCAGGGGTGCACCATGTTATAGAGCCAAAGACCAAAATAATCTTCACAAGATTCAGATACATATAGAAAACCAGCAAATATTCCTAACGTTCCCAGGTAGTAGAATCTGACCTTCCTTCAGATGACTAGTGTGGCACGCATCCACACACTTTTCTCTGGGTCGTGAAGATGCTAAAAGTCAGGTGCTGTCAGCTTTGGAAGAAAAGACTGCACAGCACAAAAACAGTAAGGTATTCCATTTCTAAAAATAAAGATGCTTCCTGGGAAACTTCTGGAGAGTCTCTCTGTGTAGCATCTGCCACAGAAGCAAAGACACCTCTGGATGGAGGGAGGATGTAGAACATAGGCCTCTTCGGCTGAGCTTCTCTCAGTCACTTCCTCAACAGCTTGAGCCATGATAGGGACGTGTGTAAGGGTGAGAAACAGACCTGACAGGTCACAATGTCAGTGACTTCAGAAGAAGTGAAGACAAAACAGGACATTATCTTCTTCCTCATAATTACCTACTTGGTTAAAGGCAAGTCAGGCTAAGATCCAGTTCTGGGAATTTCTAGATGAGAAAGAAAGTATCATTCGGATTTCTCAGGGGTTGATGCCATTTGCCACAGATCAACGTCTAAGGAACACGGATTAAATCAGGGCACATCTCACCATAAGAAAACATCTAAGCAAAGATGGCAGAATTAGAATGCCTCTTTGGCCAAAAGGACTGTCATTGGAGACAGGTGAGTTGCTCACATCACAAGATCAAGAAACTGATGGTGTGAACCTCAAGCCTTGTCCAGCGCATGCATTCAGCCTCCCTGAAGCACCGGGTTGTGTTGCCACCTACCACCTCACATTCTTGTTATTCTCTCGCCACAGAGAATTCCCTGCTCCACTCCTGTTGGGCTGGAAGTCCCATTTCACCCTGGAATCTCTCATAGGCTACACAAAAAGAAGTGAAAGTGAAAATACTGACAATGACAGTCAGGAGTCCTCTCCCCAGGGGGATCGCTATTGGTCATGGCCCTTTCCTCCTTGGCCAGAGGACCTGTGTGTCTGATCAGTGCCCTCATGACACAATGTATCTGGGCAATATCACACTCAGCCAGATCACTGGGAGTGTGAAGAACTACTTTTACACAAATCCCGGAGTGTCAGGCTGCCGACAGGTCAGCATATAGCAAGTTCTTGCTTGACACTACAAGATGTGAGTGGTTTATTTTTACCCCTTTGTGCTTTTCTGCCCTTGAGCGATCATCATTTTGCATGGTGTGGGGAAAGCAGACATACTGCCTGGCACATTCTCCCACGGAGTCCGGCTGAGATGGCAACAGTCCTTCTCCAGTATCCTACCCCAGGCGTTCAAGTTCACCTGGCCCTCAGGTCCTAAGGGCCCCTGAGATAGGTTCTTTCCTAGAAAGTGAACTAAATGAACTTCTTGTCAATTCATCTCTAATGCCTGTTTAGGCTCATGGAAATCTCTGCCTTCCATGTGCAAAGGTCTTCTTTCCCCATCTCCCCGGCCATTATTTCCCAGTCTGATTCATTTTTGGCCTCATATTTTAAATTTCTTCTCTCCTGCTCCCTTTCTTATTTTGTACCCCATAGAGGAATAAATATACCCACAATATACATGGTTTGGATAGTTGGGTTAGATAGAATTGGCAGAGACTAAAAAAAAAAAAAATCTAATTCTTGGGTGCCAGTAGAAAACATTGTTAATGAGTAACATTTGACCCCTGCCTTGGATTAGATCCTCCCTAAGGTCATTTAGCTTAAGTGTAGGCATTCCAAGGGGCTGGACACTCATTACCTATAATTAAATTTATTTGTAATTTGGGGAGCTCCGGGAGAATGTCCCATTATTGAGAACGATAAAATCTATCTCCTTGCAAGACTTTTTGGGGGTGTGGAGTGAAGAGGATGATTTTGGGGAGTTGAGTAGTGTGGGATCCTCAAGAATGGCTGGGATCCCTTTAACTACTCAGTGAGTAGAGGTCGGACATTTCTTTAGGAGGTATGTAGTTAGACAAGGAGATAAACAGATGGAGAATTGTCAGCCATCTGGTGAGGAAGAAAATAAGAGGTTGTTGATGACTCTAGCCCAGGCACACATCATAGACAAGGTTAGGCTACGTCTTAGTATGGGTACACATTGAAAAGATGGGTGCTAGAGGCTAAATGTTTATGTCTTCTAAATGTTTACATCTCAGGAAAACTCATGTATTGGATGGAACTCTACTCCTGAGTGTGATGGTACTTGAAGGCAAAATATTAGGAAGGCAATTAAGTCGTGAGAAAAGCCCTTACAATAGGTTTAATTGCAGTATAAAGCAAGATATGGAAGCACTCTTTCCCATCCCTGTCTTCCACCACATAAGAGAACAGCTGGAAGTAACCCATCTAAGTAGGAAGAGGAGCCTAATGAAGAACCCAACCATGCTGGCTCCCTACGCTCTAGACCTGTGGTTCTCAACCTTCCTAACGCTTCAACCCCTTAATATAGTTCCTCATGTTGTGGTGGCCCCCAACCATAAAATTATCTTCGTTGCTACTTCATAACCATAATTTTGCAGCTGTTATGAATTGTAATGTAAATATCTGATATACAGATGGTCTTAGGCGACCCCTATAAAAGAGTCATTTGACCCCCAAAGGGATTAAGACCCACAGGTTGAGAACCACTGCTCTAGACTGTAAGATATAAATTCCATTGGTTGAGCTACCCATTCTCAGTAATTCTGTGATAACACACTGTACTGCTAAGACTTTTTTTTTTTGTGGTACACTTGGTAACTATATACTATTCACTTTTGGTTGGGTTGGGAATTAGCTCAGGGACAAGTTTAAATGTAAGCACTGTACTATGCAACAAGTTAGGGGGTAAAGTTAGAGTTTGTTGCTGGCCTAGGTACTGGGTCTCATGGATGTAAGGGCAGATGAAGGAAGAGGGACTCTGTTTCCTATTGGCCTTTTCAGGATGAGGCTGAAGATGGATGCTGAATCTCCAACTGCTTTAAATGTATATCAGAAGAGCTTTGGAGGGTGCTGAGCTTATATCAGAAAGACAGAGCATACCATCCCTCTTGGGTGACATTCTCTTGTCTCCAGTTATATCCACAGCCATGTTTGATTTCAGAAAAGGATAGGAAATATCATTGTTTAGCTAAGGACATTATTATGCTTACAAAATGGTCCTTTATTAATAAAAGGTGAAATGGCTATTGAGTAAACAATCAGTGATTGGGAAAGTTTATCAGATGTATGTCATTCTTGTTAAACTCCTATATAGTGTTGATTATAAGGATGACAGGCAATAATTTCAGCTCTAGATAGCTGTTACAGAGCTATTACCTTTTCAAAGATGGTAGTTATATCTCCAACATCTTTGGGGGGAGGGCAGAAAAAAAAACAAGGTTGTATCCCACCAGCCATAAAAACAAGTATGAAAAAAACTCAACAGTCTCATAGAGATTTTATTGCAAAGAGGTGGTTGCTGCCCCTGCCCGACTCCTACCCTCCCCCCCCCCACACACACACACTATTTGCCATCTAACAGACCAGACACAATACATGAGAAACTCCACAGGTCTGTCATAGAGGAAGCAATGTCGCCATACCTCTCTGTGTGAAGGCCTACTCCTTCATTACAATGTCCACCCCCACACCCTAGTCTCTCCCATCACGACTGTGTGGGAGACTGAAAAGAGTCCTAAGCTTCTGGTCTCTCTAGCATGAAGGAGGATGATGAGCCTATCTATTGTGTCTTTCAACATGCCTTCCAATGGGAGAACCGAGAAATCTACTGGGTTGTGTTTTATCGAAACTGTCAAATCAGTTCCAGTGGCTGATTTAATTACAAAAAAGTGGAGTAGGTGGCCATCTGGCTCTCGAAAAGAATGGCTTGCTCTGAAGGAAAGAGAATGATACAGTCATTCCAATTCTGGTTTCCTTTTAGTTTTCTCTTCTGTGTTTCATGCGGCATTTTCATCAAGATAGCAGTTGAAAATCCTATATTCATTAAGGAGAAAAAAGGATTCTTCATCTGCTAGAGTTTTAAATAAGGGAAATACATAATATTACTGCTATCCTTTGAAGACCCTTTGAAGATTTTAATTAACACCGAATGTGTTATTCCATCTGCTTAAATGAGCAGGCCACATGGTCACAAGGCCTCTCAGCTCATCTGGTGAACCAGTCTATTGGGTTTCCTTGATTGGAAATAATAAAATAAAAAACTTCAATTTAAAAGGCCCTATAGATTACCCCATGGTTATTTTAAAGAATATTTTTAATACAAAACTGTGAGCACACATATGTATAAATGTATACAGATGGTCCTATGTGTACCTATTATATGTATATGTATGTATATGGAGGGGAAGAGAGAGGGGGAGAGATGTGGGATAAACATACAGAGAGAGAGAGAGAGAGAGAGAGAGAGAGAGAGAGAGAGAGAGAGAGAGAGAGAAGAGAGAGAAAGAGAGAGAGAACAAACAGAAAGGTACTCAATGAAAGCCATTCAAATACATGTTTGAATTCAGGTCGCTTACTTACAGTGACTCACAATGATATATCTTTCTAAACATTTTTTGTGGCACAGTTCATTTATTTCATAGAACACTTTTATTTCTATTATCATCTCTATTTTGTGACAATAAATGCACAGATAATATTCCTATAGTTAGCAGAAGAAAATGAAGGCCCCCAAACCCAATGATCTACCCCAGCTCCACAAGCTCACCAGAGAATTGCCTGAGTCATGTGCCCTAGACCTTCTGATTTTTGTTCTGGTACATGTCTATCAAAGAAATCTTTAGAGCAAAGGAAGACTCTTTATGTCATGAGGGAGGCTATTTTATATCAACTGGACTTGACTTAGATTAAATATGAAATATAACACAGAAAAGAAAAATTATTTTAATAACTTGGAAATAAGAAATAAGTGGTTATGACCACAGGCAAGATGACCATTGGCAAATGTGGAGCTGAATATTCCCATCAGTGACTTCCAGCTGAGTGATTTGGAGCAAGTTAAATTATCTCTATGTAGCTCAGTTTTTCTCATTCACCAACATCGAAAATGTATAAAACCTATTTATAGAGAGATGCAGTACACATTCTATGTGCCTGAGGAAATCAACTTACACTGTTTCTGCATTATATTAATAAACTAGTTTGTTTATATGTTTATTTAAAAAATTAAACACATGTTCTTTTCTCACAAGCTCTACATTGCTCTATGTGCCACAGGTACAATGTTTAATAGAAACAAATTTTTGAACCTACCAAAGAAAATGTGACCAATTTTACCTGAGAGTTTGTAGGCATATAATCTATACCCGTAAGTTGGAAGTGGTAGAATGCTAGTGAGTTGCTATTTTTGTTTCTTGAACTAAGCTTTGCAAGGTTGACTCCAAGAGACTAGGGTTTAGAGTCCTGCAGGTATTATCTGCATAAATGTGTGAAGAAAAGGAAGAACTGGAATCTAAAGCAGCCTACTGACACAGCAAAATGACCTTTTATTTGAACAGGGCTTGGCTTCAAGATCACATTTGGTATCTGTTATTGAATGTTTGTGTCTTCTCATAAATGCTGGCTGGAGGTTAATCCCTGATGTAACAATATGGAGATCCGGGCCCATGAAAGGATTCACATCTTTAGAAAATAGATTAAAGGAAACAAACAAACAAGGTTGAAGGGCATGCTGTAGGGACCTTTTCCACCTCTTTTTCATGTGACAATGAAACATTCAAAGAGCCATCCCCGAAGCAGAGACAAGACCATCACCAGCCACCTAACCCACTGACACTGCTTCTTAGCCTCCAGAACAGAGAGAAGTGAATGTGTCAGCTATAAATTACCCTCAGCACAAATAGGCAGAAAGAGGCTATTATGCTATCTCTGTAACATGTTTATGGAAATCAGATATTGCCTCCATTACATTAAGAAATGGCGGCTTGTTGAAGTTAACGCTTAGCCAGGCTTGGTGCCATATGCCTACATTCCCACCACCAGAAAGTGAGAAGCAAGAGGATCAGGAATTCACTATTATCCTCAGCTATATAGCAAACTGAAGGCCAGCCGAGGCTAGGTGAGACCTTGTCTCAAAAACATGAAACAAACAAAAACTTCTTTAAAAAAATCACTCAGGATTTCTTAATACACCAAATAATTCATCACTGAAGTGTCCTGAGATATAGCTTCATGTTTAAAAGGGAAAAAAGTGAAGCGGGCTTAAGTTTCATCTTAAAAATCTCATCCCCTGTAGTTAATTCTGCATGTATCAGTCTTAGGAGTAAGAACATTTGCTGAAATAACTTGAGAGAGGAATTCCCAGCATGGCTCATTTTGCAAAGGTTGGAGACAAAGTATGGTCTTGTAACTTCAGTAAGACTTGCGAATGGAAACATAGTGCCCAATTACATTCTGAGTTAAAAGATAAATACAGATGAGGTAAAAAAAAAATAACAATAAAGTAAAAAAAATCACTCAGGTACTTCAGGAATTAGGTCAAGGAATGATCTTCATGGCCTTTGAGCATTGGACCATATCCTCTGAAAAAGGAATTGCTTTCACTTTTTCTTTTCCTATATGTATCTCTTTTGCTCCTTTTTCTTGTCTTATTGCTCAAACACCATAGTTAATAAGGATTTTAAAAGGTATACCTTTATCATGGTCCCAATTTCAGAAGAAATGTTTTGGGAGTTCTTCCCCACCTAGTATGATGTTAGCTATACGTTGGTCGTATATAGCTTTAAAAAATAGATTTTATTTGTTATTATGGGAGTGCCATGTGACATGTGGGGGTAAGAGGACAAGCTATTGGAGTTTGTTCTCTCTTTTCACTTTGGATCATGGATCAGCGAGCCTGTTTATCATTGACAATCTCAGCAGTTCTAAGTCACAGAATAGCTTCTGGTTTTCATTATATTCTATTGTGACATCATCCTTTTCATCATTTTATTGACTTCTCAATTAACCTGGCTAAGAGTTTGTTGATATTATTTTACTTACTTATTTTTGTTTTTCAAGAACCACCTCATTGTTTTGTGGAATTACTGTATTGTTCTTTTAGTTTCTACTTCATTAATTTATACCTTGATCCTGATTATTTCCTTCTCTCTACTTAATTTCGTTCAGGTTTGTTCTTATTTCTTCAAGAGTGTGAAATATATCATTAAGTTTATTTATTTGAGAGTGCTCTGATCAATGTAAATTATCATAGCTGTATTTTTTATTTTATTGAAAACAGATTTTTTTTTCACACTATATTTCTGATTATAGTTTCTACTCCTCCGGGTTCCTCCCCACCTCTCCTCCCATCTAGAAAACTGACAGGCATCTAAGGAATAATAATAAAATAAATCAGAACATGACAAAAAAAAAACCAAGCAAGAGAGTCAAAGAAAAAATACAAGAAATGCATATAGATGCAGATACACACATGTTCAGACACTCAGAAATCCCATGAAAACACAAAAACGGAAATCATCATATTCACACAAAGGACCTTTGAGGTAGAAAAAAACATGCCCTAATTTCATATCATGAGACAAAGAGCTTCCAAAGGTGCCATTGAGTTCATTTTGTGTTGACCATCTACTACTGGGCATGGGGCCTATCCTCAAGAGTTTTATCTCACCAGGGAGACTCCCTTAGAGAAAACTGACTTTTCATATACAAGTAGCTATCAATTAGAGATAGCTTCTGGGTTAGGGATGAGTGTGTGTCCTTTCAGTTCTAGGACATCATCTAGTGCAAACCTGTGCATGCCCTGTGCATACTGCTACGATCTCTGTGAGTTCACTTGTGTACCAACTTTGTTGTGTCTGGGAGGCCATGATTCCATGGCGTCCTCTAACCCATCTAGTTCTTACATTCTTTCTGCTTCCTCTTCCTCAGGGATCCTTGAGTGTGGTGATATATTGTATACCCTAATAAAATTTGCCTGAAGATCAGAGAACAGAACAAGCCACTAGATTAAACATAGATGTGAGACGGTGGTGGCACATACCTTTAATCCTAGCACTCAGGAGGCAGAGATCTGTCTGGATCTCTGTGAGTTCAAAGCCACCCTGGACTACATGAGACTGACTCAGTCTAGGAAAGAAAACACCCAGGCAGTGGTGGCACATACTTTTAATCCAGGAACTTGAGATCTCATACGTTTGCTTGAGAAGTCACCCACCTTTAATCCCAGCACTAAGAAGGAAGTGTGATATGATGGGTGGAGAAAGGTATATAAGGCGTGAAGAGACAGGAGCTAAAGTCTTTCGGCTGAGGAAAGCTTTTCAGACTGAGGAGTCCTAGAGGTAAGAGATAGCTTGTTCTTTTGTCTCTGTGATCTTTCAGTATTTACCCCCAATTTCTGGCTCCCTGGGGGGAGAGATTTGATGGAGACATCCCATTTAGGACTGAGTGTTTTAAGGCCTCTTACTATTTGCATATTGTCTGGTTGTGGGTCTCGTGTATTTGTTCCCATCTGCTGCAGGAGGAAGCTTCTCTGGTGGTGGCTGAACAAGGCATTGATCTACAAGTATAGCAGCATTTCATGAAGAGTCATTTTATGGCCATGTTCCTTTATTAAAATAGTTGTATTTTGTTTTCCCCGAGGTCTCTAGCCTATCTAGTCTTGGGTTCTTGACTACCCAAGCAAAGCTGGGTAAGAGGTCCATCTCATTGAGTGCACCTTAATTCAAATCAGATATTGGTTAGTTACTCCCCCAAGCTTTGTGCCTCTGTTGAACTAGTGCGTCTTGCAGGAAGATCATTCTTATAGATCACAGGGCTTGTAGCTGGGTTGGTGTCAGGGACCAAACATTAACCATGGAAAAATACTAGCTAGGCTAGAGAACAAGCCACAGGCCCTAATCCAGATGCTCCCAAAGATAAAGAACATGCCGCGGTCAGGTAGCATAGCAACAGAACAATGGGCCCTGACTAGTGACCTTATCACCTAGCACAGCACCCTGCAGCTTCATGACCTGCATGTCCCCCTTCAGCTACACGTCCTGCACCCCTTCCCTCCTTCCGGCCCCCTCCCCCTCCCATGCTATATAAGCCTTGCTGAGGAGAATAAAATTTGCAGCTTGATCAGAACCCTGTCTTGCTGTCTTCCTTTGTGTCTCCCGTCCCTTTCATTCTCTCCCACAGGTGGGTTGCCCTCATTGAAACCCCGCTGGCTGGGGCAGGTTGGTGTATTAGTTAGCTTCTCAAAGTAGCAGAACTTAGAGAATAAATCTCTCTCTAGACAGATAGACAGACAGGCAGACAGACAGACAGACACCTAGATAGGCAGGGATTTATTATAATGACTCACAAGCTGTGGTCCAACTAATTCAACATTGGCTGGCTATGAATGGAAAGTCAAAGAATCCAGAAGTCATTCAGTCCATGAAGCTGAATGTCTCAGCTGGGCTTCAGTAGATGCTGGAATTCTGAAGAAGTAGGCTCTTATGCCAGTGAAAGGATGGACTTGCTAGTAAGGTGGGAGAAAGCAGGCAAAGAGCAAAAGCTTCCTTCTTCCACATTCTGAGACAAACTTCTAACAGAAGGTGTGGCCCAGATTGGAGGTATACCTTTCTGCCTTGAGATCTGGATTAAAGGCATGTGTCTTCCCACCTCAAAATTCAGATTAGAATTGGATCTTTCTACTTCAAATTAAGAAAGAAAGAAAGAAAGAAAGAAAGAAAGAAAGAAAGAAAGAAAGAAAGAAAGGAAGGAAGGAAGGAAGGAAGGAAGGAAGGAAGGAAGGAAGGAAGAAAGAAAGAAAGAAAGAAAGAAAGAAAGAAAGAAAGAAAGAAAGAAAGAAAGAAAGAAAAAAAGAAAGAAAGAAAAAGAAAGAAAGAAAGAAAGAAAGAAAGAAAGAAAGAAAGAAAGAAAGAAAGAAAGAAAGAAAGAAAGAAAGAAAGAAAGAAAGAAAGAAAGATCCCTCACCAGTGTGCCCTCCATTTTGGAATTTTAGCTAATCCCAGATATAGTCAAGTTGCTAACCAAGTATAGCCATCACAGTTGGTATTTATCTTTCTCCTTTGGCAGCTGCAGAGTACCTTTTAGTATCATGAACACTAGTCTGTAGGAGTGATTGCCCTGTGTAGGCAACTCAACTACCTGTTCTATGAGTTATGTAGGTGTTCTCTTACGCAGTAGCACCTTAAGTTTATAGAGAGCCATCAATAACCTTGGTATCAGCCTAGGTTTTTAAGTATTCCCATGAACAACTCAATTAGATGAAACCTCCATTCTCAGAACTGGAGGTTTCATTTGGTTACAGGAAATGCCTAGTTGGGGGGTCTGTCTTTCGGTTATTTGGCAATTTCATTTAGATTTCCTTCATATGTGTATTTATTACAGGAAGCTTCTACTGCATTAGGTTTCCATATAACCTCTCAAATGACCTTATTTTAGCCGTCCTCCTGATATTCCCTACGTTGCCACTCCTTCTCCCCCACTCCCCCGCCCCGTTTAATCTTCCCATTCCAGTCCCCTCCTCCTCCATCTGTGATAATCAATTTTATTTCCCTTTCCTAGGGAGGGTCATCCCCCCATTCCCTCACTCTCTACAGAACCTTTGTGGTTATATTGATTTAGCTTGCTTATCAATAACTGAACATCTAACATCCACATATAAGCAAATACATACTATATTTGTATTTCTGGGGCTTAGTTATCTCTTTCAGGATGATTCTTTTCTAGTTCTATCCATTTACTTGTAAATTTCATGATGTTGCTTTTTTAGCAGCTAAATAATACTCCATTGTATAAATGTACTACATTTTCTTTATCCATTCATCCATTGATGAACCTCTATGTAGTCTCTAATTCCTGACCATTATTAATAGAACAATAATGAAAATGTTTGAGCAAGTGCCTTTATAGTCAGATGAAGCATCCTTTGGGTATGTGCCCAAGAGTGATATAGCTAGGTCTTGAGGTAGATGATTTCCCATGTTTCTGATGAACCATCACACTGATTTCCATAGTAACTGTACAAGTTTGTACTCCTACCAGCAGCAGATGAGTGTTTCCCTTGTTCCATAACCTTGCCACCATGAGCTTTTTTGTTTGTTTTGTTTTATTGATCTTTTTCATTCTGATTGGTGTGAGATGAAATCTTGAAGTAATTTTGATTTGTAGTTCTCTAGTGACTAAGGATGTTGAACATTTCCTCAAGCTTCTTTGTCAGCCATTTGAGTTTCTTCTTTTGAGAATTCTGTTTAGATTTCTATACCAGTTTTCAATTGGGCTACTTGTTTTCTTAATGTCCAATTTTTTTGTGTTTGTTTGTTTGTTTGTTTTAGTTCTTTATATATTTTGGATACCAGTCCTCTATCAGATGCACAGTTGGTAAAAATCTTTTCCCATCCTGTAGACTCCTACTTTTTCTGAATGATGTCCTTTGCCATGCAGAAGCTTTTCAGTTTCATGAGGTACCATTTATTGATTGTTGATCTTAGTACCTGTACTAATGGTGTTCTGTTCAGAATGACATTTCTTGTGCCATTGGATTTAAAACTATTGTCCAGTTTCTCTTCTATCAGTGTAGTTGGCCATTGAGTGTAGTTGGTTTTTTGTTGAGGTCTTTGATCTATTTGGAGTTGACTTTAAAGCAGAGAAATGACTCTAGATTTGTTTGCATAGGTCAGTCATCCAATTTGACCAGCACCGTTTTTTTGAAGATGCTCTTTTTTCCAGTGTTTATTTCTGGCTTTGTAATAAAAAAAATAGGGTGTCCATAGGTTTATAGACATATTTCTGAATCTTCAATTCTATTCCATTTATCAGTATTCTGGTTTTGTGACAATACTATGTTGTTTTCGTTACTATTGGTCTATATTACAATTTGAGATCAGTAATGGTAATACTTCCAACAGTTCCTTATCATTCAGGAGTATTTTAGCCGTTCTTGGATTTTTGTGTTTCTATGTGAAAAATGTCCTTCTAATTCTAAATGTGAAGAATTGTGTTGGAATTTTGATAGAGATTGCATTGAAGTTGTACAGTTCACAGCTACATGTTTTTTTTTATCATTGTTATTGTTCTATCCCATATTTGTCAAGTTTTAATTTTCTTCTAGAAAACTTGGTTTTATTAATTTTTAAATTTAAAAATTTCCATTTTTGAGACCTCAAACTTGAGCACTGTACTTTCATAATTTCTACTCCTCACTCTCTTCATTGTCAATACCCCTGTTCTCTCTCAAAACCGTTACCTAGTCATTCATGAATTATTCTTCTTTAATTATTATTGTTACAAATACACACACACATACACACACACACACACACACACACACACACACACACACACACACACATCGGGGCTAGAGAGATGGCTTAGTAGTTAATATCACTTGCTTTGCACAATATCCAGATTCTGTTCTCAGTACCCATACAATAGTTCAAAACCACTTGTAACTCCAATTCCAGGGTATCAGATGCCTGACTTCTAAGGGCACCAATCATGCATATGGTCCACATACATACATGCAAGCAAATACTCTCAAACATGAAATAAATAAATTTACTAAAATATAAAGTCAAAATAGTACTAAAGGTATTAGAGAACACACAAAAAAGGAGATAAAACATGAAGCAAAACAGGAAAAAGAAGAAGGAGGAAGAAGGGGAGAAAGCCTTCCTTATTATGAAAAATACACAAAGAAAAGTAGATGCATTTCAAAAAAAGGAAAAATATATAAATATTTCAAAATGTAATAAAATAATTTTAAAACATTACTAAAAGTACAGTAAAAAGAACAAGAAGGAGCCAATGGAGATCACTATAGAAATTTATATCTGTTTGTAATGCAGAGATCAGTGGATCATGGGGAGCCCACCCTCAATGGATATATCTACAATAGAACATAACCCAACTCCTGTATATAAAATTCTGGAAAGAACAAAGAATAAGGAACAGAAAGATTGTAAGAGTCAGAGGACCAGAAAGTCTTCTGTGAGGTATTGTCTCCTAGAACATACAGGGAAACTACACCCATGATACCTCAGCAATATGGTTGCCTGAATAAGACCAGGAAAATGACACCATCAGTGGAAATATTAATATGGAAGGGGGAGATCTTAGGCTGACACTTGTAGAACAAGAATACAAGCTACTAATGACTGCTCAAAGAGGGAAAGTTAGCCTCTCTCAGGGATGAGGTCACTTATTGGTTATTTAATACAATTAAATGGTAAATCTTGTACACACAAGCAACAAAAATGGACTCAGCAGAATACACACACACATATGCTGACAACTCAAGAAGGGGTGATTGGGAGAATATGGGAGAGGTTGGAGGGAGGAAAGGGAATGGGTATAATTTTATTTGAATTAATTTTTTAACCAAAAAAAAAAAGAACAAAGGAAGTATATAAAACTAAAAAAAGATGAGGTGCATGCGTAACACACACACACACACACACACACACACACACACACACACACACACACTGTGTTGGAATGACTTCTTTCTGAGTACTGAAAACTTAGAAACTATCATTTTAATGTATGGCATGGGATCCATGGCAGCTCCCACAAGCCTGTGTGGACAGAAGATCTGCCTTCGTTGTTTTAAGATGTTCTGAGAATCATTTACCTTGATGGGACGATGCCCTTTATCAACACTCTGAGGTCTTATAGCAGTGAAGGGGAGATAGGCTGCTCCAGGTGTTAATGAGACTCAGTACCCCAAACCCCATTGTGCTCTTCTGGGTTAATGATCTGTTCTCCTCACCAGTGGGGATGGGATATGGTCTTCACTATTTTAGCAGAACTTCCTGCTGCCTACACTTTTGAGCTTGTCCCTGTCTGGCCTTCTGCTCTCCACAACTGCTTCCCAGGGCTGTCTCATGCCCTAGGGCTATGGCAGATTAATTTCAGGCTCTGACTCATGGTTGTTCCTGTTCTTGCTCCCCTAGGGTAGCTCAGTTTAAACAATAGAGTCTCTCTCAAGAAGTCACTGAGCCATTGCCCTGTGAGTCATATAGAGTGACAAAGTGGATTTCTTCCCACTGCCTAATGAACCACCAAAACTCACAACTACATTTGAGATTCACGAGAGCCATGGCATTAGTCCTGAGAATATGGTAGTCAGTTCTTCATCACCGAGTTTGCCTGGTTTGCCTTTTGATGGGACTTCTACTTTCTCCACTCTCTTGCTAGGGACCTAAATGGCTATAATTGTGTTCTGCATGGGTGTGAGGATCGCACAGATGGAGTATTGGAGCTGCTTTTCTCTAGGTCCTCAAAAATAGGGGTCTACCAGATGGCATGAGTGGGGATTGGCTGAAATTGGAGTATCTCATCTTTTCTAGCATTTATGTTGATGCTGAACTCAAGCAGTCAAGTTTTAGACACCCATTAGACCTGCCTTCTTTTTAGAAACTTCCTTCTTTGTATGAGGTACCCCCTTTGGCTACACTTAGCTTTCCATCTCATGGGCAAGGAAGGTTCTCTCACACTTTTGTGATTCCCCACTTAATATAGTAGTGGTTAATATGCTAGCTAAAGGGTGTTTCCCAAGTGCATTGAGGACTGAGGAAAGCAAACACGTCATTGAGATTTATACAGAAGAAAAAAACCCTCAATGCTTTTTAAAGCTGCTCAGCAGCTAGGTATGGTACCACATCTGTAATCTTAGAAATCAGGAGGCAGAAGAACAAGGATCAGGAATTTAAGGTCATCCATAGCTACATAGAAAGTATGAGGACAGCCTTGACTATATGATATCCTGTCTCCAAATAACAAAAACAAAAAGCCGGGCTCATCATTTAATATCATGATGAGAAACCAAATGCTGTTTTTATTTGTTTGTTTGTTTGTTTGTGTTTGTTTTCAATTTTCTGTGAACTCAGATTTTTTTCTTTTTTATCTCTTCCTGTTTCTCTCTTCATAGCATTAATCTTCATTCTTCTCAGTTCTAGCAGTGAACTGTGCAATAGATAAATGGATCCAGAGGTCAGACTGGCTGTCAACCTTCGCAGTCTTTCTCAAGTGGTGGGCTTGGCTCACAGCAACCAAAGGCAAAGCTACAGATCACTACACCATTCACTAGTGCTGGGTCTCTTAGTACTTGAACTTCTGAATGTCTTTTCTTTCTCTCCTCTTCTTGGTTCCTGTTTCCCATGGCTGTTGCTAACCCAAAGCCTGTGACACATTGACATACTCAGATTACAATCACTCAGATAAAGATGTATATAACACCAATCTTAAAAGGTCTTATTAATAAAAAAAACCCGGAGCCAGGTATTGGGGTGAAAGCTAAATGATCAGAGAGCAAGCCAGTCACATTCTTACCTCTACAAAATCCTCAATCTCAAGAGCCTGAGTTCCTGTTTCCTCACATCTTATATACCTTCCTGTGCCTTGCCATGTTATTTCCTGGGATTAAAGGTGTGGGTACTTCCCAAGCAAAGACATGAGATCTCAAGTGCTAGGGTTAAAGGTGTGTGCCACCACACCTGGCTCTGTTCCCAGTGTAGCCTTGAACTCACAGAGATCCAGACAGATCTTTGCCTCTCAAGTGATAGGATTAAAGGCATGTGTGCCACCACTGCCAGACCTCTATGTCTAATTTGGTGACTGGCTCTGTCCTCTGATCCCAAGATAATTTTATTAGGATGCACAATATATCACACAGATATAGAATACTTCTTTATCCCTCCTGCCAATTTTCTATTACAGCCATTCAGAGAAAATCGCTGTCTTGATTCTGGTCTAGCACTACAGATTAATTTTGCCTTTCATTGAACTTTTCTTACTGGGACTATAGAGTATGAACAGTGTTGTGATAGTCAACACAAGATTTTTGCTTGTGTCATTAATCCTTGTTTCTTGATGATTCCTGTTCATATTCATTCTCCTGTTGATGGTCATTTGAGTTTCTAGTCTGAGGCTGCTATTAATATAGCCACTATGAACATTATCAACCAAATCAGTTTTATAAATATTTGTGTCTGTTTCTTATGCATATATATGTATATATATATATATATATATATATATATATATATATCTCCAAGAACAGAGTTTCTGAGTCCAATATTGTCTAAACAAAATGGATATTGTAATAATATTTGTATGTAGCTTCTTCTCCAGTAGCTATACTACATGCTAACACACATCTCCAGAGTATATAGATTCTCCAAACCAGCATAAGATTCCAAGAAATCTCAGGTTTGAAACTTTCTTAAAGTCTCTAGACAACTAGAGATCAGTTGAATATCATCTTGCATTTTATTTTTATGTTAGATCATTTCAGTTACTGTAAAAATACATAACAAACTAATTTATAATAGATTTATCATATTTTATGTAATAATATATTATATAATACTGTAATGGTTATATATAATAATATAATATTATAGTTTATGATAGATTTATAATAGATAAAATTTACTGGCTCATGATTATGGAGGCAGGGGTCTTCTTACTATGTCATCTCATTGTGAAAGGCAGAAGGAAGGTTGAGAAAACAGGACGGAGGGGGAGACTCCCTTTGTACAACAGTAGCAGCCTCACTCCTGAAGATAAAGCCTCTTGAAGATTTAACCAGTTATCATGGTTCCACGGGCCATTAGATTTCAACATGAGTTTGGAGGAGACTTTCAAACCATAGTAGTTTAGTATGAAAGAAGTTGGTACAGATTAGAATTGGTCAAAGATAACACGTATTAGCAGATTAAAGCTAGTCAGTATTTTCCTTATCCTCAACAGCAAATAACTATTTACCTCTTTAGCTATGTGTATTGATTAGAAAGAGAAGTACTCAAGTCTAAATTTAGTTTTAAAAACTTTTTATAATGCATTTTTATTTTTTGAGCATTTAGTACATGTATACAAAGAATATGATAATATTCACTGCCATTTTCTTCCTTTAACTCCCTCCGTATCAGCCAATGCTTCCCCCTCCTAATTTCATGCCATCTTTTTTCTGTTATGAAAGTTCAATTAGTGCTGCCCCCATGTATACTGGTGTGGGGTCATTCACTGGAATATAGCAAACCCTGAAAGAAGAATGATTTTCCCTTCCTTTCCATTATCAAATGGAAACAGCTGCTTAACAAGGAATTGGGCCTGGAAATCATCTGCCCTATCTCCGTGGGGGTTTTGGCGGGCTCGATTTGGTTTGGGTCTTCTATGGATACCTACAGATGCTGTGAGTTCATGCGTGCAATAGTCACAGAAAGCAGCACTACAGAGCAGCCTCCAACTCGCTCCTTTCCTTGTCCCCTGATGCTTCCTGAGCCTTGGCATGAGTGGAGGAGCTGATAAAAAGCACACTTTTAAAACATTCAGACCGTTAAAGAGAGAGAATTTACCACTTAAACAAACAAGCAAAACTCTAAGGAGAAAAACATAGTGTTTCAGTTTGAAAGATTTATCTGCTTGCTTTTATCCTTTCTCACATTTTGATTGTAGACACACCATGTTTTGTAACAACCTTCTCTTTCTCCCCATTCAACAAATAATTTAAGAACATCTACTATGAGCAAGATTCTGTATTGCGAAACCAGCAAATGCAGTGTTGATGAAAATGGATAAAATGTCTTCCACCCCAAAGCTGGCAATCTGATGGAAATAGATGTTCAGCAGCTAATTACACAGTTACCCAAACAGAATTGCAATACGATCTATAAAATACAGGACATCAAAGAGACACACAGCAGGGCTGTGAAATAAGCTTTGAGGAGCAGGCCGGAAAGAGCTTGAGCAGGCAATGGTTCCTTCCCTTGCACAGCAACTGGAAGCCACAGAAATAAACAAATAAGCAGTATGGTTGGAGTGGGGCTTAAAAGGTTTACCCTGGCTGCAGACTGAAAGGCAAGAAAGTAAATGGTTGTCTTGGTGGCTTCTCATTCCCTTTCTGGGTGTCAATTTTTCTCTAATACCTTCCATCACAGGAGAAATCCACACCTTCACGCTCCCCCAGCCCACCAGCCAGGACTGTCCCTTGGAAATGACCTTGCTTCTTCTGCTTCAGCATCTATACAGGTGAATTGAGTTAGGTGAGGTGTTATCCCTATGTGCTTTCTTCTTTCCTCTGTTCAAATAGGATTCTTCTTTCTCTATATAAAGGAGGATATATGAAAACAAGCTCAACTAGAGACTGACTTTGAGCACAGGTGATCAAACTGCCCACCCTGTCACAAATTCAATAATAAACATATGTTTAATCTAAATGCCCATTCATTTGCTCATCATTTCCAAATGATTTGCTAATTGTGGGATCAGTTTCTGGAGTGGATGCTTATCAGATTAATGTCTAGCAGGTTTTTGAACCATATAGGAGGTGCATGGTACATTTCAGGACATGTATACATTTCTTTTGTCCTGTTATGCAAAAGTAAGTATCTGTTTTCCTGATTCTTAGAAGGAGACAAGGAAAGTCTATGCTGGTATTTGTGATCTAATTTTTTTTCTTCTCTTTCTCCCCTTGAGATTTAATAAAAAACATGTCTACATTAAGCTGACCATAGGTATCATTGAAACTATGGACAAAGAAACAAAGAAGACAGGAAGAAATCCCCCTAAACAGTGTCCTCCAGGATTGGCTACAGCTAAGCCTTTCCCTGACCAAGGAACAGGAGAGAGGGGAAAGCATCATTTTTTAAAAAGTCCTTGCTGTGTCCTTCAAAACTGCTGCCCCTCCAGGAAAGCCATAGAAATGTGCTTCTATTAAACCCTTCTGATCGGGATGGAAAGCTCTCCAGGGTACCCCTGGCAGGGGGACTGTAGGCACAGCCATTTCAGCCAATATGGAACTATTGCATTATTTTTCCCTGAGGTCTGGGAGAATGAATCATTACACAAAATAATAGCAGAAACAAGTCTGAGCTACAAAATTAGCATCCACCCCCATGAGCAGCTTTTGGGTTGTTTGTTAGGAACACTATCCAAGGGGAGGCATAATTCACTTCTGAGCAGCTTGAACTAATATCATTGTTTCTCTCTAGCTTATGTATCAACTTCACACTAGAATTAGAGTAGATAATCTTTTCTTTTTTCTCTAGCAAGTCAATCATGACAGGTCTCCGAGTGCCTGAGCATTCTCAGCATGATAAAATGTCTAAGAATGGAGAAGGATGCACCTTGCATTCTGAAAATGGTGACGTTTCCAGATGGTGCTGGGGAGGATGTGCAGATAATAGCAACAGGGTTTCTAACAGAGGACTGCTCTCAGGCAAAGCCCCGAAGCTAACCCAAGAAAAGGCAAGTACCCCCTAACCTGATAGTGCAGACTGTTAGTTTCCCCCTCACTGGGAAATTAAAAGAAAATAAATGTGTGTGCTAATCTGTTACCGATGAAACATAATAAGTAGCCTCTCCACTTTGCCATCTTTGGATCAGAGGTAGAAGTGAAAATAGCACACTTGTCAAAGCACCCCGTGCTAAAGTGTCGGGAGCAATATAAACGACGCTGAGAAATAGAACTGCTGGGACAGCAGTTCAGGAATCACACTGTTTCCTGCTCTTCTGTTTCCTCTGTAATATACATTTTTACTCCAAGATAGTAGAATAAATCCACCCCTACTTCTTAGTGGGGAGAAACACATCATGATAAGATCATTTTCATTCAGTTCTGCAAGACAAAACCAACAGTTCACTGTCTCATTTGTGTAACTTGTGTGTATGTATTGATTTTACTCTTGAAGAGTCCTTTGTTGATAGCTACTGTGCCTACTAGGTCAGTAATTCAATATCTGGAAGACAAGGAAAAGGACTCACAACACTTAATATAATGGTGGGTAAACTTTATCATGTGTTAGAAGCACATGAAGTGATGCTAGTTCAATAAACCTGAGGGGGAGGCCAGAGAATTTGCATTTCTAACTGATTCACAGATGGTGCTGAGGATGTTGATCTGGCACAACATTTGAGAAACAATGGTCCTGGCCTGTGCTTCTAGATCTTGGAAGCCCATTAAACCACCCGGGGAGCTGTTAAATGTCTTTACACCAAGGCTGCAATCCAGACCATGTGAATAAAAATATCAGGTGTCATCCAATTTAAAAACTTCTGAGAAACAGTGGTCTTGTGGGACAGAGAAGCAAATCGGAAAGCCAGGATGAGTTATAAAGGAACCCTGTGGTAGACTATGTGAATGGACATCTAGGCTGATGAAAGAGCATTCTGAGGAAGGACCTGTGGTAAAGGAAAACAAATGTTACTAACTGGAAAATGAGTCATTCAGATGGTAGAACCAGCTATTGGAAAGTCTCTGAAAATGGAGACGAGTTGCATATTTAAGTAATTGAAGAAGGGCTTATGCAAGACTGGGCCATGTTGAATGAAGAGAAGAGTTGATGAATTGTAGACATAAGCAATACTGTGGGGACTTGTAGGATAAATACTCTTTGAAGAAAATGTAAAACAAAGATGACTAGACTGCTACTCACAACTCCAGGGAGGCTACCTAGAAAACAGGACCCTTAGAAAGACACAGGGATTGCCCAATGACAGAGAAATGGATGAGATCTACATGAACAACCTAGACGTGACTGGGGGTAATGAAGGGCAAGGTTTGAGGGAAAGAGAGCTTAGGGGAGAGGGAGATGCCAGCTGAATCAAGAACAGAGAGGGAGAACAAGGAAAAAGAGACCATGATAAATGAAGACCACATGGGAATAGGAAAAAGCAAAGTGCTAGAGAGGTCCCCAGAAATCCACAAAGATACCTCCACAATAGACTACTGGCAATGGTCAAGAGAAAGCCCGAACTGACCTACTCTGGTGATAGGATGGCCAAACACCCTAACTATCATGCTAGAAATCTCATCCAATGACTGAGGGAATCCGATGCAGAGATCCACAGCCAGGCCCCAGGTGGAGCTCCAGGAGTCCAATTGGCAAGAAAGAGGAGGGTTTGTATGAGCGAGAATTGTTGAGACCAAGATTGGAAAAAGCACAGGGACAAATAACCAAACTAATGGAAACACATGAACTATGAACCAGTAGCTGAGGAGCCCCCAACTGGATGAGGCCCTCTGGATAAGTGAGACAGTTGATTAGCTTGAACTGTTTGGGAGGCATCCAGGCAGAGGGACTGGGACCTGTCCTTAGTGCATGAGCTGGCTGTTTGGAACCTGGGACTTATGCAGGGACACTTGGCTCAGCCTAGGAGGAGGGGACTGGATCTGCCTGGACTGAATCTACCAAGTTGAACTCAATCCTCAGGGGAGTCTTTACCCTGGAGGAGATGGGAATGGAGGGGGGGGGAGGCAGAAGGGGGGGAGGACAGGGGAATCCATGGCTGTTAAGTAAAATTAAATTAAATTATAAAATAAAATTAAAAAAAGAAAATATAAACTATTTAATAATTAATTTACATTAAAATTTTGGTTGCTGTAAGTAAATGCAAAGGAGACAATGAAGAGGAGAAAGACTAAGTAGGACACTGTAATAGTTCAGCAGGAACAAAGACTGGTCTTCTAGGGTGGCAGCAAACATGGGCACCAGTGGGTAGGCTTTAATAAGTGTTAGATGAAGAAGTAACACACTGGGATATGTGCTACAATGTAGGTAAAGAACAACACAGAACAACTAAGACTCTGATAGTTGAGAAAAGGGTAAGAGCATTGATCTGTATGAGGAGAAGGCAGGTTTTTATTAAGGAAATCAAGATTTCCCATCTAGTTGACACAATGTATGCACATGTAGAAATATTACATGGTACTTATTAATATGTAATTTATTAGTATGTAATTTTTACATTTTTAAGAATTAGTTTAAAAAAACCAAATTGGTAGCTAAGTAACTGCTACCAACAGCATTGGTGAGGCTGTGGCAGGAAAATCACAAGGTCAAGATCAGCTTGGGCTACACAACAAGACCTGCCTTCAAAACCTAATAATTAATAATAGCAAATTTTGTTTGGGGCATATTAAGTATTATTTCTATTGCCTAAGAGACACTCAAATAGAAGTATAAAAGAAATATTTTGTTATTCAAGCCTAGTACAGAAAAGAGAGTTTGAAAAATTGTAGAAAGAATTCGAGTGTCATCAGTCCTTATGACCATGGGATTGGGTATGACATGGGAAGAAAGTGGAGAAGAGGTCCTAGGTTAAAAGCTGTAGAACCCACTTTGTTAGTGAAGTAGTAGATGAAAATCATCTGCTCAAGGAGCCTGAAGAATAGAAATATGAGATCCAAAAAGTAAGTAAGGCGATGACAGCAGAAAACAGCAACAACAAAGACAAGGCCTGTGTGGAGAGACAGGGGAATGACCAGATTGTCCGGCACTGCTCAAAGTCAGGAAGACGAGGAGAGAAGTCATTCTTCTGGTTTTTCTAGTTAGCGTACAAAGCAAGGGATTTTATTAAGGCATTTTTATTCGTTTTTGTTTTTGTTGACCTCCCTGCCACTGCTCAGTCTCCCCACGGACCTGGGTTCTGACCCCTCTTGTGCTGCCCCCCAAGCTGTCCCCTTCCCACTTCCCTGTCACACATGTCCTGTACCCTCTTTTTCCTGACCCTTCTCCTGTTGCTTAAGGCCTCTTTTCCCCATTACTGTCTCTGTTCTATTTTGATGACCTGTACACATACACGTATATAAAAATTAAATATAAGATCCTTTTATGAGACAGAACATGTGGTATTTCTCTTTCAGAGTCTGAGCTATTTCAAATTAATATCATAATTTCCAGGCCTATCCATTTCCTGTGAATTTCTTGATTTCATTTTTCTTTATGGCTGAATAAAATTCCATTGTGCACATGTACCGCATTTTCATTATCCGTTCATCTGTTGATGACATTTGGGCTGGTTTCATTTCCTTGCTATTGTGAATAGTCCAGCAATTACATGGATGTGCAAATATCTCTGCAGTAGGATATAATACCCTTTGGGCATATGTCCAGGAGTTGTACACTGAGTCATATGGTAATCCCATTTTTAATATGTTGGAAAATCCCCCCACTAACGTTCACAGTGGTTCTGCCAGTTTTACTTCTACTAGTGGTGAATAAATGTCCTCTTTCCCCACATTCTCATCAGCATTTGCTGCTATTTGTTTTCTTGCCATTCTGACTGTGGTAAGGTAGAATCTAAAAGTAGGGATACATCCAAATGAGCAAACCTAAGAATCCTTGGGGTGGAAGCAGGAGCTGAGATTAAAGTCTGGAGACATAAGCAACTTATTCAATTATGAATATTATGAAATTATAGTACAAGATTCCCTAAATCTGGAGGAATAAATGGGCATCAAAACAAAAGCAGCATTTAGAGCCTAAAATAGGATTGACTAAAAGGACTTCTCCTTGATATATCATAGTCAAGAAGAAACAATATTAAAAATTATGAGGGAAAAGGAATGACTAACACAAAGGCATAAACATCACAATATTTTTCATCAGCAATCCTAAAAGCCAAGAAAGCATGGAATTTCAAGATCTAAAAGGAAATAATTACCAGTCAAGATTGATTGATGTAGCAAGGCTATTTCTTCAAATTGATTGGGAAGCAAGACTATCTCAAGACACAAGCATAAATAAATTAAGGCAATTTATTGATAAATAAACCATGACTGAAGAAAATGCTCATCAGGACACCAAAAATACAAGAAGAATAAGGATGATATTATCCACAAGATCATACAACAGAGTACATTGAAGGAAACAGACACATGAGAAAAGCCAGAGAGTAATCTACCGTGACTAATACAGCAAAGCAACAAGCCCTGGCACTAACATGGGAGAAAGAGAAAAACTCTTAACAATTCAGCCCAGCAGAACAACCAACAAAACCATAGGAAGCAGAAAACACTGCTCAATAATAACTTTAAATGAAAATGGTCTCCTACACCAATTAAAAGATGTAGGCTGACTGGATTAGAAAAGACAAATGTGATTCTTCTGCTGTCTCCAAGAAACAGGTCACAGGCAAACACATCCCCAAACTCAGAGACAAAGGATGGAAGTCAGCTTACAAAGCAAACAAAAACCATAAACAAGCTTACTTAGTGATTTTCTTATATGGGTGCAATAGACATAAAATGATGCAGTTAGCAAGAAAGGAAGAAGAAGGCCACTACATATTAATAACTATAAGAATAGCAAATATGTATACAATGGTTCTTGGGGATCCTAGTTTCATATAACAAATACTGAAGGGAATAAAGGGTTACATGCCACATTTTCATCTTTATTTAGGTCCTCCAACCTGAAATTCAACAACAACGAATTTTAGATATAAATTATCCCATATATCAATGAGATTTAATAGAAGTCTATAGACTATTCCATTCTTCTCAATGGCACATGGAAAACTGATTATATCATAGGCCAAGCTGTAAGCTTTTGTAAGTCTAAATATATAGTATCAGGGAACCTTGTGTCTTATCAGGTCACAGTAGAATAAAACTAGCAAGCAACATCAACAAAAATCATTTCAATCCCATTGGGTTTTATAATTTTTAATAGTAAATTGAGGAGGAAAGGTAGATTGCAATGAGTTGATAAATTTCTTGAAATTGGAAAATGGAGACACTATAGGTGTTGTACCCATTTCTCGAAACCCCCAGAGACCACAAAGGAGCTGGTTACAGATACAAGCACATAAGGGTTCTTTTATTGTCAGGTTTGAACCTGGGCCACCATCAGGCAGATGGAGGAAAATGCAGTGGCAGCAGACCCAGGGGTAGAGAGTTTTTATAGGGAAAAACCACAAGCTGGGAATTACATGCTTTGGCAACTTGGGATTGAGTTCAAAGAATATGGGACAAGGTGATTCTTTTGAAATTATTGGGCTAGACTTTTGGCTTGAAACCACATTTGAAACTATTAGATTGGACTTTTTGGTGGGGAACCACAACTTGCTGAGCAGGATTATCTGGGCTGCTCAGCAAAATTATCTATATCTCTCCAAGGGCCATAAACTGCAGACAGAATATCTGCATGAACATACTGCCCTGTATCTGTTCAAGTTGTCATGGCACATTCCTGAGGTCCTTCCTGGAACTGAATACAGCAGGTGGTCTAAGATGGTGGCCCTACCCTAAGACAGAGTCTGTATTGCCTTCACAATAAGGACAAGAAAACTGTTTATAAAGAAAATTAAATCCTATAATAGCAGTTAGGAAAGTGGTTCAACAAGGGACTTTTGCTTAAGATATGAAACCCAAGAATAGATACTTTCATCCTAGCTGACAGGAAGAAATTAATGGTGCTAGAAAAAGTCATCAAATTTAGAATTTTAGCAAAGCCAAGGAGTAGAGATGTAAAGAGTATAATGAGCATTTAGCTTTCATGAATGAAGAGGAACTTCCTGTTGCTGTAAGAGGAAGAGATGAAGATCAAGGCCATCATTGGTCAGTTTGTTAATGTTGTCATTTGTTTTTCTCAATAGAAAAAAATGAAGTAATAAACCTGAGAGCATGGGAAATAAACCTACTGGAATAAATACTATTCCTATTGAATGAGAAAACACTTGAGATAGGGTGAGAACTTTAAAAACTGAATTCCAGGGCCCACTCTCAAGTGCTGACCTAGCATACAAGAGGCCCTGGGTTTGTGTGGCATGTGTTCCTATAATCCCAGAAATTATAGAGCCAAGACCAGAGGATTCTGGTTAATTTGAGAACAGACTGGAACACATGGTTGTTATGGAATATTAGTTGAAGATATGTTACATTTGTTTCTGCTGTGGAATATTTGCTTAATGATGCAAAGATGTGTTGTATTCTTTTATGTTGCATTTGTTTAACTCTGTGAAGCTGTGTTACTTTGTCTGTCTAAAACACCTGGTTGAGAGCTGAACAGTCAATAGTTAGTCAGGAGAAAGGATAGGTGGGGCTGGAAGGCAGAGAGAATAAATAGGAGGAAAATCTGGGAAGAGAAGATTGAGGAGCAAGAAAAGGAGAGGAGGACATCAGGGGCCAGTCACCCAGCTACATAGCAAGCCATGAAGTAAGAAGTAAAGAAAGGTTGGGCAGCAATGGCACACACTTTTAATCTTAGTACTTGGGAGGCAAAGCCAGGCAGATCTCTGTGAGTTCGAGACCAGCCTGGTCTACAGAGTGAGATCCAGGACAGGAACCAAAACTACAGGGAGAAACTCTGTCTCAAATAATCAAAAAAAAAAAAGTAAAGAAATTAAACATATATAACATAGAGAAAGATAAAAGACCAGAGGCAAAAGGAAGATAAGATAATTTAAGGTAAGTAAATCTGGCTAGAAATAAGCCAAGCTAAGACTAGGCACTAATAATAAAGAATTTATTTCTCTTTAATATTTATTTGGGAGCTAGTGGTAGGGCCCCCCAGAGAGCAAAGAGTAAAAAACAACCCACAATATGTGGTGAGTTGCAGGCCAGTTGGGGCTACATAGAACCAAAACATTAATTAATTTTAAAAATTTAATTCTAAACTTGGTGCAGTGATATCTGCCTGTAGTGATAGCTATTCAGGATGCTATAGTACAAGAATCATTTGAACCCAGGAGTTCAAATCTACCCAGGACAACCTAGGTAAGACCCTATTTCAAAAGAGTTTTTAAGTGAATGTTAAAGTGATACACATTAGTAAAAAGTAGAATTTATATGATTCCAGAGAAGGAAGAGATAGAGAAAAGTAAGAGAGTGTGGTAGTTTGAATATAATTTGCCCCCATGAGCTTATAGGGAGTGGCACTATCAGGAGGTGTGACTTTGTTGGAGTAGGTGTGGCCTTGTTGGAGGAAGTGAGTGCTGTGGGACGAACTGTATGGCAAATATGTTAATAAATAAAACACTGATTGGCCAGTGGCCAGGCAGGAAGTATAGGTGGGACAAGGAGAGAGGAGAATTCTGGGAAGTGGAAGGCTGAGAGAGAGAGAGAGACCTGCCAGCCACTGCCATGACAAGCAAGATGTGAGGTACCGGTAAGCCATGAGCCACGTGGAAACTTATAGACCAGTAGAAATGGGTTAATTTAAGATAGAAGAAGTAGATAACAAGAAGCCTGCCACGGCCATACAGTTTATAAGTAATATAAGCATCTGAGTGATTATTTTATACATGGGTTGTGGGACTGCGGGGCTTGGTGGGACCTGGAGAGAAGCCCTCCAGCTACAAGTGAGTAACTGTCGGGGTGGGCTTTGAGGTCTCCTTTGCTCAAGCTACTCCCAGTGATGGAAACTACTTCCTGTTTCCCTCTGATCAAGATGTAGCCACATCTGCATGCATGCCACCATGTTCCCCTGTTCATGATAATGGACTGAACCTTTGAACTATAAGCTGCCACCTCAATTAAATGTTTTCCTTTATAAGAGTTGCCATGGTCATGGTGTCTTTTCACAGCAACAGAAACCCTAACTAAGACAGAAAGAAACCAAGATGAAGGCAGGACTCTTCTCTGTACCATGTGAGCCCCCTCCCTACATTACATAAAATCTTTCATGCTTTGAGTTGCTTACTGAATAGAAGCACAATAACCAATTACTTTAAAAAAAATGAGTCCTCGGGGAAGACCATAAAGTATGGGTAGAATCTGGATAATCAATGAACACAAAATTAGATATTTAGAAGAAGCTTCTAGACCTGTCTCTTGATACTCAGATGACATTTGCATCTCAAACTGAGAGTGCCAGAAGGAAAGACAAGTGAGTCATACAGAGGATAGAAGGATGTGAAGTGAGTCTCCCACGCTGGTCCTTGGAGTTCTTTCAATCTTCTCTCCTACAGCTGAGCTCTGAAACCCAGCCTAAAGTGCCTTGTCTCCCTTCACTTTTAATGCCAGTAAAGGTTTTCTGCCACATTCTGAAGGAAGCAATACCCAGAAATCTGCATTTTATTTTATGGGATTCTGTAGTTGTTTCTTACTCTTTTGCGGGTGGCCTGCAACCTAGTTCCAAATAAATCATACATGAAGGCTTATTCTTTATTGATGCCCGGCCTTAGCTTGGCTTGTTGCTAGCCAGCTTTTCTTAAATTATCCTGTTTACCTTTTGCCCCTGGGCCTTTCCTTTTCTTACTTCTGTATGACTTACCTTCACTCTTGCTCCGTGGCTGGCTGTGTGGCTGGGTGGCTGGCCCCTAGCATCCTCTTCTCCTTGTTTTCTTGCTCTTTCTCCTCTCTTTCTCCCAGATTTCTCCATTTATTCCCTCTGCCTACCAGCTCTGCTGATTTCTTTCTCTTACCTAGCTATTGGCCATTCAGCTCTTTATTAGATGATCAAGTGTTTTAGACAGGCACAGTAACATAGTTTCACAGAGTTAAACAAATGCAACATAAAGGAATGCAACACATCCTTGCATCATTAAACAAATGTTCCAGAGCATAAACAAATGTAACATACCTTAAAATAATATTCTACAACAGAATTCTGAGCCTTTTCCAAGTTGATTTTTTTTTTGGAGATACCTCAGAAAATAGAAATGAATATCATTAGTATGAGAAAAAGGGAAGAAGGAGCTCCAACTGTCAACCATTCCTGGATGGAACTGACTGTGTCCAGCTCACCTTCCCTCTTGGATGGCCAACACATGCCTGTGAAATGGGCCAAAGAGTTGTTCAGTGTAGGAATACTTTCCTCTACAGTTTTTGCCAATCAACCTTTACTGTGGCCAGAGAGACAGAGAGGTAAGAAACGAAAGAGCTCTCAGTAATAGCCTGCCTTGTGCTGATCATCCAGTTCCCCAGCATTTTCACTGATGTAAATACTTGCATTTTCATTCCTACCTCACCTTTACACCACTCCACCCTACTAGCAGCTCAAAATTATTCTCAGATTTAGAATGGAGACCTGAATTCTAGTCTAGTTATTATATTCAGCTGCTTGACTCGAAGGAATGAAGCACCACCAAAAACCTCAAGTCCTTACAGACCTGCAATATTCTAAGTCCATTGACAGGCTCACGTGAACCCCATATGCTGTCATACTGAACCAATGACTCTTTCCTACACATTAAATGGAGAGGCACAAGGAAGGCATTCTGTGCCACCTCTGCCATCCTGTCCTACCCTCCAGGATCACCTTTATGTGTCCTTGTAGACATGATCTATGGCTCAGAATCTTCTAGAAGACTTCCCCTGTCACTAAATACCCTTTCTAAGATGGGCTGTTTCTATGGCATGTTTATGGGATAAGCATCATAGTCAGAGCATCACTAGATGTTCTAATATGATAGCACACCTGTGAGACCAAAAAGAGTCCTCACCTCCACATAACAGAATAAGAGGAAATGTGAGGAGGAAGAGGTCGGGAATGCTTACCTCCTGGGTCAGTGTTTCCCTTCATTTGTCATTCTAGCCTTCATGACAGCATTTGTTAAAGTTTATAGCACTTTCCCCTACTTAAGAATCTCTTCTTTTGGTTTTTATGATGTCAGTATCTCTTGTAAACATTTTCCTAAATTCTATTAACACCCTTCTCTTCTAAACCTATTTTATTTCAAAATAATGCCATCTAAGTTGTAAACTTATCTAACGCCAATACACTGATTGCCACACTTTTCCATCCATGTGCTCAGTGGCCAACCAATCACTTAAGGTAGAGATCTGGAACTCAGCCAGGACCCTCTGTTTATCAGTCCCTCATCCTTGTAGTCCATCTCAGTTCAGCCAATACACTTTCCATGCCTGTGACAGTTACTTATTTTCAAATTAAAATTCAACACTGTAATTTCTTTTTTTTAAGTTGTATTTGTTGTTATGTTTTTTAAGACTTTTTTGGTTTACAATTATTTATTTGGAATAAGGGGGTGGACACTTTTGAGAAGTGGTTCTTTCCTTCTACCATGCAGGTTCTGGGGATCAAACTCAAGCCACAGATTTAGAGGGTGATTTGCTGGCTTTAGTGAACCGAAGCAGATTGTGGAGAGCATCCAGCTACTGCCACACTGGCACTCCCCTCCACTCTCCCTTGGATTTTCACAGACTTCATTAGGCAGATATTCCCAAGGGACAGTAAGTGAGCGCACACAGCTCTCAATTTAAAAGGGCTACCAAGCTAGCTCTGGGTGTGGGGGAGAAAGTACCTCCTCCCTAATATTTCCCACTGCATTTAGGAGCCCAGTTTTATTGGATTATCTCAGATTAAATGAACACACATGTTGTAGACAGAATAATGCCTCCCCAAGGTCAGGGCTTAAATGCCCAGATTCTATACATATGTTATGTTACATCTCAATGGAAACTTTACAAATGTCATCAAGCTATCATAAATCAGAAAGACTGGTTATATTTTAGATTATTTAAATAATCTCACTGTAACCACAGTGATGTTTTGTAAAATAAAGGAAGTGGGGCTGTGGTCAGAGTAAATGAGCTAACAAAAACAGGTCAGAAAGAAACATGGAAGATACTGTGATGCTCACTCTGAAAATGGAGAAGGGGACCATAAGCCAAAGAATGTGAGAAGCTCCTAGAAGCTGGAAAAGGTAAAGGAAAGAGTCTTCCCCCCAAGCCTCTGAAAGAAAGCTGTGTTGAACCTTGATCTTAGGACTTCAGACCTCCAGGGCTGTGAGGCAGTGAATCTGCTTTGGAGATGCTGTGATGTCTTGTGGTCCTTATTACAACAGCACTAAGGACCTAGTGTGACTCCTTAACTAAGTACTGGAAAGTTATTTAATTGGCTTGATGTAAATCATGTGCCCACTAAGGCAGGATTGTTTGAGTTATCCAGATCTGACCATACATCTGGAGATACATGTTTCTTGAAGAAAAGCGGAAATGCAGTTAACACTGGCTTAGGAAATAGGTGCCTGCCCAGAGGGTGACATAAACTTGGAATCCTGGTTCCCAAGAGACCCCATACTGCACTCTTCACACATCCTTAAAAGTGATCTTAAATTAAATGATAATTCTCATAAGCAATCTTAGCAGTTATGTGGGAGGAAACATATAAACTTGATTTTATAAACAAAATATAATATCAGCTATTTTTGTAAGCCTTGTTTCCATGGAAATAAGCATCACCGTGACAGGAGGGATTCACTGTGGCTGCATTTGCTATGGTTCAATAAGCAGATATTTATCTCTTTAAAGAGACAGGATTCATTTAGACATCTAGTCTTCATGTGATAAATGATTGGAAGGTTACATGAGCTTTATGGAACTGGAAACTATAGCTGTCCGTGGAGAAAAATAGTTTTCATTTTGTGCTAGGATTCCTAGGCCTGACTGCTATTTACATTAGGATGCAATTTAAGGGGGGGGAGTCTAATTCTGATATCAAGAATCTAGATATCAGTCCAACCCTCTGCTTAATACAAAATAAAGTAAATTAGGGAAGGGGTGCACTAGTCTGTTCCTGTTCCCCGATACAAATCAATCTGTTTCCTGCCAATAAATCCTCTTGACATCCTACAGCATGATACTAAATCACTAACCCATCATCCATGGCAAGCGAAAAGGCTGCCGAGAGTAGCAGCATTAAACGATGAGTTTTGGGTCCTGTTACCAACTTTAAAATGTGTTCTGGATGAGGTATTGGATTTATATGTTAATGACTATATTTCACCAAGCCTGTCTAATACATCTCCACCACCAGCTCCGTTAAAGACTTACTAAACCTCCCCAGGCCTTTTGATGGAGGTTTCTAAATACATGAGTGAAAATGAGCACAGCCTATTTTCTGAGCCCGGCACATCACGGCCGCTCGACAGAATGAGAGCAACAGTTTTTGCTTGCTTCTAATCCAATAATATCCCGTATGTAGATTTCCCTAAGGAACTTATGTAACTGCCGTGCTGATTAGTCTGCTGTGGCTCTTCTCATCTTACTTGTTCTGTACCGTCCTTATTTCATTGGTGAACCTAAACAGTGTTAAGTGTAGCGATGTGCCTGTGGATTTCACTCTACTTGCTCTGAAGGAGTTCTGAAGAACACGGAAATCCCTGGTCAAGCTGTTCAGTGCTGGTTCATAAAAACGACTTCAGATCCTCCACCTCGGTCACTGCTCTCTTCCTGGGCCGGTCTCCGAGCCAGGCCTGCAGGGCCTCATCCACTGCCGTTCTCTCTGCTCTATACTGAGGCTTCAAGAGGGAACAGCTTGACTGTGGCCTAGCTTCCTCGGGTTCCTGCTCTTTGAGTGTGTGTGTGTGTGTGTGTGTGTGTGTGTGTGTGTGTGTGTGTGTGTGTGTGTGTGTGTGTGTGATGTGTAACATCAAGAAGTGTTTTGCTCTCTTAAGAGGATGTCAGTCTAATGTGCTTCTTTGAGGAGATTGTGTGTGACTGTGGCTCCTTACCTGAGGAAGGAAGAGTCTAAGTATATATACAGATTTTTCAATGCAGTTTCCAGATACTTCATGTGGTCCACTGGAAAATTCTGTGATCTTTGCTTATTTATCCAGGGAAATTCTGCTAGATGCTCACACTGTGATCATCACAGAAAGCATGGTGTTTGATGTAGAGGGGTTGTTTTAGGTTTAGAGTTCCATATACTTACAAATACAAACTTAGTTAAACCCATTATCCTTTTTCTTTGTGACATGATAGAAAATTTAGTTAGTACTTGATTTCAAGTTTACTTGACATGTCCTCATTCAACACAGTCATTTCCATGTCAGGCTGGCAAGGTGATACAGGGGAGGAAAGCCTGGCAACCTAAGTTCAATTCCCAGAACCCATGTAAAGGTGGAATGAGACTCAAGCAAGTTGTCCGTGAGCTCTAAATGTAGGGTGTAGCCCACCCCACACACATAACGTATATACACACTAGTAATAACAATAATAAATAACATTTAAAAATACCTTTCAATGCCATATGTAGCTCTTAGTTCAGAAGTTATCATCCAATATTCAAGTTTCTGATTTCACAAGTAGGAACTATTAAAACATGCCAGTACATCCACAGCATTAGCACCCTTTAAATAAGGGTATTATTTGTAAAGGGGACTTTGTTGGAGAGGCATATCTGATGTGGGAAGAAGCAGACATCTGTGAATAGCCAGCTGGGACTTTTTTGTCTGTACGGAGGAGCCATAAGTCAGGCTGGAGTTTCAGTCGGGGTGGCCGGCCTGGAAAGGGGGTTGTGCAGTCTCAGGAAAGACAGTGTGCTTTTGGGTGAGCCTTGAGTTAGACTCAAACTCATAAAATTGAAGGAAATGTTGCTGAGCACAGGGGCTCTGTGGTTTGGAAACTGTCAGAGTCTTCACTCTGAAAATATCCATCTAGAAACATTGGTATTGAACCCTGTGTGCACAGCCCCGAATTCTTCACACAGGACTTTTACCCCCATGGCAGAGGCAAAGCGACAGGAAGTTACGCTTCTTGCATCATGTCCCTGCAGCATTCCACAAGTCTCAAGTTTGGGCTTTAGACAAAGGAGTCTAGTTGAGGCAGAGAGCAGAGTGTATGGAGCTCCTGATGCTCCAATGTGTTCTGAAGTCCCAAGACTTGAAATACCTAGAAATGGCTGGCTGCAATCTGGGCCACCAGGGGGGCACCATCCAAGAGGAGCCCAGGGAGGGTGGTGGGATTCCACATCTACAGTTACCAGAAGATACAGGAATACAGGATACCTAGGTAAATTTGAATTTCACATCAATAATTAGTGATTTTTTAGTGTAAGTATGTCATATATGACACAGAAGATACCTTTACTTTTATTTAAACTCAGTTATTAAAGAGTCAAGTTTAATTGAGTGTTTTATGCTATAACTGGCTCCCACTACATGCCATACCACAAACAGAGGCCTGACATACAGGAGAAGTACTCGGTTCACCGCAAACCACAGGGCAGTGCAAACAAACCTGGGCAGAACATGTGGGCAGCGTGGAAAAGTGGAGGCAGGGGTCATAGATGACGTCATGTGGCAGATTATGGGAAGTTTTTTTTTTTTTTTAAAGATGTGAGTGGCTGCATCAAAAAGACACAGGCCATAAATACGCCATTTCAGATTTAGACTCAGAATGGTTATCCATCCATTCATTTCAATATTCTGTAGCAGCAAGCAATGTTTTGTTTTTAATAATGGCATGATACGGACAACACCAGTCCCCAGATGTTGTAAGTCATTTGAATTTGAACAGATAAAGCACAAATTGCCCAAGTATCCAAGCATCTTCAACAAGCACAACAAACACACAATTTTCTATTATAGCCTCATGTACCGGGGATGTTTCCCCAGAGCCCCAAACACATTAAGGTTTCCTGGACTAAATGTAAAAATAAGATAAGGGTAGAAGCTATTTATCTCCAGCTAGGAATCCTTTCTTTGTCATCCAAATCAATTTCTCCCTTAATTTTTCTCAGGACTCTGCACCAGGTCTCTGATTTTCCCCTGCTGTGCCTCATGCTTAATAATTTATTCTCTCCATCTTGCTCAAGCCGACTGAGTCCATTTGTTCTTTAATGTATATGTGTATTTAAAATGGTGTGTGCTCTTCTTCAACTTGGAAACACCATTTCATTCTCACTCCGCTCAAATGGCTTGACCCCTTTCTTCCAATGCCAGCTTGTCCCCATACTCATTTCAGGGGGAAGCCAACAGTATTGAAATAACTACCTCTTTTCGTCTGGCTGTTATTCATGTCTTTCTGCATCTTTGTCTGTTGGAGACCAAATGAGCCTCCTACCCTGGGGCCACATTCTTATTTTTCTTCTATATGTAATTCAGAGCTGTCAGTGATAAACATGAAATAAGTGTTAGTGGTCTCCTAAGAGCAATGATCCACTTACTGACTCAGAAGCATACCTTGGCTAGAATTATTTCAACCAAGCCTAATACAGTCTCAAACCCAATTTCTTTATTTAAGAAATGAAAGATTTAGGAAAAGATGATCTATCAGAGGAGCTTGGAACAATGCTGAGATGCTTACAGGTAAAAGCATTAACCAGAGTCTGGAACATTGAAACAAAGCAGTGCCAATGCCTGTTCTTTCTACAAAGTAACATAACAGCCAGCTTAAAGTTCCAGTGTGGTGCACATCCTTTTCAGAAAGCAATAGCAGAATCATTAAACCCCACATGAAAAAGTAGAAAGGCTTTGAGATGGTTTTAAGTTTCAAGAGATTAAACAAACGAATTTAAAATTTTTTAGTAACATATATTACTTTTTATAAAATAGTGGGTTTCATTATATTATCATGCAGGTGTAAAATATATTGTGATCACCCCTCCCCCAGTCACTCATTCCCAACCTTCTCCTCTCCATGATCGCCTTCCTCCTCCTAATCCCCTTTCTTTTCCCAAGTATTCCCTCTGGCACATGCCTTAAAGAGGAGTAGACTCAGATTTTTATATGTCCATAAAAAGTACATATCTGGGGAAAATATAAGGTATTGCAATTGCCGAGGTTGGTCTAAGCATCTAGTATGTATCTATTATGCTCCAACCATGAAACGGAAATACCTTAGAATATTTAAAACAGAACAAATTCAGTGTGGGAAATTATACACATGGAGTATAACAATGACAAGGACCAAACATGCAACCCTGAATCTGATAACCTCAAAAAGCTACTTTGACCCTAAAGAACAAAATAGGCTCCAGTATTAATTAGCAAAGTCAAATGTAGCCAGCGCGCAGAGGATGCTGGGAGCACAGTGGCCTGTCTGATGGGAATGGGAATCATTACAGGAAGTGCCTGCACTACAGCCGACCCAGCAGGGAAGAGCAAGGCCCTGACTTCCGCCTTCCTCCTCTGTAGGTCCCTCCCAGGGCTCCCTCGTACCCAGACCCATCTGTGAGCCTAAAGAGACAGAGCTTACCATGTCACCACATGTGACAAACTGCCCAGCAGGAAAAGAGTATGGTGGTCTGAGCGCAAGCCAGCTCAAGACTGGCACGTGTGGTTTGCGTAGATAACAAATGTTTAATTAACGACTTCTTTCTTTACATCCACTCTCGTGTCCCAAAGGAATAGAGGCAAAATCATCAATTAGCACTTTTTCCCCATTACTTTCATATGGCATTACCGAGACAAAAAAAAAATTATATTATAACGTAAATAAGCCAGAAAAAAATGCAGACTTTTATAGGAAAAGCAAAAATACGTTAAAAAGCAATACTTATTTACAAAAGGAAGCTTTGGAATGTGTTTAATGTTAGTTACTTGTGGTTTAAAATATATCTTTAAATCTTTACTTGTCCAGATGCTCCTAGAGAAGCATTTTTGACATTTAGAATGTTTCATTTTAATAAATTTGTGTGTATGTGCATATAATCATATGCCCATGTTTGCTTGTGCCTGTGTATGCATAAACGTGTGTGTACACAGAGGTGTTCATGAATATGCATATGTGAGTGCGTGTGTCTGTGGGCATGCATGTGTTTATGTATGAATGTGTATGGACATGGATATACATTCATTTTCATGTGTGTGCCCATAAATACGTATGTGTATGCCTCTGTGCATGTGTATAGGAATACACCCGTGCATACAAATGTGGGTATGCATGTGCATGTCTGTGTATGTATGTGTATGCATCTGAGTCTATGGGCATATGTGTGTGCATTTTTTGTAAATATATGTACCTGGGCATATGTTTGTATGAATATATATATTCCTGCATGTGTGGGCACATATGTGTGTGCATATGCACATCTGTGACTTTGAAAGACCTATGCTTATGTGTGTGCTCATATGTGTGAACTGAATATACATGGGTGTATGTATGTGGCCTGTGTATGTGCATATATGTATGTGAGTCTAGGCCTGTGTTGTGTGTGTATCTGTCCATGTTATATGTATTGTTCACATATTTGCTTATGCATGTTTGAATATATATATTTGCATATACATGTATGTTCATGTCATGTGCTTGCATATATGTGTATGTGCACATGTGACCGTATTTGCTTTGTTTATTTATATGAGTTTGCCTTACACATATCATGTATATGTCTACATGTGTGTGGTGGTGCACCTCTGTGAGGGGTTTGATATGTGCATGTGTGTGCATAAATCATGTGAATGCAATGTGTGTGTGTGTGTGCATATGCTTGTTTACATGTATGTACATGTGTGTATGTGGTTCAGGAGATAGTTGCTGAGAATGATGTTCATTCAACTAGCTTTTATAAAGCAAAGGAAATATTAAATCCTAGGAGAGACGAGTTGTTTAATGTAAGCATGCCTTTGTTGGTTATAAAATTATTTTTATCCTGTTTTCATTTGGCATCAATAATATATGAAGTGTTGGTAATAATACAAAAAAATGTCTGGCCAAGTATTTTTCCATTTTATCCATGAGAGGAAACAGCCATCATATGTGGTGCTTGTAATCAAGACATTAAAAGTTCTGATACTATTATGTATGGTTGAGGAGGTAACTTCAACTCCTCTTCAAAGATTAAAAGCCATATACACAGAAGATCAAGTTATCTTTCTCAATCCTTAGAAGTTGATTTTCCACATACAGGGCAGCAGAACTGTGGGAAGAAAAAGAAATGGGGCCAAGGACAGATCCAAACAACAGCCACTTTATGGGTTAGTTCTCCTGAGAAACTCTACAGCAAAAGTGTTGTTCTGATAGTAGTGAAACTTTATACTACTGGGGGAAGTGTTCTGCAAATGTCATTTAGGATAGGACATTAGTACATGGTAGTTGGTCAATAAACAAGAGCTACTTGTATTATTGCAGAAAAAAATCACACATAACAAAGAATTGGTAAAATACCATCAAAGTTATTGAGAAAAGCAAACACTGATGGTGGAGATAGGAAAGTGTCACAGGCCATGGCTAAAGATGTAAAAGAACATGATAAGCTGCTGGGGTTGGGTCATTAATTCTAACATTCCTTTAAAAAATGAGAAAACAGAACAATACCAAAGCCCTAGAAACAGGATCAAGAGACATTTGTGTTTGCTTAATTACAACATCAAAATTCTGGACAATCAAAAGCATGGAAGATGGGGGGCTGAGAGGCACTGGTTTAAAGAGCTCTAAGAAGCACACACCATTTCAGAGCAGTGCTCCCTATATTGTAGAATTGATCATCTCAGGAGTCAGCAAGTAGAAGATGATGGCCAGAGAAGATGAGTGTGTGAGTCAGACCAGGTAGCACTGAAAGGTAAGGAGTCTACACAAGAGATCATGATATACACATTGGAGTCACAAGAAAAAAGGTGGTAACAGTCCAGTATATGCCAGCATCAGGGCACTTTGGCAAGGGAGAGAATATTGAAGCTCAAATGTACAATAAATACTGACAGATGGTGTTAAATGGCAGTGTACTTGTTGACATTGTCTGTTCACCTACACATCTGAACAGAATCTGAATGGTGATTGGTCAGGAACAGAAGATAATGCTGTCTTAGGCAATGTCCACCTTCCGTAAAAACAATAAAAAGAACAGCGCAAAAGCTCACATGTGAAATGGGCTGCTAAGTCAGAACAGGGCAAGAGCACATTTACTCTGCAGAGCCAGGGCTTAAGGAACTGCCTCTGACTAATGGGAGGAGAGGTACTCCAGAAGTCCTGAGCTGAGATCCTGTGATCTTTCTTTCAGCCAGAACAGTAGACAGGTGATATCAGATGAAGCAGGAAGGGTTCCAAGCTGAATACTAACCAGACTAGAAAAGTAAGCAGCGCCAGTTGACAGACGTTGGGTAAGGAGTGGGTTTGTGTGTAAGGCTGGGGAAAACCAGAACTCACTCTAATGCCCGGGGAGCACAAGGGAAGATCACGCAACAGAGATGGGCAAATTGTGTATGGCTTTGTAAAACACCCACTTCACCTCTCACACACAAAAGAGAGTCCTCTGCAGTCCTCCGCTCATCATCTAAAGGGGACCTTTTTGTAGCCCTGGATGACCTAGAACTTGTTATGTAGATCGGGCTGACTTCAAACTCACAGAGGTCCACCTGCCTCTGTTTCCCAAGTGAATTAAAGCCTTCACCACCAATGCCCAGCTTTATTTCATAATCTTGTAAAGAAGATTTTCATCTTCAGCTGAAATTTTTCAGTTAGCTTTGCATCCACTTTGATTGGCATTTTTGAGTGTTTTGGTCATGAAGTGGATCTGCTATTATTCTCAGTGCAGTGCCTCATGTTACTGGGCAATGCCACACTCTTAGACCTTTGTGAGATTTACTAGTGCATTCTGTCTTTATCTTATTTTTCTAATATCCCAGTTCTTCAGCTGAATTCTGTTTTTACTTTCCAAAATTTAGACAAAGTAGATTCAGTATGGGAAAGGGCAAAAGTGTGAAAACAAATTATCATGTGCTGACATGGAAATAGAATAGAAGGCAATCAGTGGGAAGGAAATCAGACGCTAAACAAGAGAATAATGCAGAGAGTTCCTAATCCCACGTTCAGGAACATGTGACTCACTGGTATCTCTGTCTGGTTTTTTTGAATGTCAGAGGAACTGGAATTCAATTGCTTGTAAACTCAATGGCCCATCACTCACAAATAGCAAGAAATGAAATTGGTATAAATTCTTCGTGAAGTAGGACCAATTACTACCACGGGATGTGACTGAGTAATCATTTTCCTTTCCTGCAAGTGATGGCATTGTGTCAGTCTGTTTGGCTCCCGTGGCAGTCAGCAGTGTAATTGGATCTCATTATTTTAGTTAATCAATAACAAGAGGGGCAGTTCCATGTCACCAACTCCCTGATACTTGTTGAAAACAAATACAAAGCAAACAAAAATTCCTAGTTTAGTCATACTTAATGCCATAGGCATTCAACTCACATCATGGTTTCCTTGTCACTGAACAAGCAAAATGATGACTTGTAAAGACATCAGTCAAGTCTTAAGTCATTTTGCAAATACCCATGTAAAAATACCAAACATTGTAGTTTGAAGGAATGATTTTGACTCTCTTTTAAAACTTTTCAATAACACTTAGCACTTAGGTCAAATTCTTCATCTGGAGAATTGAGGAGATGATGAACAATAATTTGCCTATTTCACAGAAGAAAATGCATATAGAATTGCTCTTAACTTATTATGTCAACCCAATTAACTAAATCTGTTGTTTGAGAAATGACCCAAGAGAATATTAAGAACAAAGAGGAATGTTAATTGAATTTATGCTATCATTCTGAGATGAATGTCAGGAAACCTCTTTTAAGGGACATCAACCAATAGATAATAGAGTCCAATGTGTCACAGGAACCTTTTTGTGCCAATACTAAATGCTCTAGAAATACACAACTTATAAGATTGCTGTAAAATTTGGTCTATTTTTTTAAAGTTGTAATTGGACATATTTTACTGTAAGGAGAATACTTCTGCAAATAAGAAGCAAGTAAGTAAAAATCAACAACATGATGAAAATGTGTTTCTTTTTGTAGTTGATGAGTGGGAAGGAGATTAAGAAGTATGTTGGATGCAAAACACTGCCTTCAACACATCCTACCAAGACATTCCTGGACTCATGAGACAACTGGAGCCCAAGGCAAGTCTGGCCACCAGGACCATGCCAGTATCTATTCAGAGTTAGTAGAGCCCTCAAACAATATTCTTTCAACCTCTGAGTGAAAAGAAAATTCTATCCCTACCCAAGACAGAAGTCAAAATTCTCTATAAAACCTAAATTACCACTTGCCCCAATAGTAAGAACCCAACCATTTTATCACAATTTTAGCGATATTTCAGTCAACTCTAGCCAATTATCTTTTAATTTTAAGCTTGGTAGATAGTTAAAACTTAGCATTTCTGAGTACTCATTAGTAGAGGACTGGGCAAGGAACATATGGAAATTGCCAGGTGCCTCTAAGCTCAAAGTAGTTTTATTTTGATGCAGAAATGCTATCTCATAAAGCATATGAAAAATATGTTGTTTATGAAATGTTGACTGAGATGTGAACTTTTCAAATCCTCTGTGTATGGGTTCTACATTTGCTTCCTCTGAAAGGTGATTGTTCTTGGTTTCATATGACATGAAAAGTCTGCTTCCTTTCTTAAATTCTTCCATCATTGCCTTTTCTTATATGACAAAGTCTGAACTACGAGTTTAGATCGTTGATGTTGTTAATTTAACATAAACAAACAATAGTTTCATGTATTTGGCCTGACCCACACATCTACTATGAACTTGTGCTCTACCTTCCTCAGATACCTTCAATTGTCCCTAGTGCTCAATTTTCCTCTGCCTGTTAGTAATAGAACCTGCTGTGGGATGTCTTTCTGTATGCTGTCAATATGTGTTGCTCCCATTGGCTAATAAATAAAGCTGCATTGGCCTATGGCAGGGCAGGATGGAGCCAGGTGGGAAAATCCAAGAGAGATAGTGAGAGGGAAAAAGAGTGGGGCCGAGCTGCTGCCTGGAGAAGCAAGATGTGAAAGTACCTGTAAGCCACAAGTCACGTGGCAATGCATAGATTAATAGAAATAGGCTGAGTTAAGTTGTAAGAGCTAGCTAGCGAGAAGCCGGAGCCATTAGGCCATATAGTTTATAAATAATATAAGCCTCTGTGTGTTTATTTGGTACCAAGTGGCTGAGGGACGTAGGCAGGAGAGATTGTCCTGACCATGGGGTTGGGCAGGACTGGAGAAACTTCCAGCTACAAGAACCTGGAGATTCTAAAGCATGCAGTTACAACATGTAGTGAGATTATGAATATGAGATCAACATTGGCTACATGTTAAGACCCTATCTCAAGAAACAAAACAAAAGGCACAAAGCTACACAGAGAAACCCTGTCTTGAAAAACCAAAAAAGAAAGAAAGAAAGAAAGAAAGAGAGAGAGAGAGAGAGAGAGAGAGAGAGAGAGAGAGAGAGAGAGAGAGAAAGGAAGGAAGGAAGGAAGGAAGGAAGGAAGGAAGGAAGGAAGGAAGGAAGGAAGGAAGGAAGGAAGAAAAGAAACAAAACAAAATAAACTGTTTATGGAAAGGGAATATGCCTGATCTTCTGTTTCCAACATAGGGATAGATTAAAAGATATGGAAAATCTGCCAGCATTAAATATGGAGATGTATAAAATACTTCATAAATAGCCATTAAGAGACACATATAAATTTACATGAACATAGGAAAGGGGGTCTGAAGCAAGGATTCAAAGCAAGAATATAAGAGAGGTGAGAGACACTGCAGCCCTCTGGAGGGAGAGGGCTGGGCTTCAGTTGGTGGTCACACACAGGGACCAGTGGCAAGGCCATGGCTATGCACTTATGGTTGTTTTTTATTATGACTTTGTCAGTATAAAGTTCAGAACTAGTTCATGGTGTAGCTGTCACAACTAAGTCGAAATTTATAGCCTTCCTGGGTGTAATATATTCTCTCTAACACTTTCCCCTAGCCCATTTCCATTTCCTGTGCAAATTTAGATTTTTCCCTTTCCCATTTTAAAAAACTTTGCTTTGCAGATGTATTGCATTTATTTATTGCTGGCACCTAAAGTTTTTGTAGCTTATTCCACATGCATAGAAAAAGAAATGATAAATACTGATATAAATAGCTGTGTGAATTTTGACATGTATGCAAATTTCATTCATAAACCATGCACACAATATATTAAAACTCAAGGCTTCCATTTAAGTATTATAGCCTCACTGTCAGAACATTCAAATCGTAAAATATTGCCTCTAAAGTCACAGGAAGATTATCTCACCTTTTTTGTTAGAACCTTACTAGTGGCCCTATGTTTAGTCATTACAATGTTGTTTTAATTAAAGACTTTTTATATTGAAACACAATTATATTATTTTTCCCATTTCCCTTTTCTCTCTCCAACCCCTCCCATGGACCATCCCTTGATTTCTCTCAAAACCATGGTCTTTTCTTCTTTAATTGGTGTTGCATGTATTATTTTTTCCTAATTATATAAATTCAATCTTCTCAATACACTCATTGTAGAAATGTTGGGGAAGCTATGTTCCCATAAAGTCTCATCAACATGTCTGCCTAATAAGACCTGATCAAGGACAATGCTAACATGGAAGGGGAAAATCTCACAGAGCTAACATGGAAGGGGGAAATCTCACAGAGCTTCAATCCTAGACAAAAGAAAAAAAAAAAAAAAAAAAAAAAAAAAAAAAAAAAAAAAAAAAAAAACACCTGCAGGAAACTGAGGAATGCTGAGGTGGGGGAAATTAGCATTCTCCAAGGGAAAGGTCCCAGCTGGTTGTGGAAGGACAAGTGACCAGCTTTAAAGTCACAAATTTTTTGGGGCCTGGTAACTTCCTGCATCAGAAGCATCCCTGTCAGGGTCTACTGCAACAAGTAGAGGACTCAAGATTTTTCTTCTTGGAACCACCTGTTTCCCAGGAATCTTCTGCAAAAGTAGCCCAACACACATGGCCTTGGACATGCTGCTTTCAATGCTTAGACCCACTACAACACCCAGGAACCACAATCCATATAACTCCCACCAGTCACCTGCCTTAGGCCTACCGTTAGCCCCAAGAATTTTTCTCCAGGATTTCAACCAACACAACATCCCCAAGAAAGCAGAAGGGCCCATTTCTCTTGCTTAGGCCTGCCTAGGCTCTACTGAATTTCCTACATTTGCTCCACAGAGGAAACTGGGTGTGTCAATCCCACTATGATATAGTCTTCTCTTAAACATTATAAATGCCTCCACTGGAAGGGTATAGGTGATATTAACAACAACAAAAATTAAAGAAAGAATTCAGCTAACATTTCAACTCCAGATGCACAAGTGTCAATATAGAAAAAGAAATAACAAGAAAATTCAAGATAATACATTTCCTACACAAACTACTGATCCCATAGTAATGGCACCTAATAAAAATGACCTGAAATAACTTCCTGAGAAAGAATGCAAAAGGATGGTTAATGTGTATTCAAACAACTAAAAGAAGACATAAACATACACCAAGAGAACAAAGATACAAATGAAATAAGGAAGTCAACCTCAGGTAAGAAAATAGAATTCAAGAAAGAGATAGAATTGCTGAAGAAAAGCCATACTTAAATGATAATAGAAATTAAAACCTCAAAAATCAAATAAAAGCCTCATTGGAAAGCCTTACCAGTGGAAGAATGGATTATGTAGAAATCTGAGAATTGGGACTAGAAGACAAGTTAGAAGAACTGGATAACTCAGTAAAGGTCAATGATATATGTTTATAAACAGAAGGTGAGCATCCTTTGGAATAACATGAAAAGACTCAACATTCAGATTATGGGCATAGAAGAAGAATGTAGCAAAAGCATGAAGAATATTTTTAGTAAAGTCACAGAAGAAAACTCCCCAAATCTAAAGAAATACATTCTTATCCAGATACAAGGGGCCTACAGAATACCAAATAGACAGGACCAGAAAAGATAGATAAAATGTTGAAAACAGAGAACTAAAATAGGTTATTGAAAGCTACAAAAAGAAAAGTCAAATTGCTTATAAAGTAGGTCCATGAGAATAATACCTGATAATTCAACAGAAACATTTAAAGCAAATGGGCCTGGAAAGATGTACTCTAAATTCTAAAAGACCACAGTTATCAACCCACACTGTTAAACCCAGCAAAACTATTTAGAGACTTAAAAACTTACCATGATAAAAACAGATTAAAAGAATTTATGACCACTCAGCTACATATACAGGGAACAATGGAAGTAATACTACAGTCTGAAGACTAAAATGAACATACCCAAGACATCAAAGGTCATAAGTAATTCCAAAACAGTTAATCAAAAGAAATCTAAAAAAAAAAAAAAAAACTACAAAGACAACAAAATAACTGGAAGTATATCCCAATTCTATGTGGTGGTATTGTGTTCCCCAAAATAATGTACCCTAATAAACTTATCTGGAGTCAGAGACAGAGCAGCCACAATATTAAACATAAAGGATAGGCAGTTGTAGCACACGCCTTTAATTGTAGCATTCCAGAGGCAGAAATTCATCTGTTCAAGGATACAGCTAAGCATGGTGACTCACGCCTTTAATCCCAGGAAGCGAGCCTTTAATCCCAGGGAGCGGTGGTAAAAAGCAGAAAGGTATATAAGGCTTGAGGACCAGGAACTAGAAGGATTTGGCTGGTTAAGCATTCAGGCTTCTAGCAACACAGTTCAGCTGAGAGCCATTCAGATATGAGGACACAGAAGCTTCCAGTCTGAGGAAACAAGACCAGCTGAGAAGTTGGCCTGGTGAGGTTAGCTGTGGCTTATTCTGTCTCTCTGATCTTCCAGTGTTCACCCCAATACCTGGCCTGGATTTGTTTTTATTAATAAGACCTATTAAGATTCCTGCTACAATTCTAGGCATATGCTCTAAACACAGTGCATCCAATTTCATGGAAGGAACACTCTATGTTTAAAAACATCTTTTACTCCATTATAGTGATAGTGAATGACTTCAATGCCACAATCTCAAATAGTCAGAGCATCTGGTCAAACCTAAACAGAGCAAATTTGGAGTTAAATGACATCATAAATCAAATGTACTTAATAGACATCTACAGAACATTCCACCCAAACACTGAAGGATGTACATTCATCTCAGTATCCCATAGAATTTTCTCCAAAATCAACCACATATAAGGACAGAAAAGAAATCTCATCAAATACAGGACACAATAGAAGTCTTAACAAATATAGGAAAAAAATTAAAAAAAAATTTTTACATTCTATCTGATGACAATAGAATGAAGCTAGATATCAACAGCAATAAAAACTATAGAAAGTGTGCAAACTCATGGAGACTAAAAAATAAAATATAGAATGATAATTGGACCAAAGATGAATTAAGAAGGAAATTTAAAAATTTTTAGAATAAAACAAATAGAATATGCTAAGACACAGGGGACACAATAAAGACAGTCTTAGGAGGAATATACTAGAGGTACATTTATATATTTATATTTATAGTACTAGAGGTCTACATAAAATAAAGAGAAAGATATCAAATTAATAACTTAATGATGTACCTGAAGGCCTTAAAAAATAATCAACAATACTGCCCAAAAAATAGACAGGAAAAGAAAATAAAAATTGAAAATTGAGGCTGAAATTAATAAAATATAAGTGAACAAAACAGTTGATTCTTTGAAAAGATAAATAATATTGATAAATATGTAGCAAAATTAACCAAGAGAAATTAAGGAACAACATTTAGAGATGAAAGGGGAAACACTACAACAGATACTGAGGAAAACTAAAAAAAATCAGGACATAATTTAAAAAATCTATATCTGAATGAACTTGAAAATCTAAAAGAAATGGTTGAATTTCTAGATGCTTATGATATACAAAAGTTAACTCAAGATAAAATAAAGAATATAAACATACTCATAACAACCAATGAGATAGAAGCAATAATTTTAATCTCTACCAGAAAAAATCAAAGCTATGTGAATTCTACCATATCTTCAAAAAAGAACTAATATCTGTATTTCTCTAATTATTCTGTAAAGTAGAAAAGCAAAGAATACTTCCAAATTTGTTTTACAAAGCCAGTCTTATGCTAATAGTAACACCAGATAGAAAGCCAACAAAATAAAAAATAAAAAAAAAAAACAAGAAAGAAAGAAAATTATAGGCTAAACTTGCTAATGAAAATAGACACAAAATCTCAATAAAACACTTGCAAACCAAATTCAGGAACACATCAGAGATTATCCATCATGACCAAGCCAGCTTCATTCTGGAGATTCAGGGATGATTTAACACACATAAATAAGTAAGTATAATCCACTATATAGACACAAGGACAGAAACCATAAAACATGCACACTGGTGCAAGAGTGTCATGAATGTGATGGGAAAAACAAACAAATTTCCAATTAGATTTAAAGCCTAATCTACAAGGAGAAACACATGCCTATACCAATACTAACTATGACAAAAATCCTTGACTCATTAGATCATAGTCCCCAGGGGAGCATCCAATACTGTTATTCTATGAAATGGATCTGCAAGCAGGAGACAGAGAGAGGGTATACTGAGACTTTTGAAACCTCAAAGCCTGCCCCAGTAACACACCTCCTCCAACAAGGCCTCACTTCCCAATCCTTGTCCCATCAACTGAGGATCAATTGTTCAAACATATGATGAACTCATAGGAGTCATTTTCATCCAACCCACCACATTCCACTCCCTGTCCACGTAGGCTCATTGCCATTTCGTAATGCAAAATGCATTTAGTTCAACTTCAAAAGTCCCCGTAGTCTTTCAGTCTCAAGAGTATTTAAAAGTACCAAATTCAAAGTCTCTTTTCCGATTCTTAAGCATAACCCCTGTAAAATCAAAAATCAAACTACATGTTTCACACAATGTCTCAGAATATACATTAATATTTCAGGAAGGAGGAATTGGGACATAGTGAAGAAATACTGGACCAGAGACCAAAACCCAGGAGAGTAAACTTGAAACCTATAGCTCTGTATCTAATGGTAATTGTCTTAGTTGTCTCTGCCTCCCCAGCTTTTCAAACAAACTGCAGCATACTTCTCCCTCTTGGGCTGTTTCTACTTGGTGGGTGGCTCTACTTAGTAGATATCCCAAGGCTCTGGGACGTCTACCATCTTTGCGTCTCCAACACAATCCAACCTTCACTTTCAAAGCTTCATGCAATGGTCTCTCAGGACCTTCAGGTAGTGACTCCCTTGCCAATACCTGGACTCAGCTGCTCTCTTTAATCCTGGAGAAAGATTACATTACCCCCTTACTAGTACTTTCTTGTAAATCTAAATCCAGCACCACATGGGCAATATTCCAGCACAGGCTGGAAGCTTTGCTGGGGGGGGCGGGGGATCTTGCCCTTGAAGCACAGCTCTCTACTCTATTTAGAATCAGGCCTCTCCTTAATATTCTTATCTCTTTCAGCAGAAGCCTTGGATGCAACATTAAATTTCTGGGTCAAATTTTACATTTTTATTTACCTTTGTGCCACTTTCTCTTTTTCATTGTAGACCTACAACATGCAAGTGATTACTAATAGCAATGTGACAGAGTCAGTATTATTCTGTCTTGAAATCTCTGCCAAAGAACTCAATACATTACTTTTGAATTGAACCTTGGGGAAAAGTCTCAGGACAAAAGCAGAAAGCAACCACATTCTTTGCCCAAATATCACAAGAATGGTTTCTAGCCTAGCTGCTAATGCTTTTCCCCTTCGAAACCTCCTGAGTTGGGCTTCCACAGCCCACATTGCTCTTGGCTTTGCTATCTTCTAAGCGTCTTGGAAGACAACCCATTAATCTCTGCTTATAACATTCAACCACTGTTGTAGTCCAAAGTCCAAAAGTTGTCCACATTCCTAAACAAAAACAAAAACAAAAACACCCTGCTCAGGTCTTTTACAGCCCACTCCCTGATACCAACTTATGTCTCAGGAAATTTTCTATTGTTATGATAAAATACCATGACCCAAGCAACTTATAAAATGAATTATTTAATTAGGCTTACAGGTTCAGAGAGTTAGAGTTCATTATAATGGAGCAAAGGCAGCAAGAACAGCTGAAAGATTACAGCTTGATTCATGACCCTGAGCACAGAGAGCTAGCTAACTGGGAACAGCATGGGCTTTTGAAACCTCAAAGCCTGTGCCCAGTGCCACGCCTCCTTCAACAAGACCACATCTCCAAATTCTTACTAAATAGTCCTACAAACTGAGGGTCAGGTATTCAAATATATGAGCCTATGGAGGTCATTTTCATTCAAACCACCATAAGCACATACTGCTCTTGAGGAGGACCCAAATTCAAGTCCTAAATCCTAAATCCATCTCCAGGAGGATTAAGCATCTCCAGCCTCCACATGTACTTGTTGTCTTCATGTAAGTATACTCACACCCAGATACCCACACATACCCATAGTTAAAATAAAAAATAAATCTTTTTTTAAGTTGGAGATTGTGGTAGCAGAGGATAGAAGATGAATTAGAGCCAGGGGAACTAGGGAGTGGATTTGATCAAAACACATTTTATGCATGTATGAAGTTCTGAAACAATTTTTAAAAATATTTATATGCCTGACAGGCATCTAACTCACTGAATATGTCCTTTTGAGAATTGGCAAATTTTCAAAATATGATCTTGTTTCAATTTCTCCTATTGGAAGAAACAAAGAAAGCTAGTATGCTCTGGTAAAGTATGTATTATTCTTCAATTTTTTTCTAAATATATTCTGGGAGGTTTAGGCAGCCTGCCTTTCTTGTCCCAAGTCTAAGACACCTTCTGAAAATGTTTTAGTGGTGGTTTCATAGGGCCAGCTGCTTGCACTGTCTTACTGGAAACATTTGTATAAAAACACTTTCTTCATGCAACCTACCAACCTCTCATCTTCTGAACATTAAACTACCCTTAGTAATTTCCTTGTTTTTCTTGCATTGACTGAAACCAAAGGAGCACTTATTTATGGTGTAGAAACACATCGTAACGGTTATTCTGTCTGACAGTCAGCTTTGTTTATATGCTGTATAACCTCCTGTTCTGACAGCAGAACTTGGGGGAGTCGCACACATCATGCCAGCAGAAAACCTGGGAACGCTGTTATTACAAGAATGTGACATTAGTTGAGGCTTACTTTAATTTTCATTTATTGACTAAGGAAAATTAATGCAATGTTAAAGCTCAAATGTTACTTGAGAAATCAATACAGATGGTACTATAGTTATCTTTGAGAAAAATGACAATTCTTTCATCTGGTAATGGTAGCTTTAGGGAACCATCAATTTTCTGCCATGTTATTCACATGGCTTACAAAGAGTGAGAAAGCTAACGATATGTGCCTGTCCTGAGGGAGGCTAGATAAACATGGCTAAACATTAAATTGTTTCCTGGAAAAGCCAGAATTACTAGATCACAATTTTCAGAATCAACCACTATGTCTACACATGTGCAGAAGAAATAAAGTGGTGGGCATCCTTCCTTTACTGGAAACAGCTGTGAGTTTCAATTTCTGTCGATAGGTACCTTGATTTTAAAAGAGACAAAAGTAATGTTAAATCTCTTAGCAACTAAACAAAAATCATGAATGCTGACATTTTGCTTCGTCTATACCATGATTCTGTTTGAGATGCTTCTGGAACATCTACAGGAAGCAACAGCCCATTTGAAATTTTGCTGTTGGTCTACTAGTCAACATGCTTGTAATTCACCCATGACACTTTTCAGAATTCTATGCTAAGAAAAGAAAAGAAGGCACAGCACACATTTTTATTTATTTTTTAATTTTTATTTATTTTTTCTCATACAATACATCCTGACCACAGTTTCGCTTGCCTCCACTTTTCCCAGATCCCTGCCCCCGACCTCCCTTCTCCCTGGATCCACCCCACCTCTGTCTCCCATGAGAAAAGAGCAGGCCTCCAAGAGACAGTAACCAAACATGATAAAGCAAAATATAGTAAGACAAGGCAAAAGCCCTCACACTGAAGCTGGACAAGGCAACCCAGTAAAAGGAAACGTGTCCCAAGAGCAGACAAGACACCCCAACTCCCACAGTCAGGAGTCCCACAAAAACACCAAGTCAACAACCATAACATATATGCAGGTGACCTAGCACAGACCCACACAGGCTTCATGATTGTCACTTCAGTCTCCATCAGGCCTGCTTAGCTGATTTGCTCCCTGTGTCTTCAACTCTTCTAGTTCCCACAGTCAGCCCCTCACCCTCACTTCCACAAGGTTCCTCAAGGTAGGGGAGGGACTGATGGAGACCTCTAACCTGGTCTCTCTGTCCACCTGATGTTTGGCTGTTGGTCTCTTCATCTGTTCCCATCAGCTTCCAGAGACAGCCTCTCTGATGGTAACTGGACTAGGCACCAATCTATGAATGTAGCAGACGATGGTTTTAGTATCAGATTAAGAATCATCTCATTGACTTGTCTCATTGACTTGTTTGGTTTTTTTTTTCTCTTATGATTGCTTCTATACTAGATCTCTGGGCTATCCAGCCTCTAGTTCCTGGTCATCTAGGCAGTGTCAGGCATGGACTCTCTTTCCTGGCATGGGCTTCAAGTTAGACCAGTCATGGGTTGGCCACTCACACAAGTTCTGTACCACCATTGTCCCAGAACATCTTTCAGGCAGGACAGATTGTAGGTGAAAGTTTTTGTGGCTGGATTGGTGTACCAGTCCCACCACTGGAAGACTTGCCTGGTTACAGAAGATGGACAGTTCAGGCTCTATGTCCTTCACTAGGGGTCCTTACTAGGTCACCCTCGTAGATTCCTAGGAGTTTTCCCCTACACAAGGTTTCCACATCACCCACCAAATGCCCCCTGATTCCAGTTGTCTCTTCCCATCCTTGTACTCTCTCCCTCCATGCCCCTCACCTAACCCCTCCTATTCCCACCCCCACCTGCCCCTAGTTCACCCACAAAATCTATTCTATTTCCCCTTCCTAGAGAGATCCATGCATCCCTATAGCCCTCCTTGTTACGTAGCCTCTCTGCTCTGTGGGTTAAACATCACTATCTCCCTGTTTTCTGGTTATGCCCAGATGATATATGTTATACTCTCTTTTCTATATTTAAAGCAGGAATCTAGTAAAAAAGAGTAAGTGGTGTTTGTTGCCCTCACCCCACCGCAACAGTTCAGGTAGACATGGCACCCAAGGCCTTTTGGAAACCCTTTTGTTATCAGACCTTGTAAGCTGCACAGTAGAGATGCAAGTCCAGGAAAGGATCCAGGGAGAGAGCTTGTGGAACCTTCTAAAGACTGGGAAGTCAGACTGTGAATATAAAGTTCCTCTTTCCCCACAACTATACTGCAAACTTGTAGTCATCTTTGTTATAGGTTTCTGTGTGCCTCTTTTATCTAGTAATTCTCCACAGGATGCTACAGGAAGGCAGGTGACCTAGACAACAGAGTCTAGTAACTTAGGGGTCTATGGCTTTGCCCTTTTCCTGACTTCCCTTGTGACCTTGAACTTTGATTTCCCCAAATATACAGAAACTAATCTTTTCCATCTACTTACAAGAAAGGGATGATGAAACTTATAAAGTAAATTAAATTTGTATCAATGCACATACTCATTACATAATTCACCTTCATTTTTAATTTGATGAATTTGTCAAACAGAAATTGAAAAGGAAATAGTTAGCATTATCAACATTAATCATAACTGAGGGAGTCAGATGTCTATATAGAGTTCAAAGAAAACCTGGCTGACTTGAATACAATGATGTAATTTAAGCTAGGAACTGCTTTATTTCCCTGAAAATTTGGCAAGCAAATTTATATAACAATGATATAGAAGTAAAATAAAATTACTTTAAAAATATATGGGGAAATTTTAAATAAATAAAATGTTTATTATATCACACACATACACATATGTCTTAGAATGAGAGAGAGAGGAAGAAAGAAAGAAAGAGAGAGAGAAAGAAAGAAATAAAAAGAAAGAAAGAAAGAAAGAAAGAAAGAAAGAAAGAAAGAAAGAAAGAAAGAAAGAAAGAAAGAAAGAAAAAGAAAGGGAAAGAGAGGTTTGTGACAGGAGAAGAGGCTTACAGGCCTAAAATAATTCCATACTTTCAAACAAACTTAAAAACCTCCAGGCTAATTCTCTCTTGGTTTCTCTCATTGTATGTTTATTCTTTTTGACTGGGTCCAAACCAATACCTTCATGTATCCATTTATGCATACTTTTTACACATTTTGCTACTATATTTAAAAGTATAATAGATACTATGGAAATAGTATAGAAATGTAGCCAATGGTTGTGTTAGTTTTCCATTGCTATAACATAATAGCTGAGCTACATCAACTTACAGGAGGGAAAGTTTATTTGGTCTCAAGGTGTTGGGAATTTTCAGTCCATCACTTAGGCCTGTGGTGAGCTAGGGCATCATGACAGAAGTACTGGGTAGAAGGAGCTACTAACCCCATAGACACCAGGATGTGAAAGAGATAAAGCTAAGGGCTGGAGTCCAATATCCCCTTTAAGGAAACATTCCTAGTGAGCTACCATCTTCTCAACCATCTCAACAGTTTCCAATAGCACCACAAGCTGATAACCAAGCCTTTGGCACAGAGACCACTGTAGGCTAGTTCTCCAAACCCTGGAAACTGTTCTCCAGGAATATAGATTAGGAAAAGACATAGCTACAAACCATTTCTTTCTAAGGAATATTGATGATGTTTAGTATAGGAGAGCAGGAAAAAGGAGCATATTCTTATTCAGTTAATGTGCCCCGGGAAGCTCTTTGGAGAGACTTGCTTCCACCTGATTTGACTAGGGACATTATCAAGGACTATGGGGGTCCAGCCCCTCGATAGTCCCCTCCCAGGGTCCGAGGAAGGCTCTATCAACCAGCTGAGAATCTATTCTTTAGGGTCGGTAAATCAGTCTACGCACGCAGAGTTCTTTGGTCCATTCGCTTTAATTCTTCTGGCATAACATCCTTTATACACAGCTTCAGTTCTGTTCTCATGTCTAGCTCCTTTCTTGCCTGATTTCTCTCTATATTTATCTACTGTCCCCTCTAGGTTCTATCTTAATTCCTTCATCTAGTTCTGTCCCTTCTAGGTTCTCATCTATCTAGTTCTTTCCCCCATCAGCTTCTCTCCCATCTCCTTCTCTCTCATCTCGCTCTTCCTCATCTTGTTCTTTTCCATCTGGCTCTTCCTCATCCTCCATCTCGTTCCTCTAGTCCTCTCTTTTAGCTCTTCAATCTAGTTCTTCCCCATCTCAGCTCGTTCCTCTCAAGTTCTTACCCATCTCGTTCTTCCATTCTCTCCTCTCTTCTCTGTCCTCTCCTGCCCTGGGAGTTCTGGTATATTTACATTTACAAGCAGTATTTCCTTAGCAGTGCAAAGCCAGGCTTCCAGGGTCAAATGGAGGGGTGATAAGAATAGGCTTAATTGACACATCTGCCAGGCCTTCTCAAACAGGTAATCTGGATGCTTAAGTCTGTTCTTAGAGAGTACAGAGGTATCTCTGATAAGGTACTTTCCTCCATCCGGTGATGGACCTGGCCGGATGCTACCAATAATGATAATTACAGGGAGGCTTGAACTGGGAGTTCTGGCTGAGCATGGCTGTTAGCACAGAAGATTATCTAAAAATTCCTAGAAGTGGTTAGGTAAGTAGTTAGAGGTCTATAAAGTTAGTAAGGCTGTAAGAAAGGAGGGGTCTGAGCTAAATTGTGTAAAGCTATTACTTAATGTCTACCTGACCTAGGCGGTGTCCCCTTGTGGAATTTACCTTAAGTCAGGAGACTCGCCTGTGGGTTGTTATCACTGTTAATCCTCGGAAATTGGGTGACCACCTGGGTGATGTCTCCTTTAGTCCTTGAAAGTGGCTAGGGGAGATATCTGATTCCAGAGAAAGCCTTTCCTGAGGCTGTTCTCCAAATGCCTGGATGTGTATGTCTAGAGAGTGATCAGTCCACATTGTTAGCCCTTCTTAGGGAAAAATCAATTGGGAAAACTATGAAGGCACACATGATTTTCATAACAGAATACAGCTGATATATAACAAGCCTATTAACACCAAAAACTCCTTGGGATTTGGCTTCCTCTGGAGGAATTCCCTGATTCCTCCAGGTAGTGACTTTGCCATAACCAGCTGAGTTCTTATGATATATTCCTGCGGCCTGCAGCAGGACATTGCCCATCACTGCTGAGCAGGTCATTACCTTGGCTATAGATAAGTTAGAGTTGTGCTGGAATTAAGATAAACCAGCATGACAACACCAAATCTTAGACTATGTTTACTTCCAAGAAGCAAAAACATTCTGTACTCTTGGTCAATCTCAGTTTTTGTAAGTCAGGCCAACTCTCCCCTTGAAATGTCCAGGTAAACAAGCATTGCTTCTGGCAGAGTTTGGTCACCATCCTCTTAGACATGGATATTTTAATTTCTTCTTCCCTTCTGGATCTTGTTTGTGAACTAACCTAAAAAGCTAATGATACTAGTCATCTGCATTTATCATTACTTGGGATTTTGCTAGGTGCCTGAATGATAAAGTCAAATCTGCCTTTGATGGTATAAAGGATAAAGCTAAGTACAAAGCCAACAAGAATCTTGATGAGGACAGGACCTATTAAAGGAATCCTACCATCATGGATGGTGACTCAGATTGCACATCAAGTATTTAAGTGATTGATTTTTTTCTTCTAAAAACAAACAAAAACCCCAAACCAAAAACAAAACAAACAGAAAAGAAAAACAGCTCTTCATATAATGGGAGGGAAAAAGGGCAAGGGAAACAGCTCAGTACACTGCTTTTCCCAGAGTGATAATCCTGTGCTTCCTAGCCTCACTCAGTGCTCATATAAACTGAGAGGAAGCTTCTCCTCCGGAAAACATGCGCTGTTCCTATCACAGTGCTCCAGAAACTGCAGAGACACAGAAAAGTAAGAGACAACAGCAGCCATGATACTAGGCAAGCAGATGTCTTTCCCGCAGAAGTTTCGTTCATTCCTCCTCTTTCTAAGGTTGGTATCTTTCTCTGAAGAAAGGGAGAAACTATCTGTGCCTTAGAGACAAGAGGTTACTTGAGTGAGTGCCTTCTCTGTCTGAGATCTTACACATTTCATTTAAATCATATGTCTACTGGACAGTATCATTTTCATTTCACAGGAGAGGAACTAGAGGCTCAGAAAATGGGTATCTTCAGTTGAGTCTTCATTCACACTCAAAATCTGTCTCACTCAAATCCTGAACACATTCCCAAAGGCAACCATGCCAGAGATAAATTCAGAATAATAGCTATTCCTAAATAATGCTTTGCCAAGAATGAAAAATACAATATCATCTCTTGTTAAGTTTCATGATGGGAAAGAGACACAATTTTGGAGGAATATAATCAAAGAAGCCTGTTCAGGTGCAGCCCACCAAAAGCAGAAATAAAGCCAAGTGGGGAAGGCTGGCTAGCATTCAATACTATGATGGTATGAAGCCACCATGTAGCATTCTTGTGTTTTTGTGTGCTAAAATGTTAAGTGCTGTAGCATTCAAACTCTACTGGACTTTTCTGTAGGCTTCTACTTATTCTGGAACCCTCCCAAAAGTGCTGAAGTGCACTGATGTATGTGATGTTTTCCAGGAGTCTGGCAGTGCTAGTGTTCATGAGCCGGCGGTTTCGTCTGTCCTTGATCCTGCTTTGAGTGGGATTTGGCTTTTCAGGCTTGAGGCCCGTCTTCTGCAAGGCACATGTGTGACCTCACAGAGACCACTTACACTTTCATAATTCCAATGCCAAATTCCTAAAGTAGATTATAAGTCATCTTCAAGTCTTCCACAGCTATAACAGTTGGTATGTCATACTATAAACTTCTTTTTATGCTTTGTTAAAACAGAAATGTCTAGTTCCTTTAAAAAAAAACTATTAAAGACATTTCAGTAAGTATAAAACAACTGTGAAGATTCTTCTTGTAATTTTTTTTACCATGTATCTCCAAAAGTTTCTGATTTGATGGATTTAAAACAAGATTATTATTTTAAAACTAACTAGTATGACTACTAAATACAGAACATAGAAGTAAAATTAAGGAACTAGGTGGGTTTTGTCTCCCTTCCTTCCTTTACTTTTTTTCTTTCTTTCATGAAGTCAAAACAAGAAATAGCATTACTAACTCTATCCATTGTCTGGTTTTTTAAATATAATTCCTTTAATTTTTAAAGTTTCTTTTTAGTTGGCAGACTTTATTTTATTGTTTTATTTTGTCTCCTGGTCCTTGTCTTCAAAAGGAAAGGTCAAAATGGTCAGTCTGTTCTGATGTTTCTATCTGCCTTTTCCAAACCCTTTTCTGTCTGTAACAACAACCTCTTATATTTGCCTTGTGGATATAAATATTTACTCTGTTTGATGGGATGACAGGCCTGATTCTAGAATTTTGAGTGAGGCTAACAATATCTTTACATTGTAATCGTTTCTTTGACCCCACAGAAGTCCAGGTGCTGTGGCTCCTTGCCATCTCATGACCTCAGGCCTCTTTTCCTAGGAACAGACAGGTTTCCAAGAATAATAGAGTTATTTTCAGCCCTTTCCACCTTTCTTCCCTTGTACTCCCCCTTACACAACTTCAAATTCATGGGCTCTTTTTAGTTGTTGTTATGTTGTGTTTGTGTGCATGTATGTGCATATTCCTAAATATATCAGTACAACCTACTTTGTCCATGTGATGTTACTTGTATGTATGTTTCCAGGGCTGAAATTTGGTATTGGATAATTGATTGGTGTACCCTTCCCTGGGAAAGATTATTTCTACCTTCTCACCATTCCTTGGTCGTCTAGAGAAAGGAGTTGTTTTTTAAAAGACATGGTTATTTCAATTTTATTTTTGCTAATTTAATAAATATGTCTTGTGTTTTCATTATTCTTTTAACTGTCATACAATTGTTATACATATTTACATAGTAAAATTAGATAATCACACACACACACACACACACACACACACACACACACAAACACACACACACACATATTCCTTCAGTGTAAGTAATTAGTATTTCTTTGTTTTGGAGACATTTAAACTTCTTTTTCCTAAATATAGATAATGTGTATGTGTGTGTGTGTGTGTGTGTGTGTGTGTGTGTGTGTGTGTGTGTGTGTGTGTAATTGTAAATGATGGTCACCCTACTATCCTATTCAACATTAGAACTTATTCTTTATATCTAACTATATTTCTTTGTTACCTAAATCTCTCTGTTCCTTCATACTCCTTCAAGTTTTAATATTTACTATTTTATTTGAAATAAACTCTTTTAACTTCTATATCTAAATGAGAACATGAAACATTTGCCTTAATGAATCTTATTCTAATTATATATATATATATATATATATTCCAATCCCATTTATTATGGCATAAATGACAGGGTCTCATTATTTTGTATAGAACAATTTTCTGTTTGTGTATATATACCACCATTTCCTTATAGACTCTCCAGTTGATAGACACCTAAGCTCATTCCAAATTTTGATGATTGCAAATAGTATTGTAATAAACATGGAACTGAAGATACTCACTTTTTTTTTTGAGACATGGTCAGGCACATGTATCTTAGACCAGCTACACTTCACTATGTAGCCCAGGCTGGTCTTGAGCTTCTAAATCTTCTGCTTATACTACCCAAGTGCTCACATTCCAGGCATCGCCATCAGGCCTGACCTTATTTCCTTTTGGAGCATTGTTTTCCAGACCTAAGAGGCTTATTTGTACATAAACTATAGAATACACATCTACATTTTTTAAATAATTAAAGGCAGCATACACCAACCTAGAATATTAATATAATACAATGGATGAGAAACAAAAATAAAATAGGAAAATCTTAATGTTTTTATCTCTCTTTTTTCTCCTTGTATTATATTTTTTACTTTCCTTATAAGTGAAATTATAAATATTAAGAATATATTCACGTGGTCTTGGAGTTTTACAAATATTTTTATATGCTGTGGAGTTATATTTTAGATGAAGAGTACATGCCAAAGTTTTATCACGTATAGATAAAGTTACCTACACTCCATAAAAATGTAGGGTGCATGGTTTCATATAATCAACATTTAAAAATATACATATGTATACAGGTGCTATTTATAAAGAAAAACAGTCTACAGTAAAGAAGACTGCAAAATTTACTTTTCAAATTATTAATTGCACAAGAGAAGACACATGGTTCTCTATTTTAATGTCATGGGAAATGCACATTATTTGTATAGCAAACATGCAAACATAATGCTGCTTACTGTATGGATTTTATGATGTCTTTTGTGATCTAGAGTATCTTGTTTTCATTTATAGAGGAAACTTACACTTAGTCTTTTCAGAACTTGTCTAAAGCCTGCACAATAGTTAATAAACTGTAACTCAAACCTTTCAATTTTCAGTTCTCATCTATGTCTCGAAATAAATTTTCATTGTGTAAGTTCCTCAGATACGGCTCTATGTTACAGAAGGACATTTTCCTGAAAGCATAAACTGTGTGTTGAGCACAGCTACAGTACCTCCTGTACCTTCAGCTGTCTACCTTCATTGCCTGGTAATGGGCTTTGAATTTATGTTTCTCTGCTGCTAAAATATGTAAACTATTTTTTTAACTCACTGAATTGCACAGGATATTTTTGAAACGTAAATTTTCTAAGATAAGTTTCTCTTTCTCAAATCATTTAACAAATGAAATGAGAGGGGGAATACTGTTATGTTTGGTTTGAAAAGGATCTGCTGATTAAAAGTGAATACTCACTTTTGTTTTTTTGTTTTTGGTTTTTTGTTTTGTTTTGTTTTTTCTAATGAGCTAATGTTTTAAATTTACTACTAGGTTGTATGGTTATTGTTTTAGTTTTGATTTTTTAACATTTTTATTTTATTTTATGTGTATGAGTGTTTTGCTTATATGTATGCATGTGTATGTGTGCATGCTTGGTGCCCATAGAGGTCAGAAGAGGGCATCAAATCCCCTGAACTGGAGATACAGATGGTTTTGAGCCACCATGTGGGTGCTGGGAGTTAAACTCAGTCTTCCACAAGAGTATCTAGTGCTGAGCCATCTTTCCAGCCCCTACTTCTGATTTTTTTTTTAATAAATAAGGATCTCACTGAGTTTCTCAGGCTAGTTTCAACCCTAACGTGTCCTGTCCTGCCGCTAACTCCCGAATGCTAGGGTCACTGTAGCACTGACTTAATTGCCCTGTTTTACTTGCTTTGAATATGTGAGACTTTATTGGGAAGGATTGGGATTTTGTTTATTTTATCTCTACTTTAGAAGAGTAAAGTGGTAGATATTTTATTAGAAATCAGGAATTTACTCAATTATAAATTTTCTGAGAGAATCCAAACCAGTTGCCCTAATAATAGTAATAACATCTCAATTTTTATCTCTGCTATAGAAAGCCTCATTTCAAAGGAAACCGCATTTAAGCTCTACAGTGAATCTTCTTCAGAGCCATTTGCTTTCTTGATCATGTTCTTTTTTTAATGCTTGTTTCTCTAATAAATAAGATCAGTTGTTATGATCTGTACTTAGAGATGGCTCCTGACAGTGAATTCATGTCCAAAGACACAATTACACCTTGATCTCAATAATTATGCAGTTAATACTCTGAGCATTAGACCAGATAAAGTCATATCTTGACTTTCTAGCCATATCATCCAAAAGGAAATTTCATAGTACTGGAGGTGTACATGTAAAATCAAGAAAGAGTGGAAAAGAGAGGGGGGGGTCTAAATGTGTTAAAAGCTGATGCTACAGATAGTTAAATAATGAACAAGTACTATACATTTAGAAATTGTATTTGTGTGATCACTCCTGTTTTCACAGCTCGTATATTGCTCTTCTAAATCAGGAAAACCTGCTAGAAGTATTCTCTCATCATCCTCTCACCTCCCCTCTTTAAATCCATTCTGTACATTAAACCACAGCCATTTTTTATATTGAAAATTACTTAGTTCATTACTTTTCAGAAATAAAATTGGACTTTTCCAATATTAAACATCTTTCCCTAGGAACATTTAATACAGAAACAGGAGTCAAGGTTTCATTGATTCATTGGAATAGAAAGAAGTGTTGAGAAACTAGTACATGTTGAGAATGCTTGCTCTTTCACCACACTGTCTCTGTAAAGGACCAGGTAGTTTGACTTTAAAAAAAATATATGAAATGAACATGCTAATGGGATTTGAGTGGGTTCAAGGTCGGGTCTTGATAATGCCATGAAGAAAATTTGCAGGACCTTACTGGCAAACACGTAAATCAGGGCCAAATAAATCCTTACTGTTTTGTCAGGTGTTACTTCTGGAGAAAGCAGCACCTTGTTATTGCAAAAACTAGCGCTGAAATGGAAACAATCATATAATAGACCACATCTTCTGGACAGGTGATGCATTCACTAATAGACCATGTCTCTTTGACAGGTGATGCATTCACTAATAGATTATGTCTTCTTGACAGGTGATGCATTCACATGGGATCCAGTCTTCACAAGGACAATATTTAATACTCTGCAGCCAACCTCTCGGAGTTCTGTTCTTTTTCTTGAATGCATGTCTGTGCACTATTTGCATGTCTGCAATGTCCATCCTCCAGAACCCATGGGACTGGACTTAGAGGTGGTTTTAAGTCATCATGTAGGTGCTAGGAACCAAACCCAGGTCCCCTGAAAGAGCAATAAGCTCTCTTAATCACCAAGCCCCATATCTCAGAGTTCCCCATAAAATGTCACAGGATGTCCCTGCTTTCATATTTCACAGGACCATGCAAGTTCTGTTGCCTCTGCTGTCCCTATTTTTCTTAGCAGGCAGGGTCTGTTTTTCTCACTCCTCTACAGTTGATTTTTCTCACCATCCCTGCAGTCTTCTCCTTGACCCCACTGCTAGGACCTGTTTTTTTAATCAGAACATATTTTTAATGTAAATATCATTTGCATGTTAAATTCCCCTGGATTCAACTTCCAACAGACGTGTCGGGAAAAAGAAGACACCATTACACAGCCTGCCCCTCCTAGCTTGTAGTGTTTTTGAGGTCATGTTTTTATGTCCATTTATATAGCTCTAACCCTTTTAAACATGTATTTGTGGGGTGGGGGTTGCATGCCTGCCACGGCATGGGGGTAGAGGTCAGAGGATAACTTGCAGGAGTCAGTTATCTCCTTCTGCCATGTGGTTCTAGGGTTCAAACTCAGGTCATTGTTTTTTGGCTAGGGTGCTTTTATGTGCTGAGCCATCTCACCAGCGCCCCTACCCTTCCCCTCTCTTTTTAATGACTGTAAGATCTCCATGCAGCACAGATGCTCCACTTAGAACCCCTTTAAGCCTAGAGACTTGATTACATCCAAATTCCGACTCCATCCTTTGAGAGAAGTCCTGTGATGCCTGTTGGTTCTTCACTTGTGCTCTGGGATCCTCTGATGAGCTGCACATGCTGTTCGCATAGGCACCTCTGCTGATTTGTGCAGTTACCATAGCTTAGGATGAAGCGTTTCCGCGGGTTCAATGACTCCATAAGATACAGATTACAACACACTGCCCACTTGCGGTGCACATTTTACGGACAGTTTGGGAATACCTGGCCTTACAGGGAAAGCACATGTCGGAGGACTAAACAGTTGTAGCAACCCAGCTTGTCTTAGCTTCTCCTACTGATCTCACAGCCTCCTTTCTCCCAAATAGTGGTTCGTTTTTATGCTCATTTTACAGTACAAAGTTTTCAGTCGCATAAGGGTCTCGCATCCAAATACAATTCACATCCTAAGGGGAATGTTGATTGGAATAATTTTATAAAAATGCTTTAAATTGTTGGCAATGACTTTCCAAGAAAAGATGAAAAATCAGTTTTTTTTCTTTCATGCTTTGCACTCATGATTTTTAGAATTTTTATACAACAAATAAATTGACATTAAAGTGGCTTCCAGTGTTCAAACTTAATATATATTCCAGATTTGACTGCCTCACTATGAAGTACTTTGTTTCCGTTATTTTTTTGTCTCCTCCAAAAATAATTTCCAGTTACAAAGGAAGCTTGTTTTTCTAGGTCACAAAGAAACACATTCTCTCTTTTATCTTAAAAGTGAGTGAAGTTATACTCTTTTCAGCTCTAGAATCTTGGAACTTATGTTAAAACCTTAAGTGATATTAGAAAACACTGTACCCATAACTTGCCATCATTGTGTGGATGATAATTAGTGTTTTTTATAAATATATTTTAAGAGATGCTTTTATAAAATGACAGCATATTTTCAATTTACTAATCGCTTTTGCACTGATTTATTTAGGCCAGACAGATGTGTACTACTTAATTAAAAAGAAGCATTTGATGATATATGGGTTGAACCTCATTATGCAAATAGTCTCCCCTGTGCAATTGTTCAGGAGAATCCAGCAGTCTGCTGAGAGTCAATATGAATGATTTACATACTGGTCTGCACTGAGCAATACTTCATGCATGGCCATTCATTTCCTTCACTTAATTGAAAAGTAGCCAATTATCCTATATATAATTAGTCTGAATATTAAGCAAATGAAGTATTGATGGAAATATTATATAATATGTTACCAATTAGGGTTAATATGGGAGTTCATATTGAACCTTGCCTCATATACAAATAAAAAGGAGAGGTTAAAATATTTTTGTTTGGTTTTTGGACTCTTTTTTGAAGCAGAGTATTTCACAGTTTTTAGATACAACATTGAAGGCATAATAAATACAATTTCAAAAATAGATAAGCATCATTAAAATTTTACATTTTGTTCTTTGATGTTATCAATAAATGAAAAGATAAAGCATAGTTGGAAAAAATATCTTGATGCATGTAGTTGTTAATGGACTAACATCTATCATCTAGGCTACTAAAATTTTAATAGTAAAAACATAACAAACTCAATTCTTTTATTACTGAGCAGAAGCTTTTGTTTTTTAATTGCACAGATGCAGAGTGGTCAGCCTTGAAGCCATATACACACAAAAACCAAAACAAACTAGAGCAGAATATATATACATATATATATGTGTGTGTGTGTACATATGTATATATGTATATACATACATATATGTGTCTTATGCACATATATATATGTAATAAATATAATTAAAAATAAGCTATCTACTTGAAAGTAGGGTGGCATGGGAGGAGTTCAAGGAAAAGTATCTGGAAAGGCTGGAAGGAGAAAGAGGAGGGGCAGGTAATGAAATTCTATTCCAATTAAAACATTAAAAAATATGTTTAAAATTTTAAATTGTACAGAATACAAAAGATTACATATTAAGATGCTGAACATTATTTGTCATTGGGAAATGCCAATTAAAGCTTTAATGGGCTACCATTGCATCCTTAAAGATAGCTGAAGTTAAAATGTGTCACTTATCTGGGACCCAAGCAGAAATACTTCAAAATCACTTTAAGTAGAACAGCACTGTAATCCTAAACATCTAGATCTTTTCTATCTACACAGGACAAAACTTCAGACTCCTTACCCAGAGTTCTTACACACATTCCTAAATACCTAAGGACTGATAATCTCACTGATAAGGTCTATTTAGTTGTAAATGGGCATCTGATAGCACATGGGTTAGATCTCATTATGCAAATAATTTCTCCCATGTAGTCCTTTAATAGAATCAGGCAGTCTGTTCAGAGTTGGCATGAGTGATTTATATGAGGGCTTTAGACTTCCTAAAACTACAAATAAAATGGCATATATATACACATATATATGTATATGTATATATATAGGTATGTATGTATGTGCATTTCTTGGAGGAATAGAGAGAGGAGAATAATTGTTTTCAAAGGAGTCATTTAATAGCCAGTTAAGGATCTCTAGTAACCAATAGGCTAGCATGGCCAAACAGGACAAAGGGCTGAATGAAGCAACCATAAGCCACTGAGTATAAATATATGTAGATAAAAATAAGTTCCCTTGGAAGAGATATTGGCCACTGATCATTATAAAGCATGCAAGGAAATCCCTACTATTTGAAATCATTGAAAGACTCATATTCTGAAAAAAATCACAAATGATAAAGTATAAACAAGATAGCATTCTATGTTTAAACTAAGGGTATTTAAATCTCAAATAAACATCAGAGCAAGTAGAATCTCAGACTCAAACCATAGTTAAAAATAAGAGCAGGACTATGTAAATTTAATAAATATAATAAATAATAAACTAGATGTTCAGAAAAATGGAAATCATTAGAAACAAAGAAACAGTACAACCTAGACTACATCACAAAAAGAGAAAGCACTGGAATAACATGAATTTCTTAACAACAATAAATAAATGCCAAACAGTGATGAAATGATGTATTCAAATTGATAAAAGGAAGCAACTGTTATTCCAGAGAATCATGTGAATGCATTGATAGTCATATGAAGATGAATACCTCAAGTCATAGTGCACTCTTGCAACCCCAGCAGTCAGGAGCCTGAGATGGGGGAAGGAGTGGATAACAATTTGGCACACTTAGGAAGTTCTAGAGCAGTTGGGGTAGACACTCTGTCTCTCTCTCGCTCTGTCTCTGTTTCTCTCTCTCTCCCCCTCCTTCTTTAGCTCCCACCCCCTTACCAAACAAGACAAAGACCTCTCACTAAACAAATTAGTAATAAACATAACAAATGAATTCAGAAAGAAAACATGAGGCAATAGTAAATAGAGGCTTATTATTTTAAGCCTAGTTCAAAATGATTTTCAAAAATTTGTTAGTATATATTTATTGTATGAAATGATAGATTTCATGATGACATTTTCATTTTTTTTATTTCATTATGTCTATGTATTTGTCTCTTGTGCATATACACACATGAATGCAGTTGTCACGAAGTCCAGGAAAGTATCAGATCCCTTGGGTCTGTTGTTATAGTCATGGGTTTGCCAGGAACTAAATTTTGGTTCTTTGCAAGAGAGGTACATACTCATAATCCCTGAGCCATTTCTCCATCCATGAAGATATTTTCACTCATGTGCTTTTGACCACATATATTCTTTTTCTTTTAAACTTAGTTTATCCCAAATAACTTTCCATTCCTCCAAATAATTTCTAGCTCCATCTATGACATTTTAACCAACTTCTGATTATAACTGACATTCAGCAGCATACTTCCGGTATTGAATTGTGTGCTAACAGAGATACTCCTCACCTCTAGGGAAAAACAGCAGATATGATGGCTCAGGTACTCCTGGAACACATCATGCCTCAATATGGAGTGTCATCCCCCCACCCCGACCCCGAGCTCCTGGGACATCAGTGCTGGTACCACCGCTCCAGACTCAAGCGGGAACCTATCCAGGATAAATGGGCACATCTCCATTCCATTCTTTCTGGCAGTCTTCACTCTTTCTATGGTTAGCCCTGTCCATAGGGCTGGTGTTAATAGTCTGTTTGTTTTTTTTTTTCTTTTTCCTAGCAACTTGCCTCCTCTACTTCCTCAAGGAACAGATGCCTGAGGTCTCCAGGATGGCAGTTAAGTGAATGCTTCTTCATCTACACCTCCCACTGAGTGTGAGCCCACTGGCTCCGGGCTTCCTCTCCCATGTTGTCCTATGCCAGCAGGAAGTAGACAAACTTGATCCAGTGCCCATATATCCTAGAAGGTTGGGTTGTTTAGCTAGGAAGCTCCGCCTCAGCCAATCCTCCCCCTCTAAACCCTGCAGCTCAGAAAGCCTGCCAAGCAGCACCACTCCCCATAGCTGCTCAAGACTGGATCTACAGGGTATTTAAGCTCCTGTCCATAGACCTGCCATGTGATTTCCCCTTCCCCCAAGATCACCCGGGAATGCTTTGCTCATTACACCTGGACTTTTAATTCTGCTTGATTTGGTTTATTGTATTGGAGAAATCCATTACCAAGGGATTCAAAATACTTACCAGAAAGTTTTAGGAAACATTCACAATTATGAGTCTCTGCAATGTGTCTTCTTCATCACTTCTTTCTATGAGGAAAAATATATAAACCATTGTCTCAAAATTATTTTTTATCAAAAAAAGAGATCATTTTCCATCTTTGACCAGAGTTTAAAACTTCTCATCTTGCAGAACCCCATAACTGTCAACATGTATGCTTTACCTAGAAATTGGTTGGTTAGAATAGAAAATATAAAATCACCACCACACTCCAGGAAAAAACAACAACAAAAAACCCACATTATTGATTCAAGATGGCGGAGACAAGCAGACGCAGGTAGGCCTGTGGCGGTGGCCCGCGGAGGTAGACGGGCCCGGTGGCGGCAGCCGACTGGGACATACAGGCCCAGCGGCAGCCAGCACAGACATACAGGCCTGGTGGCGGCCTGCAGAGGCAGACAGACCCAGCGGCAGCTGACAGGGACATACAGGCCCGGCGGCGGAGACGGGTGGACGCAGGTGGGCCTGTGGTGGCGGGCCGCAGGGGTGGACAGGCCCAGGGACGGAGACGGGCGGACGCAGCTTGGAGCAGGGACGCCCCTAGCCCCAACACCTGGGGAAGAGGCTGTCTCCGTGGGTCGGAACCAGGGCGAGTCTGGGCACTCTGTCTGGGGACAACCCAGGGCCCAACTGCTGATCCTGTGAAACCCAACAACTTGGAGGTGTTGGTGAGACTACCCCGCTCAGCTGAAACCCATCTGGGAGAGGATTCAGATGCCTACAGTTTGAAGTCTGAAGAAACAAGATCAGCTGAGGAGTTGACAAATGAACAAAACGTGACCTGGGAACACAGAAGAAGGCGCTACCCAGCCACTAAACCAGATCACCAGAATCATAAGTATATAATTCACTGACTGAAATCAGCTGTCCCTGAAGAAACAGCCCAATAGCACCAATTTAACCAAGGACCCCTACTAAACCAAGACTAAAAATTAGAACAAGAGAGACACTCTCAGACACAGACACCACCTGCACCGCACAGAGGAAAAGATGAGTAGACGCCAGTGCAAAAGTACAGGCAACAACATAAAGACCTATATGGCAACATCAGAACCAAGTGATTCTACACCTCCAAGACCTAATCATACCATGACAGAAGAAACAGAAGAAATCAACCCTAAAAATGACTTTAAGAAGATGATAGAGGCCCTTAAAAAAGAAATAAAACATTCCCTCAAAGAGGAAATAAAAACTTTCCTTAAAGAGGAAATGAAAAACTACCTTAAAGAGGAAATAAAAACTTTCCTTAAAGAGGAAATGAAAAACTACCTTAAAGAGGAAATAAGAACTTCCCTTAAAGAGGAAATGAAAAACTCCATTAAAGAGGAAATAAAAAACTCCCTTAAAGAAATGGAAGAAAAAACGAACAAAAAATGGGAAGAAATCAAAGAAAGCCAAGAAAAAGCAATTAAACAGATGAAAGAAACATTCCAAGATCTGAAAAATGAATTTGAGACAATAAAGAAAACACATGCTGAGGGAATGCTGGAAATAGAAATCCTGACTAAATGAACAGGAACTACAGAAACAAGCATAACCAACCGATTGCAAGAGATGGAACAGAGAATCTCTGACACTGAAGACACGATAGAGAAAATAGATTCGTCAGTCAAAGAAAACACTAAAGACAAAAAAGTCGTAACAAAATGTCCAGGAAATTTGGGACACCATGAAAAGACCAAACCTAAGAATAATAGGGATAGAAGAAGGAGAAGAATACCAACTCAAAGGCACAGAAAATATATTCAACAAAATCATAGAAGAAAACTTTCCTAACCTAAAGAAAGAAATACCTATGAAGATACAAGAAGCTTACAGAACACCGAATAGGCTGGATCCAAAAAAAAAAAAGTCCCCTCGCCACATAATAATCAAAACACTAAACACACAGAACAAAGAAAAAATATTAAGAGCCGCAAAGGAAAAAGACCAACTAACATATAAAGGCAAACCCATCAGAATAACACCAGACTACTCAATAGAGACTATGAAAGCTAGAAGATCATGGACAAATCTCATGCAGACACTAAGAGACCATGGATGCCAACCCAGACTATTATACCCAGCAAAACTCTCAATCACCATAGGCGGAGTAAACAAAATATTCCAGGATAAAACCAGATTTAATCAATACCTGTCCACAAACCCAGCCCTACAGAAAGCACTAGAAGGGAAAATTCAACCCAAAGAAGCTAAACACATCCATGAAAAATCAAGCAATAGATAATCCCACACCAACATACACCACAGAAGGACAACACAACACAACCACAAAAAATAACAGGAATTAACAATCACTGGTCATTAATATCCATCAATATCAATAGTCTCAACTCACCTATAAAAAGACATAGGCTAACAGAATGGATAAGAAAACAGAACCCGAGCCGGGCGTTGGTGGCGCACGCCTTTAATCCCAGCACTCGGGAGGCAGAGCCAGGCGGATCTCTGTGAGTTCGAGGCTAGCCTGGGCTACCAAGTGAGCTCCAGGAAAGGCGCAAAGCTACACAGAGAAACCCTGTCTCGAAAAAACCAAAAAAAAAAAAAAAAAAAAAAAAAAAAAAACAGAACCCATCCATCTGCTGCATACAAGAAACACACCTTAACTCCAAAGACAGACACTACCTCCGAGTAAAGGGCTGGGAAAAGGCTTTCCAAGCAAATGGACCTAAGAAACAAGCTGGTGTAGCTATCCTAATATCTAGAGAAAAAGGATGTTTCAAAAGAGAAGAAGTCTTGTGGCAATGCCTCAGTGGTCCAGGTAACTACCAGAACTCGGAAATCCGCGACGGAGACTAAGGCAGCAGAGACGAAACACATAGATGTATATACAGGAAATAATAAAGAAAAAGTCAGTAAAGCTAAGAAGAACAAAAGAAAGGTGGATGCTGAAGCCCATCCGTCAGATGAGCCTGTGAACAAGGAACCAGTGACAAAAAAGAAAAAAAAAAAAGATGGAAAGCAAATCCAAAAATAGTACTGAGGTGCCAAAGGATGACAGCAAGACGGAGGAGACTAAGGGGGACAATAAAAAACAAAATACTTCCATTAAAAAAGGTGCAAAGAAGAAACCTCAAAAAGGTAAGTCAAGTGAGAAGGGCAGCAGACTTGCTCAGGAGACGCAGAAGGAGACGGCTCTGGCAGAGCCTCCTTCCATGGACCTGGCTCAGGAGGAGGTCTCTTCCCGTCCTGCGCTCACTCAGGTGGTGGTCACCCTTATAGGCTCTACTCAGCCCAGGCTTCCTTCTCCCATGGATATTGCTCAGACTGGGCCTGCTCAGATGGAGCTGCCTTCTCCCCTGGAGCCTCCTCAGAGGGAGCTGCCTCCTCCCCTGGAGCTTCCTCAGAGGGAGCCGCCTCCTCCCACGGAGCCTCCAGGGATGGAGAAGCCTCTTCCCATGGAGCTTACTCAGATGGAACAGCCTCCTCCCATGGAGCCTGATCAGATGAAGCCTCCTCCTCCCATGGAGCCTGCTCAGTGGGAGCCACCTCCTCCCATGGAGCCTGATCTGATGGAGCTGCCTCCTCCCATGGAGCCTGATCAGATGGAGCCGCCTTCTCCCATGGAGTCTCAGCGGGGACATTGTCAGAAGAAGCTACTTTGTCCTTTGGACCATGCTCAAGTGGAGGTTGCTCAGACAGGGCCTCCTCACATGGGATCTGTTCAGAAGGAGCCTCCTGCTGTCATGGAGCCACCTCTTCAAGTGAAACCAGTCACCAAAAGGTCTTCTCCCCCGAAAAGAGAGTACCAAGGAGAAGTCGGGCATTCGGAGTGAGGTGGTGTGGCAGGAGCAAGTCCTTATTGAAGTTGGCTTAGTGCCTGTTAGAGATAACCAGCTTCTGAAGGGAAGCAGGCGCACACAGGATCTTCCAAAGGGAAACTCAAGAAGAGACGAGACACCTAAGGACCAAGAAATTGGCTCTGATGGGGAAGGAAATAAAATGGCCCCTCTCAAGAAAGTGGGAACAGAGGAAGCTGGCAAGAGTCTAGCTATGCTTGCTGCTCCCAAGGAATCTACCAGTGCCTTATCCTCGGAACAAAACTCAAATGGGTCAGGTGGTGAAATGTTACATGCTAAGTGTCAGACTGGTTCAGCTGGGCTTTGTGAAATGGAAGTGGACACTGAACAGAACCCAGACAGTGTCCCTGTCTTAGTTCAGAAATGATCTGAATGTAGATTTACAGTCTACGTGTACAGCTGGCTAAGTGAGATCGCTTTCACAGTTCTGCATGTATCCCATCGGCTCCCCATTAGTCACTGAACTCTTAAAACTGGTATTGTAACATTATCACAATATTTTGCGCCAATTTTATAAACTTTACAGTGCAATATGTGTTCCTTTTCTGAGGCAAACCAAAGGTATATTTCTCAAGGTTCTGCTGCTATCAGCAGCGTTGATGGAGGATTTTTTATACATTTGTAATAGATAGAAATAAACCAGAAAAAAAGAAGAAAAAAAAATAGTGGAGGAAAAAGTGAACACTGCAAGAATACTCAAAAGGGCTGAGAGTTGCAAACACCAAGAATGGCTTTGCATAGTAAATGGAATAGAACAGCTCTGAACTATAGCTTACTTTTCCTGGTTTGGTCTGACAGAATGATTGAATGCTTTTGTACAAAAATCAGAGCCTTAAAAACAAGGATTTGGTGAGATTGTAAAATGGTGTGCCACTTTGGCAAAACAGTTTGGTGGTTGGTCAAAATGCAAAACATTGTTACTCTGTTACTCAACAATTCTCCCCTTAGGAATATATCCTCAAACTACTGAAAATGTGCATCTATGAAATATGTACATGAAGGTTTACAGCAGTGTGTTGCTAATAGTAAAAAAGTTAAAACAACTCAAATAGCTATCAAATACTGGAGAGAAATAAAATGTGGCTTATTCATACAATAGAATATTATTAAGACATAAAAATGAATGAGAAACTGACAGATTAAATGACTTTGGTGAACCTTCATAATTTCATTTGTAGATCTTTCCATTTCTAATTTATAAATACATTTGGGGTTATAAATTATAAATGTACTGTCTCCTGTCAACATTGTATACTTCTATTTGATGATTTCTGTATCAAACATTATATGGAAATGTTTCCAAGTATTTCCTGTATTAACTGTGAATGAATAGAACAAAATAAATTGCCTGTGATGGAAAAAAAATGTAAAAAAAAAAAAAAAACCACCACCACAGCCCTTTCATAATCATTACATAGAATAAGCAAATCAAGCAGAGAAGGCAGTATTTTAGTAAACCAAGATGATTTACTAAATAACCATGAAAATAACAAAAACTAACACTAAAATACTAAATAACTTTAGTAAACCAAGATGATTTACTAAATAACTAAAAAAACAACAAAACCTCAGAAAACGAAGAATGGGACATTGAACCGATGGCTTCTTGGCACTTTTTGTCGGATGGCCAGAGGACCGACTTTCAGGGAGGGGTTGTGAGCTGTGTCCAGTACGCCCTCTAGTCCCCAGCCAGCTGGTTTGCAGAGTACACAGGTATAAGAAAAGGAAAACAAGAAATAGCAGACACTTTCTTCCAGATCTAGGACAGAATCCCCAAATTAAACACATTCATCATATTGCTATTTCTGCCAGGAAATGTATAAATAATTCACTCTGAGCAGGATAAATAAATACTATAAATAGCTTCGTATTCATCCAGACCTGATTTTGTGACCAAGAAAGCTAGATCAGGTACTGGTGCCAAGTGAGTTATGAAAAACTCTGGTTTTTAAACTTGTGGGGAAAGTCTGTAGATCTGTGGTAGGTTTAGGGAACCTACCACATTTTCTTCAGTTTTAGAAAAAATTCTCACTGAATCTCCCACCACAGAACATTAATATCTTTTTTCCTAAAATAGGTCCTCAGTATAGTCTAGATCATCTTTAGTGGAAATTTAAAAAAACATTTAATGATGCTGTTCTTTCATAGTTTCTTGGTCTATCCATGAATCTTGTTAGTTATGACAATACTGACTTAATAAAATAAATCGAACAAAATTGTATAAATATAATAAAACAATGTGTATATATATTAAACAAATACAATATTTAATGAAATTAATTATTTGCATCAATATTTATTGTTATTTTCACTGTTACAGTTTCACTGTCCATATTTCACATTATTCTTTAATGTGAATTTATCTGGCCTCCCACTTCTTATCAATTACCAGGTAATGGAAAGAACATCCAAGAGTCTATAGATCTTCTGCCATTTTAGTCTGATTTGCTTGAATTTTCAAACTCTCTCTAAGCAGATAAGCATAGCTGTAACATATATAATCTCAGGTTTATATTTCTTATTTATAAGGCACTGTAAGTACCTAAGCCAAGTAACCCTCAATAGCCCTTTCTACAGTGGAAGACTCTCCTACCTTAAGCATTTTATCCCTGCAAGAAAGGTGAAGTCAATTAGGTAAGTCTCATCAAGTAAATTTTAATATTTTCAACCTAGGTACTGAATTCTTTTAGAATTGCTAAGAGGATCATTATCTCTTTGCACTTTGAAGGGGAAAAGAATACTATAGAAAATTATTTCCTTCCATGGCTGGAGAGATGGCTCAGTGGTCAAGCACACTAGCATATATATATAATTATATATATAATTAACTTAATTTCACATATCAGCCACAGATTCCCCCATCCTTCCTCCTCCCACCTCCCAGCCCTTTCCACAATCCACCCCCCATTCCCACCTCCTCCAAGGCAAGGTCTCCCCTGGGGAGTCAGCCCAGCCTGCTAGACTCAGCCAAGGCAAATCCGGTCCCCTCCTCCCTACACCAAGGCTGAACAAAGTGTCCCAGCATAGGCCCCAGGCTCTAAAAAGCCAGTCCATACACCAAGGACAGGTCTTGGCTCCACTGCCTGGGGGCGCCCCCAAACAATTCAAGCTAATCAACTGTTCCACTTATCCAGAGGGCCCCGGTCCAGTTCCATGGGGGCTCCTTAGCCATTGGTTCACAGTTCATGTGTTTCCACTAGTTTGGCTATTTGTCCCTGTGCTTTTTCCAATCACAGTCTCAAAATCTCTCGCTCATACAATCCCTCCTCTCTCTCACCAACTGGGCTCCTGGAGCTCCACCTGGGGCTCAACCGTGGATCTCTGCATCTGCTTCCATCAGACACTGGATGAGAGTTCTATCATGACATCCAGGGTGTTTGGCCATCTGATCACCAGAGCAGGTCAGCTCAGGCACGCTCTCAACCATTGCCAATAAGCTACAGTGAAAGTATCTTTGTGGATTTCTGAGGACCTATCTAGCATTCTGCTTCTTCCTATTCCCCTGGGGTCTTCATTCATCATGGTATCTCCCTCCCCGTTCTCCCACTCTGCTCTTGATCCAGCTGGTACGTCCCATTCCCCTAAGCTCTCTTTCCCCTGACCCTTGCCCTCCATTATCTCCCCACCCCCACTTTGCTCATGTAGATCTCTTCCATTTCTCTGTTGTTGGCCAATCCCTGTGTCTTTCTCAGGTTCCTCTTTACTAGGTAGCCTCCCTGGAGTTATGAGTTGCAGTCTGGTTATTTGCTTTACATCTAGTATCCACTTATGAGTGAGTACATACCATGACTGTCTTTCTGAGTCTGGGTTTCCTCACTCAGCATGATTTTTTCTAGTTCCATCCATTTGCTTGCAAACCTCATGATGTTATTGTTTTTCTCTGCTGAGTAGTACTCCATTGTGTATATGTACCACATTTTCTTTATCCATTCTTCAGTTGAAGGGCATCTAAGTTGTTTCCAGGTTCTGGCCAAAACTGTACAGTGGAAAAAAGAAAGCAACTTCAACAAATGGTGCTGGCATAACTGGATGCCAACATGTAGAAGACTGCAAATAGATCCATATCTGTCACCATGCACAAAACTTAAGTCCAAGTAGATCAAAGACCTCAACATAGATCCAATTACTCTGAACCTGATAGAAGAGAAAGTAGGAAGTCTTCTTGAACACATTGGCACCAGAGATTACTGGCTAAATATAACACCAGTAGCACAGACATTAAGAGAAACAATAAATGGGACCTCTTGAAACTGTGAAGCTTTTTTAGGGCAAAGGACATGGTCAATAAGACAAATTTACAGCCTACAGAATGGGAAAAGATCTTCACAAACCCCACATCTGACAGAGGGCTGATAGCCAGAATATATAAAGAACTCAAGAAATTAGCCATCAAAATACCCAACAGTCCAATTAAAAAATGGGTTATAGAGCTAAACAGAGAATTCTCAACAGAAGCTCAAATGGCTGAAAGATATTTAAGGAATTGCTCAACATCCTTAATCATCAGAAAAATGCAAATCAAAATGACGCTGAGACACCATCTTACACCCATCAGAATGACTAAGATCAAAAACACTGAAGACAGCTTATGTTGGAGAGGATGTGGAGCAAGGGGAACACTCCTCCACTGTTGGTGGGAATGCAAACTTGTAGAGCCACTTTGGATATCAATATGGCATTTTCTCAGAAAATTGGGAATCAACCTCCCTCTAGATCCAGCTATACAATTCTTGGGCATATACCCAAGGAATGCTTAATCATACCACAAGGACACATGTTCAACTATGTTCATAGCCTACTAGCTCTTCTACTAGAGGTCCTGAGTTCAATTTCCAGCAACCGCATAGTGGCTCATAATCATCTTTAATGGGATCTAATGCCCTCTTCTGTACTGCAGGCATACATTCAAATGGAGCACTTGTATAAATAAATAAACAAACAAACAAATAAATAAATAAATAAATAAATAAATGGAAATGATACCCTTCCCTAGCCCCCTGACCAACACATGGAAGAATAAACCAATGCTCCAAGAAAGAACCAGTCTTTAGTTTAATCCAAAAAGGTTCAAACGCTTAGGTTTAAAAGTGTGTGCCAGACCCCTAGCTGACTTCTTAGATGTTGGAGAAGAAATAGTCCACTTCTTTAAGAATAGATTTCTTGGTTCCAAGGCTCATTTCTTGTGCTTAATGAGTCTGTCATTTCCCTGGAGGAAACATTCATCCTTGAGATTAATTAGGCACAAGGGGTTAGACATGAGATAGGTACAGTTCTGTGATGAGAAAATTATCTTGGACACTGGGTAATTTCTTTACAACACTCTCTTAGGTCCTCGTTAAACTGAAACTTAGGTCCTTGCCCTGTGAAGTTTCTTAAATTCTTAAAATTCAGGAAAGTGTGCCTCTTCCAGTTTAGGTCTTATACCAGGCATCATGATAATAAGAACTAATGACCTACAGGTTCTTAACAATTTGTGACAAATCATATTGGACTGTATATGTAATGTGTTTGTTTTCATCTTGTATTATTTTTGTCATTTTGTCTTTATGCCTTTATTTGCCTAGCTGACTGAGAGTCTTAAGGTAAACATGACAGGATTATGAACTCTCCTCAAGAAAATCTCTCCCAAAAGGAGTTATCGACACATTTTAATATCATTATGTATTTGAAAGCGTTTTCTTCACATTTCAGTTTTTCATGGAAAAAAGATTCATATGTTAATTTTGTGTCTTTAATGTATACCTACATCTTACATGAAATAACATTAAAAGAATAAAACTCCTCAAGGGAAGTTTGGTCGGGGGGACAAAGGATTCATAACTAAATTATGTTATTACTTAATGGCAGTAAGGGCTAGAAAGATAAGAAGGTGTTTCCAAGGTCTAGAAAGGAAGGGAAAACATGATAGATGGTAGAATATCAGGGCTCAGACTCAAAGGTAGGAAATCTTGTGGTATGGCTAGAGCATGGGGTGCTGGAAGGCTGCAGATGATCCAATGACCATAGATGAAGAGGAAATGAACCAATAAAACAAATACACCTTGTCACCCAGAAGTCCTCTGCAAACCAAAGTCTAGTAGTGCTGTTAGGGATGTGAGGTTTCATTGTAGCTATCTTTCAGACATGTAAGTAGGCTAAAAGCTGAATAAAGAGCTCTGGGCTGGGGCAAGTACTGTGAGTGGCTTTTCTAAATGAAAAAGAATAATGGTTAACCAAATTGGTATATAAGAAGCGCATACGATTTATAACTTTACATGACAAAATAGCATTGTCATTTATGGGCATGGACTTTAGAGTGGGTTGTTAGGGTTCATATTCTGGCTCAAATACCATTTGCCATGCAAACAAGGATAAGTATTTAATGTTTTGTGTGTTCTCTGCTGATCTATAAAGTAGAAATAATAATATGTCTCTCTCAGAGTTGTTATGAGACTCCAAAACTTAGTGTTTGTGGCATCTGTAGATCTCTGGCTGATATATGTTTGGCATGGCAGAAGAAGAAAGAGAAAAGGAGACAGAGGAGAGAGGTGGAGGATCCAATAAATTAGCTAAGAGAAAAACTAACTGTCCCTGGGAAAGGCCAGACAGTTATATTTAAAGACGTCAATCCATTCTTCCTCCCAGTTATACTTGTGTATGACTTTTCTAGAAAGATCACATGTTGCCTCCACATGAGCAGTGCAATGAGCCAACATAAACCAAGTAACAACCCAGACAGCTCCAGATGCTCGCCATGGCTTGTTCCAGTGCATGGCGGCAGCTCTAGTTCTTGTGTTGGCATTGTGTCAGTATTACAGCAATTTTTGTCCCCTCTCCCTGTGTGTGGTACTATTCTCAGAAGTAGTAAAGATTTTTCAGAGAGGGAGAACTATTGCAGCCTTTAGTGGGTTTCCTTTCTTCTTTCTCTTGAATACTTGAATTTCCAGGTAGGAAGGAGCTTGAAGACCCCAGAATCTAACCTAGAAAGGTCCTGGTACAGCCAGTGCCCCAAGTATTGGTGTGGTGATTAGGAATACTCCTTTTCTGGGTATGTTTACTGTATTAAAGCCAGCATTTTGTCATTTTAAAGAGATGACTAGGCTTTTATTTACTTGGGATAAGCCACTGTTTTACAATCTTTGGTGTTTTAAATTTATTTAAAAGGAAAAGGAAATGGAAATCAGATATTAAGATAAAAACACGATTCCATTGTCCTTGGCTTCCCTATTCATTAACTGCTTCCCATCTGGAGTGTGAGGCTGTTTTATAAGCATGGTATTTAGAATCTGAAGTCAGGTTTTGATACCAGCAACTAAGTATTAATCTAGACTTGTATAAGTTCTAAACTCCTCAAGTCATAGGTGAAATTATATCGACCTTCTAGCATTTTGTGAAAATTAATTAGTTAGAGAAAATAATGAATGTAAGATCCATAGACTATAAGGGGTATCCAGCAAAAGTTAAGCCTCCAGCCATGCCTGTCTTTTTTGTGAGAAACGAGGCTTTAATGAGGGCATGACTTAATTTAACACCAAAACTATCACTTCTTTCTTAATCATTTCCTCTTACTGCAAAAACTGACATAGAATTCACGTTTCCCTCTGGATCTGCTTCCTGACTTATAAAGTAAAGTAGACTATGTCTAACCTCTGATGTCCTTCAAAGTCTGGGTATCACTGGCTTCTTCGTAACCTTGCATCAGTGCAGGGAACTAAATGCAGTTTCTTCCAGCCATCAGATTCTCTCCTCTAGTGAAAGAGAACATGCTGAAATGTTTGGGGTGACTGGAGAGAAACTGTTCTACAATTACTTCTCTATGAAGAATATTTGTCTATTTTGTCTACGGCAAAATCTGATGCTGTCAGATAACATATGCCTTGTTATTATTACCTCAGCCAGCCCTCTGTGGTATAAACTCTACATCTACCAAGCATGGATAGAAAGCACTTAGAAAAACAACTACAACTATATTAAATATGCATATGTTTTTGTCATTCTCTGAGCAATACAGTATAAAATATATTTTCATATCATGCACATCAGGAAGAATTTTAGTAGCCATTATTCAAAATTCTGGGGACCAGAAATGTTTTTAATTTCAAACAAACATATGTTATATACATATATGTTATACATATATTTATATTTGCAACATGCACACACATATATATGTGTGTTTTTGTGCACCTGCATTTTGACTGCAACCCATCAAACCTGTGTGGTATAAAGTTTTTCTTGTGACATAATATCCCTCTCAGAAAGTTTCAGATTTTAGAGTATTTTAAAATTGAGAGGTTTTGATGATTTATAGTGTATGGGAGATGTGTATTGGTTATATGCAAACACTACACCATTTTCTATAAGGAACTTGATTTTAGTATCTGCAGGAATGGTCCTGGAATCAGTTCCCCATGAGGCAAATGTATGACTACTACTCATCATTATTGTTACTGACCTTACTATTATGTTTCTACCCTTCCACAATGGGAGAGGGAAGGTAGGTACTTCATACAAGAATAAACATGTAGATCCATCACAGAAAGAAACACACACACACACACACACACACACACACACACACACACACACACACACATTATTTTACTGATTATACTTAATCTTCCACCCTACCTCTACCAGCCCTTTCTACTCACTCACTTGCTGTCTTTGCTGGTGTGCACAGTGTGTTAATACCTCATGATAGTCAGGAGTCAGAAATTCGAACTACTGTTTCTGCCATCATTGAAGACACCCCTTGTGAGCTATTACCTGACAAGAACTCCTTAAGAACTGATGCACTGCCTAATTGGACAGGAAAATGATCTGGCTCCCTGGTGGTCATTTGGCTTGGCTGAGTGGCCAACTTAGAAGGATGAAAGTATTGTCCATTAGGGTGGATTTTAACCAATGGGAGGAAAGAGGGGCCTTTTGTTCCTCATTTGCTCCAAATCTTCCCCATGTCTAGTGACTCTTCTGAGATGCAACCCCTTCATCTCTCTCCAGAAATGTCCTACAATAACTAAGAAAACAAGCATATCTGTTAATCAGTGTGATCATTTGGGTGATACACTCCCTTTGTTTGAGTTTCCTATGGTTATAGTCCTGGTTATAGGTTATAGTCCTTGGGAAGCCGACTCTGAGAAAAAAAAATTATCTATTGGCCTGCATAATTGGATTATTCTTGCAACCAATACCTGTAGAAGAAAAGAGAAAAACATAGTGTGAGCAGAATATTAAAGCTGAGTTTAATGAGAACATGGCAAAGCGAGCATAGTAACAGAACACAAAATTCTGAACTCAGTACCATCCACTCGTAAATATCTTACTTAATTTGTTATTGATTTTGCCAAATGTCCAAACTGATATATATATACCAACTATGTTATTACAACATCTTCACCGAATAATCCACTTGGTGTCCAATTGTCTGTTAGTCCTCTAAGTCTGGATGAGCCACATACTCATTTTCACAGAAATGAACATGTTTTGATGTTTGTCTTCCCTGATATGTTTTATGTTTCCACAGGATAGATACACAGCTGAAATGGTGTTTGATTCACTAGCATGAGATATCATTCAATATTGCATGAGACCGAAGGGACCTATGTTACTGTAAAAAGAAGTACTAGAAATGGTATAGGACTGTTGCTGAATATAATCCAGAGAATGCTAGCCTCAAAGAGCAATGCATTAGCTCGTTGACGTCTGCTAGAGAATCCACTCAGAGTAATACTGTGTTGAGAGGTTCAGATGACCTATGTCTCTTTTGACTACATTATAACACAAGTCAGGAGAAACAACACAGCCTTGGCGTGGAATTCAATACATAGTTTTCTACACTGAGTTTCTGAAGAAGCAGAGTTGAGACAGTGACCACCAAGGAGGAGGTTTAAACTTGATCCCGAGTAGGAGTGGGGGTGGGGACAATGGGTCAAATGGAGGAAGGAGGCAATGATGCATCACAATAGAGACTGACTCCATAGCAGCTCAAACTGAGATGACCCTTCAAAGTTGCCTTGAACAGCACAAGGAGACCAGACCATTGTACTGCTATTCTGTTAAGTCCCTGTTTGTGGATAGCTCAAGGAAGACTATGTTACTATCTCAGGCATCTGCCATCACCTGGAGCAATACCTGGAAAGTGCCTGCAACTCAGAATTCCCTCCAAGTGGCAACTGTCACCTAGAAGAGTGGCCCTCTCACTTCTGAAGGAGATTGGGAGGCACATCACTGAGATTACTAAACACTCCTTCTTGTCCCACCTTGTCACCTTCATTTACCTTTAATTTTCTGAGATCGCACAGCCAGAAAAATATTAGCAGATAAGATTTCCCTTCTGGTTTTCTTTCTAGAGGACATAGGTTAAGAGACCAAAAAGAAATGTATGTTTCTTTTCTGGGTATGTGTGTGGGACAGGTTTAAGTTTTATGGCTTTAAGTAGACTTCTCCAAAAGGGAACTCTACTACAAATAGTAAAAGAATATTAATGACAATGACAGTGTACACACACACACACACACACACACACACACACACACACACACGTACCACTTGATACATAGATAATACACCAGGATACTTGATTTATGATGAAACTCACTTGTGAATATTATGCTGATACCCAGGTCTCTCAGATTTAGTTCCTAGTTTAACACCAGTGGTATAGTTACATCTGATTTTTCAGACACATGAATATATCAAGAATCTTTTTAAAAAATGTATGTCAGAGCACTTTGCAAAATCACAAAATCCCTACCAACAAATTCTGGTCTTTCCTTACCTTATTCTCTAGCAGATACATTGAATGGTCTAAGAAGAATGCTATGCTCCAAGGACCATTTGCTATGCTCCAAGGACCATTTGTCAGGGCCTTATGACTCATGACCCTTTACAATATGGTGATGCTACACTTAAAGGTACCAATTCAAATCATTCTTTCTCCCTGCCAGGTTTCTCAGTATTTGCCCCTGAGAATGAGATTCTTCTCCCAGAAAGGCTGTTTAATCTTTCAGAAAAAGCAACAGATTGCAGTGTTGCCCTGGCAACATTACCACTTGAATCTCTGAGTGAGGTCTCATGGGTTAAGCTCATGGACCAACAGGTAAATAAGAGACTGGCAGTGAGCAGAGAAAGGAAAGAAGGATATTGAGAGGAGGGGTAATGAGAGGAGAACTTGTAATGTGAAGTCGGAGAAGGCTTCACCTAGTTCTTGAATTCAAATTCAAGACCTGGCAATGGTGAAATATGAGTTAAGTGTCCACCAAAAAGCACAAATGTCATAGACTATATATCACAGATAGTTTAGCCATACCCATGCCAATCTTGCCTGTGACATGTCCTTTCCTCCTTCCTTCTGAGATAACTATTGACATTCTTCAGTGGGTTTGCAAAGGTCTCATTTATGACCTGTATGTGAGATGGCGATGCTCATTATTATTAGACTGGAATTTCAGTCCATTGACTTAAATCTTACAATTAAAAAGACCTTCAATCTGAAAAAGGACAAGAAATTAGAACATGACCCACTCTTGCTTAATTAGCCCCCGATTTTCTGCCATGATTTAATTCTGCCAGTCTTTTGAAACACATCACATTAAAAATGAAATAACACAGAGTCCTCAAGAAATCTCAGGGGAAGGACAGGGTAAAATCTTTTGTAAAAGGCAAAAAGTAATGGGAAAAATAATTAGAGGAAGCCTCTCTGACATACTAAAACTAAAACGAACCACATGCTGTAGTAGAGAATTTTTTTTCCTAGAACCCTGGATAGAGGCTACAAGGATGGGTCTGGTCTAGACCTAGAGGGCTAGGCAGGGCTGGCCTGATCTCTCAGGGACTCATCCTCTCTGACCCCAATGCAATGGATGGCTGTCTGGTCCTCAGGGGCTGCCATTGAGTTTGCAACAGAGCCAGCAGCAATTACAGGAATGTTGGGCACTGACCTACTTTCCAGTTTTGTGAACCAGTAAATCTAATGCAGTGCTCTCTTTTCAATAACACAGATTTCATTGATTTTTTTTCCCAAACAGTTCAATGCCAGCCACCCTGGACCAAGGCAACAGTGAATAGTCCCTAAGCCATTCTGCTAGACTGAAACCAGTTCCATAGACAACAAAATATGCACTCCTACAATATATCCCTTATGGGATCTATGCATTCACTTGTAAAGGAAATATCTGTAAAGCACTGTAGTGACAGAGTGCCATTTAGAATTCATCAACTGAAAAGAAATGGTAAGGTGACATGAAGGCAAACCTGGGGGAACTAGACAGGTGACTGAAATGTTAAGGAAGCAGAGAACAGCCAAATGTTAATTCTGAATGAAGTGAAGAATCATAAAACACTTCATGTAGAAAGGACTTTGGAGGTGGGAGAGCTATACCACTGTGAAACGGTAGAATAGACAGATTAATTTAGTGGACTAGTACATGACATTGACATCCAAAAGACTCTAACATGTATTAAAGTGAATTGCAATCCAAGAACGTAAAAACCATTTTAAAATTAAAATTTGTGTTAGTTTCCCTAAAATACACATTATACGTATTTCATAAACTTTATGAAAGGAGGCCAGTCCACAATTGTGACATTTGCTGTCAATCTAGAAGCAGTTTTGTTCATAGTCAGAGGTAAATGATATCAGTTTATCACCGAGGATGATTTATATTTGATAGAAAGCTCTTCAGTCTAGGTTAAACTAGTTACATTCATTTAAAAAAATCAGGAGTCTGTCTACCATGTGGGTCAGTTCATACTTATTACATTCACGGTCTTAGATAAATCTTATGGAACTGACTGGTTCAATGAACTATTTTATAGTTATATAGCAGCTGTATCAAAGTAAGATAGAGTCCGGGATAGTGCAGAAACGTCATCCATGGCTTACTGGCATGAATTACTATTCATTCATAACTTGGTTTATTCACTCATTGATGTAGCCAGTAATCAGACACTGAAAAGGAAAAATTAATGCCCTAGTTCAATGATCTGCTGCCGTGTATGCTGAGGACCAAGGAGTTGCTCATTGGAATCTGTGGAGAACTTTCTCAAAATATAGAAATATGATACCAAGAACCTCCTGTTTTGCCCTGAGGGCATATTAGAAGCTTGGAAGAGTTATCAGCCTTACCAACATTTCATGTATTTGTCAGGTAAAAGTGATGGCCCCCTTTGGTTCTTTTTTTTTTTTTTTTTTTTTTTGGTTTTTTCGAGACAGGGTTTCTCTGCGTAGCTTTGCGCCTTTCCTGGAACTCACTTGGTAGCCCAGGCTGGGCTCGAACTCGCAGAGATCCGCCTGCCTCTGCCTCCCGAGTGCTGGGATTAAAGGCGTGCGCCACCACCGCCCGGCTTCCCCCTTTGGTTCTTAAAGAAGCCACAGTTTGAGAGTTTTTTTTTGTCTATTTTCTGAGTCTCATTGAGGTATAGCTTAGAGAATGTCAGCTAGCTAGTAAAATGTAGAACTGGTAGTCCTTACTCATATATTCTGATTCCAGTTTCACATCTAAGAATATAACCAATTGATTCTTAGGTTTAAGGATCAGGTAGTCTAGTCTTTGTGTCTTCACTTCAGTACCTAACTGAGCTATTTACAAGTATATGTTAATTTGGGAGAGAAAACAGATCACAAGTTTCTTCAAATATAAAGACTTTATATGCAAGATGGATAATTTGGTTGAGTGTGCAATTCAGCGGTAGAAGATTTAGAATGCAAACTAGATCCAATCCCTAGTGCTGAAAACATATTTGAACCAGCATAGAGATTGGTCACGTTTTCTTACAATATGATAGTCTATGCTGTGTTGTTGGAGTATTTCAATGATGTCATAACATTCCCAAGCTTAAGTGTTCTAATTACACTATCCATTCTGTTTTATTTTATTTTCTATACTTGCCCTTTTGAGGAATGGGCATAAGTAAATATAAATATAAGTAGTTTATAAATTTTATTTTATTTTTCCACTGATTTATTATCTGTATTTTTTCACTCTTGGTGTCCTCACCATGTTTTTAACAGTTGCTTAAATTGTGTCTGAAGACACAAATGATATTTCAAAGCATTGAAGTAAGAGAATACCTCATGTTTATCTACAAATTTCCCATTGCTAAGGCTTTATTACTTTATGCAAATGCAAATTTCCACCTGTTGTCATTTTTCATCTACCTCAGCAATTTTCTCTAATGCTTCTTGTAGTATAGTCAAGATGAGCTGCAGCCAGCCCACACAGGCCTGCAGGAGCCCATTGTATGCATTTCTTCCATTTTCAGTCTCCAGGGGTAAGTGTTAGTTGATAGCATGAAATCAGTCATTGTTGCAATATTTCTCCTATAGAAATCAAGAAATGCTCTGAACCTGAGCTTGTTTCCTTGTAAGTTTTTTTTTTAATTTAACATCCCATATGGCAAGTACATGCCAGTTTGAGAATAAATTCTTAGATTTTATACACTCAAAAATGCCTTTACATCAATTTAATTTTTGAAAAATCAGTACAGCTCCTACAGGAAAAAATGTGAAGAAAATAATATTATAGTATACTATATTTAAGTTACTTAAAACTTGTAATTCAAAGAAACTCCAAAAAGCTTCCAAATGAAGAAAAAATAAGAATGACAACAAATATTTCATCAGAATCATTTTAAGCTGAAGAAAATGGAGCATTGAACTAGATCAGTTCCTTTTCCTTATCAATATATGACTATTAAATAGATCAACCAATGAATTAACAAGAATTAACCTTTAAATTACTGAAAGAAATAACCTATAAATCTATACCCAGCAAAAATGATATTTCTAAATTTAAAGTATATATGCAACACAAAAGTCAAGCTAGTCTCAAAAGAGGAATTCAAAAACATCTTGAGCAGTCTGGAAGTTTTTGGGTAAGTCATTCAAAATTCTGTTTGCAGGGAGGGTGAGGAAATTTTTACCAAAAGCAGCATTTAAGTAAATGTGAAAGACATTTGACCCAGTAGTAAAGCCAGTGATAATGGGGTCTATCTTGGTATGGGTTTCTATTACTGTGAAGAGACCCCATGACCTTACAAAGGAAAACATTAATTAGGATTGGCTTACAGTTTCAGAGGTTTAGTCCATTTTTATCATGGCAGGAAGCATGGCAGCTTGCAGGCAGACATGGTGCTGGAGAAGATGAAAGTTCTACATCCAGATCTCCAAATAAGCAGGCAGCAGGAAGTGAACTGCCTTGAGCTTCTGAGACCTCAAAGCTCACTCCCACAGTGACATACTTCCTCAACAAGGCTACACTTCCTAATATTGCTACTCCCTGTGGGCCAAACATTCAAACATATGCACTCTATGGGGGCCATTCCTATTCAAACCACCACAGGGGCAAAGATAATGTCTTAGACACTGTTCTATTGCCATGACAAAATACCATGACCAAGGTACCTTATGAAATAATTTGGGGGTCATGGTTCTAGAGGCTTAGAGTCCTTGGCCATCCTGTCATGGGATGGGGAGGAGTAATGGCAGCAGGCACACATGTTGCTAGAGTAGTCACTGAAGACTTACATCTAATCCACAAACAAAAGACAGCGAGAACAAAAACGAACTGGGAATAGTACGGGCTTTTGGAACTTCAAAGTCCACCCCGAGTGATATGGCTCATCCAACAAGGCCACACTTCATAATCCTTCCCAAACAATTCCACCAATTGGGGAGCCACGTATTCAAATAGATGAGCCTATGGGGGCCATTCTCATTCCAACCACCATTGACAATAAAAGTATCAAAGTCACTTTTTGTGATTTTGTAATAATCCCATCTCCTGTGGGATTCATCTCTGTTACCATGATAGCAATACTGACCTGACTATGATTAAAAACTGATAGACACATTATCTCAAAATTACAAGACCCTCTAAATATTAATATTATCTCTCTTATCAATATTCTTTTCTCATAGAGGCAGCCAGCATCTACTGAGCTCTCAGAGTATTTATTCAGAGTATTATAATGAGTATTCCTGGTATCATGTCCCATATCTGTACGATGGAAGTCAGAAATTCCTTCCAACCTTTTGTAGAGCTAGTATGTGATCAGATATACAAGCCTGGGTCTTGTATATAGAATCAAATCAAGACAAAGAATTGGGAACCGATGAGGAATACCCATTGTCTGGAAACAGCAGCCAAAGAGATGATGGCCTGAAGAGATGGCAGTGATGGAAGTTGCAGAGTAAAAATGCCAACTGTCGCTAACTTTCAGATTGATATCCAAGTGTGGTTTGAGCTTGCTTCTCAGAATACCAGCAGCCTGATTCTCTAACAGATTCCTGCACTGTGTAAACCACTGTGTTTATGCATGTGTCACTTTCATCTAAGATGTTTAGTTGATAATCCCTACTAGGTCTTCATTTTCAAGGCCGTAGTTATTATAGCCCAAAACATCACAACACCCATTCACCTAAATGCTAACAGTTCAGGGCTGAACTTTGTATGCTCACTTGCAGTCTTGGAAGACAAAGTTCTGTTCTACAGAAGAACTCCAAAGAGCTTTGTAAATCCCACAAGTTCATGCTTTGTAAGCACGGGAACCTCAGCTCCATCCCCAACACATGAAAATCCTAGTATGGTGGTACATGCTTGCCATCCCAGTGCTGCAAAGGCAGAGACAAGAAAAGATTCTTGGTGCTAACTAGATAGTCAGCCTATACTAATTGGCAAGCTATAGCCTCCACAGCCATGTGCTCAATTATTCATACTTGCACACACCCATGCATCTTCAGACACACATGAATACACACAAAAATACTGTCTTATCCCCTATATTTTATTGCAAAGACATTGGACTGGTGAGATTTTTATTGTTCTCTTGTATACCCGGGGTACCTGGTCAAATATCCATTCTCTAATACAAAGGCTACCAAAAGTCCTTGAAAGAATATTTAATAATTCAGTCATTAAAAAGCTAATATTTCTACAATATACTCCATACAAGAAGGAGAACAATTCATAATAAAATCAATCTGTGGTCCTCACTGTATGGACAAGAAAGAATTTTTACCGAACAAGCTATTGTGTTGAATGTTTTCATCTATCATTGTGATATAACTTAATTCTTCCTTTATTTTTAGAATTAGGAGATGTCTTTGACATGAGGTTTTTCTTGCCATGTTTAAACTGTGTGATCAGGAATTTATATTGTAGTTTTTACAATAACTGAATAATTGAAATTAATTTCATTTAAGTCTTTGGCAGTGTTTATCCTTGGGGTTGTCCTTCCGTAATCCTTAGTCCCCTGGTGTCTTTTTTACTCAGTCAATCTTTTTCTATCACTCAAGATAGTTACTATATATTACATTAGACCCCTGGCAATTGAGTAACAGATATATTCAGTGCCTATATTTTTTATTGAAAATGCTTAGCCACTAACGCTTTGATGGATGTTGGCATATCAACTGTAAGCCAATGATAAAATGATGCTAGAGTGAGCTTATGGGTTTCTCATAAACTCTGTAATTTTATCCCTTACCAAACTGATCTCTTCTAGATCATTATTAAATCCTGGAGGGCAAAGATTACACATTCTTACAACCATCATTCTTTTTAGGAGAGAGAAAGAAAACATAATGTGTGTAGAATTCCAGGAATAGTTCTCTGTAAGTAAATTGATGGCCATTGAGTAGAATGTTAATTTTGATCTCCCTAAGTCACTGCACCATGTTCCAATATTACTATGTGTTTTCTTTATGTAGCAAGAATCATCCACAAATGTGTGATGAGTTTGGACATTGGGTCTAACAAAATTCCTCAAACACACCATTTTATATAGGTAAAATACACACACACACACACACACACACACACACACACACACACATACCCCACATATACACACATATATCTCAAAATTCCTACCTAAAGATATCCTATGTCTTCACTGTACCTGTGGCTTCACTCTAGCCATGCCTGCTATGTGCAGCTTTCCTTGTCTGGAGTCAGATGACAGCAGAGTCCAGATACAGTCATGAGGCAAAGGTAGCTAGCCTTCTGCATCTTCTACTATCTTCTAATTCTCTAGTCTGTTGTGTTTGTTATATCTAAATATATATATTCAACAAGCATATATGCATATCTTCTTTTTGCAGCCGCCATGATAATGGTCACTTGATAAGAATGCCACAAAAGAGCTAACAAAATGGAAGGAGATAGGCAAGACATTAGAGGCAAGTGAAGTGGGTAAATTAATAGACAAATGATTAAGTTTTTCAGTCAATTAACATATATTTACCATGCATTTAGAATGGTTTGTAGTTCTGGGTATATTAATCACTTTTCTTATGGCTGTGACAGAACACTTGGCAACTTTAGGGAGGAGAAGTTTGGTTTGGTTCATGGTATAATCAGCATTAGCCATCACAGGCAAGAAAGTATGGTGGTGGGTGGAACAACTTGCTTATGGAGATGGGTGGTAAGGAAGGCCAATCATATCACGGTATCAAAGGAAGCAGAAAGAATGGTCTGGAGCTAGGCAGGGCTCTAGCCCATAATCCCTACCCCTTTCTCCACTTCCCTTCCTTCATTGACCCACTTCAAGCAAAGTCAAAGCTCTTAAAGATCCCACAATTTCCTAAAAGAGTACCACCAGCTGGGCCCCAAGTGTCAAAACAAAGGAGACTACTACAAACATTTCACAATCAAATCTCAACACTGGGGGATACAAAATGAAATAAGATAAACTGCCAAATTTCCTGATGAAATTAAAATTCTACTGGAACAAGCAGATAATAAATTAGAAATGAAATAACTAATGTTATATATTCCTTATTTTCAACTAACTCTAACTTGTTTCCAATTCTACAAGCCTATCCTATGTATAAGGCTTATTTTCACTTCTCAGATGTTAAATCTTCATATACTGAAATAATCTCCATTTTCTAAGTGTCCTTTCCATTCACCAAAGCTCAGTTCAGAAGTTAGCTATTCTTCAAGATAATCCTATGAAAAGTTAATACTTGCTACTTGGTATAGATGTAGGATTCCAAACACTGCATTTCAGTTTCTACATGTTTAACAATGAAGTGCAAGTATCTGTATGCCTTTTCTCTCAGTAGACAAGGGATTTCTCAGGATAAAGGTCAAGGGCTGATATGGCCTTTCTATGTTCTCCACCTGAGCAGCTTCCTATATGAAGAGCTGAGTTATAATCATAACAACTACAGGATGGCACTGACACAAATGACACTCATGGGTGACGTGCACTACACTGAAAACTGAGCAAATTTTGGACAATACCTGAGTATTGTTCTACTGTGATCTCCATTTTAAAATGAGAAAACTGAGATCCATAGAGGTCAGATGGTTTATTCACAGTCAGAAACTAGCAAGAGACAAATATCTAATCAATCAACAAGTCCATTTCTATTTGTTTATAACAAAGAATTTTGTGTGTATAGGTTCATCCTCACAGTTAGATCTTCATAAGACATACATATCTGCTCAAATGTTTTCCTTATTTTTATGTTGCGTTTGCTTTGTTTTCTTTCCCACTGGTTCTGGTGATCAAACCCAGGACCTCATGATTGGGAGGCAAGAGCTGCATCCCAGATGCCTCCAAACATTTTTTTTTTTTTGTATTTGAGAATCACTGATTGTTATTACACTGCAAATGTCAGTGGTATAGTTTCACGAACCTAAGCAGTGCATATGTCCTTAAAACTTATGAAGCAAATGTTTGACATGAAAGAGCTCAATGCTTAAGACTGTCAGAAGAACTTGAAAACTTCCATGTTGTTTTCTCATGTACACTTTTGGTTTTTTCTTTCTTTCTTTCTTTTTTTCAGTTCAACAACAGCTGTTAGAAGGAAATGAGACAAGGGATTTAGGGGCAGTCATGAGACTTAAAAATAGAAAATTACCTTTTTTATAGTCATGCCGTATCTTGTTTTCCTCCACAGTACAGGACACTGCCTTTGTCGTGACAGAGCCATTGCTTATCAGAATTGGACAATCATAGAAATGGCAGCACCTGTCCAGTTAACACAGGATAGTTGGATTAAAGATAGTCATATTATCTGACATACTCCATTTGCCTACATTGCAAAACCTCAGGATTTACTATGTCATTGTGCATTCTTGTACTTAATTGACTTCGAGTGGCTACAGCGATGAAATCTGAATATTAATACTCATTGGTCTGGGGTACTATACTCAATTTCTTTATAAAAAGCCTGAAACTTATTTGTAAAATTCCAAAAACATAGACTATTGCCTATGTTTTAGCAAAGTCTTCCTGGAATTCATTTCTTTGCAATAAAATTATCTTCCCTTATATAGAGATGCAGGGTAGAGAAAATTTTTTACCATTCTCTCTAGGGTCATTTTAATCAGCTGGCTGCCTTCATATTCACAATACCCACAGCAATCATTCTGGAAAGTTTCTTGTGGTCATACTAAATAAATGAACCATTCAAAATGCAATCAGTGATGATGAGCTTGGGGATTGTGGACAGCCATGCTGTGAATATTGATTTTTTTTTTTTTTTACAAAATCATGTTGCTGGGCTAGAAAAATGCTATTTATTAGCAATATTAAAATGATTATATTTTAAATCCATGTAATTTTCCCTGTCATCTAAAAACATGTGAGAAAATTATCAAGGATGAGGCCATCTCTCAGAAGAAGACTGGTCTCAGTAAACAAGAGGAATCTATTACTTCTTCGACTTTCAAATTAGTAATAAAGGGCTAGGGAAAGGAGAGATTAATCCCAAGGGTGGTTAGCAAGGCCCATCCCTTAAAAAAAGTGAAAAAAAACCTCTGACTTCAGACTGAGCTGGGAACTGTAAGTCAAAGACCAAGATTGTGAAGAGTTTTTTGTTTGTTTGTTTTTTAACCATACATTTATCATTGATTTCTTTTTTATTAAATTTACTCATTTATTTTACATCCCATTCCCTCCCTACATCTCCCCTCTGCACCATTCCCCACCAGCTTGGCCCCTTATCCACTCCTCCCATGAAAGGGGCAGGCCTCCCATGGGTATCAACAGAGCGTGGCATATCGGGTTACAGTAGGACTAAGCCCTCTTTTTGTATTAAAGCTGGGCAAGGCAACCCAGTACAAGGAATAGGTTCCCAAAAGTGAGCCAAATTGTTAGGGACAGGCCTTGATCCCACTGCTAGGGGTCCCACAAAAATCAACCAAGCTACACAACTGTCAAACCTATGTAGAGGGTCTAGGTAGGTCCCATACAGGTTCCTTAGCTGTCTGTGAGCTACTATGAGCCCTCGCCTCATTAGTTGTTTCTGTGGGTTCCTTTGTGATGACCTTGACCTCCCCTGGCTCATACCATCCTTCCTCCCTTTCTTCAACATGATTCTGAGCTTGGCCCAGTGTTTGGCTATGGGTCTCTGCATCTGCTTCCATCAGTTAATGGATGAAGGCTCTGTGATGACAAATGGGGTAGTCACCAATCTGATTACAGGAGATGCCCAGTTCAGGCTACCTATACACTATTGATTGGAGAGTTAGCTGGGGTCATCCTTACAGATTCATGGGAGTTTCCCTTGCACCAGGTTTCTACCTGACCCCAAAATGCCCCCTATATCAAGACATTTCTTTCAGTACTCTCCCTCCCCATCGATCCCAAATCTGATCCCTCATGTTCCCATCCCTACCCACCTCCAGTCTACCCAGGAGATCTCTTCTATTTCTCCTTCCCAGGGAGATCCATACACTTCCCTTTGGGTCCTCCTAGCTACCTATCCTCTCCACAGCTGTGGATTGTAGCATGGTTACCTTTTGCTTTACAACTAAGACAAACATGGTATGTATTCACTCATATGTGAAGAGTTTTGGAACCATTTGAAAATGTTTGTAAAATCACTATGTTAGTCACATTTATTGTCTTCTTTCTGCCTGTTCTCTCTGAATGATAAAACCCATAAAACTAGCTGAGAAGTTTCAAAAGAAATAAATGGCTATGGAGGAGCCCCAAAGAGACAACAAGTGGTGGCAGTGGTAGCTACTGCTATGGCAAGTGAAGAATGTGAAACACATCTCTACAATAAGACACCAAGAAAGGAAGGCTTGACACTCTTGAGCGGGAGCTAGTGCTAGGCTAGAATTTCTTCAGTAATCTCGCCAATAGATATATAAATGTAATACAAAATTTAAAATACCCAATTTTTTCTTTAAAAATTAAACTAGATTTGTAGGGTTGGCTTTGAATAGAGGAGAGAGTTTTGAGGATGATAAGAGAATTTTGCAAATCACAAATTGAGTAGAAAAGATGGTAGAAATAAGGATTTTTTTTTTCTTTTCAAGACAGGGTTTCTCTGTATAGCTTTGGTGCCTTTACTGGAACTCACTCTGTAGCCCAGGCTGGCCTCAAACTCACAGAGATCTGCCTGCCTTTGCCTTCCGAGTGCTGGGATTAAAGGCATGCACCACCACCACCCAGCTAGGATTTGCTATATATATATATAGAGAGAGAGAGAGAGAGAAAAATACATTACATCCCAATTGCAGTTTTCCCTCTGTCCAGCCCTACCTCCCCTCTCTCCCAGATCAACTCCTCTGTTTCCTTTAAAAACAAAAACAAATAAACACACAAAAAAAGGACTTTCAAGGATATCCACCAAACATGTCCTAACAAGATACAATAAGACCAGGCACAAATGCTCATATCAAAGCTGGACATGGGAACCCACTAGGAGAAAAAGGGTCCCAAGTGCATACAAAAGAGTCAGTGACAACTCCAGATCCCATTGTTGGGAGTCCTATAAGAACACCACACTACACAACCATAAGGTAGATGCAGAGGACCTAGGTCAGACCCACACAGGGTCCGTGTTTGCTGCTTCAGTTCCCGGGAGCCCTTATGAGCCCAGCTTAGTTGACTCTGTGGGCCTTGTTCTCCTGATGTCCTTGAACCCTCTGGTCTCTCCTACAGGGGTTCCCTTGACTCCACCTAGTGTTTAGCTGTGAGTCTATGCATTTGCTCCTATCAGTTGCTTGGATGATGATGGCCTTCTGATGACAACTGGATTAAGCACCAGTCTATGAGTATTTATCCTGGGTCTCTGGGCTATCCAGCCTCTGGTTCCTGGCCATTCGGGCAGCGTCAGGAGTGGACTCCCTCTCCCAGCATGAGCCTCAGGTTGGACCAGTCATTTGTTGGCCACTCCCACATGGTTTGTGCTACCATTGCTCCAGCGAGTCTTACAGGCAGAAGAGGTTGTAGGTCAAAGATTTTGTGGCTGGGTTGGTGTCCCAGCTTTGAGCCTTGCCTGATTATAGAAGACGGTCAGTTCAGGCTCTGTATCCCTTCCATTATTCAGAGACTTTGCTAGGGTCACTCTAGTAGATTTCAGGGAATTTCCACAGTACTGGGTTTCTGCATCTACCCCAAAGGCCCACCAACTCCAATTTAACATGCTGGCTTGTCTGTGCCTGGCCTGGGATCGTGGCCCCTGGGTGGGACATCACACCACAAGAAGAGTAAGCTCTTGATCATTTTACAGTGGAGGGCTGGGGAAAGAGTTTTGGGACAGAGGATGAAGAAACAAACTATTAGAGAGACCTGGCTATGACCCATAAGCCAAAGGCAGAGTATACACTGGAGAAACTCTGAGAATTCCGGGAAGGAAGCCAGAATTATGCAGCTGAATTGGAGACTCAGAGAATAACTGCCTTCGAATGGAGCTAGAGACTATCAAGAAGTCTGAAATGCAGCATTCATTTGGCACCAGCATATCTTGGCCTTGCAGGATGACCTGGATCAGAAGAAAGCCATTGAAGAGCAACTGAAGAAATACATCCGGGAATTGGAAGAAGCCAGTGATAGCCTAGAGAGAGCCAAACGGCCATAGTCATGTCCCTGGAAGACTTTAAACAGCGCTTGAACCAAGTCATCGAAAGAAATGCCTTCCTGGAGAGAGGGCTGGGCAAAGAGAAGAATCTTTAGAATCAGTCCGGAGGCTGAAGGATGAAGCCAGAGGCCTGTGGCAGGAATTGTCTGTACAGCAGAAGCAAGACAAGCTCCAAGCACCTGTGCTGGGCTCGGGGAAGCTGGGCGGACAGACATGGCTGCGCAGGCCGCAGGTCCTGTGCCATCCTCTCCCATAACTCACTGGGGACGTGTGGGTCCAGACAGCTCCAATAGTGGGACCCCACTCACACCTGCACCCCGGAAATCAGGCCTAAACATTGTTGGTTACCTGCTTTGGAACGTTGGGGCCCTGGGTCCTCCTGCATGAACTTCATGTGTGATCGTTACCCAAGCCAGCCAAGTGGGCCAGCCTCAGGGTGAGGAACCAAGAACAGAGATGGTGCTGACAAACGGCCAAGCAGCACCAGTGTGGGAGATGAGGGAGACAAAATCGACACTCCCTGAGGTTTGTCCTCGCTCTTGACATTCACTCTTAGAAGCCTGAGGGCCCTGGGCTAGCCTCTGGGATACTGCTGTCTCCTCCGTTGAATATGGTTTGCTCTGTCTGAGGTCAGGGAAACGCTTGGAGTTGGGAAGCCAGCCTCACAGTTCTCATCACCAGAGCAGCCGTCCACCCAGGGTGGGGTCAACCTTTTGCTTTAGGTCCAATGGGAACTGCGCCCTCACCTTTCTATTCAGCTTTTGGTGGTTGTATTTTCAAGTTGGTTTGAGAAATAAGAGCCAGCCTCACCAGCATCCACTGTGTGCTGTGCAGCCCAAGCTGACTAAGACGGTTGGTTGTAGACTCGGCATCATCCCGGTAATGCGGCCCAGTCCCTGGCAGTGCATGTCATGGAAATGAACTGGTCCTCTGAGGCAGTTCTAAAGTATGGAAGATGGGGCCGTCCTGTCATTGGCTACCTAGAGTTCTAATGGCTTCCAGACGTGTTTTAAATATCCATAATCTTCAGCGGGGATTAGAACCCAGCTCGGGGGCTCTCCTCTGCAGCCTTCCAGCTGGAGCTGTCTTCTGGAACATTCTCTCAGTGCTTTTACAGCACGGTTAAATTGTGTCTAGGACTGGAAGATTACAGAGGTGTAAGGCTATTTTAAACTATGGTCATGTACGTTGGCACTTTTCTTTTCTTTTGTATTCTTGAGACAGGGTTTCTCTGTGTAACCCTGCCTGACCTGAAACTTGCTATGTAGAATAGGCTGGCCTTGAACTTAGAGATCTGCCTGACTCTGCCTCCCAAGTGCTGGGATCAAAGTCATGTACCACCACTGCCCAGCCCTTTGACACTTTTAATCTCTCATGAAGGCTTCTAGAGGTGTGTCTGGCTCTTAGGTCAGTGAGAGATTAGCCTCTGAAGATAAACCTTGACTCCTATCTTTATTTAATCCCCTTTCCTGGTGTTGGGGAGACATTTGCATCTGAACCCTGGGCAACTCAGAGTTGGAATGGCCTTTGTTATGCCATCTCTAAGAAGAGGACTTCATCCAGCCAGCAGGATTCATCCAGACACCGTAGAATAACCAAGGTGACCAAAGCATGAGATTGAGTTCTCCGGCAGAGGCTCCCTCAGGATGTGGAGAAATCAGCACACGATTGATCTGCAATTCCAGACTCTCTGATCTCTGGGGCGAAGTGCTGCCTCGCTCTGGTCCACTTGAGAAGGACACACCAGTTTCCAGAGCTTAGCATCCCTCACTCTGGTCCACATGAGAAGGACACACCAGTTTCCAGAGCTTAGCATCCCTCGCTGTGGTCCACTTGAGAAGGACACACCAGTTTCCAGAGTTTGGCATCCTTCACTTGGCTGCTAACTTATTTTCTAGTGGATGGCACAAGACTGGCCTTGAGTTGGACCTAGAACTTTCCAAACGCTACTGACATTCTCAGGGTGATTTTAAGCTGTGTGGCTATTTCCAGCTCAGACAGTCTAAGCTGGAAAAGGTGGACTTTGTTTTCTATAGAAATTATAAAATCTGGAGAAATGCCTGCTCTGCTGGTGTGTGTCTGTTCTTCATGTTTGTGCACGTGACCATGAAGTTCACCTTTTGTTTACCAAAGTAATCAAAGAACAGAGGTGGAGAAAGATAGTGGTTTCTCTGCAGGAAGTAAAAAAAAAATAAACATAATAGAGAAAGACTTTGTTATCTTTGAGGACTATATCACTGGGAACTGGAGAAAAAAATCTTTGTTACATAATATCAAAAACTATATATACTTGTGTGAAAGGCAGAACCAAAAGTAGTGAGGTCGATGCTTAGTGGAGGAGAATTCCAAGAAAAGTGTTAGTGGTGTAGCTTGGCTTTCTCTTTTTGCTACTTATAGTAAAAATGCGAGATGAGAGAGATAATTTCAGACAATAACTAGCAAGCAAACAGAAGCCAGCATTTGGTGATACTCAGCCTATCCTGCTATCAAACAATCCTACAACTAAAAAATTTACTATTGGAAATTCATGCTCTAAAGAAAAGCCCAAGTTCAGCTAGACATTCTTGTTGCACGAATCCTAAATGGTCTTTTAATAAAAACCCAGAGCCAGATATTGGGGTAAATGCTGAAAGATCAGAGAGACAAAGGAACAAGCCACAGCCACTTCTCACCTCACCAGCTCCACGAATCCTCTGATTGAATGCCTCTGAGTCCTTAGCCAAAAGGGCCTCTAGTTCCTGTCTCCTCACTCTTTGTATGCCTCTCTCTGCCCAGCCATTTCACTTCCTATCTCAACCTTCCTAGTGCTGGGATTAATGGAGTGTGTGCTTCCCAAATACTGAGGTTAAAGGTGTGTGCCACCACTGCCTGGCTCTGTTTCTCTCCTAGACTGGATCAATCTCATGTAGCTCAATTTGACCTCGAGCTCACAAGAGATCCAGATGGAGCTCTGCCTAAAGTGCTAAGATTAAAGGTATGTGCTACCACTGCCTGACCTCTGTGTTTAATTTAGTGGCTGGCTCTGTCCTCTGATCTTCAGGCAAATTTTATTCACCACACATTCTTTTGCTGAATGTGTCTGAATCATGACTCTACTTAACCATCTCAGCAAATGCAGAGAAAAAAAAAAAACAAAGAAAGATCATGAAGAATTCTCTTGTCTAATGGTCCAGATCCCTCATGATATATACAAGGAGCTCACAATATTTTAGAAATTGTTGTCCAAACAAAACCATTGTCAGCTTGATATAAAGGAGGCAGATGAAAAGGGAACTAGACCTTCCAAACTTCAAACATGTAATATATGGACTAATGGAATGCCTCTGCCACAATAGCAAATGTCAAATGTCATGGAAAACAAAGGCTAAAGTTTGATGCTCAGAAACTAGAATTTTAGTTTAGTGACTTACAGAGCTACTGTAGAGACCGAGGACAGATTCCTAAATCACAAACACTGAGAAGAACTCTCTCAGCTGGATTTTAAACTTGCCCGAGCTGGTTATGACCATATTCCTTCATTCTCTTCCTTTGGGGATGCAAATGCCTTCTTTGCCTGCCCCACCCATACATCTTCACAGCATGTAAATTGTGCTCTGCTTCACAGGTCCACTGATACCTAGCAATTTGTCTTCAGAAGCTAGAATCTTACATCTACATGAAGAGAACTATTTTACATTGTAAGATTTAGAATTCCTTGAGTTGAAGATAATTAATGGGTTAAGAGACTGAAGAAAGGGGAAATGTGCTTTGCACATGGCGCAGATGTACTTTAAACAGAACAGAGAGTGTGCTACGGTGGACTGAACAGTGAACTCCAAAAGCGATTCGTTCACATTTTAATTTCTGGAGCCTTTCAATGTAACCTAATTTGAAAAAGACCCTTTGCAGATTTGATTAATGATTTTGAAATATGATCATCTGTATTATCCAAGTGGGTCCTAAAATCACTGGCATGTATCCTGACCCTTATAAGAAATACATGGAAGAGAATCACATAAAAATAGGAGGTGATATTAAGACAGAGACCTAGTGGATGATACAGCCAGAATGCAACAACCACTCGAAGTTTGAGGCCAAGAAGGAAATATGCTCTCTAGCCTAATCTTGCTGACACACTTCAGACTTCTTGATATGAGAACTGTGAAAGTATGAATTTCTGTTGTCTTGAAAGCCTGTTCTAGCAACCCTAGAAAACTAACACGGTAATGACACTGAAAAAGATATGGATGGGTTCCTTGATGCAGTTTTGCAATAACCAGAATGTGCCAGGCCCTACACAAAAGAGAAATTCCCCTTTAAATAAGTTTACCACAATATTCTTGAACATACTTTTTATTGAATTCTAATATTAATTGATTTTCAAAGGACAATGATTCTCCACATACACCTGGAGAATATACAAAATATACACACACTCACATGCACACACACAAAGAGAGAGAGATAATAGATAGATAGATAGATAGATAGATAGATAGATAGATAGATAGATAGATAGATAGACAGATGATAGATTGATAAATAGGGGAGAGGGAGAGAGATTCTTCTCTTTGTTCCTAAACAAGGTTTGACAAAGCTGTTTTGGTATTGAAAAAATACATATAATATCCAAAGATGACTACTTTTAGTTTTACTTAACAAATATTTATTTAGCATTTTATGTGGGAGGAACTATACAGGGCCATAAGTAGGAGGGGTTACAAGAAAATGAAGACTATATAAGTACAAAGTAAGAAGCACACAAAGTATATATAAAAACATCAATAATAATAATAGAGCAAGAAGGCATGGATTTGAGAAGAGGATGTGGACACAGGGCTGCTGGAGATGGAGGAGGAGTGGATATGATAAAATACATTGTACTTGTGTGAAATTCTAAAAACAAACAATATGAATAATCTTAAAATTCTTGGGAGTCTTCATAGAAAAATCAGGCATTGACAAAGTGGAATTTTTTTTTAATGATGAGCTAGAATCTAAGTGGGCAATGGACAACTGTGTACTTCAATAAAAGGGACCATCCCAGGTGAGAGGAGCTGCCTGGACAAAGGAACAGAAATAGGAACATACTCATGGAAAAGCAATGATCTTTGACCAGAATCTTGGACTCTATATAGAAGAATGGGATAAAACTAGAAATTATAGTTTTCTGTATGTCACAGATACCACGCTGGCAGAGTCACACTTAAAGGAGTGGTGAGTGGAGAGCTATTAATTAGTGAAGTGCTTGAGATCTTGCGTGAGCTCTGGATTCATTGCTCTAGAAAGGGGCACCCGTGTAGAAAATATTGGAGGTCATCTGAGGAAGGTCCCACCTGGAGCACCACCAGAGCTTCCTTCTCTGGAAGTCCCCTTGACTTGAAAAGTTTTGAGAGGTGAAGGAAACTGATGTTTTGTTTTACATTATTTTATTTCTCCATCTATGATCAGAAGGATGAATTAGAGTGATGAATCTCTTAGCCTTTTGTAGGTTATTTGGAAAAATGATCCATAGTAGGATCACCAGTATAACTTAGAAAGTGTCCATATTTCTAAGATACATTCAAAGTCTCTAGTATCGGGATCAAGTGAGATGCATTGTTTATTATTCCTTTTATTTTTGAGATTATAATATAGTCATGTCATTTTTCCCTTCCCCTTCCTCCCTCCAAGGCCTGCCATATATGTCTTCTCGCTCTCTCTCAAACTGATGGCTTTTTTAAAAATTATTACATGTATATATGTGCATGCATGTACATGTATATACATACACATTCCTAAATATAAACTGCTCAGTCAGTATAATGTTACTTGTATGTATTTTCCCTGGGCTGACAATTTGGCACTGGATGAGCAGTGGGTGAGCTCTTCTCTGGGTAAGGCTTTAACAGGTGCCCAGCTGGCTGTGATAGACTCAACTCAGAGAACTGCTGATCTAGTGATTACAGTGAATTTTGCTTTTGACTTTCCATCACCATGTGAAACAGGCAGAACTGAAGCAGTTATGTCGACACATGTGTGGACAGACAGACAGAGAGGCAGGCAGACACACACACACACACACACACACACACACACACACACACATACACACACACGAAAATGTCTTTTTAAAACTCCAAAACTTGACCAATTCTCCAATTCTTGAATCATTCCCTGCAGTCTGTGTCAGTTACCAGTTTACATCAAGTTCAGGAATGACCTCAGCAGCAGTTCATCAGGACTCCACTTACCCTGGAGAAAGATGTCTCTTTTTACATTATTCTTTACATTAGCCAGATCACTTGAGGGACACTGGTGACATATAGTCACGGTGCCAAAAGCTCCTGATGGGTTCCCACAGGGTAGGATAAACAGTCATCGTCTCTAACCTTAAAGCAAGCACCTGCCACAGCAGCCAGAGCAGCATCTGTTTTGTGTCTATCTGAAAATGGGCCAGGGTTTTCCTCACATATCAGTCAGTCTTTCCAGGAAGGACTTTGAGAAATGACAGTAACTGGCACAGCTCTGGGATTGGCAGGATCTGCTGCTTGTCAGAGCTTATGAGGGTCTGCCATCTTTTTGTTTGGTAAAACATCTGCCATGACTGTGTTCTAAAAAATGTGATTGATTTCTGACAATCTGGTTTTCTTCTTCAGACATACCACACATTCATTCCTAGTTAGGAAAATAATCTTTCATAATCTAATATTAAACTGACAAATCAATTATGCTTCCTGATTACTGTTTAACAAGGATGGCATGAAGATTAACAAATGTTCTTAGACAAAGCTATCATTTTTATTTTTCTGACATTTTGAACCTACCCACTGAATAGTTATACAAGTCTCATGTACTATCTATATGCTACCATTTATCCCCAAGTAAGCACCCACAGCACCTACATAAATAGCTCTTTTTCCTTAGACTTGGCAGTGTACATTTACGGTTTGGGATCTCCAAGTTCTCTGTCTCCTCCATCTTGTTTCTGCACACTCTCTTCTTTTAGAGAGCTCCTCCTTCTCCACTCTATGGGTTTGAGTAGAACTTGTCCAAGAGGGGCTTCTCCCTTCTTCCCAAAGTTGTCCACCACATTGCTTTGCCTCATCAACAGACCAGCTGCTGACCTGGAAAGGCACAGTCAGAACTTCTTCCTAGAGCTATTTTGAACTGGAGCTGAATGACTTAGGTGAGCCTTGATGGGAACATGCAGAGGAGGCCTCTCCTCTCTGACAATGAAACTAAGAATGGGATTTCAGAAAGGCTGGCAGCCAACCAGGCACATAGAAAATACAGAAGAGGGGGCATTTCAGAAGCTTCAGTTCTAAGAGCCACCCTAATGAAACCACTGACTGTGGTTATTGTGCACCCCAATAAACTTATCTGGGGGTCAGAGAACAGAACAGCCACTATATTAAACATAGAGGTTAGGCAGTGGTAGCACACATCTTTAATCCTAGAATTCCAGAGGCAGAGATCCATGTGGATCTCCGTGAGTTCAAGGCCACACTGGAAACAGCCAGGCATGGTGACACACGCCTTTAATCCCAGGAAGTGATGGCAGGAAGCAGAAAAGTATATTAGGCGTGAGGACCAGGAACTAGAGGATTTTTAAGCTTTTAGGCTTTTAACAGCAGTTCAGCTGAGATCCATTTGGATGAGGACTCAGAGGCTTCCAGTTTGAGGAAACAGGATTGGCTGAGAAGTTGGTGAGGTGAGGTTAGCTGTGGCTTGTTCTGCTTCTCTGATCTTTCAGCTTTCACCCTAATACCTGGCTCCATGTTTTTTATTTAATAAGACCTTTTAAGATTCACCTTACTGGGCAGGCAGTGGTGGTGCACACCTTTAATCCCAGCACTCGGGAGGCAGAACCAGGCGGATCTCTGTGAGTTCGAGGCCAGCCTGGACTACCAAGTGAGTTCCAGGAAAAGGCGCAAAGCTACACAGAAAAACCCTGTCTCGAAAAACCAAAAAAAAAAAAAAAAAAAAAAAAAAAGATTCACCTTACAATTGGTACCCAACATGAGGCATTAAGCACTTGAAATGTGACTAGTCCATATTAAATTGCTCTGTAGATGTAAAGTAATGCAAGAGTTCAAAGGGAGTAGAAAACAAAAATGAAATTAAGTCAGTAATGATTTTCATAATTAATACATTATATATTTTGAATGTTCATCTAAATAATAAGCATATTAAGTTAATTTTATCTATTTCCCTTTTTAATTTTTTTAAAATATTTCAAAGTATAATATAATTACATCATTTTCCCCTTCCCTATTATCTCTCTGCACCCTTCCACATACCCAACCTTGTTCTCTTTCAAATTCATGGCCTATTTTTCTTTATAAAAATACAACCTGCTCAGTCCATACAGTCCCAGTGGCATGTATGTGTTTTCAGATCTGACTATATTCTATCACTGTCCATGCTTTGTATTTCATAGGACAACTCATTGCTCCAAAATCCAGTTAACTGTAGCCAGAATGGAGAAGTCATATCCTTTCATTGTCCCCAAGGGACTTCTGTTGACAAAGGACACAGTCCTTTCTCCAAATGGCCAAGCAAGCTGTGAGTATCTAGAGCAGAACTAAAGCTTAATTCTTATCATCATTACTGACTATGTAGGGACAGACATCAATGCCAAAGGCACACAGCTAGACTCCCTTATAGTGAGTTTTTTTTTAACAAGTTATCTCCAATATGAGCTGGCATGTGAGAGGAAGGTATGTCTCTGAAACTCTATATGCTCTTTCTCCCAGCTGACAAGGCTGCAGAAGCTCTAAGGACAACATTGGACACTTGGTGTTGAGGACAGTCTTCTTAAGCTGTGATGGATAAATGAATTTCTACCTTGATGAGCCTTTGTATACTTGGTTCTAATTACTAACTCTGCCTAACTGACATAGCTTATTAGACAGATCTTCTCAAAAGTCCCTGAGGACCAAAAGGACATAGGACAAAGGAAATCAGAAAATGCCAATCAGGTGGACCTAACTGAATCTAAGGATCATCCATAGGAAAATGTGCACAGCAGTACCATGCTTCCTTATCTAGTAAGACGGGATAGTGTCTTTTTGTTCTTCCCTGATCTCCTTCCCCCTCTATGTAATAATCTTTTTAAAATGGGAGGTTTTCATTAAACAATGCAGGTATCTGTTAAAAACTTGATTTTCAGGTATATCTATAATTTCTGGAAGATTTTAGAACTTTAACAGTAGATTGAGTAAGAAATGTATGTCCTTATCCGTGGACACATTCAAATCCTTGAGGGTCCATATAGAAGAAAAAAAAAGTAAATGGAGGGGAATACTTTCCCGCTCTTCTTGAGATGAGATAGCCATTATTTTCTGACCTTGAATATCAGAGTTTCTGGTTCATGAACTCTGAAACACTGATGGTTCCCCTGGTCATATACAGGGGGGAAAAGTAAAGGGAGGGGAATCCTTTTCCTGCTCTTCTTGAGATGAAATATCCATCATTTTCTGACCTTGAGTATCAGAGTTTCTGGTTCATGAACCTTCAAACACTGATGGTTCCCCTGGTCTTGTTCTTAGGCATTTAGAGTCAGACTTAGGAACTCAAGTTCATTGAAGGAATTACATTTATATTAAGGATCTGTAGAGCCAGGCATGTTGATGTATAAATATACTCCAAATACTTGGAAAGATGACATAGATGAATCTCAAGTTAGAGGCCATTCTGACCTATGTGATAAAACTGTCTCAAAACAAAACCAAAAATTACTCTGCATTACTTTTTGATCATGGCTGACTACAGAATTGTGATTGTGGAGAGATGGAAATAGTAGATCACATGTTAAAATTATACTGCATTGGCTTAGTCCTTTTATTAGCCACACATCATACTTTCTTTCTTCTATTCAACTCTAGTCAAGTAGAGTCTGCTCACCTCTATTCTATTCTGTTCTTTCTTGTTTTTTGAGATAATTTCATATTTACAGTGCTGGCTAGTCTGGAACTCACTATTGGGTCATGTCAGCCTCAAACTTACAAGCAGATGTTATGCCTTGATCTCATGCATGCTAAAATTACCTTTAGTGTATGATCCAACCATCTCAGAACTATATTTATCCCTTTTAAGGACCATACATATACTAATACAATCACCTTCCACTTGGCCTTGCCTCTTAAGGTGCCACCTCAGTATCACTACACTGAGGATCAAGTTTTCTATGCATGAACATGGAACAATACACTCAATCAAACCATCCAAACTCAGATTATAAGATAAACGCAAATAAAGACAAACCTAAACAAAGCAAACCGAAATCCAAAGAAAAAGAAAAACTAATTCTTAAGGTTGCCATGGGAAATACATATAAAATGCAAACAATCACATATTTATCACTAGAATATAGCTAGAAGACAGTGAAATTTCTTAAAAATGAAAAACAAAAGGACAAGTCAACCAAGAATTTGATAGCCAATGAAAACACTCATTACAAGTAAAGGTTAAATAAGCTTGTTCTCATTCATAGAAGAACTACGAGGATCCATTGTATGTCTACCTGTTCTGAAAGAAATGCTAAAGTTATTAAGCCTGAACATAAAAAGAAATAAATTTGTTCCTTCAGGAATGAGGGCAGAGTATCAGAAATAGTGTGAGTGCAATAACTAATAATAGATTGTGTTTCTTAAAATAATTAAGATATCTTAGAACAAAAAACTCATTATCTGGAGCATCATCAGTATATGGACATGTAGTATATGCTACAATTTTACTTTACAGTGGTTTAATATATGCATTATGGTAAGTCTTCTGTGTTTTACTAGAATGACAAAATATTAGCTCTTTGTAAAGAAAGGCAAACTGTGTATTAAAATTTCTAGAGCACCTTGTAATCAATGCACAGAAAAGTAGTCCCAAAGCAATAATTACATTGTGCTGGAATGTTCAAAATAAGTGAATAAATAAAACTTACCATAATTCAAAAGAATGCAGGACATGAAAAGTAAAAAAATATATATACAGAAATGAAAATTTACTTTTAAGTTGGTGTTTGATCTAAATTCATCCATCATACTAATTATATTAAGTATAAATGACATGCAGACACTAAGAGGTAGAGACTGTTGTGTTGAGTATGTTTGTAAAAAGACTCAGTATATGCTATCTATGGAAAATTTGCTTTAAATATAATTATATGTATAGCTTAATGGCAAAATGATGGAAAGATGATATATATGAAACTTAATCTATGTAAAAACTAATCAAGAGAAAGAAAGGTTCAGTATTTTGTTAATATTAGAATGCAGATTTCAGAATAAGACAATAACAAATACAAATATAGTACATCCTAATAATAGAAGACTTAACTTATCAACAGTCATAACCATCTCACAAGTCTATACTTAAAAATAGTCACAAAGTATATAAAGCAAATACCGATGGAGCTGGCAGGAAAAACAGATCATTCCAAAATTCTTCTTCAAAACGTCAGCACTCGCTCTCAGTATTTGCTAAAACAAGTAGATGCAAAATTACAAAGCATATGGGAGACATGAACACTATCAGCCAACCTGACTTAATTGACATTTAAAGGTTGCTTCAGCCAAAAACAGCAGAACATGCATTATCTTTAAAGTGCACATGAAATATTCAAAAGAACACATCCATAATACATAATACAAACCTTAACAGATTTAAAGTAAATGAAGTCATGCAAAGCATGAAACTAGAATAAAGATTCATTACTGCAAAAATATTTTTGAAATCTCAAAATATTAAAAAATTAACATATTTCTAAATAAACCTGTTGCAAAATAAGATGTCTCAAGGTAAATTTTAAAATATTTGAACTGATTTTTTTTTAAAAAATTATGCTTCAAAACTGATGACTTATATTAAGGTTTTCCTCAAAGGAAATTTTAGGGCAATAAAAGTTTATTTTATAAAATAAAAAAAATCTCAAACCAATAATCTAGGCTTTTATCTTAGGGAATTCATAAAAGCCAATTAAGTACAAGCTTATAGAACAAAATCAATGATAAAGATAAAATTATGAACCAATAAAATCTTTTAAAGAAGAACAATAGAGTAAATCAATAGGAACAAAAATTACTGTTTAACTAGATACAGCTGCAGAGCTCTGGAAAGCCTGGCCAAGAAAAAGAGAGGACATGTAAATCCAGTATCTTAAGTGAGAAGACATCTCTATGAAAAATACACTAACAGAATAGAAGAGTGACTCCATGCTTATGTATTTTCAACTTAGGTGAAATGAATCATTTTATTTTTTGTTTTGTTTTGTTGCTGTTGGTTGGTTGGTTTGTTTTGTTTAAGACAAAGTCTTTCTACAAAGTCCTGGCTGTCCTGAATCTATGTAGACCAGGCTGGACTCAAACTCACAATTATCTACCTGCCTCTGCCTCTGCCTCTGAAGTGCTGGAATTAAAGGTATGTGCCACCATGCCTGGTTGACATAGAGCAGTTTTTTGAGAGACGAATGGTAGCTAAGGTTACCTAGCAGAGACTAGCCCAGGCTGTCTTATGTTTCTTAGATAACTGTGATACATAGTTGTCTCAATCACTGTTCTATTGCTGTTAAGAGACACCCTGACCACAGAAACTCTTATAAAGGAAGATAGTTCATTGTGTCTGGCTTACAGTATCAGTGGTTTAGTCCATTATCCACATGGCATGGCAGCACACAGGCTGAATTGGTAGCTGAGAGTTCTACATCTGGATAAGCAGGCAGCAGGAAGAGAGAGACGGTGGGTCCAGGTTGAGCATTTGAAACCCCAAAGCCCAACAGCACACTCCCTCCAACAAGGCCATGTGTCTTAATCCCTCAATTAGCGCCTAATGACCTAATGACCAAGTATTCAAATCCATGAGCCTTTGGGGGCCATCATTATTCAAACTACCTCAGTAGTTGACAAGATTCCAAGAAATAAATTTAAAAAATCAAATCCAGATTGTTTTCCCTAAGGGTGGGTTCACTAACATTTAAAAAGAGAAATTGCCAATTCCACGTGGTCTCTTCTAGAAGATGAAAGAGAAGTGCTTGTCAGATCATTTAATGGCAGCAAATGGCCCCTTCTGTGCAACCCTGTGATGCTACTCCTGGGTCTCTACCCAAGTGAAAAAAATAAGTGGCATTAGTGCAAAACCTCATGTATATGGAAGTTTCATTTATCATCATCACAACCAGTGAAAGCATTAGATATCCTGCCATTGGGCAATGGACGCATAAGTTGTGTTGATTTCATATAACAGACTTACAAATAAAAGGAAATGAATTCTCAGTACATTCAAGAACGTGACGAACCACAAACACATTGTACTAAGTCAAAATTAATTATTAAAAGCAGATCTGGATGGGATGGCACCCACCTATAATCCTGTGATTCAGGCGCGGAGACAGGAGGATGACAAGTTGAAGACCAGTGTGGATTACATGGGAGATAGGGGACAGACTGAGCTGTGTAAAGACGCCATGTCAGAAGTGACAGGAATGTGGGCATGTCTTATTGGAAAGAAAGAGAGGGGTGTGTAGAACAAAGTAGGGTGCGGGGAGAAAAGCAGAGATACAGGGATAGAGCGCGAAACAGAGATTTCCAGTGCACAAGAGAAAGACTGAGCTAGACCATAAAAAGTCACCACAGCCAAAAGACAGAGTAAGGTGCGGAAAGGCGCCAGCTAGAAAAACTGAATTTGATCCCCAGGACCCACAGATTAGAAATAGAAAACTGACTCATGCAAGTTGTCCCCTGATTCCACACAGAAGTTTAGAACACACACACACACACACACACACACACACACACACACACACACACACACACTTAATTAATAAATAATTAATTAATCAACTAATTAATGTAATGAGTTTTATTTAAAAATAATAACAACCATTAGGAAGGGGCAATTTTCTTAAATAAGGCCCCCAAATTAAAAATCATTACTAAGAAATAAGAATTAAGAAGATTAACAAACCCGACTTGCTTATAACTAGCAGTCTCATTTATCAAAGGACACCAACCGAGTTGTGAAAATGCCAAGCACAAACTGTGAAAGATATTTTCAGGACCTACAGTCTGAAAATGATTATGATCCAGAGCACATATGCTTTTTAAGTTCTTCATAGCATGATAAGTAAACGGCAAGCAACCAATTGGAAATGAGCGAAAATGTATGCATATTTCATTGCGAAGCATCTCTGATCAGAAAAGAACAAGACTACCAGATATTTCTCTGTGTGAGATACTTGTATACTATTTGTACATAATACATAAAATATACCTATGTTATTTATGGAGAAAAGCTTCAAATGAAAACCTAAGAAATCCAATTAAACCCTGGCATCTGTGTGCTCTCTCCCTTCTTCTCCTCCCTCTACCTCCCTTTCAAACATACACACACACACACACACACACACACAGAGAGAGAGAGAGAGAGAGAGAGAGAGAGAGAGAGAGAGAGAGAGAGAGACTATGTTTCCTTTAGTGTTGAATGCATGTATTAACTTTATTTTATTTTTGATTTATTTTTAATGGAGGGAAAGATTTCCGTTGCTTTTCTATTACTACAGACTAAGGGGAAAGATTAGCTAGTGATAAATGAGTATGAGATTCTGTTTATAGGATGGATTATTTATCCAAAATAGCTAAAAAGTCTTTCAGCTTTGTTTTTGAGTCAGTGTTGGAACTAAATATTCAGATTTGACTTTCCTTTCTCTTTTTGAACAGAGATTCATACCTTAAGGCAGAGGAAGGCAGAGGAGGCATGTCATCATTTTTATAAGCATTTATTGGGAAGTTGCCAGGCCTGTACCATGAACTTTCTGTGGAAGCATGGAGAGGTTTGAGAGCACATATGGGTAGTGAGAGTCCACAGCAGCTCAAACTCCATCTCCAGGCACTTCTCGGTCATTCTACATTCATCTAAAAATGACAATAACATCTTCAACTGAGCTTGCCATTTTTAAAATCAAGCAGAACTTTTTAAAGATCCATGAAACTAAAATGTGCACAGGTCTGAAGTTTTCCTCCTTTGTGCTATTTTTGGAGGAGAAAAATGCTATTATTCAGTTTTGACGATGAACCTGCTACGCTTAGCGTTGCTTGTTGCTTTCACTGTCAAGGTTCACAGTGGCCATGTTTGCATTACCTGCATTTGAGCCTGAACTGAAACTCTGCAGACCAAGGCTGCAGTTCTAAATTCTGTGAGGACAATGCCAAAGCTGTCAAAACCCTTTCTGAGCCTTCCTCCTTGTTTAGTGTGACAAATTACCAGACAACTGCTTCCAGGGTTGAATTAGCATTTAGATAGATCACCTCACCTCACCTTTAACTTAACCCTTGCAGTGGGGCTTAGCTATAACGTACAAAAGCAATCGTGATACCTCTAAAATGTCCTTGGTCTGCTGCAGTTTATCTTCATGCTGTACTAATGGCTTAAACAATTCCAAATATTTATATGAATCACAAAATGCAATATATATCGATATATATATAGAGATGCTTTGAGGCAGAGAACTAAACACGATGGCTCCTGAGCCAAATTGGAACACAGCTATGCACATTTGTTCTGCATATTGTCTACTGCTGCTCCCATGTCACAATAGTGCAACTGAATAACTGCAAGAGAGACTATAACACAGCTGCAATGTCTGAAAATGAAATTTAAATTCTCCCCCCAAAAAGGGTTTGCCCCTCTCCCCTCAGGGCTCTGGAACCTCTGCAGAAGAGGAGATGGAAAGATGGTAACAGCCAGTGCAGTGGGAGGAACTAAAGGATTGCCTTCCGCACAGAAGAGGGCTGACAACCTTTGAACTCACAGAGACTGCACACTGCATGCACAGGACCTGCACAGATCTAAGCCAGATGAGGTCCCAGCACTGAGAAGGGGGAGGGAACACGAGTTCCCATTCTTAACCGGGAGTCTATCTCCAGTTGGCAACAGCTTGCAAAGGTAAAGTCAGTTTTCTCCAACAGAGGCTTACTGGTTATACAACCCACACTTAAGTGCAGGCCCCACGCCGAGCAGTGGATAGGCAACACAAAACAGGATGCACTGGTACTGTATTTTGAGATGTTTTTTGTCTGGGCTATTTTTTTCATACTGGCCTTTTGCTTATATATTATTTTTTTCCCAATTTTGTGTTTGGGGGATGTGTGTATGTGTGTGTGTGTGTGTGTGTGTGTGTGTGTGTGCGCGCGCACGCGCGCGTGTCTGTCTGTCTGTCTGTCTGTATGCATATATGCTTCTCTTGCTTTTTCTTTTTTTCCCCCTCTATTTGTTTATTTGCCTGATTCTTTTCTAAAGAGAGAAAGAAAGAAAGTATGTAGAGTTGGATGGGTGGAGAGGTGGGGAGGATCTAGAAGATGAGGAAGGGGAAACTGTGTTTAGAAATTTTGTATGCCAAAAAAAAATCTATTTTCAATGTAAAAAGAAGAAAGAAACAAAAAGGTTTGCTGTACCTGGAGTTTTCTCCTGTCCTGCCTGGCCCATGGTCAGGACAAATCTCTCTCACCCTCCAGTTCCACGGCCGCTCAGACCCAACCAAGTAAACACACAGAGACTTATATTGCTTACAACTGTGTGGCCTTACCGGTACTTTACATCCTGCTCCTCATCCTGGCGGCTGGCAGCATCTCCTGACTCAGCCTTTCTGTTCCCAGAATTCTCTTCTCTGCTTGTCCCGCCTATACTTCCTGCCTGGCTATTGGCCAATCAGCATTTTGCTTATACAGAGTGATATCCACAGCAGTTTGCCAAGACAGATTTTGTGAAATTTCTTCATTTTTTTTGGTTTTCTTGTGTTTCTCGATACCATGTTTGGGAAGTAGAAGAACTGTCCCTACTCTTTCATTCTCTTTGGAGCATTCAACCCTTTCAAATGACTTGTTAAAACTCACAAGCTAGAATTGCTCTCACTTGCTAGAAGTCTGTCTGCCTAACAAAGCACACATACAATAATAATGAACTACATAGAATTCTTAATACACAGAATGTGAGGTGATTCAAAAGGAGGCAGATTAATTTTCTTTCTCACATTCTTAATCACATTCCGGATCAGTTGGCACACTATGAGTGATAGGCAAAGATGTGGAATCTGACCTCAGTTTAAGCCCTGGCTTTAGCAATTATTAGCTAGCTGTGTTTTACCTGTGCCTGCTACAGTTTCTTCCTCTATCACCTGGAAATGATAATAATATGGTTACCAAGCTGATAGAATTTAATTTCATTTAAAATGACTATATGTAGCCTTGTGGCTAGCACAAATCTTCACATTCTGCCGTCTCCCATATTAGATGAGAATTTAAAATCATTCATCCTCCTTGTAAGAGGATGAATAAAGAAGTGGGATTAACAAAGAAGAAGAATTAATTTAATCAATTAATTAATAATTAAAGAGGAAGACAGAATTAATGCCATCTAAAGAAAGAAGGTGCTTGTCTGCTTTGCTGACTTACACTTCAATTGCTAGCTAAGGTTAAGAAAGATTTCACCACCTAGAAATAAGAGGAAAACTTCAATCTAGCAGCCTTTTTAATCAAACTCTCTAGAAACATAAGTCATTGCTTGTTAATTTGAACAAGTGGAATTTGTGGAACTGTAGATGTCTTATTCACACTCAGGGCTCACTTCAAACTTTGCGGATATGTGAACTCATTCTCACTACATGTGTATACATAAGCAATAGCTGATTTCATGAAGTCAGGAAGAATATTTCCTTTTAACTAGAAATGAGCTCTTGCTTGGAAAATTATCCTGAAAACCTATTACTGAGGTGAACTCACTGTCATTTATCTCCCTACAGGTAATGGAGGCTGTTTGGAGCATTGAGGTTAGTGCCTCTTTGAGAACAGGTATTGTCTCATTTACATGCGAATGTTTTATCTTCATTTAGGCAAAATGTACCAATATTCTATAAGGCTTGTCACATGCCCAGAATTTAATAACTGATGTGTCTGTGTAGAATGAAGATAAGCTCAAACAGAAAAAAAGTCACACAGGCTTTTCAGGAATCACTCGGTGCTAAAAATCTTGGTTATTTGTCTTTTCACTCACTTCTTCATTTAGTTCTTTGTTGATTTAACAAATGGTTATGTTAGTCCTTTTCTATATGTTCTATGCCATGAGCAATGCAGATACATAGATGCAAAAACATGACTTCACTCCTGAGATGTAGAGCCTCTCAGAGAGGAGAAATAGAGGCCAACAGAAGGGTCCTCCCTACTCTAATGCATACAAGGTCTAGGCACACCGGAACTAGGTCCACCAGGGAGAGACAAGCTGAGCTGTCCACGATGAGAATGCTTCACTGAGCCTTGAAAGGGTGGAAAGCATGCAAAGCAAAGGGTGGCATGCACCAGATCTAGCTCAGGGCAAATCATGAAATGATTTGGGGGAGAAGTTGTTCTCTATTCCTGGAGAGGAACTGGGGTGCAAACACATGTGAAAGCCAGAGGCTGGGCAGGGGTCAGTCATGAAAGAGGTGGTCAAGCAAAGCTCAGGATTTTGCCTGAGGACAGACACAAATGCCTGCAGAACCTGGAATTTAAGGGGGAATAAATAGACATATACTAGAAATGTCACTCCAGTAGCTCTCAGGGCAATAAAGGAGCTCAAAATCAGTCTCAGGAAGGTGTCAACTGTGAGAGTACACAAAGGACATGAGCTGTATGAGTGTGTGTAGAGCTAGACATGGGGGTGGGGTGGGGAGCAGGAAAAAAATGACGTAGGAGTAGGAAAATGGAGCACAGGGAATGACAATATGTGGCTTTAAAGGAGGAATAAGTCTCAGGTTGAGGCAGTTAAGAGCATATGGACTGGAGGTATAGCTCAGTGGCTTATCTAACATGCAAAAAGCCCTGTGTTTGGTCCCCAGTACCACATAAACAGGATATGGTAGCCATGCCTATAGTTCTATCACATAAGAGATGAAGGTTGGAAGATTAGAAATTCAAGGTCATTCTTTCTTAGCTATATACTATATACACATGGGATTGTATCCAATTAAAAATAAATGAAAAGTAAGGAAAGAAAAATCACAAGATGAGCAAGTGAAGAAAAGATCCATGAGCACATGTAGTTGGTTGTTTTTGCTCTTTTGCTCCTTGGTCTTAGGTCTTTGGGGGGGCTACTACCCAGCTCTCAAATAAATCATATATGAAGGCTTATTCTTTCTTATGAATGCCTGACCTTAGCTTGGCTTGTAGCTAGCCAGCTTCTCTTAACAAATTATCCCATCTACCTTTGCCTCTGGGCTTTTATCTTTCTCTGGCTTCTGTATGGCTTACTTTCACTCCTACTCTGTGTCTGGCTGTGTAGCTGGGTGCCTGGGCCCTAGCATCCTCCTCTCCTTGTTCTCTTGCTCCATCTTTTCTCCCCGGATTTCTCCTTCTATTTATTCCCTCTGCCTGCCAGCCCCACCCATACTTTCTCCTGCCTCTCTATTGGCCATTCAGTTCCTTATTAAACCATCAGGTGTTTTAGACAAGCACAGAGACACAGCTTCACGGAGTTAAACAAATGCAGCATGAACAATGTCAACACATCTTTGCATCATTCAACAAATGATCCACAGCATAAACAATTGTAACACATCTTAAAATAGTATTCTACAACAGGAACAGAATTGGGTGATACTAGAAGATGAACTTCTGCCACTCTAGATTCTCTCAGTAGACATGAGCACACAGCAGTGAATTGTTGGGGCTCAAAAAAGAGGATTGAGCTAAATCTGGGAGTCGAGGATATGAAGTGATTGAAGTACTGTAAGCACCAATGAAAACACACGAGGAAATTTTAATAAAAGGAGAGAAGAGGAAGTGAGCCCCAAAAAGTTTCAGGAAGAAAACTGGAGAATTGGGTCGAGAGGACCAGGTATGGTGTTAACATACCTGCAATCCCAGCATTTTGGAGACAAAAGCAGGAGGTTTCTCCACAAGTTCAAAGCCACCCTGATCTACATAATGAGTTTTAGGCAGGCTCAGGCAACATTGTGAGACTAGGTCTCAAAAAGCAAACAAACAAACAAAAAAATAGCATCTAAGGTACTACAACTGACTATCTGAGGAAGTTTGGGTTTGTTTGTTTATTTGTTTGTTTGTTTGTTTGTTTGTTTGTGGTTTGCTGTTCTTGCTTTGGAAGGTAGGGTCTTGTGATTTAGTTCTGTCTACCCTTGAACCTGTGATCTGGAGAAAGGATTTAAGGAGAGGTTACGTGTGTGTGTGTGTGTGTGTGTGTGTGTGTGTGTGTGTGTGTGTGTGTGTCTGTGTGTGTAGAGTTGGGAGTAGCTGCAAGAAATGACTTTGAGGAGAGGTTACAAAGGGACAAAGTATGAGAGAGTATTTTTTTTTTTTTTAGATAATTGAGGATGTCAGTGAAGAGAGTGATTGAAGGGTTAAAATAACTGCATCACACTGCATGTGTTTGAACATTTTTTTATAAAGGCATACTTAATTTAAAACACAATCATTTCAGGGTGGGGGAATTGTGGGTGGTTATACCTGATGTTAAATTATCACACTGAATGCCTTCACATTTTGAACTTCAAGGTTTTGCCTAACACAAGTAGCATTAAAAGAAAAGAAATGAAGAGCCAGCAAGATGATCCAGTGAGCAAAAGTCCTTGCTGTGTAAGCCTGATGACCTGAGTTCAGCCCCAGAACTCATGGTGGGAGGCGAGAACTCCCAAAAGTTGTGCTCTGACTTCCATATGTGCACCATGGCATGTGCAGGCTCTCATATAGACACATTTCTCTCTCTCTCTCTCTCTCTCTCTCTCTCTCTCTCTCTCTCTCTCTCTCTCTCTCTCTCTCTCTCTCACACACACACACACACACACACACACACACACACTATTTCTTTCTAATAAAAATAAATAAAGAAAAATAAAGGAATTGACAGTGTTTATGAGCCAGAAGCATTTGAATGGTGGACAGCATCTGAGTTAAAAAGAGAGTGAGCACATAGTTTGTTGGTTTGGGTTTCTTTCTGGAGCCCATAAACTGGTTTTATGTAACACAAGATCTAACACGATCTTGCCAATGCATGACAAACTAGCTTTTGATTTAGAGTTACCCTGTAATGAATGTGTTTAATGTGAGTGCTGAGGCTTCCATGTGAGGTCTTCAGGAAGTAATTCAACAAGCCAAAGAGCTAAGTGAGAAGATGCTCAGGAAATCTGCCTTGCCTTCACAGACATGCTGGTGCTGCTGCTCCAGCCATCTCAGTACTTAGCACTTCCAGAGCAGAGATACCTGTGCATGAAGGCCAGGGCAAAAGCCAGAGCCAAAGCCCCTGATTTACTTTATTTTCTGTTGCTGTAATAAAATACTCTGGCCAAAAGCTACTTAAGGGAGGAAAGGGGTTATTTCAGCTTATAAATTGTAGTTCATCGTTGAGGCAAGTCAGGACAGGAACTCAATGTAGGAACTTGGAGACCAGGAGCGAGGAAGAATACTAATTGCTGACTGGTTCACTGGTTCATGCTTATCTAGCTTCTTTATACACCCCAGAACCACCTCTCTAGTGATGCTACAACCCATAGTGAGCTGGGACCACCTTCCTGGTGATGCTACAACCCATAGTGATCTGGGACCACCTGCCTGATGAGGCTGCAGCCCATAGTGAGCTGGGACCACCTGCTTGGTGATGCTGCAACCCATAGTGAGCTGGGACCTCTTGCACGAGTTAATCAAGATAGCCCAAGCAAGGTGTGGTAGTGCATGCCTGTAATCCCAGCATTCTGAAGGCACAGGCAGGCAGATCTCTGTGTGTTCAAAGCCAGCATAGTCTACATAGTAAAACACTGTCTCAGGCAAATGGAACAAAACAAGAAAGCCCCCCACAGATAGGCCCATGGGGCAATCTGGTCTAGACAATTTCTCAATCAATACTTTCCTCTCAGTTGATTTTAAACAATTTAAGCTAACCAGGACAGCTTCCCAGGGGCCAGGCTCACCCAGGTCATTTCAAGCCCTGGAGGCAAGATACAGCATGGAATGAGTTACAGCAGGTGCAAAAAAGAAGAAAAGAGTCATAAAGGAGAGGAAGGATCTGTAATCCCTGGAAGTCAGGAGGACAGAGGCAGCTGAACCATGAAGGAGCAAGACAGAACAAGCAAAGCCACTCAACCAGCAGGGGCCCAACACTGGGGCAAAGTGACTTTCTGGTGTGGGGTGAATGCAGCCACCTGTGGCACCCTTGCAAGTCCAGAAGAGGGAGACCAGCTGTAGCAGGAAAGTGCGCCTGGATTTCTAGTGGAAATGCATTCATTGGCTGAATATATAGCTATATAGCATGCCTATGTGGCCACCCCACCAAAAACAGATGTGTATATTGAATAATGGTATAATGGCCTCTATATTATTTTATATTCCTTATGAACTTTATATTTTGGGTAACACTTGTCTGCAGTTTCTGATACATTCTTCTAGCAATTTTTAAACCATAAATAATGGAATCTGTTCCTAATGTAAGTTAGACTAAATATTTCTCTTCTAAAATTTCTCTCTCTCTCTCTCTCTCTCTCTCTCTCTCTCTCTCTCTCTCTTTCTCTCTCTCTCTCTCTCTCTCTCTCTCTCTCTGTGTGTGTGTGTGTGTGTGTGTGTGTGTGTGTGTGTGTGTGTGTGTGTGTGTGTTGTTTCTGACAGATTGAATCAAGATTGGGATTCACAATTCACAACCTAGTAATATTATTCTTCATGGCAGGCAAAAGAATGACTTTTTTTTCAAGAAGAAAAACATAAATCTGGGTGAAGATCCTACTGTGCTTTTTGAATTTAATCTAAGCTTGATTAAATTCAATTTATTTTTTGTAAATTGAATTCAAGGATATGAGAAAATATGAAAAATCCTTGGCTGTAAAGGCTGGGTCTCAAGCAATAAGAAAACCAAATTAATGCACCAGTTATATGTTTCTGGATGACATGCAGTGTGGATATTTGGTGCTTCAGAAGATAGAAATGGAGAAACAACTTTTAAAGTGGCATCTGAGGCTCCTGAGTCCTGGGGAAATGAATTTAAAGTATTTGAATCTATTTTTCTCAAAGTTTTGTCCTGAAAACAGAAGAAAAGTACAAAAGGTCTTTGCTAACTAGTTCTGAATGTTTTGTGTTCCTGTAATAAATCATATCTTTAAGACATTTTCCTTATTCAAATTCTAAGGATTCAAGCATATGGAGAAACCCACTCTAATTAATGGAGAATGTTAGAAATCTACAATAATAGTAAGGGGAAAGATGTGGGCTCTGTGTCTGCTCACACATTTGCCTGTCTACGGCAGTAAAGTGAGAAATATTCAGTTAGTGCTATGTGAAGGATTTTAATTCTCGTGAAAGGTCACTCAACTAATTTACAGCGCCAGCCTGTGTTGTTTGCTAGATTACCTGGACATATCTCCAGTATGTCAAACAGCCTTTCTATCCTTTCCCATTCAACTTGTGCTGTGTCGAGTGAATAACTGTACCTGCCTCGTTTCTTTCTTAGCATAAATGCTTGCTCTTTCCTCAAATGTGTCTCTGTGTTCCTCTCTTTAATAGAGCATAACCTAATAGTATTCTGGGCACATCATTGCAAATGCTCCATTGTTGGAGACCAGAATTTCAAGAGCAAGTGGGTCTACCAATGCATAGTGAGTTGACCTGGTGACGACTGATGCAGTGTTGAATGTGAGTTTTGCTTTGGAAAAAAGCAGAGAAGAGACTATAAAAAATACACACATGAAGCTGGGCGATGGTGGCGCACGCCTTTAATCCCAGCACTCAGGAGGCAAAGGCAGGCAGATCTCTGTGAGTTCGAGGCCAGCCTGGTCTCCAAAGTGAGTTCCAGAAAGGTGCAAAGATACACAGAGAAAACCCTGTCTCGAAAAAAAAACAAAACAAAACAAAAATACACACATGAATAAAAATGAGTGGTAGGTTCATGCTCAAAAATTCCAGAAAGTACTGAGATTGGATTTGTGGTATGCAAGCAGCAGCTGTTATTAAGCAACACAAAACACTTGAAGTCAGCATGTTATCTGTCCATTGCACCATATTTCGTGCTACATTCAAATCCTAACTAGTGGGAAAATATTGTCTTTCTTGGCCCTAAGAGAATTAGCTTCCACGTAAAGAAATAAGTCCTTTTGTAGACAGAAATGCCTAACCCTGGTTCTAATAGACCCAATCCTACTTGAAATCAACCCTTTTATTTGGTCTACTATCCAAAATGTAATAGCTTCCAGAGTTGGCCTGTTTTCATTATAGCTAACATAGCCAAAAAGCTCTGTTTCTTTAATTGTGTATATGTATGTGTGTGGCTATGGTGTATGTGACTGTAATGTGTGTGTGTGTGGTATATGCACACATGTGTGTGTGCAGAGGGGTCAGGTGTCTTGTTATATCACTCACTCTCTCATCTTACTCCCTTAAGACAGGATCTCTCATTGAACCTAGAGCTAGGCTGGCAGCCAGCTAGCCCAAGGACCCTATAGTCTCACCTCTCACTCACTGGATTACAGCGGTTTCTTTGGCTGTGCAACAAGTACTGTTACTAAGCCATCTCACTAGTCCCTGGAATTGCTTTTAAAGGTTTACATGATCATCAGTCCGTAGAAAATACTACTGACAGCGAGGCAGTTTCTAATCCCACCAACTGCTGACAAGATGCAGAAACCTCCTGAGATGAAGGAACAGAATTCTGCCGCATTTGAAAAGCACAAAGTTTGTGGATGACGTCCAGGCTAGTGCCTTCTTTTTTGTTTTGTTTTTAATACTGACAAATCAGACGTGTATAACAGTTTCCAGCTGACACAGCCACCCACTCCTTGCCCATGGTCTCATTTGTGCCTTACAGCAACCGGGGTTCAGAAGTGCACACAGTCTGCACAAGTTCACAAGTCGGGAGGGAAAGCCTCTGCACACAGCTAAGTTACTGCTCCTGGTCTCACTGTCACCCGGCCTTCTTCCAATACGTAGCCAGAGAAAGCTTGCTGAAGCCAGGTAGCCAGATAAGCTGTGCTAGGAGTCACATAAGTCCCTGAAGTCATTGGAGTGTGTTCTAATATATTCAGTTTTAACAGATGGAGACACTGAGGAACTTTAAATATGGAATGTCGTACCTGGACACCCTTTCACATCCTCTTCACTAAGCCCAGTGCCCTCTGGCCCCTCACTGCTGTTTTTCTGCTCCATTGCTCAGTTTCAGAGGCCTTGGGGAAAACTCTTCCCCGTGAGTAACTTCTCTGAGCACACCTGGTCCCGTCCTGGCTAACGAGATGCTCTTCTTGGTTGACAGTTCTGCCGTTCAGAAAACAGTCCCCACTGGCAAGATGGGGTCAGGGCTCCCCTGGCAAGGCAGCAGCTTGGACCAGAGGTGATGGGGAGCAGGGAGGCATAGGAAGCCCTGAGGCAGAGCGGGGAATTGTGATAAGGTAGCCTTCATGACTTCTAACACTTTGTGCTGTGCATTGCTCCTGCTTGGATGGAGTGTCACTGATAATGTGTGTCCCTGGAGGGTCCGCGACTCCTGACAGGATGACAGAAGCACAAACAGCGAAAGGGACCCATTTGGGTTTAATGTATATGATTCAACTTCTGCAGCTTGTCTGCTGTGAGTAGATGCCACGCAGGAATTTTCAAAGCTGTGAGTGGGAGTGTGAATACAAGAAATGAAGAAGTTGACTCCCATGCTTAACAATGCTATTCTAAACAGCCAGGAAGGTGGTGGAAAGAACACTCAGCTCTGCTTTTACATCACCCTATTTTCTTTAAACATCCAGTCGTATAAATAGTTCACGTGGCTGGACTATTCTAGAAGCAACGCTCGCCACACTGTGCTTGACTCTTCCCGTAAAAAAAATGCACTGCACTCCTGGGGCACAGAGCTCAGGAAGAGAAAATGACATCCTTAAATTGAGAAGCCTCTGGAAATGTTATGTTCTTCCCAGGAACTTATCTGGTAACCGAACGAGAGAAACTTGATTGTGCCCATTTTATTTCCCTGGACACAACATACAAAAATCACCCCAGGACTCCCCATCTCTTAGCACAGAGCGGGGGGGGGGGGGAATAAATCTCTGTGCTACAGAATTAATGTAGGCAGAGCTTAAGAAAGGCATTCCTAGGGTGCAGCACTTTTATATAAAAAAAAAAGGTTGTCAATCAATTTTCAGAAAATGTGTGGTAGGTGAATGCATCAGGAGAGGTTATTATAAAGAAAGCTTCAGCAAATCTTTTGCGAATACAGAATGTCTTCTGTTGGCATAAAGTCTTAAGTTTTCTGTTTTGAAAATTCACTTAGTCTGAATCTCTTTCTTTAGTTTTCTAATAGTAAAGTGTGTTTGCAACTTTGTATTGCTATTTTTAGAGTAAGTGATCCTTAAGGACTGAGAGTTGTCTGGCTTAATTTTAGATACTTCCCTGAAGCTACAAGGTGTGATTGTGTTGTCACTGGGGGATGAGCAGGAGGGCAGCTCTATGGGCCTTGTTCCCTGTGCGTGTGCTGTCACATTGTGGTGCTAAGTCGTGACTGCATTGTGACTCACACGCATAAGGGTGTTTTCTCTCCAGCTCTCCTTATTCCTCTAAACCAGGATGTGTGGAGTCCATTCACTGCGCTCTCTTCAAATCTCAGAGCAGGGTGATGTGTCAAAGTGGAGGGGTCTGGTATGAACTCTCTGGGATCTGATGGTCGGTCCATTGGGAGATGTGGACCTGGAACAGGTTGAACTCAATATCTCTGAGCCTCAGTTTCTTACACTGAAAGTGAAGCAAATTGATCCAGGTATGCTGGCTCCCACCTGCAGTCCTATCAAGTGGGGGGCTGAAGCAGGAGGAAACTTTGAAGCCAACCTGGGCTCCACAGCAAGACCTTCTCTCATGAAAAAAAAGGGGGGCAAGGAATGAAGGAAAGAAGGAAGGAGGGAGGGAGAGAGAGAGGAAAAAAGGAGGTAAGGAAGGAAAAAAGAAAGTAGAAGGAAAGAAGGCAGGTGAGGCTAATAACACTACCTAATTTGGATGCTGTAAGCACTGAATGGGGTTATATGCATAATGCCAACCATAATGGACCCTCTATTTGCACCTTGGTTGTAATAGGTAGACTAGCCCCCAAAAGATGCTCATATCTGACAGAATTCAAATATCATTTCTCCCCCTCAAAACTCATATTCTAATTTAATGTTCATTGTATGATATTTAAGGAAGAAAAACTTAATCCAAACATGGCGCTTGTGGCTGCTGGGAGCTAGTTAGGATAGGCAAAGTCATTAACACAGAGTTCTCATAATGGAATACTCACAACTTCTCTTGCAGAGGGAGAGAGATCCAAGAAGACACAGACACAAATTCATTATCCTTGCTGTGTAGATTCTTTGCATTTCCTCAGGCCTTTGGACCAGCACTGTGACCCAACACAAACCACTTCTGTTTATGATAAACCCAGTCTGTGGTATTGTGTTATCGGCAACAAAAAGCAGACTGATACAGCATCTCAGCTACTGAATCCTGTGACTATGTTACCTCACATAGAAAATAGACCATGCAGCTCTGGTTAAATTAGTGCTGTTGTGATGAGGACATCTTCCTGGATTATTAGGGTGAGTCTATCATAGTCACAAAGCCCTTCTAAGAAGGACGAAGGAGAGGGAGGGGGGAAGTATTCAAAAATGTTATTTTGCTGGTTTTAAATACAGAGAAGCAGAGCAAAGGCCTCCAGAGGATGAAAAGGGATGAGAAGTGGATTCTCTTCGAGAGACTGCAGGAGGGATACAGCCCTGCTGGTTCATTTTTCACTTCTGATTTCCAAAGCCACAAGAGAATAAGTTTCTGTTTTTTTAAGCTACCCAGCTTATGTGATTTGTCACAGAAGCCATAGGACACTGATGGACATCCTCCCACTCTCTGCATGACCCCATGCACATCTCTGCCACCACACCATCAGTGCTACTCTATTTACTCTGCTGTGTTCATCTCACGTGATTGCCACTAGCTGTAGGGCTGTGTGCTGTCTTGATGAGACGAGTGCATTTAGGAGACACCGTTCATTGTTTTGTGGATTTAGTTCTTTGTTCTAAGTAGTGCCTGACACACAGTAGGTGCTCCAATTATGCCTGAGGTGCACATTGAATCTAGAAAAATTCCAGTTCTCTATGAGTGTTGCAAACCATGCCTTCCTGGAACATCCGAGAGCAAGCTGCAGGGCAAAGGCTGTGTCACAAATACCTTCCAGGTACATCTGACACACTGTGCTCCTCTGCCCTTAAAGTGAAAGTGCGAGAGCATTGTCTGTTTATTCAAGGGTAACAGGCAATATCAATTTCTACCCATGGCATGATGAAAAAAAAATGCATTGTGGAGTGTTGCAACAATGTCTACCCTGTAAAAAATCCATTCTTTCTTTATGAGAGGTAAGATCAAGGATGCTATCTTCCCACCCCACATATAGTGGTCTACAGAGTATACATCAGTACCTTCATGTCCACAAATATCCTTTTTGATATAAAATATTTTTAGAACTGAGAGATTAGGATGCCTATTTCTGGTAGCAGACAAATGTTAGCCTCAGGGCTGGGATTTCATGGACAGCTTCCATTCATATTTATGGGGCTTCCTATTTCTTTAGATGGGGCTCTGTTGCCTCTGCCCCCATTACCTGACTTGCAGGGCCTTCAGTTTGGCCTTCACTGACCAGTTAATGTCAATGAGGTTGCCTGTCACTATTATATGGATTTTTTTTTTTTTTACTTTTTCCCTATTGCTTTGAGTGTCGCAGGATTATTGCTCATTAGCCAATTCATTTGTTGTATTGTTACTGCTGTCACTGGACAAGCTGACTGCTCTAATCTGCAGGACAGTTTATTCCTGGAATTTGCTGACACTAATGTCAGCAGTGGAGGAGACCAAAGCCAACTACATCTCCTGCTGGCCTTCCACTTTGATTCCCCAATCTATTCATTGGTCTGTTAATTCATTAAATGGTTGTTAAACACGTGCCATCTGCTTGGTCCAGGGGATAGATAAGAAGTCAGATCCATCCCTGTCTTAATGCATCTGACAGTCCAGAAAGAGAGACAGACAACAGATGATAAGCACATTGAGCCTACAAGAGAGAACAGCAGGAATCTAAGAGAAAACATAACCTCTTCTGTGTTTAGCAGTTACCTAATAAGCAGCTACTTTGTATAAGAGACTTTTTATTAGATACAAAGATTTTGAGAGAAAATAAAATTAAGTTCCCGAATCTGTAATATTTATGCTTTATTAGGGAACTGGAAAACAACAAGCAAACATTGTATCAAAAGCTATGAGAAAGAGAAGACAGATGGATAAAAGAAATGGTGCACGCCTTTAATCCCAGCACTTGGGAGGCAGAGCCAGGAGGATCTCTGTGAGTTCGAGGCCAGCCTGGGCTACCAAGTGAGTTCCAGGAAAGGCGCAAAGCTACACAGAGAAACCCTGTCTCAAAAAACCAAAAAAAAAAAAAAAAAAGAAAGAAAGAAAGAAAGAAATGGTGTTTGGTGTAAATAGAAAGTCACCCCAGGAGATCCTATCTTCCCTGGCCTCTTGTCAGGTTTTTGGGAACGCAGAACTTCCCCTAAATGTTCAGGTTGGCTGGAAATACCAGTGTTTTCATCAGCTGAAGACGGGGCTTCTCTCCTGCCTGCACATGCTGTCCAGATTCCAACTGATACTCACTAAGTATTTGAATCCTTCTGTGGTCATACAAAAAGTATGGTCATACATAAAAGCATAACGACTCCATGTCTCTAAAGAGCTATAGAATAAGTTATATTTTAAAAAAAAAATTAACTGCTGGGACTGGAGAGGGGCCTCAATAGTTCAAAGCATTTGCGGTTCTTACAGAGGACCAGAGTTCAGTTTCCAGCACCCACGTCCGGCAATTCACTGTCATCTGTAACCCAGCTCCAGGACATCTAACATCCAAATCTGGCCTCCACCAGCACCTACACACATATGTATACACACACACACACACACACACACACACACACACACACACACACACACAAACACATATACATAAATGAAAATAAAAAGGCAATAAAATATATCTTTTAAAAAATAAACAGCTACCAGACAAGAGAGGAAAAGTTACTTCTGAGAAAAAAAAATTAAGAGTGAAATCTTAGTGGTGAAATGAGATATAAAATATTTAGTAATCTCTTGACAAACTGCTCCCATGTTCATTTGACAAGTGTGGAATCACCAACAAAAGAATACTGTGATGAATGAGTGATATGTTCAGGGTAGACACGTGAACATAGCAGGTGTGTATTGAACTCTTCCTTCATAAATGGCTATAGGTAGGGCCATAGAAACCGGAACCTGTGGACTGTGACTACTGCTTCCCTTAGGAAGATGGAATCAATTTTAGGCCCTACCATTTTAACCAGTTATGTTTATCCTTCCAAATTCAGGACCAACCCCATCTCCCATATATACCCTTCTTCTCTGAGAAATACCTTACCAACCAAAAGAAACTAATGGTTTCCTCCCGTGCTCTGTGTTCCTGTGAACCTGTGGCTGTGATCTCACATCACAAAATTGTACCTATTTGAGTACTTGCCTCCTTTAGACATCTAAGGCTTGTTCAGCCCTTATTCCCTACCCTTCCCCAGCTCTTCCCAACCTTTCTTCATGATAAGAACTACCTGGAGGCATTTGTTAAGTATCTGAATCATCCTTACTCTCTACAGATTGACTGTAGTTCTGGGTCGTATCTTTCTAACCCGTGGTTTCAACAGGCATTCCATGTGATCTTTATCAGAAAAAAAAAAGGGAAACATCTGTACGTAGTTCACCCAATAAATATAACTGACTAAATTAAAAACCTAGAGATGAACAAAGCCTTCTCATGCAGATTAATGATCCAATAAACACAGTAGTCCCAAAACTCCATAGCTCCTGATGTTGATGACATTAAGAAAAGGTAAATATGATGAGTCATTACACTTCCTAGGGTATGAGTGGGATAAGTAAGCTGATAGTTGCTGCTGATAATGTTATTTATCCACTTTGTGTATACATTAAGCAATGTTCTCAACTAGGTGGTTTTTCCTTGCAGGGAACATTTGGCAATGTCTGAAGACAATGGTTATAAAATCTAGAGACTGGAAGCCTGAGGTGCTAGTTAACATCCTACAGTATCATGCATCCTCAAAGAAAGGCTATCTGTTTCAAAATGTCAGCCTTCCTGTGGCAGAGAAATGTATCTGGAAGCTTTTAGCAATCCTGATACAGGGACCACTCCCCATACCAATTACCTAAAAACATCTGCAAAAGAGAGAGCTCAGTATCATCAGCATTCTATAAACTCTCCCAGGGAGGTCAGTTTGCACTGAGGCCTGAGAAGCGTCATAGCCATGTAGGATGCTAGGAAAGGATGTGGGTTCTAGAACTTGGTGTTAAGTTGAAGGTTTGCTACATGCTCTCTGGGAAATTAGGCATCTAACCTTTGAGTTTCTGTTACTTCACTGTAAAATAAGAATAATGCCAACATCAGATGGTTGCTATAGGGATTAAAGGGATAATTCAAGTGTCTGTACTTTGTGGCTATAAAAATATAAGGTATCATTACTGCTCCCTGTTTGGGCAGCAATCCAGGTGGCAGAACTGGGTAGGTTACTTGTGCAACACCACAAATAAGTTCCAGCCTGCAAATTCACCTTGGTATTTTTGCCTAAAATATTTTGTGCATGCACCAAGAAGTGAGAAAGCTTACACGCTTATGTGCCCTTCAACTGTATGGAATAGTCTTCTCCCCTCTCTCCTCATTTGTTCTGTTTAATGTCCTTAGGTTTATATAAAGTTTACTGAAGCAGTTCCTCGGTGTTTGGAAAGAATATTCCTGGATGTTCAGTCCACTGATGAGTAATGACAGTGTACACCTGGAATAGAGCCATTAATGATTTTGTATACCTAAAGTTGAGATTAACAGTAGGAGAAGATGGGGCTGGTGAGATGGCTCAGAGCGTAAGGGTATCTGCCACCAAGCCTGATAACTTGAATTCAGTCCTATATGGTGAGAGGAGAAAACTGAATGCTTCAGGTTGTCTTTGACATATACTTGTCCCCCTTCTCAAATAAGTAAAAAAAAAAAAAATTTAAAAATGTAAAAATAGAAGAGGCCCCACATGGTGGAGAGTGAGGATAACATTGCATGGAACATGGGTTCAGATTGACAGGTTGAGACTAAGCATCATTTAACACCATAGTACTATAGGATGTGGTTCAAGAAAGAGTAGCATCCACATCAGCCAGGTTGTTGTTACAAATGCAGAATCCCAGGATCTAGCAGACACTCCAAGTTAGGATTTTAATAATTTAATAAGCTCCCACAGTGAAAGGTAGACACATTAAGTTTACAAAGCATTGAGATAGCAAATCCTACATAGAAAATTAGACAGTTCTCTCAAATGCCAAGCATGCAGTGGTCCTCCAAATCCATGCTATTTTAACTCCTTACATTTCTCAAATGGGATCAGATGGCTGCCAAATGCATACAGAGAAAGGCCATTAATGAGTAAGTTCTCAATCCTTGGACACCTCTGTGCTTTGAGCAGTCATTCTAGACTGTTAGGTAAAGATGTGAAGGACTTCCAACATAGGTATAGCCAAAAGATAGTCATTCTTTTGTTTTTTGTGTGTGTTTTTCCCCATTCAATCACCACTTGGGACACATTATTGTTCTGTTCTCATTACCAAAACAAAATAAAACAAAAACAAAAAAAGTTTGGCAATAAACAGGTTAATTCATGAGCTGAAAAACTGGTTTGTTTTGTGCTGAGAGAACTCATCCTTCTTGCTGAGAGAGGCAGTTAATCAGTGTATACAAACCTCTGATTGATGTGACTTAACTTCAAAAGATGCATGGTTTATTTCTCAATGAGAGTGGAGTGCCTACTCCCTGAGAAGCAGGCCTAGGGCGGGCTGGCATGAAGCTCCATGAAGGGCATCTTCTTTCTTCTTTTCTTCTGCCTGCTCAGTTCTTTCACTGTGAAATGTCAAAACCCTAGGCCTACGGCTTCTGACTTCAGACTTTCAGTATCTTTTCAAGAACAGGTTTGTGTTTATGGGACAGTTTGTCCTAAACAAAGATTAGAACCTGTAAACCAAACACTCTTCATGCACTTAAGGAAGATGGTGAGGAAAGACCTGACTCAAGGTGGTCCTGGTGCCGTAATTGAAGAGATCACTGTAATGGTCCAGCAGTAAAGAAGAGGTATTGGTTTCAACAAGGACAAATGAAGATTTATGCCCAATGGGCAGCTTTGGGCCTGGGGCATCACTGAATAGAAAATTACCAAGAGAGAACATCTTGGGATGAGCAGGCTAAACTGAACTAATGGGATTTTTGATGATGGTAAGCCAGGGTGAGCAGACCTCACCTGGGGGATAGTGGAGACTCTCAAGAATGGTCAGATGTAGAGGGAGATTCTGGTTTAACAGATGGAGCAGCATTCTTGTTAAATTTAGACTATGCAGAGGTGAACATGGGAGTCCAAAGCTGAAGTCCTAGTCCGGGGGAGCTGAGTCGTTTAGGCAGAGATAGGATCCAGGGCTGTTGGCAGACCTAATGTTTAGACCCTTCTCAAACCAGCTATGAATTCCCTCTCAGTGTTGTAAGCATCTTTGTGTTTGCCCGTCTATGAGCTGCTGTTATACAGCCCATGAAGACCAAAATCTCTACCACTGAAATCCATTTTCAAGTTATATGGTAGTTTGTTTCGAGATGGAATTGTTCTGCTGTGAGGGAAATACATATTTTATTTGAGAAAGTTAATCTGAAAATGACTGGTTCAAAGGGGAAGCATAAAGCAGTGAAGAGCTTTGGGGGAAAGTAAGCTTTACTTTGTCAGGAATTGAGGGCTAGAGAACAGACTAGACCTTTACAAATTTCAGCTTGGGGGCCGTCTAGAAAAAAAGCTTTGCTTGTCCTGGCACTGTTCAGTTTGTTATGGCTTTTGGTTTTGAGACAGCGTCCTCCTGTGTAGCCCAGGCAAGCCTTGAACTCCCGTCACCCTTGCTGTTTTTATTCTTTTATCCTTTCCTAACTAGTCTAGTCCCCCCAGTTACTTCAGAACTCAACCTCTGTTTAAATTCCTGGCTAAGAAACAAGTTTTAAGAAATGTCAGTGAGTTTGTCATCTCTGTGGTTCACATAGCTAATAGTTTGTACAATCCGGGAAACAACCACCCTTTAAATAAATCAGCCAGGCATGGTACACTCCTGTAACTCAGGAGAAGGAAGAGGATGCATGAGATCAATATTTCAAGGCCAGCTTTGGCTACATGGTATATTTAAGAATACCCTGGACTACATGAGATCCTGACTAAGAATATGACAACAACAACAACAACAACAACAACAAAAACCACACTAAAGTCAATAATTTCTATGATGCAACTGTATATTACTCTTCAAATCAAATGTTTTCTACCTTGTAAGTAATGTTAAAGTGTCAGTAGTATAACAGGTTACCATAAAGTCACACTTAAGTTTGTTTTAAGGGTTGAGTCTCATTACTGTAAAGTCAGAATTCACATAACGGTTTTTAAGAAGTAGTTTTTAAAACCCATGAATCCCCTGAAATACAGCCATGAAGTTGTTACATACACAGAGTTCATTTTTTTATTTCTTGTTTCTTTTGTTGGGTCTGTTTATTTTTAGACAGAGTCTTGCATAGCTCAGGTCAGCCTCAATGTAATTCTGCATCCCAGGATGATGTAGATGTAACAGTCTTATTAAATAAGAAACATGGAGCCAAATGCAGTTAAAAGCCCAAGAGGTCAGAGTAGTAGTTAAGAGCTAAAAACCCTTTCTTACCCTTCACTGTCACTGCTGTCCTTCCCCTCAGCAAGAGACCTACTTCCTGTGTATCTGTCTTTTTATTGACTTTCTATTCTGCCTTCTCATTGGTTGTAAACCCAACCACATGACCTCCTCGTCACTGCCCATCTATACAGACCTCTAGGTCTCTATGGTTGGTATTGAGATTAAAGGTGTGTGTCTCCATGCTGGCTGTATCCTTGAACACACAGAGATCTGCCTGTCATGTGATCAGGATTAAGGGTGTGCGCTAGCACTGCCAGACTTCTACTATGGCTTGCTATTAGCTCTGACCCTCCAGGCAACTTTATTCATTAACATACAAATAAAATCACATTTCAGCAAATAAAATATCACCATAGGATGACCTTGAATTGACCATCACCCTGTCTCTCTCTCTCAGTGCTGGGGTGACAGGTCTGGTTATGTGGTGCTGGGAATTCATCTCAGGGCTTCATGTTACTGATATAAAATCAGGCATATACAACAAGAAAATAAAATAGAGGACCTAATATAAACCCATATAGCTATAAAAATCTGATTTTTTACAAATATGCTAAAAATATACATTGGAGGAAAGATAACCTCTTCAGTGAATGGTGATGGCAAAACTGAATAACACATAGAGAACGAAATTAGATACTTATTTTTTGTCCTGTTTAAAAATCAACTATGAATGAATAAAAATAATAATAATAAATAACAATAATAATAATGATGATGATGATGATGATGATGATAAAAGACCCAGTAGTCTGAAAATGTTAGTAGAGAAAATACTTCAAGATATGTACATAGGTAAAGACATAATTTTTTAAAGATTTATTTATTTATTTATGTGAGTGTTCTGTCTTCCTGTATGTCTTCATGACAGAAGAGGGCATCAAATCCCATCATAAATGGATCTGAGCTATCATTTGGTTGCTGGGAATTGAACTCAGGACCTCTGGAAGAGCAACCAGTGCTCTTTACCACTGAGCCATCTCTCCAGCCCAAGATTTAATTTTTAAAGCCTTTATTTATTCTGTTGTGTGTGCATACACACATGTGCCATAAATGTGTGGCAATGTGAAAGTATGGATGGCAGAGAACCTATAGGAGTTCTCTCTTTCTACCACTTGGATTCTGGGGATCTAACTCGGGTCTCCAGTCATTGGCAGCAAACATCTTTGCCTTTGGAGTTATCTCACTAGCCCACAGGCAAGGACCTTCTGAATAGGGCTACAGATGCTTAGGAAATAATGTTTAAAATTGACAAATTGACTTCATGAAATTAAAATTTTCTTCATGGCAAAGGAAACGGTTAACCAATTAAAGAGTCAGTCTGCAAAATGAGAGAAAATCTTAGCTAGATATCTATCTGGTGAAGAATTAGTATCTAAAATATATAAAGAACTCAAGAAACTAAACAGCAAGAAATCAAACAACCCGGTCAGTAAATATGCTGATGAAAGGAACAGACAGTTCCTTAAAAGATGGGATGCATGTGGTCAATAACATGAAAAAAAGGTCAACTCCACTATTCATAAATATGCAAGTCAACTGTATTGAGATTTTATCTCATCCCAACCAGAATGACAGTCATTAAGAAAACAGAAAACAGGCCAGATGTGGTGGTGCATGCCTTTAATCCCAGCACTCTACAGGACAGCTGGTCTACAGAGTGAGCTTCAGGACAGCCAGGGCTGCAGAGAGAAATCCTGTCCCTAAATAAATAAATAAATAAATAAATATAAAAAAGAAAACAAAAAAAACCAATATGGTGGGGAGGAAGTGGACAAAAGCAGACACATTCACTGCTTGTGGGAGTTTACACTAGTTCAGTAAAGGTGAAATCAGTGTGGAGGTTCTTCAAAAACCAAAAATACACCTATCAGGTGAGCCAGCTCTACCCTCCTAGACACAACCTTGAAGAACCTCAAGGCAATCTATCACACAGATACTTGCATATCAATGCTTATGGAAGTGCTAGTCATAGTTCAGTTACAGAACCAACCTCAGAGTTGATCAATAGAGGACTGGATAAAAATAAATAAATCCAAGACTATTCCCCACTTACTCTGTTATCAGGTTCAATATATTTGGACTTAGATTGAAGTCATTGATCCATTTGGAATATTGTTCAGGGTGATAAATATAAATCTATTTGCATTCTTCAACACAGAATGAACTCAATGGCATCTTTGGGGGTCCTTTTTCTCATATTTTGTCAGGGCAGTTTTTTTAACCTCACAGGTCCTTTGTGTATATATTATGGGTTCCAATTTTCTGTTTTTATGAGATTCCTGTGCATACAAATGCATATTTCTCTGTCTATATGCTTTTTCTTTGGCTCTTTTTCTTATGTTTATTTGTTTTGTCCCATTTTTTATTTCTTTCTTTGTTTTGTTTTTGTTTTATATTATTTGATTTTATTTTTATTTCTTAGATGCCTGGTTGTTTTCTAGTGAAGGACAGAAAGGGTGTGGATGGGAAGGGAGGTGGGAAAGATCTCAGAAGAGTTGGGAAAGGGGAAACCATAATCAGAATATATTGTATCAAAAATATCTATTTTCAATAAAATAAAATAAATTTAAAAGTAAAAGAAAGAAAATGTGGTAGATACACATAATGGAATTTTTTTTTCATCTATGAAGCCCAAAGTTAATGTTCATCTGCAGGAAAATGGAGGCAAGTGGAGATAATCAGTTTAAGAGAATTGCATCAATTTCAGAAAGGCAAACATTGCATGTTTCCTCTCATTTATGAGTCCTGAATTTTACATAGATACATAAAATCTTACATACAATCTGTACATATGGCATGTAGGAAAGTAGGAATGAAACATTCTTGGAGAACATGACAGTCTAACCTAATCAGAGTGGGTGGGCACAGGAAAAGGTAGGGAGTATTGGGGGAATATACCCAAAGCACATTATTTACCTCTATGAAAAGTTCTTATGTGACCCACTACTATATACACTTTTTTTTAAGCTGTTTATTGAATCTCACTGTAGGGAGTAGAGGAAACCCTGACTGAATGAAGTCTTGAGTGAATGTGTGTATTGACATGGGCAGACCATGTGAAGGAAACCAAAGGCCTCCGACTCATGGAACAATTGCCAAAGCCAACACTCATATGGCCCAGGCTCAAGAGAACAGCAACACTATTGTCAGCAGTCCAAAGAATATGAATATGTTTATGAACATGAATGATTGATTAGCGTTTACAAAGGTTAGCAACCACAACTTCCTCCTCCTGGATGTTCACCTACAGAGAGCTCTTACAGAGACTAGCTTATCCCCTACCTCCCACTTCCATGTTGTACCTAATCAACTCAATGGAGTTCTGGGTTGGGATGGTATTGGTAGTGGTAGATATTAGAGAATCCCACCTGATCCCAGCCTCATTGTAAGTGAGTCTGTGTCTGGCCTTTCTTCATTCCCTCACTGCCCAGCTAAGGTATTGGGATCCCAGCTGTACAGGACAGCACATCTCACTCACAGAAATGAATTGCAGAGATGTTCATGTTGAAGAAGAGCCTCATCTATAGTAACTTAACATCCTTTTGTTTCTCTAACACAGAATTTGAGCTCTGGGGACAAGCAATGTGATTTTATATCATATACACAATACAGATTTAAGTCAGTATCAATACATTGAAGTACAATTTACATGAGGAATTCCTCAGGAGTCTAAGCTCCCCCCATTTGCTTTTGGATATCTGCTGTGGTCTCTCTTTCCTGAAGTCAAGGTCAACAAATGTTTTCTACAGAGTCAAAAAGCAAACTTTTTAGGCGCTATAGACCGTACAGTCTCTTACAAGTATAAAACTCAGTGCTGTGAACATAAACAGCCATGTAAATAAATATAAGTGGATGTGATCTTAATCCTACATAGGATAAGTAATGTTTTAAAACAAAAGACCTTAAATTAAAAAGAATTCTCAAGTTCAGGGGAATTGGCTTGTTATTTTCAAGGGCCTGGGCTAAATCCTTAGCACTAGAATATACGCATACACACACAAAAAAAAAAGAAGAAGAAGAAGAGAGAAGAGGAAAAGAAAAAGAAATAAGTTCTTAAATTTACATTCAACTTCTGAAAATTCATTGCTTAGCTACTTTTTAAGGCACTCTACAATTAAGAATCATAAAGTTGTATTTTAATATGTTCCTTCATTCAATTTATTAATTTTTATTATTTTTCTTTCTTTTTGAAGCAGGGTTTTTCTATGTCCTCTAGACTATCCTGGAGCTATGTAGCCCAGGGTGGCCTCAAACTCACAATCCTCCTGCCTCAGCCTCCTAACTGATGGAATTACAGGAATGTGCTGCCATGACTTGCTCAGACATTTGATTATGTTTTATTTAAAACTCAGATTTGCTATTTTATAACTTTTTTAATGTTAGAAAATTTCATGCATGTTCCTAGTGTGTTTTGACCAAATCCATCCTCTGGTCTCCCCACTCCAGTTTCTCGCCCGTCCTTACCACTACTTTTCCCTCCTGAGTTCATGCGCTTTTTCTCCTCTTGTAAACCCACTGCAATTTTCTTATTTCACTGTAAGTATCATTTTCCATAGTCTTCAGGATAGACTTGGTCATACTGCAGTAAACACTAGCCCACATTTCAGAGACGACACAGTCAGCTCCCTGGGGACCATTCTCTGAGGCACAGTGGAGTTAGGGTTAGGGTTAGGGTGACTCAAGGGTCCACTTTATAGCTTTGGCCTGTGAATTATTGGTATATAGGTTCCTGGGAAAGGGAAGAGAGATAATTGCCCCTCTCTGTGCTGTGGCATAGAAAGTATGTGTGTCACTTCTCTTTATAGTCAAATAACTAGCTAGTCACGTAAGCCAAACTTGACTATCCAGTGAGGTATAAAAGAGCCACCTTCCCATGTAACCAAATGGCACTTACAGAATGCTCAATATTTCCTCACCCATCCTTTTAGTATGATAAAGGCTCATAAAGAGCTTAATTATGGTGCTTGACTGAGGCTAAGGATTAATGTAGGGTAAATAAAATATTCAATATAACTTTAATAGTACGTGAAGACATAAGATAAACACATTAAAGAGGAAAGATTACTACTCAGTTTTCCCTCAGTTTAGATAGCTGTGTCAGAAACCACATTGGGCTGGGAGAGGGGGTGGCAGCATTCAAGAGAAGTCAGGAGAAGCCCTGAGTTCAAAGCCAGCCTGGTCTACAGAGTGAGTCCCAGGATGGCCAAGACTACACAGAGAAACTATCTCCATCAAAGAAAATAAACAAATAAAAGAAATCACATTGGTTGAGAACTAGAGAAAGCATACTGAGGAATGAGAGTTCACTTCCCATGACATGTACTTGATGTCCAACCACAAATGACACATGGCAGGTAGTGATATTTATTCTAATCAAATCAATGTAAGAATTTAGTGGTCATCTTAGTTAGGCACAGATAAGACAATAAGTACCCTTTGTTCCTCGCCATGTTTTAATATTAATCTCCAGTTTTGTTAAAGCAGCCGAGAGTCTCATCCTTTGGCCATCATCACCATCTACAGAGCAGGGTTGTTGTTTTAGAAGAGAGTCCTTTCTGTTCTTTTCGGGATCTCTACGAGCTTCAATTATGCTCCTATTCTGAGATGACTGTGAGCACCACATCTTTGTCTGTGGTGTTGGGGCATTCACTTTCCTCTTCTGAGCTCTGTAAGAGTGTCTGCCTGCTCAGGCTATGACTCCAGAAGTAGCAGAATGTTACCATAACCTAGCTCTTCTCTAATCTGAGCTCTCTCACTCTGTGCATTTACTTTGGGGTTTCCGCCAGTTTTACAGCTATATTCAGCATCTTTGGCTGCAGTTTCCACCAGGGTGACATGGATTTCTGAGTTTCGAGTTGAGAATTAGAATCTCTGAAGGCAAGGGCAGTGGGAGTAAGGCATTTATAGCAAGGAAAGACAAATTTATTATAGCCATGCAAAGTGATATTTTACAAAACAATTGCTTTTGTAATTTAAACTCCTACTAGTAAAATTTCTCCCATGTTAGCTGTTGGGAATGCACAAATATTGGTAACTGTCATCAGGGTTGTGGGAAAATCCATTTCTGAATCAGCAAGTGATTATATCTTAGGTAGGTTGTTTATTTGCTTGCTTGCTTTTAATTGGAGGGGAGAAAATCTGTGAAGAGCTTCTCCACTGAGCAGGAAAATAGAAAACTGTGACGTAATTGTGTGATCTGAGGGGAAGTGGATCTGCAAAGCCAAGGAGAGGATAATGTCAGGCAGCTGAAAATACCCCAGGAAGTCATTGAGATAGAAAGGGGGGTCTGAGACATACCAAGTCTGCGTGGGATGGGAGTCCAGATTATTCTATTTGCATGTTAGCAGAAGGCTGATAATGTTGGAATCACTGGAATTGCATTTATGTTTGGAGAGATAACATGGGATCTGCTGTAGAGCCAAGATAACAATCCCATCTGGGCCTTACTTTCTTCTGTAAAGTCGGAGGGTGGCTAAAAGCCAAGGTCTGTTTCATTAAAATCTGCTTTCATCTTTGGAGCCCTTCCTCGGTAATAGGTGGAACGTATAATATCCCCCACATGCTCATGGCGTTTGAACACTTGGTCACTGGCTGGTCACACCGTTCGAGGAGGTTATGGAACCTTTGGGACATGGCCTGCAGGTCTGCAGGGCTTTGGGGGAGTTACTGCTAGCCCCTGCTTCCAGTCATGCTATCTCCTTCCTAACCCACTGGGATGTGAAACAGACCACTGTAAGCTCCTACTGCTATGATGGACTGATGTCCTCTGAACTTAGGAGCTAAAATATTCTTCCTCCCTTAAATTGCTTCTGTCAGGCATTTTGCCGCAGAAATGAGAATCATAACGAATCTATTCCCCCTCCAAAACAAATCAATTAGCTAGTAATCAGTGAATAAACATTTACCAACCCCAAACTGATTGTCACAACCTTGTGGCTAACTTCTACAGGCATAGAGGGGAAAATAGAATATAGGTTTTTCTATCTGTAAAAGAAGTTACCAGTTTTCTTTAAGAAGATGAGATATTGTTGTAAATATGCCCCAAAGTAGATCATTTTATATCAGACAATAGCCAGGAAAAAATAACTTCTTCAGGGCAACTGTGGCCCACAACCTCTTTTTACACATGAAATTCCACATTTACATCAGTGTTTTTACATTTTTACATTGCAATGGCAGAGTTGAATAGAATATTCTACCATTCAACCTGAAATACTTGCTGGTTGGAATCTTATGGGAAATATTGGTCAGTTGTATTAGAACAGTCACATGGATGAACAAAGTTATAACTACTGCAGTTTAAAGAACTCACCTCTAAGAGGACCCACAGCCAGGTCCTGGGGACACACACCCAGCACAAGGAGATCCCAGGGAGTCTCCTCGGAGGAGGGGGAGGGAGGGGGAGATATTTACTATAATTCATAAAGAGATGCTGGAAGTAGTTGAAGATGATTTTTTTCTTGTGTTCTTTTCTTGGTGTTTATAAACTATTGCTGACCCTCAAGATGATACATTTGGAAGAGTCTAATTTTTTAAAAAATATCCTCTATGATGTTTCCCTCAAATAATTACTGGTTAAAAAATGCATCTCCCTCTTCTGAGAAACAAATATTGCCCCACAGATACTTTTAATGAGTAGGAGTCAATCAGAGGAGTGTATAAATGAGTTGCAAGAAAAAATAAGATAGGGAAATCCAGAGTCACAATTCGTAGTTTCACTGAAGAATTTGTTACTGTTTATATTTAATTTTTAAATAATAACTTAATTTGACAAATGAAAAGGCTTGAGGGTAATTGCAGCCGTTTCAGGACATAGTTATTTTCTACTGTAAAAAAAAATGTACCATTGTAATGAAACAGCTGAGATTGGTTTGTGGCTGTTAAACCTTTTCCAGGGTCTTAGAGCCTTTGGGTTGCTGTGTATAGATCCCTCACTCTGGGTGAGTCTTCCAGATTAGCTCTCTTCTCACAGTGTCCCATGTTCTATCTCAGTACAAATTTCTTTCCATGTATGTGTGGAGATCTTAAATGTCGGAAGCCATAGAAAGAAAGGGAGTTGATCCAACCTTGGCTGACTGTCTGCTTAGGTTAAGAGTCAGCAGTAAGATGCAGAGGGACACACTCCCTCAGAAGACTTCTGTGTTCGCTGATGGGCTCAGCCCAGGAGACATGAACGAAGAACACGTGGGTGACCTGCTCCTTCAGTAGTGTGGGACAAAAGGTGCTCTGAGCAGTGCTTGTTAAAATGTGCAACCGATTAATGTATGCTGCAGTTTAAGCAATGCAAGAGTTAATTCTTTGATTTGAAGCATCCAGTGTTTACAGTCTGAAAACTGACATCTTGTTTATATTTCACTGACATATGTATTTTTAATTTGGAAATTTTCACATGAACATTTAATTTCTTCTTTCTTTTGAAAAAAAAAATGGGTTTTCTGACAGCACCAGATTTGCATTTCTTCATAGAACATATTGAGGGGTTGTTTCTGTTATTTTATTTTGTTTTGTTTTTCCTTTTGTTAAACAGGACCTCTGCCTCTGTCTTGGCCCACATCCTTATTCTTCCCCAGTTACGTACTCCTGGCTATTGTTATTCACGTATCCCGTGTACCTGGCCCTTGTAATCACTGATTTAATAATCCTGACCTAAATTCAAGCAGATAATTATATTTTTAAGGGAAAAAAACTCAACAAATTTAATCCAGTTTATTTGTGTCCCAGGAAACATTTTAAGACAGGGTTTCATCTGTGTATAATTTCTGAGAAGCCTGACGATGTGGAACTTGCCATCCTGGAGCAGAGAGCGGTCAAGGGCTTTGGGGCAGATGGTCATTTTCAGCCTTGTGGCTCACATGGGTTCAGTTTAGGTTGTTGAGCATAGATATTAGGAAGTAAAACTGAAATTTCATTCCTTTCTAAATCTAGCATTTCTATAGCAATTGTCACCATGGTATCTTACTGTGTTCTGACAGGGGAAATCTCACTTTTAAAAAAAAAATGTGGTAATGAGGGAGAAAGACACTCTATGCTTTAACTTGGGAACCATTTCCTTAATGAAGAGCTCAAAATTTTGTGTGCCCATAAGACAGAAGGTTCAATGTATCCTATCTCAATTCAGGGATGTAGAATTTCTTAGGAATGAGACTGGTACTGTTCAGACAAAAGACTCCCAAATGTGAGGGTTAGAAAGCAGGTCAAGTTAATAGCTGTGTGCATAGTTCTTAAGTATCTAGGCACTTGTACACAGTCATCTCATTTAATCCTTTCAACGATCCTGTAGAATAAGTAGTCAAATCATTATTTGCATTTTATACAGACAGAAACCAACTCGCTGAACACAAGTGGTTTGCTTGAGAAATCACCACGAAGGGAGCAAGTCTTCCAGGACAAAATTCCCTGCACTTGAAATGACCAGGGTTTTTCAGTTGTCTCAGCCAGCCTTCTATTGAGCTCCTCAGGTAGAGGAATCCATGTACACAGACAACCAGGCAGTGGCAGCCCCTGCAGTTACACGGTGTTTGAGCCTTGTGACACTGATGGAGAATGTTGGCATAGAAAGTGTACTGTTGGCACAGATGAGACCTGATCGAAGCTCTGAGCAGCTCATCGTAGACTCAGCCTCATTAAAGCATAATTGAAAATCAAGAGAAGGCGATGACACAGAACAAATGATTTTAATCTTCTCAGATCGAGAGGGTCCTCCTGAATCTGTGTGTTGAAGTTCTAACCCGGAATGGGTCATTATTTGAGGAAAGAGCTATTGAGACATAACTAGGGCTGGATTCGATCATGAGTGTAGAGACTAATGAGTTTAGTGACTAAACAAGAAATTCTCCCTCCCTACCCATATTTCTCACTCTTGTTACACACACACACATACACACACACACACACACACACACACACACACACACAAATACAAACTCAGGAACACACCAACTCATCTACAAAAGGCCAGTGAGGGCATAGTGAGAAGTTGAGTCTACAAGCCAGGATTTGGGCACTCATTTAAACATTGGCCATCTTGATGTCACACCTTCTGGCCTGCAAAGTTGTAAGAAATACATTTCTGATTTTTAAACCACCTACATTCTTTTGTAAGAGCAGTCCAAGCTGAGTAAAACCATTGCTCACCTTTTGAATAATGCTCTCCTAGTCCCATCCCATAAAGCACAGTTTATCATGTCTTATTATTAATGACACTCCACACCACCCCAAATCTGTAACAATCACTTACACAGGCTACATACTGGAGAGCAGAAAACAGAGATGTTCCTTTAGCACTGATGAATATACCAATCTTTTTTGGAGTGTTTATTAATTATTGGTATACCTTTTGATAGCAAATGACAAGATACGTACCTGACAGAGATGTGAATGTTTGTTTTGGTGCTGAGTATCAAACCTAGACCTACACAATCGAGGGAAGTTAGATATATTTTTGCATCCAATTTTCTTTCTTCTAGTTTTTAAAACTGGAAATAAACAATATGTTTGGAATGCCGTGAGCACATTTGAACTACGGCACTTGCTGTTAAAAACCTGTGGGAGACAATCACGTGGTGGAACTAAGAGAGAAAGTTGAGTGTAGCAGCACAGAGAGAAGGTTCAGGAGCCCAGAAGGCTGGCCTCGATCCTAGGGATTCAGAACTAGCCAGCGGCTCGGGTCTTCTGAATTTTTGAGGGATTGTAAGGTGGAAGTTTTCTATATGACTCTGTGATGTCTAAGTGCTGGAAACTTCCACTACTAGTCATTATATAAACCATACAAAAGACATCTGCTTACTTAGTTCATAGGTTTAGACTATGATAAGTTTGGATTTGATGTCCTGGATCTGGTCAAAGTTTGTGGCACCAGCTCCATGTAAGGCATTTTCGTAATTAGTGACCAATGGAGGAGGGCCCAGCCCATTTTGAGTGGTGCCATCCCTGGGTTGGTGGTCCTGGGTTCTATAAGAAAGCAGGTTGTACAAACCATGAGAAGCAAGCCAGTGAGCAACATTCCTCTGTGGTCTCTGCATCAGCTCCTGCCTCCATGTTCCTGTCGTCTGAGCTCCTGTCCTGGCTTCCTTCAATGATGGACTATATTGTGTAAGTGTAAGTCAGATAAACCCTGTCCTCTCCAACTGGCTTTTTGGTCATACTATTTCATCACAGTAACAGAAATCCTAACTAGGACAGTGGAAAAAAGCCACTGAAGAAGATTAACTTCTGTCCTCTAGGAGCATCCACATAGACACATACATGTACACACACACACACACACACACACACACACACACACACTCCTCATTTAATTAAAATAGGCATGCCACAAGAATCAATTTGCCCCTCTAGAGTTTCTCTCTTTAGACTTTTCCAAGTTCATATTGGGTTTTTAATATTTAATTGAATATCATATAATATTTGGTTTCAAATTAAAATTTTATACAAACAGCCTTGTTAGTACTGTATATTTGTGCAACTATTTTATTAAATTTTATAAATTTCTTTCCAAAACTGCATGTGTATTAGAGAGATTATTAATTCTTTAAAAGGCATAGGAGGAATCTGGAATAGAAATAAGTGTTAAAACTATCAGAGGAGGGCTAAGGTAAATAACACTGTACTTTAAACATAGGTCACAGCAGGTCACGTGCTTCTGTTGTTTTGTTTCTTCTTAGGATACCTTAGTTGGCCTAACAAATGTAGAGTTTGATCTCTTGACATAGGCAAATTTATTATATCTTGGAAAAATTGTGGCATTTAAAAAATGAAAATATTTGTAATAATTCAAAAAGCATATTTTCAGGTTGGGAAGATATCTTAGCCTGTAAATCACTCTCCAGAAGCAAGAGGGTCCTAGTTCATTCCTAATGCATGTAAAAGTCAGTCATGATGTTGTTTGGGGAGGTGGTGACAGGACCCCTGGGCCTGCTGGCCAGGCAGGTTAGTCTGATCAGTAAACCCTAGGTCCCTGAGAGAGACCCTCTCTCCAAAACCAAGGTGGGGTTGGAGAGAACTTACTTCTCTCTCTCTCTCTCTCTCTCTCTCTCTCTCTCTCTCTCTCTCTCTCTCTCTCACTGTCTCTCTCACTGTCTCTCTCTCTCTCTCTCTGTCTCTCTCTCTCTCTCTCTCTCCTTCTCTCTGTCTCTTTCTCCCTCCTTCCCCCTCTTTATCCCTCTCTCTCTTTCCCTCCCCCCCCCACACTTGACATACAAGAACACACAAATTATATTTCCATTTTAATTAAGCTCTTAGTCATATTTAGCATTTGTTCCAACTAAGAACTTTAGTAACAGATCACAACATACATGAAAGCACTTGACATGATGGATGTCACAGTAGAAATTACAGATATTTTCAAATATCAGTATAATTATTGGAGAGATTTCAAAGTACCCCTGTAATCATGAAAACTTAGAAAGCTAATAAATTATGAACCTCGCCATACCATTACATCTTCTTATCTATTGTTCTAGTAAATAAACATCTCGATTACTACATTACAAATTTGCTTTTCATAGGAAGAATTTTGATCACTAAACTTGAATATATCTATTTTTTAAAAAATCCTTTTGAATTCCTCATATGTTTATAGTGTTGAAGATCAAACCAACTGTTGGAGCAGAGTTCTACTCCTAACCTATCCAATGCATTTCATTTTAGGAATTAAGTACCCTTTTATTTATTTATTTATTTATTTATTTATTTATTTATTTATTTGAGACAGAATCCCTGGGTATTATCACAATGCCAAAGGGGCCATGCCACAAAAGAAGGAAGTAGTAACATCCACTTTACTTGCATATGCATTTGTGGATCCATCTGCCTAAATACTGGAACCATTTAATAAGTCGGAATAAAGTTTTATAGTTGACTGGGATGCTGGCTCAGTGTCATGTACCACAAACCTGCTAATCCTCATTTAACCTTGAATTATAGGAAATCTGCCAGACATTCAAAGTATATTTTAGAATCTTCATGTCTGAGAATCATCTATTCATTGGGACATACTCATTTAACCCTTAGCTACTTTTGTTCTGAATACCAATTTTTAAACCCATACAGGCAGGCTACTTCTTGGAAATAAGAGAAACACCACTGTATTTTAAAACTGGCAACGGGGTTTTCACTTGGTGGCAATATATTTCACAATTACAAACTAACCTTTATTGCCAGCATGACATTCTGTACCAGACTACAGAGGAGAACATAAATCAGTACCTGAATTCTATTTGTCAAGGGAAATAAGGGAGTCTAAGCTAGGCTTATCCCACTCCCAGATGTAAATCCAAGAACAATAGGCCTAGATACAATTCAACTAGGCAAGAGAAACTAGAGTATTTTTGTTACAAATACTTTCTCTGAAAGTAGGCACATATGGTTTTCATGTCCAATTATATCATAGTAGATTGTGTTGAGCCAATCCTTCAACTAAAACAACAATAAAGTGGGACCATGTATATGAAATGACTATCTAGTAAATATGAATTCAAGTGGGGCTTCAGAAGCTGTGGTTCTTGAGGGGAAGACTGGGATGGTTTGAGGAAATCAGAATATGCCTTCCTGGATTAAGGAAGCAGACTTGGGCTTGGGAGCTTGCCTAAGTGCTTGGGACTTGAAAGATACAACTTCAGAGGGGAAGAAACTTCAGAGAAGAGAATCCAAATATTGAGTACTCAATTTCCTCTAGAATTTTAAGCCAAAAGACAACAGGATCTGGGAGGCTTAGGAGCTAAGGGTGGGGGGCAGGGAGAAATCCTAAACAGGTGTGGTTGTTTGAAAGCAACTGGCTCCCATAATCTCATAGGCACTATTAGAAGGTGTGGCTTTGTTGGCATGGGTGTGGCTTTGTTGGCGTGGGTGTGGCTTTGCTGGAGAACGTGTCACTGTGGGACCAGGCTTTGAGCTTTCCTATGATCAGGGTATTGCCAAGTGTGTCAGTCGACTTCCTGTTGCCTGCAAGATGTAGAACTCTCAGCACCACATCGGCTGGCACACCACCGTGCTCCCTGCCATGATGATAATGGACTGAATCTCTGAAACTATAAGCAAGCCACCCAAATTAAATATTTTTCTTGTAAGAGTTGCCGTGGTCTTGGTGTCTCTTCACAGCAATAAAAATCTTAGCTAAGACAACAGGACACACAGCAGATTGCTATACATACATATACATACACACACATACACACAGACACATCAAAGAGATCGATAAATTGTGTTGCATTAAAATCAACTTTCACCCTGATTTACATACTTAGAAAAATAGCTTCCTTCTAGATTTATGATTGTTTTGCCACCCATGTTTAAATCTATAGTTCGATTTTTGTCTCAAAAATTCTAAATAGGATTCTGTAGCCGAAGCAGAACAATGCAGTGTGGTTTGTATGTGAGATGTGAGATGGCTACCCACTACACCCACTGCTCCAACTTAGGAATCTGGATCCAGTGTAGTTAGACGCCTCCCCTGCCAACACCTCATTTTTAAAAATCTGGCAGTAGAGTTCTCTGCCAATATCTGTGGACATCTATGTCCACAGTGTGTCGGGGCAGAAGGATGATCCATACAGAGAGGTGTCAAACAAAGCCACATTGTACTGGCACCATGTGGCTGAATGGTCAGTAAGAGGGCGAGGGTGAAAGCTGGCACAGGGAGAAGACACAGAGGAGATATCGAAGGGAGGAAACAGTAGTGGTGTAATTTATATTTCAACTGAATTGATTCTTTAGAAGACGTTAATGCTGAAACTGATAAATAATAAATACTAGGTGATGATGATATCATGATAAAAGTGAGTTAATAATAGCTGGTATAAGGTTAACTCTGATTTCCTTAAACAAATACATGTATTATATTGTTAACATAAAACATCTTCAGTAGGAAAGTGTTGATTCCCAGGTGTAAGTTCATTATTTTACAAATGAATTCATCTTCCCCAGAATCTAGAGATACCAATGCCATTTTTCCTTTCAATTCTTGAATCACAAATATAATTAAGCCTTCATTTCTATTTATGACATTGTGTTATAAATATTATGAATTAAATTGTATTTTTATTAATTGGTTATTCAACTTTTGCATGAATATTTATGCTATTTCCTCTCAAATAATACCATAATATTTCTAAATGTTTTAAAATGAGCCTGGCTAATATGAACTTTTTAACTGTTTTTGTTTGTTTGCATTTTGAAAATAAAAGTAACTATTGCCATAAATTGAGATTTGAGACATGAATTGAAATTTATGTCTCAAAAAATCCAATATATTAGAAACTCCATTAACTACAAATACACAAATTGTGCTGTTCTGAAGGGTACAAAGGTATTGGTTCCCTTCATAATTTTATGTAGAACTAAGGCTCTGTAGCCTAAGCAAATCCTAACTGAGTCAAGCATAAGCACTTCCTGCATAACCATTAATATTGAAAAGCATCACCTCTAGTTCCTTTTAAAATTCTCTGAACACTGCATTTGCTTTTGTATTGAACAGCACATACCCAGCAATGAAGGGAAATCTTAAGGTTTGGTTTTTATAACAGGCCCTGCACTTCTAATCAAAGGCAAAAGGGGCCGGATCTCGCAACCTATTTATATAGTTTAAAAACTTTCTAAGAAAAATACAGCTCTGCTATAATTAATGCCTAATGGTATAAACACTTCTGCCTTCGTGGTTGCCTAGTAACTACATACTGCAAGCTTGTGGGGCGGCTAAAGAGCTGAACAAGTGGAAAAGCTCAGATCCATTTCCAATTCAGATGGTTGAGGGGCAGCTGTGGGTCAGATTCTTTTGTTAAAATTGTTTTTCTACAAGGGCTTTGCACTAAAACATCCTTGTACACCACAACTTGCTCTTGTAAGTGATTTCTGTAGGTAGAAGTGTAAATCAGCAAGAGATGAGCGAAAAGAATTCAGTAGAACAGAACCAACTCTATCTGGGTTTTCTGCACTGGTCCTGGTGTCTTTTAGAGAGACTGGGTCGGTGCATGATGTTCTTATTATTCCTTTATATTTATATTTCAGTAAGATCTAGCATCTGACCTGGCTATGAGGCTTACACCTGTAATCGGGAGTTCAAAACCAGCTTGAGTTGGAGGCCAGTTTGAGTAACACAGGCAGATCCCATCTCAAAAGATAAACAAACAAGCAAACAAACAAACAACTATCCCGGTAAAACCTGGTACTTGGATATCACTTTGGCAACTGAATGATCCCCAGATATAGACCCTGCTTAAAGATGGCCTGATGGCTAATCTTTGTTGTCAACATAACCACGTCTAGAATCAGCTAAAACTCTAGCAGCTGGGCAAGCCTATAAGGGACTTTCTTTTTCTTTCTTTCTTTCTTTCTTTCTTTCTTTCTTTCTTTCTTTCTTTCTTTCTTTCTTTCTTTCTTTCTTTCTTTCTTTTTCTTTCTCTCTTTCCTTCTTTCTTTCTTTCTTTCTTTCTTTCTTTCTTTCTTTCTTTCTTTCTTTCTTTCTTTCTTTCTTCCTTCCTTCCTTCCTTCCTTCCTTCCTTCCTTCCTCCTTCCTTCCTTTCTCTCTCTCTCTCTCTCTCTCTCTCTCTCTCTCTCTCTCTCTCTCTCTCTCTCATTTCATTTTATTTTATTTTTTGAGACAGGGTTCCTCTGTGTATTAGCCTTGGCTGTCTTGGAACTCACTCTGTAGACCAGGCTGGCCTCAATCTCACAGAGATCTTCCTGCCTCGGCCTTCTGAGTGCTGGGATTAAAGATGTGCTCCACCACACCTAGTGGCCAGGACTTTCTTGATTGAGATAGAAAGATTCACTCTAAACCTGGCCCACACATTCTGGTTGTAGCCCACGTAAAAGGATGTGGAAGAAGGAAGCTTTTGCTTTCCCCTGCTCATCCTTACTCTTTCTGGCAAGTTCATCTATCCTGTTGCTGAGATATTCCTTTGCTAGTCTTAGAACTCACTTCTTAGGGATTCCAGTGTAGACTGAAAACTGGCAGCTCTCTGGAATCCTCTGGAATCTCAACGTTAGGTTGGAATTGCTGAGATATCCAGTTTCTTAGACTGAACAACTACCAGATCCTTTGCATTACTCAGGAGACAAACCATTGTTGGACCACCTGGACCATAGCCTATAGTAAGCCACTCTAATAAATATCTCTCTCTCTCTCTCTCTCTCTCTCTCTCTCTCTCTCTCTCTCTCTCTCTCTCTCTCTCTCTGTGTGTTATTCATTCTGTTAGCTCTGTTCCTTTAGAGAACTCTAACTAATACAGGTAGTATTCAAAGCGCTAGGGGTTGTTACAATTTACATTTAGCTTTGACTTGCTTCCTACATAGCAGATTTAATTTCCTAATTACATTTTGCTTTAGCATAGGTAAATTATCTTGCATTCCCTTGGCACACACCAACTGCAGTTGGTAAGAAGGCCATCCAAATCCATAGGTTGTTGACAAGAATGGGCTAACTAGATTCAAATTAAATTTACTGAACAAAACCCACAAAGAGCCTCCAGCACATGCAGATAATGACAAGTTATCTATGAAGGAATGTAGTTAGATCATATGAAAACCCATTTCTGTCAATGTCTTGATTTCAAAATCATGCCTTAGACAGGGCGCTGGGAGTTAGTCCTCATTCTTTCTTTCAAAATTCCCAAAGTTAAGATTTGGGGCTCTCTAGGTTGGTCACTTCATGCAGACAGGAATAAGCCTGGAGACACCACTTAAATTGTATAACTACAGTCTTTGAGGCATAGTCAGAAATGATTTGTTACTTGGTAATTTTGTCATTTGGCAAAGCTAAGACATGATAGCATATGGTTTGCTCTCTGGGATTATCATAAATGTTGTCATTTGACTGAAGTAGAGGATTCTCTTCCATGGGACTGGTTTTAGGATATGCACATGTTTCTTTATCTTCTCACATGGAAGGAAACCGCCCCTTGCAACATGATGTGCAACTCCCTGGGTTCTTGGCTTTGTGGGTTGGAGGATGTGGCTGGTGAGGCCAAGGACATGGTTTAATCAGAAAACCCACTTCATTTCCCAACCACTGTCTCCATTCCTAGCCTCAACAACTCATTTCTCTGGTCTTAAAACGAAACCTTTAAGGAGCGTCCTATAGCTAGCTCAACACAAAGACCTCTTTCCCACAGTTTGGTAAACAATGAACCTCAGATTCTTTGGTCAGGAAGCCATCATCATCGGCATTATGTACAAAGGAAAATTTAATGTACATTTTTTTCTATCTGCAACATCGTCAGTACGTCTCCTTCCATCTTAATGCAGAAGAGAACCTATGGGTTAAGAATCTGGTTCATTTCCTCTTCCTCTTACACTTCCAGCTTCCTGCTTCTACTCTGCCTCTTGGAAGTTTTCATTTTGGCCCTGGGATGGCTTTCATGGTTATCATTATTTAGCTGTTTAATGAAGTGTTAAAAGACTTAAGGAGTCAAATTACTGTTTTTCAGATCTATTTGCTTAACTTCAAGAGAGATGGTCTTTGTGTAGAAAGAGTTAACTTACAATAGCAATGGAAGCTAATTCTCAGGAGAGAATTTAAAGCTAGTATCCTCCAGTGGAGAGGCAGTTCCAGGCCAAGGCACTGGTATGGGAGTTAACCCCTTCTCTGCTGCAAACAACCCTGGAATGCTCAGTCAGTCCTCAGCCTGGCAATTTTCAGACAGAGGCAAAGAGCTTGGATTCTCTTTCCCATGTCCTGGGGTTGGCAGTTAAAACATGTGCTGTTCTATGGTTTTGGTGCCTGTATATTTTTCATTTACATACATAGATATAAGCAAGAGGGCAAAAAAAAAATCATTCAAAAATTGACTCCTATTCTGACATAAATCTCTTTGGGTTTTATTTAGAAAGAAAGAAAACTATTTCTTTCTAATGATGCAGTTAAATTTTTAGTGTTATTATAAAATATCTTCAAATAAATGAGGCATTTAAAAATTGAGCTGCATGGCTAAGTACATAAGATCTGTTTCCCAGAAATCAGATATTTTAGATGCCTTGTTCTTAATTCCTAAGTGAAATATATTATTTTATCCTCCTGCCTCTCCCTAGAAGTATGCAGCCAATTTTCAAGTAATAATTCAACATCAGTATTAAGAAAATTGATGGCCTAGTGATGTACAAAAATGAATTTTGAAAAGAATAACAATATCCTTAATATTCTAATTTTAAATATTTACTATAAGTCCAAAATCTTTTACTGTGAAAAGCTTTCCTTTCATCTTACAAGAAATCTAGGTAGTCTCATATTGAGCAGTTTTCGGAGACTATGTGATTAAATAAAAGGAAGTGGTATAATGAACAAGAGTACAAACCAAAGAACTGAGATCAGCCATCAGAATGAAGCCCCAGAAGATAAACAAAGGAAAGCCTGTGCCCAGGCTAACCTGCAAGCAGTTCCTAAGCTCTGACCCTTAACCTCAGAGTTCCAGGTGAAAGTTTCCCTGACCTCTCTTTTGAGGATGAACTTTCTAGATTTTGTTGATCGATTTCTTTCAATGTCTTTGTAGGAAAGGTCTTCTCTGTGTCATATTTGGATCCAGTTTGGAAAGCTGAGCAGTCAAGGTGTCGCAACTTCTCATTAGGAGCAGGCTGATTTCTTTGTTGTTGTTGTTTTGTTTTGCTTTGCGTTGTTTTGTTTTGGCTTTGATCTGTTCCCTTGGACTGAACATTCCAGAATTTCAAGTGTGGGATTGGGTTGTCCGTTGATTTGACGTCACGTCACGGAGACTCAGTGAATGCTCCACCTGATTTTGTGCTTTCGACACATTTTAAGGGATATGGAGCTTTGGGGAGGGTCTCAATACAGACTCAATAAGGTGATAGATTTTTAGATCCTGGCTGTTGGCGGGAAAGGGTAAGAACTGAATTAGAGGCAGGGTGGGGAAATTAAGTGCCTTGGCCTAACTGGTTCATGCAAACTCTCCAGCCATGCATTTCCACAGGAGCATGCTGGCAAAGGTTTGTCTGTGTTTCCTCACGTCCTCACCCGCACAGAGGAAGTTGCTGTTCTCTTAAAAGTATTAAAACATCGCTGGATGCTCCGCTGTTTTTCAGATAGACCTCGGGCTTGGGTTCGAGGATCTCCACCTTCCTTGAAAAGACAATTGAACAGAGAGGCATAAGCTGAAGGGTGAGAAACACAGCATTAGCTGAAAGTTGATGGCTTCAGAGGGGGCTAGCATCAAAGATGCAATAAAACAGAGCTGGCTGTACATAAACCAAGAGGATAGCAGTGCCCAGAAGACAAGGGTTGGAAATATGAAAGAGGCACCTCGATGGAGCTAGTCCAAGAGAAGAATGCTTCCTCGATCTTAGCTGATTTAACATCCAGGAGCCTGGCATCCAGTTCGTTTTGTGCCCTGCCTCTAAGCAAAGAGTTTGCCAGTTCATCGCCTCCCGAGAGGAAGCTTCTTTTCTTTTGCATCCCGGGGTGTCTGTCTCCCCAACACCAGCACCAGGCCACGCGGCTGGCTGGCTTGCTGCTTGCTGGTTCTTGGTCCCCTGGGAGCGGCTGCGGCGGGCGAGCGGGTGGGCGGGGCGCCGGCGGCGTCTCCAGCGCGCAGAGGGTTAAGCGGCAGGGGCGGCGCGGCGCGGAGGGAGGGGGCGGCCGGGCTCCCGGGCTGAGAGCGCCGCGGCCGCAGCCAGCAGCCGGTGAAGCGCCGCCCGCGCCGAGAGAGCTGAGCCCCGCCGCCGCTCCGAGCTCGCATTCGGATCCGCTAGGGCAGGAAGATGGCGACGGACGGCGCGAGCTGCGAGCCCGACTTGTCCCGCGCCCCGGACGACCCGGCGGGGGCCACGGCGGAGGCCGCGGTAACCGAGTTCCCTGGGCTCCGGGGACGGGTGTAGACGCAGGCTGGGGGTGGTGCCCCGGTCCCCGCTGGACACTCCCCGAGGGATGCCCCGTCCCTACCCTGGGGTGCCCCTTACTTCCTCGGGGTCCCATTTCCTTCTCCGAGGTATTCCTTCCCAGGGGTTTCCCCTTCCTTCTGCGGGGCACCCCTTCCCTGGTGTGCCTCTTCCCCTGGATACCCCTTCCTTCCCCTGGGCATCCCTTCCTTTCTCGGGGTGTGCCCTTCGGATGCCCCTTCCCTGGGGTGCCCCCAAGGCCAGAAGCAGGTTCCAGTGGGGCGACGCCACTCGTTCCCCCCACCCCACCCCCCGCACGGTGCTAGGGGCCCGTCAGTCCTTCTGGAGCTCCCCGCATGCGTCCTTGGTGACCCCTTTGCCCACTCCTTGGGGTGCTCACGGAGGATCTCAGCCCCCATTGTTCAGCTCTGCCAGGCACCGAGCAAATGCTAGTCTCGGGGTGTCTGACACCTCTGGGGAGACCTGGGGAAGCAGTAAGGGGAAGGCGAACCATCGCCAGGCAGGTGTGGAGATGCTCTTTGTGTGTGTGGGTTCGTGTATCTTGGGGCGGCTGTCGGGAGAGGCCCCGCGCCCAGCTGTGGGCGCTGCTGCAACTGAGCGCCAGCACTTTGGGTCCTAGCTGCCTGCTGCTGGGTCGGTCATCGGCAGGGACCTTCTTCCTTGCGCGAAGCGGGATTGAGCTGGAGTTTCTGAACCCGGTGTCGACACATTGTTCCCCTCCCCTACCATCTCGACTTGCTTGAGCGCATACCTGCTCCCTTCTTTGGTGCTCTGAATGACTGCACGCACAGACACTCGCCAGTGGTTCCCACTCCCGTCTTGCCCGGCTTGGGGGTCTCAACCAGGTTGGGAAAACATTCGCAGGTCTGGGAAGCAGCTTTTGCTAGAGCTGTAAAGAAAGGCAAGGTCCAGGAGCGCCTCCCAGTCTTAGCCAAATCCTGCAGTTCTCGCGGAGGATTCTGAGTGGGACCGAGTGAGCTGAACCTGGCATGGACGCCCCCTCCATGTCTCCCACCTCCAGATCCGAGTCCGGGTCTGGACAGCAGAGGGCAGGACCAGGTGTAAACACACCCTGGGCTGTTTAAATTCCTCCCAGCTCCGGAGGAAGGGCTTGCTAGAATGAGAAGAGATGTGGAGGATGGTACTTGGGGGGCGAGAGCTGCGAAGGGAGAACGGGAGGGGTGAGGTAACTAATTCCCGTTGGTGAAAATGAAAGACTCTGAGCTAAAGCTTTTGGGAAAATCTAGTTGTTCTTTCTTTGCTAATAAGAACTTTAAAAATATTTTAAATGAAACCTTTCCACTTGCGAGTTACTTTCGTTCTGTGGGGGATAACGAACTGGCTATGAAAGTCCAAGTCCCTCTGGGAAGCTGAAATTATTTGAGTGTCCTGTTCTCCATGTGGAGGAGGGGGGAAAGTGGAGGTGTGGGGGAACGCACTTTTTCTCCCCCAGGAAGGTGGATAGTTTGTTTATCTACTTAGAATACACTGCTTGGTGCCCGCACGACATTTCATCCACCAGACTAACCAACACCAGCGTGCGGTGTGCGGTTTATGATGTGTGATATATACGATTGTAAACAAAATTGCATTGTCGGGAATACATCTGTGCCAACAAGGTCAGTGTTCCTGTCGGCGCCTTAAAAATGTCAGGACCCAAATTCAAATGCTGATAAATTGGCAGCTTGGTTATTTTACTCTTGTTAGGGAGACTAGTCAGGCAAAAATCTCCCGGAATAGGACCTCCTTCATTATTCCCATGGGATCCTGTAGGCTTCCAACCTGCAGTAACAGTGCTAAGGTTTTTGAAGTAACTTTATTTTTTAAGTAAAAATGGGGTTACTTTTTATTCAGTAAAAGTGGGATTTATTTTTTACAAGTAGTTTGGACTTGAAAAGGGGACTCTTACATTAGCTACTTGCATAAACCTGCCATTTATTTATTTATTTATTTATTTATTTATTTATTTATTTAGAGGGTCACATGTGGCTAAAGCTTATCTTGATCCTCCTATCTCTCTGCGTTCTAAAGTGCTGGGATTAGTGGCCCTTCCAACCACCCTGCCTGGCTTCAGGCATTATCATCATCATCATCATTATTAAAGAAAATCTAGTTAGAGAAATCCTGTTTGTCAAATACTTGTTTTTAATCTAATGGTTAAAAATTAAAGCTTTATTTTGCCAACAAAGGACTTAATATATTTTTTTATTATAGTGAGCAATTCTCTTTTTGCCTTATAGAGATTTATTTCATTTCAAATTGGTTTACATCTTGTGGAATTTTATATATACATTTGGCAGAATCAAGCTAGTGAAGCCTCCAAAGCAGCTGGCTATTTTTGAAAGTGCATGTTTTTAGAGGGTTTTTTTTTTAATTCTATTTAGATTGTTGCTTAGGAACCGGTTTAATTTATAGTTTGCAGTTTAATATAATTTCCAGTGGAGTGTTTTAAATTTAGTTTGTTATCCTTGTTCTTCACTGTTTAAATCCTGAAGGCACCCCGAGTGTAAAGCTGGCTAACAGCTACATTATTCAATAGGATCATATTAATAGTCTACGCTGTGATCTGTGCTGGGAGCCTGGGTTATTTTCAGTACCTTAGCCAAATGGGATGACTTTTATAGGCCATATTGCTATTTCTGCTCAGAATATAACTCTTATGGTAGGCAGTATGGAAAACAGAAATCTGCTTTTTATTGTCACTGGAATTTGGGAGTGAGAAGAAAATGGAGATCCATTTAGAGCTGTATTTAGGGAGGCAACTAGCATTCTTTTCACTCTGGGATTTTGGAATTAGCTAATATGCAACGTGTAGGTATAGATTTTGCTGTGAGAGTGAAAACCTTGGCACTGTTTCCATTAAAAATTGCACATCAGTGTTAAGTTAATGACTGGCACCTTGAAAACTTTGTTTTCCAGGTAACAGTATTGAATTTAAACGCAATAAAAGGGATCTTCTTAGCCCATTTTTGGCTTTGATTCTTGACAAAATTGTAGTTATATAGTAGCTGTGGGATATTGAAAGTTTGATAGAATAATTTTAAGAGAGAGTTTAATAATTTTAACATCAACTCAACACACATCACTCATCAGTTGTGAAGGTGGAGGCATCATGGGTAGCATCTTTACTGCCTTTAACCCCTTAAAGCATGACTGGAGTAGACTCTCCAGTGCACTGAGGATTCCAATCATGACAGGCACAAATAATGTGGATAGAAGTTTCAGGAACAACAGTCAGAGAGAGGGTTCTGAGTGGAAGGATCTGGAAACGTTTTATGGAAGGCACTAGAAATATTCCATGTTGGAGGACATTTGCACAGAGCCTTCAGACAGAGGTTATGAGCAGACGGTAGAAAGTGGTGTGCACCAATGGCTGGTTCTTGATTCCTTCGCAGGTGTCCTATGTCAAAGGCTCTCACAGATGAGTAGAGAGATGACACCATCTTGGCTCTAGTTTTTAGAAATTTGAAAGATTAGAATTGGTCCCGTTTTAAACAACGGCTTGCATATTTCTGTTTGCACCTGTTCTGTTTATTTGTATTGCTGTTGCTGCTCTTGTTAAATTTGTCATAGGAATTTTGTGTTAAGAAACACATGTGCCCCATTTGTGGTTGAATCCATACCAAAGCTACATGACCGGTTGGTTCTATTCTCACGTGTTTCCCATAAGTTTATACATTAAGAAAGCATTTTTACAGCATTAGTTCTTCATCAGCAACAAGGGATACCTGCTGTTGTTGATCATGTGACCATCAAGGCTGTGGCCTGCAGAGAGCAGAATCCTTCCTGGAGAGTTGTTTGAACTGATTTGTTAAATGAGGCTCATTAGAAGCTGTTATAATACTTAATGTTGATCAGCTAATTGGAAAATACACTCTGTGTTACAAGATTATAATGCAGTGGTTGGTCTATGATTTACAATGGTTAATGTGGCAGACGTTTCAGCCTTGAATCAACAGATTTTCTTTCCACATTTCTTTGTCAGTGCTGAAGTTTGGACATGATAGACAAGTGCTCTATCACTGAGCTACATCTTCAGCCCTTTGAATTTCAGCTTTTGAACATCCATTTCTTACTGTATGGTGGAGGAGTGGTACCCATGCTTCAGCTCCTGTGTGGAGGTCAGGGGACCACCCTGTGGAGTTGGTCCTCTCCTTCCATCTCTCTGTGGAATCTGGGGATCAAACTCATGTTAACAGGCTTCTGGGACAAGGGCCTCTACCTGCTAAACCCCGTGTTCATTTCTATATTTCCCTTTTCTAAACTGCTTTTCTCAGCGACATATCAGCTGCTTTCCAGATCTTTGTTTTCAAAATTTGATTTTCAACATGATGAGTTTGCCTTTCTATCCTCTCCGATGACTAAGGCAAAAGATGGAATGGTCATAAGATGGGGAACATACAACTCCCTTCTGGAACGTTTCCAACATTAAAGTCAAAGCCGTGCCACGCCTTAGGATGTGGAGGAGGGGATGCTTGACAGGTTAAGAGAAAAATTCCAAAAGTAGTGGGCACAGGAAAAGATTGGGCAGAAAGGAGATTAGGCAAGGCTTTGGAACAGTAGAAAGGAACATGGAATGTTGGGCTGTTGGGCTAGAATTCAGCTTTAAAAGTGCCTAGCTAGGGTAGAGCCATTTCTTTGTCCAGGCCACATAGATCCTGCCACCTCAGCTCATTTGAAAAGAGACTTTATTTGAAGCCACATAATTAGATTTCTCTACTGATTCCCAGTTGCAAGCCTTATATAACATAAAAAAGCCTGTCTTGGGCTGGAGTAATACTGTAGTCAGTGATGAGCTTGAAGTTCTCTCAAGAAAGCCGGGCATGGTGATGTGCCTTTACTCCAGGGAGGCAGAGACTGGAGGGTTTCTTGGCTCAATCTACTTAGTGAGGTTCAGAACAGTGTTACACCTGTCTGTACAAACAAAGTGCCATCACCAAGAGTGACATCCAAGCTTGGCTTTTGGTCTCCACACACAGGTGCATATATGTATATTCTCTCTCTCTCTCTCTCTCTCTCTCTCTCCCGCCCCACACAAACACCCCCTTGTCTTTCTGTTTAGGAGTTACTGAGGGCAATGGCGATGGTAGCATTAATGGTGAAGGATTGTTAAGATTTTAGTTGTATCTATTGTAAATAACTTAAACAAAGACTACTAATGCTGTGTACGGCATGGTGTGGTCCATGTAGAAATGGTGATTTGAGTGAAAAACTGTTCACTTTTAAAAAGTAACTATGTTGGAGCTCCAAGGAAGGCTATGGTAAATGCAGTGTTTGTGGAGTGGGTACCCAGTTGTAAGTGACTTTGTTTTGTCATTTCTGTATTTCCCACCACAAGGCAGCAAGATGAAGCCAAAGATAAATGTTCTCCTTCAATGGGGCTTGGTAACTCCAAGACTATCGTTTTTGCCTTCAGTGTCCTGGTTTATCTGAAAGTCATCATGTTAGTATTTGCCACCTGCAGATAATCAAGACGGTATTCTATGACATGTACAAACTTGTCAGTGGCTCTTGTTAGATGTGGAAGGCTTCTCACCAAGGGGTTGATTCAAATCTCCTGTTAGGCTGCATGGGAATCTGAGTTCTGATGGAAATATACTTGTTTTTTGTTTGTTTGTTTTGTTTTCTGAAATGGTAGTCCTTTCTTTCCCCAAAGAAGAAAACAGAAGAAGAGCAAATCTAAGAGGAGGAAAAGGCTGCGTTTAATCCCTCCTGCCTGAGCCACTCTGTTTTCCTCCCAACTTTCTCTTAGTTAAAATTAGCTAGACCCATTTCCAGGTTTCCTTCCTGCCATTGTTTCCCCCTCACCATTAACGCCTCCAACACAGAGTTGCTTGTCTTATGTGAAAGTACCCAGGCGATGCTGCCTGCCTCCAAGTACATGGTGGGCCCTGAGCTCTCAGCAAGTCTTGGGAGCTCCCTTAGTTGCTTGCCTAGTGTGGGTTACTCCGAGTGACGGATGGAAGGTACATCTACTTAGAGCCCCTAGAGTAGACATTATGTCTTAGTTGCCCCTGGAGCCTCTGTAATATTGCACCTGATACCATAACATGCCTTCTCCTTTATGCTGTATGGAGGGAGGCATGTTAGATAAAAGCATGTGAGGTACCATAGCATGCCTTCTTCTTTATGCTGCGTGGTGGGAGGCATTTTAGATAAAAGCATGTGAAGATGTAATATTCTTGTTGTCTTGACAGCTAGTAAGGGTGAGGAAATAGATTTTCTAAAGATGAGTTTAATACTTTGGGGAAATGCACAAAGCAGGATGTGATTAATTGCCACATGAGAAAATGTAGCAGACTCTTAAACTGAACTGAGGAGGGAAAAGAAAATTGCTGGGTCTACAAGAACACACAAACATGAAGGTAGCCCTGACTGCTGAAGAAAGACAGGAACCAAATGAGGGAGATGGGAAAGGAGGGTTGGAGACAGCAAGAGCAAGCTCCAGATTCTTTCTCCTTGTTTGCTTCCCCTCTCCACCCCTTCCCTCCCTTCTCCTCCTATTCCTCCCTCTCCTCTGTGATGCACTCCCACTCCCCCATCCTACTCTGCTGTCTCCTCTGTCTCTCTTCTTTTCTTGTCTTTCTTTCTGTTGTTCTGACAGGATCTCACCGTAGCCCTGGCCAAGTTTTCTTCAGACTTTTAGCAACCTGTCTTCAAGTTCCCAAGTGTTTAGATCAAGGAATGAGCTAACACACCTGCATGGAGATTTAAAAGTAGGTTGATGTCCCAAGAACCACATGCTTTTTTATTCCCTTGAGAACTCTTATAATTGACTAAATCCATACACAAAGTAATTAGAAAGTTGCACTTAATTTTTATTTATGTTGATATAGCTTTCAAGATTTTGAAGTTTCAAGATATTTCATTGATTTCCCTTCTGTTTAGCCTTTATTGGTCTTCAAAGAAGCCCTTGCTTGCCTACAGAGTTCTGCATGCAATTAGTTATTAGCACAAAGTATTAAACTAGGAAAAATATATTTCTCTAACTTTGAAGCAAAGAGGCAAAATCCATTTGCCTCAAGTACTACTCAAAAGCTTTTAGTCCCAAGGAAAAAACATAAATTTCTTCAGTCTAGTATTCCAGTTATCCTAATGGCACATGAAAGCAAGCCATTTGAAGAGATTTTAGAGACCACTTAGTCTAATACCCCAGTTTAGAGATTCCTAAGTCCAGCACCCTCTCTTACTTACAAGAAGTCTGAGAACCAAACAGAGTGACTTGTCCTTCTTTGGTGACTGTTCACTTGGCCATCCACCCATCTGTGTCCCTATCTCTGGCTTTTACAAGACCTGTTCTTTCTCAGATATCTTCCTATTTATGTTGACAAAAGCATTGATCACATGGGTTTGGACTGGAAAAGGGGAACTTGGCGTTGAAGGGAGAGCCAAACAAGATGACTGGCTGTGTGTTTGATTACATTTTCTTTAAGGATCACTAACGTGACTGATGTGTTTGGGCAAACATTTGAGGGACACTTCAGCCCCTGCAGCTCAGAATATGCCCGGCAAGGTTTTTGGCAACTGTTAAGGTTAGCTTCAGCTGTCAACTTGACACAAACCTGTAGTCACCTGGAAAAGGCAACTTCAGTAGAGGAACTGCCCTGGTCAGATCAGCCTGTGCCCATATCTATGAGGCATTTTCTTAGTGGATAATTGATGTAGAAGGGGACAGCTCACTGTGGAAGGTGCAATCCATAGACAGGTGGATGTAGACTGTATAAGAAAGGTAGCTAACTGTGAACCTGAGAACAAGCCAGTAAGCAGCTTTTCTTCATAAGTATATATCAGTTTACTATAAATTAATATATGTGACTTGTTATATCCCAACAAATGCTTTCTCTCGTTGACTGGGCTCTGTTAAATTCTTACAGAACAGTGAGTTTCCTGTGTATGGGACTTTTCTGATCAATGAGCTCAGTATGACCGAGCAGTTTCATCTTCTTGTTGTTGGCTTCATTATTATTTTCATTTCCTTTGTGTCATTGAAAGAATGTAACCTGGATTTGTTTGTTTGTTTGTTTTGTGTTTTTTGTAATTGGGAAAATGGAGTTCAGTAGTGACTCATAGTCTGAACATGTTTCCCTTGGTATTTGGGGGACAGTCTTCTTGTCTTCATCAGTGCCTTGAAGATCTTAATGTTGTCATGTGGATAGCAATATTTTCTGTCATCTGTCTTCTTTTGAAAATTGGATTATCATGTTAGTTTTCAAATAAATATCATAAGGTGTTGGATAATTCATTTTAGTCTTAAACCAAGATGTTAATGATTTTTTTCATATCTAAGTTCTTTGTGCTATAGGTATATGAGATCAAAGCCACTTCAAGTGAAAAAACATCAGCAGGCTTTCTTTGTTTCTCTTCCCTTTCCCACCCCCCAGAGCTAATGGGTTGTCTTAGTTAGGGTTTCTATTGCTGTGGAGATACACCAGGACCAAGGCAACTCTCATAAAGGAAAACATTTAATTGGGGCTAACTTACAGTTTCATAGGTTCATTATTATCATGACAGGAAGCATGGCAATGTGCAGGTAGACATGGTGCTGGAGGAGCTGAGAGTTCTATAGGCAACGGGAAGTGAACTGTCACACTTGGCATGGCTTGAGCATATAAGACCTCAAATCCTGCCTCCACAGTGACATACTTCCTACAATAAGGCCACACCTACTCCAACAAGGCCACACCTCCTAATAGTGCAACTCCCTTTGGGCCAAGCATTCAAACCCATGAGTCTGTGAGGGCCATACCCAATCAGACCACCACAAGGGTCATGATTGTAATCTCAGCTACTCACAAGACTGAGGCAGGAGGATTGCAAGTTCAAGGTGTTCATGGGCTACAGAGTGAGTTCAAGGCTGATGTGGCCAACTCAGTGAGGTATTTTTTCAAAATGGAAAGTAAAAAGAAAGCTTGGGGTACAGCTCCGTGGTAAAGTGTGGGAGCCCACAGAGGTTTCTTAGTGAGAACTCACTCAGGGTCAGAGAGTCTGAGCTTGCTTTACACAGCAGGGCTGCGTAAGATGATTTGGTCACAGGTATGTTTACCAGGTGTTTGGAAAGGTCTACACTTGGCTGTACAGTGTGCTTTGAACTTGTAAGGGGGAGGTCTTTTGCCTTCCCTTCTTGGCATGTTATACAAAGCCTTTTCAATAGACCTTCGAGGCTGTTGGGTATTAATCCAGGTCCTCCTGAAGCTATCCTGTGTCTCTGTCTTTCTTCTCATAGTCTAGGTCTCTCTTTCTGTCTATCATGTCTTAATTTCTCTCTCCTCCACCTAAGAATCCTTCAAAAAAGATGGGAGCTGGACCACCACACATGGCACCCTGAATGTGAAACCCCCACAGTAAAACACTGGCTTGCATACATAGAGCCTGGAGTTTACCTCGGAAGTAAAAGTGCCTCTTCCTTTCTTTTTTCCCTTTAAAGGAGACTGACTCTTAATATCATTTTATATATGGTAATGTGTGTGTATATGTGTGTGTGTGTATATATATATATATATATATATATATATATATATATATATGAATATATTTTAATCAGCACGTACAGTAACAAAGTTTTGTTGTACATGTTTAGTTTTATTGCCCCACACCCCAAACTCCTACACTCCTTCCCCGGTGTTGGCTGATGAGCTTGCTCACCTTTGTATTGTATTTTTCAGTAAGAAGCACCAGAGCTCTTTTTACTTGTGAAATTGTTGGAGTCTGTGGAGCTCCACCATATTTTCATGTACTTTCCTTACCCCTGTGTCACTGGAATAAGTATGGAAGAATAAGGTACTAGAAAATAGCAATCTGAAAATAGAACTGGAATTTTGTCGTTGGAAGCAAGCATTGGTGATGTTTTCCTGAGGAAGCAGGGATGGAGGTCAAGGAGAGAAGACAGATGCGTTGTATGTTCAAAATAATATATCACTTAATACTTGGTGGTAGAAGACTTTTTTTTAACATTCTGCATGATGCATTTGTGGTTCTGCAAGAACACTTGTAGCAGTGTTTTCCCGCTTTAGTGAATTTCCTTTTATCGACATGATACATAGACAAATAGAAGGGCCAGTTGCAGGTCACATGTCATGATGCTGAGGATGGAAGCAGTGCAAGCCTCCTAACCCTTAACATGAATCAGAACCTCAGCACTGCCTTCCATAATTTATTAGTCCCTAGCAGAGTGCTTTGCTCATGAGGCTTCAGAGGAACAGGAACGATAAAACACACAATTAATTAAAATCTTCAGAAAGAGCAGCAGCAGCAGCATTAATAAAACAATGTCCTCTGAAGCACACAGGAATTGTAGTCGCAGTGGGGAAAACCAAGTTAAAAGTTTAGTTTTCATCATAGTCAATAAACTGAGTTTATTGAACTTGGGTTGGTAGAGTTAAAAACAGAAATAGACATGTAGGGAGTACTCTGTTCCTCTCTCCACAAAACATCTCGATTATTAATAGCAACTGCTCATCTATACTCCGTGCCTAATTTTATGCATATTTTCTTGTGCAGTCCTCAGAAGAACTGTATAGAATAGGTGTTAGGGTTTTCAGTGTATGGCTGAGAAAACAGATCGCTTGATGAAATGCTTCTCAAAGTGGGCTCCATCCTTCACCTCAGCAGGAACTTGTTAGGCAAATTCATACCCACCCCCACCTTCCCTGAGTCAAATTTTAGGAGTGGAGCCCTGCTGTGTGTTAAGAACAAGTCGCACGTGTTCCATCTTCATGCTGAAGTTTGAGAACCACTGGATTATATAACCACATGGGATAATGCTCTGTTAGTGGAAACAGGATTTCTAATGGAATATTGGACTTTACCACTTACTGGGAGCATCTCTGCAGTGGCCTACTGGGCAATGGTTTTCCTACACACCCTAAGGTCTGCTGTAGGTTTATTTCCCTCTCCCCATCCTTACGATCTGCCTTGCCAATAACTGCTCTGTTTCATGTGTGTATAAAAAGAAGCCATTTAACTAGGAAGAATGTTTAAGAAGCTTTCTTTGGAGAGCCACCTGGGTCTAGTTTCTTTCCACTGTAAATCATGGTTCTCTTTACTAAAGGTTTCTTGGGAATGAGCTATGACTGGTTTTGGTCATGTCTTGTGACAGTCCCTGAGTCGTGGTGTTTGCAATGCTTGCTTTTGTGTATTCATAGAGACAGTCTAGTATTAGACACTAAAATGCCAAGCCATTTCTCATTGATTGATAGAAGGCACCCATTTCATCTGATGTTCACACAGCCCATTCTGGAATGTTGGTGCTCTGTACCACACTCACAGACGAGCCAGGCATAGGCACACCAGGTACATCCTGGTTTAATTTTTACTAGTTGCAAGATCTGTGTATGTTTTCACACTCCTGAATTGTTTCTTCAACTAAAAACAGAGGTGATGGTGTCCCATGGGTTAAACTTGGTTCTTTGAGAATACTTTGGAAAACACCGAGTGCTACAGAAATGTGCAGTTGAATTCTGGAATGTCTTGAAGAACAGCTTCTGAGCTTAGGGAACATGAGACATTTGGTAATGAACTAGGTTGTCTCAGTGAGCTAGGGAGTGAATGCATTTATCAAGAGTGTCTGCACAGAGTGGAGAGACCATGAGAATTTTGCAGGGGACCTCAGACTCTGCACTAACCCAATCCTGGCTGTTAACTTTCTGATTGATCGTCTCTCAGCTCCAGCCATAAAATGAATGTAAGAAAACCTCCATGTAGAAGTCATAAAGAAAGAGGTTGGTTAAGAACAAGAATTTAGAGTCACTGGTTATCTGTGCAAACATAACCGAGAGCTTGGAAGTAGTCACCGGGAAAGGCTGTTGAAAAAGAAAAGAGGGCCTGGAGAGTTGGTTCAGTGGTTAAGAACACTTTCTGTTCTTGCAAAGGACCAGGGTTCAATTCCCAGCCCCCACATGGAGGCTCACCATCTCCTCAGGCACCACGCATGCATGTGGTACACAGACATACATGCAGGCAAAACATTCATACACACAAAATAAAACAAATCTAGAGAAGAAAAAGAAAAGAAAAGGAAATGATAGGGCTAGAAGAGCATGGGGTACGGAACAGGGCTACCATGGGCCTTGTACAGACTCCTTGTGATGCACCTAGGGTTCTAAGAAGCCTAGTTTGCTACCCTTTGAACCACATCTTCACTTCCTTATAGAAGAGCAAGAAGCTACATAGGTTTATTTATCTCTGTAGCATGGTTACAATGTCACCTGACCTCAAGTCAAGATAACTATATATGGGCGATGGTTCAGGCTGATTAAAACTACATCTGTGTGTGTATGTGTAAATGAGGAAGAGTTGGCAATGTGAAGAATGTATTCATTAGAAAGGGTCAATTGGTATTTGACTCTGGATTCTTGCCTATGGCAACGTAAATCTGAGAATGCCCAGATATCTGACTTGAAGAGAAGACAGAATTCTGAAATTTTAGTATTTTCAGGTTTTCTAATGTTGGCTGAATGGAAGGTGGAACATTGCTTCATGGCCCAAGTAACACATCTGTAGGCCAGATTTGGGTATAGACTGCCAGCTGGTGGTCTCTGCTGTAGAGTGTTCTGTAAACAAGACCTGTTATTATTGGATGTCCTGGAATTTATAATAGCCTCCCAGGAGCCACTATGTCAGGGACCCTCCAAGGAATACATCTGTGTTTTCTTGTTACCCTCAAAACTAGCCCCCTATCCCAAGGCCAGTCCTGTTTTGACATAGACTCCAGGGACTTTTAAAATTTGTGCTGCATAATTTGAAGAGATTCTAAGTCCAGATGTTTAGGCAGGCAGAAAACTACATCTCTTTTGAGGAGAGATTTGCAGAAATAGCATGACATGATTTTCTCCCTCTAGAAGGCCAAGCATAAGTCTATACTCTAATACAGTGGATAGAAATAATCTCTAGGTTGTCCAGGTCTATTCTTATTGCTCTCTTTTGTATGTATGCACATAGATATTTATTTAGGGGTAAGTGTATGAATGTACATGTATCTATACATTCATGTGGAGACCAGAGAACAATCTTGGGTATCATTCTTCAGACATTACGACCCCTCCTGTTGTAAAGACGTGGTCTCTCATTGGCTTGAAGTTTGTCAAAGCTAGACTGGCTGACCAGTGAGCCCCTGGGAACTGCTGGCTTTCTCTTTCCAGTATTTGAGATGGATATTTTGTAGTCACCATGTTTGGCTTCTGGATATACATTGCTCTTCCAGGAATGGTTTTGTACTGACTCCATTTTTCAATTTTCATTCCAGAAAAAAGAGTTTGATGTGGATAACCTCAGCAAGTCGGAGCTGCGGATGCTCCTCAGTGTGATGGAAGGAGAACTCGAAGCCAGAGACTTGGTCATTGAGGCCCTGCGGGTAAGAACATTCTGGGAGTGTGTCCTTATCATTTCTCAGAGGGCCAAAGGCAGAGGTACTTCTCTTCTTAATTTTTGAATCAGCTGCATTTAAAATGTTATATTAGGCGAATGTATGCTCCTCACTCAAAACATCAACCGAGAACCTACACAAGACAAACAAGTCATATGGGTGTTGAGATGAGAATACACCATTGAAAATGGGAGATTTGAGAAGTCTACTGTGTTAATCAGTAATCCTTGCATGTATCACATATTTATTTGACCTTACACATACAATTTTAGAAAATTGGTACTTTGGTGTCTTGTATGTGTATGATAGCTGTGGGGAATAATTAATAGATTCATTCATAAAAATATTACTGATAATATATCTTTTACTTCCTGTGTAAGCCATGAATGATACTTTTCATTTTCAGAAACTCAGAGTTAAAATGAAAATGTTCATATCTTCAAATTATTTTTCTCAGAATTTTCAGTAACTTAAAAGTATTTCTATCATAGCTTACAAAGAATATATCAAATGCCTCAATTACATTTTACTTTTATATAATGTTAAACTGTCTCGATGCAGTTTTCTGATTGGAAATTCCACATCTTGACTTGCTTTGGTATATTTGTCAACTGTAAGTTTCGGTTTGGTTTTGTTTTTTTTTTCCCTCTTTGCTAGTCACTTGTATGTAATCAGATATATCTTGGTTCTCAGTTATTTGGCAAATAGAGCTGTAATTGTTACATAGAAAGCATGGGTTTATCTTATTTCACTAAGTATTATTTCCTGAAACTTTGTCCTAGGAATATTTTTGTACATGTGAGAATCTGTAAAAAAATGTAAAAATTCAACTGATTGTTGCCTGTGATGACAAGAACTTTTTTTTTTTTTTTGGTTTTTCAAGACAGGGTTTCTCTGTGTAGCTTTGCGCCTTTCCTGGAACTCGCTCTGGAGACCAGGCTGGCCTCGAACTCACAGAGATCCGCCTGCCTCTGCCTCCCGAGTGCTAGGATTAAAGGCGTGCGCCACCACCGCCTGGCTGGACAAGAACTTTCATGGGGAAGAAGGGAGGTAGGAATGGTAGATGGTCACATAGGATGGACAAGGGTGTGCCCTGTACAGGGGTGTGCCCAGCTGTATGGAGGTGAGTCCCAAGTGGGAGTGGAAGCAGTTGCTGAATTTCACATACTGGAAATTGATGCAGAAGGTATATTATTTACCATTAGTTCAGTGACCAAGAGCAATTTCGCCATAAGCTGGGAGTCTAGTTGTATCATTTGCAAGCCGGCATTGAGGTGGAGCTACAGCTTTTATCATTAGAAGCTTTGCTAAGTGGACATTTGCATAGTTTGGTTGTGACTGTTGTCTGTGCTGTTCCACATGGAGAGTATAGTACTATCATGTGTGCCCCTGTTCCAAAATGCAGTCACCTCTTGCAACCAAATGGAAACGCAGGGCTCCAGCTTGCCATTCTATGTTTTTCTGTTCTGTATTAACATGCAAGATGCACTGACCCTGTGCACCCTCCCGCTGCTTACGGAAATGTTTGAACACTTCGTGGATTCTTTGTTTTTATGTTTTAAAAAGCACATGCATTTTCTTTAATTTAATTGCAATATTTCCAATTGGAAGAGTACAAGCAAAGGTTCCCTAATGATCAAATGGATATCTTCTGCAGAATTGGAGTTTGAATTATAAGGGCACTTACACAACACAGTCAGTGGTTTAAACCCTAATCAAATCCTATTTCTCATGCTCATAAAGTATTTCTGTTGTGCTTAGCTAACCTGCCAGCGACATTATGGATAATTGGAAGTTTAAGTATGCTATATTAAAGTAAAAAGTTTAAAAAAAAATAAAAATCTCCATGGATTGCAATATACATTTCTGATATCTACTAGAAAAGTAACTTATAGTAAGTGGAGAAGATCTTGGAGGAGTTAGGGCAGGGGAGACAATCATCAGAATATATTGTCTGGAAAAATCTGTTTTCAATAAAAGAAAAATAGAGAAAATATGAATTTCCTTTGTTGTATGTTTACTGGAAGATATGATGAACTTGATGTCCAATTGCACTTACTCATAGCATTTCTATAAATGCAGTTGCAAGAGAATCCTGATGCAAGCCTACCATAGTGTTGACTCAGATACAGTGAGGTGGTTTTCCTGAAATGGTGAATGACTTCTGGTGAAGTTCCAAGCAAAAGAGCATGTTTAGCCAGGCCTGGGGGTGCTTGCCTGTGATGGATCTCAGCACCAGAGAAGCAGAGGCAGTGAGGTCAGCACGAGTTCAAAGCAACTGTGGTCTACATAGCAAGACCCCTGTCAAACAAAACAAAGGAGAGAGAGGGGGGGAGGGGGAGGGAGAGGGGGAGGGAGAGGGGGAGGGAGGGGGGAGGGAGGGGGATGGGGAGAGGGAGAGAGAGGGGGAGGAGGGAGGGGGATGGGGAGAGGGAGGGAGAGAGAGGGGGAGGAGGGGAAGAGAGAGGGAGAGGGAGAGAGAGAGAGAAGGAATAAGTATACATTTACATGGGAATTCAATCTCTAGAAAATTCAGTTTGTTAAAATAATTTAAATTAGTTGTTTATTGATAAAAAAAAAAAAAAGGAACTCCTCTCTTGCCTCAAAATGGTCATACATTAAGTTCTAATGAGAGGAATAAACTGAGGGCACATTTAAAAGTTTGGTGAGTACTCAAAAAATATTCCTGGAGGCAGGCGGATTGATGAGTTCAAAGCCAGCCTGGTCTCTAGAGTGAGTTCCAACATAGCCAAGGCTACACAGAGAAGCCCTGTCTTGAAAAACGAAAAAAAGAAAAGAAGTAAAAAAACTCCTAGGTGTGTGGCAGGCTCACCTCCCTGCCCTCTAAGAGCCAATTAACAAGAAAACAAAAATGTTCCATCGTCCTGCTTCAACATAGCCTGTCGGGAAGAGCTGGCTGAGACCAGTCTCCCATGTTTAGAGATGGAAATCAGGCAAACTGAAGGGGAGCCCTGAGAGAAGATGATCCAGCTAGGACCACACATGGGCTCACCCTGAAGCCATCCACTCCCTTTGTCATCCAGACCCTCGGTGGAATTCAGTGTGTGTGAGATCTTCTTAAAAGCTTTTTCAAAATGGTGTTTATGATTCATTTAAATATTTAGACGATCTGGTTTGAAGAGTGGGTAGTAATGGAATTTTCACATACCTGTGGTACCTGGGATAGATTCAGCTGCCGGGATTTGCTCCCTGAGCTTCTGATGGGAACTAGTCAAACATTTACCTGCCTCCGAATGTGTCACTAACTTGCCTTTTCCTTAACTGTGCAGCAGAATGTGGTTTCCTGGCTGATTAATGCCCCAGAAAGAAATTGAAAAGAAGAAAGGATGTGAAAATTTTTATTTCATGTTAGCAGATAAACTAATCTATAAATTAAGAACTAAAATCTCTTTAATCAGTAACCAGTATACCATGTCTCTGCAAGTGAAGTACATTTTGGTTTTTTAAGTAAAAAAAAAAAATGCTGTTTGAGCTTAATAATTAAAATAAAGGGTAACTAATTTGTACCCTGAACTGTAGTAGATTTGGAAATGATTGTATTGTGACGTGTCCAAATTCTTTAGGATTTAAAAATGTGTTTCGGATCAAGCTGTTCTGTTTCCCTTTCTAAGCCACGTGATCCTTGTGGTTTTGAGTTTCGAGTCATAATGATTTCAGTGATCATTGACTAGGTAGCAGTGGATGTTTGAGGAGAGTCCATGAATGTAAGTTTGGAGGGAGTAAAACAGATGACAATGTGTATCCTGGCATTTTTGCTGCTTACCTCTTTAAGATAAAAATACTTATAATATAAAACATCCATAGCTTTGTAACAGTATTCACTTTATGACTTTTTAAAAAATATTTTTAGGCATGGTCTTTCTGTATAGCCCAGGATGGCTATGAACTTGTATTCCCCCTGCCTCAGCCTCCTGGGTACTGGGATTGCAAGCATGTACCACCATGCCCATTTCTAAGAACAAGCATCTTTGTTAAGAAGAAATTGTATTTTTAAAAGAGCAGTAAAGCCAGGCGGTGGTGGCGCACGCCTTTAATCCCAGCACTCGGGAGGCAGAGCCAGGCGGATCTCTGTGAGTTCGAGGCCAGCCTGGGCTACCAAGTGAGTTCCAGGAAAAGGCGCAAAGCTACCCAGAGAAACCCTGTCTCGAAAAAAACCAAAAAAAAAAAAAAAAAAAAAAAAAAAGAGCAGTACTGACTCCCCATCATATACACAGATTTCCTGTATGTCTCTCCTCCCCCCTTTTTATATGAGATAAACGAAATTGACTGTATGAAGGATAGATAATCCCCCTCTTAAACTTCATAAACAGGCTAACTGCAGGAGTCAGATTTTCAATTATTTGCATTGGAATTTCCAAAACTTGACCGTTTTAGCATTTCTTTACATGGAATGCACTTCCAGCTCTGGTAACCTTTGGGGACTATCACGTGGCAGAAATGCCTACAAGAGACTATGTAAACAGCTGTATAGAAGAGGCCCAAATTACAGCGAGCGTTTATTTCTCTCTCAGCGTTGTGAAGATGAGTGATGGAGCTGGAGAGGCAGCGCTGTGCCAAGTCCTCATCCAACTGCCAGGAGTATTTTCGTGGTACTCCCCTCCTGAGGGAGTTGGATTCCTCTGCGTGGCAGAAGCCTGATTTGGGGTAGCCCGGCATGCCTGTGTACAGTGAAAGGAAAGAGAGGAGATGGACTGCAAGCTTCTTTCAGGGTGCTGCTTTCTTCCCGTTGTGTTCACAAGTGTCTTGAGCTCCACAGGGTAGCGAGTACTTGTCATTGCAGTACAGGAGGCTGAGGCAAGAGGATCCAGAACATGAGGCCAGCTACATAGTGAGATCCTGTCAAAGATAAACAAAAGTGCATTTATTGAATACCTACTAGCTACTAGGCAGAAAAGTGAAATTAAGATGCATTTATATAGAGACATACTACACCAAACATTTCAGAAAAATGCTGTATCCTGACCTTATATATTGTAAAATAATTCTTCCCAGTAGTGTCATTTAGACCAGACTTTGCTTTCTGCAAACTGTCACTGAGTGCATTCAGAGGTTTCCTAGATTGATCTTCATTTCATAATAAAGCAAAACAAAAGTGTGATCTACTCAGTGGGTCCAAAAATGCTGAGAAATTTAAGGCGTTTAAATATTACTCTAAACTGAAGCAGGTTTTCTCAAGCCCAGCACTGTTGATATTTGGGACTAGATTCTTTTGTGGGGAGGCGAGAGTATCCAGTATCCTTCAAGGTGGTCAGCAGTATTCCACACGGACCTCCTTCCCACTCATGCCTGAAAAGAGCATATTGTCATTACCAAGGAAGATTGCTTAGGAGGGATGCAATTGCTCCCATGGGGTCAGCACCATTCTGAAGTTGTCTTGACCACTAGAAATATCACTTTAAAAATCATATCTGTAGCCAGATGGTGGTGGCGGCGCACGCCATCAATCCCAGCACGTAGGAGGCAGAGCCAGGTAGATCTCTGTGAGTTTGAGGCCAACCTGGTCCACAGCGCAAGATCCAGGACAGGCACCAAAACTACACAGAGAAACCCTGTCTTGAAAAACGAAAAACAAAAAAACAAAAACAAAACAAAAAAATTGTATTTGTAAAAATGAATGTAAGAATTTAAATGATTTGAGCCCATTGTGAGAGTCTTTTCCTTATGAAATACTGATACTTCAAAGCTAAAGGTTAATCCCCAAATGCCCATTTTAACAAATTTTATGACCCTTTCCAAACATGCCACATATTTTACTATTTCAAATTGCAGTATGGTTCCTTTTCCAGAACTTAAGTGCTTTACTTTTCAAAGTGAAATATGCTTATGATTGTACTGCTCAGTGCTGGAATCTTGATAGAGAACATATGTTGCTGAGAGGAGGTGGGGTCAACCCATGTAAGCAGACGCCCACCCTTCCACTGACCTAGGCCCCTTCGGATCAGACAGAATAATGTCTTCTATTCTAGTTTTAAAACCAGCTCTTGGGGAATGGCAGCATATTGTGAGAATACCTTGTACAGCATGCATGCCAAGTGTTGATAAAAGAATACTAATCTGGCTTTTCATTGGTTTCAACTAAGTAAAACACAAAAGGTTTTGTCTTTCAAAGTTCCCCTATGATTGCTGGCAACTGATTAACCAAAGTATAATTGTGTGTGTGTGTGTGTGTGTGTGTGTGTGTGTGTGTGTGTGTGTGTGTGTTGTTGTTGTTGTTGTTCATTTTAATGAATAGATTTGATGAGCATAGCTGAATTCACAAAAACATGAATTTATTCCTTTCCTTTCCTGTCCATGGAGATACGACTTGTCCATGTCTGGAGAAGAGAGAGAAGTATTGGTTAGGCTTTATGTCACTTCTACAGCAAAATCAGTTTTCATGAAGTACAAATGGCCAGTGATTTTAAAATACTGTTGTATTTTGTCCAGTAAAACAAAAGCAGAAACTAACAATTTTATTTCCTTCTGTGAAATTTTATTTTCTGTAGTGAACAGTTACCATTAGTTTTAAAAAACAGAATCCAAGAGGAAGAGTTCTGTTCTATAGTGGAGGAAAGGCAGTTGATGTTACAGGCACCGGTCTGAGAGCAGTGATCACCTGCTGAAGTTCCCACTGGTTCCACCTACTGGTTCTTGTGGCCCAGTAAAGCAGTGGTTCTCAACCTTTCCCGGTGCTGCAGCCGTTAACCCTCGTGGTGTGGTTCCTCATGGTGTGGTGACCCTCATAAGCCATAATGTAAATATTTTTGGAGATAGAGGGTTGCCAAAGGGGTCTCGACCCACAGATTGAGAACTGCTGCAGTAAAAACTTGTGCCAAGGTCATGTGATGATGTAGTGAAAAATAGAGATGATTTATTAAGAAATGGGTAGAACATATGAGCATTGGAGTAGGTAGGTGAGCAGGGAAAGCGTATCCACTCCAAAAAAAAAAAAAAAAATGCTGAACTGCAAGGCCCATGCATGAGCTTTATAGGCCATTCACAAGCATTCACTTTCCCATTTATCTATCAAGGCTTTTCATGCACCAGCTGGGTTTGCTGTGTGTGTGGCCCAGGTGGACAAGAGGTTCTAGTCTCTTTTGTTATGTGTCAGGCTTGCTGTTGCTCTCTCCACTCCCACTCTCCTACCACAGTGATGATGTTGTTACCAGTCTGGGCTCAGTTCCTGAGCCAGACAGTTAGCTGGATGAAGCTTCCTTCCTGAATATTAACACATTATGGAAATATTCGTGAGGAAAACACACTGCCAATGAGGCTTGTGGAACTGGGTGATATATCTCTCCAAACTGGGTGCAATGCATAGGCAGAGTTACACACAGGAAGGCAGGAATGTGGTTTTGTGCGATTGGAAGATGTTGCAGTTACAAGGACAGTTTCAGCATGACCTGAAAAAAACTAGGTATTCTTTCCAGCATTCTGTCTACATTTTAGCTGTATCGTCTCAATGCCCAAAGGCTAAGGCGCAAGTTAGGGATTTGTGTAAGATTTTTCCTTATTATATTTATGATTAATTCTATATCTTGATTAGAAAAAGAGTTTGAAGTAACACCCTCAAAATCCTACCATTTTCTTTTAGTTGTAACATTTAGGGGAAAGAATAGAGGTTTCTGGTTCTACCTTTCTAATATTCTGTGTCAAACTGTAAGTGGGATTTTGTTGTTTGTAGTACTGGGGATTGAATCCAAGCCCTAGCATATTGTTTTGGTTTGTTTTTACTTGATTCAATGAGGACCATGACTCAAAGCAACTTGGAAAGGGAAAGGTTTATTTTATCTTACAGTTTACAGGCCGTTGTGAAAGGAAGTCAGGGGAGAAACTTGTCTTTGTTAGGGTTTTATTGCTGTGAAGAGACACCATGACCGTGCCAATTCTTACTAAGGAAAACATTTAATTAGGGCTGGCTTACAGTTTCACAGGTTTAGTCCCCTATCATGGCAGGAAGCATGGTGGCATGCAGGCAGACATGGTGCTGGAGAAGGACCTGGGAGTTCTACATCTGGATCCATAGGCAGCAGGAGGAGACAGTGAGCCACTAGGCAGGCTTGAGATTCTGAGACCTCAAAGCCAGTCCCCAGTGACAAACCTCCTCCAACAAAGCCACACCTCTTCCAGCAAGGCCACACCTCCTAATAGTGCCACTCTCTGTGAGCCTAGGGGGCCATTTTCTTTCAAACCACCACAGAACTCAAGGCAGGAACCTGGAGGCAGGAACTAAAGCAGAGGCCACAGAGGAGTGCTGCCTATTGGCTTTCCCCACTGGCTTGCTCAGCCTGCTTTTTGATACAACATATGACCACCTGCCCAGGAGTGGCACTGGCCACCCCTACATCAATCATTAATCAAGAAAATGCCCCCCAGACTTGTCTCCAGTCCACACTAATAGGGACATTTTCTCTGTTGAGGTTCCTCCTTCACAGATACCCCTAACTTATGTCAAGTTGTCAAATTAACCAGCATGCTACATGAACAAGTTGTATTACCAGCAGTAATTTTATGTTGTTGGAGCCAGGGTCTTCATTTGTTCCCAGGATGTCTGTGAACTTGTGATCTTCCTGCCCCAGCCTCCTCAGTAGCTGAAATTGTAGGCCCATGCCACCATCTGAAGCAGTAGTTTTTTGATCAAATAAAATTAGCATAGCAATAGCCTATATTTCAAGTAGTAATTGAAAAGAGTGGAGAAACAAAATGAGAAGATGCATGCATTCATTCGTTCAACAGAGATTTCCTACCTTTGTGATGTTCTTTGCTGTCCCAGACATCAAGAGTACAGCAGGAAAACAAGGGCCTGATTTCTTTCTCTTGGATCTTAGACTCCAGTGGAATAGATGGGCATTTAATTGACATGAAAAAAATCAGTTATACTTGAGAATTTATTTGAGCAAATGGCTTATGAAATGGATAACCAGAAAAGGTTCAGAGCAGCTACTGGGCAGTATGGGCAGTGAGTCTTTATCAACAAGAAAGTAAACTACAAAAATAGCCTGATTGGTTTCTGCTAGTCTTTTTATTTTTTATTTTTTAATTTATTTTTTTGAATATGGATGGGTTGACCAGTTGGCAAATAGTGATTGGCTGAGGCTTGATTGTTTATGATTGGCTGACACTTAGTTGTTGTCTTTCTTCTTCAACGAAATTAGGTTTTCATACTTCCTTAGACTGGGAGTTCCTTACATAGGAACTCAACATCTGGAAATAGCCTCATGCCAGCAGCAGTAGCCACTGACTTGTTTTGAAAAATAAAACAAAAATATTGAAATCCAGATGACTATGATGTAGGGAAAAGAGCAAATGCTATAGAAAGAGTGGAGGGAAGAGTGGAAATCTAGCTTGTATTAGAGGAGAGGAGGCCATACCCCCTAGACCTGACATATTGTGAACTCAGCTGGACGAAAAGTTCAGATAAAGGTAGAAAGCACCAAGGTTTCCTCAGAGGAAGGACAGTGATTGTTGACATCAGCTGCAGAAGGTCAGAGGGAGAATGAATGGAAAGAGATGAGAAGGGGCAGGCCGGGCTGAGACAGTGACAGACACACTGTTTGCACTGTGTCCTCCTGATCATGGAAGAAGCCACGGGCGTGTTAACTATGAGGGGTTAATGTGCATTTTCTAATGATCTTTTTTAAAAACTATAATGCATTGAATTGTGCAATAGGGGTTTTAATTTTTTAAATGTAAATAATTTAACTACCTCACCAATCCTGAACTGCTGGAGGGTTTTAGGAGAGCCCAAGGGCTTACACAGCCAATCCAGAGGTCATGTGAGAATCAAAAGTCTCTTGGCCCTTTCCCAAGACATCCAAACCATGCATCTTCTCCATCACTTTTATGGCTTAGCAATAAAGTGTTTTTCTTTAGAACATGAAGATTTAGATTGGTTTAAATTAAGATTGATATGGAAAGTTTCCCAGCAGGCATCTTTTGAAAGTCAAAGTTCTGACTTCAGTTTAGTTTTCTCCAAATCTAGTTTACCCCAGTCCACTTTAGATTTTTAAATTAAATGGTTTTTATATTTTGGTGCCTTCTTCCTAAGGAATGTAAGCCAACTCTATATTCCAAAACATACTTGTATTCAAATTCCTTTAAACTCTTTTGTGTCAATTAGGGTTAAATGGCAGAAGGTGACTTTACATAGTGCTAGAAGGAATGTAACAAGAGTGGAAGGGATCTTCCAATGCTGAGTTCATTCTGTCCTCAAGCATCCATCCAGGCTTGAGTAGACTACGGGAGTGTGTTATCACTTAATAGCCCCACACAAGCAATGCATGTAATGCAATAAACAAGCATTTCATCAGACCAGAATCCTCCTGATGAACCACACTAGGAAACACAGCGGAGGCCCACTCAGTGTCAGGCATGGACCCAGGTATTATGTCTATCAAAATGGAACTGCATCTCATATGGGCTTTACGTTTTCTTCAAGAATCTTGTCTTCACTTCCTTTCACTCTTGTTTTAGAGAAGAGACCTCATTGTATTTTTAAACTGTCTTCATTTATTTGGGCTCAGGTTGTCTTCCTGCCTCTGTCCCACATGTACGAGAGGAGTATAGGCATACGCTATCATCTACAGCTTGGCACTAAGTCTTAATGGTTAAATTTCCATGGATAATAATCTTAATGTAGCATAAATCAGACATGGTTTTACACATTCAAATCTGAGCAGAAAATTAAGTTTTATTAGTGCATATTAAATGTACAAAACAATGAATTTCATTATGTTTCTTATGAATAGAATTCTGTCTTTCATACCACCATATAGATTTCCTTCTTTAACACCCCACCTACTAGTACTCTTCCTGCCAAATAGTCCCTTCTCTCTCTTTTCTTATCTTTTATTTATTATCATCATTATTAAATATTATTTGGGTTTTTAAATCTAGTTCTGCATATGAGATATGCAGTTAAGGTAGCCTTTAACATCCTACATAAGTAGGATGGAGAGATGTTTCAGTATCACAACTTCTGGCCTGTCCCAGTGCACTTGCCTGTATTATAAGGATGAAACAGTGTCATATATCACAGGACCCAACCTATAGTTAAGTCCACAGTACTTGAAAAAAATACTTACATTTCCAGATGTTTTGGTAAGAAGTTCCCACACACACAATACACACAAACCTTTCATCTCAGTGAACTATGAAAAATGTAGGTCAGATCCTGGTTCCTTTCTTTCTCCTGAATTCTATAGTGGGTATGTGCTCCTATACCTCTGGGTAGAATTAACACTTTTCCAAATCCGAGTGGCAGATAAGAGCCAAAGCAATCAACCTGATCCACTCTCCTCACAGCAAGCCTGAGGCAAGCTGGGAGATGACTGGTTCTGTGGACTCAGATAGGCATTATGGAAGGTCATACCACAGACTAGAAAAAGGGAGGGCTGGCGTCATTTCCATGGGTGGGAGCAGCTGCCATCTGTAGGCTGGGTAGTCAGTCAGGAGAGCGCCTTTTAGGAAGAGTAACGGCTTTTGTTACAGCTTGTCAGCCAGCATTTTTTTAAACAAAACCATTCTCTTCCAAGTAGGACTTAGGAATTTTGAAAACACTTAGAGTTGGCAACTTGTGAAGACAAGCACAGTGGAAATTCGGCCAGTGAATTACTGTACATACTTGTCTTTGCCTTGCTCCTCTGTTCCCCACATGGCTACAGCTAGGGTCCTGTACTGGGTTAGATCTTTCGATTTTGGTCATGGTGAAGTTAGACTTGTCAACATACTCCTCCACTGGCCTTTCACTCTGTTCCCCACATGTTCTCTGCATGTTGGGAATAGATTGTATATTATGTTAGATCTTTTGATTTTTGATGGGATTACTTTCAAGTGTGCATGAATAATTCTGTTTGTCATTTCTACCACCTAAAAGTAGAAAACATGGAGGGAGGTGTTCTGTTCTTTTAAACCAAAACAGTTCCTTTCCCACCACCTCTTCTTCCTATCCAACAACAGGGACTCTTTATTGCCATCATTGGCTGGGTGAAATTTAAGCATATGGAGAAGGAAAGGGACTTAACATTTTTAGGGTTTGTTTGTGGGAGCCCGTTCTGGGGTTCCTCGTGGCTTTACCCAGCAGGTCCAAATAGAGGATGATCAGGACCACGGGCCTGAGTGCAGGTGTCTGAGATGGTCTGCACTTGGCTGTGCTGGGGGAGGAGGTCTTTTGCTCCACCCCTTGGCGTCTCTATAAACCCCTGGACCAGAGACAGTCCGGGCCCGTTGGAATAGGTTCCAGGCCCTCTCGAGGCTATCCTTTATTTTCTATCTGTTTATCTCCACAAGATTCTCCGCTATAAATCCTTCTATCTAATATTTCCTGCTGCTCGCACTCAAGAAAACTCTGGGAAGCTGTGGGGGTGGTGGGTAAACGCCCCACATTTGTTTATAAGCCAGACACTTCACATGCATTATTTCTTATCTCTGTGAAATCCCCTGAGATCCACGATAACACCCGTGCTTTAGGAATGGAGACACCAAGACTGAGCATGGCATTTGTTTTCTGTCTGCCTCTAACCTCCACTCTCACACGCGCTTCCTCATCACCAGTGTTAGCAAAGTGAAGCCTTTTCCTAGACCTGGCTCTTTGTTTCCCTCCAAATGCAGCAACTTTCTCCGACCCTCCCCACGGCCCATGCATTCATCAGCTGTAAATATCAAAGCCTCACAGAAACTGTAGCTACAAAGAATTGCCAGTCTTCTGATGTTTAGTCATTTGCTGATCCCTTTCAAGAGATTGTGGATAATTATAAACAGAAACCAATCCTCAAGATTTCTGAGACCTTACTTGAATGGAAGTTCTGACATTGTAAAAGAACATCATTGGTTATTAATGTTTTCTCTCCATTAATTATCGCACAGAGTTTTCACTTTTCTATAATAGGATATGACCCTGCCATCCTCGGATGAGTGTGCTGTGACTGCTGCTCTCCCTGAGTGTACCTTAAGGAAACAGATTTCTGTGAGCAGACACACGATGCCAATGGACAGCTGCTTCCATCCAAACCCTCCTCCCACAGTTTAAACTAAACCTGTCTCCTCTTGTTATGTTTCCTTTCTCTTTCTTTTCTTTTTTTCATATTTTCTCAATTTGGTTCTTGATTTGAATTTGAAAAACAGAAACAAAGAGAGAAAGAGGAGGAATCAGCAGCCAACATATTGAGCCATCAAATGTAGGCCTGGATTGCTTTCTATAAAAGGCTGTTGCACTAGTTTTCTTTTCTAAGAACTTCGTACACTAATACTGCATCTCTGTCATCCCCACCCACCCTCTGCCCTGTACTGACTTGATTATATCATGTCTTGATTTTTTTTCCCAATCAGAAGTGGCCATGTAACCAAATACAATGGGTTCCAATCTTGGGTGAATTCAAGCCAAAACAAGCTTAGCCACAAAATAAAAGTAAAGAAAATGTGAAGAGATGGCATGGAAGTTCTTTCCAAAGTAGCGCCTTTCTCTCGCAGTGTGTGGAGAGTTTATGCAGGAAGCCTGTGCATAGACATCAACTTTAGGGCCAGGCCCTGAGTGTGCTTTTTTAAGGAGACTATTCCTAAGCATGCTCAGTACAAAGCCATAGTCCAAGAAGGAAAGACAGTAGATACATCTTCGGGTAGGCTTAGCCTGGACTCTTGTCATGCTCTGTTTCTCCAGATGGGTTTTAGCATAATAAAAATGAAAGAGTTCTTTGAAGAGGTGTTCATCAGGAGTTTCCCCTAAGGCACTCACCTCACTTAGTGGCTATGACGAGCTAGAGAAGGTAGATGTCAAAAGCAAGAGTAAAGACAGGCACCACCCATGAGAAAAGGTTGATGTTTTAAGTAATTAGAGTATTGAAATGTAGTTCTCTTTCACAAAACCTAAATCAAGAAACAGATTTCTTTTGATTTTGCATTCTTTATCTTATTTTTACTGTATGAATATTTGCCTGTGTGTATGTCTTGCCACATGTGCCTAGTGGGTTGGGTGCTGGGTATCAAAAAAGGGCATCAGATCCTCTGGAACAAGAGTTAGAGGCAGCTGTGAGCCATTGTGTAGGTGCTGGGAATCGAACCTGGGTGCTCTGCAAGAGCAGCCAGTGCTCTTCTCACTGGTATGCCATCTCTCCCGCCCCGCTAAGAAGTTCTTAACTACTTTTAGGAAGTCTCTCAATAACCTTTGAAAGTTACCATCAAGTTGGTGATGACTGGTAGCTGGTGAGTCATACCCTCCTTCCTGCAGAGAGACTCCGAAATACACCAGGTAAGCATGGTGACGGTGTAACCCCAATGCTAGAAACCAAGGCAAGAGAATTGTGAGTCCTCGGCTGCATATCCAGATCCAAAAAAAAATCAAAGGCACTGAACTTCCTGCTGGTGTATCTTGATGGAATAATATGATCTCACTGATGTAATTAAGAAGCTGCGGTCTCTGCCTAGCTATATCAATGGTTCCGTGGGGCTTTGTTCCCCTTCGGAAAGTGGTAATAAGACATCAGTTGAGTTTGATGAAGGAAAGGTTGGTTGGAAAATTAGTGGAAGAATTTTAGAAAACCTGAACAGGCATTGTTAATGTGTTAAATTCTTAATGAGTTTAAATTCCAAGCAGTTGACAGTTGAGATTCTCCTTGGGCTCTGGGGTAGGAAAAGGATACGGTAAAAATAGTATTTAAGGGAGATTATGTTGGCCTCTTTTGGAAACAGATTGACAGAAAAGGGGAGGAAACGGATCTGAGGCAGCAATTACAATTGGCATTTGTTAAGTGTGGTGCTAAAGCTCTGAATCCTTGGTGAGGACTCTTAAGTAAAGGGGAAGCATCATGTGTATGTGTTTGTGGGGGGATTAACAAGACTTGATAGACCTGGGATTGCAAGTAACAATAATTATTCCAGTGTATGTGTGCATTGGCTCCGAACTTCTAAGAGAAAATGTTGGTTCATCAAGCAACTTGATATGAGGGCAGAAGGTTTTGCTTTTGTTTCCTTAAGGACTTTTTATTTGTGTCTCCTGGGGAAAAAGTCCAATGTCTACTCCGGTTCTCCCAAATACCTGTCAACAATTGTCTTTCAACATTTAATTAATAAATGTTCCTTTGGGCCAAACTGCCATATCTGGAAACTGGCACCAAGTCGACAGTCTTTTTGTATGGGAATTACTACCTAGGAAAGAATATGGACTGTAATTAACAAGTTCCACCCTCCTAAGTGCAAGATCATTTTCTGAGATCCTAACCAGTCTGCCCCTCGTGTGGACAGCTAACAGGCTTTTATCTGAGAACTTCAGTCCACCTGACTAAGGTAACACTTTTCTCAGGTTAAAAGAAATTCTTTCTTAGGAAATTGTATGTCTCCTCATGCAATGAGATCTCCAACCCAGCTTTTCCTTCTAGAGATGTCTGGACCCTGTGAGGAACCCTCTGCAGGGTTCTGACCTATGGGCTTGTTCTGCTTGTAGAAAGAAAGGATGCAGCTGTATGACCAGCTTCCTGCCTTATCTTCCATTCCTATGTGATAAAGCACTCCAGGACGTCATAATTTTAAACAATAAGTCACTTACTGTCCTCTCAAATGTGCAGTTTTGTCTGGGCTGAGTGAGGACAGCTTACCACCTATACCTTCCTTCCATGGCAAAGGGTGTATGTTGGACCATTTACATTCAAAATAGTTGCCCCATGTGTTTTCTATCTGCTGGGAGCTCAGTGAAGGCAACATGCTTCTTGTCACTGTGTGACAAGGATGCAACAGGGAGCCTCCTGGGAGCATAAGGTAGACTCTGCTCATTCCTGAGAGCCTAGACCACTGCTACCTTCTGTCTCATTCTATTGTTCAAGCAGTCACAGCCATGTGGTTGAAGGTAGATAGAGACCTGACCTCATAGGAGCACGGACATTGAATACTTTCAAGAAACTGCTACCATTGTCTGCAGCGGCCTATCTGCTAATCATGCTGCTTAGTACTTTGTGTAAATTAGCTCACTTAATCCCCACAAGCACCTTCAGAGAGATATACTATTATCTCTCCAAGGCTCACGGTCAAGTGCTGTGTTCACACACCAAAGCGTCTAGTAAACTTGACTCTGATGTATCTTCTTAACTGCCCACCTGTATAATTAGTGGAAGAGATCTAGATAATAGCTACTAATGATAATGCAAGACAGGCTTGTGTAAGTGATATAAAAGTATGAGTGAGAGGGTTCTAATCAAGATGGATAGTAAATGGCTTTTGGGAAGAGGTGGCGTTCCAGGAGGTGGTGTTCCAGGAGTCTGTTGCAGATTGGGTGCATTAGAGACCAGTGAGAACTATCTGAATCAGAACAACCTGACCCAGCATGCTTGTGTGCTCTGCACACAACGAAAACCGAGGAGAGCCCAGGGGTTGATTGATTGCACAGACCTGGACCACTGGCAGGCCTGCACTGAGGCAAGAGGATTATGAATGGATCCTGGGCTACATAGTAAGACTGTCTCAAAAGAGAAGGGGTTGGGGACCAATAGGGATGAATAGGATCAAAATACATCATATGGATGTATGAGATGAATTTCTAAAACACTGTATGCAAAGAGAAGGTATTAAATGTCATGTTGAAACTTCTATGTGCATGGTATGATGGGCAGGGAAGCCTGTCTGAGATTATTAACCAGGAGTTAATAATGGAATGACACTAGTTCACCAGGGTAGTTTCCTCAGCAGCAGCAGGTGCCTTGCCTGGGAACTTGTTAGAAATGTAAATTCTTAGACTGCTCCACCCTAGACCAGCTGACCTGGAGACTCCCGGGGTGGAAAAAGCATCGTTTTTACAAGCCCTTCCCTGTGACTCTGCTGCATGCCCTTCTGAAGAGCATTGATGTGAGGGCTGGATGCTGTGTAAAGACACTGTGCTTGGAGCAGCCCAAGAGCAAGAAAGCAGAGGGCCAGCAGTCGATGGCTGGGCCTGCAGAGGGGCTCTGAAGGGATGCGGAGTGAAAAGGACAGCTGGTGGCCCCCACAGCTGGTGGCCCCCCACAGCTGGTGGCCCCCCACAGCTGGTGGCCCCCCACAGCTGGTGGCCCCCCACAGCTGGTGGCCCCCCACAGCTGGTGGCCCCCACAGTGTCAAAGCCATTGTCTCACTCCTGAAGAGGCACATCCCAGCTTCCTCCTGGAAGAAGCTTGTGAAGGAAGTGCTGGAGGAGCGCTCTTGACTCACTTGACTAAAATAAAACATGGATGTATAGGATGTCATGCCTTTTTATTTACTTACACCCAGACTGTTCACAGAAGATCTGAAGTAATCCAAGAAGTAAAATCAGAAAAATAGAGAAAGAATATATATGAATATAAAAAATTAGGTACCAGAACAGACATTGCAAATCTTTTAGACAGATGTCCTTTTCCTTTAAAAAACATCTTTTTTGAGGCTCAGGACAAAAAACTGGAGGTAGGGCTGCTACATGGAAGCAAAGGATTGGGCCTTTGTGTTTCCTGACAGCAAAAGAAAACAGGAACAGGGCCAGTTCATGACCTGCGATGCTTTTAATATGAAAAACAAATCTACTTCTCTAGACAAGGCAAAACTCCAATCTATTTTTTTTTTTTGTTCCTTTTCAAAATGAAGGCGTGGCCAGGTAAAAATGTCACATCCAAGGGTAAGTGGGTGCTGTTGCATGTTGTTTATGGGTGTGAGCGGTGGGATGATTGGGTGAAGGAAGGTAAAGGGTGAGGGCTAAATAGGAAGGGGCGGAGCTCCTGGCGGTCTGCTTTGCCCTGCATTTGCAGTCTAAGATCTAAATGCATACCTCTAAAGGGCTGTACGGCCGTTCAGTCTTTAGCCAGTGTGAGGCCATCTCTTCTGATGTTTCACTTTCCAATGGAACAAGCAGACCGAGTATATTCCAGCACGGTTAGGCAAAGCTGCATCTGTAATAATTTTATCACGGAACAAAGGCATGGGAATATTTATGTCATTCTTTCTCCAAGAAAATGAGGGTTTTATCAAGTGATTTCAGCCTCTCGTAGCTTCCCCCAGGATATATGATGGCTGCCTGTGATGCACATGCTTCTGTGTTGTGAATTTATGGATAGATTTAGGCTTTAAGCTTTGCTGCTTGGCATCAGACCAGTTTCCTATACTGTTGTGGAATATTATTTCAAGGCATGTTACTTTTGTTTATGAAAGGATAACGGCCTGGTTGTTGGGCGGAAGAATCACAAGCCATGGTTACCAGAGTTAGAGTGGGCTTTATCAGGGAGAAGAGGGGACAGACAGGAGAAGTCAGGCCTGGCAGAAAGAGAGGGAGAGAGAGAGAGAGAGAGAGAGAGAGAGAGAGAGAGAGAGAGAGAGAGAGAGAGAGAGAGGGAGAAGAAGAAGAGGAGGAGGAGGAGGAGGAGGGGAGGGAACGGGAAACAGAGAGGGGGAAAAGGGGGAGAGAGGAGAGAGAGAGGAAAAGAGAGAGAGGAGAGAGAGGAGAAGAGAGAGAGAGGAGAGAGAGAGGGGAGAAACAGAGAAGAGAGAGGAGAGGGGGGAGAAGAGAGAGAGAGGAGCCAGGTGAGAAAGGGTTTATAAGGAGGGGTGAGGAGAAGCAGGAGGGCTTTTTGGAGGACAAGAGCCGGGAGAGGAGGTGAGCTACTTGTTACTCAGCCTCTCTGAGGAGCAGAATTCCACCTTAAGCTTTGAATCTTGAGATCTTTAGAGGGAGAGAGGTTTAGTTAAGTTTCCTTGCAGCTTTGTGAGAGTTGGAGTGGGAGGGAAGAGATTCCCCTCCAGCTAAGGCCTTGCAGTCTAACTGCTGCTGGTAGTGACCGAGTTGCAGTTGCTGACTCAGACAGCTGTGCCTTAAAAGGCAGCAGCCATTAAAAAAGGGGCGGTGCTATACCAGTGAAATGGTGTTTTTTGTATATTTCCTCCAGTCACCTGACTTCGATTTAGCAGTTTCCCATGTACTCATCTTTGGACTTAGAAGCTCCTTGAATGTTTCTACTTTTCATGGCTCAGGGTCTGTGCTGTCTTTGTTCCTGTACCCTTCAAGTAACAGAAAATGTTATCAGCTTTGTTCACTCTGTCATCTACAAGTTCGTTGTGCACCTCTTTTGCCTTCTAATTGTGTGTGCCTTATGGAGGACCTCGTTTATACAGTTCTGCAGGTATTTAACAGTATCAAATGTTCTGTAAGTCAGTTTGGTTTTAAACTCTAAGGAATTATAACTTTTTGGTGAACTTTGACAACCATTTTTTTTTCATAACAAATTAAGCCACCCCTTTAAGATGGGAGCACTTTCATGAGATGCTAAATTTCACAAGTATTTGTCATAGAAAAGGTCATAGTCTTCAAGAAGTTTGCCTTCAAATTGTAATTCATTTAACTGAAGGAAGGAGATTACCAGACAACAACAGTAATTGAAAGCTTTTACTATTTTTATTAAGAAAAATATTTATGATAAGTGAACATTGATATTTGCTTTATAAATTGTAGCAACATGTTCTACCAGCTATTTAAATGTTTCTTGTTAATTCTCCTAACTGGAGAGAAAAAAAAATTCTAATTTTTTTCAAAGATTTATTTACTTTTGTCGTATGAATGTTTTGTCTGCATGTATGTATGTGTACCATGTGCTTGCCTGGTGCCTGTGAAGGTCAGAAGAGGGTGTCAGAGCCCGGGAGGTTAGAGACACTTGTGAGCTAACATGTGGGTGCTGGGAACCAAACCCAGCTCCTCCACAAGAGGAGCGAGTGCTCTTAACCACTGTTCAACATTAATGACACCATGATTATCTTGGCATTACCTCCTTCATTGAGACGTCATGAGGGATTGCTTCGGCTCCTCCTCTGCAAATGCCCCAGTTCTCCTGATCCTCACCAGGCCAACCCTGGTACTCTCTAAGCACTCTGCCTATTTTAGTCCCACCACCATGGGGTTATATCGGGTTAGAGAAGAGTTGCCCTCACTGTATGCTCTCACTTTAATACACGACCTTGTCTTCTCCTTGGCCTTGTATGCTAGTTGGCATTTGGATGACATTTCCTGAGGCTGTTACTCATCTTTTTTCCATTTTGTTTTACTTTTCTTCTCTCTCCTGAGACCTTCAGTGCCTCTTCCCTTTGTTCTGCTCTTACTTGATTTAGTTTCTCTGAGCTTAACACAGGTCAGGAAGATGACTCATCCTTTAACTTTTCCCACTGTCCCATCTACCAGTTCACTTTGACCTTGGCTCCCATGTCCTTCTTCTCTGGGCAGACCATCCATGCTCATAGCTTGGGTTAGGCTAGCCACTGGTATTTCATTCTGTACCCCTCACACACTTGGGGGTCCCCCGCCCTCAAGCTCTCTCCTCCACTCTTCCATGTCACCAAACTTTTCCTCAAGCTGACCCTCCTTCCTCCTAGCTGTTACAGTGTTGCCTTTTGTGTCAAAACAAAGCTCATCAACATCGTTTTCTATTAACGAGTGGCAATTGCATCTCCTCCATTCTCCTTGAATCTATGCTAGATTTGTCAGTACTGTTCTACCCCGAATAAATCCATCTCTGTATTTGTTGAGAAAATAACAACTGTGGAATAAGACTTGGTTTCTCTCTTTATCCTATACTTCCAATCCAAACTCTTTATAAACCTTATTGGTTCTAATTCTCGCATATCTCTCTAGTAACATTACTTTCTTTGTGTTAGTCCTCATTTGCTGCTGTAACAAGCTAGGATGAATTTACCACCTAATAAACAACACAGATTTGTGATCTTAAAGTTGTAAAAGGCTGCATTCTGAAGTGAGGTGTCATATGTGCTTTCCCATTTCCTAGTTTTCCCAGATTCTAGCAGCTGTCTACATTCCCAGGCTTATGGTTCTTGCTCTGTCTTCAATACCAGCAACAAAGTACTTTATAATCTTCCTGACTTGACTTCTATTCTCTCTCCCTTCCTCCCTCCTTCCCTCCCTCCCTCCCTCCTTCCCTTCCTGTCGCTTTCTCTCTCAAAGGCACCTTATCTTCCTCTTATAAGGACACTTATAATAACATCTGGCTCCACTGAGATGGTCTTCCCATGCAGAGATCTTTAACTTGATCACATCTACAAAGTTTCTTTTGCCTTGTAAGAAGACATATTGCCAGGAATTATGAATTAAGGTCCAGACATCTGGGGGTTGGGGTGCATTGTTCTGCCTATTCCAACACCTGATTAGTATTATTTATATAGTATTCTAACTAGTCTCTCCTTCTGTAGTTCTACATTACAGTCTCTACTTACTTTCATGGCCACCAACCACAGTGTTAGGTAGTCTGTGGCTCTTGGGAGGAGCATTGTCAGCCCAAGTGGGTAAATTTCACCTAAACTATAAATGCATAGATCACAGTGATCCTGTTAAAACGTAGATCCCATCATATGACTCTTGAGCTCACAGCTTGCACGTGGCTGCCATCTCTTGCTCACTACATGGCACAGGATTTCTAGAGACCTCAAGACTACCATATGCCTCTTCTGCACCTTAATCCCCACCTTATATGCCTGAATAATGTCCTAGTATTTTCCCTTATTCCTTTGCAGTCCTAGTGGACACTTAGGGATTTCCTCTACATCTGCATTCTCTGCTGAGAGAGCTCTTCTGAATAGAGCCAGGCCTGTAGCTCTCCACACTCCTATTCAGGTCTTTGCAGGATGTCCTCTGACCATTCCGTGTAAATTGAAATACTGTGCATACCTCTTTTATTGCATTGTTTAGCTCCATTGTGGTTTTAACATCGTATACATTGTGTATATTCACTTTAAATTTTTTATTTATTTTAAAGACTTATTTTTTTATTTTATGCATATGGGTGTTTTACCTACATGTATATCTGTGCCCTCTTTGTGTGCCTAGTACCTGTAGAGGCTAGAAGAGGGCACTGGAACCCCTGAAACTGGAGTTACAGATGGTTGTGAGTGGTCATGTGCATGCTGGGAATAGAACCTGGGTTGTCTGAGAGCAGCCAGTTCTCCTAATGACTGAACAATTTCTCCATCTCCATTTGTTCAAATTTTGAAATAAATAATAAATTTATACCATTTTACTTGTCAATTTAAAATTTAAATGTATACATATAAACATAAATATATGTGTGTGTGTGTTAAATTGTGAATATGTTACATATATCCATCTATATGAACACTCATGTTACTTAGTAGATTGGCATATATTTCTATTTTTTTTTTTTTTTGATTTTTCGAGACAGGGTTTCTCTGTGTAGCTTTGCGCCTTTTCCTAGAACTCATTTGGTAGTCCAGGCTGCCTTCGAACTCACAGAGATCCACCTGTAGATTGGCATATATTTCTAATTTTACTTTTTAAAATATATTTTTGACATTTTCAAACATGTGCACTGTATCATGATTGCATTCACCCCTTCTTTCCCCTCAGAACCTCTCCTCCCATCTAATCTCCCAGTGGCTATAGCATCGAAAAGAATGATATTAATATTAACAGCCCCTAGCACCCCAGGAAGGGGTGTGGCCCTGGGGTGTTGATGTAGGGTTGGAAGGCTCAGTCTTGTGCAGGGGTCCCTTGTTCCCTTGTGTCAGACTGTGTCGTACCTGCCTGTGCATGGCATTGCACTCCCCTGGCTCATTCTTCTTCGCCCCTTCTTCTGAATTGTGCCCTGGGTCTCCAGGGTTAACAGAGATGCCTCATTGAGGGGTGAATGCTCAACAGTCATTTTTACCATTATACATTCATACTTTTTGTGTTTTCTCCTCTATGATGAAAGCTGTAATAGAAGAGATTATGTCTTGTTCATCACTCTGTTACATCCAAATATATAAAATTTTGCTTAACTAGTTGAGATGGACTGACTTCAAATCCTCCTCTTGAATATAGATACATCTTTATATCAAGAGTGTTAATGCATAGTGTATGAACATAAAAATAGTTTCTTATTTTTACCTTTCCGTGTTACACAGAAATACCCTGGTTTTAGGTGAATGCATTTTCCCCGTTTCTCTTTCTTTAGATGCTATTAGAGCCATGGGGGAGGGCAGGTTCTCAGCGTTACTGACTCCTACTATGTTCTTTAGTAAGCACTTGTTTAGCTCCAGGAACACGAGGCTGTACTAACTTATTGTGGCAGCCCCCCCCCCCCCCCCGCCCCCCACGCCCCATATTAGAGTCTCTAGGATGTTTAGTGGTTGGTTCAGGACCATGTTGGAAGACCTTGTGAGAAATTTTGTCCCACCCCAGGTCACTCACTCCCCCGCTGATCCCATAGGTGGGAACTGCTGTTTCTCTGGTCCCTGGATTCTAGCCCTGTTCCTGTGGCGGTCCTGCTGTTTGTAGACTCTAACAACAAACTTGTCGCCCGCCATTGTCTTTGTTGTTTTCTGTTTTGACTGCCTGTTTTTTTTGTTTGTTTGTTTGTTTGTTTTTTGGTTTTTCGAGACAGGGTTTCTCTGTGTAGCTTTGCACCAGTGTAGCTTTGTGCCTTTCCTGGAACTCACTCTGTAGACCAGGCTGGCCTCGAACTCACAGAGATCTGCCTGCATCTGCCTCCAAAGTGCTGGGATTAAAGGCATGTGCCACCACCACCCAGCCTGTCTGTTCTTTTAAACACTTTTTTAATTTTATTTTTTGATTGTGTGTGTATATGTATACATGTATGGATTTGTGCATATTAGTGCAGTTCCCCCGGAACTCGAGTTACAGGCAGTTGTTAGCCAAGTGACATGGGCACTGGGAATCCAACCCAGGTTCTCTGGAAGCCCAGTGTGTGCTCTTAACCTCTGAGCCATCTCTTCAGCCTGGCTTTCTCTTCTTTTTAATAACCCATTATTTTTCCACTGGGAGCTTTTAAGTGATTATACCAGCTGATAGTGTCTTTATGTGTGTACCATTGTAATTATGCTTCATCAGGCCTTCTTTCCCTCTGAGTTCTATGCATATAATTACTGGCGAATACTGGGGTTCTCTGTAAAGGTTCTGGCTTTCCATAAGACTTACTTTGTATTTGGTAAGGTCTGGGGGACTTGCTCTGGGTCCTGAAGCTATGTCTACATTAACATCGGCTGTTTGGAAGTTGCTCTTCTCTCATTGTCTTTCTGGCCTCAATTGAACAAAGGCTCCTCATTCTCACGGCAAAACTGATTCAAAGCTGAAATGTTCCCAGAGGTTTAGTGGAAGAAAAGATGGGGTTGAAAGGAAACAAACACAGAGGAACAGAGGCTAGACCAGCGCCCCTCAAATTGTGGTTCAAGGTCCTAAGTGTCCCTAAGGCTCTTCTAAGAATTCTTTGATGTCAAATGGGTTTTCTTTTTTTTTCTTTTTATTTTATTTTACAATACCATTCAGTTCTACATATCAGCCACGGATTCCCTTGTTCTCCCCTCTCCTGCTCCCCTCCCCTTCCCCCCAGCGAACCCCCATTCCCACCTCCTCCAGTGTAAAGCCTCCCCCTAGGACTGAGATCGACCTGGTAGACTCAGTCCAGGCAGGTCCAGTCCCCTTCTCCCAGAATGAGCCAAGCGTCCCTGCATAAGCCCCAGGTTTCAAACAGCCAACTCATGCACTGAGCACAGGACCTGGTACCACTGCCTAGATGCCTCCCAAACAGATCAAGCCAATCAACTGTCTCACCTATTCAGAGGGCCTGATCCAGTTGGGGGTCCCTCAGCCTTTGGTTCATAGTTCATGTGTTTCCATTCGTTTGGCTATTTGTCCCTGTGCTTTATCCAACCTTGGTTTCAACAATTCTCACTCATATAAACCCTCCTCTTTCTCACTAATTAGACTCCCGGAGCTCCACCTGGGGCCTAGCCGTGGATCTCTGCATCCAGATCCCTCAGTCGTTGGATGGGGTTTCTGCCACAACTATTAGGGTGTTTGGTCATCCCATCACCAGAGTAGGTCAGTTCGGCTGTCTCTCAACCATTGCCAGCAGTCTATTGTGGGGGTATCTTTGTGGATTTCTGTGGGCCTCTCTAGCACTTTGTTTCTTCATTTTCTCATGTGGTCTTCATTTACCATGGTCTCCTATTCCTTGTTCCTTTTCTCTCTTCTTGATCCAGCTGGCATCTCCCGCTCCCACAGGCTCTTTTTCCCTCGACCCTTGCCCTTCATTACTCCCACTCATGTCCAGGTTGTTCATGTAGATCTCAGCCATTTCTTCGTCATTGGGCGATCCCCGTGTCTTTCTTGGGGTCCTGTTTTCCAGGTAGCCTACCTGGTGATGTGAGTAGCAGCAGTCCAGTCATCCTTGTTCCACATCTAGTATCCTCCTATGAGTGAGTACATACCATATTTGTCTTTCTGAGTCTGGGTTACCTTACTCAGGATGGTTTTCTTAACAATAGATACATTCTTTCTAATTTCATTCTGTCACGAGGGAACGTTGTTATTTTCTAGAGGATTAGAAAAGAGCTTATGTCTTTTATTAAGACAGGCATTAAGGACATATGCAGGAATGCAGAACAGTGCCTCTCTTATCAGTTAAGTTTTTTGAGGTAGACAATACACAATAAGTTGTTAATAACTTACTTCATAGTAATATGTGCCAACTTGCATTATTGTTTAAAATAATGAACTATTAGAGTGGCTGGTGCCCAGGGATGGGGTCCGGGTTGGGCCCGGATACTCACGGCTAGGCCCCTGGTGGAGCTCCGGGAGTCTAATTAGTGAGAAAGAGGAGGGTTTATATGAGCGAGAATTGTTGAAACCAAGGTTGGATAAAGCACAGGGACAAATAACCAAATGAATGGAAACACATGAACTATGAACCAAAGGCTGAGGGGCCCCCAACTGGATCAGGCCCTCTGAATAGGTGAGACAGTCGATTGGCTTGATCTGTTTGGGAGGCATCTAGGCAGTGGTACCAGGTCCTGTGCTCAGTGCATGAGTTGGCTGTTTGAAACCTGGGGCTTATGCAGGGACACTTGGCTCAATCTGGGAGGAGGGGACTGGACCTGCCTGGACTGAGTCTATCAAGTCGATCCCAATCCTCGGGGGAGACCTTGATCTGGAGGAGGTGGGAATGGGGGGTGTGCTGGGGGCAAGGGGAGGGGGGCAGGAAGGGAGAGAACAAGGGAATCTGTGGCTGTTATGTAGAACTGAATAGTATTGTAAAAATAAATAAATAAATAAAGTGAATCTGCAAGCATAAAAAAAATAATGAACTAGTTTAAAACTTTCAGTTTTATTTTCTAACAAGGTGATTGTCATTGGTTATTACTCAAATAAGTAATAGCTCTTAGTGTCTTGGATCAGTTTTATGAATACAAAGGGGTCCAGAGAGCAGAACACTGGGGAAGCTTAGTCCAGTGTTAGAAAAGCTTAGAATTTTGCTTTAGAGTTGAGCCTGCCTTGGCCCATTCTTTCTCCAGAGTCTGTGCTGGGGCGTTTCCATCTCTCTACAAGGAGATGATGAGCAGTGCTTCTGATTACTTGGGATCTGCACCCCACCACTCTCTGGGCTCCCCAGGGCTCTTTCTGGAGAGCACAGAGTTTTCTAGAGAGACTAGGAATAATTGGTGGAAAGGCCTGAATTCTTCTCTGAGACAGCCACTGTCTGTGCCCACAGCCGGTTGTCTACTGTGTACCCAGCATGTGCTTCATGGGAGGTGGCCCAGCGCGCATGTCAGACATTGCTGAAGAGACAGGCAAAGGAAATGTTGTAAGATCCTGTGATGTGTCTGCCCCTAATTTGATGCTGAGGATGCTCACAGGAATAGAAATGTCCTCTCCTTTGAGTCTTTGGACAGAGGAGTTGGTAGTTGCTGAAGACCCTTCTTTTCTACAAAAGATACTTTCTTCCTTTTGATGCTGTTTTTGGATTTAGGAAGTTTCAAAAGTCCCCGAGTTCAATAAAGCTAGATAGATGCTCATTTATGGTTTTACATAGTTGTGGTTATAGTATTTGAAAACCTTTTAAATATACTGTGGAGACTTATAGATTACATGAAGGGATGTATATTTATGTATATTTACTCATATAAATGTGTGTATTACCACATAAATCTAGAGAACTAAGTCTTTAAGAATTAAGAAACTAATTTGAGTCATAACTTCAGAAATTTTTGCTAATTAGATTTGATTATTTAGTTTATTATTGTTAGAGTTGATAGTTATAAAATGCTTGCCAAATAACATTTATTTTTTAAAAAATCATTTGAAGGGAAAGGTTTTAAAATAAACATGTTTTTCTGTGTGGTTCTCTGACATCATCAAATGTAGACCATAAAAGCTGAGGTATAGAGAGGTGGCTGATGTAGCCAAGAATCCCCCAAATGTTTAAGACCACTTCAGGATGTAGAGTCAAAGTGAGACTCTATGTTCCTGCCACTCTGCTATCTGTTGAAATCAGACATTCAATCTTACCCAGCATGCCTCACCCTCTGGTCATGACTGATGCATATTTAGATGTCTGGTGGATGCTGAAAACTCAAGACAGTACTGAACCATGTGTTTTTCCTTGCATCCATACCTATAATAAAACATGATTTGTAAATTAGGCATATAGCAAAATTAAAAATGATCACTAATCTTAAAATAACACAGGTTATAAATAGTATATGTAATTCAAGTTATTTAAAGGCTAGGAGTTGTTTCTAGAATTTTCCATGTAGTAGTTTTGGACTGTGGGTATCTGAAATTCTAGGAAACAAAACCAAGATAAAATGGGCATTACTATATTTATTCCTTAGATGTAACATCTATCTGTCTATCTATCTATCTATCTATCTATCTATCTATCTATCTATCTATCTATCTATCTATCTGACAAGGCCTTGTCATATAGCCCAGCCTAGCCTTGAACTCACAATGGAATCCAGACCAGCCTAGAACTCATGGTGATCTCACCACTCTAGTATTTTCACTATTGAGATCATAGCCATGTGTAAGCATGCCAGGCTAGAAGTAACATCTTTATTAAATTAATCATGTGGTCAAAATGCTTACAATAAGATAGTAACAAGGCTAAATGGCATGACTGAGATCAATATTAAATTATTATATTAAAAAAGCAGTTTTGCCATTTTATAAGCATGTTGAAGAATTCTTCTTCCTCTAATCCTTTTAGCTATCAGGAGAGGATTTTACTAAGCTGTTAGATGAATTGGGAAGGCAGTTCTTTGGTTCTAATATATGACATTGAGACCAATAAACTCAAATAAATGTTTTGCTTTTAAGAAACTTGTTTCTCAAATCATCCTGAGTGAGGTAACCCAGATCCAGAAAGACAAACAAGGTATGTACTCACTCACAAGTAGATATTACATATAAAGCAAAGGATAACCAGACGACAATCCACAGTCCCAGAGAAGCTAGGTAAAGAGGAGGACCCTTAGAAAGATGCATGGATCACCCTGGGAAGAGAAAATAGATGACCTCTCCTGAGGAAACTGGAGGCAGGTGTGGGGAGTAGAGGAGAGAGGATGGAGAGACAGAAACATGAAGGATCAGGATGGTCAAGCTGGGGACTGGACGGATGGAGAGGGTAATGAAAGAGATATCTTGATAGAGGGGCCATTAAGGGGTTAGAGAGAAACCTGGTGCCAGTGAAACTCCAGGAATCCACAAGGATGACCCCAGGTAAGACTCCTAGCAATAGTGGAGAGGGTGCTGAACTGGCTTTCTCCTGTAATCAGATTGATGAATACCCTAATTGTCATCATAGAACCTTCATCCGCTAACTGATGGAAGTAGATGCAGAGATCCACAGCCAAGCACTGGGTTGAGCTCTAGGAATCCAGCTGGAGAGAGGGTGGAGGGATTATATGAGCAAGAGGGGTCAAGGTCATGACAGGAAAACCCACAAACTTATCTGACCTGAGCTTGTGGGAGGTTATGGACTCTGGACAAACAGCTAAAGAGTTATCATGGGACCAACCTAGGTCCTCTGCATCTGGGTGACAGTTGTGTAGCTTGGTCTTTTGTGGGGCCCCTAGTAGTGGGACCAGGACCTGTCTGTCCCTGATGCATGAGCTGGCTCTTTGGAACCTATTCCCTATGGTGGGATGCCTTGTTCAGCCTTGATACAGGGGAGTGGAGCTTGGTCCTGCCTCAACTTGATATGCTATGCTTTGTTGACTCCCATGGGAGGCCTGCCCCATCTGAATGGAGAGGGAGGAGGAGTGGATGGGGATAGAAGGGAGATGGGGGGAGGGAATGGGAGGAGAGGAGGGAGGAGAAACTGTGGTTGGTATGTAAAAATAAATAAATAAATAAGTACGTAAGTAAGTAAGTAAATAAATAAATAGATGAAAGAAACTTGTTTTTGCTCCTTAAGTCTTTATTTACCATTCTAACAAATGGTATAAAAATGGCCAAATGTGGCCAGAACTCAACAGGGAAATTCCTTATTGCTGATACCTGGGGCTGATATGATAGGCCTAGCAGGGAGATTAGCTAGGAATACTTACAAACTGATGTGATTTTGTGTTCAGAGAATAACAAATTACCACTGTACATGGGGTGTTTGAGAAAAGCCTTAAATTGGACACTTGTGTTTCTTTAGGAAATGACTAAAAATCTGTAGGATTTCATTTTGGAAGATTTTTTTTAATGCTTTAATAGGATCATTTATGTATTTTATTAAACAAAACTATAAGATCCCCTTTAAGATACAAAAGGAATTGTTGTGGGGTACTCAGCTGCTATATAAATTTATATTACTATATGGTAAATTGTAAAAGCTCTAGGTCACCCTAAACAAGGCCAATTATATACCTCAATAATAACAGCACCGGCAATAGGGACCCCAGTTGTCAGGTTTTCCAGTGGGCATTCCTAATAAGCACTGTTTTCCTGTGTGGGAAATGCAGCACTACAAGATCTGATCATGGGATGGAAACTGTTTCCTGCTTTGCTGCTCTTTCCCTATGTTTTCCCTGGTGCTAATCCTGGGAACTGCTGCTTGGGAGGGCTTGGTGGAGGCATGGAATAGTCCATGCTCCCCTACACTTTTGTGATGTTTATCCTAGGTGACATGTGTCCCCTCCTTAGGAAACTACATCCCTTCCCTGATGGTTTAAGAATAAAGTGGCCCATGGACACAAAATAAACTTCATCAAAGCCATAAACTGTTGAACAATAGTTTGTTTATTAATGGGTCTCTGAGTTGACTGGGCTGGGTCAGGCCATAAAGTAAATGGAGGCCAGAAGATGCAGGTGAGGTACATACCATTTTTTTTGGGCTCCTAAGACATCCTTTATAATCAGGCAGTTGGGTTTTGTTTTGCCTGGGAGACTGGTTTGGGCAAATGTCAGGAAAGAATGTAAGTGAGAAATCAACTAGGATGTACCAAGAGCAAATATCAATGTCTGGTAGGTTGTTGTCAGTCAGAGCTGCTGAGAAGGAACAGTCTTAGCAAGTGAGGGTTTGTTCTTCTGAGGTTGGTAGCACTGTGAAAATGTGGAACTCAAGGCCTTATTGTTAAGGGATGTTTTGGATGAGACTGTAGTTGGTTGTTTTTCACTCTTACTCTCTTTGTTGTTTGGGGGCCTGGCACCCAGTTCCCAAATAAATACACAGAAACTTATTCTTACTTATGAATGCCTGGTCTTAGCTTGGCTTGTTTCTAAGTTAGCTTTTCTTAAATTATCCCATCTACCTTTTGCCTCTGGGCTTTTACCTTTCTCTATTCTATATACCTTTCTTTCCTTCTTAGTCCATGGCTGGCTGGGTGGCTGGGTGGTTGGCTCCTAGCATCCTCCTCTCCTTTTTCTTTTTCTCGCTCCTCTCCTTCCTATTTATTCTCTCTGCCTGCCAGCTCCACCTATCTCTCTCCTGCCTAGCTATTGACCATTCAGCTCTTTATTAGACCCATCAGTTGTTTTAGACAGGCAAAGTAACACAGTTTCACAGAGCTAAACAAATGCAACATAAACGAATACAACACATCTTTGCATTATTAAACAAATACTCCACAGCATAAATGAATGTAACACATGTTAAACTAATATTCCTTAACATGAGATAGTCTAATATATCCCAAGAAATATCTTGGCTTGTGTCATCAAAAAAATTCAGGAAGAGCTTGTAGGCATGGCCAGACTAAGGGGCCCAAAATAAAATGTCAGTCAGATTTGAGTATTAACTCCTTCCTCTCAAGCCTGGTTTCTTAGCACTGAAATACTGCCCCACTATTCTCTGTAAATGATTGTATGATTAGGGTATTTTGTCTTCTCAGTCAATATTCTACACCCTCTATTCAATTTCATAAAGAAAAACACATGGGAGAAACCATGAAATGATTAAAGAAAAAAAAAAAGCCCTTCCTGGCTTACTGATTTAAGGATATGGCTGGTGTTTAGGATTATGGTAGCATGACAATGTGGGAACACCAGCCTTGGCAGAGAAGCCTCATCCAACAGTCAGCTCAATCTGGGTAATTACTAAGTAGCATGCCAATGACCTTCTCTTCTGAAATGTGATAGACATGGGCACTTCTTGTGATGTCAAATAACACACACTCTGCACTGTATATGCATCCTTATTCCTTAACAATCTTGTCACTTAGGAGTCATTCTGTGTTTTGCACTGGAGAAACCAAGTCCCAGAGTGGTTAGCAATTTGACAAAGGTCATTGGCTAGGAAATTGTGAAGCCAAACATGAAATCTAGCCAATCAGACATCAGAGCCCCCATTCTGGACTGAAGGATGTGCATCTATCCCAGTAAGCCCCAGTGTCTTCCCAGGAGCTCTTTAAGCCAGATGGAACCTGTGAGTTACTAGGCATTTCTTTCATGTGGATAGGATCCGCTGGTAACTCCATGCTGCTTCTGATGCTGGGAGCATCACTCCTGTAGATAATTTGAAGATGTGATTTCATTTGTACCCGTGTGGGCTGGATGTTCAGAACATCCATCCACATGGCAGTAGCCACACTCCAGTTTAAAACTGCACCTGAGAATGTGCACATTGTAAACTGCGTTTCCTTTTACGGATACTGGCAGTTGTCTGAAGAGAAGAGGAAAACTGAAGCACTCCAGGACTGCTTTGATGCACTTCCAAGAGGCACCTCTAAATAAACAAGTAAAGCTCCAAGTAGCTTGCTTGTGTAGCTTTGAAAGTACTTGAATTTCTCCCTTTAGGTTTCAAAACATATGTAAACCCAACACAGTACTTTCCATGTGAACTGGTATGTGCATGCCGATTCCTGCGTTCCAGTGACTTGGAACAGATGACAAAAGTCTCTTCACTTATTGAAAAGAATGCACTCGAAAGCTCTAAATGAGACTATTTTTCAGTGTAGAAAGGAGAAATATCCTTATGAAAAAGTAGTGCTCTTATAATTTTAAGTGTTAATTTTTTTTTAGAGTCCTTCTGAAAGTTGAAATAGGTGCACATTCTCTCTCAAGCTGTGTGCTTGCATGGAATTCTGCCAATTTTGGATTTAAGTCTTCAGCTGCCTTTCTCAGGGATGGAACCGTCTGTGCAGTATCTTTCCTAAAGAGAATGGACTGAAATAAAGGAAATCAATGTAAGTTCTTAGTTAAAAGAGGATGGTTCTGATTTGGGGAAGCAGCACTGTAAATTTTGAAGTGACATTTCATGAGGCTGGTGATTTAGAGAGAGCTCTTGCATAATATGCATGAGAACCTAGGTTTGGTTCCCAGTGCATGGGAGAAAAGGACTAAAATTAATCACATACCTCCTTCAAATATCCATAGAACATAGATTGGAAAGTGGATATATTTGACTAAGTAACCCCTGGGAGGTTGCCTGTATTTCTTCTTTGGATGGTTTAAATGACTGAAAGTAAACTGTGTCTACGGTTGCAGTAATTAATTCCAGATCTACTCACAGATACCCAAAGCTATGGGTGTTCTAGTCCTGTTTATAAATTGACATAAATAGGCATAATATTTGCATATAATCAATACATGCTCTCTTTCCTATACTTAAATCATCTCTGGATTACATTACCTAATATGATGCTATGAGAATATTTTTCCTCTTTGCTGATAATTTCCATCTAAAAGCTATTTCAAAGCAACGAAGATAATCATTACCATTATCTGATATGATAATTGCCATTAGCAATGCACATTTAATCCCAAGTATTTAGGACACACTAGGCCAAGGGTTCATAATAAACGTCTGTAGACCTGGGTCTCTCTTATAGCACCTAACATATCTTTGGAAGGTAGGAGAGATGATTTGCCTGAAAATAACGATGCTGTAGAATAGCAAGAATCCAGGAAAAAGCTGGGCAGAGAGTACAATGGAGGCACAAAGAGAAGAGACTCAACATCAGACACCTAAAGAGTTTACAGAGAAAGTTGAGGAGACACAGGCTCTCGTAGGGTAACTATGACTTCGCATTGCCCCACACAAGTATGACATAGCATAGCAAATCCAATACTATGCAAATAGTTCTATAGATGAGAGCTATTTTGATATGTATGCGAATATAGGATCTGCTTTAATTAGATATAATAAGGCATGCAGACATTGATGTATCCTGAGTAACATTTATAAAGGGACCCTATATGTAGAAAGGGAAGCACCTCCCTGGGACTATGTGGAGAAGTATTGGGAATGGGAGAGCCAGAGCCTTGATCATGGTTCAAATGGGAAGGAACTGGTGAGGTCATGCACACAGGCTTAGAGTTGGCCAGCAGGCTCCCAGGTTGTATATTGGTGCTATCCTATCTGTCCAATACTTGACCCCTAGATGATAAATTGTGTGATGATGCCTAGGGATTCAATAAAGGGGAAATAAAGAGAATGTGTGACCAAAGAGGAAATAAAGAGAATGTGTGACCATAACTGGCTTGCAGACAAGCACAGGCTAGATGCAGAAAGGTTTTCTATCTAAGAATTCCCTAGTCCTGTAGGGACAGTCTCTTTATCAGCTGTGCTCTAGTGCCAGAATATGGAGATACAGAAAGGAGAAATAAAGTTCATAAAAAGCTTAGGGGGTGAAATGGAGAGGGTAGGATGTAGTGATATTGTGTTCCCCAAAATACTGTGCACCCTAATAAACTTATCTGGGGTCAGAGAACAGAACAGCCACTAGATATAGAGACCAGAAAATGGTGGCACACACACCTTTAATCCTAGCAATCCAGAGGCAGAGATCCATCCAGATCTCTGTGAGTTTAAAGCCACACTAGAAACAGCCAGGCATGGTGACTCACGCCTTTAATCCCAAGAAGTGATGGCAGAAAGCAGAAAGGTATATAAGGTGTGAAAACCAGGAACTAGGCTGGTTAAGCTTTTAGGCTTTTGAGCAGCAGTTTAGCTGAGACCCATTCTGGATGAGGACTCAGAGGTTTCCATTCTGAGGAAACAGGATCAGCTGAGGAATTGGCGAGGTGAGGAAACTGTGGCTTGTTCTGTTCTCTGATTTTCAGCATTCACTCCAATATCTGGCTCTGGGTTTGTTTTTGCTAATAAGACCTTTTAAGTTTCATGCTACAGTACGGGGTGGTATATACTAAATTAGAGATCACATAGAGAGCCTCGAAGAGTATTTGGACTTGCTTATTGAGTCTCGAAGAGTCCTCCAAAACTGAGAAATGTAGAGTGGTCCTGTGCTGTGGGGACATCAACCCCTTTCAGCAGCGAAGATAGTTGACTGGAGAGGCACTGAGTATAGAGATGTGGACACAGCAATGGATTGTTAGGAACGATAATGAACAGGGCCAGAAACGATGACCAATGGGCTAGGGAGGAAAGGCCAGACACAGGCCTACTTAAATATGCCTTGTCTGGTTGGCTGTGGGTCAGGGAGTGGAAAGTGTTGTCTCACTGGGGACCAGACTGCAGATGAGTTACAGGCAGACCCACAATTGGAGGACAGAATATGTGGGATAAAGAGTACTTGGGGAAAACAGTGACAGATTTAGTCAGGGCCACTTGTTCAGGATCAAGGTAAAACATTCAAGGCAAGATATTTAGTTGACTTTAAGGTTCTGTTACTTGCACTGGAATACAAAGTTACTTGCTTTTAGAAACAGAGAAGGGAAGAAGAATGGTAGATATAATTAATAACATTAGAGAGGGGGCCAAAAAGATACTAATGGAGGAACAAAGTGGTGAGTAGTATACACACTGGTTCTGAGTAGTATACATAAACTGGTTCCCAGTAAGAGGAGGGAAGCAAGGTTTAATGTCAGGAGTGGGAGGTGGCCTCAGGAATATGGCTCTGAAGGGAACCAATTCTAAAATTCCCTGTGGATATCAAAATTGTTGGGTACTCACATGATATTTTCATATAATCTATATATACTTTCATCTGAACATTAAATCATTTCTGTAAGTTAAATTATCTCACGATTACGAGCCTAATATGGGAAAATACTGTACTGTGCTGCTAAGAAAGTCACAACAAGGAAAAGAGCCTGCCTCTGCTCCTTTTCAACTCAAGGGAGATTGATACCCAAGAGTGAAGGCTGCAGACCCAGAGGGCTGCCTTCACCCTGAATGTCTGGAATGTCAGGAATCAGGAAGCCACAGACCTCCCTCTGACAGACAGAATTCATGAAGGTACCCTGGTCCTGACTGCTTGCCCTAAGGTGAGTTTGGGGATGCATGGTCTCTTCAGATGTGTTGCTGAGTGCTTTAGAGGAAACATAGTGACAGTGTGTGGGCTCAGTCTCAAGGAAGTAAGAGGCAATGACTGAAAAGGCTGAAATTTATCTTCAGAAACATGAGCTCTACAGCAGGTGGAGAAAGTAGGTGGTGGAAGATGAGTCAATGAAAGAAACCACTGAGGCATTTTGGTGATGACCATGAAGCCTAGGGACGTAAGTATTCTGAGAGCCAGTTCCCATCAAGGTTATTAAACTATGGACTCTTGATTCTTCTACCTACCATGTTCACAGTCTCCTGGATAATGACATTGTCCTTGGTGAGTTTGCAGACCCAGCTTTATAAAAGCCATCTTATGTTTTACCAGTCTGTAAATTGGACTCTAGAATGTTGCGATAATATAATAGCTCTTCATTCACAATGAGAGTTCTACTTTCCTTCATTCAAAGATTTATTTACCTTAAAAAACAAAACAAACCAAAAAGCTCACATAGGGAAACATCCTTAGTGTTTTTCTTAGCCTGTAGGATCCTTTTGCCCATTTGCATTCTAGGTAATTCATCCCCAAAAGGCAGTTTAAATATAAATACCTGGTGTGACTTTGTGAAGCAAAAACAGTCATTACTGTTTAATGAGTTCAGAAAGGGGCTGTCTGTTTCCTGGGAGGAGCAGGCAGCTTCTGGAACAAGAGCCAGTGAAGCCTAGGGTTTACTCACTACACATCAGACAAGATGAGGCTATCAGAATAAAGGAGGAGCAATCAAATGCTATTACAAAGTCATCATCTGCTCAGTGACTGCCACCTTCCCCGATCCCCTGTCCCAGTAATATCTCAGCTCTGAGGATAGCCTTTTCTGACTGCTCCTGTATTTGGCTCTCTCATTCTTCACTGTTATTGGCATATGCAAATGATTCTCTGTGTCCTTGACATTCAACAAGCAAGGGGGAAAGAATGGAAATGCCAGACACTTTGGCAGGGCCCACCACTGATCTGCTTGCTCACACAGACATGAACTAACAGATTTGTTGATCCTGGGATGGATGGATGGTGTTGATGGATTTCTCAACCTTGGATCTCCATGGAGCCCTTGCTGTTGATCTCATGATGGGACTGGCCTTGCAGATGGGTAACAAAAGCGTTGTAATACAAAACACCTTAAGGAAACATGCATTCAATTCTTATCTTCAATTTTGAGAGAATCTGGTTGCTTGTTGTATACCCATACACATGCATGTACATTAGGGAGGGCTACTTCAGCAATGCAAAGCAGGTAATACCAGCACTTGGAAACAGAAGAAGGAAGCTAACCTCGAGATTAGTCTGGTCTATGTAATGAATTCCTGGACAGCCTGGGCTGCTTAGCAAGCTATTCTTATAAACAAACTTATTTCAGACTATTGATAATGCTGAATTAGTTTCAAAACTATCTCTGAAATAAGCTATTCTGATATTTATATAAATTGATTTTTGACTGCTTGTTTGTTGTTATTTTGGTGTATTATTACTCTTTATATGGAACGGGTAGGGATTGTTTCTACACAGGCCCCGCACTGTTCCCAGGTACACATTACCCTTTTCTTCTCAGACCCAGCTTCAGTACCATGTGCCTAGTACCAGTTTTTAACAACAGTCCACAGAGGCAAAAGCAATCTTCGCAGAATATTAGGATAGCAGGATCTTCTAAGAGCATATCTGTGTCCTGTCAGCTCAGGCAACCATCAGGGTGGCTCTGACAGTTCTCATGTGCAATTGGATCTGTCAGTTTGAGTATAGGATTGTGTGACCAGGGCCAGATGTGTTGGATGTGTTTTCTATCCGGGGTACTCAACTGTAGCATGAGGATAGTTAAATTGTATCCTTGTCTTTTTCTGCCAGCCAGCCAGATGCAGAGACAAGGCTATGTGGGAATGGGGTAAGAGCAAGTGGGTTACTTCTCCATAGTCCTGCTGTATTCCCCAAAGTTCCACAGCATCATCTCACGAAGAAAATGTTCTCAAGTGAAATGAGGACTTTCACTCTGAACCTGTTGTGCTGCCTGGGTTGGCTGGCTGTCCGCTTCAGTGTAATCAGGAACACTAAGAACTGGCAGGTTTGGGGCAGATGTTGTGTTCCTGGGTCCCATGCTAACTTGTTCTTACGATCCATGTGTTCTGCAGGAATATTAAGGGAGACTAAGGCTACCATAGAGCAGAGGCAGACGCTTTCAGTTACTGCCCAGCATGGAGCAGGGATGGGTACTCAGAACCCTTTCCCTTCCTGCAGTGAAGTTCAGCAACTGCTACAGTGAGCCTCCCACGCAGAAGAGTGACATCATCTCCTATATTGCCACCAAGCTGAGGAGCATGAGCTCCACATTCGGTGGGAAAGTGGGTGATGTAACTTGGAGTTGGGAAAGCAGATTCTTACAAGACTAGACTTTAAAAATAAAGTTCAGGTTTCCTCTGTTCAGAACCCAGTTGCAGTCAGTCATAAAACATATCTGAGATTCAGGAAATGGTTCCCTTCCATCTGGGCCTGTACTCTTCTGAGGGAGATGCCACATTTTACCACTTTGCCGTGTGGAGCATATGTTTGCAGCATTCTCTAATTTATTCACAATTACAGATGATTTAAGCTCTACCACCCCCTTGCCATTCTGCTTACAAGAGGAACGGGATGGGATGCTGGAGAGAAGCAGTGTGGACATTGCTTGATACAGTCATTGCTTGATAAATAGATGAGGTCATGTAAAACAGAAAGCCTAGCAGAAATAGGCTAGTTTTCAGTGACGAGAACAAACATAAACAGTTCAGTGACAACTGACTTGTTCACGTTAATACGTTAATAACATACCACACTTGTACAGCGCGCTTGATTCATTAAGCGTTTTTCATCGCTGGTAATAGGTCGCAAACCATGAAGTAAGACAAACTGTGTAGACCAAAATGGATTTTTTCTAGTTCCTCCCTGAGTTATCTGTGTGCCTGGAACTAGATCAGAGCCTCACCCTTAGCCCAGGTCCTTGTGCCTCTGACCTGGAGGTGATGGGGAGTGGCACACTAGTGCCCACACACTGGACACTGTCTGAAAGACACCCACTGGATTCGTGGCAAGCGTAGGATTGAGTTCTTTGTGAAGGCTTGTGTTTTGCCCGTCTGTGTAGAGCACCACTTCATGTAGCCTGAGGAGCTTTCTGGTTTACCCTGGGGAGCAGCAGGAGGAATACATTCTCTCCAGGACTGGGGATCATTTGGTGGTGGTAAAATTACTGGCAGACTTTGAATAAAGAGTGCATCCAAACCGTTGACATTCCTTGTTTTTAATATGGTGACTCATCTTCCACTGGTCCATGGTGGGGGAGCAGAGTGCCTTCTGTCTAGTTTTTCCAGATGCTCAGCAGTTCTTCTGACTGCTGAGTTCCTAGTTGGTAGGTCAGGCTGGTTCTGTCAGGACTTGGGAGTAGGGCACCACAGTGATAACAAGATGCCTACTGCCATTTTCTTTGTTTCCTAGAGAATTTTGTTTTTATCAAGGACAGTTTGTTTCACTGAGCCACAAATTTTTAAATTTATAGCCTTCACGACTGTCCACAGAAATTATCTATGTATTATCTCTAGTAGAGATGACGCTGCCCTTATCTGAATTTTTCACTTTCAGAACATTTTTCATGTGGGGCTATTATAATCTAATGTTGTTCCCACACCCACCACCATTTTAATATTTTTTCCAATTCCATAATAATTAGAAGTTTCTTGAATTATTTATGTTATTCCCAAAATAATATTTCGTGAACCATGCTTTGTATTCCCTTGGGGCTTTTTGCTTGCTTGTTTATGTTGATACCTGCTGATCATTCATATGGGGAAGACATTTGTAATTATTATTTGTGAAAATGTCCTAGATGCTAAAAACATAATAAAAATGTTTCTATGAAGTGACATAATGGGAAGAACATGCAAAGAAACTGTGTGGAAATTTTTAGAACAGAGTTTGGTGCAGCAAAATCCTCCAAATTCCTGAATGCTCGATCCAGGGATATTCAGTTCCCCAGGTAGGATTATTTCTTTCAATATTTTTGCACTCTTCAGAAGTCTTATTCTTCAAGAACTGACTGAATTCAAAGGACAGTCAGAGGTTTGGCCCTCAGTTTAATCCTTGCCTACCCATTTTCTGGATATACTAAATCATCTCTTTATAAGAAGTCCTATATTACTTACTCAGTAAATAACACAGACTTTTCTAACTTTTATGATGGGATCATTTGTGAGAAAATTGTCCCAATTTACTCAGTATCTAAAAACTGTAGAAAACCCAGAATATGATTTAGGAACTCTACAATGAACAGCTTATGTTCGATTGTTATTTTAAGACTACAATCAGTACTTCTATCTCTCTCTCTAAATTTACTCTGAGAGCTGAGAAACACGTCCAGTACTAGGGTAAGGCTTGTGATGTCAGCACCTTCACAATGGCTCCCTTCTCTAAATGTGATGCTTTAGAACTCATTGTTTGCCCACGTTTGAACTGATCTCATATATTAAGTGCTGCTGTAGAAATAGAATTCTATTGTCATTTATCCCAAGTGTCTTCTCTTGGCCCCACTAATTTCCTCAAAATTATCTCATAATAAATTTGTTGTTCATTTTTCTCTAACCACAATATCATATTTGTGCATGCTTCTCTCAGTGTTGGGCTGTGAGGTCATGTCTGTCCATGGGCAAATTGATTACATCTTACTTCATAAGTAGTGGTGGCTCTTCTTGACTGGGACATGGAAAGACCTCAAGCCATTCTAGACTAACCAGCTGAATGCAGGCCAGCTGTACAGTTGACATCATGAAACTTGAGCTGTGTAATTTAGTGTTTTGCTCTTGAGGTGCAGAAAAGGGCAAGGGTGCCAGCTTATACCAGATCTGTTAAACATGATGCTGGATGTCACTGTCATCTCAATAGGGGATTAATGAGAAATAGAAGATGTAAGGATTCATGTCACATTTGGATAATACCAATGCTTATGGGAAACTCTAAAAGAAGTATCCAAAAATACAGTAGCTAAAATTAGTAAGTCGAGTGTCAAATTGACAGAATACCAGGTTTTATTTATACACACAGACATTCACTATATAGCCTAGACTGCCCTCAAATTTGTGATACTCTTGTCCTTTGTTCCTGAGTGCTGGTATTACAGGAATGTACCAAATCTAATATTTAAATATCCTGAAGCTAGCTAATGGGTACATGGATATTGGTTAAATTTTCTACCTTTGTGTATGAGTGAAAATTATCACAGTAAAACCTTAAAAATACATTTTAAAAACTTTAAAAATACATTTAAAAACTTGTATTTTCTATATTAGTAAAAAAAAGTAAATAAACAGAAATGAGAAAATTCCTATTTGCAGTAGAGATTCAAATCACACAATACATAGGAATTAACCTAACAGAAGATTGCTGACACACGCTGTTTTACTGAAAAAATTTTTTTACCAAGAATATAAAGGCATCCTCAAAGCAAATAAATGTTGTAGGGGGCTTTTAAATACAAATTGATGCATTTAATTAGAATAGAATAAGGAGAATGGAAATAGTCCTGGGATGACAAAGGCATTTCAGAAAGAATTATTTAAGGAAGGAATTACCTTGTCTGATTGCAGGATTTATTATAAAGCAAATAAATGATACACCCACATCAGCAGAATGAATAAAGAATCCAGAATTTGATCTGCACATGCATTTTCAACAAAAACATCATTAAGGAAAGGATACCCCTTTTCAGAAAATGATTGAAAACTACATCTATATGTGGGGAGAGCAGACATCAAGACACCTTTCTTGTTGATTTGTCTGCCCTGATGCTGATCTGGAACCCAGGTCTTGTACATGCCAAGCATAGGCTGTGCCACTGAGCTACCTCCGAGGAACTGCCTCCCTCCATACTATAAGCATATGGTAGATCAAAATGGATGAGTATGAACTCATACACATTCAAGTATCTTTATATGGACTGAGCAGGTTGTATGTGTGTGTATACATATACATACATACATACATACATGTATATATAAACATACATACACAAATGAACAAATAAACTGAGGTCATGGACCTGAGAGAGAGCCAAGGGGCTTCAATGGAATGGTAGGGGAAGGAAAAGAAAGGGAGAAAGCAATTTAATTGTGTTTTAATTTAAAAAACTTAAATATTTTTAAATGGATGAGTATAAGACCGAAACCTATGAAACGTTTATAAGAAAATATTCAGCTGTCCAATAAAGTAATAGTTTCTTAGGACACAAAAAAACATGAAACTTACAAGTATTTAACATGGATGAAAAACACCATCAAAAGTCCTATTTAAGAAAATTAACAAGTTATCTCTAGAGTTGAAGAAAATAGCCATGACACGCAGGATAAAGAACATATGTCTAGAATACATGAAGAGTTCTTAGAGCTTAATAATCACTAGGCACCCCTGTTAGAAAGAGAAGTGGTATACACATCAAAGACAGCCAAAGACGAGGTGAGCCAGATGTGATGGTGTAGGCTACAGTCCAAGCTCTCAGGAGGCTGAGGCAGGAGGATCATGAGTTTGAGGCTATTCTGGGTTGCAGAGGAATACTGACTCAAACAAAGCCCATTACCCCCACAACAACCATCACAACCACCACTGACAACAGCAATAAACGAGGTGAAATCATAATAGCTTGAACAGGCTGAAGTGGGAAGAAGGCTCAGTCAATGTCACATAAGTAGTGGGTTGATAAACAACTAGCAATCTCTGGTCATTTGGTAATATATTTCAAAAGGCTTGAAAGTATTTTGATTCTTTATTCTAGTCATATCACTTTAATGGATATCTTTTAATAATATCCTTACACACAGGTTTGTTAAAGCAGTTTGGAAACAACCTAAATGGTAAATAATATATAAAACTTTAATATGTTAGAATGTTATTAAATTCTATTTAGAACATTGAGATAGACTAATTTTTAAATGAGTGATACTTAGACAATATGATGGGAAATAAAGTACAATTCCAGAAGTCCTCAATGATGGCTTTTAACATATCCTTAGAAAAAAATAGCTTGAAGAATGCAAGGCTTAACAGTCACCATACTTTGATGAATGAATTATGGATGATTTTGTTTTCATTTTATTAATGTTTTCCCAAGTTGTCTAGTAAACATATTAATTTAAACAAAGACATTGTAAACATTTTATGTTTTGAAAAGTATAGACTTTTGTTTATATTAAGTAATAGTTCCTGTTATATTTAAGATTATGTTCTCTAATATTAAATATTCATTTATGTTTTAGGCAGCGATTGATTCTTCTGCCATCCTTATAAGTAACTGCTGTGTGGAGAGTAACCTGCTAGTTGCTCCTTAAGTCATTAAGACATGAAGGAAGCAGAGCTATAGTTAACATAGGGATTTAGTACTCATGGCAGAAGAGATCTGCTCACCCGCATCCCAGGTCTGATCAGTGGTTAGTTGCTGCTTGGTGTGATGTATTTAGACAGAATTTGGGATAATTCCTGACTTAAGCTTGCTAACTTAGTAATACTGACCCTTGGTAGGAAAGCAAAAGAGTATGTTATGCGTTTGCCATCCTTGACCAAGTTTGGAGAGAGGGGAGATATTGGCAAAATTATTAAGGCCACTCCACGTAGTTAAAAGGAAGATTTATTTAGTGGGTAACTTACAAATGAAGGGATAGGTAGGTCGCGGGGTCTGGGGAAGGTGTATCTCAGTCCAGTGGTGTTCTCTGGAGCTCTGCTTGGTCAACCTCCACCATCTAGGGTCCAGGAACAGAGAGAGTGCTGGCCCATCAGGATCTCGGGTCTCCAGGGTCCTCCCTTGGCCCCACCTTGTAGGCATGACAGTTGCTGAAGCCTCAATGGGGGTTGAAACTTCCAGATCAAAGCTGGAATGGTTACCCACTACAGGGAGATCATTGCTTCTACAGTTAGCAGGTCCTGTGTTTGTGTTCGGCTGAGGTGAGCCCTGGGAAATGTGTACAAGATGATGTATGTAAATATAAAAGGAAAACCTTGGGAGAAGTCGGAAGAGAGAATTGCATCTGATAAAACAATCTAATTCATAAGTTCTATTAAAATGGGTTATGCAAAAGGCATGGCTTGTTGAAACATGATTTCAGAGTTTAGCATCAAAAACCAAATAAATGTAAGTCAGTATTGATTTCTGATTTATAATATGCACTGTGCTATTTGTAGCATAACAGTTTCTACCTACACACACAATGATGTCTACGAGCAGGTGACAGAAAGGCTGTGTGGCGAAGGGAGGAGATAAGAGGCTGCAGTTAAAAACTTGCCTCCTCGTAGCATAACCTGGCATTGCATGGAACACATGGGGTGCATGACAACCCCACTTTCACTTCTGTATCTCATGTATGTCTTCATGCATGGAAGCATTGTCTCCAAGTGGAATCATGGAGATGAACTCTTAGGGTCCTTTGACATTTTACTCATAACTCCAGAGTTTAATTTCCGATCTGATCACTGGAGGTTGGTAGTTCTCCTTTTCTAGCAAACAGGACGAATTTTCCATGGCTCTCCTACTGTCTACCATCGCCAACCCCTCTGCACATGCCACCGGGGATGGGGAAAGGCACTCCTGGGCTGCTCCACTTCTCTCGGTGGAATAATTTCGAGGGCCACGGCTTATCTCTGCTTTTCTTTCTCTTGCACTTACAACTGAAATTTTCGCCCCTTTCTCCTCTCCAGAGCTTGTTGTTTTTGTTTGATTTTGCTGTGCTTGCACTCCTTGCCACTAAGACAGATTTAGGGCTCCATGAATTTAATTTTGATGTTGTTTGGAAAGGAAAATCTATGTTTCCTCATCTCAGTTTTGAATCGTTGTAGCTCAGGGTTTGAAAATGAAACAGTTTAGAAGCCAAGAACCTCTCTGAATTCTAAATCCCCGGGTTACATTTCTCATGCATGTTTCCTCAGCCTGTGTTTGAAGCACAGCCAGAGACAGAGATCTGATGCCAATTTTGTGCAACTCATTATATCTTGGAAATAGCATTGGCTCTTAAATTCTTTATCATATTGACCATAATTCATTTCATTAGGCAGCATGTACAAATGATAAAATATCTTTAAATTTGAAACTGATAAAAAAAATCAAAACATGGTACATAATTGTGGGGGTGTCCTGTGGTGGTTCATTAAATATCTCTTTAAATATGAAATGCCTTCAGATATTAAAAGAGCGTAACCATGCCTCTATCAATCATCTTTTTGAGGCATCCCTCGTTCCTCCACCTTTGCTTCAGTCGATTGATCTTTCTTTATATACTTCAGTGAAAAGTGAGTCCAGGAAGACAGGTGGTGTCCAGTCCAGACATTGTTTTATTAATGAAGCCCAGAGTAGAGTGGAGAGTGTGGTGTTTGTGCATGGGGTGGCAGTGTCCAGTTAGCTGTTGAATGCAATCTTAGTTAAAAGCATTGTTCATACTTGCTTCTTATTTTTTATTTCTTATAAACTGACTCCTGTTTCTGTCTCTCTAAAAATCCATCTTGTCAGGTTGGATCATCATTTCAGTCATCACCCATGGTCTATTAAGCATTGGTACCCAAGGTAGTGACAGCCATGTTGGGTTGTCCAGAGCTGAGGACAGATATTCTCCACAGTCTTCAGGCATTGTAATGCATAATAATGCTGGTGCTTGGTGGCTTTAATTTTGAAGTTATCAGGGCTTTGGGTGGGAAAAAAAGACATCTACAAACAACTTTTGTCAAGTGTGATCATACACAATGCAAAATATATTCTGTAAGAGTCTTAAGAAAACTGGCAAAGTCTGATTAATTCTCTTCCCATGTGGTCAGATGGTAGGCTGTACATCAGTACAAACAATGCTCTGGCCTCTTGAACACTGTCTGGTTTCTACTTGTCAAATCTTGTTTTTGTGGTGGTTGAGTCGAGTTGTGTATAATATTTATCTTTGATACCTTTTTCTATCTTCCAAAATATTCTTGTCAGTGCTCAGATGTATGTATATAGGCTTTGAATAAAACTGTCTAGATGGAATACCAGCTCCAGTCGAGTGACCTAGGGCTAGTTAGTGAGTTGTTCTAAGCCTTCATCTGCTTTCCATAAACTGTGAATTAAAATAATGGCCGCTTTCTAGGCCGTGTGTCAGGGGGGAAATAATTAAATTAAGAAACTGAATACTAAACTCTCAACAAGATTATCTTTTATTATTTTTAAATTATTGTTTTATTTATGTATGCATGGGTGTAATCCCAACTTTTCATAAGATAAATTGATTTAAGTTGTTTATATTTTTTAATAGATCAGTGATATCTCTTATAACATTATAAATACAACTCACAGAAAAACTTCAGTTTCTTTTCCTAGGAGGATTACAGGTATATCAGCTTTCTAGAGCTGACATGAAATACTTGAGTATTTTTAAGAGGAATGGTTTGCATTAGCTCATGGTTTTGGAGGTTCCAGGCAATAAGTGGGTGAGTGGACCCATTGTTTTTAGACATGTGGAGTAGCACAGAGCAGGGCCTCATGGTTGGAGTGTATTGTATAGCAAACTGTTCATCCATGACTGAGCATGAGAAAAAGGATGAAGAGACCTGAGTCCAGGAGTCTCCTTCAAAACATTCCAGGCCATGATATATTAATTAAATCTCCTACAAAGCCCCTCCTCTTAAAGTGTCTATCATTTCCCCATATCACCAAGCTGGGAAACAAGCTATTAGCACATCTGGCTTTGGGGAACATTCTAGATCCAAACCATGACAGTGCACAAATTAAAAAAATCTGGACATTTTAAGTATTTCTTCTTTTCTTTCAAATTAGTTTAACTGATTATTGGCACAATGAAAAACAAAGGAAGTCTGAATACATTAATAATGTTGACTACCAATCGTAACAATGGTTGTGGTTTGACTTCATGCCTGTCGACTTCTCCACAAGATTTCACAAAGCTTCATGTCCTGATGCTTCTTATTCATCACATGTAGTGATTTGAATGAGATGCCTCTCATATCCTCAGGCATTTGAATGTTTGGTCCTCAGCTGGTCTCCCTGTTTGTCAAGGGTTAAGAGGTATGTGACTGGGATGGACTTTGAGGCTTTCAAGTCTGCTCTCTCTGCACCTCTTTGCTATTTTTATGTGAATTTTCAGCTGCTGTCTCTGCCACCGTGCCTGGTGCTTGCTGTCATACTTCTGCACCGTGACAGTGATGGACTTTTATCCCTCTGCAACTGTAAGCCCCAAATGAACTACTCTTTCTTCTGTGAGTTGCCTTGGTCATGATGTGTTTAATCACAGCAATAGAAAATTAACTATACTAGACTTAAGAGCTCTTATAAGAGACTAATCATGTAACTAATTAGTCATTGTCTTTATAATGACTCATTTTCTTGAAATGCATTTCACACTCAAGTAATTCTGAGGCATGATCCAAGAAATTACCTGTACATTAGCTATTCCTCCTAAGAAAAAGGCTTCCTCAACCCAATTCAAAATCTCTTTCTGCCTCAGTCTCTTGGGTACTGGGAGGTGCAGTACATGCTGCTGCACCCAGCTGTTGATCTGTCATTACTGGAAATAATGAACTATGGGCTGAAGATGTAGCTCAGTTGGTAGAGTGCTTGCTTATCATTCAGAAAGCCCTGGGTTTGACCTCTAACACTGTTAAGCCTGCTGTGGTTCTATGTACCTGTCATCCCAGGACTTGGGAGTTGGAGGCAGGAGAAGTTCAAGATCATCCTCAGCAATGTAAAGAGTTCAAGAGCAGTTTAGGCTATGTCTCAAATAAGACAGGCATTAAAAATACTCCAATATGTAGTTCAGTGTCTTAAGAAAGATAAACTTTGTTAAGGAGGATAAGTATGTTTGTTCAAAAGTAGGTTAATTTTTTTAATGGATTGGACATATGTTCAACTTCAAATGCTTCTATGACTCTAAAGCCAAACCCTGAAATCTTTGAGATATGTGGAAGTAGAGGCAGTAAGCAGGAAGCATCAGTAGGAGATACTTGGGGTGGGGGCGGAGAAGAAGCTGTCCCAAGTAGCTTAGGGGATAAGGGTGATTATGAATATACAGTGTTAAAGGCTCATAGCAGAGAGTAGCTGCAAAGATTCTATTGTAGAAAGGCTACACTAACAGAGTACCCATTGCATTGGATCTGCTTTGGGAGTACAGAGAACAGTCATCCCCAAAAATGATTGTGACGCAGGGAACAGATGCTTCACCCCCCTGTGGTGTTCCTGAAACTGTTTTTTATCTGACATCAGACCAAAGTTAGATCAAAGGATTGCATCCTTCCTGGGGCCTGCTGGCTCTGTCTTAGCCAAGTGGTAAACATGTCCTCACTTGCCACTGACTAGGATTAGCTCTATGTTGAAGATTCTGACTTTGACCCTGGTCCATGAGCTCTTTCCTCAGGAGGCTTTGGGTTACATAGTCTGCTTGCTTAAGTCTGTTAAGTGCTACTTTTAGCCCTCCAGCAAGCATGCATTATGAATGTGTTGTTTTCCTTATTCTGGGTTAAGTGTGTCAGTTCAATAAATATAATCCATCTGAGAAGAGCTCCAAGGAAAGTGCTGGAGGAAGGCATAGCCCAGTGTGGCTTCAGTGGGTAGATTCGTTGTAGGAATTAGAGATTACAGGCTGTGATGACCAGACCAGGTGAATCGTGTGTGATACAGCAAAATGAACCACACCTTTTTGTGTTTGTTTGTGTTATAGACTTGAGCACCTTTTGTCAATAATAGTTCACCAGAAGTTTGCCATTCCACGTTGGCCAATAGCATGCCAGATGTACACCAAGTTTGCTGCTTAGCTTGTTAGGCATTTGAGTAGTCAACAATACCTGCCAACCCAGTAGTGAGGTCCCAAAGTTTCCAAATTACCAGACCTTCCTAGGTATCTAGTTAGGTCAACCCTGTTCTAACTCTATCTGGAAAAAACTCATCCATTTTTGATAGGCCATGTGGATATTGAAACATAATTTTAAGGTTCTTTTATATAACCAGTGCAAAAAAGAAAGACATTTGTTATGGCCTGGAAAGAACTTGTATCCTAAAGACTTCATCCCCAGCTGGTTGAACTATTTTGGAAGGTTCTGAGATGTCATTGGAGGCAGTAGGTCATGAGAGCAAGTCCTTCAGGGATTTATCTTTTCCTGGGCTGTGCTTCCTTCTTCTTTTCTGTCTGCCAAAGATGATCTGCCTCTGTCCTATGCTCCCCCCTGCCCACCACGATGTCTTTTCTCAGCACAGGTACAGAATAAACAGAGGCAAATTATTGTGCATCTTTATGGGAGACTTTTTATTGACTTGATGCCTATACATAGCATGTAACATTCAAATCTGGGTAGTTGTTTATATTTTCAGCTCTTACATATTTACCATTTCTTTGTCCTGGAGAATCTTCTGTCTACTAGTTAATTTTGGATACGTAATTCCTACAAACTGTCCTCAGCCAGCAAGTGACTACAGAACACGAGAGATGTTCTGCCCACCTCTCTCTACTTTGGTACTCATTGGTATTCAGCTTTTCTCTCGATCTCCATGTTTCCTAGCATTCAGTGACCACAATTCTACTCCATTTCTGTTTTAGCTTCAGTGTATGCATGAGAATATGGAGCATTTCCTTCTCTCTAGCTCATTTCACTTCATGTAATGTCTTCCAGTTCCAGCCACATTGCCACAACGGTCAAATTTTCATTTTTTTTATGTCAGAATAATATATTTTGTATGCATATGTACATATCACATTTTCTTTATTCCTATTATTTATTTAAGAGACACCTTAATAGATTCCATATCTTGCTATAGTAGACAAAGCTAACAATTTTGAAATAAAGCTAAATACAATAAAAACTCAAAATTATTTCACAGTAGCAAAAAATTGTGTTAAATATTTTCAAACTATAAAAGCTATTGGGCAAAACTGGAAATGTATTCTCAATAAACATATTTTATATGATTAAAAATTAATTTTAGCTCAATAATCAAAAGGTCACTCAGATTTAAAAATATATTATGTGTTCAGAAATTACTTAAGCTACTATTATGAGTAAGTGTAGTAATAAAATTGATGTTCAGTAATAAAAAATAGATTGTTAAAATGTAATTTGGGGGCCAGAATGATGCCTCAGTGGTGAAGATGCTTGCCAAGTAAGTCTGAAGACATGGGTTCTGTTCCCTGAGATCCATATGGTAGAAAGAAAGACCCAACTCCTATAACTAGTCTCCTAACCTCCACAGATGCAGCACACATGCCCCTTCCCACATAGGCCAATAAATATTCTAAAAGTGTGTATAATTTGAGCAGTAAATGCAAGTAAACATTAATTACAGAAGGGATGGACAAGATGCACATTTTCAGAAAAAAATTTAAAATCTAGTTTTGAATTTTAAATTTTATTTGCTCTAAGAATATCAAGCAATGTAGTTGTTAGAAATTAAACATGGAGTGTTCTTATTGCTTGGTTTTGGTCACAAAAATTAAACCCAGGATCTCACACATGCTAGGCAGGCATTGTGCTATGGAACTGAACATTAACCCCCCAGAGTAAAATTTTTATCAAAGAATCATTGCTCTTCAGAGAATTGTGCTGTTGGTCTGACCTCATTTAGTTGCTTCTCCTGTGATAGAAAATGCTGTTCTCACCCCTCATCAAAGGAACTTCTCTTTGCAGCAGATAGAGATCACTGAAGAAAGCCAAAACCCATCAGTCTTGGGGAGAGGGTCAAGGGAGAGAATTGATTTAAATTAATAAAAGAGAGAATATGACTTCATAAACACAATTACTTGGGAGACCAAGAAGGATTACAAGTTCAAGGCTAGCCTGAACAATTGAATGAAAACTTGTCGATATTTTTTTAGAACTGAGGATATAGTTTTTGATAGAAGAGTGCTTGCCTAGTGTGTTTAAGGCCCTGGGTTCAACCTCCAATAACATACAGAACTCTCCGTGTTAATGACTCACTACAGATGATGTAGATCTGGTGATCCAGGTGGAGGTAGGGCTGAACTAGCAGCTATTTTTGTGAAAGTAGAATGTTGGCTACTGAGGTCATCTTACAGGAATCAAGATGAATGAACAGTTCACAGAGTCCAGGTGGACATGACAGCATGGAAGTGGAACCGCTTCTCTTTGCTATGGCAGCATGGAGAAAACATGGACCTCACTCAACGGAAGCTGGATCTCAAATGCTGCATCATATGGAGCACAGACAGAGCTGACTTCCTGCCTTACAGTCCCCACACTCAGAAGAGCCCCACACTTAGTGGAATGCCATGACATTGCCACCTTGAGATTTCTCATGGTCTTTGAACAAAATGTTCCACTTCATGATGAGTCTTGAAGTTAGGTAGTGTGTCTTAGATCATGGCATACATTGAGGAAACTGGGTGGAAGGGTCCCAACAGTGGGAAAGGAGTCACCTTCACAGTCACCAAGTCCTTCGTGAAGAAAGCTCGGCACAGTTTCCATGCTCAGATGGTAAGGAACTAGTCGGGGTACCCATAGTTCCCTCATCTCCCGTGGACACCCACCTCTTGTGCTCTCCACTCAGAGAGGGAAAAAAGGAGAGGGGACAACTTGGATGAAAAGGAGAGAGACTGTCATAGTACCTCCTTCCCATATAATGACTGTCGGCTTGCTGTATGGCATAAAAATGACTGTAAGACTTCCATCAGATAATAGCAGTTAGGAAAACCACAGGGTTACCCAGGTTTATCCAGGGGTGATGCATCACATAATAGTAAGGGGGGGAGTGAAGTACAAAATGGCTTTGATTTCGAACTTGCATCTCTGAAGTGATACTTAACCCGTGCATTGATTATTTAATTGACTTTGAAGAACCTAGTAGCATGAAATGCTTTTAACTCCCAAACCTTGTTATTTTTAAATTTCAAATTATTTTCTGAAAGCTACTGCAAGGCAGTTTAAGGAAACTGAACCTTTTATGCTTTTTTACTTTTTAATCTAATTTGATAATAGAAAAAAATGTTAGATTTCCCCATGACAAGGCACTTGTATTTATCTGGGTTTGGCTCACTGACGGTCACCAAAAAATGGAAAATCTCAGTTCTGTGCAGCTGTGCTAAAGTAGGGAACTATATGCAATATTTCTTGAGGAAACATTTGACATTTGAGCAAATTAGTCTTGATTTATTGTAATTTTTTTCCAGTGTCCGTAAATGTTTTTAGTAGCTATTTCAGAATGACCTGAATCAGGGAAAGTGGGTAGTCTTCGATATATTTCTACTGCTATTTTCCATTTCATGCAAAGACCATCGTAGACTATTTATAGAAAACTGCATTTGGTGTTCATTACATAAGTGTGAAATTAATTTTGTCACTGATGGGCTGACATTTGGAGTAAAATGAGGTTGCAGTCTTTCCTGGGATCCTGTGAACTATATATGTTAATGCCCTCCAACAATAAGAATATAATTTTACTTTCCCAATTTTTCTGTAGGCCTTTAGAGTTGGATAAATTTTTACAAAGTATAAATATATTTTCTTATATAAATAATCTTACAGATTATTTAATGTGTTCATCAAATATCCTTACAATGCCTTTCTGGATAGGAAGAAAAAAATAGCAAATTTATTTGTGGCTATAACTTAGCTTGATTACCATTTGAAATATAAATTCTGTCAGTATAATTTTTCCTGTTTTTTTAATTATCAAAACTTCTAATTTTACTTTGTCTGAAAATTATTTTAATTGTGGAAATCTATGGGAGACAATGTAATAATTTGATACATGAGTATAGTTGGCAATCATCATGAATTTTACTTTATTTTTTAAAACTTTCTAAGCATTTTATGTATTTAATGTATGGCTGTTTTGTCTGCCTGCCATATATATACACCACATTTGCCTGGTGCCTAAGGAGGCCTGAAGAGGGTACTCGATCCCCAGGAACTCAAGTTAGAGATGGCCGTGAGCTGCCCTGTAAGTGCTGGCACTCAAACTTGGGTCTTCTGGAAGAACAGCTAGTGCTCTTAAACACTAAGACATCTCTACAGCCCCATGGATTTTATGTTAAACTGGGAAAGACTACACCTATAATTCAGATCCTTGAAGGAGTAATGTATTCTGGGAATGTTTCATCTGCATCATTTTTAGTGTAAAAGACGTTCATAGTCACTCTCTCACTCTCTGTCACCCTTTGTGTCTCTTCCCTTCCCCCATCCACCCTTACTCCTGTGTGTGCATGCCCCTGTGCACGCGTGCATGCGCATATGCAGAGGCTAGAGGAGATTGAATGCCCTGTTCTATTGCTCTCCACATTATTCCCATATTCCCATCATCTGCCTGAACTTGGGCTTGCCTTCTCGGCTAGGTTGTCTGGAAACAACAACAAACAGAGATCCAGCTGTCTCAGCCCGTCACAGCGGTGGGGTCATGGTCTGTGTGCGGCACCCATGGTTCAGACTGTGGGTGTTAAGGACCACGCTCAAGTCCTCCTGCCTGTGTAACGGGCACTGTTTGCCCACTGAGCAGTTTTCCGGCCACTGAAAACATCAGTGGCTGGCCTTTCCTAACAATGACAAAATACCTGAGACAGTCATCTTAAGAAAAGAGGCGTGTTGTGGACCAGAGTTTTAGAGGTGTCTGACCACCGTCACGGCAGCATGACACATCAAGGTGGGAATCTACTATGCAGGAGACTTGGTTGCCTCCCGAGGTCAGCCAGTGAAGTAAAAAGGGGAGGAAGAATCTTGGCCCTAATACCGCCCTCAAGCACATATCTCCAGTAGACTGATTCCCTTCTACTGTCTAAGGCAGTGGTTCTCACCCTTCCTAATGCTGTGACCCTTCAGGGTAGCTCATGTGTGGTGACCCCCAACCATAAAATTATGTTTGTTGCTACTTCATAACTGTGATTTTGCTACTATTATGAATTGCAATGTAAATATCTGTCTTTGGATGGTCTAGATGACCCTTGTGAAAGGGTCATTGGACCCACAGAGGGGTCGTGATCCACAGGCTGAGAAACATTGTTTTAAAAATCCTATCTCCCAGTACCATCAAACCTTAGGCCCCCAAGATTTCCACATGTGAGTCTTTGGGGACAACCAAGATCTAAATTACAGTGTGAGGAAACTTTGGAGACAGGTCAAATGGCTTGCTAGGCTTGTCAGGCTTGGGGTCCTTCTGGCTCTGGGCTCACCATCTGACAACACTGTCACCCTTTATGGCAGCTCTGAGTACCATTCAGAAATGACATCTCCAAAGCTCTGGATAAATGTCTTTCTGTTATTTCTATTTATCCCTTTAATGCATTTCTCCACTGTAGGCTCGCAGGAAGGAGGTGTTTATCCAGGAACGGTATGGGAGATTCAATCTCAACGACCCCTTCCTGGCTCTCCAGAGAGACTATGAAGCAGGTGCTGGTGACAAAGAGAAGCCAGTATGCACCAACCCGCTCTCCATTCTTGAAGCCGTCATGGCCCACTGCAGAAAAATGCAAGAAAGGATGTCCACGCAGCTGGCTGCCGCCGAGAGCAGGCAAAAAAAGGTACGGAGACATTCGCTTGCTTTTCCTGTGGCACAGAGGAACACCAAAACCATCTCAGTGGTGGCCGGTGGCTGAATAGTACATTTTTTTTTTTTTTTTTAATGAAGGATGAGGGTAAGTTCTAAGAAGTACAAAATGTAACTAAAAATAACTAAATCATAAAAGTATGACAAATGAATACTTTCAGGGGATGTCTAATACTTCCTTTAAAACATGGATTTGGTGACAATGAGCCTCATGTCCCTCATGCAGTAAAATGCACTTGGCCACAAAGTGGCTTCATTCTGTAGTTCAGCCAGGACCCTCCAATCATATGCAAGCAACCCCAACTTATGTTTTCTCGAATCTATTTAAAATGCTTCTTTGCAGGCAGGCATGGTGGGTCATAGCTACAGTCCCAGGCGGTTGGAAAGCTGAGGCAGGAGAATGGAAAGATGAGATAATCCTGAGTAATACATGAGACTCTATAATCTAAAACAAGATCAAAATTTACAAATAGAAGTTTTTATTATTTCATTTTCTATTATTTCCTAACAAAAATGAAAATAGCTGAAGAGAATAGAGTGACAGTTTGCATGGCTGTCACCAAATGGCCTCCTAAAGCCAGGCTGGTGACAAACCCACCTCTGGGGTTTCGTGGCTGCAGAACTCTAGCTGGCACATGTCCTCACTTCAACAAGTCTCCTCCCCCTGCCCCCAGCACAGTCACCCTTCTTACACTTGAATATATGCTTCAAAGAAGACTAATTTAAACACACACACATGCGCGCACACACACCACACACATGCACACACACACACACACACACACACACACACACACACACACACACACACGCATGCACGCACACACACTGTGGTCAGCCATAAAGAAATAGCAGTTTCTATTTTGTCCCAATAAATGGCCCAAACCATTGTTCCCTTTCTGAGTAGATTCGGGAAGTCAGAGATTCTGCTGCTCTCTGCTGTGAATTGGAATTAAAAGGGAAGGTTTCTTCTCCCTGCCACCGTTAAAGCCTAAAGTGGTGTTTCCTCCCCCTGTCCTTTTCCAAGAGTTCTTTACATCCCACATTTAACACCTGGTAGACAGTAGCCCGAATGTGCCTTACTATAAATATTTATGACATTATCATCTAAGCTGTGCGTGTTTGCCGTAATTCTATCCTTCATTAACATAGGAACACCAACACTGTCCTATAGACCCCGAATAAAAGCAGATCTTTTTATCAGGATGTTACATGGCAGAAAAATAAAGCACCTGGCAAAAAGGAGTAAAGGAGAGCCGAATGCTCCATGATAGGAAACAAACCCTGTTTCCTCTGGACTTGGCAAGCCTTCCACCAATCCCTCAGATAACCACTGAGGTCCCTGGAGGTTTTCAAAACTCTCCACAAACCGCACAAGCAGAAGCCAGTGCATTGTAGCTGATGTCACCGAAAGTCATCTATATTTCTTGGAGAGGATACATTTCAATTATGTTCTTAACATGTCCAATGAGCTGGATAATAATAAATGATTTCTGCTGGATTTTGTGCTGCATTATGAAAACTTAAACTATTTTCTCTTCGTTTATTATATGAAATGTGTAATTTTCAAAATTCTACTTACATTCTGGATTTTAGCATTTCACTTTTAGGAGAAAATAAAGTACCCATTTGTACTTGAATCAAAGATTTTATTATCTAGCTGACTTTTTTTTTTAATCAATGTACATCCTGTTTGTTTCTGAATGACTGGGTCATTTCCAACCTGGCTGGGAGTGAAAGGAAATAGTCCTGTCCTATGGGCCCAGAGAGGCTCATATAAAATGAGCCAGTGGGCCTGCCTCCTCTGTATAATGGGATACAGGAGTCCTTTTATGGTCAGATTCGTTGGCTGTGAAGTCTCAGTGAAGGGCACTTGTGTGGACATTACTGCTTTTTGTGTTTAAAGAATATTCTGTTCCAGCAGATTGCAATGTGTGAAAAAGACTTATATTTCATATTCTACCCTGTATGTTATAAAGAAAATACTGATAAAACCAGAAACTCCAAAGTCACCTTTTTTCGTAACAAGAAAATCATCTGTCACCTTTAGTATGGAAAGTAAATATTTTAACCAAATGCCTTCAGCTCCCTCTATATAAAGTAAACTGTAGTTTGAGACATCCATTATTCTCATTAAAGCTCGCTCTTAGCTTCGCTGTCGCGGTGGAAGTCTGAAGGCAAAGGCCTCTTGCTCTGTGATTCCAGTGTTTATTATCTGACACTGGCACGGCTCTTTGGTAATTCTGAGACATTTGGCCCGTGTGCTGCTGTGGCTGGGCCTGCAAGGCGCAGAAGAGGCTCTGTGCTCATGCATGTGCTGGCTCCTGCTGAGACTACTAATCGGAGAGTTAACTGTTTGGTAATTTGTGTGCCAGAGAAATTTGGGCAGGAGTCAATCTGGCAAATAGGCTGAGCCTTTAAAACCTCTTTGGATAAGCTAATGAGTAGCCAGCATGGGGAATGTTGCCTGGAGTAATCTACTCCTTGTCCTGTGCCAGGAACACAGGGTGAAACGAAATTTGGGGGTCCGATTTTTTTTTTAATCTTGTTCTTCATCTTTTAATAGAGCTTTCATTCTAATGTATTTGGACATTTGGAAAGAAAATAAATCCATGTATTTTCAAATATATTATTTATACTTTGAAAGTATGATTTCTATCCCTGGAATAGAAAGTCTGAGCAAAACCTTTAAAAATAGGCCAAAATTGTATCTTGAGAAATTCAGAGACGTGATATTTTGGCCAGTGACAATTTAGTTCTATATTAGATATAGTTTCTTTAAGGCAGCAGCTGGGCACAATTAGGTTAGTTTGGTCGCATTGAGTGTGTGTAGCACAAGCCTTAGTGTTAAGCACATGGCACCAGTAGGCCTTGATTTAGGCAGAAAGGGTAATTGTATATACTAACTGGGGTACAGAATTGTTAGTCATTTCGCAGCATGGTTCAGTATGGTTGGGGAATTAGGGGATGTGCTCTAACTAACCACTATCATGGACAAATGTTCTCCACAGAGCTAGTTGGCAGCAATTGACTCTTGCTGAGAAGCTGGACACTAGGGGTTGTTCTTCTGCCCTGCTGATGCTGAAGGGCCCTGGGTATTCATTGCATAAGGTTCTGAGTCTGCCTCCCTGGCCCTGATTCTTCAGTTCACTCACTTCCTCTTGGAAGTCCACACCAAGTACATGGGAGGGTCAAACTTAGGCCACATACCCTTTCCTCAGCTCATGGAAGATCAGGAAAGTGATTGTAGACATACTCAGACCTTGTAGAGTGGAATCATGAAGCAGAGAATTTTCTATAGGAAGTGATTTCTAATTCTAGACAAATAACAAGTAAGCACCAAACCAAATTATTCTGTTTATTTTCTTTAGTGTGCCCTTTCTTCCTGGTTTGCATAATTGCATTTTATCCTGCCATTTGTATTCAGTGCTGTTTCATTGTGAAATGGCTAGCTTAACACACATATAACTGTCTTTTAAATTGCTTTCTAGATGTTTTTCCATTACTAACATGGAGGACAGCCATTCATAACAACATTTTTAGGAAGAGTATTTACCATACTTTTGTACATGAAGGATAATTGTAGCTCATTCCAGGGTCTTTTTGTATAATGTCTTACTGCATTTTAAAACAGACTTTGATGTCCCAGGAACATTGCAAGGCAGCTATGAAGGAGACCCAGGAGTCTCAGATCTGTGGGTTTGAGCTGGGATTTTCACATGAGCTGTTTTTGCCTCGTCCGTGAAAGCAGCAAAACCCAAGCTCCCAGGACTTGCTTTCCTTCTCGTGAAAGGTTTACAGGGAAGGGGTTGCTGAACAACTTCACACTGGCAGCTATAGGCTTGATGAGATAGAAGAAGGAAAACAGCGACCCTTTAACATACATAGCTACATATTTATGAGAACTGAGCAGATAGGCCGGGTAATGAGGCGATGAATACTAGCGTACAATATTGGAAGCTTTAGACAGTGGAAAGGCAGAACACACAGTCTGCTTTCTCACTTTATAAATGGACTCCATTATTTTCCTCTGTGTTCTCTGCTGTGAATTAGAGATAATTGCCTTTACATGGCCGTTGAGCTCACACCTACAGTGTTTTCCCTTCCTGCTCTGAATGCACAGGCCTGGTGCCTCTTCATTTATGGCTCCCGTCTGGGTGCTATTCTTAGAGCCACCACCAACTTTCTCACTGAGTCCGTCAGGCTCTTCCACACAGTGCACTGCTGTGTGCTAAAGAGCCCGGTGATGCTGCTCTGGGGAGCTCCTCGGCCCCTACCTGAGAGGATGAGACAGAGTGGGCAGCACTGGGACTAAGGAAACGTGGTTACTTTCTAGTTTGATATATAGTCCCAATATCCGAATCATATACAGATTTTCATTAGATCTGGTAATAAAATAAGTGGAGTTCACAAGTTTTTATTTTCTTAGAAGTAGCTAGTCTTTGGGCACCATAGACAGTTAAGTAGATTATGTTCTGTTGCACTGACGTGTGAGGACATCACTAATACTCAGATGATTCACATTTAAGCCAATACTTAACACTGAAAATATATTTAAATGAGACTATTTTATTGCTGAGACAAAAAGTTAGTATAGGATAGAATAAGGCATCCCTGGAGAGGATGAAAAGATTACAGGAGTGTATAATAGAATCCAGAAGGCTTAAAGGACTTTTCTGAGATATGCTATGTCAAGATGGCATTTTTTTAGAATATTCTGTGTCGCAGGGCAGTGGTGGCGCACACCTTTAATCCCAGCACTCAGGAGGCAGAGCCAGGTGGATCTCTGTGAGTTCAAGGCCAGCCTGGGCTACAGAGTGAGTTCCAGGAAAGGCACAAAGCTACACAGAGAAACTCTGTCTCGAAAAAACAAACAAACAAAAAAAAATATGCTGTGTCCTAGATCATTAGCTCATTTGATCTTTAGTTTAAGTATTTGTCAGGGTTCTCTAGAGGAACACATCACACACACACACACACACACACACACACACACACACACGCACACACACACACACACACAGATTTATTAAAGTGACTTGCATTCTGTCAACCAATTCAACAATAGCTGTCTACCAACAGAAGGTCCAAGATCGAGTAGCTGTTAGTCCATGAGGCTGGATGGCTCAGATGGTCTTCAGCACATGCCAGAAACCCAAAGAAACAGACTCTCATGGCAATAAAGGGATGGACTTGCCAGGGACAGTGAGAGAGCAAGCCGGAAAAGAGAACAAGCTCCATCTTCAATGTCCATTATATAGGCTGCCAGCAGCTGTGACCCACATTAAAGGTGGATCTTCCCACCTCAAAAGATCCAGATTAAAAATGCGTCTTCCTACTTCCAATGATTTAATCAAGAAAAAAATTCCTCACAGGCATACCTAGCTGCTTGGGTTTTAGTTAATTCTGGATATGATCAAGTTGACAACTGAGAATAGCCTTCACAGCATATTATGAAGTCCTGATGTTATCACCAACCATTAGACATAAGCAAAGTGACACCACAGAGCATCCAAAGAACTCAGCCTACTGGCTTAGATACTGGCAGTCTCTGCTTCCAGAGGGCATGCTATTCCATCATCTCTGTGCTGTGTTCCCGAGGCCTCACAGACATCTAGGGATCTCCTGCTCTCAAGACATGCATATTCTCTGTTTTCTGACCTAGTCGTTGGTACTAGAAAAAGCAGAAGCCCTTCATAATTCGGTGTTTCTCTTTGTTTGATTAGTTTGTCATTTCTTAAGGTTTAAGATTGAAAAACCAAAGCTTTTTCCTTTTTTAAATTTTCATGCTGAGAATTGAACCCAAGGCCTCAGCATGATGGCCAAGTTCCGGAACCCCGAGATGAGTACCTCTAGTGCCAGCAGGATAGGCTGTGGCCCCAGAGAGGGGCTGGACCAAGGCCAGTCCCATCTAGTGCTAGTGGCTTTTTCCTGGTGGGAGTTCGTTGTCTTCCTGACTGTGTTCTTCCTTCCTCTCTGGATCCTTCAAATCATCATAATTTTTTCAAGGATTTATTATTAATTTTTGTAGAAGAGCTATCTCAATCAGCATTACTTCTCCATTATGGGTAGTAAAACTTCCTGTGACACATTTTGTGATTGTCAAAATATACCGTATCCAATTTATTTCTTTAGATATATAAATATGTTTAATGTGGTCTGTTCTCTAACTTGTAGTCTAATTAAAAAAGAAAATATGCAGTCACATATTCCTAAAAATCACAACTAGCTATTATATTATGAATTGAAAACATTTTTAACAGCCAGCACTATGCTCGGTGCTTACATGTGTAGAAGAATAAAATTACAGTGGTTTAATGTTCCTGATTTTGTTTTCAGTTCTAGTTTATTCTATAAAAATAGAATGACTGATGGATGGCTGAATAAATGAAGGTTGTTTTATGGACAGAGAAAAAGTAAAGAGAGCAGAAGCCAATTGGCTGCTCCAAAGTTAACTTTCCTTGGAAGGTGAGGACAGGAAGATGATACTTGGAGTCAGACCTCATTATTCCTGATGGGCAGTGGTGATTGAACCCAGGGTCTGTTGCATGCGAGGTATGTGTTCTGCCACTGAGCCTTTGGCCTTCCTTTCTTTGATCCTTTATTTTTGGAAGGTGAGCTCAATAGGTCAGTTTTTCGTTTGGTGATAAGACATTGTACTGTGTTTCCACTTTGGTACAGGAGCCTAAAACACTGGTCTCCTGTGATTCTTGTTTAATATATGTGTACTATTGTACTCGATTGTGCAAATAAGGAAACCATACAGAACCAATCTTTCTAGTGATCACCTAGCAAAGTCACACAAGGAAGAAGCTTGGGCTCAGACTTGACACTACATCTCCTCATCTCTGAAACACACACAAGGTGTGGGAGTGTGCTCTGTCCTGATGGGAAGATGTACAGAGCAGATGTTTGATATTTGTAAGGAGAAATGTGATAGGTAATGTAGGAAGTCCAAGAGGTGCCTGGAAAGAATCAAGTTGAATGTAGGACAGGTGGGAGCCATTCTGTCAGTGAGTGAATTTTCTTGGTAAAGGAATCGATGAAGGTGTACCAGGAGTCCTATGAGCAGCCATTGGTAACATTTCATCAACAGAGGTGATGATTTGAAATGTCTGTTGTAGTGAGTGGTGAAGGAAGCTGAAAACAGTGGAGAAGAGTGAGCGATGGTGGCCCCTATTGAGTCGCTGTCCTGCTGTCTAGGTAGAATTGAAGAGACACTCCCGATGGAAGAGTAATTACAAAAGGTCTGTGGGTACTTTTATAGGAGTGGAGTTTGGGGTATAAATATCAGAGATGAGCTACATGTTTTAGTTTAGATTGTTTCTCAAATTTGACTCTGAGGTAGAAGAGAAAAGCCATAAAAGAAATAAGGTGTGGTGCTCTATAGTGAAGAAATGCCATGGTCAAGTTTCGCAGTGCCTGGAAAGCTGACTTGAAGAGAGCAAGTCAAACTTGGAGTGGGCCTCATGGTTCTGACCCTGGTTGCCAGTGTGGTCAAGCCTGGAGTGGGCCTCATGGTTCTGACCCTGGTTGCCAGTGTGGTCAAGCCTGGAGTGGGCCTCGTGGTTCTGACCCTGGTTGCCAGTGTGGTCAGGGAAATCACTCAATTTCCCTCTAGTTAGCTGTTTTATGAAATTCAGGGTAACCCTTCTTTTACTGTTTGAGAATTTTATAGATGTATATAATGTGTGTTGATCACCCACCCCATTCCCGTCCCTCTGGCTCTCCCTGTGCCTTTTACCACATTTAACTTTTAAAATACTCCAGCATTTTCCTTTGACCTTCAGAAATAAATTAGAAAACTCCTATTTTAAGAGTGAGCTGTAAATTGACCTAGCTCTTGTCTTGTCTAACATCGTCATAAGAACTTTTGACTGAAATTAGCATAGAAGGTACTGATTTTTCTCTAGGTGGTGCTGGGACTGAACCCCAGGCTTTCTGTCCTCTGTTTACTAAGTAAGCACTCTACTACTGAACCACAGGACTAATCCCTACTTTGCCTACTTTTTCTGTTTATTTATTTATTTACGTGCTTCTCTTTGGTTTTGTTGTTGTTTGTTTGATTTTGAAACACGATGTCACATAGCCCAGACTGGCTTCAGATTCTTCTGTTGTTACAGCTGAGCCTCACCTTAAATCCCCAATCCTCCTGCCTCGCCCTGCCAGGGGTTGAGATTATAAAAATGTTCCACCAGGGCCATTTTCTACATTCCCTTAATAGTTCTTTGTGCTTTCTAGTGGCAACCTATTATTTTGTGATTTCTCATGGTTTAAATATGCATTAGCCGATAATGACTCAAATTTTCTAAGAGACCCCCTTTATGAATAGAATACACACATAAATACACTATATACATCACTATTGTTCCTCAGGTTGTGCCTGTTCTACTGAAAGTGCCACCCCCAACATTTTGTACAGAACAACAGGGCATGCTGTTACTCTCTTTATTTTTTCTGGGGTTAGGAATATAAACCTGGGTCCTCACATAGTGCTTTACCATTGTCATAACCCTAGTCCCCTCTCCCACTTTTCCTTTTGAGACTGGGTCTGCTAAGTTGACCAGGCAGACCTTGAATTTGAGCTCCTCCTGCCTTAGCCTCTAGAGTCACTGGAATTACAGGTCTGTACCATCCATCTTAGAGTGTTATTCTAAGAATTAACTGTACTGTTATTCACCAGTTTGGGAACGGTTCCTCAGCACTGTTCAGGAGCTGCTTTTTAATGCACAGAGCACTTCAGCATCAGTAAGTCTTATTCTGGGGAGCTGGCTTAATGAAGTTCTTGCTGAGCAAATACGAGGAACTGAATTTAGTTCACAGAACCCATGTGAAAGTCTGTCTTTTGGCATATATCTTTAATCCCAGCCCTAGAGGGGAGATGAATCCCTGGACTTCACTGGCCAGTCAGTCTGGACCAATTAGTGAACTCCAGGCTTAATGAGTGACTCTATCTAAAAACAAAAATTAAAAAATAAGGTAGAGAATGGGTGAAGAAGATTTCCACATAGACCTCTGGCCTCCACACATAGAATACATGCACACACCTATGTAAACATGTACACATAGAACACACACACACACACACACACACACACACACACGGAAACAACAAAAATAAATAATACCTGTGACCTCTGGTTGAGCAGAGGTCTTCCTATGGTCTCATGACACTGTCAGAGCAATAGAGTAGTGGATTCTCCCAGAAAGAACACAGTAGGGCTGCCCAAAGTTGTCAGTCCTTAGAACATTTCCTTCCTCTGCTGTAGGTGGCTGAAATTTGACTTGAACCAAGTACTGACTTTACTGAGAATACATTTCAAGCTTGTGTTTAAACCACTAAACTGTAGACAATATTGAAGTAATGTAAATCTTTTTATTTCCCAAAGAATGCACATCTTTTTATGCTGTTCTATAGTCTTTTAAGTTTGTGTTGTATCTAAAAACACTGTACACAACTTGGAATTGTTATTATTGGAATTACTGGGAGAGGAAGAAATGGTCCCCTTAATACTGTTACTTGATGCAGGATTGCCATAGATCTTCAATTGGTAAGCCTCATAGTATCTGTGAATCATAATAATACAAAATTCAGTAAGTTATGCCCACATGGTCTTTTCAATATCTAGAGGAGATAAAATGGCCTTTCTTCATCTCTAAACAGCTAAATCTACTTTAACCTCTATGAGCCATGAAGCACTGTCTGGACCAGCAGAATAGTCTTTAATTGGACAAGCGAGGTGGATGGGCCAACCTGATTGCTGCATCCTGCCCATGGTGTATCCTTAATCTTTCATAGTTTCATGACACACACTTCTCAGTAGAAAATAAGCAATCTTTACAACGTATGAGAATAATGCAACTCATGCATATATAATTCCTGAAGGAATCTAAGGTAGCAAACAGAATATGGAATTCTCATGTCATCACAGCACTACTCAGAGCAATTAAGACATGGATTGGCCTCATATGTACATAGTACTTTCCAGCCTGGAAGGGGAATGGATTGACGTCATTTGTAAGAAAGTGAAATGACCTGAAGAGCATGATGTAAAACCAACTAAGGCAACTCAGAAAGACAAACCTTAAATGTTTTCCCTCCTGTAGAGTCTGGATTTCTAAAAATGACATGAAATCATAAGGAAGACAATATTTATTTCTTTTTCCCATTTCTGTGACAAAATTCTTCATGAAACCAGTTTGAAGGAGGGAGGGTTTATTTGGGTTCATGGTTTGGGCGACAGTGTCTCTCCTGTCTTAGGAGGCAGGGTAGCAGGAGTATGAGGCAACTGGTCACATTGCGTCCGTGGTCAGCTGCTCCCCCTTTCCCTGGTTTGTCCAGTCTCGGACCCGAGTCCATGGGACGGTGCTGTCTGCTCAAGGTGAGCTTTCCTGTCTAGAAATACTCCCAGAGACAGGCACAGAGGTACACCTCCTAGCTGATTCTAAATACAGCCAAGTCAGCTTCAAAGATTAACCATGACAAGAACTGTTTAGGAAGAGGAAGGCAATCAGTGGTGGGGAGGTTCAAAAGAAGATAATGGGAGATGAGTTTGACTAAAGAGGGTTATGTATGCATACATGAAAGTACCATGAAGCTCATTATTTTATATAATAAATAGCCATTAATAAGATGCAGTTATATATGTTGCGCATACATTCAGAAAGACTATTTTAGGAAGTTATCATAGAGCAGCCGTGCTAACAACATTCATTCATTAAACAATTTATTAAGTATAACCTTGTGCCAGCCACTACTGTAGGTCTGGGGGACTTAGCAAATGATTCTCGGTCTTCACCCCCATGAAGTCACACTGTAGAGAAGGCAGGTAGATATTAAACAAAAATGATACAGACAATGGGAGAGGGACTTTTCTCTTCTGTGGAGGTGAAAGCAAGTATCTCAGTTAGGGTTTCTACTGCTGTAATGAAACATCATGACCAAAAGCAGGTTGGGAAGGAAAGGGTTTATTTTGATTATACTTCCATATCGAAGTCCATCACCAAAAGAAGTCAGTATAGGAACTCAAGGAAGGAACCTGTGTTGGCATTTATACATTGGCTGGCCCCTTGGGAAGCTTGCCAGTAAGCAGGCGGGACCTTGGCCCCTCTCAGGGTCCTGACAATGTCATCCTGTGTAGCCTGTTTGTGCATGTGCCAAGGCCCCTTTAAGAGGTGGGCTCTGGGTTAGGGATTTAGCTCAGTGGTAGAGCGCTTGCCTAGCAAGCACAAGGCCCTGTGTTCAATCCTCAGCTCAAAAAAAAAAAACCAAAAAAAAAAAAAAAGAGGTGGGCTCTGCCCACCTTTCTTTCCCTCCCTCCCTCTCCTCCCCCGCCTCCCCCCTCTCTTCCTAGGAGGCTGTGTCTGTACTTCCTCTCACCCCCCTTTCCATCTCTTCTCTCCTCTCTCATTCCTCCTCTCTCCTCAGCCTTTATCTCCAGAGGGGAACTCTCCATCTCTTCTTCCCTTCTCTTAATAAACCCTCTACAAGAGTGCTGTCTGCATGGTGTGAGCGACTTTCCGCTGCTGCTGCCATGCCCCTTGGCTCCCACTCCTAAGGCTACCACCTGCCGTTTCTTAACTCCAACCACCTTGAGGCAGAAATTGATGCCGAGGCCTGGAAGAGTGCTGCTTGCTGACTTGCCCCTCGTGACTTGCTCATCCAGCCCGGGATAGCACTGCTTGCAGTAAGCTGGGCTCTCCAACATCAATCATCCACCTAGAAAATGCCCCACGGGCTGTAGGCCGGTATTATGGGGGTACTGTCTCAATTAGGGCTCCCTCTTCCCAGATGACCCTGGCTTGTGTTAAGTTGACATGAAACTAGCCAGCACAACAGGCCTCACTGTGAGAGTTACAGCTGAACAGAAGCCTGAAGGAAAGAAAGGAGCCAATCTTTGCTGCTGCTGGGTGATTTTGTGAATATGAAGGAGTCTGCCCTCAGGATTGAGGTGTAGCTCAGTGGTAGGGCACTTTTATTATGCATACAACCCCAGGTCCAGTGCCCTCCCCCCAAATGTGAGGACATAAAGGTTTTGTAAGCTCACTCTCTGTGTTCATCATTTGGTAAAGTATTTGTTTTCTGAACAGCACAGAGCCTGGGTCGCATGGCTCCATGAGCAGCCAATACATTTTGCTGAAGAAAAAGCTGATCCATCCCATGCATAGCCATTTTGATGAGCAGGGTAGCTGGAGGGTTTGCTTGTTGGTTACTTCTGTGAAGTACATAGCATTCTTTGTGAAGGAGAGCCTCCTGAAGATGTGTGATGGAATTCTAGGCAGACAGGACAACAGGGTCAAAGGCCCTGAGGCAAGAGGTAAGGCCAAGTTCAAGAAACACCAGGAAGGCCAAAGTAGCTAAATTGTAAATCAGGATCCAAGTAACAGCCAAGGTCAGTCTCTAGGCTCACTTGTGATGACTGTAGTTCTGATGAAATAATCTGCTAGCTCTTTACAATTTTATTTGAAAAAAAAAAAAAAACCTCTTTACGTATGATTTCATATGACTTCCAGCCCATCAAAAGATGCCCAAAGAGGTTAAATAACTTAGCAATATAAAATGGTTAGCAAATATGGGGCTTGGAATTTAAGTACTCTGATTGCATATTCAAAGATCAGTTCATAATTTCCAGCCATTGAACCTTCATTAAATAACGCCCATTCTCTCACTTATCTCTACTCATCAAAACAGCCCCTTTTGAACTCTGCGCTGTGATTTGAAGCATCCTACTATTATTCTCTTGCAAACTGTAGTTCACTTTAATAGATTAAAACAATTCCCTTTTGTTGCAATGTAGGTATTTTTCATAAAGCCATTTACAGCAATTTTCTAATTTTTAATGAGACTTTAAATATTATCTTTTTAAAAATCATAACAAAATGTGGCACTTTTGCTAACCCAAATCATGCCATTGTTCAGAAATTAACAAAAAGCCCTTCTGTGCTACAAAGACTATGGTGTCTATTAATCCAGGCTTCCCTTTAATATCTTCCAGTTGGAAATGGAAAAGCTCCAGCTCCAGGCCCTTGAACAGGAGCACAAGAAGCTGACTGCCCACCTGGAGGAGGAGAGGGGCAAGAACAAGCATGTGGTCCTGATGCTGGTGAAGGAGTGTAAGCAGCTCTCGGGCAAAGTCGTAGAGGAGTCCCAGAAGCTGGAGGAGGTCCTGGTGAAGCTGGAGGAGGAGAAGAAGAAGACGGGCGAATTGGAAGAGCAGCTGTCAGCCGAGAAACAAAGAAGCTCGGGAATGGAGGCCCAGCTGGAGAAGCAGCTCTCTGAGTTCGATACGGAGCGGGAACAGCTGCGTGCCAAGCTGAGCCGAGAAGAGGCACACACCACTAACCTCAAAGAGGAGATAGACAAGATGAAGAAAACGATGGAGCAGATGAAAAGGGGAAATGACAGCAAGCCAGGCATCTCCCTCCCACGAAAGACAAAAGACAGGCGCCTGGCTTCCGTATCCGTGGCGACAGAAGGGCCTGTCACCAGGGCTGTTGCTTGCCAGACAGATACAGTGGCAGAAAGCACTGACCCTGTGAAGAAGTCCCCTTTGACTGTGCCCATGAAGCCTTCCACGGGGAGCGCCCTAGTTCCTGCAAACACAAAAGGGAACGTGGCCCCCAGTGCCCTACTGATCAGGCCAGGTATTGACAGGCAGGCGTCCCACAGTGACTTGGGCCCTTCTCTATCTCCTGCCCCACCACCAAGTGCAAATAGAATTGAGGAAAATGGACCAAGCACGGGCTCCGTTCCTGATGTGTCAAATAGCACACCCTCGACCCCCAGTAGCGCTACCCCTGCCCCTGCCCAGACACCAGGCACAGCTCCCCAGAACCACTCGCAAGCTCCCCCTGTGCACAGTTTACAGTCACCGTGTGCCAACACACCTTTGCATCCAGGTCTCAACCCACGAATCCAAGCGGCTAGATTTAGATTTCAGGGCAATGCAAATGACCCAGACCAGAATGGAAATACCACCCAAAGTCCTCCCTCAAGAGATGTCTCTCCTACAAGTCGGGACAACCTAGTGGCCAAGCAGCTAGCCCGGAATACTGTGACCCAAGCACTGTCGAGATTTACCAGCCCTCAAGCAGGTGCTTCTCCAAGGCCGGGAACGTCTCCAGGAGGGGATGCCGTCACCTGTCCTCCAGTCGGTCGAACGGGTTTAAAGACTCCCGGGGCAGCGCGGGTTGACAGAGGAAATCCTCCTCCTATCCCTCCCAAAAAGCCAGGGCTCTCCCAGACTCCTTCTCCACCACACCCCCAACTGAGGGCCTCCAATGCAGGGGCCAAAGTTGATAACAAAATCGTGGCTTCGCCTCCCTCCACGGTGCCACAAGGGACCAAGGTAGTCAGTGAGGAGAACGTCCCTAAGTCATCCTCCCCTCAGCTGCCACCAAAACCATCCATAGATTTAACTGTGGCACCCGCAGGCTGTCCCGTTTCGGCCCTGGCCACGTCTCAGGTGGGTGCCTGGCCTGCTGAAATCCCTGGACTGAACCAACCTGCATGTTCAGACAGCTCCTCCCTTGTCGTTCCCACCACCATTGCCTTTTGCTCTTCCATAATACCTGTTAGTGCCTCATCCGGTAGCCCCGGTGCCTCAGACAGCCTCCTGGTAACAGCATCAGGTAAAGGGATTGAAATCTTACACCCTTTTTAAAGAATGTGGCCTATTCTCTCACTTGTCTTAATTTCTTTCACATTGTCTTGAAACATTTTTAATAACCCCATTTCCCCATTTCTTTCCCCTTTTTTTCTTTCTTCCTTTTTTTTTTTAAATTTTCTTTAAGGCTCTGGGGTGATGGTGATTCATCTTGATCTATGAATTGTGGTTTCATCATGCTAAGCACTTTTCCTGAAAATAGTGGTTTGAAGCACACAAAGACCATTAATTTTTAGAGAGACTAAAACATTTCCAGGGGAGGAAAGAGCATCCCTTCCTATCAAATACTTGTCTCACGAGACCTCAGTATTAATGGATCATCCTCAGTGTGCATTCAATTTGTTCCCTCTAGGAGGGCATAAGAAAAATCCTTTCAAGTCACTGTTCACACCACTCTGGATTAGCAGGTTGATGGGGTTTGTTCTGTAGCTAAGAGATAGGAGGTTAATATCAGTTTGGTATGAGTGTTCCCTTCTTACCCTCAACAAAGGACCGTGAGTGTTTATAAGTTCTAAGTTTAGTTTATTTTGAATGCTGTGTACCCCATTTGATAGGGCATTGTCTTCCAAGACTTGAGCACAGACAGCTTCTGCCCCACATGGGCACTGTTAAAGTTCCCATCGCAACGGTGTATCCTGAAGTTGCTCAATATGGGAGCTGCACAAAGGACTGGATGTTTTTCTTTTTTGTTGTGTATGGTTTGTGGAAGCATTGCTTTCTTTATTAGCATGGCTAATGTGGATTCATGGTTGGTGTCAAAGCCTGATAGCTACTCTGAGCAGCCGCTGCTGTGATCACATGTTGGGGCTGGTAGATCCTTTGGGCTCTAAAGAGAAGGATTTGAAAAGGAAAGGAAATCTCAATAGCATCACATTTAAAACTTAAAGCATGTGGCACTGCCCTTGAGGAGGTAAGTGCTTCAGATTGCATGCTTCTAAATGCAAGCCGTCCCCCTTGAAATTCAGCTGTGGGGGAGGTTGTTTTCATTTTCGAGGGCAAACTGAGAACCAGAAGCAGCATGGACTTTGGGGTTGAAGATCAGTGTTAGAGTTGAGGCTCTGTTGTATATAATTGTGTTTTTGATGATCTTTCCCATAACTGAACAAGTTTTCTCTTCCTTAAGTTGGAGTGTGTCCTGCTCACTGGGAAGTTAGCTGGAAGGTGTCTAAGAGACCATCACATATCAAGGCATGGCAGTGAACTTGGGGCAGCATGAGTAATCACAGCCTGATTAATGGTGTTGCTCATAGCACTTTTGAGAATTTGCTTCAGAATTGACCTTGGGGTCCTTTTACACTATCTTTATAAGCATTCGAGATTCCTATTTTTTTTCTTCTCCAAAATGGTTGTATCTCTTGGCATTGCTTGGAATCATGTTGGCTTTCCCACTAGGTAAGCTTGCCCTAAGAAGGGAGAGATTTAGTACCATCCAGAAGACTCTAAAAATGGACCCCAAGCCCTATGGGATGCTGGAAAGCATTGCTCCAAAGTCATTTGGGGCCACCACAGCGCTCTGCTGTAACCGTACAGACTACATGACAGACAACACTTCCCAGGGCATATGAGTGTCGTCAGCTGGTTCTGTTTATACCATAGAGCCGTCTCCAATACCTTGAGGCTCTGCCGGCTGCTGCCTCCGTGGGCACTGTGATCCCGAGTCCAGCTGCAGACACCCTTTAAGTTTCAACAGAGGAGCTTCAAAAGCAGCATGTATGACTGCAGAGCATTCTTTCCACAGGGTTTGGAGTTCAGTTTTAAAAGATGGCTAATTCCTAATCTAGTAAATATTTGCCCAAACAACCTATTTTGTGTTCGGTAGAATTCTTGATAAAGAAGCCAACCCCCTGCACCGCCCCCAAAAAAGCGTTTTGTGAATATCTGAGGTGCCAAGGAGAATATAAATAGAGATTTTGATGAAACAGCCACCATTGAAGATATGTAAAACTGGTTTCTTATTTCCTGTTTCCCGATTTTCTCATTTGGCCGTAGAGTTCTCAGAACTGCAGGATAGCCCTTGGAATAGCAGGCTTCTGCTGAGTTGATTATAAGGTGTGCCTCTTTAGGGCAGAAGGGTGGCACCAGAGGTCTTAGTCCTTCAGCAGGTGTTTAGTACACACCTCCCTGTGTGCTCCGAGGGCGAAAGTGTTAGACCGATGCATACTTGTATAATTATAGAATTCGACTACAGGTGTAGACCATCCTGAACTTCCCAAATTAGATGGTATTTCCCCTGCCTTGCAGTTAGCTTGTTCCAACTCTCCTGTTTTAAAGATGGTCTGCTGGTGCTGGGGGTCCAGTCCAGAGCCTTATGCATGCTAGGCGAGTGCTCCACTGAGCTCCACTGCAGTGTCTGCCACCACACCCATCAGCCAGGAAGCTCCACAGCTCCATCCGTCTTGCTTCTTAACCTTGCTGTTTCTAGATGAGCTTGTCCCGCTCCAGGTCAGGAGCCCACGGGAGGTCATTAACTTTCCCCTGATGCCGCTGCAGAGGCTAGGAACAAGGCCCAGGGACAGCAAGTACCTACAGGTGCCTGGCAGATATCTGTTCCCCTTTTCCATGAGCACGTGAGCAAGCTGTTTGAACTGAGTTTCAAATGCCAAATTTAGCTAATTTCTGCCCTTCTGTAGTTCTAATCCTGGAGAGACATTATTTCTAAGCTATTAGCTTTGCCATCTAAAACTTAAACTCTTGGACACAAAATTAAGATTACCTCCCAGCTGAAGGGTGTCCTGACTTATCCTGATGGGTAGGACTGTTTAGTGTCTGGTCCTCCCTGCCCTAGGCCCCAGGATCTTTCTCTTGAGACCTCCTGTGTCTGTCATCTTCTGTGTCTAGCAGCTAAGTGATATGAAAGCCCAGAAGAAGGCTAGAATGACAGAAGATTCCCGTTTAATGGGTTGCATTGTAAATTGCACTAACCAGAGGCAACCTGGTGGCAAGCGGTGAACTTTTAAAATAAAGCTTTAAATTCTGAATGAGTTAGAAGTTCTCACTCCTTCTGAACTTGTCCAGTGAGCACACACAGTTAGATGAAGAAGCTTGAATCAGGCCTCACTCTGGGCAGCCGAGTCCCCAAGCCCTTGCTCATTCTCCTCTGTTTCTTTTCTGTCATTGTTTTTCTTGTTACTGTTATTTACTTTGTAAACATTTCATTTGGTTCAGACTTTTTTCTTTCCTTACATATATCCTTTAAAGTATCCTCATCTATGATTGGCTTGAGAGCTAAATCAGAAAACAAGAATGGTCTGGGCTGTGACCTTAACCCTCTCCACCCTCTGAAGCTGGTGCCAGAAGCTGTCCTCCGCCCTCCTCTTCTGCCATTGCATGTCCCCGCTGTTCCGTGGCCTGCGGTGCACAATCCTCACCTTTACTAACGTCTGCCTACGATGCTGCACAAATGAATGAATGTCTAACATCCGTAGAGTAGCTGTGTGGATTCGGGGCTCTTCCGTCATTACTAATCCAGTTAACCAGACATGACCTGTTCTCTCGTTGTTGAGAATTTCAGATGAATACTAGTGTTGTGATGGGGTTTTGATTTTACTTCCCCCATATTTGTAACAGGACTTATGAAGATAAATTGTGCTAGGAAAAAAATTGGAAATGAGAGTGAAAACATAACATTTGTTTGACATTTAAGAGTATGTGATATTTACAAAGCACATTTCTTTTATGAAGCTTTAAAAATAATGCTTTTCAGTCCTCTAAGGAAACTGATAGAGCTTCTTCTGAATATAACAAGCAGAATGATGATACCTCATGACCTAAAGATTAAGAATATTTTTGAATAAAGCATTTTACCTTTCACATCAGTGGGGCCTTCCAGAAAATTATATGTATATATATAAAATTGAATATTTCCATATAAAACAATTAGCAATATGTATTTGTATTGTCTTCTCTAAAGCTTAGAATTGTGCTTAAAAAAGAAAAAGAAAAATGAAAACAAAGTTTTTAAAGAATAGCAAAATTTAGTGTGTACACATTGGTATTCATGGAAGAATATCAAGAACCAAGATTCCTTGAATGAAATCTAAAGAGATGAGAGAATGAGTGTGTGTGTGCACATGAGTGTGTGAGAGTGTGTGTGTGTGCCTGCGTGCGTGTGTGTGTGTGAGTGTGTGTGTGTGTGTGTGTGTGTGGAAAGCATGAAGCAGACCCCCGCCCCCGTTCTGCTGGGGACAGTAGTGTGATGCCTTCCTATTGCTTGTGTTTGCTTTACAGTCAAGGTGTCCGGCCTTGGTGTTTATAATTTTCTGTCTATCATCCATTTCTAATAAGTACTGATTTAATTTTTGTGGGCCTGTTTTTTTGTTTGTTTGTTTTTAAGAAAATACAAAAGGTAAAATGTACCAGAGAGGAGCCTTCTTGTAAGTATGAAGTAAAAATACTACTTTTCTAAGAAGACCTTATCAATATCAATGGGGAAATATTATAAGTATTTGAGAAATAATTGAATTTTATAAAAATTTTAATCTTGTCTGTCATTGCTGCCCTGGTATGATAAAACAATAAATTATCCATAGATTCTGATAATTAGTTATAAAAATACAATATCAAGATTTTTATATTCAGTATAGTTTTAGTTGCATAAATGGCCTCTCTTTGATTTATTTTTATAAAGAATTTTAAATATTCTGAGAAATTTCTTTGATATGTAATCTTTTAGTATATCCTGAAAGAATTTGAGGCCCAAAACTTGGCATTAATCATAAGAATTGACTATTACATTCATATTAGTGTAACTAACACCTTGGTACAGGGGAAAAAAAAGCATCCATGCGTTGCTTCTTGCTGAAGGGAATGTTACATGTACCCATGGAAAGTCTGCCCAGAGGAGCATGTATGTGTACCTATGTGTAGCACTACTTAAAAGTACTGGGACTTTCTCATGTATTTAAGCCGAAAAGACACAAATACCAACTAAATAAACATTTGTATTTTACTGTTTTTACAGCCTTTTGATCAAGGAAGGATTCAGAAAATTTTCCAGGCTATATGCAGCCGACTTCACACTCTTAACAGATTCTCTTCTAAAGCTGCTAAATACTGATGAGAACTGTCTAACCATGATAACTCTTACAGTTTTTGTTAAAGCTATATGGTAGTGTCCTGCTCTGTTGGCCAGTTAAAACGTTTGTTAGTCCTGCTGTGCAGATGGCGAGAGACGGTCATTTTCAAAGCGGTTTTGTCACCCTGTGCTGTTGTATAATACAGCCAAATTATATTTGTTGTATTGCTCTTAGCTCTTAACATTTATTATTTGTTTCCCAAATAAGGAAATTCAAGGAACATAATAAACTCCTTGATAAAGTAAGGCCCACTTTCTAGCTTATGTAAAGTAATTGTCTTGGAAACATTGTTGAAGAAACTGTTTCTAAATACTGTGCTGTCTTATACCTACTTGATTTATGTTTCCATATCAGTATTGAAACTGAGGTAACCTTTACATAGTTTTAAAATTCAAAATGCTCTCAAATTCCACATAGAAATTTAAGTTTGTGATGCGTGGCAGCCATCTTGGTTGCCCGTCACTTGACTAATACCAATCATTTAACTCCTAATTTATGTCAGCCTCACAACTAAAAATAACTTGTCACCATGAACGTTAATGGATAGCAGATACAAGGTCAAACATAACAGTATGGATTTGTGCTAGCGTATTAACAGATTGATCTTGTAGGGATATAGTTTCATGTCTCTCTGTGTGTGATTCAAAAAAGAATGGTAGTGTCTGTCTTCTCTTGTCCCTCCTACTCTCTAACTAGGGTCACTTTAACCTACAGGCTGGTCACCCTCCCTAACCCCTTTGTTAATGAGTGGTGGTCCTGCCCCCCTGGCTGGCAGGCCTACCCTTCTTCAGCAAGCTGCTGCCCAGGGAAATGTCACTTTATTATCAATGCTGCTTAATGAAGAAGGACTGGACATAAATTACTCCTGTGAAGATGGCCATTCTGCCTTGTATTCTGCTGCTAAGAATGGACATACAGGTAAAAAAAAAAAGAAAGAAAGAAAGAAAGAAAGAAAGAAAGAAAGAAAGAAAGAAAGAAAGAAAGAAAGAAAGAAAGAAAGAAAGAAAGAGAAAAAGAAAAAGAAAAAACACAAGCTCTTACCTTACCACACTTGTAAAAGGACAGAAGACCAAAGGAGATTGATTCACTGGGTTCACTGTTGTGAGCAAAAGATCCACTAGAATTCCATTTTTCTTTTAAAGGGAGGAACGAGTAAATCTTTTTTCCCATGAGTTTTAAAGTCTTATGAATATTTAAAGGCCTAATTATGTACTTACTTAATGTAGAATGTAGAGCAAGTAGCAAAGTAAATTTTCATTTGTGCACACCAAAAGGTATTGTCCACATAGCAATTATAAATCACCCATTAGAGTCAAGCTGTGGCTCTGGGCTCACTCCTGCCAGGGCAGAGTAACCCTGATTTATGCTAAGGAAGAAGAGCAGAGCATCCAGGCTGTGAGGATTAGGGTGTTGAGTGCAAGCTACAGTGAGGGTAAGTTTTACTAGATAGGAAGGATGTTCTTGGAATAATTTATAGTTAGTTAGGGGTTTGTTTTTTGGGGGGTTGGGGGCGAACTGAAAAATTATGGCACAATAAATGATCTGTGAGTGGACACTAAATTATTTTTACTCTTTAACATGCAAGCCCCATAGTTCAGTCTACTAAAACACGTAGTAGTTCAGAAGAGGAGATAGCTTGACTGCATGTCCTAAATTAACAGCGTATGTGAGCCATAGACTACTGGTTGGTTCAGACAGACACAGTATTTCCCTGAGCAAAGAAGACTGTAGTTTTGCTGTGGGATGTTCTGTATATTAAATGTGTTTCTCTGATTGGTTAATAAATAAAACACTGATTGGCCAGTAGCCAGGCAGGAAGTATAGGCAGGACAAGCAGAGAAGAGAATTCTGGGAAGTAGAAGGCTGAGGCAGAAAGACACTGCCAGACACTGCCATGACAAGGGAGATGTAAGGTACCGGTAAGCCACGAGCCACATGGCAAAATATAGATTAATAAAAAGGGGTTAATTTAAGATAGAAGAAGTAGATAACAAAAAGCCTGCCACAGCCATACAGTTTGTAAATAATATAAGCGAATGCCAGGGCTTGGCGGGACCCAGAGAGGAAACTCCAACTACATAGTTTTAAAGTGCTTTGGAATTCAGAAGCACTGGGGGAATTTCCTTCACTGCATAGAAATTAAACCATGCACTATTATTTATGCTACTTCTCTGTTCGTGATGTTTATGTCTCAGGTGACTCTCTGTGGGCTGTTCTTGATCTTCAAGTATGTAGGATGACCCACAGAGAATCACTTTGACAATTAAATTAGCATCAATCATGCACTAAGAATGTAACTATATAAATACAATTTGGTAAATGAATCTGGTTCTTTGCCCCAAAACATTATTTTGGAGAAATCTCTGCTGGGGAGGGGTGGGGCGAGGAATCTAGCAAAGTATTTTTCTGATATATGGTATTCCTTTTGACCCATCAACAACTCTCCTAGGAATACTTTTAAAAATCATGTCTTGGTGGCTTTGGAGATAGCGTGTCTTTGGGAAAAGAGGTGGCTTTCCATGTGAAAGTCCCTGACATGCATACCACATCCAGCAGGACAGAGCTTTCAGATCAGCTGTGCAGGAGAGAGGGCCTTGAGCCATGAGAGTCTCTTTACAGCTTCTAGGGAGCTTGGCTCATCATAGCGCTGAACAGAGTATTAACGTGACTTTCTGTTAAAAACCCGTAGACTGTGTGCGATTGCTGCTGAATGCAGAAGCCCGAGTCGACGCTGCTGATAAAAATGGCTTCACACCCTTGTGCGCCGCAGCTGCTCAGGGACATTTTGAGTAAGTGATGCTCTTCATTCTTTTCATTTGCCTGTTTGTTTCTGTGAGAATGACCCCTTTTTATATTCCTGCACATATTTCACTCCTGCTAAGTATGTAAATGAGTGATCAACATCCATTGACAAATCCTCCAAACATCTTTGAGTGTTCATATGCAAAGCTGGACCCTAGATTTGTTTTTGTAATAATAGCTAAGTGTTGTATCTGAAGGACGTGGTGCATGCCCATGTCTGAATTATCCAACATTGAACTTGCTTCTGGAAAAGGTCAACTATAGCATACCACTGGAGAACGAAGTAAGGAGTGCTGAGCTCTTCTTGTTTTCTTTCCTACAAAAGCTTTTGTTAGTGCTACCATTAAAAGTAAAACATAGAATTATATTATTTATTATAATGCTTTTGTCCTTCTGGTAAGTTATTTGATAGTTAGGCCCCCATGCTTATCTTGCTTCATTTACAATTAGGAAGAGAAAGATCAAAGCAGGGCTCTTGCATACTGAAAGAAGCTCAGGTACAAAGGAAATACAAAGGGAACTGGTTAGTTACTACGCACATGACTTTAACAGTGATTTCTAAAGGAGTTGGAAGTCATTAAATAGAGTGATCACTTTTGGAAACTAAAAGTCATATTTTAATAATAGACTCTAGCAAATTGCTGCCCAGCCCGTGCTGAGCTGGCAGGTTGTGAAGCTTATATACTGCTGCCTGAAAATCCATCTGTCCTAAGAGAAATAGTCTTGAGCAAACTACAGAATCCATGGCATTTTGGTTTTGAGCCTCAGTCTATACCAGATGAGCTTTCTCCAGCTCAGACTACACAGTTCTTAAAGTAGGGCTTTTTTAAATTCACATCAGTGATATTAATTATAAATGTATTCTCTAGTATTTCAAATGCATCCTTCGGCGTCATTTTCCCTGGGGGATCTGGTGCACATCTCATCAGCCTGAGTTTGGTTTTGGAAACCATGCTGCTTTTGCTGCTCCTTTTGGTTATATTCTGTGTCCTCCAAAACAGACCTCTCCTCCCGGGTCTGTTTCTGCCCTTGTCACCTCCTGGTCACCTCGCCATCTGGAAGCTCCTTGCTTGGAAGACATACCTGCCACAGGACAGAAACACAGATAGCTTTTGAAGGAGGAACCTGTGGAAATGTAGGAATCAGTAAATGTAAAGGACATGTTACACAAATATGTCAACATGTAACTTATTCTAAAACATGTGTAAGCCAAATATGGGTAAAAACCAAAACCAACCAACCTGCCTTCCCCGAATCCAGTTTGTTCAAATTCTGTCTCTGTGTGTTGAACTAGTCACTGCGTCCCAGTCTTGGCTTTACCCCTTCCCCTTTTCTGTGTGGCTCTGTGTCCTCAGAAGCCAGCTACCCCCAAAGAGACAGCCTCTTCCATCTTTCTCCCAAGGTAGCCCTTTCCCAGCCTCCTGCTACTTTGTATAGAGGAGGCACATGGTGCCAGGCTGTCTCTGCCATTTATAATCATTTTCTTGAGGGAAAGAAAATCACAAAGTGATTCAGCAGGCCCGTGTTTGTTCCGAGGCTCACACTATTTTCAATACAAATAGTACGTCCACCAAGTGTGACTAAACCATTTAACCCAATAGTGTTGTTTTTAGTCCTGTGAAAGTGATAGCAATGCAGTAAGGTTCGTAATACCTGATTTGGTCTAAATAAAACTAATGGCTACATGTCAGTATGCAGGCTTGCTTATGCATGTCATCTGGGTATGACCAGGGAGCACGTCAAAGCTGACATCTCATTTCTGTATAACTAATCACAATCCTATGTGCAGATGTATAGAATTACTAACTGCATATGATGCCAACATCAATCACGCTGCTGCTGGAGGACAGACACCTCTGTACCTGGCCTGTAAAAATGGAAATAAAGAATGTATCAAACTCCTGCTGGAAGCTGGCACCGACCGGAGTATAAAAACCAGAGTAAGTACCCATCTGGGAGAGTTCTCACTGACATCCATACCATGTCTCAAAACTAGTTGTATAGGTTCAAACATCATATACTTGTGGTTTTCTAATATAGATGTGTATACAGGACATGTGCAGACATTTTTTGATGTCATTATTCCCTAAATAAGGCAGTATAACAACTGGTTACATAGTATTTGCACTGTAGATGGCACTCTAGGTAATATGGAGAGGACTTAAGGATGTGTCTAAGCGCTCGGGAAATGCTGCAATAGTTTTCATGAGGGATTCATGCATCTCCAGGAAGACAGAAGCCAGGCTGGGTGGGGTGTAGCTTTGGGACTCTTCTCCCAGGAATGCTAAAGGACAGCTGTACATGGAAGCAGGCTCCTCGGTTGTCCTTTCACTTTAAAGATATCGAATTGGAAAGTGACCTCTGCTTGAGTCTCTAGCTTGCTAGTTAAAAATTATGTTTTCACCTCATTAATCATTCAAATTCTGAGGCTTGAAACAACAAAAAGAAAGGATAATGCGGCTGTTAGTATTTCAGAATAGAGACAACGAGCACGTAAGTTTTTATTCATTGAACAAATTCTACTCTTAGAACTTTGATGTTATATAATTTCTCCAACAAGAACCCATCATTAATTATCAATATGAGCAAAGATAATGAGGCCAGGTATAAATATTTTCCATTGTGGGTTATTGGTAGAGCTTAAAATCAAAACAAAACTCCAGAATTATGTTTATTTAATTTCAAATTTTTATTCAATTTTGAAATTCTTATTATATGTGTATGGGAGTTTTTCCTGCAGGTGTGTCTGAATCGCTCACATGCCTGGTTCCCATAGAGTTCAGAAGAATTCATCAGATCCTGTGGAACTAGATTTACAGGTGGTTGTGGGGGGTCGTGTGGGTGCTGGGAATTGAACCCAGCTCCTCTACAAGAACAGCCAGTGCTCTTAACCACTGAGCCACTTCTCCAGATGCTGTTTGTTTTTTTAATCTGAAAAAAGTAGTTTAGTTTTACATTTCCTTGTTATTTTAAGTATTTCATCAAAGAAATATGTGGTATTTATTTATATATATTTACTAATATATATATACATATATATATTCACTACAAAAATCCTACCTTATAGATGAAAGAGAAATGAATTTTACTTCATCAAACTGAATAAGAAGTACAACATGGAAGGTTAAACCAGGTCCTGTTGAGAACATAGATCCATGCCCTCTAGCTAGATTTGTTGAGCTGAACAGAATCTTTAGAAATACATAAATGCACAGTATAATTCATAGGTGGTCTCAGGGGAATAATTATGTCTTATGCCTTTTAACGGCAAGGTAGTAAGAGAAAGTGGAATGTTGAAAGGTTTTTGTCTTGTCTTGTTTTTTCCTAGAAGGTCTGCTTAGACTGTTAATTAGGAAGGAAGGTAATCGGCACTTACTCTCTGTGGCCTACATAAGGTTGGTATCCTAACTCTACAGAAAAAAGAAGGACCTGCTTTACCTGACTGGCTCATACCCCCGCTCTAGATACTGACTCTGTAGTCTTGTCTGAGTCAACTGAACTTAACTGGCATGAGATCTAAAACAGAAAAAGGCAATGGAAAGGATCGCAATACTTAGTGTACATTGAGATGGTTCTCACTTACTGGCTGATTTTCTTAGCTTTTACATCATTACTTAAAAAGTAGTGCTGTTGTGGTATATACCTGTAATTCCAGCACTCAGGAGGCAGAGGCAAGAGGACTGTATCAAGTTCCAGGCTAGCAAAGGCTGCATAGTGAGACCCTTTCTCAAAACACACATTACAAAAAAAGAAAGAAAATACTGTAGCTCATTGAAATATATTTAATATAACAATATGGAATTCTATATGAAAATGATGTTAAAGCTATAATGTAAAATAGAAAAAAAAATAAACCCCCAAAGCAAGTCAATTCTTTGACAGACTCTTTAAAAACAAACAAGAATTCCTGTGGAATGGGCACACCCACCTCTGTGTCGGAATGAGAGGGAGAACGCTTGTCAGGTTTAACTGTATCCCGCTCACTTGCTGGGCGTGTTTGATAAGCTGGTGGGCTCTTCCCACTGCAGTCCCCACAGATGCATTTGTCTGGAGAGAGGCTTGGGATCTGCACTTTTAACAGAGTCCCAGAGGGCACCGAGGCTGCAGGACTGAAGACCACTACCCTGAGACCGACTGCTCTCGAAGCCAGCTGGAGTGGGGAAGGGGCCCCAGAGCAATTCATTCTAGAAAACAGACTCAGGGATTTTAGGTGGAACATTTTCTGAGGAAGTATGGAATACCTCTACAGTGAGCAGTCACTGAGCAGAAGCCCATAGACATCCAGCGAAACGATCTGGCTTTGTTTCTCCTGTATTCCTACCCTTCCCCTATTACCTAGAATCTCTCCTTCTGGAATAATTGGCATAAAAGTGTTCGAATCCTTTGATCATTGTTGCCTTGAAGTAAAACTGGCTTTCAGCAGTGTTCTCCAGTGTATTACTAATTTACTAATACCATTGTTATTGCATACAGTTAAAAAAATCTCATTAGGGAAACGTTCATTCCATTTTTAATACTAAATTGAGATTCTGGTTGGTCAAGCATAATACTCAGGAGACTAGGCAGTACTTGCTCATTCCAGATGGTGACTATTAGGTAGAAATGGTGGTTTAACAGCAAACATGAATCACAGTTGTGGGAAATAATGTCACCAAGGAAAATCAGAGAGCTTAAGTTCATCAGGACTATTCAGGGTTGGACCACCTCCTTTCTTTGGTACAGTGGTCCCTGACCAAAGACATTTAGAGGTGGGCTTTCAAATAACACTGTTTTCATCGTTCATGTTGTTTTCAACGCTTTCCCCCTGGTCAATTTATTTTCAGGATGGCTGGACACCAATTCACGCAGCTGTGGACACTGGTAACGTGGACAGCCTCAAGCTCCTAATGTACCATAGAGTGCCAGCTCATGGAAACTCTTTGAGTGCAGAAGAGCCCAAGTCAGGCTTGTTCACCATGAATGGAGGAGAGAGCCCTCCAGGTACATCTAAGCCTGTGGTTCCTGCCGACCTCATTAACCATGCTGACAAAGAAGGCTGGACAGCTGCCCATATCGCTGCTTCCAAAGGTTTCAAGGTGTGTCTGGCATCCGGCCTCATCACCCAGTTGTGAATTTGATGAGTGGCATAGCCATCTGCAATTGATCTGGTGTGTTTAGACTGAGTAATTGGAAATGGAGTAATACCACTGCAGAAGATGATGAGCTGCTGCTGGTACAAATTGTCTTTCATTTCTCTCCAGCAGATGTTTATGGTTAAGGACATAAGAGAATTTTCATTTTTTTAAAAATCTTTTATTTGGAGTCTTTCAATAACAAATATGAGAGTAATTTCAAATGTTTTCTCTCATCCATGTTAAAGAAGGAAAGATTAGTATTAATGTAATTCATGGGTCATTTACAACCAAAATCACATACTTGTTAAAGCACTGCTTTCTAGAGGGAGGTTCAGATTGTAGGCTAGTGTCTTGTGCTCTTTCTATTAGTAATAGTAGGCTAATATGGTATTAGAACACTCCTGAGTGCAGAGCACTATGCATGCTAGTATCTGAAGAAAAATTTTGTTCTTAGCTCTTAGACCAGTGGCAAGTGTCGGATAAGGAGACAAAAGAGAGTCCAAAGCGATGAATGGGCATCAGATCAGCCCTGCCATCAGTGATGTGGAAAAACAGATTATGCACTTCACAGAGCAGGGTTTTTAGGAATAGGCACTTCAGGGACTGTTCGTTCTAAAGGAGGTGGAAATCGCTTGGGGTCCTGCCGACCGCTGGAGAGAGCAGTTCAGGAGGAGGAGAAAGAGAGTAAACAGGGAAGCAGAGGCTAACAGCGCAGACCGAGTCAGGTGAAGGAGAAAGAAGGGGACACTAGGAGCGGCATTGCTGGTGTCGGGGCCTCTGGTGATACTTCATCAGACCTGAAATGACCAGTGACTGTGCAGCCAGTGGGAAGCCCTAGAACAGTGGTGAGAACAGTGGTGAGAATGAGAATTATTACAGGCAGAAATGTTCAAGGATGAGGCTGAAGATGGTTTAGTGGGTGAAGCGCTTTTTGACCAATCATGAGGAACTGAGCTTTGATAAACAGTACCTACATGAAAGCTGGGTGTGGTGGCATGCTCTGGCAACTCCAGTACTGAGGCTGTAGAAACAGACAGATCTCAGGGACTTTCTGATCAGTCAGTCTAGCTGAAACTCTGAACATCATGCTCAGTGTGTGTGTGTGTGTGTGTGTGTGTGTGTGTGTGTGTGTGTGTGTGTGTGTGTGTGTGTGTGTGTGTGTATGCCTCCACACAAACATAGACTTGTAGGCACACAGATAAATGTCTAGGGATGGAACACAGCACACATGGAGAAGGAGTGGAGCTGAATGGAAAGATAGTATCTTTCAAGAAAGAGCAAAGAAAAAGCATTGATTGGTGAGATAGAAGGCGGTTTGGGTATGCTTGAATTAAGTACTACATTCACTCATTCCACATGGAAATGCCCGTGTGGAGCTGTTAGAGCTACTGCAGACATGTGGACTTCACAGTTCGATGTCTGAAAGAGAAGGAAAAGGAAAAGCATGATTTTGCTCAGTGCTTGTTAGCTTTATGGTTTCCCCCATTTTACTATTTGACACAAAAGAAATAAAAATTCTGAGAACTCAGTATGCATCGTTTTAATGGAATGCATATGGTGTAAAAGATTTTAGGAGACCTAAATGGGAAGTGTAAGTCATTTAAGTTTGAAAATGCAGTTACTCAGAGACAGTTTCGGTGACAAAAAGGTTCATGGAAAGACAGTTTGTTGCTCACAACCATTCCTTCAACAACAGCAAAACTCTGTAATGGCAATGTAGCTGGTAAGAGTGGGTTATAAGTACAGTACACTCAGCCTGTAGACACAACACAGCGGAACAGCAGTGCATCTCTGACCTAAGGTGTTTGCCTACTGTACCTCTGTACCTCTTTTGCTTGGCCAACAGGAACCTCTGTACTTCTGTACCTCTTTTGCTTGGCCAACAGGAACCTCCTCCCCATGGGGAGCTAGCCTTCGGTGAAGGATGGTGCTCCTGCATGGTCACTTCAATATGAACTCTTATGAGTTCCATAGTTTTGATGATCAAAGATGATATTTCCATTGATCCCCCAGACCCTGACAGCAATAAATGCTCCTTCACTGTTGTGTAACAGGAAATATGACCTCCTTTTCTCAGAATAGGATTCTTCTGTATCCTCTTATTTTTAAAAGCATAAGATCAATTTTTGATGCAAGATTTTAAGGAATGATTGACAACACACACTGCTAAGCTGTTTAAATAATAGATTTTTTTAGCTCTGGAGTGGGCATTTAATCTTCCATTTTGACCTCTTTATTTTATGATTAGGATGTCTAAGCCTGAGAGGGTTTAATAGATCGCCATTGGGAATGAAGCCCAGATTTCCTGATCCGTTACTCTTTCTCACTCCACATCCTTCCTTTCTAGTCAAAACTATTATGAAATATATCAGTATCACTTGTCTAAAACAATGTTTCCGCTCTGCCCAAAATATCTTTCCCAGATTACCCATTTATAATAAATTTCTAAGACCGATTTTCTGAAACAATAAATCGCAACCATCAGTGTGTGGTAGAATCACTCTACTCTAGCCACACAGGTCCTTAAAAATGATCTCAGCTGGTCTCATATGCCTTTCTAGTCTGTATAAAGCTCAAGAAACTCAGAAACATACATGCTGCGTATTCCCTCTCTTACGCAGATCCTAGATTTTTATTGATATTGTATGTGAGTGTGGGTATAGATTATGCAGCTGGAAACACAACTCTACAAGGCAGGTTCACGAGTCAGATGTGAGGATATACATTTGGGTCTTGTTACTGCAGAAGCAACAATTAAAGCTGAAAATCTGATGAGCTTTTAAAAACAGGAGACAGTGGGGGCCTTGGAATTACTAGTGTGAAGCCAGCAGGGAAGCAAACACCAGAGGGAAATACTAGGTGAGCATACTGGTTAGGTTTTTTTTTTTTTTGTTTGTTTGTTTCTTGTTGTTGTTGTTGTTTTGGTTTGGTTTGGTTTTTTTGTTTGTTTGTTTTTGTTTTTCAAGACAGGGTTTCTCTGTGTAGTTTTGGTGCCTGCCCTGGACCTCTCTCTGCAGCCCAGGCTGGCCTTGAACTCACAGAGATGTGCCTGGCTCCGCTTCCCGAGTGCTGGGATTAAAGGCATGCACCACCACCCAGCCATAGTGGCTAGTTTTGTCAACTCCATTGGAATTAGTCACATTGGGAGAAGGAACCTTGATTGAGAAATTGCTTGCCACAGATTGGGCTGTGAACCTGTGAAATATCTGTAGTGCATTGTCTTGGTTTAATAATTGATGTAGGAAGGCCCACTCACTGTGGGTGGTGACCTACTCCTACCCCCACCTCTCTTGGCAAGTGGTCCTGGATTTTATAAGAAAGCAAATTGAGCAAGCCAGTAAATAGTTTTCCTCCAAAGCCTCTGCTTCTGCTCCTGCCTCCTTGTTTGGAGTTCCTTCCCCGACTTCCCTCCATAATGGATTGTAACTTGTTAGCTTTAACCTCTCTTCCCCAGGTTGCTGTTTGTCATGATGTTTTATCACATCAACAGAAACTCAAACTAGAAAAAGAGGGGGGAGGGAGAGCCTAAACTGAGAGGGAGGGTAGTGAAGATCAATAAAACAAAGTACACATTAAAATGCCATAATGAAACTTCGCTCAGATTTCAACGGAGAAGTATGGGATTTTAGAGCTCGAAGGGACAGAGTTTACTCATTCCAGCCCCTGTGCATTGTATATGAATAAATGAAGTCCTGGGAAATGGTAAAATAATTTCTCAAAGATGACTCATGGAGAGTTCCTCGCAGTCCTGCATGGTTTTCCTGTGGTTGAGTTTGTTCAGATAGGCACAACTGTCTAACCACAGGAGATCTTCTCTCAAACTGGTTTCTGACTGCTCCACCGAGAGGTTGAACCAGGGATAAGCCCTTCTTGGTTTCCTTGCTTCCTGGAAATAGTTAAGAGAAGTTTTTTGCATATGTTTATTATTATTATTATTATTATTATTATTTACATTCTGATCTCAGTTTTCCCTCCCTCCTCTCCTCCCAGCAACTACCCCCACCTCCCCTCTGCCTCCATCCACTCCAACTCCAATTCTCTTCAGAAAGGGTAGACCTCCCATGGGTATCAGCCAACCATGGCATATCAACTTGCAGAAAAACTAGGCACCACCCCCCTCATTATTAGGCTGGACAAGGCAGCCCAGTAGGAGGGAAAGTGTCCCAAATGCCAGCAAAAGAGTCAGAGACAACCCCTGCTCCCTCTGTTAGGAGTCCTACAAGAACACCAAGCTACACAATGTAACATATATGCAGAGGGCCTAGGTCAGACACCTGCAGTCTCCCTGGTTGTCAGTTCAGTCTCTGTGAGCCCCTATGAGCCCAGGTTAGTGGATTTGGGGGTTTTCTTGTGGTGTCCTTGATCCCTCTGGCTTCTACTATCATTCTTCTCTCTCTTCCCAGCTCTGCCTGATGTTTGGCTGTGAGTCTCTGCATCTGATTCCATCAGTTGCTGAATGAAACCTCTCTGATGACTACTGGGCTGGGCACCAATCAATGAATATAGCAGAATATCATCAGGAATCATTTCACTGACTTTTAAAAAAAAATTATGCCAGTCATGTTTGGTTCTATCCTAGGTTTCTGGACCATCCAGCCTCTGGGTCCTGGTACCCCTGGCAGTGTCAGGGCTGGGCTCCCTCTCTTGGCATGGGTTTCAAGCTGAACCAGTCATTGGTTGGCCACTCCTACAATTTCTATGCTGCCTTTACCCTAGCACATCTTGTAGGAAGGACAATTTGTAGGTCAAAGGTTATGTGGATGGATTGGTGTCCAAAAGTCTCCATTGAAAGTCTTGCCTGGTTACAGAAGATGTAGGGTTCAGTCTCTGAATCGAGGGTGGGGCATCTCAGAGATGAGCTAGAAGCGTAGTACAATGGAAACTCCCAGGAACCAGTGAGGATGACCCTAGGGAAGATTCCTAGTAATAGGGGATATGGAGCCTGATAAAAGAACCTCCTAATATAGCCCTTTCTCTCTCCTGTTGTGAAACCTTTGAGAAGTTGAGGTCCTGCCAAAGAAATGAGGAGATTGAATTTGAGCTTCTCTGTCACAGATAAAAGGTTATGTTCCAGACAAATCGTGTTTATTCATTTGTCTACTTATCTTTTGGGTTTTTTTTTTTTTTGACCCCTTTGGTTTTGTTGTTCTTGGTTTGTTTGATACATGGTCTCCTCTACAATCCAGATTGGTCTAGAATGGCCAGTGTAGCCCAGGCTGGCCTTAAACTCACAGAAATCTGTGAGTTATATCCTCCCATGTGCTGGAGTTACATACATTGCTCTAGTTTCCCAGAGCGTTTTCTCTTGGGGGATTGTGTGAGTGTCTTGCTGTGGGTTAGTCAGACTTTTTTTTCACTTACCTGTTCCCCAAGTCTGTGGCTTCCTATCACTCCTACTCACCCGAGGCTCTCCTACTTTGTTTAATATTTTAGTATCCAATGCAGTCTTCTTTCCCCTGGGCTTCAAATACTGCCCCATCCTTGCTTCCCCTCCGACTATGCTCTAGAAATTCCCAGGATCCATTCCGGCCGCTTCCTCCTGGGTTGGTTGGTTTGTTTTGTTTTAACAAGCTCACCTGGTTTTTAGCTTCACCTGTGTCTTCTGCAGTAACTAATCCCAAACTTAGATCCTCTTGTCAGACTTCTGTACCTGTCTTGTAGACTTTCCTTCCCAGCATCCCAGAAGTCATTTTTAGGCAAGCCCAGTGCCCTCTGGACAGACTGTGACTCATCTGCTGCCATCTCTAAGGTATTCTGGCAGTGTGATAGGATCGTAGTCTGGGGCTTTGCCAGGCTTTTAGCCCTAGGAACGTCAAACGTTTTCTCTTACCTTATAGCAATCACTTCTGTCCTTCAGGTAGCCAGGATGAGGTAGGATGAATGTGCAGAAAGGTTTGTACAGGACCTGAGATTTGTATTTTTCCCACTTAGGTCTTGGATGCAAAATAGAAGTCACTGGAGTTTTTCCTTATTCCATAGAATCATGCAGCACGTTTAAAGAGGGGAAAGTCAGACAAGGTATCCAGAAGGCACAAAACCAAGAGGACCAGATGCCATTTAGAATAAATAGAAATCTATTGTTTTAATCATGTGAATATGTGTGTATCTGTATGTGGGAATGTGCACATGAGTACAGGTGCTCAGGAGGGCAGTGGCTTCAGATCCATCTGGAGCTGGAGTTTCAGGCTGCTGAGAGCTGCCCAACTTGGGTGCAGGGATCTGAACTACAAGAGCAGTAAGAGCTCTTAACACTGAACCATCTCTCCAGCCCTGAAATCTCTTTATTTTTATCTTCTGTAACCATTTTCTTTTCCCTTTAATTTTTAGTGAAAATAATTAATGCCATACTACCTGTAAACAAAGGGAAGGATTCCCTTAAATACTCATTTCAGAACATTAAGGGAAGGTCAAATGAATGCTTGCTTATTTGCAGCAGCAATGATTGACTGGCAGAAACATAATGGGGACATAAACTTAGCTATAACCACATCCCACTAATACCGTCTCTCGGGACTCCAGAATCTTGTCTTTAAGTCTACTGAATATTCTCTGAGACTGTTCAGGAAGGTTATTCGGAGTTCTCAGCTCATCTGCGAACATCTCCAAGCATTTTGTTTGCCCACGGTGGTCCTGTTTGTGCTTTGTGTCCCAGTGGAACTGTTCATTTCAAGCTTTTACTCTTTAAACATCTCAGCTTAGAGGGGGACCATGACAGCCCTATCAATGACCATATTTGCTCTTGATTCACCAAAAGTTTCAACATGATTGCAACTCTGTCCGCTCACCTCTTAGTTTTCCTGAGCTGAAGGCAGTGCCGACTTCCTGTTCTTATTTGTTCATTTTCCTTACTCCATGAGTTCAGATGAGTTCATTCCTTAGCAAATTAACTTTGATGACATGCTTCCTCATTTACTCCATGCATCCTGTCCTCGTGACTTCTCGTCTGCCCTTTAGATGCATTCTCTACTCTGTTGCAGTTCCCACCTTCTTTATGCAACTGTGGGTAGGACCTACCTAACTGCTAAATATGGTGACATAGCTTTCCTACTTCATATCCCTTTATGGCTTTGTCACCCTCCTCGGAGTAGGGTTTCCTTAATGTAATGATTAAGCCCCTTCTCAGTGGCCTCAGACAACAAACACATGCATTTCTCTCTCCTTTCCTAGAGTGTGCTGTGTGATACCCCCATGCCTGACTGACCTCTCCCTGGCCTCGCATCTACTGTCCCCCTAGTCTTAAATGGCTTCTTCACCTGTCCTGACCCTGCTTGCCTGGGAAATATCTTGGTAGATGTTTCAGGCTCTGGAGTAGGGTGTTCCCAGGGCACCTCTTCACATTTCACTTAAATGGTTTGTACTTTACTGTAATTGTTTGCATGTATCTCTCTCCCCTTCTTATTCCTCTAGAAGAGTTTCTTTTTCTCCTCTGGGTGTCCTGTTCCTAGCAGAGACTCTGGCTCAGAAGTAGTTTCTTGAACCAATGGGTGAATGGACAAGTACAGCCCTTTTGGAACGTTCTGTTTCCTCACTCTCTTCCTTTCCAGTGTGTCTTTCCCAGGCATCCATCAGCATTTAAAACAGAGCTGATCATAGCATTTTCCTTGTCGCACACAGCCCTGTGTCTACAGAAGAGCACCCACGCTTCTTAGTGCACAGCATTATAGCTGCCCTCCGACAATTCTGTTTTGACCAATTCACACCTACGTCTACCTACTTGCTTATGCCAGTGTGTCTATCTTAATCGCTTCTGCCTCCCCTGCCTGCAGAGCAGTGGGCACACCCACACCCAAAGGCTGTTCTCAGCACGTAGCTGGGTGTTTATCTGTGCATTTGTGAACTTGTGTTTTCTTTCTTTTTCTCCCTCTGACCAATTGCAAGTTCCATCTCTCTGCCTGGAATTTGATTTTATCTCTAGCACTTTGATCTTGGGGTTTGTACTCTATCTCCTCGGCACCGGTACCTTGCTTCTGAGCTCTCCTTAAATGATGATGGAGGGTGGAGGAGACTTCTCATCATCCCTCAACATCTCTTCTGTTCGTTCTCTGTGATAGTGAATCTCTGCATTTGGCTGGGGGCTCCTGGTCCGAGATGAAGATTCCATTCTGACAAATGGAATGTGAGTGGAAAGGAAGCCCAGGACACAGGTTTTAGGTCTCTGTGATAGCAGATGTATCTCCATAAGACTTCAATTTAAACTCGTCCATCTGGACACTTGGGTGGGACAATCAGGCCCACTTCTGCGGGGTGTTTACCCACCAGCCCCACAGTTCCCCAGTTTTCTTGAGTGAGAGTAGCAGGAAATATCAGATAGAAGGATTTAGAGCGTGGAGATAAACAGGAAATACAGGATAGCCTTGAGAGGGCCTGGAACCTATTCCAACAGGCCCTGACTGTCTCTGGCCCAGGGTTTTTATAGAGACGCCAAGGGGTGGAGCAAAAGACCTCCTCCCCCAGCACAGCCAAGTGCAGACCATCTCAGATACCTGCACTCAGGCCCGTGGTCCTAATCATCCTCTATGTGGACCTGCTGGGTAAAGCCACGAGGAACCTGAAAATGGGCTCCCACACACTTCCCAGCATGTCTCCTCTTCATTCAGTACCCCATGGAAAGGGGAAAGGTGGATGTTTTTTCTCCACTTTTCTTTCTTCCTACTTTTCTGTAAAGCAAACGCCCCCTGCTGTCACATCTATGGCTCTTTTGCTGTGGTTTAAATGAATGTTTCCCAAAGGCAGTGGAAGCTTTAAGAAGTGGGCCAGTCAGGAATCTTCTGGTCACGTAGGATCTTTATTATGAAGGGGATGTTGGGACCCTGACCCTTCCTCTCTCTTTCCTTTGCTTCCCAGTCAACATAACGTTCTCAGTTTTGACCTCCCTCATGCCCCTGCCGTAATCTGCCACCTAATGAAAAGACCACATAAGACAAGCCACTGGCCAGCAATGGGCATCTCTGGGACTGACTGCAGACAGCCTCTCATCTTTTTAAGTGTGTATGCTGGGTATTTGTTACAGTAATCTAGCATGCCAGCCCTTTCTTCTTCCTCCTTTCCCCATATGTAACATAAAAGAAATCTTGGTGTATATGTGCATTGTGTGTGTGTGTGCATGTGAGTATGGATCCGTACATGTCATTCATGCATGTAGGCCTCAAGGGACAGCTTCAGGTGTTGGTCCTAGCCCTCTACCTTCTTAGAGATACTCTCTTATTGGTCCCTGCCCACACCAGTTTGACTGACAGCCCAGGGAGTGCCTGGCTCCGCCTCCCTTCTTGCTATACCTTCTTGCTATGGGAGTCCTGGCATGCATACTCCCATACCCAGCTTTAGATGGGTCTCAGTATATGGAAGTGCAGTCTGTGATGTTTATGTGGCATGAGTGACGTAACAGTACATGTCTCAGAAAATTACATGATTCATGACTATTCTTGCAGAGTTTCTCAGAAACTCTGCCTGGACATTAGCATGTGTTCCAATGTTATGTCGTAGCTGTAGTTGTTGAGAAGGACCTTCTGAGTCAAAGTCTTCATCTAGTTTGTGTTTCCCATGAGGTCTTTACAGCACCATAGGATTAGGCTTGTAGCAGTGTTTGGATTGGATGCCGTTATCCTCATGAACACATCTTCCATGCTCCCTTCAAGAACAAGGCAGTACTTGTCATATTATGTCCCACTGCTGTACATGCAACTAGAATCAATCTAGTTTGAAGGTCAGGAATCAAAGAATCTTAATTTGAGATACTTGAAAATTTGTGTTGTAACTTTCTATCATTTAAAAAAATAATTTAAAGTTACATCACCTAAATTATCTTTAGACTAATATTTGCTGTGGGCACTGCTACCTTATAATGACTATGTTGGTTATAATAAATTACAGCTGCTAATAAACACGGGGAGCTCAGTTCATGCCAAGCATCAAAGAACTCTGCAGCTTTGTTTAAGTCACAGGGCAGTCCTATGAGAGACATTGTTTGAAACACGTATAAAGAAATTGAACCAGGAATGCTATAAAAAGCCATGCCATGCTTTTCTTTTTTCTTTTGTTCTTTTTTGTTTTGTTTTGTTTTTTGTTTTTGTTTTTCGAGACAGGGTTTCTCTGTGTAGCTTTGCGCCTTTCCTAGAACTTGCTCTGTAGCCCAGGCTGGCCTCGAACTCACAGAGATCCACCTGGCTCTGCCTCCCGAGTGCTGGGATGAAAGGCGTGCGCCACCACTGCCCGGCTCATGCCATGCTTTTCAATATGATTATATCCATTAGCATGATTTGAATCCAGGCCTGCTCCAGCATTTACTATCTTTTGCCACAAGTACTAACTTGTTGAATAATTGTAGCCTTTAAAAAACCTATTGTGATCCTGGGATTGCAACATTTTGTTCCCATATTGTATTCTATTGAAGCCTATTTGAATAATGTCTCAGTTCGTATTAACCAAGTTTCTTATTGGCTGTCCTGTTGACTTTACTGGCTTTATAGTAGTTTTAGAAATAATAACTTGATAACTAGTTTATAAAATAGGTGTTGCTTTCAGTTAATTCTTTAGCTCAGTGACTCTCTAAGTCTGAACCGTAGACCCCTGAAAGCCAGACTTTGATGATGCGGCCCTCCAAACTAAGTGAAAACCAGCAGAGAGAAATAAACATCCCGGGATGTTTCTTTGAAGGCAAGCAGGATTTCTTCATTTAGGGGTCTCCTAACAGAGCTCCTCCAGTTTGTAGGTCTAGTCTTCGATCCCATTAACCCCCGGAAGAGTCCTCTATATCACCTATGCACTCATATCAGCAAGGCTTCTGGTCACATTTCATTTTCATTGGTAGTTCCAACTTCCTTTTTGCTTTTCTTCCTGGTATTTGGCATTCCTTGAATTCATGAACTCGTTATTGTATGTAAAAGTGAATTTTGGAGCAATCTGAAGCAGCTGGAACTTACTCCTGCTCCCCCTGGGAGTGGGAGTTGGTACAGCCACTGTGAGAAGTACTTGCAGTGTGTCCTAATAGAGCACAGAGGCCTGGCCTGCTCTGTGCCATCCAGGGCTAGTGCATACACCCTCAACTCTGCACCACAGGACACGCCCTGGAATGGTCATAGCAGAACCCAAATGTGCATCAACAGAGAATGAATGAGTAATTTGTGGCATGTTTATGTCCAGGAATACCACACTGTGATGCTTTTTTAAGTCAAATTCAATTACGACTAGTAACACATGGATGAATATTAGAGGTTACATTGAGTAAAAGAAGCTAAGTGTAAAAGTGTACCTGCAGTATGCTTCCGTTTATGCCGAGTTTAAAGATAAGCTGGGGCAATCACTAATGTTAAAAATCAGAAAATACTTATGGAGATGGGGGCAGCTGAAGGTTGAGAAGGAGCATGGAGCGGCAAAAGATTCCTTTCAAATTAGATTCACTTTGCGGCCATGTTTCCGTGATTCATAGCAGTGAGTTCTTCGTGGAGATATTGTAGTTCAGGTAGACTATTTTACTGCTCTCAGGAAGGGAAAATGATTTTACAAACAAAAGAGTAAGTTCCATACCAAGGGTGAAAGTCTGGTTGACCGTGTGGCAGGGTGCCTGGATGAATGCTGCCTGAGAGGCTGTGGAATCCAAGGGCTGGGGGCAAGGGCACTTGCTGGCATGTGGAAGCCACAAGAGTTCCATCCTCAGTACTGCAGAAAGAAGAGAAAGAAGGAGAGATTTCACAGATGTGGATATTTCAGTTCTAGCAACTCAGATATACAGATTCCTCCCAGGTTTATCTACATGAGTGTGTGTGTGTCTGTGTGTGTGTGTGTCTTTCTGTCTGTCTGTATGCATTTCCGTTTTCCTGTCTTTCGGGAAAATATTAGGAAGGACATTGCCCAGTTTGGCTTCCAGTACCTGTTCTTGTTTCTGGCCTATTCAGTGTTCTCATTATTCTTGTAAAAAATAATAATAATAATAATAATAATAATAATAATAATAAATGAAGGAAGAAAGGAAGGAAAGAAAGGAAAGGGAGAGAGACAGACACAGAACCAACTTACCAGGAAGCAACAAGAAGCACAATGGAAGCAGAAGTCTTTTTTTTTTTTGTATTGCCGAGTTATCCTGAAAAGGGTGTGGTCTGCTGGAGTCATTTCATGGGACAGGCTCAGCTACTGATGCCTGTGCTGGCTGAGCTGTCTTCACTTCCGGTTTTGCTTTGTTTGTTTTTCTTTTGTTCTTTTCACTCTGGCTGTCTCCCTGCATAGCTGAGGATGGCTTATACCATGATGGGTAAGGGCAAAACCATGTCAAGCCATATATATCCCAGACAAGTCTCAAACTCCCAACGTTCCTGCCTTCACCTCCAAAGAATGGGTATGACAGGGGTGTGCCACCATGCCCAGCCTCAGACTATGAAGTCTTGATCAGCTAGCCATGGGCAACTGGCTTTCTTTCTTGGTCTTGCACTCGAGTTTATTGATCTGGGTTGGCTATAATAGTGCTCTCTTGTCTTTACAGAACTGCCTAGAAATCTTGTGTAGGCATGGAGGGCTGGAGCCGGAAAGGAGAGACAAGTGCAATCGGACTGTGCATGATGTTGCCACTGATGACTGCAAGCATTTGCTGGAGAATCTGAGTAAGTGATGTTCCAGCCTGTTCACCCACACCGCTGGGGCCTCTGGAGCCCCAGGGAAGACGTCAGTGCAGCTTTAATGGACTCACCCTCTTAACTTCTTCTGAGCCTTAGTTATATAGCAAAACCACCTTTGATTGTATCATCAATGCTCCCCAGGTAGAATGAGTTTGCAAATGTCCTTTGTCATGCAAATAGTGCTAGCTCTTTCTTAGATTTTACCGACTTGATTGTCCCCACCCCACCCCCAACTTTCTCTAGACATGTCAGACTGCCAGGTGAGAAATCCCAGCTGTGTGCTGTGCATCAGCTGGTCCTATTTAACCATGCGGAGAAGGTTGCCTCCCAACACTTGGTTACCTACCAGTCTTTGCAGCTAATTGGTGATCTCCTGGGTCGCCTCCAGCTCTACAAGTTCATGCTCCTCAGGACATTTTATGGAAAGTTTCCTTGTAGGCTTATGCGTATGGAATGCCAGATCATAAAAAATATAGAATGTATCCATTACCTCTCTATCCAGCCATTAAGTTAATTGTTTCAATGATTACTCTTTGGGATAAGCAAAATTTGAACATCTCAAATAATGCTTTAATCTTTGATTATACACTCGGATATGGGTCCATTCTCTCCCTTGTTTCCCCTTTCTTCCTCTCCCTTCTTCCCTCCCTCTTTTCTCTCTTCCTTTTTCCCTTCCTTTTACAGCTTCTCTAGGTAACATTCCCTTACCTGAAACTCAGTGTGTATACCAGACTGCCTTCAAACTCAGTGATCCTCCTGCCTCAGCCTCCAGAGTGGTAAGAGGTGTGAACCCCCAGAGCTATGTTAGACATGTATCCCATATCCACCCCTTGCTCCCTAACCCTCTCCCAACTTAATTACCTGCAAGGTGTCATTTGTGCTGCCCATTTATGCACGGGCACGTGACATCACTGGACCATGTTTGACTTATCAGAGGCCAACCACATCCTTAAAGAAAACTGACTTTCCCTCCTGAAGCAACCTTCACCTGCACAAAGCTCCTCAGCCAGGGGGTGGGTGCCCCTAAGCCCCTCCCCCATAGATGATGGGCTGTCGCCTGACTTGCTCTTGTGAAGCTCCAGTGACTGAATTCATGAGTGCGGTAGTCTTGTCATGTGCAGAGACTGTTTTGCCTTGGTCCTCCTTGGCCTCTGGATCTTACACTTTTCTTCTTCCATGATGTTTCCTGAGCCTTGAGTTCTGGAAAGGAGTGTACCAAAATAAAATAAAATGCCCCATTTATGACAATCATTCTTTTAACTTTGACCAGTAGTGAATTCTGTATTTACTGGGGATGATCAATGCATAAAGAAAATTTCCAGTGTGGTCTGAGATAGGCACTAATTTGTGGGTATAGAAATAAAAACTTCAAGGTCCATTTAGCGAAATAATAGGTTCACTCCTGGGGAATATGAGTTTCCTAAGGATCCTTGGTCAGGTTTATAGTACTAGCCATGTATTTTCTCCTGTGGAGTGGGCTTTATATCAGAAAGCAATTTGATACCAAAGCTCCTCAGGTAGGAGTGGGTGCCCCTAAGCCCCTCCTCCGTAGATGATGGACTGTTGGGTGGCTTGCTCTTGTGCAGGTCTTATCTAGACAACCACAGTGACTGTGAATTCATGAGTGCATTCCAAACATACATTGCCTCTATTGCACCCAATAAGCATATCTTCTCAGTTTGCTCATTATTGTAGTTAGCAGATTTGGGAAGAGAGTCTATATGAGGAATTATCTAGGTCAAGTTGGCCTATGTGCATGCCTGTGGGGGATTTTCCTGATTGTTAATTGATATAAGATGACTAAGACCATTGTGGGCAGCATTATTCCCTAGACAGAAAGTTGTGAACAATATAAGAAAAGAAACTCAAGCTAGAGCAAAGAAGAAAGCAAGCAAGGATCCATGCATTTATTCTTTTTTTGGCTCTTGACTGTGGATATTAGTGTGAGTTTCTGCCTTGATTTTGCAGAAATGAAGAACTGTAATATGGAATTGTAAACCAGAAATCCCTGTCCTCCCTGATGTTGTCACAGCAACAGAAATGAACCTAGACATTCATCATAAGGACTTACTGTAGCTAGAGAATAACATATGATGTGAATTTTAGCTTTCAGCAGCTACTTTGTTGAGAATAGATATACCAAGTCATGTACAGAATCAAGGACAGCTGTTAAAACATAAAACATTCTTCCAGTAGAATGGTAAAAGCAGTGGGTCATATTGAGGATTATAGCAGATGGGCCCATGAGAAAGAACATGGGTTCCAGGATACAGAATGAAGGGTCAGCAGAGCTCCATGATGAACAAAATGTGGAGCAGAAAAGAGGGAAATCATGGCTCCTTCCAAGGGATCTGTCCAGGCAACTGTAAGGATGCAGTCATCACCTCCCCTTACAGGGAAGGCTATCAAGGGTGAGGCTGACTTGGTTAATAAAGGCCAGGAGTTGCTTGGATGCGTGCATTTGAAATGTCTGTGTCAAGTCAGCAGAACTCTCGGAAAAGTATGAGCTGGATATGTAAGTTTGACAGTCAGCAGTCTGTCAGAGGTGTTTAAAGTTATCGGACTGAGAGATGGAGAGGTCACTGGGGCGGGGGGGTGACACTGAAAACAGAAGACAGTTCCGAAACAGTCTGTCATTTAAAAGTCTTGACAAGGCAGAGGGCTGCGGGGTGGGGGTGGGGGACTATTAAAGGGAAAAGAGCAGAGAGGTGTGAAGGGCTCAGAAACCTCTGAGGGGAGCAGAGATCACTGACAACTAGAAAATAAAGTAACAGTAAACGAGTGGAAAAGCCATTTTAAAAAGGGGAAATGACACTTTTGGTTTTATAGTTTATTATTATATGCAAATGAAAAGTTTACTTGTTTTCTGTATAATTTTTAATTTACTGTTTGAGTTTCACACATGCCTACATTGTGTTTTGATCTTACCACCACCACTCCAAACTCCTCCTGGGTGACCTCTCTCATGTCTCCCTCCCCGCTTCATTTCCTTCACACACACACACATTGAATCTAGTTAGTACTGACCGTATAGGCATGGGTTTTTGGTCATCCACTGAAAGCATTTTATTTTAGTACTAAAGCATACTACACAATTCTTTCATCATGTGAGAAAGTCTTCAGTAAGCTTCTTCTCATTGAATTTTGTGAATTCCTAGTAAAACATAATATAGCTTTGCTATATCCTCTACGACTTTAGGACTTGAGCAGCTGAACGTACTCAGGAAATGAATTCAAGGCAGTATCTGTGTAGAAACTATTACATTTTTATAATTTTACACAATTGTTTTATTTATACCTCATTGGGTAAACATTTTTTCAGCAGTTTCATTGACTATCTCTAAAGTTTTCAACTTTGCTTCCATAATAGAAGTATTTCTATTTCAATAATGTATTGAATGTTTAATGAAGTTCATTAATTATATGATGAGATCATCAGCCATAGATTTAAGACCAAACACTGGTGAGTTTTTAGTAAACATAATTGAGTTCTTGAGAACAGAAGTGAATGGGTGCCAACTCCAGACATTTGGCATCACACTGACTGGAACAATCATGTGAAGTCTCTGCTCTTGGGGCGGGAGTAGAGCTGAGCAGCGGATTGCTCGCTGTCTGTGCACTCAGCCCCAAGAGCCTAAGTTCCTGCTGCAACACTGAATACTTACTAAACACTCACTAAACTCATCACGTAATACCATGTTGAATTCATTACACCCCTTACAAACATAAATTTACTCCATGATGATTCTCTGTATATTTTCTGCATTTTGTAGAAGAAATTGAGGGATCACAAGACCAGGGCCATTTGCCATTCTAGCTAGAAGAAAGCTGACTGTGAGGTTCAGACTCAGGTCTGTGTGACTCTTGGGACTCTTGTAAACATACTGACCTTTGGAACTGTATCCTGACTTGTTCATGACATTATGTATAAAGATAAGGACAATATAGTCAACTCTAGAGGAAAAGAGGACTCTGGTCTTCCCGCCTTTTTTTTTTTTTAACAGCCTGAGAATATTGCTGAAGGAGAAAAAGTCAGTAAAACAGAAAATGTTGAGAATTAAGGAATGATAAATAGTTCACTCTGTATTCTCCCAAAGAAACCGTGGTAAGACTGGGAGACCAGTATTTGCTTCAGTACAAGAAGGCTCAATTTAGCGTTGAATAAGATAGCTGTCCTTTGATTTACCTTTAAAACCTTCATAGCTGCTTATTTTATTTAATAGCTTTGCCTGATTGTTTTTTCTACCAAGGCTGTTTCTAAACTTCTCTTTATTCTCCTAACAGATGCTCTTAAAATACCCTTAAGGATTTCCGTGGGTGAGATTCAACCAAGCAACAATTGTTCTGATGACTTCGAATGTGAGCACACAATATGCGCTTTAAATATCCGCAAACAGACATCATGGGATGATTTTTCAAAAGCAGTGAGTCAAGCTCTGACAAATCATTTCCAAGCCATCTCTTCTGATGGATGGTGGAGTCTGGAAGATGGGACATTTAATAACACTACCGACTCCTGCATCGGTCTCGGCACCAGCAGTATACAATCCATCACGCTAGGTATAAGCAGCCTTGAAGTGAAAAGAAAGTTAACCGTCTGGGTGTATTTATGTCCATGGGCTTCCTCGCCTGATAGTTCACTGATGAAATACATTCAAGGCTTGGCTTGTGGCAGCTGCCAGCACTGCAAACCTTGAACCTTCACAATGAGCCATTACATAATGCAACCTGTTAATGTAAAAATGCTTTTACGCCTCAAGTAATGCTAGAGAGTAAAGAACTTGAAAGGCTTTGACGAGGCTTTGTTATTACACTCGTGTTCTAGGTAAATGCAGGAAACTAAGCACATTACAGATGCTTGCTTATGGGTATCATCTCAACCTAACTCCAGCTTTGTGCCAGTTGTCTGGTGCTGTGTTAACACCTTACCTCCATGACAAGGGTCCAATGCAGGCTAGAATGGAAAGAGATCCTTTAATGAAGATGCATTCAAAGCTCCCACATGGGATGGGTCAGAGTGGTAACTGCTTATTTCTACTTGACAGGCACGACAAAGACCATAAAAAGATGAGGTCTGTTTTCTGGTGAGCACAGAAAGTGCTCACAAAATATTTCTTGCCCCCTGTGGGCTCCTTTCTTCTTAGATCCAAATTAACATCCATAAGAAAGCCTCTTTGCAAGATCTGCACTCCGTACTTTATGAAGCATCCACCCCAAAGCCACACTGTACAGCTAACTAGGTATTGGAGAACTTGCCCAAAGGTACAAGACTTATGAACAGAGCAGTCAGGATTCCAATCACAGGCTCTCTGAGAGGGAAGCATCCATGTTCCACTGCATCCTGTTTAAAAGGAATGGTCAAAGTCAAGGAAAGGCAAATTTTTACTATTGCTTTTATGTATCCACTTAAAACATATGGTGGGTTTTTGAAGCTTGCTCATAAATGCAGGTTTACATTAAGATGTATTCCACTAGTTTGAGAGCAAGTTATTTATGACAACGTGGCATGATAGTTAAAATATTGCCACGGAACCATCATTGTGTGATTCTAAAACTGCTTTAAGAAAATAAGGCACAAGTGTTTCTCGGGAACACACTCTGCCCGCCTTGCACAGTGTTGTGCAGAGCATGGCTCTGTGCTGAAGTCTGATCCGTAAAGACAAGAAAGCCGTGCTCTGAAAGAAGTGGCAGGCACCTGCTGTTGTCCAGCTCGTCTGGAAGCTGCTGACAGTGGACGGATATCCCCAGCAGCCAATGAGTGTGCCTCTGAACAGTGGCTGGCAGGCAGGTGAAGGATCAGCCTTATCACAGAGTTGTAGCATGCCCAAGGAGACTTTCAGTTCTAAAAGTCATTGAGTTCTGTGACCAGAGGGCTTAGCTTAGTGCCTTCCTATAGCCAGTTCATAACTGATATTATTTTTAATGTTCCCAAGTGAATTTTCTGAGGCCATGATTATAGGAACTTGAGGTCAGCTGAGATGCAGAGGGCTAGGGTTAGTATTGGAGTATCAGAGTCATGCTGAGATAGATCATTGGAGTGGTCTGAGATTCTGAAACAACACCAAAAAGTTCTGGAAACTTGGCTGGAAAGTGACTGGGTCACTTTCTCTAGAGACCAGTTAGTTAAGGATCAGATGTTCTCCAAAGTACTGGGTCTTTGTGAAGCAGGCAGTGGTTTTAGGATAGGAAATTTTTGAGAGCTTAATCTTGGAAATAATCGGGATATATTTTTGTTCTTTAGAGTTTCTATAAATTACTGTTTTTGAGAAGTCTGTAGAGTCAACACCTTTCCCTTTGACCTTTGACGAAGATGTTGCGGAGTTAATTGCCCTGGATGACCTTTGACCTCAGAAGCTCCAGATTCTTTAGCATCTCATGGAGGAGAATGGGTTTGCCATTCTGAAATCATCATTTGAGCTCTCCCTGATATTCTATTTCCCTTTATTCAACAGGAAATATACCATGGTCAGCTGGCCAGAGCTTCCCTCAGCCCCCTTGGGACTTCATGAAGAAGAGGAAGGTAGAGCAGGTCACTGCGCTCCTGTCAGGTAACGAGATTGCAAGCCAGAGTGGCGCTAAGGAGCGTGTGCCTCATGCCTGGCTCTCAGAGGGCCACTTCCTAACCCTCGGGGACGCTGTCCCCTTGCTTCTGGCAGTACTGGTGTGACTCTCACAGTGAGCTGGTTAGATGTGTCTGAAGTATCTGATGATCAAGGGGAGGGGAGATGTAGAAGTCATGTTTCTGTCAGTTTCAGTTAGGTCTGCCCGGCTCACAGATTCCTGCCGCTCTCATTGTGTCCCTCATTAGAAACAACCTAGAGGCAAACTGGCATGCTGCTGGGAGAGACAGACTGCGTGAAAAGAGAAATGTCCGTTGTTGCTGTCCACTGTGTCATATGCCTGGTCTGATGATTATAGTGGTATACATCAGTATTGAGACAGTATCTACTGCTTTTAGGCTGTGTTTGTATCTATGACTTATTACAAGTATAACGTCACCCAGTGGTCATAGCACTCCACTAGGTTGTATTTCTGCTTATTTCTAATTTACATAGAGTACTGAGTCTCTGATTGATTTTCTTATATAATGTCTAGTTATTAGTATGTAGTGTATATTTACTGTTACTCAGCCCTGGATTCTAAAAGGCTGTTGATTTCTTTATGTATTTTTCACATGTAGGGATGGACTTTCAAAAAATAAGTGTTGACTGAAAGTTTTATTTTATGAATTATATTTCTGGAATTTTTTTTAAAGTTGAGTGCCCACTCTAGAAAACTTATTTCAGTTTAGCCAGTGTGTTGAGAGAGTGGCAGAACTTGGGTTGGGGATAAAACCTAAAGGGGGACCCTGGCCTTGTACATTAACTTTAGACAAGGCTTTAGCTTTCCAAAGACTGTGGTTATCTGTGACAACTTTTGCTAATAAACAGTGAGGCACGGAGCCCAGGAGCCAGCCAGCAGGCACAGCTCCCCGGGTGCAGCTGGACTCTGGAGGTCCTGGAGATAATTGCTAAAATGGTCAGTGGGCCTTCTTGGAGGAGATAAGAATCAACTGTGGAACTTTCCAGTTCCCGGGGGCACGAGCTGTTTAGTAACCAGTAAAGCAGTGTCAAAGTCACTCTGATGCTTCTTGGCCAAGTGTCAGCTCCTGTAAGGCCACAAGTGTCCTGTTTCACGGTAGCTCGTGTGGCATCTTGATCATCTCTATTTAACAAGGAAAGGCCAATTTTCCTTCTCTGTGCACGTTTCCCACAGGTCCCCGAGAAGGCTGCCTCAGTAGTGTGACTTACGCATCCATGATCCCTCTTCAGATGCTGCAGAACTACCTCAGGCTGGTAGGTTGGCCATCATCCGTATTGCAGCATCATCAGGTGCTCCATGCGGATATGATGTTGTTTTCCCCAACACCCTTCTCCCTGGTAGGCTGTCCATCGCTGGCCTGGGTATCTGTCACTGTGATCCGGGTGTCCATTTCTTTGACCCAGAGAGACTACCAGTGATTACTAAAGTGCTTTAACTTGGGTCAGAACATATTAACACGGATGTGCCATCAAATCATAGACATAGAAAGGAGTAAACATGTATATAAAGATGGCTTATTATGGGCTTTTATAATTTAAAATTGATTAAGTAAGTTCACATCAGTTGGAATATTGATTGGACTTCCTTTCCAAAAACCAGATAATTAGAGCTTACAAGACGGAGGTTTTTTTTTGTTTTTTGTTTTTTTTTTTCTTCTCACATCTCTAACTTGCAGCCGGTCTGGGGAAGTCTGGGGAGTGAGGACAGCCAAGATGACAGCTCCAGGGTCCCACCATGTTACCAGAATTTTAGGTCATGTCCCTACTGGGCTATTGGGTGTGTTCTGTTGTGTAACCATGTCCCTTGCTGAAACTAGGCAGTTTGTTAGCAAAAGGAGGAAGAGAAATGTGATTATCAAGGGAAGCAGTAACTTTAGGTAGAAAACAGACAAGTAAATATGTTGTAGTCAGTACATACTTCACAAATGTAGGTACTGTGCCAACTGTTTTTACTTATTTATTCATAATAACCCTACAAGATTGATAATGTTACCTCCACTTTGAATGAGTAAGGCAAAGAGAGGTTAACCAGATCTTATGATCAAAGGGATACACATAGTCACTGATGGAACCCAAACTGTGGAAGTGCCTGAGGTACCCTTTGTCTGAGTGAGGTCTACTGAAACGAATGTGAACAGCATACGACAATAATCAAAGCTCCACTATTTAAAAATAGTTTGTGCTCTTTACATAGGTTGTTTCCATGGGGTGAAAGTTAATGTTTTTGTAAAGCCATACACTGATAAAGCCGGCCGGGCTCAGAGTCTGGACCTACCTTGTACCAGCAGGCAGGTAGGGCCTAAGCATGCCTGTCTGTGGGACACTTCCGCTTCTCTCTCTTTGCTTTTGTTCATTCCTTTCCCCACAAGGCGTCAAGTATTCCCAAGAGGAAGTGCTCCGGCTTATCCCTTTACTTAGAAGAAAGTTGAGGGCGTGGACCCCTGATTGTCAGGAACGTGAGCCTCAGGCTCCGAGTAGAGCCACTTTCTCTCCCCTCCCAGCATCTCTGTGCATTAAGCATGGTTTCACCCAAGCACTGAGTTGTTTCAATCTAAAACTATGGCAAAATTAAATATCTTGATAGGCTTTGTGTCTAGTAAGGGCTGTTGCTGCTGTGATGAACCATCATGACCACAAGCAATTTAGAGAGGAAAGGGCTTATTGCCCACAGTTTCATGTAACAGCTCATCATCCAAAGCAGTGAGGGAGGAACCTGGAGGCAGGAGCTGATGCAGAAGCCCTGGAGGAAAGCTGCTTACAGGCTTAAAGCCCAGCCTGCTTTCCCTTAGAACCCCAGACTATCAACCCAGGAGTGGTCCCACCCACAATGGCCTGGGCCCTCCCCCAGGAATCACTAATTTAAAAAATGCCCTACAGTTTTGCCTACAGCCCCAGCTTATGGAAGCGTTTTCTTAATTGAGGTTCCTTCCTCTCAAATGACTCTCGCTTGTGTCAAGTTGACAGAAAACCAGCCACTACACTTTATTTTGCAACGCTTCATTCCATTCACTAGATAAAGACCCCTGCGAGCTGACAGGGGAGAGGATTGCTGTCAATCAAGGGCAGCCTAGGTTACAAAAGTGAGACCCTATTTCAAAACAGAAGAAAAAAAATGAAAACAGAGAACCAGTTTTTATTTGACATTAGTGAGTAAATATAATACTGACTTTTATAGTTTCAGTAAACTGATATATATATAATATTGTGTGACTACATATACACAATGTAATTTCCCGTGTGTTACTTTTACTTCTTTGTGTCTGTTCTATAGAATTGACCTCAGACAAAGGTCACAAATCTCAGAACACAAAGGAATTCAGTTTTGTTTTTCTCTTTAATATCCCAAATGCCAGTTGTACAGACTTCTAGATCCATCTATTCTAACCCCATTGGTAGGTCTTCTCACATTTCAAGTATTACCAATTACTATTATTAGTTTTTAAGCTTTCTGATCAAATAATGTACGGTTGCATGCCCACGTTTCCAGATCTGTCCAGCACATGTCTGGGAGTGACTTTTGAGACGGGCGATAGACGTTCGGGGCAGTTTATGTGACTCAGTTGACGGTAACAGCCACTCATGCCTGTAAGACAGTCAATAATTCCTTTGAAACCGTGTGTCAGGAGAGGCCAGTATGAAATTCCTAGCTGTAAAACTTGTAACTTTAAGCGACAGCAATGCCAGTTTTATTGGCACAGTAAAGTCCTTTTATTTTTCCATTCTTTTCTTATGTTTAATGTCTCAACATAGCTGGCCTGAAGCTGTCTCTGGGCAGCAGCCCTTACTCAGACTGTGTATGACAAGGGGAATACCAAACCAAAGTTGAGATTTTATTGCTTTAAGATACCACAAATCTGAAGACACGCCTCAGTTGCCATGGAGACAGTAATGAAGACCACAGCTCTTGGATTAACCCCATTCTTTGGGGGTGGGGGGATGAAAGAATGGATGGGCCATTGTCAAGGTTGCTTGTTTCCAGAATTGCTGTGCTTCACAAAGCCCTGATGGACATGTGATATGTTAGTCCAATAAGATGCAAAGGTACAAGAATAAAAGATTACTATCAATCATGATAATGAGGCCGTATCCCTTTACTAATAAACAAAAGTGTCACACCGTAGCAGAATAATTCTGGTGACTGTAACTCAGGCTATAGTTTTTAGAAGTGGAATTTTATCTCAATTTTCAAGCAGATTTCCTTTCAACACAAAAACCTTTCTACCACTAGTCCCGTCCAAAACAATATTAGCTTGCTTCTCAGTCTTTCTGATTGTGGCGCCCTCTGCTGGAAGCATAAAGCATGAAACATGACTTTACATTCTCTATACCTAAGAGTTTGACATTTGGAAAAAAGTGATATGATAACTCTAAAATGGATGAATAGCTTTTTTTTTTAAACCAGGTTTTTCATATGCATACAATTCTCAGTGGACTAGCTATAATTTGCTTCAATAATTAATTTTTAGTTAAGATTGTAAATGATAATCAATATACCTATACATCATTTGTTCAAAGAAAAAAAACCAGCAAAAAAATTGATAATACCTGAAATGAGAAGATATTATCACTGGAATTTGTGTGTTAAAATACAAACAACTGGGAATTCTGTGCATTTGTTTTGTCTTTACCTACACAGTAAATGTATTTGTTCATATTCCGTTGTGTTCCACGGGGGAGATTGTCAAGTTTAAACATAAGGGTTTTGTTGCTTGTAAAAGGCCCTTTCAGTGTATTTTAAATTGTTTCCTGTCCTTTGTCCCTGAAAATGAATGTGTGAGAACAGATGAGGTGTTGGTGCTGAAGATAGCTTATCTCTGAAGCTAGATCTTTGGCTGTTACAGGATTTCAGAATCAGCCTTCAGGAAGTGCGGACAGCTTGTCAGGAGAGCTGTAATGAATAAAGCACTCTTGTTTTCAGAAGTAAAACAAGCTTAAATTGCAAGGCCAGTTGAAAAATCTCAGGGGTAGGATGTTCAGTAAATCCTCGAAATCTGTATCCCATTTCACTAGTGTGAAACAATCCATTCCTTGTGAAAGAATTTCTGTCCGGCAGTTCCTAGCGATGTGGGATTAATTTGGAGAGCTGGAGAGTTCTGGTTTAGAATTGCACCTGCCTAGCAACATCTAGTCCACAGTTTTCCACTAAGGTGCTTTTTGAAAAGTGGCAAAACCTCGGTAAAACAGAACTGAGGTCTCCATTATACCAGGCTTTCCCTTTCTTTTGGGCCACCAACCAGCTCCCAAATCATGACATGGAGACTTCTTATTAGTTATGAATGCTCAACCTAGCTTGGGCTTGTTTCTGGCTAGCTCTTTTAACTTGATTAACCTGTTTCTCTTTTTCTACCTTTTGCCTCAGGGCTTTTCACTTTTCTTTCCTTCTGTATATCTTACTTTCACAGCTTCGTCTGTCTGTCTGTCTGGCAGCTCCTCGCTTCTGGCCCCGGGCATACCTCTCTCCTCCCTCTTCTCTCCTCTTGTTCTTTTTTTTTTTTTTTTTTTTTGAGCCTAGATTTCTCCTCCTATTTATTCTCTCTGTCTGCCAGCCCTGCCTATCCTTTCTCTGCCTGGCTCTTGGCCATTCAACTCTTTATTTGACCAATCGGGTGCCTTAGGCAGTCAAGGTGAAATAAATGCAACACATCTTTACATAATTAAACAAATGCAGTATAAATAAATGTTAACACACCTTTACACGGTTAAAGCAATATTTTGCAGCATAAACAAATGCACCACATCTTTACATACATTTTCCACAGTATTCCATTAGCAAGAACCTGAGACTTCCCTACTGCCTTTGGAGTACTAGGCTCACCTTTTCATGCCTCCTGAAATCAGAAAATACTGTCATCCCTTCCTTACCATGTTCCCAGTGATACAAAACTAGAAGATTGACACCAGTGAAAAATTGAGCAGTTCGGCTCAGCTTTAGCTGCGCGATGCAAATCTCTTCTACCGTGTCAGTGTGAACCCTTTCATATCCATTAGAAACCGTAGAGACACCTGAACAAGAAGCTGATGAAGATTGGTGAGAGCATGTTGAGTCCTGAGAGGTGCATCACTCATGAGCACTTCTCTGGGGCTGGAGATGAATAGCGTGGGCTGCAGTTCGTCCTTGTGCTTATCCGTCTCGCTGGGCAGCAGAGCCTGCAGCCATTGTTCTATAGTTTAATCAGCGGCTTATAGACATGGAAAAACCAGAGCAAAAATATGGACAGTGCTGTAGAATGCAAAGAAATAAAACTGTGAAATTGATGCAAGAAAGCTCTAGTACAGTCTGACCTAGGATGATTTAAAAAAAAAAAAAGTGTTGGAAAGAAATTGGATTTAGTAAGGAACTACATAGGTAAGTGAAAACGCTGTGGTATAGTAAGGATGTACTCAAGCCAGCAAAGAGTAAGCCGAGATAGTGACTATCCAGTGTTGTATGAGACTAACTCATGGAGCTCTCTCAATATGTCAACCAGAAGGTTAGAGGTATAGTAATGGGATACGATGACAGATGTCTTCACAAAGAACCGAGAGAAGTATTGTAGGTGTTCCTCAGAAATATAGAAAACCAGTAGATATTACCAAAAACATAATGGAAGAAAAATTTCCTAAGCCAGCCTCCCACCACCCAAGGGGGGGAGGGCGACTGTGTAGATTCTATTTAAGATTGACACAAAGAGGTCATAACTAAACAAATCTTATCACCATTTTTAATGACAGATATAATCTCATACATTCTTCAGGATTTCCACTCATAAATACAAGTAAGCACAATTATAACTCAGCAATATTCTTCAATTGTAACTTTTCCTAGGATTCTTATGGTACTGTAACACCTTAGCCTTGAAACTGAACCTCAAGTACTTTCCAGAATATTCTCTCATGTTTCTGAGGAAGTCCTTGCTTCAGTCTTGGTCCTTGCTTTCACATTGGCCATTGGCTTGATCAGCCACCAATACCACAGAAATCAGCCTTGCCACGGCTGTGTCCATCCTAGGGTTTAAATCTCTACATTCCCTCAGCAGCTATACCCACCATTGTGCCTCAGGTAGGCATTAGTAACTTCTTATTGAAGGCTTACCACTAACAGAATAGTATTTAACTTCAGAGAAAATTCACTCATGGCTATCAGAAATATTGTCTTTCATACCCTAAAACCCAGTCCCAAGCTTGCCATCAAGGGCCCCTGAAGAATGACCCTCTTTAGCTCAAAGTGTGACAGCTGGCAGGTAATCCTTGTGCATCCCCTTGGCCTGAATATATTCTGTAGCTTCTGTAAGCATGTCCCAGTATCCTGGGGAGGGGAGGTGCAGTTTAAGTTTTAAAAGACCTCAAATGTCTAGTAAATGCTGCTAATCTCAAATAGCTTCCTTCTTTTGGATGCCTGGGGATAATTGGGAAATCTGTGCTGCTACACCACCTTTTCCTTGTCAAACTAGCATCTTCACCCAGGATTCTTCTTGCTTTGGAACAGGTTGAGCAATATCACAATGTCATTTTCCATGGCCCAGAAGGAAGCTTGCAAGACTTCATAGCACATCAGCTTGCCCTCTGCATGAAGGTACTGTGTATTTTCACACCCTTTCGTTTTCTTTGAAAACTGGGAAGAATGTGGAGCTAATCTCCCTGCTTTGTTATCACAGCACAGACAGATGGCTGCAGGATTCCCCTGTGAAATAGTGAGAGCTGAGGTGGATACAGGTTTCTCCAAGGAACAGCTGGTAGACGTGTTCATCAGCAGTGGTAAGAGCTTCCGGAGACCTGGTTTGTGATACCTCAAAGGCATGTTCTTCACCGACGCCATTCCACGGAAGCCCCTGTAATTATGCAGCTTCTTAGCTTCTTCCCGTGGATGAAACTAAAAGTTGCGATGAAAACTGGAAGCCCAAATGAACAACACTTAAGCAACATTTCTGTCAATGCCACTGTATTAATTGGTAATCTTGAACTTTCTTCTTTATTTTTACAAACCGCTCCGTGTTCTGACAAACGATTTGACCGTCAGCAGTGGTGTAGCCAGAGAAGAGGTGATAGAAGCAGCCCCCCTTAGTAGGACTGCGTGTTGCATTTCGACATTGCCTAGGATGGCTGCTGCATGGTGGTGACACGAGACAGATTGGTGTGTAGTAAATTTTGCCATTCACACATTCCAAGGAATGACGTACTCATTATTCTCACGCCTGGAGTAAACGTCTGTCTTCAGCTGACCATTAGTGTGCCATTGATGAGCACTCTGGCAAATACAGTACACGCACCCATTAACCCATAGGAGTTCTACAACAGTCCTCTGCAGGTGGCTGTCATTGTGTCTACTCCCACAAATAGGGTGGCAGAACCACGTGGAAACATTTATTTAGATACATTATTCATGAGTCCTTTCATAGCTTACCATCCCAAGTTCCACCACAGATGCACAGATGCACAGATGTGGTCGACACCTTCAGGACACCAAGCTGAAATGGATTCATCTTTAGTGCCAAGAGGGTGTAGCCACCTGGGGGAGAGGTTGTAAGATCCCAAGAGGATGAGCTGAACCATTCTAAATATGAATAGGGAGGGCTGTGCCTTGTCTTTGGAGCTGTGATGAATGGGGTTACCCTGTAGCTTTGGACTTAACTGTAGACCAAACTTAGGAAGATAGAAATCACCTTCAGGTGTTTTTTTGTTTTTTGTTTTTTTTTTTTTCATTTTTCTTTATTAAGAAGTTTTCTACTCACTTCACATACCACCCACAGATCCTCCCTTCTCCCTCCTCCCACCCCCAGGCCTCTCTCCCAAGCCACCCCTCATCCCCACATCCCCAAAATCAAGGTCTCCCATGGGGAGTCAGCAGAGCCCAGCACACTGAGCCTAGGCAGGTCCAAGCTCCTTCCCACTGCACCAAGGCTGCACAAGGCATCACACCACAGGCACTGGATTCCCAGAAGCCTATCCATGCACCAGGGACAGATCCCGATCCCCCTGCCTGGGTGCCCCCCAAACAGTTCAAAATAAAGTTTAAAATGAGTTTGGAGAACAACTGAGAATTCTTTAAGCCTGGAAGTACCCTCTGGAAATAGGAACATCTAGAATCTTAGTGTGTAGCAGGAATCTTAAAAGTTCTCACCAGTTCCTCAGCTGGTCCTGTTTCCTCAGACTGGAAGCCTCTGAGTCCTCATTCAGAATGAATCCCAGCTGAATTGTGCTGCATCAAAGCCTGAAAGCTTAACCAGGCCAAATGCTTAACCAGCCAAATGCTTAACCAGCCAAATGCTTCTAGTTTCTGGTCCTCAAGCCTTATATATCTTTCTGCTTTCTACCACCACTCCCTGGGATTAAAGGCTGGCTTTCTGGGATTAAAGGCATGTGTCACCATGCTTGGCTATTTCCAATGTTGCCTTGAACTCACAGAGATCCAGAGGGATTTCTATTTCTGGAATGCTAGGATTAAAGGTGTGAGTGCCACCATTTTCTAGCCTTTGTATCTAGTGGCTGTCTGTTCTCGGACCCCAGATAAATTTATTAGAGTACACAACATTTTGGGGAACACATTACCACCACATTAGTGTCTGGCTACTGCACAGGCTAGCCTTCGACCAGAAACCAGGACATACATACAGAACACTTTTTTCTTTCATGCTGTTTCAGTCATAGATAACATTTGTCAACTTCTCCTCTTGCATGTCCTGTTCTAAAACTGTCCTTGTAACTGACAGCTCTGAGACAGACCATTCTGTGTCCCTGGCGAGTCATCTTGAATGCACTTGAGATGATGTTGCGTGTTCTATCCAGGGATACCACAGAAGAACATAGACTAGGACTCACTCACACCCAATCAGTCTAGCTGGAGCTGGACCTTCATCAGTCACACCATGGCTCTTGAAAACGTCCCTGTGCTGAGTGGTTATTTCTCTCTTAATTACTTAACAAAAGTCCCCTGTAGTTTCTCAGCTTTCAGGATTGTGTCATCTCAAGGTTAAGGGTACAAAATGATCTCTTTTCACCCTGTCAGGGTAGATGGTCACGTACAGACTGAACTCTGCTGTAAATGTAGACAGCTAAGAAAGCTGGGAAGCAGTGAGGAAAGCGTGGAGGATGCATAGGGGACCAGCCCAGCTCCGCAGAACTGGTGCTTGGCAGCTTCTTACAAAGAACTCTCCAAGTTTGGGAACTTGGAGAGAGGCCCCTTGCCTTAACACTCAGCTCCCCCTGGAGGGCTTCTCTGACCCTTCTGAGGGGAGCTGCTCCCCTGGGAAACATCCATAGAGTTTATTTGCATCTTGAGGTGGTAGTTAACTATAGATTAGGCAGTAGGAGAACTCTTGGGACTTAGGCCTCGCACTCCATTCCGTGTTATATCAGGAGCCTCTTGAAAGCTACTTCTGTGGCTTCTATTCCCTTTTCTTCTGTTCTCTCTATTTTTATTTTCCTGTAAGCAACAGGGTTTCTCTGTGTAGTACTGGCTATCTTGAAACTCACTCTGTAGACCATGCTGGCTTCGAACTCAGAGATCCACCTGCCTCTACCTCCGAGTGCTGGGATTAAAGGTGTGCGTCACCAACGCTGGCCACTGCCGCCACCACCACCACCACCCTGCAGCTTCTTCTCTTTTATTTGCTGGAGTGACTGAGTGAATATCCTGTTGCAGGAGGTAACACTGGTATGAGAAAAGGAAGAAAAGGAAGTAATTGTTCTTCCTATTCAGGAGTACTTCCTTGACATGGAGGTAGACGGAAGACCAGATCGAACAGGAAGTGCTAAGCCATATGACAGGGTAACCTGACTTTGGAAAATGCAGTGCTTGGAGCCTTTGTTTGTTTATTGTAGCACTTAGGATCGAACCTGGCACCTTGTGCTGCTAGGGAAGAGCTGTGCCAGGGCCCCAAGGTGAAGACTTTGAACAATACACTTGAGTAAATAAATAAGGAGAGAGATAAATCTGCACTCTAAATTCAAAGAGGAAAGGGTAGGAAAGGTTGTGTCATTTCTGAGTACAGAAGGAAATTCTGTATTTGGCTTAGCGATTTATAAGAATCAACAGTTTCCTTCAGTTTTTAATAGCATTTAATAATCAAAATGGTGATGTTTGTCTACTGCACTCTTGACTACAGTGACCTGTCAGCAGCATGAGTACTGTGAGTCTCTCATTGGCTTTTCTCTGCTGGCTCCAAGTTCTGCCAAATCTGTCCCCTGCTGCTGCTGCTGCTGCTGCTGCTGCTGCTCATCATCATCATCATCCTCCTCCTCCTCTCCATCACCTCCTCTCCACCCCATCATCTCTTGCTCAAGTGGCTTTGAGGCCTCACCAGCCCTCCTTATTTTCCCTGCTGTTCCTTCTTCGGCATGGCCTCCTCCATGACTCTTGGAGGACCACTCTAGGAGACAAAGCTTTAATAAATTTTCCTTGATATTACACTCTGAGGACTCCAGAATAGAAGTTGAAGTTCGTAGAATATTATGTCAAGTACATGTGGTCTGGCTTGTCATCTTGTGCCTACTTCTCTGAGTGCCTGAAACTCCCTTCCGCATGCTCATCCTTTCAATAGAGCCCGTTGCTTTTGGCGAGTGGCCAGTGGAGAGGTGGTGTGGAATATACCTTAGTGGACCAGGTGCGGATACCATGGCTTCTGAGCGGTGCAAGGCATGTCCAGTGAGCCCCAAGGAAGGGTTCCTGGGTCTATGGGTGCCTGTGCTTTCTTCATGCAGAAGGTGAGGGGGTGATGTAAGGCCTCAGGGAAGGGAAAGCAGACCGCTGCAGCCAAAAAGGCTCCCTAGTCTGTTGTACTCTAGCTTTCAGAACGATGAGGTATCAGGCTCATCTGTCAACTGCACTATTGCCTTTTGATCAAGAAGTGGGGTGATCAGATGGCCTTACAGAGGAGCACGTTGATTTCTCACCGATGGGCTGTGTGCTAGTGGGTCTTAGCCTTATTTTCTCCAAAGGTGAGGCATGGCCCTTGCATTTGACCAGCGTTGGAAAGGTGAATTTTTTCTTCCCCCAAGCAATGCAGGTATTTGTTCTTGTCTACATGCCTGAGGGGTAAAATACCAAGAGAGCCACAAAGAATAAATAAAAGAGCAAAACAGCAAAAGAAGCCCGAGGGGCAGAAGCAGAGTGAGCTAAGCTTTAAGAATCCAAAACTTCCATAGAGAGTCAAATAGAGCCAGCGAGGAAAGGGGTAAGAGCAGAAGAACCTCAGGAAGCAGGCAGGAGCTTACAGAGAAGCATAAATCACTCTGTATTCATGTAGTTCCAGAGGACATTTTCCTTCTCTTTTTACCCTTCGTGAGAGGCACACCACATGACCGTTGTTTGGCTAGGGGTTGTGAGTACATCATATTGCAGTTGGCTCAGGATCCTCTGCAACACGAGGTATGGAACTGGGTCATCAAGACAGATGGTGTTTTAAATTACACATGACACCGCATGGGAGAAAAGAAAAGTTAAAACTCTAGATCAATATTTTCACATAACACTTTGAGTGCCTTGGAGAACTTTCCTGTTTAGAAGTAAAAAAGAATGATATTACTGTAGTAATGGTAGATGAATATGCTAATTAGCCTCTAGAAATGCATTTACCTCGTTTGGCCCTGCATCACCGGAGGCTTTTGGAAGGCCTTCCCTCAGTCACCACTTTCTCATGTCCCGAGCATTGTCTCTGCAGACACTGGAGTAAGCAGTGTATGGAAGGGTTATTTTCAGTCCCCCAAGGGGTGATTATAAACCTGGGGTTTAGCTACAGTTGTGTCTGTTAACTATTTTCAGACGAAGGAGTGTTGCTGTTGAATCAACAGTGTAGGATTTTAATTGAAGGCTATCCAGAGTGAAGATTTAGATCTGAACCCCGGTGTCCAATTAAGATTGTCAATCTCTACAGGAGAGGAACAGGGCCAGTGCAGTCTGCATTTGGACGGTATAAAGAATAGTTTCAGAAATGAGCTTTGAAGTAGCATAGAGCGAAGGGGTCTGAAAGGGTCGAATTTCAAGCTTCAGGATAAAAGGAGTCCACAGACAGAAATAAAATTGGCAAGTGGCTTTTATTCATATCTCCAGAAATCTGCCACACTGGAAAAAACCTTCAAACTCAGAATTTGGTAATGAGTTCTCATTCACTTCTGTGACTCATTTAACATTTATATATGAAACTATGGTAACTAACCAGAACTGGACACATGCTGTTTCTCTAAGAAACACATTGGACTAAGGAAAGGGGTCACGGGGTGGGGGGGGGGTGTGATACCAAAAGGAGGCTATAAGGCCAGCAGTGTTAAAGACACTTTTCACCAATGGTGCCCACACTACCTTGATTGGTACTTCATCACAGACCAAGATGAACACAGATGAGGTAGACACCTATGAACAGCAACACTCGGCCCTTCCTTTTCTTCTAGACACAAACTCTGGGAGTCTGCTATAAATGAAGCCATCAATGCAATCTCTCTGAGTGCATCGAGAGAATGAACCTGTCTTTTCGACGCATCTTCCTGTACTCCTACACATCTACAAGTCCAGTTGATTTTAGGGCCAGTGTGATCCCACCTCCTTATTCTCTCTTTATACCTCTTCCATGACTACTGCCCTCCAGTCCGGAAACATCAGGCCTTACATGCCACCGTCACATTTCCTCATGGAATACAGTGATGGTCATGTGCTACCTGCCTCCATTAACGATGCAGCCTCTTCTTCAGTGGGAAAGTCAAAGTTGTCTTAGGTGTTTTTTCTCTGCTCCCGTCTCTTAAGGTGGAATGCAGACTTACTGTTGTGTCTCATAATGCTGGTCTACTTTTATGGTAGAGGCCCCCCTGGGGGAGCCCACAAAGGTGTTCTAGTGAGATCTGAGCTTACTTTACACAGCAGGGCTGCATTAGGGAATGGATTGACCATGTGCATGGTCACCAGGTGTCTGGGATGGTCTGCACTTGGCTGTGCTGTGGGAGGGTCTTTTGCTCCACCCTGTGGCATTCCTTTAAAAGCCCTTTAATAGAGACAAAAGGGGCTGGTGGGTTTTGACCCAGGCCCTCCCAAGGCTATCCTGTGTTTTCTGTCTGTCTCTCTCCTCTATATTTCTATCTACATGGTCCTCACTTCTCCCTGCTCAAGAGTACCCTGGGTAAAGTAGGGCAGGCCCCCCAAGCCCCCCTCACTTCTTGCCTTCAGCACAGCAGTTAGAGCTCCTGTTTCTTTTCTCTTTATTTCTTTTTTCTGCAAATCTCCTTACACTGAATGAGACCTCAGAGCAGGAGTCATTTCCTCTTTACCCCCATCCTGAAACATTTCCACTGATCTTCAGCAGTGGTGATGAATTCCCTCACAACACAGTCTCTGTCTTCCACATCTCTTTTCTGTCACTGGTGGGCAGTGTAGCAGACCCAGGCTGTTGTCACAGGACCTTCTTGTCACAGGGAACTTGAAGGAAGTGCCAGTGCCCAGCACAACTCTATCAATCAAAATCACTGATAATGCAGAGGGTGGAACCCAGGCAACTTGACCATGAGCACAGAATGGAGATGCAGCTGCTGTGGTGTGTGACCACAGAGCCCACTGAATTAGTGTGACACCCCGTTAGCTCTGAATTCACCACCCAGGCACTTTCTCTTACAAGTCTCCCAGTGTTGATTCAACGTACCAGTCCCTTCTGGGACTAAACTGTAACCAGCCAACATAGTTCTACATCTGCCCTCTCTTAAACTTTGATGGCCTTCTGGCATCTGTCCACTGTTAAAATGCCACTCCTCACACTAGCCCTCAATCAGAATGCCTTCCTTCTTCCCCTCCCCAAAGACATAACCAGCATTGGGCATGTAGCTCCCATAGCAAGGAAACACTTGGATAAACATTTGTTGAAATGCTATTCAGTTTTCTTATATGTTTTGGTGGTACAGCAGCATCAAACACTTGACCTAGCCATACACCTAAAAGAAACCAGAGAAAATCTGTACTTCTTTGGTCCTAAGTTACAGAAAAAGAAATGTAAGCCATTGGATAGATAGGTTGTATTTTTTTAATTACTAAATAGAAGAGGTCTATTTATTGGTACTATTTTGACCAGTTTTCTTTTTCTTTTTTTTCCCTAAAGACAGGCTTTCCCTGTCTATCCGTGACTGTCCTCTATAGACCAGGCTGGCCTCAAACTCACAGAGATCGGCCTGCCTCTGCCTCCTGGGTGCTGGGATTAAAGGTGTGCACCACCACTACCCAGTTCAATGTAATTTCTTATACTTCTATAATATACACACATGTGTATGTGTGCATGTATTATCTATTTATTTATTTAAGAAAGGCTCTCGGCCAGGTGGTGGTGGCACACGCCTTTAATCCCAGCACTCAGGAGGCAGAGCCAGGTGGATCTCTGTGAGTTCAAGGCCAGCCTGGGCTACCAAGTGAGTCCCAGGAAAGGCGCAAAGCTACACAGAGAAACCCTGTCTCGAAAAACCAAAAAAAAAAGAAAGAAAGGAAGGAAGAAAGAAGGAAAGAAAGGAAGGAAGGAAGGAAGGAAGGAAGGAAGGAAGGAAGGAAGGAAGGAAGGAAGGAAGGAAGAAAGAAAGAAAGAAAGAAAGAAAGAAAGAAAGAAAGAAAGAAAGAAAGAAAGAAAGAAAGAAAGGCTCTCACTATGTAGCCTGGCTTGCTTCAAACTCTGCCTGGGCCTCCAGTGCTGGTCACATAGATGTATTCATGTATTTCTGAGATAATGCTTGAACCTTGAGAAGCATAAGTTGTCATGTTACTAGATTGCTGTATAGAAGATGACATCAGACAATAGGGTGATGCCCAGCCCCTAGTACAAGGAAATTGAGATGGCTCTTACTTCTAGCCTAGTTGTTAAGGCTATTTAGCTGAAGAGGTTCACTCCCGTTGTTTAAGGATTTTTTTGAGATTGAAAATTGTATCTATAGCAATGAGAAGAAAGCACAGACGTTTCTCTCATAGCATCCATGACAAATAGAGCGTTCCACAAGTACTTTGAATTGATTGTTCCTCATGGAGGGTTAATTTGACCAGGACTGAAAGTTCTGAAACAGTCTAAGAAGTTAAATGAATAACTTCTTAATTGTCATATAGGAACTGCTGTTTTCATGTCTGAACTAAAGCAGTAATGACATGTGAGTGCCCGGTAGTCACCATGCCTTGTGTTGAGTATGTTTTGTAAACTGGCTTATTTGTTCCCTGTTAGTAAAATTTCCCCATGTAGCTTACATTTTTCTGTTTGGGTTGATATGTAGTCATTTCTGCTTGAGTGAGAGGAATGGTAAGGATGGAGACCCTGGAGTTGACTTCCTCTTCACTGTTTCTCAAACCTTGATCTGATCACTTCTCAGGACCATGACGTGCTTACATCTCTCAAAGCCTTACCTATTAATGCTGTGAACATCTTATGCATGTGTGATCTGAAGGGCATTTGATGCTTTTAACCTTTGATATTATGAAACATACATAAAACATCACATAAAGATCAAAGAATAATTTTTAACTAAATTAACCATTTAGCCACTGAACAAGTCAAGAATTTAAGTATCTTCAGCTCCCAGAATGTTCCTACATGCCTCCTCTTGCTCACACAGCCTTTCTTGCTGCCACATCTCTATCATTTGTAATAATAATTTTTTAGCATTTTTTGGGAGGTGTTAAGAAATGAATCAAGGGCCTCACATTCACCAGGCAAGCATTTTACTGTAGAGCCCTGCCTCCTACTCTTAATGTGTTTTTGTGGTTTTGTTACCTGTTTATAAATCCACAGATTAAATATTTAGATTTTTTTTCAAATTTTATATAAGTTGAAATCATATTGTATGTATTCATTGGTGACTTGTTTAATGTATTGTATGTGAAGGCTTCCTCTGTCCTCAGAGTTGTCATTTATAGTGTGGGAATAGACTCCTTTTGTTTGCCTGAGCCCTTGCTGATGGAGGATGGTGGGTGGATGCCCGGGATTTGCTATGTAAGAGGGGTAGCATGTCGGTTTCATCCTCAGCACAAGTTCCTGGATCTGCCACTGAAGACCCGCAGTATTTTCAGAGCGTGCCCACCATACAACATTTGTTTGTGAATACTTTATGTCCTCCTGGTTTTGCATTTTGCACCAGTTTGTGCGAAAGTATTCACCTCTAATTTTGCTTCTGACCACAGCTTGTCTGATCCCAGTGAAACAGTCTCCTATTAAGAAGAAAATAATCGTCATCTTAGAAAATCTGGAAAAATCTTCCTTATCTGAGCTCCTGGGGGACTTTCTGGCACCGTTGGAAAACCGCAGCACTGAAAGCCCGTGTACTTTCCAGAAAGGTAAAGGGTGGAGAGGGCAGGCTAGCAAGCCAGCTGTGGCGTCATCCCCAGTGAGTGGGACTCAGCTTCATTTGGAGGTTCTTAGCCTCTAATTCAGGAATGGGCAAAAGCGCACATGGGTCACAGAGTAGCAAGGGAAGTTTACCCAACAGCAATAGTACAGATGAGAAAGGCTACATCTTCAGGATTTCTGGTGGGCCACGTAAGTGAAGCTCCAGGGTCCTGATTTTTGTTTGAGGTTTCTATATATGACGTCCAAGAGAAGTATGAGCTTGGTTGCCAAGGGATATAGCATGGGTAGTTCTCTGCTTCGATGAAAAGATTTGGATTATATAAGCCTTTTCTCATTCTGTGTGCCCCTTCTCACAATGCATCTGATTTTAATACAGGTCCAATTAGGCATAGGTATAAGAGAGAAAGTAGGGGATTCTCCCTAAAAGTTTACCTGACGAAATTTTACCTTGCTGTGCAAGCACCCAAAACCATTCTAGGCCGAATCTGGCATTGCTCATAGTTCTCAGGTTGTGTTCCTGGATGTGTTTGGATAGAAGAGCCTTATCAACGGTGTTACTAAGGAGAGTAAGTTATTTCCATTGTTTAAAGCAGGTATACAGCTCAAGGCAGGTGCAGGTTCTAGGTTGATAGACACACTGCTCAGGGAGGAGTGTGTGTCCCGCCCAAGCCAAGGGGAGTCCCAGGTTGCTAAATTAATCCTTATGCTTGCATGTCTTGGTATGCCTCTAATCTTTCTGTCTGTAAAGTACAAGTTATATACCTCATGTTCTTGATTTGCGTTTGCACCAATCCATAAATAGCGAGGTTGAATTATGGCTTGGCTCCTTTTAGGAAATGGAACGTCCGAATGCTATTACTTCCACGAGAACTGCTTTCTGGTCGGAACCATTGCCAAGGCATGTCTCCAGGGTCCTGACCTGCTGGTGCAGCAGCATTTCCGCTGGGTTCAGCTGCGGTGGGACTGTGAGCCCATTCAAGGACTGCTGCAGAGGTTCTTGCGAAGGAAAGTAGTGAACAAGGTAAGAGAGAGACACTGCAGCCTGCCGAGGTGGGAGGGGGAGCGTCTACGCGGGCTTGAGTTCCACTTATTGTATGGCCCCAGACTAGGATAATCTGTGAGCATCCCAGGGCTGAATACGAGCAATGGATGTGGAACTCACAACAAGAACATGGGGATGGCCTTTACAGTTTCCTTATTAGAGAATGCACGTAGAAGATGTAATCGGTTTTGTATAATATTATGTACAAGAAAAAGTTAGCAGGTTTTACTGGTATTATCAATGGTTCTTAAGGAATTTCACCAAGCTCTAAAATGTTGGATTTGTAAAATTCATCACTGTTCTTAAGGAAAACTCACTAATATCTTAGAGTCTAAGGACAACACCCCACTGCTTATGCCATTTTAATGGACAGCTTTTACACTGTGGTGGGAAATGGTTTAGTGTGCTTGTTTTAAGAATAAAAATACTTATTTTATAATCTCTCATATGTAAGAAGATAGCTGTGTTGGCCAAATGTAAGATATTATTATTATTTAATAGTCTGGCATTGGACTGGTATCTGAGTGTCAGAGTAGATTTAATACAACAGAACTTCATCTGGTAGTTTTCTCACTTAGGCCTGTGCACAGGCAGCGTTTGGAGAACAGCATCATTTTAACAATATCATATTCTAAGCCACTGAGAACAAAACAGCTCCTCACCCAGTATACCTTTGATTGTCCTTTCAAGACTACAGTCAGTACTAAACACCATGCCCTTGCTTCATGTATAGGCAGAAACTAGGGCACAGTAACTTGGAGTGTCAACTTCTTATTGCCATGGAGAGAAGCATCTTCTGTAGAGACTCACAGAATCACAAGAAGTTTCTCCTTTATATTTCAGTGGCGATAACTGCCTATGCCATAATTCTAGACCAGAGCACCTGGGCAAGGCCAAAACTCTCTGTCAAGTACTACCAAAATTCTGTTAAGGTGTGGATGTGCATGCGTGAGTGAGTGTGTGTGGGAGGCAGATGGGAAGAACAGTGTGGTTAAGAATGGCCTATCGTAATTTAGTGAATAAGCTCTACCAGTGATTTGAATTGGTATCTGAAATTCCTAGTTAGAGAAATCTACTGCCTAATCATAAATATATTGTCTTAGCCAAAGCAAAGTCGTTACGTGACCTCAGTAAGAAGAAAGAAAAGTGGAGTTTAAAAAAATGTCCATCTGAAGATTTTCAAGTTACTAATACTTCCATTAATTTTTAGCTCAGTTAAAATTTATTATTTGCTATATTAATTAAAATAATAAATTAATTAATATTTACATTAATAATTAGGTATGTTTTATTACCATTAATAATAAGGTAGTTTTAGTAAGTGTTTTAATTCTGTAGACTTGACACACACAACCCTTGCTAGCTCTCTGGTAATCATGGTGGCAGAGGAGCTCTTGCTGGCCTTGTCCATGGCATTTGGGAGTGGGATATGGCACACAGAGTAGGGAGTCAGAAGAGTGATGCCTTTAATTTCCCCCAAATCACTTCCAAAGCTAATAAAAGAGATTCCCTGGAGGGAGCACACAATGGGAACAATTTCTACACAACAACAGAAATCTTGTAGCACAGAAAGCCGAACCCTTACAGGCATTTAGAGGCGTGTTCATGCTTGGTAATAATTTCTTCTCCCAAGTCTTTCAGAGATGCAGGAAAAGAGAGATCTTTCGAGATGCTAAGCTTCTTACTAATATTTAATAAGAATTATATTTTAGAGAGAAGTTGGCATTTAGCTCTAGTTATAACGCTGCTATCAGGATTCTTGCTAGAAGAATATCAGGGAAAGTGAGAGATGTGGGCTCTTTTGTCTTTGGAGGAGAATGAAGTCATGAAAGAGACAAAGCACAGGGGAGCAACCCGGCAGAACTGCTGTTAACCCGGACATGCTCCGTTTGTTTTCCTTGGCCAAATCAGCCCCTTCATGTACCAACGTTTGCATCCTTCCTTCTGTAAATAATATTTATATGTTCTAAAAATACTATACATGTAAGCGATGTATTTTAATCATATCCATCCACTGCTCCCTCTAATATTTCCCATGATGCCTCCCTCCCAACTTCAAGTCCTCTCTTTTATTGTTAAGACCATCGGTGCTGCCCATATGTTCATGGGTGGAGGGCCATCCACTTGGGTAGGGACAATCTACCAGTAGCCACCTCCCCAAAGCAGTGATTCTCCTTCAGCTGCCTTATGGAAGACCTTAACAGGTCACTGCCCTCATCAGGTGATGGAACCATGGTGGGTAGTTTTTATTCAAGAGAGATTTTTAAATGTATCACTTGATATATTTTAAATGCAAATATTAAGTGGTATATTTAAAAACATACTCAGTACATGGGAGTCCCACCTACCCAGATGGCTTTGGGTTGCAATGTCCAAACTGTCTTTCTATGTATAAGGGTAGCAAGATTTCAGGTTTCTTTTTAAAGAGATGTTTTATAATTTAATTAAATTTTCCTAAAAAATTTAGTTGGTCTTTAAAACTTCAAGAACTTTTGCTACCTTCCAAATAAATCTTCCTAAATGCTCAATTAACTCATAAAAACCCAGAAAATTAAGATCATAAATCCTGTGATTCAAATGCTTTCCCAATTCTTGTCCTCTTTTATAGATAGTACAGTTCTATTTTAGCCACACATCAAAAACTCAAGTTGCTACTGTGAAGCAGCAGCCTGCATTTCAGCCAGAGAGCTTGGTGAGGGTCTATGATCTGAACTCAGATCTTTCTCCATAGAGCGGGACCAGAAGAGCGCCTCCAGCAGTCACTGGGTGGGTAGCTTGTCTAAGCCCATGCGTGTAAAGTGAGCTTACCTGACTTTCAAATTGGATCTGGGTGTGTAACCCTGACTCTTGGCACTTCACCCTGGACTAGAGCAAGCTGATTTAACATGTCACCCTTCCTGAAAGGCAGGACTATGAATCTGATTACCGCCACCAGGTTAGACTGTGGGCTCAGTTCTGATTTCCTGTGACTCCTGGGCACAGCACTAAGATGTCCATCACAGCAACCAGGTGGGCGTGGGAACACAGGAAGTGGGGCATAGAAGGTGGGGCAGGAGGAAGAGTGTTCTAGGGTCGACAGGAAGTCCTGACAGGAAGTCCTCTCTCTGGCCACATGGAAGGCCTTTGGGATATGCTAATCTGTGCTCTAAGCCAGAGCTGAGACTGGGGAGGCGGGGTTTCAGGCAAAGGACCAGCAATTGCAGCACATTTTGAACACAGGGAAGAACAGTTGTGGTGGGGTTTGAGGCACAGTGGACCAGTGGAGAGTTTCTCTGGGGACATGCTAGGCAGAAGCATCCAATCGGCCATCTTGAATTAATACCAGGTAGATTGGTCATTTGTGGAAGGTCATCACTTTTTCACCCATTTGTGTGTGTGCACATGTGCGTGTGCACAATGTGGAAGCCAGAGGTCAAATTGGTGCTATTCTGTGGGTGGTATTCACTTTATTTTTTGAGACAGACCTGGAGCCCTTACTGACCTGGAGGCCCCCCACCCCAGTAGGTTAAGCTGGATGGACAGCAAGCCCCAGGAATCCATCTGGCTGCAGCTCCCCAGCGCTGGGATTATAAACACATACCAGCACACTTAGCTTTTTTTGTGTGGGTCTGGGGATTGAACTGAGCTCTTCATGCTTTATTAGCAAGCACCCTACTGACATCACCCAGGCCCGTCACCCATCTTGTTATTTGGGAATATCAGCAATTCTCCCACATCTCTCTTCTATATAACATATTATTTCAGCCTCTCCTAGATAACCAGTGTCCCTTATATCCTGTGAGAGATCGGCTCAAGTTCCATGTCGTTTCTTAGCTTTCCTAACTGCGATGTACTGAGGTGATTCTTCTTTTGAATAATGATACATGAAGCTTGAATCTGTACTTAACGATTACAGTCTGAAAGGGATCTTGGGGCTAATGAGCCTGTCCCAGATAATTTATTTGACAGATGGTAAAAGGTATCAGCAACCACAGAGGGAAGGTATTTGGAGTGTGGTGTGTGGCTGGCTATCCTCCCTCACACCCCCCAGTCCTTGGAACTGAGAGCTGACTCGATAATTAGCTCAGGACACACCTTTTCTTTTGTTTTGTTCTATAGTTCCTGAGCATGCAAAGTACACTGAGGTATAGTTCAGTGGGAAAGTATGTAGTTTGTGTGCAGAGGCTTGGGTTCCTAGCACCAAAAGCAATGAAACCGGACTTTTTAATGTTTTATTTTCCTTAGAAGTGGTAAGTAGTGCTTATAAACAGAAGGTATACAGATATAAATATATTCTGACATCCAAGTTTCTAAGTATCCATACAATATTGTGCTTATGATAAATGAATATGCATCAAGGAAATAAAATATATAATAGCTGTAAGACCAATTTATCAGAAAGACCCCTGAAGGAAACACCAGCCTTTAATGTACTATCAAATGAAAATCACTGTTCCCATAACAGCCATTTTGCAAAGTGAGACATTTTCTACAAGCAACATCTGTACTTGGGAGAAAGAGGTACACACCTGTTTCTTCAGCTCTTAGGAGTAGACAAATTCCATTCTCCTTTTGGAAATTATGCTTCTTGATGAAGATATTTAATAGTGGGATCTTGGGAATCAGTCATTGAATAGACATTAAAACAAATAAACAAAAAAGAAAACCTCATTCTCCCTGTGGGAGTCTCTGCCCTCCTCCTCCTTGCTAGCGTGTGGTCCTGAGGGGGATGCTAAGGGACCCCTCCACTTGCTAGCTGCTGCCCCCCTTCTCCCCATACAGCCCAGTCTGGTCCCTCTTTGCTTTCTCATGGTTGAGCACAGGAAGAGTAGCTTGAGCAGAGGTCAGCAACAATGCTAAGCTTTAGGAGGAAAAGGGCCGCATGTAGCTTAGTGATTATCAGTAACACTAAATACAACATTTTTAGGTTTTTCCTTTATGTGTGTGCCTGTGTGTATATTAGTACAACACATGCATGCAGTGCCTGAGGAGGCCCAAAGAGGGATCCCCTAAGACTGGAATTGCACACAGTTGTCAGTGGCCATGTGGGTGCTGAGAATGAAACTCAGGTCTTCTGTGAGAGCAGCCAGTGATCTTAACCACTGAGCCATCTTGCCAGTTCAACATCTTTTTAAGTGTGATATACCCCTTTATTATTTCTACTGAATATTTTGTCCTAATACCATTTTACTTTCTATTAGAAATAGGTGTGAAAAAAAGAAGAAGAAAAAAGAAACAGATGTGTATAGTTAATATATACTTGAAAGTTGCTAAGAGTAGATCATAAATGTATTCACCATCAAAAGTATATGAGATAATGGGTATACTAAACAATGTGAACTAATCATTTCACAATGCACACATGTTCAAAACATCGCATTACACCATAAGTAGAATTATTTTTCAATTATACCTTAAAATTATAAATAAGCTCTAGCCTTGACTTTGCCACCTCTTCGCTTTGTAACCTTGGGTAAGGTATCTCTTTGTGCCTCATTCTCCTGATCTGTAAAATGGGGCCAAAATACCCAGCTAAGGCTCGTGGTGGAGAATCTTGTAAAACACTTCTGACACTGACATGGGACACATCTAGGGTAAATGTATACAAGAGACAGAGTTTGCTTGTATGGACTCCTCCTCCACCTACCCCAAGCAACACGAAAGTCAGATTCAGCTAGATTTGGGTTTTATTGTTTATATTTTTAATTTTGGACCTTAAAAGAAAAACATTGTTTTTTCTAAGCCACAGCCCTGTGTTCCACCCATCTCTAGTTCAGAGGTCAGCCGCCCTCACCCTGTGATCCAGTGTGTAAGATTGTGGACTGGGCTCTGTCTGTCTGGAGGCAGCTCAACTCCTGCCTGGCTCGCTTGGGTACACCAGAAGCACTTCTTGGACCAAAGTATTTCCTGTCTTGTCCAGTAGTCCCAGGACATGCCCAAGCAACAGTGAAGTAAGTGCCGATTTTTCTTCTTTACTAAAAGTAGAGTCAGTATGCTTGTTAGCTTTAATTGTCAACTTGACATAGCCTAGAGGCATCTGAGGAAACCCTGGGTTGAAGAACTGCCTAGCTTAGATGCAGCTGTTGGCATGTTTGTGGGGGATTATCCTGATTATTAACCCATACAGGAGGGCCCAGCCCACCATGGGTGTTACCATCCCTAGGCAGGTGGTCTTGAACAGTATAAGAAAACTAGCTAAGGGGACTGGAGAGATGGCTCAGCCATTAAGAGCACTGACTATTCTTCCAGACATGGGTTTGATTCCCAGCAGTCACATGACAGCTCACAGCCATCGGGAACTCTGATTCTTAGGGACCCAACACCTTCTGGCCTCCACGGACATGGTACACACATGGTACACAGATATACATGCAAGCAGAATGCCCACATACATAGAAATAAATCTTAAGAAGAAAGGGAGCTAAGCAGGGGCCAGTGGGCAAGCAAGCAGCGTTTCTCTAGAGTCCCTGCTTCAGTTCCCTGCCCTGACCTCACTCGATGATGTTGTAACCCAGAAGTTTAAGGCAACCCTTTCTCCCCTAAGTTGCTTGGGCCATGATACTTATCATAGTATCAGGGGACAAAATAGGACATGTGGCAAACTTAGTATGCTTGAGACAGAGACTGTTGACTCTTGACTGCTTTTGTTACCTCCTGTCATTAGCACAGAATGCCAGTCTATATTCCTGTCACAGAGTGGCCATGGCTTGTCTGTTTATATTTTTTGCTATTCTCTGTGAGTACACGCTGATACACAACACACACCTTACCGGAGTCATTTATAGCTTGCTATTTAGCCTTCTGGCAAGGTCTCACATAAGAAATTTCAAATATTTTAAGCATATCCTCCCACCAAGCAAGCAAAACCAACATTTAAAGGAGGAGTTGACGAACTTCCTCCATCATTGACTGGCATTTACTGTGTCTTCCTTTGAAGCGACATACAAGAAGTGTGCATGTATAAAATAAGCCTAATGAATTAGAAAAACAGGAGAAGATGGAAAAGAGGAAGTAATGGTTGCCATTAGCTCAGCTTGGTGGCACATTTGCTTCTGAGTATTCTAGCATGCTGAGCAGAAATATATTTTGGAAAGCATGAGATACAAATAATTTGTGTATCTGTCAGGCAGTCGTAGCACATGCATTTAATCCCAGTACTTGGGAGGCAGAGGGAGGTAGATCTCTAAGTCCCAGGCCAGCCTGGTCTACACAGTGGGAGTTCTAGGACAGTGAGGTCTACGTGGAGAAATGCTGTTTTGTAAATATATATATGTGTGTGTGTGTGTGTGTGTGTGTGTGTGTGTGTGTGTGTATTCTTCCATTTTGTAGAAAAGCCATCAATGTAATGAGTTAGTTGGGCAAAATGAAGGAAATACTAAAATAGACACAATATAATCATGATTAAACTGAAATCTGTATGTTTATAGGTGATAATTATTCCGTCATCACAATCAAATACAGCTGGGTTTTTTGTTGCTGTTTTGTTTTGACATCCCAGAGAGCTACGTTATTCCTAGGAACCAATTTTGGTCTTTCCCATGTGGAGTGTAGTCTTTGCACAAAAACTGTGTAGATGTGAAGATCTTGTCTCATTAGCCATCTGATGCTACGTCAGCTTACTGTGGTCAGGATACTGGGTGAGAGTCATGTTGTCACCCATAGCCAGTATGCAGACTGGGCTATATGATTACATAGATTTCCCTCAGGCCCTTTGAGTGACATGTAGTGACTGAGGCAATGCTGCATTTGCATCATAGCTCTGAACTTTTCTCCCTCATCTTCCAAAGAGGAAGGCTGGACCATTTGTCCACTCTTTTTCCTGGGAAGAAAGCATAACAATCTCTCCTGTTCTTGACCTCTGCTCTGAAAGAGACATTATCTAGATTTTTCAACTATTGGGGGTTAGTACAGAACAAAAGATGTTATGAGATGTATAGAAAGGCCTGAAATGATTGTCACCCTGCCTTTCTTCAAACCTATCTTTATATATTCAGCACTCTTGTAGATAGCTATAATTTTGAATACTAGAATCTTGGAGGCTGGGGGTGTTGTTCAGGTAGTGTGTCTGCTTAGCATATTCAAGGCCCAGAGTCTGGGATGGGAATCCTTGCCTGGAATACCAAGGGTTCCTCTGTATGCTATGTTGTTTTGTTATTTTTCATGAATTATCTGTAACTAAGCATTAACAGATTTTTACAATAAACCAGTGTTTCATTAGCTTTTAAGAATGCCTGAAACTTTATGCCAATATCTGATGGCTTTGAAAATGTTTATGTCCTTAGAGATATTGTTTTGTTTCTACTTCCTAAAAGTTATATTAACTAGTTTTATTTTTGTTCATTTTCCAATACTGGGTATGAAACTAGATCTTCATACATGCTAGGCAAATTCTCCAGCACTTGTAACTTTTAATGCTGCAAAAACATTGACATCGTAACTAGCACCGATTGCTTCAAATTCAGCCACAGTTCCTGTGGTTTACAGCTAAAATACAAGAGGTGAACCTGAAGCTACAGCTGGACAGCCCAGTTCTCTGCAGGGCTGAGTCATGTATGTGTACATGTGTAATGAGGAGCCCCTACACTCATTTGTCACTGATAAATCCTAATTCAAATATTAAAATACATGTGTGTCTTATTAATGAAATGTGTCAAACAAATATAAGATATTGAGACCCAGGTTTTATAGAAATATGTTTTTTGGCTAGATGCCTTCCAATTTGCTTTCATTTTTATATCCTTATCATGCATTCATTAATTCTGTAGATACTATTGATTCTAGGATTTAAGCAGGCATGTAAATAATCAGTTTCATTCAAACTGCTTTAGTATTGGATAATTTTATTTATTATACAACTAGCCCTCCAAAAGCAATTTTCCTCAAGGTTTTCAGGCCTGCCTCTTTTGTGAGCTTGTGTGTAGTTCATAAGAGGCTTCTTCTTCCTCTCTTGCAAGGTGGATGTCTAAGCTGTGGAATGCCGTCATCGCTCCCAGAGTTCAAGAAGCAATATTGTCAAGAGCCTCCGTGAACAGACAACCTGGTGTTGGGCAGCCAGCTTCTAAGAAGCACCCTAGCCAAGGACAGCAGGCTGTGGTGAAGGCTGCTCTCAGCATCCTGCTTAATAAAGCCGTTCTGCATGGCTGTCCCCTGCCCAGGGCAGGTATGTGGGGCTGTGCATGAACGAGAGGAAACTGACATTCTCTCTATCACGGAATTCGTTTTTATGGAGTATTCTTTTGTCTCCTTGTAACTAGAGAAATGAATGAATTGCTCTTAGCATTGTTCCAGAACTTTTTCTGTTTTTAATTACTGGCAGGTATTTGAATTCTAGTCCTCCAAGTACAGTTTGTGCTGGTCCAGACAACTCCAGCTTGGTTACTGTTGACAGGCCCATGCTTTAAGAACTGGTCATGTATTTCGGGTTACACTGTAAGATGGTGTTAACTCCCCTTCTTCTTAGAAAATAATGCAGCTTGTGTTGTTTCAGAGCTAGAGCAGTATATAGCAGACTTCAAAGGGGGAAGTTTCCCTTTGTCCATCGTTTCAAGTTACAGCAAGAAGAAAGGAGACAGCGGTGCCTGGAGAAAGGTGAACACGAGTCCTCGCAAGAAGCCCGGGCACTTTTCCTCACCCACGTGGAGCAAGCCAGACCGGAAGCAAGAAGGTAGGGGGAGGAGGCATGCATGGCCCAGTTTCTGAAGGCAAGTGGGCTTTCATTCTTAAACCTGAATTCTGTCAAAGCCCTGAGTCGTTCAGTTCATACTTTCGTGGAATGAACCATGTAATAGTGTTCCATACATAACCGGGAGCCTTCTATTTGAAAGATACCACTTTTGTATTAGAAATAGAAAATTCATTTTCAACTTGTTAATTGATATTTTAAAAGTTAATTTTTTTCTTGATCTCCATAATTAAATGTGTCAGCTTTACTATATCTGGCTCTTTTTACATACATGTCATTCCTTAGTTGAAGTTACCTTAAAAGAAAACACGTACAGGTAAATTTAAGGCCAATGTAAAGGCATGTATGAGTGAATCAGTTCGAGTATTGTTTTCCTGCATGGTGGTGTGTACAGGGTCAGGTGCAGTTTTAGGTACTGGATATGGAGCAGGAAGAGCAGCCAGAAACTCCTGGAGTGTAAGAGAAATTAAGAGCTCGAAGTAAATAATTACCGAACCGTAAGCATTGCCACCATAAGCTGAAGTGTTAACAGCCAGGCTCAGTACAGGAAATAAGGAAGCAACATTATGGGAATAAGTAACTTCGAAAACTTACTCTGCTGGTAAGATGTTAGTTAAGCCAGGCATAGTGGCATGCATCTTTAATGCCAACACTGTGGGGGCAGAACCCAGCAGCTCTGTGACTCTGGTTACATGGTGAGCTCCAGGTCAACCAGCGATGTAGCAAGACCCTGTCTCAAAAACATTTTAAAAGGTTAATTAAAAATATAAATTATATCATTTCATTTACTTAGAATGGTTTGTGGTATCAAGTATGCTATACTTGAAAACATGAACATTTTTGTGAAAGATGAATAAGCAGTGTTTTAGCCTTGTATTTACACTGATGTCAGCATAGTTTCTAAAATCTAAAAACAGATTTTGTGAAGTGCATAACTCATAGATAAGTACTTGGACTACTTTATTTTTATTTTTATAACAATAATTTTCTCAAGTCATTACATTGGATAATTACTATACCAAAATTGAGTTGATTTTGCACATAGTTCTTGCCTACTATGTGCAAGTGGCCCGTAACTGAAAGAAAAATAAAGGAACCTCCCAGATCACTCTGGAAGTTCATAAGATGTAGTAAAGACCACCCATTTCTCTCTAGACCTAACAAGAAGATTAATGATATTGGATCACAGGCTTCCATACGACAGTGCCTACGAGGGCACTTATGCAGTGACCTGGACGACCCCACTAGTAACTGCCACCAGACAGAGAACAAGATGAGTGAAGAGCTAGTACAGTGACCTTTGGGGACCTGATTTTATAAATGAAACTATTTTCAATTCAGTTTACTTTTCAAAGACTTTTTTTTCCTTGTTATGTGACATTCAAACCCAGGGTTCAGAGCATGCTAGGCAAGCACTAGCCCACTAAGTTACAATCCAGCCTAAAACCACTTTTTATAAAAAAATTTTGGCCAGCAACATTCACATACTTTTAGACTTCACTCAGAAGTAGCTTAGCATTTTAGTGTGTTTATAAAATTTGGAGTAAAAGGCTTGGTAATCTTTCTCATAACATTTCTGATTATAATTTAGTAGGAAATACCTTGCATCATGACAAGTGTATACCCAGTGTATACCTGATACCAATAAATGTTCTTATGTGACAATACATACAGTCTGATATTTTCTATTTTCTTGAATGGACCATGATTTGCAAATTGGAAAATATTTGTTTAGTTTCCATGGCTCTTTATATACTATTCCTAATTTCTGAATAATGCATAGTTACTAAAAATTAAATTTTTACAAGTGCATTGCTGATATCACATGCAGTAGCATATGGTAACACATCAAAAATCTCCATGTGGGAGAACAAGGAATAGGAAACCATGGTAAATGAAGACCACATGAGAAAAGGAAGAAACAAAGAGGCCCACAGAAATCCACAAAGATACCCCCACAAAAGACTGCTGGCAATGGTCGAGAGATAGCCGGGACTGACCTACTCTGGTGATGGGATGGCCAAACACCCTAATAGTTGTGCCAGAAACCCCATCCAAGGACTGAGGAATCTGGATGCAGACATCCATGGCTAGGCCCCAGGTGGAGCGCTGGGAGTCTAATTAGTGAGAAAGAGGAGGGTTTATATGAGCAAGAATTGTTGAAACCAAGGTTGGATAAAGCACAGGGACAAATAACCAAATGAATGGAAACACATGAACTATGAACCAAAGCCTGAGGGGCCCCCAACTGGATCAGGCCCTCTGAATAGGTGAGACAGTTGATTGGCTTGATCTGTTTGGGAGGCATCTAGGCAGTGGTACCAGGTCCTGGGCTCGTTGCATGAGTTAGCTGTTTGAAACCTGGGACTTATGCAGGAACGCTTGGCTCAATCTGGGAGGAAGGGACTGGACCTGCCTGGACTGAGTCTATCAGGTCGATCCCATTCCTCGGGGGAGACCTTGATCTGGAGGAGGTGGGGATGGGGGGTGTGCTGGGGGGAAGGGGAGGGGGGCAGGAAGGGAGAGAACAAGGGAATCTGTGGCTATTATGTAGAACTGAATAGTATTGTAAAATAAAAAAATAAAATATATAAAAAAAATCTGCATGTGGCTATAGATTAGTATCATGAAATGGCAGGTACTGAGCTTCTCTCTTGGTACTTTGGGAACAAAAGCCTAAATAAATCAATAGGCCAAGTACTGAGCAGAGAAGCTATAGATAAAAACAAATGTCAGGTTTCCTAAATTGAGCCTCAGGTTGTTGTAATTTTATTGACCTCGGCATAAATTTCATAAGGAAATCAGTTATTCCCCAACCACTCCTGTGTTGGCCAGTACACTGGAGTCCCTGTCTTGAGACTATTTCCACATAAGGTAGATGCTAATCTGTGCCCAGTGCTGCAGAGTCTAGAACATGTTTTTATAAAACACAAAGTTCTGAACGCACAGGCATAATGATCCACCCTATTGAAAGTGGCTGTTTTTCAACAGGTTTGAGAAATAAGACTACACCACATCTGAACTGTAACAGGAACAGCGCTCTGTCAAAGCAACAGTAAGTTCTCTTTCAAGTTTCACTTGCATCAAAGAAAACTTGAGTTTAATAATTAACTTTAATTATTTTAAAGTATTCCATATACTGCTAACATTATATTGTGCAGCTGTTATACCATTAATATAATCTTGAAGTAATAGATAACATTAACTGAAGACAATGCATTAATCAAACCTTTAAATGAAATCTTGTGTTAAGTTTTATAAGATTAATATAAAGCCCATTTTGCTTTTAGTTTGTTGAATAAAGCTAGAGAAATAGGCTTCACTTTCAGAAACAAACATGATCATTTAACAAATCTTTATGCTCATCTTGCATTTGTGAAGATTTGGACAATTTTTAATTGGATGACATGAACAGCATGACATATATATGTAGATGCTATATTTATAGTGATCATTTCAGCTCTATTGCCCTAATGCTCTTGTTGATTATTTCAGCTACACATATTTTGAACTATAAAGATTTAGTTAGTCATAGGATGGAAATATATGGATAGTTTTCAAATAAAATACAACATGTACTCTGTTGATATCTCGCTACAGAAGAGAAGTAAAAGAAACTGCATTTCATGTGGCTTTCCCCCAAGACCATCACATACCAAAGCTTGTGGGATTTTCCCTGTAACCCTAAGAAGCCGCTCTAAGGATTCTTTATCAAAGAGAATTCAGGGCCTCAGCTACTAAGGAAAAAATAATCTGACTGGCCTTGGCTATATTGCTAGTGCATGGCTGATGCAAGTTTGAAATGAATTTTTATGGAAATGTATCACACTGATATATATGCCCCCCCAAAAAAAACCCTGCTTTTTTTTTTAAAAAAAAAAAAAACTCTTTATAATTTTTTTAGATTAATACAATTATAATTTTTCCCCCTTCCCTTTCTTCCTTCCCTCTAAATTAACAGTTCTCAACCTGTGGGTCATGTGGGTTGCAGATCAGATATCTTGCATATCAGATATTTATATTACAATTCATAACAGCGAAATTACAGTTATGAAGTAGCAACGAAATAATTGTATGGTTGGAGGTCACCACAACCTGAAGACTGTATTAAAGGGTTGAAGATTAGGAAGGTTGAGAACCACTGCTCTGGACCCTTCCATATGCCCCTTGCCCACCCTCCTTCCAATTGTATGGCCTCTCTTGTTATATAGAACCTGCTCAGTCTGTCCATTGTTGCTCACATGGGTGTGTTTTCAGGGGTGACATTTGGCACTGGATAACCAGTTGGTGCGTTCTTCCCTGGGGAAGACTGTTTCTCCCACTCTCAGCATGCATCCGGTGCCTGCAGATCTTGGTGTAGGATAGGCTTTTCCCTGCCTACTTTGGCATGTCTGTTGGTATCCTCTTTGTTCAGCTCACATTTGGGCAGTCACATTGATGAACCTTTAGGGGTACAGCTTTATTTTGGCTGGCCTGAGAGAAAGAAAGGAAAAAGAAAGGAGACTGGAATAGTTTACACCTATGTAGATCTCTTTGTGGAAAACAAGCATTCTTCTGAGACACTTGGCTGGAAGTTAATGACATCCTGTGTCTTGGGATGAGGTTGTTGTTGCAGTAGATGACATTTATAGGATCCTTGAAAGGATACTGAAAACTCTTCTCCATCTCAAAGAAAGCTTAGAGAGTACAGTGTCTAGATTTCCATATTTGGTAACTAACTGGTTTGTTCTCATTTTGAACAACTCTCCCCTGGGCTTTATAATAGGCCCCTAGAGAACGATCTCTCCCTGACATTGACTCTGGACCACAGACTCTCTTTGGGGTCAGACGATGAAGCAGATCTTGTCAAAGAACTCCAAAGTATGTGCTCCAGCAAATCTGAGTCTGACATAAGCAAGGTAAGCAGTCCCCAGGGGCAAGGTCATTGGCTCCATCCAGTTGATTCTCCTTTACAATAGGATCTGGGAGCCACATCCTGAACTCATCCCCTTAGTGAAATTTCATATTATGTGTCATTGCTGATACTGAAAATCAAGCCGTCCTTTTCTTTGCTTAGAGCACCCATTTTCCCCAAGCCATTGGATAGTAGGGGCTTTGCTGTTCTCCTATGAAACACTTGAACTTAAAATTGTATGTTAATTGTATCAGCACAAATCAAGCCGATAGATAGATAGATGGATGGATGGATGAATGGATGGATGGATGGATGGATGGATAGATAGATAGATAGATAGATAGATAGATAGATAGATAGATAGATAGATAGATAGATAGATAGATAGATTTGACCAGTCTTTTGATTTGAGGAGGGTTTGCATTTGATATTGGGGGGATGAAACTCAGGGCTTTGCATGCTAGACAAATGTCCTACCTCTGAGATGCACCCCTGCCCTTAATTTTTGATACAGAATCTCTTTGGCTATTGTAGTTTAGGCTACCCTTGAATTCAGTCTCCATAAATAGCTTTATACAAAAGCCTAAATTTAAATTTCTCTGACATTATTATTGCCGATTTTGGTACATAGGCTATTAGGAATAGACAAGCTTCATAGCAGATTCAGGTTATAGACAGTTACAACATTCTTTACAAATAAGAGAAGGAATGGCCCTGTATATATATGCATTCTCATGGCCTTTAAGCTGTGAAACTTGAGAATCAGATATAGAAACCAGTTACCCGACTTGTCAAAAAAACCATTAATAGCATCAAGTTAAACCTGTTTTGGCACTCCGGGATCGGCAGTGCGTTTAATCATGCCTCCTCCATACACACGTTTCCTCAGAAAGGAGCAAAGGTAGTCACAATGTGCCCAGGTTCCAGTGAAAGACTCGGCTATTTTAGCTGAACAGTTGAACTCTATAGGAAAAAGCAAAAGTTACTGCCTTTCTTGACCTTGCTAGAAATGAACTGAAATTCTTATCTCCTGGGAAAATGAGGTAATCATTCAAATATTAATTTTTTTCTGCATTTTTAACTTGCCAAGTGGCTATTTTTTTTTCCAGAAAGTTCTTCTCTTCATGTAAGAGATGTTTTTTAATAGATTATTTGTCTTTGATATAAAATTTGTCCTTTGAACAAGACAGAGTCTGGAGGCATCTTCTCCAGAGGTTCTCAAGGTTAGGGGAATGGGTGGCTGCTCTTCGGTGGCTTTTCCATGTGACATTTAGCTGTGCTGAGGGGAGCTGTCCTGTAACAGTGGGGGCCTGACTTGGAAAGTGGTGTGTGTTTGCAGATTGCTGACTCCAGGGATGACTTGAGGAAGTTTGATAGTTCAAGAACCAACCCTGGGTCTTCAGCTCCTGTTAATCTGAGGATGCCAGTGCCACAGAAGGTAACAGATTTTCTCCCCCAGAGGAGAGGGAAGGGGGCTTATTATGGAACTCACTTCTCAACTCACCTCTCTAATTTACTTTGAAAGGAGAAGTACTAAAAAGTGTACATGACTCAATTAAGACTTTAAAATTCTTCAGGTAATATGCTGACCTAAGTATTTTTCTTTCCATTTGATATTTTGAAATTTTGTTTCTTTTAAGGTCCTTTGTTTCCTTTTTGAGTCAACACATGGCATAAGATTTCTTGCATGTGGTGAATCTTGAGTTAAATATAACAAGGACTGAACTGATAACCTAAAGATCTTAGACACTTAAAAAGTGTCTTATTTCCTTTGAGTTTTAGTGAGAGACAGTCTTTCAAAATCAAGTCGGAAAGGCAGACAGAAGAGCCAAGCTTCAAATGGGTTCTGTTAACCCATGCAAGAGATGGTACTGCATGATTTTCTGGGGGACGGGAACAATGGATGCAGTCCTGCCCATCTATCACTTTGTGAGGATGCATAGGACCTAGAAACTCTTGGTAATACGTGGTTTGTTCAACAAGCCCTGTGAAACTGCCATCCCATTCTCACATGGACTAGCACAATGGCTTACAAAGGCCTGTGAGTGTGCAGACGGTGGGGTAGAGAGAGCAGGATTATAGAGTTTCCATGGCATAACTATTTTTTTTTTTTTGTGTGTGTGGTTTTTCAAGACAGGGTTTCTCTGTGTAGCTTTGAGGCTTTCCTGGAACTCACTCTGTAGCCCAGGCTGACCTTGAACTCACAAAGATCTGCTTGCCTCTCCCTCCTGAGTGCTGGGATTAAAGGCGTGCGCCACACCACCCGGCAAGGAATAACTATTAAATAACTTATCTTTAGCTGGTTATCTGACTTCTTCTGCCCCCATTGTTTCATTAGATGCCAGTTCTGGTTAGTGGTGTCTGTATTACAAGGAGGGAAGGGAGCTGAAGTCCCGAATAAAATATACAGAGCCTCCCTGTACCAAGAAGAGTTTGGATGTATGGCACAGTCCTTGTGTCATTACTGGGCATTTGGGTCTGAATGTGTTTTGTTCATAATTATTCTCCTGCCATCTTTAGAGCTTCAAGTCATTGTGTATGTGTGATAGTTTCTCTGAGCTTTGGTTGATCCTCTAGAACCATTCCGTAGGATTCCTTGTATAGCACAGAGGAAGGCGCCGTGAGGATCATGAGAAAGAATAATGAGCAGTGTTCCCCTAGCACCAAGTCATTCTATGTATGAAAATATTGTTATCTGACAGCCGGGGTTATGGACCAGTGGTAGAGTGCTTTCCTAGCATATATAAGTCTTTAGGTTCAAATTCCTGCACTGAAAAAAAGTATTTGTTAGAGAATGTTGCTTTTTGTTTAAATGTTTACTGAATCAGCCACAGGCAGATAGGCCAGCTTTATTTTAGAAGGGAGCCCTAAGAGACAAAAGTGTCGTTTATCCTGCTGGCCTCTTCAGATCTATGTGGTGGTTTAAGTGTGCACTTGGCTATGGGTTTTAGGATAGCCGCATCCGATCTCTTCCTTTTTGGAGTGAAGTCACTTGGGGGGACTCTTCTCATCTAGAAGATGCTTTTCTCGGGAACTGCCAGCAGAGGGCAAAGTAGCACAGCTGTCTGGAAGCTGGCAGAGGCCTTCCTTTTCTATCCTATTTACAACTCCCCTGGCATTTCTTGGTTCCATGCCCAGTTTCTCCTCTTATCAGGAAAGAACTCCCTTGAGAGGTGAGAGCACTCTGGATTAACTGAAATTACTTTCTCCTCCATGGCCAGAAGGCACACTCCATCAAGAGCCCCTCGCCTTGGCCCAGTGTAACTCCGTTCTGCTCTGACAGTGAGGGGCTGTCACTGTCTCTTGACACAGCAGAAGAAGTAAATCCTCAACAGAAATGACAAATATAGTGAATGTTTCCCTCTTACCTAAATGATGGAAACGCAGACTGATCTTTGGAAAGCAAAAGTCTTCGTCTTTGGTGGCATAATGACATCTACTTGAAGGTTTTGGTAATCTGTACTTCCTGAACTCTGCCCTCTAAATGTTCTGGTGTAATTAAACTGGGGTACAGCTGGGACCCTCTATTCACATGTATAGCCAGGCATAATATCCAGTGCTCCAAAAAGTAGCTCTCCATCTTTACTTCCTACACACTTTCTTATTCCCAAATATATTTTTAGAGAGGCTAATATACTTCATCTAACTTTTCTACCTACAAGTTGTATTCTCCTCCTGGTGGCCTTTCCCTCTCCCTCCCACCCCCTCACACTGGAGACAACCCTGTATGCTGGAGGCAACACATCTATCTGCCCACAGTTTTCTCCTCTTCCTACCTTTAACATCTAGAGCGATCATCATGTCTTCTTAGTGTGTAGAAAATGCTTAGTGTTGAATGCATGGCCTGCTTGGATTTAAAAAGACTTTGCTAGGGTTAAATATTTAAAACAACTTTGGGAAAATAAATTAGAGTTTTTGTTAGAGGATTAAACGGAGAACTTTGGAGTTTGAGGCCAAGAAGGATTAAACAATCCTTAAGGCTCCTGCTTGAAGATCTTTGGGAAAGATAACCTTAAAACCTACAGTTGGCTGCCAGGGTGTTGGGAACATCTTTCCTTACTATCCATAGGCATATTTTCTGTTTTGCATACTCACACCTTAAATTTCTGTGACCCACTCTAAGCCCAAGTGAACCTCCATGTACTTAAGCCCCCTCTTTATACCTCCAGAAACTGTCCCAGCCTGGATACCCCAACACACATTTTGCTGTTATGGGAGAATTGTTAGGAATGTGTGCAGCCATTCTGCTTGTCCTCATGGTGCATATCGAAGGACAGACTTAAAGACAACACACCACATTGTCTCCTTTCTGGCTTTGGGCCTTGGTGTAATCCCAGTGCTTTACCAGAGATAATTCAGAAAAAAAAAAAATGGTGAGATTACAGTCTTCATTCTATATTATAGCTAGGTGCTGTTCTGATGACTTTTTAACACGTTCCCCCTCTTTTTGTTATGCCAGGGAGGGAATCCAGGCCCTCCCCCATGCTAGACAGTGGTGTACCACTAAGTAACATATGGAGTCTACTGTATTTTAGACCAAATTATCACATAAGGCTAGTCCACAACTTATAATCGTCTCAGCTTCACTTAGTTTAGCATCAACATGGAAACACCCCTCTGTTGTGTCTGTGAGGGCGTTTCCAGGAAGGTTTAACTGAAGAGAGAAAGAAGACACACACAGGAGGTGGATGACTACCACCCCACTGACCAAGGCTCTGGCCTGAGTAAGGTAGAGAGAGTGATCACAGAACCAGATTCCTCTCTCTCTCTACTTCCTAACTCTGCGTCTCTCCAACTCTGAGCCATATGCATTTTTTCCTCCCAGAATTTGCTTGGAATTTATCACAGCAATCAGAAAAGTAACTAATGCCCCTTACTAGGGCAGTGATTAAGCTACATGAAGCTGAGCTATGGTGTCTCTACTGTGAATTCACACTCATATCTCAGCACATGATTCTCAACATTCAATCCCCAGCAAGCTGGGCTGGATTAGTTCTCTTTTGTGTAACTCTGACAAAATCCCTAAGAAGAATAATGTAAGGGAGGGAATACTTGTCTCATGGTTTCAGGGGTTTTAATTCAGGATCACTTGGCCCATGCACTTAAGCAGAACATCGTGGCTGGAGGAGTGTGTGGCTGAGAACCATTTACTTCCTTTGAACACAGGAAGGAAAGAGTGAGACAGAAGGTTGGCAAGGACAAGGAACTCCAAGGACACACTCCTACTGGTCTAATTTTTGCTGCCTAAACCCTGCTTCTTGAAGTTCCTAGAACTTCTCCCAAGCAGTACAGAACCCAGCATTCAATCCACAAGCTTATGGAAGGATGTCTGATACTCAAACAATAATATAAATTCTTATGTCTCGCAACTTGTCATCATTAACAGTTTTTCAAAGAAAACCAACCATGCTACGAAGATGGTGTTTGTCTTTCATTTTCTGCTGTGCTGTTAGCATGTTGTGAGCTGCAAGAGAGCACAGACTGGGGTGTGTAGCTCAGCCCTCTTCCCAGGCTCACTTGCAGGCCATTGGTCCTAAAACAACAGAATGCAAATGTTTAATGATTCCCTAAAGAGCAAATGTGTCTGAAAGAAAGCTCTTTCTTTCCCAGGCCACATGCAGCCTCGCTTTCTTTCCCCTACAGATGCATGTGCCTTAGACCTCATATCGCCCCCTCCCTGCTTTTCATTCATTAGCAAAGTGTTGAAAGCTCCAGAAAGGGTAGGTCACAGTTGCTTGCAGCTGGCTTAGCATTTTGACTTAGCTGGCTCTGAAGTTCTGGCACCCGCAGATTTCACTTCAGTGATTTAGAGGTGGTTCAGTGGTCATATGGGGGAATTATTAGGACTTTAATAAAGCAAAAATGGGAGGAAAAGGAGATTTGAGATGGACTTAAGGAAGGGCTTTTAGTGACAAACCTAAGATAAACCTAAGAAGTTGGGACTTTAATTCCCCTCCCCCAGACACACACCACACACACACACACACACACACACACACACACACACACACACACACACGTTTCTTTTCTCCACCAATACTACCATAATATCATAATTATTTACTGATTTTTGCAGGCAACATTACATTAGGTAGAAGAGAGAAAAGCAGATATAAAAAATAACTGACAACTGACTCCCACTCAGTTGAAAGAACAGTATTAACCTGTAATATACCAAAGGAGACACCTTAGGAAGATTAAATTTCAAATGCAGGTAAAGGAGCACGGTTAGTTATGCTGATTTGGTGGGTCGAAATGCAGTCCTCAAGCAGAACTGAGAGCTCTAGTCGGGAGCTGACTAATTAGTGTCGGTGCCAACAGAATGGGCAGTCAAGGAAAGATCACCAACTGCGTGACTAGGGAAGGCTCAGAGCAGTGCCACCACTGAGCTCAATGCAAAGAGTTGAGGGAAGTTTTTAACTTTGGCTGCCCTTCACACACGTGGGAGGTGTTTTAAAACCATGATGTACCCATGCCCCACCTAAGTCCACTTAAATCTGAATCTTGGGAGATCAGCCGTCAGCACTGCCCAGCTGATTCCAGTATTGGGGCCAACCTCAAGAACCACTGATTTCAGCCTTTAAGAGTAGACTACGGCCAGTTAAAGGCAAGCTGCTGCTTTCCACTCCAAGTCGCCTTAATTTGACCTATTAAATTCTGGTTTTAAATCTTTGGAGGATTGCATTGCTGTCTGGTTGCATTATTACTATCAAAACGATGTTCACTGTCTCAGAGCTTTGCACGATTTAATACAATACAGGCCAAAGGACCTTGAATGAAAGTGGGGGTGCATTGAGGAATTTCCAACCTCCTCATCTGACTGTACAGATACTCTCAGCCATCTAGCCATCATATTCCTTATGGGAACGTGGGAAATGTTGACCAGTATTTATAGTGGCTCTGCAACACTAACAAATTAGAGCAGACTATCATCATGTATAGATTTTGAGCCACCTTGTCACAGAATTGCTAAGCAGGGGCCTTACTTTAACAGAATTTACACTCCAGTAGAGCAGGGTGGTTTTCGTATGTTCTTTGTTGTGTTCCTTAAAACCAGGACAATTTATCTTCTAGTAAAGGCCTAAATCCTATTTGTTTATATATGAAAATGTGACTTAACCAAGGTAACATAATATGAAGATCTGTCTATGAAGTCCTTGGTTGGTGTGTTAGCCTTTTGTTACTCTAATGAATTCTTAAGAGAAATTATTGAAAAGGGTGAAAAACATATTTTGGCTCATGATTTCAGTGTTTATAATCTATGGTTCGCTGGTTCTGTTGTTTTTAGACCTGTGGTGAAACAGAAGACTATGATAGTCAAGAAGTCCAGAAAGAGACAGAGGCTCCAAGATACCTAGAACCTACATGCAGAAGGGGAAAACAGACTCCTACAAGTTCTCTGACCTCTACTCACATGCTATGATACACTCACATGCACGTATACCTGTAAATAAAAATTTTAAAGATATACCATCATTAAAGACACACATCCAATTACCTAATCTCTCCAATGAGGCTCTGCCTACAGTTCACATCACTTCCTAATAATTTCATCAAATTACAAGCCCAGTGAACTGATTAAGTCAGAATGTTTGTGATCCAGTACCTTTCAATGATTGGCTCCATCAGCTGGGAATCAAGCCTTCAACACATGAGCCTTTGGAGGGGATAAGGTAGACTATAACAACTGGGCTTGTTCAGTTTGATGTTCTCAGGCCTAAAGTTCTATGCAATTCCTATTGATACAGAGACTTAGATTCTTTACCTCCTGCCTCCCTGATGGCTGCATTTATTTAAGAATGCAGTGATGCTAGGAAGCCAGTCTCATGAAACTCAAGTAGAAAGGCTACAGTAGTCAGTTGGTAGCTTCTCCCCACACAAATGTACCATTTGGAATGGAGAAACTCCCGCAAGTTTGCTTAGACACCAAGGGCAGAGGAGTGGGGACTGACAACTCCAGTGGGCAATGCCAATGAACCTGTTGGTTTCTCCTCTCTTGTAGGAAGCCAGTCCTCTCAGCAGCCATCAAACCACTGAATGCAGCAACAGTAAATCAAAGACTGAGTTGGGTGTCTCAAGAGTTAAGTCTTTTCTTCCTGTTCCTAGAAGTAAAGCCACCCAGTGTTCCCAGAACACCAAGAGAAGCAGCAGCAGCAGTAATACAAGGCAACTAGAAATCAATAACAACTCCAAAGAAGAGAATTGGAACTTAGACAAACACGAACAAGTAGAAAAACCTAACAAATAGGCCTGCCTACAACAACATGATCACCTTAACTTCTTTTGTATTTTTCATGCAGAAACCAAGGATAAGAAGATGTAAATACCTTCCAATGAATAAAAACATTTTCCTGTAATATAAAGGATGAGTGCGGGACCACTATTCAATTTTTTGTAAAGAATGTATTTATAACCTAACTTTTTTTTTTTCTGTTAATTCTGTAGAACTAAACTTTGATCCCGTGAAGTTATGGCAACTTTCCAAGTAGTTTTATAATAGAAACGTTGCTTTAGTTTTAATCAAGATGTTCAGGGGTATTAAAACAGAAATGTCTGTGTACTGTATATTGCTATCTGTACATATGTACATATATGTATATTTATAAATGTTGCATACACATGTACAAGGTTGGCTTAGATAAAATGTACCATTTGGAATGGAGATGATAATTGTATGTTCACCTGATGGGGAATGACTTGAACGGGGCAATAACAAAACATTTCTAAACTGTTATTTTCCATTAAAAGCCATATGAAGTATTTTGCCTGTTAAAATTCTAGTTTTACATTTTGGATCTTTTAGTGGTTACATTGCCATCTGGTTGCATCATGTATATATATTTACGCTTCTGAGCTTGCATTATGACTTGTAAAATATGAAATTATAATGCAATAAAAGTGTTATCTTTCTTACAAAACTTTTGTACCTAAGTGGATATAAAAGTTACCTACATAAAGATGTCAATAAATGAATTTGGAGTTAACTTCTTCAATATATTTCTAATAGCACATTGATTTAAAAAAAACTAATATTTTCTAGAAGTGTGTCTTCTAAAACTAATGCTGAAATTGCTTATCCAATTCACAGTTAAGATACTTTGACACCAAATAAAATTTTGAATTAGTGAAATTATTTTGCTGTATTTTCTTATCTTTAGCTCTGCTTGGTTATTTATACAACATGTTTGTGTTCCATTTAGGAATATCCATAAAGCTTATCCTGCATGCTGCTATATCACTAACAAGCCCCATACTAGCTTACCCTTCAAATAGAGTAGTAGATATTTGGCTGAAATAAAAGCAAACACATAGAGCTCCAACTATCAAAAAGTATAATTTTCAAATACAGCATCATTTACTCATCTTAGGGTACTGCAAGCCCTTTGAGGAGTCAGGGTCAGTATTTACATTAAACACACATACATGGACACTGTTTTAAACTTTACAAAAATATCTACAAATCTTAGGGGACAGTGGGCAACAGTTGTATCATGTAGGTGAAGTAGAAGGCCTTTCCATTAGAAATTAACTAGAGTTCAACAAGTGTCAGTATTCTTCTGGGGGTTTCTCTCCACTAGGCAGTCTTGGGGGTATACAGTGCCAACCTCACATACATAGAAAAGTGCAGTGGACAGAGAACTGGAGCAAAGGGCAAAGAGTTGGAGAAAAGAGACTGGGAAGTAAGCCTAGACTTGAGCATGGTGACTATGTTGAACTGGACTTAAATGTCGCATGCCAGGTAGTATTTGATACAAGTGTTTTCATAAAAGGGTGCTAATCTTTGGAGGAGGACAACATAATCAAAGACAAAAGGTTAGAAAACAAAATCAGATTTGAGAAACGCTGAGGTGACTTGGAGCAACTGATCCATGATGCTTTGTTTTGTCAAATTCAATGTGTACTTTTCATAACTGGATGGCAGACAGCATGATCTCTAAAAAGAACATTGAGATCAAGGGCTTTCAAAGTATAAGTAGACACCTAATGATAAGTCATGATATTTAAAAATCACAACTCATTTAAAAAAACAGAACATGATAGAATTGAAAATGTCAAGGTCATCACAATAAAAGAACTGTGAAGCATTTCTCCAGTATGTGGCTTATGAATGCATATCCATGTAAATTAAATTATAACTGTGGGTCATGGTCCTAAGTCTTTAAATGTCAATAGGATATAATAGAACATGATGGAGCCTAAATTTAAGAGAGTGTGTGACCAGCCAGATATGGCTATAATGATAAATGACTTTGTGGCTGAATTAAGCACTGCTGTGTATTAAAAGCTGCTGTGGTAGACAACAGGTTATGTAACCTCTAACAAAACAAGGATCACAATGCCCATAACCACTGAACATTACATTGGAGCACAGTAAAGCATTTTTGATGGCCTCTTTCATAAAATAAGTATTGAGTCGATGTCTCAGAGCTTAGCTGGATTTGGTAACTAATGTGTACATAATTTCAGCACAGGGGAGGCTAAAACAGATCACCATGAGTTTGAGGGCATCCCAGAGTGATATTCTCAAAAATTTTTTCAGAACTTTTTGTGGCATTGTATATACATATACATATATATGTATATATATACATATATACATAAAGCAAAAAATATGAAGGAAAAAAGAAGGCTGTATATTGAAATTGTGGAGCTCTGCCTCATGTTCAATAATGGACATACTGTCAAGACAGTCTGCACAGAGACAGCAGACTAAAGCTCTTCTTTAGGTCAAATAGACCTAACAGACACAGAGAAAGAATATTGTGTCTCACAAAAAAAAAAAAAATTCTCCAGGATAGATTACTGTTAAGCCACAAGTTGTTATGGGAGAAAATTTAAATCGTCCCAAATATTGTTGCAACCCAATGACATGAAACTAGAAATAGTAGTAAAAGACAATTTAAAAGAACAAGCCTCAGAAATACATATTAATTAACATTCCTGAACAATCAATGGATTAATGAAACTAAAAGAGAAGTGGGAAAATGAAAATAGAAAAAAACAACATGTCAAGATGTGGGGCACAATCAAACAGTTCAGAAAGACAGATTACAGCAAGTACAGCTCCTTAAGGAAAGGTCTAAAGGCCGGGCATGTGGCATGCAACTATAATGCCTGAACTTGGGATAATCGTGAGTTTTAGGCTATTTGATTAAAAGAAATAAAGAAAACTGCCCAACCTAACACCTGAAGGAGCAGTGTAGAAACCAGCAGAACAAATTTTCAACAAACCAGTCCAGAGTTAGTAGAAGGGTAGAAAGAAGAAAATGCAATAATGATCAGAGCAAGTATTTAAAAGGCAACCTTTATGGCATTCCTACATTTTCCACGACTGTAACAGTTCAGATATAAGTACTGACAGCCACATGACAAGCCTTGCATCTTTTTTTTTTAATATAGTTTATGGCTGTAACTCTCAAATTGCTGTTGATCATTTTATATTAAATACAGGTCTAAAAGAGCTTTAAAATTTGTGGATACATGTTAATATCATAAGATATGAGCACAAAGTCAAAAAATGAAGCTTTAGAGTAAGAAACACATCATGAGCTAGTTACTAAATTTATGTCAGGGGAACATCCAAAAGGTGCTTGAAATTCAGAGACTGTTGCTTGACCCAGAACCATTTTCTTACTTATTTATTATTTTCTTTTTTCTTTTCATTTTTCTTTATTAAGAAATTTTCTACTCACTCTACGTACCACCCACAGATCCCACCTCCTCCCTCCTTCCACCCCCCAGGCCTCTCTCCCAAGCCACCCCACATCCCCACATCCCCCAAATCAAGGTCTCCCATGGGAAGTCAGCAGAGCCTGGCACACTGAGCCTAGGCAGGTCCAAGCCCCTCCCCACTGCACCAAGGCTGTGCAAGGCATCACCCCACAGGCACCAGATTGCCAAAGCCTGCCCAGGCATGAGGGACAGATCCCCATCCCCCTGCCTGGGATCCCCCAAACAGTTCAAGCCAAACAACTGTCTTCCGTTTCCAGAGGGCCTAGTACAGTCCTGTGGGGGCTCCACAGCCACTAGTCTACAGTTCATGGGCTTCCACTAGTGTGGCTGGTCATCTCTGCATACCTTCCCATCATGATCTTGACATCCCCTGCCTGCAGAATCCCTCCTTTCTCTCATCAATTGGATTCCTGGAGCTCAGCCTGGTGCTTTGCCACGGATCTCTGCATCTGCCTCCATCAGTCACTGGACAAAGACTCTATGATGACAATTAGGGTATTTGCTAGACCGGTCACCAGAGTAGACCAGTCCAGGTACCATCTGGACCACTGCCAGCACTCCAAGGTGGGGTCATCCTTATGGATTCCTGAGAGCCTCTCCAGCACCCTGCCTCTTCCTATTCCCATCTTTAAACTTCAGTTCTCTGAAACAATGACCAGAAACCAGTGACTACAAAACACACTTGCGATTTTTCACTTTCATTTGAACTTAAAGGCAAGTTTCTCCAGAAGAGGCCAATACATTTTATAGTTGCATGTGTAAATAAGGAAATAGATTTTACTGTACCTAGTTACTAGTGAAAGTTGCTCATTTGGATGGTCAGTTTTACACAAATGGAGTATTTCTGTGCAGTTGACTAGCCGTAGTCTCTATTTACTCATTTATTCTTAAGGACAATGATCCATCACAGAAAATGCTCCTCTGAAGTCACATCATCATTTCATTTCTGATTTCCTTTCCCCTGCAAGGTCAGTTTTTCCTCAAAAAAAAAAAATCTGACTGGTTCCAATAGACTGAAGTAGTGAATAGATAGCTTCTGATAATCTGATTTTGATTAAATCAAATAAACGTGAGTTGTGGACAAAAGATGCTTGCTGAGGGCTGAGAAGACATGGTACAGTAGGCAGAGACGGAGTCTACAGCTGTGTGACATATCTAACCTACTTTTAATGATGAGGAATTGTGAGTTCAGACTCTTACCACCAAGCTAACACAATGACTTCTAACTACTCTGGGTTCTCCAGTGCTAAGAGACAACAACAATGCATTTTCGCCGGACAATCAGACTCTAGCAGTTGCCCTTACTCCTTATTCCTAGCAATATGAAGGTAATCAACTAGACAAACAGAAAAGGTCATTTAGAATGTATTTAAAGGTAATAAAGAATTTATTTCTCCTGAGGTAATTCAGGTATTTACATCTATTCACAGTGGCTTTGAATCTTATTGTTCACTCATTTAAGCACTATTGGGTCAGGAGCTGAGAACAAAGCATTAAGACTCACCAGGCTCCTCCAATCTTGACTTTACAGCAAAGTAGTAAGGAAAGATTATTTGCTATTATGTATGTTTTATAAAGGAAATCCAAGCAGTGGGGTGGAGCCCGTAAAGATCATGGAGAGGGAATTGCTTTAGGGTAGGAAAGGTCTCCGGGGACCTGACATTCATTTTGACATCTGGAAGATGCAATAGATGAAGGCACATTTGCCGTAAGAAAAGGTACAGCCTCAACTGTTGTTCATATGCAAAAACAAATGAGCCTATATTACATGTAAAAACTACTTCATGGCAAAAGAATAAATCAACAGAGTAAAGACATAACTTACACAATGGAAGAGAATCTTCATGAGTCATACATTTAATGATATCCAAAATACATAAGGCACTCAATAGCAAGAAAAAAATAGCCAAATTAAAAATGTGGGAAAGGGCCCAAATAAGGGTTTTGAAAAAAAAAAAATGTATACAGCCTTATGGAGGAAAACACTCAATACTTCCACTCTTTAGTGAAATGCAAATTAAACTACAATGAAATGTTAACTTACACTATTTAGAACAGCTGTTATCAAGAAAGCAAGAGATATCAAATGTTGAAGAGATCATGGGGGAAGAAAAGAATCCTTGCACACTGTTGGAAGTGCAACACACTGAAAACTATGCTCTTTGGTTTATGGCCATTATGGAAAAACACTGTGGAAGCGCCTTACATTTAACGTACAGGGTGTTAGGAGATGGCATGGTAGGTTATGACTGCTTGCTGAAAAAGTGAGAAGATCTGAGTTCAAATTCCCAGTGAGAGAAAAGTTGCATATCCCTGTAACCACACTGTTGGAGAAAAGAGACATATTGCATAAGTGTGTTGGATTCCCAGCCTAGCTGAAATGCCAAGCTTCAGGTTAGTGAGTTACTCCAAAAATAAGGTAGCGAGTGATAGAGGAAGACACTTGATGTACCCTTTTGACCTCTGTATGTTCACATAGGCACGTACACAAAATTTGAAAATACAGATTTTACATTATCCAGAAATGCCACTCCAAGGAAAGGATATCCATTTTCTGAAGAGATAATCTGCTCACTGTAGCATTACTTATAATAGATAAAATCTGAAATCAACCTAATTATCAACTAGTAAGTGGATAAAGAAAACATGGGACAAATATGCAATGGCAGCTGAGCCAGTCTTTAAAGAAAATGAGGTCCTGTCATTCAAGACGACATGAATGATTAGAGGATGTTAGGTTAAGTGGAAAGAAGCCAAACACAAGAAGATAAGTGCATTATACATGCTCAGTTCCATGTGGAATGGAATGTTATAAAACAAATAAAAGGAGCACATAAAAGCAGAGAGCGGAGCGTGTTTGGGAAGAGGCCGGTTAAAGGGCTGAAACATTTCAATTAGGAAGAATTAGTTCAGGAGACTTTTTGTACAGCATGATGTCAGTAGGTAGTAATAATGAGTTCTATCATTGAAAAATATCCTCGAATCTTGGATTTAAAGAAATCTTAGCCACAATCCAAATTAAATCAATTTTTTTAAAGAAAAAAGAAAGGAAGGAAGGAAGGGAGGGAGGGAGGAAGGAGGGAGGGAGGGAAGGAAGGAAGGAAGGAAGGAAGGAAGGAAGGAAGGAAGGAAGGAAGGAAGGAAGGAAGAAAGAAAGAAAGAAGAAAGAAAGAAAGAAAGAAAGAAAGAAAGAAAGAAAGAAAGAAAGAAAGAAAGAAAGAAAGAAAGAAAGAAAGAAAGAAAGAAAGAAAGAAAGAAAAAGAAACCAACAACTTCACAAAGACATGATGTCTCTTTTTAAGTAGGAAATGGTGGAGCATCTGCTTGACTCTCTGAACTGGAGACAGCAGGCACCTAAGTCCCTCTGACTTAGAACTGGATTTCTTTCTTTCTTTTTTTTTTCTGTACTGATCATTCATACTGATTTCTGCACTTACACTGGGGTTTTCTTTTTTTTATTTAAAGAGAAAACAGACTAACTTTATTTAATTTCTAGCTCTCTGAGGCAGGGGCTGAAACAATATTTTCTTCATAACAAATCTTCTTAGGGTGTTTAAGTACAAATAAATTACTATTACCACTAAACACTTTTTATGTGAAAGCAGTGTGCATCAGTCAAGCCGGTTTGCTGTTCCAATCTTTCTGACGATTTATTCTGGAATTTTCAAGACTGACCTTGTAAGCAATGAAATAGGAACTAGCACAGTACCTAGCACCTGTGTGGTGTAACTTGAGAAGTGAGATGTTCCTGCCCTACTGTCTTTCACTTCCTTATTTCTGGATCTTCTTAACAAAACGTGATATGTTGTGGTATTTTGTGATACAGTAAATAGAGCGTAGCAACTGGTGTAACAAAACTCCTTGTTTTCCCCTTCAACGATCTGGCATTGATCATGTGACAGACACTTAACCTTCTTGGGCTTGGGTTTTTAATGTGCAATGAAGGGACCAGAGATCTTTGCTTCTTTCACCAGATACCTCAAATAGCCAACATTTCTTTTTACTTTTTTAAAGTAGGAGACAGATCAAAATCCTGGCATTAGTTTAGAAGAAAAGACCATGCATGGTCCAGAAAACATAACCCTATTCTTTTTTATTTTTAATGTGTATGTGCTTACCTGAATTTATGTGTGCCATACTACATGCATGTATGTAGTACCTACAGAGGCCAAAAGAGTGCCTCAGATCCCCTGGAACTGGAGTTACAGTGGTTATAAATAGTCCTATAGGTTATGAGAACCAAACCCACACGTAGGAATTGGAAACCTAAAACCACAATTTCCATCTGTCTCAATCCATTCTAGATTTGCTTAGGCTTCTCTCCTGTTTCCCTTAGAAGATCTTACAAAACTTGGAAAAACTTTTTCATACATTCTTGGTATATGTGCATATGCTCATCAGTTTTGGTATCTGAATTAAATTTTTGGTGAAAAGTTCCAGGTTCCTCTGTGAAATTACAACACTATGTCTTTTCCTACCATTTGAGGTGCTAAATATTAATCTATATCTCACTTAATCCTACAAACACGTATTATCTTTGTCTTTAAACAATATTTACCGAAAGTACTTGAGCATTACTGTACCAACTAATCTTTTCTGCAATGTTCATGACTGGAAGGTCAAGTTGGTCATAGAAGTTTTGTGGTTTGTGTTTTTTTATTTCTGAGTAAGCCTACACCCTGCTCAACTCAAATCTACTGACTTCCCTATCTCTTAGAGCTTTGATGGCCAAGATCCACTGTTATCCTGTTGCTTCTCATGCTTAATTTGACGGATATACTTCATCCCCCTCTTTCAGACCTTTGAGACAAGGCCTGCAATTAGTAGTTTGAATGTCTATGATCTAATTTCTAATCAAGATACACCACCCATTGAGAATTAGCACATTCATGTATCATAGAGTCTAACCAGCAGAGTGTTTCTGAAGGGACAGTGACAGATGCATGCTTCAGAAGTCACCACTTACATCGAATTGTACAGGACTGGTATTTACTTTGGGTTGGGTAAAATCTCCCTCCTTCCCAAGGTACCTGCAATTCATGTCCATGATAGAGCATGCCCTAAATTTAAGAGATCTTGTTTTAAACTCCTACATGAGCGATTCACCCACATCATAGAAACCTCAAAGTCAAAAGTCCAATTTGTGCTGCAAAAATCTTAAATAAAGTATGTGAACTTGTGTGGGATTTATAAAACAGTTGAAATTCTTGATTTTGGATTTATATATATATATCTCCACAATATGTGAGGCACTCATGTATTTGAATTTTTATTGAAAACTTAGAAGACAAAAGGCTTTTAATGCCCAAAGCATCATACATCTGTACCCAAAGCAGCTCATGGAGCTTAAAAATGAGAAAATGCCTGGTTAGTCCCTGTCCCTTTATTCATACCATGAGCCAATCCAGCTGCCTGTTAATCAGTGAGGACAGGAACCAAGTACGTTAAGTTCCTTTATCTGGGACTCACTCATTTCCCATTCAAGTCTGCAGTTCCTAACTCAAGATGCTAATGTGCCCCCACACACACTCTTTCGGAGGGTAAAAAAAAAAGGTTAAGTTGTTCTAGTTCATTTTTCATTGGCCCTTGCTATTTCTAGGGATTCATTGGTTCTCTGACAGTTGCAAAGGTTAATATAAGCATTAAGAAATCTATCAACATCTTGATATCTAGTATGGCATTTTTGTAAAATAAATAAGCAAATATTTTAAAACCATTCAACATCTGTGTACAGCTGAGATAGTTCAAAGATGAATTAGAAGCTTTCCTTCATTTGGTTGATAATATTCACTGCCAGACAGCATACAACTTCAAGGACTCCAGACAGGATTATTTTTGCTGTAAGATACAGTTCTCTTTGGTGAAAGGTGTACTCATTTCAGTAAAGAAAGCCAAGCTTTCTCATGTCTCCTGAATGTCAAACTATCTAGCTAATTCAGCCATGGATTAGACTTTTAAACTAGAGGTCTTTCGGGACTTCTTCTGCAATTCTGTAACTGTACTGCATTGGGAATCAAGACCCAATAAAACTTATTGGTGGAAACACTAAACTAAGCTCAGACTTCATAAAATTCCAAATCACTCTTCAATCACACAGTGCTTTCCCCTGCCTGTTTCTTATCTACCCTTTGGATTTGAATTTTCAGAATACCCTTCTGATAACATAAAATATAGTTGAGAAATGATTTCATTCCTTTTTTTCTCAAGTGACCCAGGTAAAGACAATGCTTCCCTGAATATAGAGAGTTCACATGTAGTAAGTCCAGTCAGAGCCAAAAATAAACAATTCTAAAACAAAGTTTCAATTCAGTTAGAGGCATCCTTTCCATTGCTGATGTCAAATGGATAACTGGTAGACCTGATGCATCTTGTCAGCTCAAGGGAAAGCTTGCCTTAAATGGAGTCACACAAAGAAAGGCAACTAGATAAGAAGACATAGCCTTACTAACAGATTAGGGAAGGATGTCGTCATTAGTAACTTCAGGACTGAGATAGAAGGATACCAAAGACACCATGAGATCATCACATGAGCCAGACTAGTCTCTTTGCTTTAATTTGGTCACTCTGGAAGCTCTCATAACAGAAGTAATGAGAAAACAGCTCTACTATCCTACAACATATTGACTTGGATTTGTAAAGAAGAAAATCTGTCTTAAGCCCAGAAAGAGCCTCTAACCACACTGCAGATGGGATCTACTTTCCTTCTCAGTGATGTGCTTCAGGCTGGACATTATAGTTTTTTCTCCCCAAGTTGTGTTCAATTATAGGTATTTTACTCATATGGAAAGAAGAGGACGAAAACCCATATCTGTTTTTTCAAACCATGGAATTGGGGAGGGAAAAATCCAAGCTAGAAAAAAAAATATTTTTAAAACTTAAAAAAAATATTCCCATACCATTAAATAAAAACACCTCAACACATCATATGTAGGTAGAGACAGAAGCATGTTGGTCATTTCTTAAGTCTTGAGGACCAAGGGGTTTGAAAGTCAAGTAGTATGAAGTTTCCTTTTGAAGTGATAAAATACACAAATACGTTTTCTTTCATTGTAGAACTGAGTAAGAACATGTATGCATAGAGATACATTAAGTATATATGTGACATGAAAATAGAAGAGAGGAAGAACTATTTGGAGATAGGAAGAGGATCAGCACGAGGGGCCAAGGGAAATGAGAAGGTACTGAGGTAAATATGGGCAAAGTATAATGATACACATATATAAAAATGTATGTATATCATAGTAAAACCTCGTATTTTGTTTGAAATTAAAACAATTTAATAAAGATACTCTCAAATTCATTGCGAAGATGGCAGTATTATCCTAATTATACAAAAAAACTATTGAATTATATACCTTAAATGAACAAATTTGAAAATATTCTTCCCATATAAGAATAAACCATTTTAATAAGTTTCTTTAAAAAATAAAAAAAAACACTAACAAAAAATGGCAACCTAAATTCTTAGTGTCTTCTAAATAAACCACATGCAATTATTTAATATTCATCATGGTGATGATATAATAATATGTTTCATAGGAAACAGTATTGTACAATCTTACCTTTAACAGGGGTATTTAAATTTTGATTACTGATCATAATGAAAAGATGTTTTTAGCTTCTTTGTTAACATTTCATCATCAAATATCCATGAAGCACAGTACTTCTGGGTATTGACAAAGATGACCAGCTGACTATGATGGTGGAACCACGGTAGTTTTGATGTGAGTATAAAATCTAATTCATTCAACTTTTACTCTTTGGGTTAGAAGATACAGCTTGATTCTAGATGAGGTCTACCAGGGCCCCGTTGAAATCTTAAGACATAGGGCTGGCCCCAGTGCATCAGGGCTTTGGAGAGAAGTGTCCTATCTCTCTAGCATATTGCTGTGGCTACTGCATCCTCTCGCAGCCTTTGAGAAAAGAGTCAGAACAACTAAATTATATAACTAAATAAGATTCATGGTAAATTCCCTCGACAGGTTCCTAACTCTGGGCACTGAACAATTTAATTGCAAAAAGTCTCCCCAGAAATGAAGGGGAAAGGAGGGATTAAGTTACCCAGGACATTGCCTTTAGGAAGGTCACAATTAAATCTGGAGATGATGAGTGACTCAGACTGATGAGGTCGAGACACCAGCCAAGTGGTGAGAAGGAAGCCTACACCTGAAAGTAAAACATCAGCCCAATGTCACAACTGATTCAGCAATCACAAGCAGACCTCTGAGGTGATTGCAATGTGAACCTCCTAAATCATGGGGACATTCAATTTCTCAAATCTTGAGTGTTTCCTTGCCAAGGCAGATGGCAAGCACTTGCCTCTGTGTATTCACCTGGCACATACCTGATGGTTGTAAGCACTGTTTAGAAAATATTTTGGAAAGGACTGCCAAATCTGCGTTCTAGAGGATTATTGGGTAGAAAGTATAATTGCTTGATGAAATAGGTCTCTGAATTGCCACTGCCTACAGATTCAATGGCCAGAGACTGGGGATTTTAAATATAAAACCTGAAAGCCTTAACTCTAAAGAAAGCTCCCTTCTCCAGCCCTCAGGGAAAAAGCTGGAGTGCAAAGTAAATGCTTGGAGTTTGACCTCAGAAAAAGAGAAAGAGTTTTCTCATGAATATTCTCACCTGGAAGTTTCCAGAACATCAAAAAGTAGAAAACACCTCCCTCAGCATCCCAATGTTCTTGTAAATCTTCCTTTATGACAGAAATTTCCTTATCCAACCCGAACACACCATGTACTTGCTTTTCAAGTGGCAACATTCTAGCCAGCTGCTTAAGGATAGATACATCTTCATAATCCTAAAGATAAATATTATTAGTATAAAAGGATTACACTAAAGCAAATCCGCTCTCTCCTGTTCACCTTGAGAAGGTTTCCTAAAAGATGATATCTTCTCCTCTAAAAGAGTTACCTTAATAGACCAATGGTAGAGTCTCCAGCAAGGACTGACATTGCTGTTCCTGTTCCCCCAAATTACTTCTAGGTAGAGACCAGAAAAGATGGAAAATCACTAATGAGGAAACATCTAAGTACTGGATAAGCAAACTTTATCATGTAAGTCCTCCAGGGGCACTTAATACTGTTGGATAAGGTCCATGACTTTTCATTCACACATTTACTGGTATTTTTAACAGAACATGGGAATCCTGAAGTCAATCAGTAGACCATGGAAGGTTTTACAGGCATTATCTAGACTGAAGTTTGCTGTTTAGCACTGTCAATGACAGTAACAACACCAGGACCAGTTAAATAATGGATTATGTAGAGTTTATCTAAAGAACTTACAACTTCTTTGAATAATCTCATTATACAATACAATAGGCACATTTCCCACAGTAACAAGTCAGAGAAGGTGCTTACTGTGTGAATATGAAGATCTGAGTTAAAATCCCCTCATTCATAAAACAAAACAAAATAAACACAATAGGGCATAGCCCCATAGGTCTGTTATTACAGCCCTGGAGGTACAGACACAGGCAGGTCTAGAACTTACTGGCCAGTCAGTCTAGCCAATTGGTAACTTCCAGATGCAGTTAAGCAACATTGGCTCTAAATACAAAATAGAGGGCTGGAGAGATGGCTCAGCAATTAAGAGCACTTGCAGAGGACCTGAGTTTGGTTCCAAGCACCCACACTGGACAATTCACAACCACCTATAATTCTAGTTCCAGGTTTCTGATGCCTTCTTCCAGTCTCACAGAAATCTGCATGCATGTGGTACACATACAGACAAGCAGGCACACACACACACACACACACACACACACACACACACACACACACAAAACTATTAAAATTAAAAATTAATCTGGAAACCAATAATAGAAAACACCTGACATGAACTTTTGGCCTCTACATAAACATGCATCTATACACTACACTACACACAAACACACACACACAAACACACACACGGGTGCATGCACACAAAGTAAATCATTTTTTTTAATGAGATAAGACCCTCACTGTGCAATTTGTTATATATTTCCCAGGGGGTTTTCTGTTTAACAATTATTGGAATGATAGAAGATGAACTCATTACAGATTATTGAGAAGTAAAAACATGATTCAAATAATTCCTTGCAAACCAATACAGAATTAAAGTGAAGAATCAATATTCAGAGTTGATTGCTTACTGGTAAAAGGAGATTAGCTAACAGAGCAGGGCTCTATCCCTTTCCAAGCCAAGCCCCTGACTGAGAACCTAATACCACCATACACTCACACTACTATGTACAAGCACGTGTAAATTTCTACCCAAGATTATAACCCTGTAAAGTACTGGTAAGCCACAAGCCACGTGGCAAGGTATAGATTTATAGGAATGGGTTAATTTAAGATATAAGAACTAGATAGCAAGAAGCCTGAGCCACATGGCCACACAGTTTATAAATAATATAAGCACCTGTGTGTTTATTTGGATCCCAACAGCTGCAGGATTGGCAGATGAGAGAGATTTATCCTGACCGAGGGCCAGGCAGGACCAGGAGATAACCCTGGCTACATAACCCAGTAAGGATATCACAAGCTATCAGAAGGAACTCCTTCACTGCAATAGGTATTATGCAAGTGTGTTAACTTTGGAGATGTACCAAAAGAACAAACACAGTAGTATCGGTTATACTTAGGCAGAGAGATTCCTGGAAGTGTCTCATATGCACATTGTGATTTAGTCAGCTGTGTTTGGAATCAAGCATGTGACAAAGCAGATTGAAAAAGCAAATGAGCAGCTCATTAATCGCCTAGAGAGGAAGTCTTCACCATCCAGCTCAGAGGGAGACCCTACATAGGGAGGGCAAGGAGAGAAAGAAGCACCACTGCCTGATATGTATCAGAGTCCATCACAACTTCCATTCTCAAGGACACCTAGTGCAACACAAAGCTTTTTCTTCTGCCTCCGCTGTTCCAAGCTTTTATCACTCAAGGTCTTCCTTATTCTGTTTTATGTTGTTGTTGTTTTCTCTTATCCTACCCAGACTAAACCATAGTGCTTCTTACACCCAAGATAAACGTAGTCATACCCTGGGAACATTTATTTTCCTTTATGTTTCTTCCTTGATGTCAAAATACAGTCACAGTTACATCAGCATTTTTGGGAAAGTACCACTCAGTTTCCCGATGTGACAAAAATGGTTGATGACTCCTGCTGCTCCCTTCTTGGGTCAGTTTTGATTCTCTATTCCCTGTTACCAGCCAAGGACTGAGCATGGATTGTGACACTTGTGAGGATGGTGAGTAAGACATGAGACATTTTTAACCAGACTTTGGCACTCCACAGGCCTGGCCAAATCTTCCTTAGAACCACATTAATCCTCAAAGAATAATGTACCCTGCCCTCCTTAATCCCTGGTTCCTTCACAGGTGTCTATCTTCCGCTAAGGTCTGAAAGACCGCCCCCCACCATCATCACGGCCTCTTGCTAAGCTTCCTTGTCCTTCACAGATGTTCTTCCCCAAGAAATCTCTAAGGTATCTAGTCAGATCTTGTCTCTGCTTCTTGGACGTCACAGATTTCAATACTTGCCAGGCTTGATGGTACCAATAATCCCTTCATGAGGGTAATGCAGAGGGACCACCACAAAGCCTTCTTATCATCAAAGATCTGACTTTGCCTTTCCTCTGTTAAATGACTGTAGGACTTTGCCTCTTCACTTTGATTCTTTCCATTAAGCCTACACGTAAGCTTATAAAGTCTCTGTGAAAAAAATTGAAAGGATCCCAACCTTCTAAGAGGGGGCGTTTTTCTATCCACATCACTTCATGCAGTCATTTTTTCCTCTCCTTTATTCCTTAATTAATAAAGTGTACTCTGGGTACACTATTAACACATAGCATGCATAAATGTGTTCCATACAGCTTAAACTCAAAAGTTGAAGAGCCAGCTAGTCCCTCTTCCACCTCTGGGCAGTGTGGAAACAGTATCTTTATCTCCAATTTAGAGATGCACAGCTTCCACCCAGAGTGGTTAATTCATGGCTGCCAACAACTCTGTTTTGAAGGGAAAACAGAATGGCTTTATTTGTGCCACTACCTCCTGCTGCACGGAGACAGAGTAAATGCAGGGGAACTCATGTCTTTCAATGAAGGCTGTCCTGCAACAGTGGGACACAGACCATTGAGCGAGCTCCTTCTCACTCCATGGAGCTCTCACAGGGCCCATCTCAAATGTTTTGTGTGTGCACCACATCTGGATAAACACATCAAAGTGTAACTTAACCTTTCTACTCATCACCTGAAGGAATGTTGTCTCCCAGGATAACTGACTCTACTATCTCCGGTGTGGCAGGCCATGTGTGGTGAGTCATTCCCTTCGTGTCCACAAACAGTTATGAGATTCTTCACCAGAGCTACCAGGGAAACTGGCAGAGGGATCGCTTGCTGCTTTATCTTGGCACTGCAAAGCTCAACGAATTGCACACAATCAGATAAAACATGACACTTCCACTAGGACATTGGAGACAGCGTGGCGAAGTCTTTAGCAAATTCAATTTTTAAAAGCTTATCAAATCACAACAATGTTGAATAGTGGGAATGCCACAGAGTCTAAACCTGGAACTCCCTGAACAACACTCTCCATGCCAGTCTTGAAAATGAGCACACTGCATTTTTCTCTTTGTCACTGAAGTTACTTTAGGATAAAGATGGAAACTGACCTACAATGGTGCAGAAGGCCCTTGTGAAGATGGATGGAGGGAGAGAAGTTATCCATTTATGAGCCAAGGAACACCAAGCCACCAAAAGGAAGAAATACAAGGGAAAGTCCTGAGAGGATGCATGGTCCTGCTGGTACCTAATTTAGTTTTGAACTTTCAGATCTATGAGACAATACATTTCTGGTACTTTGATCCACTCAGTTTGTGGTACTTTGTTATAGCAGCCTGGAGTGTGCAAAATAGTGAAAAGTTGTCATGTGCTATTTAAATGCACTATGAAGCTGACTCTAAAAGTGGGATGGCACCCTCTCCAAGCAAGTCTGTCTCCAAGTGTCCTCCAGGATTTTTTTTCTGGGGCTGGGCAAGCCTAACTCTATAGGAGTAACTGTCTTATTAAATAAGAAACACAGAGCCAATGCAAAGATGAAAACCCAAGAGGTCAGAGCTAAGAGCCTTACCCTTCACTGCTGCAGCTATCCTCTTCAGCCAAGAGACCTACTTCCTGTGTGTTTGTCCTTATATAGACTTCTTGTTCTGCCTTCTCATTGGTTGTAAACCCAATCACATGACCGCCTCGTCACTGCCTGTCTGTACAGGCCTCCATGTCTTCTATGGTTGGTATTGAGATTAAAGGAATGTGTCTCCATGCTGGCTGTATCCTTGAACACACAGAGATCTGCTTAGCTCTGCCTACCAAGTGCTGAGATTAAAGGCGTGTGCCGCCAACGCCCAGCTTCTGCGATGGCTTGCTATTAGATCTGACCCCCAGGCAACTTTATTTATTAACATACAAATAAAATCACATTTCAGTACAAATAAAATATCACCATATAACCCAGTGACTGGGAGGGAGGAGGGCAGCAAAACAACCCACTCATAAAAACACAGTAATCTTGATGACAGTTGAAAAGTAGGCCATTTCCTGCAGAACTAATTAATCCCTTGATACAGAAATGCCTGCAGTAGGAATGGGAAGTTAGCTAGATGTTTAGTCTTGGGAGGCTTATTTGTAGAAAGAATGCTCTGTATGCTAGGAACACCAGCCCGGCAGGGTCAGCATAGCATCTCCAGCCCGTTCCTGTGGGATGCTTGTAAGCACCCAATTTGATACTACCTTGGTCTGTTCTCAGGCTATCCAGTCACTTATGTGTGCTATATACTTAATAAACTCATCAAACCAAGCAAAAATGTTGGCTATTATAGATCATTCTCTAGATCATTGGTTCTCAATCTATGAGTTGTGACCCCTTTTGGGGGTAAAATGACCCTTTCATAATATAGGGGTCACATATCAGATACCCTGCATAGCAGATATTTGCATTATGATTCATAACAGTAGCAATTTTATAGTTGGGGGTCACCACAACATAAAGAATTGTATTAAAGGGTCACAGCATTAGGAAGGATGAGACCACCGGTCTAGACCATGTAGAACACACCCCTAGGAAAAGAGCACACCATTCTTTTATGGGCTTTCCTCCATCCGTTTGAGCATGTCCTTTGTTCAGCTCATGTTAAGGCTGTCAAGTTGGTGAGACTTTTTGAATATAGCTTTTGTCATTTGCAGCAGACACAGTCTCAGCCAATTCCCTGCTCCTCTGGCTCTTACAACCTTCCATCCCCCTCTTCTGAAATGATCCCTGATCAGGAGTCATATCATAGATGCATCAGTTGAAACCAGGCTCCAAAATTCTGCATTTTGATTGGTCATGGTTTTCTGTAAATGTCTCTGTCTGTTGCAAAGAGAAGTTTCCTTGAGGAGGGTGAGGAATACACTGATACATCGATATAAGGACAAATATTGAGAATGTGTTAGGGACTATGCTGGCTTAATAAAGCCCACATGCTACTCTTAAATAGCAACAGTAACAACAGCAAAAAGCCATTATTCTTAACCTGAGGATCAACCCCATGGTCTTGGGCATGTTGGTCAAGTGGTCTACTACATTCCTATTATCACTAACACTAGAAAAGTAAAACCTTCCCTTGGTTGGTTAATGCTGGGAAGATAGTTCAGTAAGTAATATACCTACACTCTGCAAGTACAGGGACCATAATTTGTTCTTAAGAACCCACAGGGAAAAAAATCTTTGTATTTTTTTCAAGTAAAAATACAAATACATCACAAATGTTTGTAATCCCAGTGCTGCTAAGATGGGGACAGGCAGATACCTGGAGCTTACTGGCCAGCCAGCCTAGCCCAGGGGCCATCAAGAAAACCTGTCTCAGGGTTGGGGATTTAGCTCAGTGGTAGAGCGCTTGCCTAGCAAGCACAAGGCCCTGGGTTCGGTTCTCAGCTCTGGAAAAAAAAAAAAAAAGAAACCCTGTCTCAAAAATGAAGACTCCTAAGGACCACCACTGGGCCTCCACAGGCACACACAGGTGTGCCTACACCAATAATAACCCACACACAAACAGATATCTGTAGTAAACACAAAGATATAATTCTATCACTGTAAAAAAAAGAAAAGATACTAAAAGTGTTTCAGTGTGATCTGAAAATTCATCCTACATTAAGAATGTTGGGGATTTCATAAAAGACAAGATGGTTCAGAGTAAGGAACTAACCTGACCTGGTCTGACTTCTTGAGCCTTTGTCTGAAGAAATTAGAAGTCATTTCCCATGTCAAGGATTAAGAGGTTATTTTAAGAGCAAATACATGGGAAAGCATCCTGTTATTACCTCAACTGACAGGAAGCCAATTGTCTGCAAGTAGTTGAGCTATATCTTGTGAGGCAGGCTTTAAGAGAGTCAGCATTTACGTTAGTGTGACAGGTAACATACCCAGGCAGGTATAACACATTACACAGCTTTCTCTGAGGAATAATGCTTATTTGGCCTACGTCTGTAACCAAATCTTAACTGAAATAATCAGATGAAAATATAGGTATCACTAAAATACCCAAAGGAGTCCTTCAGTTCAGGTATCTTAAAAAAAGAATTGAGAATAACTACATCAATACTATGTAAAATTAATTTATACATGTAGGATGAAATAAATGTCTTTGTCAAGCAACAATGGTCAAATACCAGAGTTGTGTTCAGCTTTACACATTCTGCTTGGAGTTTTAGGGGAATGGCTTTCTTCTGTGTTCCTTTTCTGACAGAAGAACTAACTTCCATTTTAAATACAAGGGAGGATTTTCTTAGTATGCCTAGCACTACTAAATAAGGCCCTTGGTTTTAGAGGGAGTTAACCCTTGCCCTTTTCCATAGTGTCCTTGAGCAGGGGCACATGAGTGTGACTGGTTAACCGTTAAACCAAGCTAAGGTCAATGATACTCTTTTACATTTGTTTTCTCTAACTCATGTTATGATTGATATGATGTGTTCCCCTAAAATGCTAGCACTATTTTGGGAGATTCTAGAAACTTTAGGAGGTAGGCCTCACTGAAGGAAGTAGGTCACTCTAAACATGTCTTTGTGAGCTATACCTAGCTACACACACACACACACACACACACACATACACACACCCTGCTCCCTCTCTGACATAAGGTAAGTGACCTCTGCCACATGCTCCTACTGCCAAGGTATTCTGTCTCATTAACTAAAAGCCAGAATCAGCAGAATTGAGTACTATGGACTGAAACCTCTAGAGCCATGGACAAAGTGAGCCCTGATACATTAGGTTACGTCAGGTAGAGTGTCACAACAATGTTAAAGTGACAGAGTATATGACTTTGTCCTTCCTAAAGGATGTTATAGAGTCTTTATTTTTATTGTATGTGTGTAAATGTTTTGTCTGCATATATGTCTGTGCCCCGTAAGCATGTAGTGCCTATGGAGACCAGGAGAGGGCATGTAGTTACCTTGGACTGGAGTCACACATGATTATGAGCTGACCAATGGATGTTGGGAATGGATCTTGGAAGAGCATAACAGCCAGTGCTCTTAACCACTGAGTCACCTCTCCAGCCCCATATGATTTTTGTCTTCAATGTAATTGTTAGTTTATTGAACCATTTTTATTAAGATGGCTTTTGAAAACGTGGGAGCATAATAATTTCTTCTCAAACTCTTCTTCCACTAAAGTAAACACAAATCCCATCTACCTGGTAGACAGCTTATATAAGAAATCTCATTGTTTCATACATCTGGTTAATCCACACTACCCTAATCTATCAGGGAAAAATCTCATTGGTGATGTTCATTAGAGGAAAGAATATAGTTGAGATATGTAGTTGACATAGCTAGTTGTTGTTGTTCATTCTTAATTTTTGGTTGTGAGCCTAGCCTTTAATGGCTGAGCCATCTCTCCAGCCCATGTTGTTCATTCTTGTCTTCATATCCAAGTATTGATAGCAGTGACCTGTTCAATATAAGGGAGAAAGAAGGCACTTCCAATATTCCAAAAAGATGTGGATGACAATCATGTGGATGACTAATAGCTAGGAAGCAGCTACATTGCAGAAGTGTTTTTTTTTCCATTCACATTTGTTAATAGTACTCTGGTGACTCCTTAACTTAGTATTATCCAAACCCTGGGTACTATACACTCTCCTCTAAAGAAAACACTAGTCATTCTAACCCAGGACTCTTACCCAGGCTAATCAACCTACTCTTTGATGTCTTCCCTAAGGCAAAGATTCACTCTATCCAGGGCAATGATCTTTCATGAAACAAGAGCCACAGAAAGACAGTATATGTAGAGTGTAACAAGGTAATTTAATGGAAGCTCTTCTAGCCAAGTGGGATGTATATTCAAATAAAATAGAAGAGCCAAGCCTCTCTGAGAACAGAATGAATAGCAATCTAAAAGGCAAGACCTAAAGAAGAGCGAGCCAAAGTAGCCGGGTGGTGGTGGTGCACGCCTTTAATCCCAGCACTTGGGAGGCAGAGCCAGGTGGAGCTCTGTGAGTTTGAGGCCAGCCTGGTCTACAGAGCAAGATCCAGAATAGACACCAAAACTACACAAAGAAACCTTATCTCGAAAAAAAAAAAAAAATAGAGCCAAAGTCTCTTTAAAGGCTAAGAAGGTAGTTATTGTGCCAGCTGGTTTTGTTTGACTTGCCCCTTCATAAGTCATCTCATCTTGTTTCAATTTAGACATCATTTGAGCCTCTTCCAACCCCACAGTGAAGTGTAATCACCAGGCATTATGTGCCTTTGCTGAACTCTATTCCGTGTTTATATGAGAACGTTAAGATTTATATCAGCATGTTACAGGATATTGGCTTCTCATAACTTCAAAGCATTAAAAAAATGTATTAGACGACTTGGGTCCTAGAAATGCAGACAATGCAAATAAATGTTCTAAGGCCTTCTCATTTGAAAGAGAAAAGAATAAAATTTACTTTTTAAAAGGTTTGGCTTTCTGAGATGAAATGAAGGATAATCTTTTACAAATCGCATTTGCTCTTAGCATGAAATAGTTCTGGATTCTGCTGGACTTGAACAGTGATCACCTCTGTTCTTACCATCTGTCTCCAAAGTTGTAAGGCTCTTATGATATGTGTCCATCATAGTATCTCTGAAGCATTTCTTTGTTAACTGAAACATAAATGCTGTTTTCTTGCCTATTGATTTGGGTAGGTGTTGCTATTTAGTTCAATCACACAATTAATAACATCAGGTTTAGTTTGAACCTCATATTGCAAACAGCCCATCAACCAACCTCCTTTGTTTTCCCCAGCTCAGTCCCTTAAGTCCCAGGCACCCCTCTAGCTATGAAGGGCATTCATTTATATTGAAAAGTCAATGAGTTTGCTTTAGACTAACTTTTAATGAGTAAAATACATTAATGTCATCTATTTTACTTTAGTGACTGGAAACCTTCTCAGAGTTGGTGTCCATTTGTAATTTTGTTGTTGATTGGGACTGAGAGCAATGAGATACCAGCTGAACAGAATGGGATTTATCTGTGTTGACACAGTACTTGCCTAGCGCACATGAAGTCCCAAGTACCACATATTCCAGGTATGATTGTGAATGCCTGTAATTCTAGCCTTTAGGAGGAGGAGATAAAGGGATCAGGAGATTAAGGTTGTTGTTGGCTATATAAGATGAGAATAGCCTTAGATATATGAGACACTACAAAACAAGACATAACAATAGTGGACATCATTAACATCTAATCACATGTAGAACTTGGATATAATCCTGGACATTTTTAGCTGTTCTATGACCCTCAGTGTTTTTGTAAACAATATTTGTCAAGAGGAGTAAGACATGAAATCATACAGGTCACTGAAAATAGAATTTGGAAATCCATGAAAAGAACCCAAACATATTGAAAGAGCATTTAGGAGTCTACCAGCCCCTCCCCCTCACACAGAAGCATTTAGAGACACCTGTAGCCACACCAAAGGCTCATGTCATGACATGAAAGATTAAGAAGAATGAGGGCTGTTTATTATTTAGATCAATGTTATGATCGGAAAGAGGTTTGATGGGAGTGCCTTGCAGGAAATAGTCAATCATTTTACCAGGATAACTTACCTCAACACAAAGGATTAAAACCAGAGTCTCTAATTTCATTTCTTGATTTGATCACTTTGTAGAAAGTTTCAAGAAATAGTTAAGTATAGGTCAAGGAGTTTTTTGGCTAGATTATTGAGAAAATAGTTTCTGTTTCTAATGAAATGGGTTCTATGAAAACTGATGTCTGGTAGTCCCCAGGTTTGTCTGGAGTTAGTGGAGCATGCACCACTAACCATAAGAACATTAATAATGGTTAACTCCTTCCTCTGCTCCATCCTGCTAATAAAAACGTTACTCCCAGGAGGACATTTTCTTCCTGGGGCCTTCTCAAGTGGGCTGCTTTCCTCCCACACATCCTGAACCACCAAAACCTGGAGGTGGAGGTTAACAGTTTCCATGCTCCTCATCATCACTTCAACACATTCAAGCCCCCACAAAAATGCCCTTCAAAGCTCTTACATCAGACTCTACCACCACATTCTGCTGCTCCAAACCCTTCCATAGTCATATACTCTATAGGTTTGCAGGATCACCCACTTCCATTAATGTGTTAAAATTTTCATTTCCAAAGTTCATTGTCACCCTCCAATGATATTATTTTTGGTGATTTCAACACCACTGATAATGCCTTCAAGAAACTTCCTTCTTGAGGTAAGTATCCATGCCCAGCCCGGACCCCATCCTGGGCACCAGGTACTCCGGGGAAGACCTGCCCAACTTGGCCCCAGGTTCTGGCCACTGGGCAGGTTCCCTTCTAGCCCCACCGGGAAGGATCCCCTTCTCCAAGACCCCCGGCAGACCCTGCAATCACCACGCCCTGCCCCCATGCCCATCCACCTGAGACCCCAGCCACTTCCAGAGACTTAGAGACCGGCCCCCCAGCTCCCATCCTGCCCCGGACTTCCCTTCTGGACCAGAGAGGGCTCCCATCCTGCCCCGGACTTCCCTTCTGGACAAAAGCTCCCATCCTGCCCTGAACTTCCCTTCTGGACCAGAGAGAGAGAGAGCTCCCATCCTGCCCCGGACTTCCCTTCTGGATCAGAGAGAGCTCCCATCCTGCCCCAGTCTTCTCTTCTGGACAGGAGCACCCATCCTGCCCCGGACTTCCTGTCTGGACAAAAGCTCTCATTCTTCCCAGGACTTCTTGTCTAGATAAGAGCTTCCATCCTGGCCCGGAGTTCCCATTTGGACAAGAAAACTCCCATCTGGACAAGAGAGAGAGACTTCCTGAATCTGTCAGCTCTGTCTGAAATAAGTACGCTGATAAGACCAAGAACGAACCACAAGGAGATAGGCAGATGTCAAGGCAAAAGTACATACAACAAAATGAAGAGCAATACAGCATCACCAGAACCTAGCCCACATCCAACATCTAGACCTGAACATCAAAATTTGGAAGAAGCAGAAGAAAACAGCCTTATGAATAACATCATGAAGAAGGTAGAGGCTTGTGTAGAGGAAAAGACAAGAAAAATTGAAAGAATGCTATAAACAACTAGAGGAAAGGGCAAACAAATTAGAAGACAACAATAAAGTCCTGGAAGAAAACAATAAAGTACTGAAAGAAAATCATTAAAAGGCAATGAAACAAATAAAGGAAACAGTCCAAGACCTGAAAGGGGAAATAGAAAAAATGAAGAAGACACAAACAGAGGGAATGCTGGAAATAGAAAATCTGAGTAAACGAAAGGGAACTTCAGATGCAAGTATAACCAACAGAATGCAAGAGATGGAAGAAAGGATCTCTGGTGTTGAAGATACAGTAGAAGAAATAGATTCATCAGTCAAAGAAAACACTAAAGCCAACAGAGTCATGACCCAAAATGTCCAGGAAATTTGGGACACCATGAAAAGACCAAATCTATGAATAATAGGGATAGAAGAAGGAGAAGAATACCAACTCAAAGGCACAGAAAATATATTCAACAAAATCATAGAAGAAAACTTTTCCAACTTAAAGAAGGAAATTCCTATGAAGATACAAGAAGCCTATAGAACACCAAACAGACTAGACCCCCCAAAAAAGTCCCCGTGCCACATAATAATTAAACAACTAAACGTACAGAATAAAGAAAGAATATTAAGAGCAGCAAAGGAAAAAGGCCAAGTGACCTACAAAGGCAAACCCATCAGAATAACACCCAATTTCTCAATGGAGACTTTGAAAGCCAGAAGGACCTGGACAAATGTAATGCAGACACTAAGAGACCATGGATGTCAGCACAGACTAATATACCCAGCAAAACTTTCAATCATCATAGACGGAATGAACAAGACATTCGAAGACAAAGCCAGATTTAAACAATACTTATCCACAAACCCAGCCCTACAGAAAGCACTAGAAGGAAAATTCCAACCTAAGGAAGTCAGATACACCCTTGAAAACACAGGCAATAGATAAAGCCACAGCAGTAAACCCCAAAGAAGAGAAGTACACACACACTACCACCAAAAAATAACAGGGATGAACAATCACTGGTCATTAATATCATTTAATATCAATGGACTTAATTCACCTATAAAAAGACATAGGCTTACAGAATGGATACGAAAGCAGGACCCATCTTTCTGCTGCAAACAAGAAACACATCTCAAATTCAAAGACAGACACTACCTAAGAATAAAAGCCTGGGAAAAGACTTTCCAATCAAATGGTCTTAAGAAACAAGCGGGTGTAGCCATCCTGATATTCAGCAAAATAGACTTCAAACTAAAATCAATCAAAAGAGATCAAGAAGGGCATTACATACATCACAGGAAAGATCCACCAAGATGAAGTTTCAATTCTGAACATTTATGCCCCAAACACAAGGGTACCCACATATGTAAAAAAAAAATTACTAAAGCTTAAACCACATATAAAACCACACACATTAATAGTGGGAGATCTCAACACCCAACTTTCACCACTGGACAGATCTCCCAAATCGAAACTTAACAGAGAAATAAAGGATTTAACTGATGTCATGACCCAAATGGACCTAATAGATATCTAGAGAACATTCTATCCTAACAAAAAAGAATATACCTTCTTCTCAGCACCCCATGGAACTTTCTCTAAAATTGACCACATACTTGGCCACAAAGCAAATCTCAACAGATACAAAACAATTGGAATAACCTCCTGTGTTCTATCAGACCACCATGGTTTAAAGTTAGATTTCAACAACAACAAAAACTACAGAAAACCTACAATCTCATGGAAACTGAATAATGCTCAACTGAATCACCAATGGGTGAAGGAAGGAATAAAGAAAGAAATTAAAGACTTCCTAGAGATCAACGAAAATGAAGAGACCACATACCCAAACTTATGGGACACTATGAAAGCAATGCTAAGAGGGAAATTCATAGCACTAAATGCCCACAAAAAGAAGTTGGAGAAATCTCACACTAGTGACTTAACAGCACACCTGAAAGCTCTAGAACAAGAAGAAGCAAAGTCTCCCAGGAAGAATAGACGCTAGGAAATTATCAAAGTGAGAGGTGAAATCAATAAAATAGAAACTAAGAGAACAATACAAAAAATTAATGAAACAAAGAGTTGGTTCTTTGAGAAAATCAACAAGATAGACAAGCCCTTATCCAAACTAACCAAAAGACACAGAGAGAAAATCCAAATCAACAAAATCAGAAATGAAAAGGGGGACATAACAACAGACATTGAGGAAATCCAGAGAATTATAAGGTCATATTTCAAAAACCTCTACTCCACAAAACTGGAAAACCTAAAAGAAATGGACAATTTTCTGGATAGGTACCACATACCCAAGTTAAATCAAGACCAGATAAACTATTTAAATAGTCCAATAACCCCTAAGGAAATAGAAACAGTCATTAAAAGTCTCCCAACCAAAAAAAGCCCAGGACCAGATGGTTTCAGCGCAGAATTCTACCAGATCTTCAAAGAAGTGTTAATGCCAATATTCTCTAAATTGTTCCACACAATAGAAACAGAAGGAACATTACCAAACTCCTTCTATGAGGCTACAATTACCCTGATTCCTAAACCAAACAAGGATACAACAAAGAAAGAGAACTACAGACTGATCTCCCTCATGAACATTGATGCAAAAATACTCAATAAAATACTGGCAAACAGACTCCAAGAACACATCAAAACAATTATCCACCATGATCAAGTAGTCTTCATCCAGGGATGCAAGGGTGATTCAACATAGGAAAGTATGTCAATGTAATACACCATATAAACAAACTCAAAGAAAAAAAAAACACATGATCATCTCACTAGATGCAGAAAAGACATTTGACAAAATCCAACACCCCTTCATGATAAAAGTCTTGGAGCGATCAGGAATACAGGGAACATACCTAAGCATAATAAAGGCAATTTACAGCGAGCCAGCAGCCAATATCAAATTAAATGGAGAGAAACTCAAAGCAATTCCACTAAAATCAGGAACGAGGCAAGGCTGTCCACTCTCCCCATACTTATTCAATATAGTACTTGAAGTTCTAGCCAAAGCAATAAGACAACATAAGGAGATTAAGGGGATATAAATTGGAAAGGAAGAAGTCAAGCTTTCCCTATTTGCAGATGACATGATAGTATACTTGAGTGACCCTAAGATTCCACCAAGGAACTGATACAGCTTATAAACACCTTCAGCAACATAGCAGGATACAAGATCAACTCAAAAAAATCAGTAGCCCTCCTATATACAATGGACAAAGAAGCTGAGAAGGAAATCAGAGATATATCACCCTTTACAATAGCCACAAATGACATAAAATACCTTGGGGTAACACTAACCAAGCAAGTGAAGGACCTATATGACAAGAACTTTAAGTCCCTGAAAAAAGAAATTAAAGAAAATGTCAGAAAATGGAAAGATCTCCCATGCTCATGTATAGGCAGGACCAACATAGTAAAAATGGCAATTTTACCAAAAGCAATCTACAGATTTAATGCAATCCCCATCAAAATACCAACACAATTCTTCACAGACCTGGAAAGAATAATACTCAACTTCATATGGAAAAACAAAAAACCCAGGATAGACAAAAGAATCCTGTACAATAAAACAACCTCTGGAGGCATCACGATCCCTGACTTCAAGCTCTATTATAGAGCTACAGTAATAAAAACAGCTTGGTATTGGCATAAAAACCAACCAATGTGGATCAATTGGAGACCCTGACATTAAACTGCACACCTTTGAACATATAATTTTTGACAAAGAAGCCAAAAGTGTACAATGGAATAAAGAAAGCACCTTCAACAAATGGTGCTGGCATAACTGAATATCAAGGTGTAGAAGGCTGCAAATAGATCCATATCTGTCACCGTGCACAAAACTTAAGTCAAAGTGGATCAAGGACTTCAACATAAATCCAGCTACTCTGAACCTGCTAGAAGAGAAAGTAGGAAGGAGTTTTGAACTCATTGGCATAGGAAATCACTTCCTAAATATACACCAGTAGCACAGACACTGAGAGAAACAATCTATCAATGGGACCTCTTGAAACTGAGAAGCTTTTGTAGAGCAAAGGATACAGTCAACAAGGCAAAGCGACAGCCTACAGAATGGGAAAAGATCTTCACCAACCCTACATGTGACAGAGGACTGATATCCAGAATATATAAGGAACTCAAGAAATTAGACATCAAAACGACAAACAGTCCAATTGAGAAATGGGCTTTAGAACTAAACAGAGAATTCTCAACAGAGGAAACTCAAATGGCTGAAAGACATTTAAGGAATTGCTCAACATCCCTAATCATCAGGGAAATGAAAATCAAAACAACTCTGAGATACCACCTTATGCCTGTCAGAATGGCTAAGATCAAAAACACTGAAGATACCTTATGCTGGAGAGGATGTGGAACTAGGGGAACTCTCCTCCACTGCTGGTGGGAATGCAAGCTTGTACAACCACTTTGGAAATCAATATGGCGCTTTCTTAGAAAATTGGGAATCAATCTCCCCCAAGATCCAGCTATACCATTCCTGGGCATATACCCAAGAAATGCTCAATCATACCACAAGAGCACTTGCTCAGCTATGTTCATATCAGCATTGTTTGTAATAGCCAAAACCTGGAAACAACCTAGATGCCCTTCAACTGAAGAATGGATGAATTAATTGTGGCACATATACACAATGGAGTACTACTCAGCAGAGAGAAACAATGACATCATGAGGTTTGCAGGAAATGGATGGATCTGGGAAAAATTATCCTGAGTGAGGTAACCCAGACTCAGAAAGACAAATATGGTATGTACTCACTCATAGGAGGATACTGGAGGTGGAACAAGGATGACTGGACAGCTACTCACATCACCAGGGAGGCTACCTGGAAAACAGGACCCCAAGAAAGACACAGGGATCGCCCAATGACGAAGACATGGCCTATATCTACATGAACAACCTGGACATGAGTGGGAGTAATGAAGTGTGAGGGTCGAAGGAAAGAGAGCCTGTGGGAGCGGGAGATCCCAGCTGGATCAAGAACAGAGAGGGAGAACAAGGAATAGGAGACCATGGTAAATGAAGACCACATGAGAAAAGGAAGAAACAAAGTACTAGAGAGGCCCACAGAAATCCATAAAGATACCCTCACAATAGACTGCTGGCAATGGTCGAGAGACAGCTGGAACTGACCTACCCTGGTGATGGGATGGCCAAACACCCTAACAGTCGTGCCAGAAACCCCATCCAAGGACTGAGGAATCTGGATGCAGAGATCCACGGCTAGGCCCTGGGTGAAGCTCCGGGAGTCTAATTAGTGAGAAAGAGGAGGGTTTATATGAGCGAGAATTGTTGAAACCAAGGTTGGATAAAGCACAGGGACAAATAGCCAAACGAATGGAAACACATGAACTATGAACCAAAAGCTGAAGGGCCCCCAACTGGATCAGGCCCTCTGAATAGGTGAGACAGTTGATTGGCTTGATCTGTTTGGGAGCCATCTAGGCAGTGGTACCAGGTCCTGGGCTCATTGCATGAGTTGGCTGTTTGAAACCTGGGACTTATGCAGGGACGCTTGGCTCAGTCTGGGAGGAGGGGACTGGACCTGCCTGGACTGAGTCTATCAGGTCGATCTCAGTCCTCGGGGGTGGCCTTGATCTGGAGGAGGTGGGAATGGGGGGTGTGCTGGGGGGAAGGGGAGGGGACAGGAGGGAGGGGGGAGAACAAGGGAATCCGTGACTGATATGTGGAACTGAATGGTATTGTAAAATAAAATAAAAGAAGAAAAAAGAAACTTCCTTCTTGTGTCACCAAACTGTTTGTGATACCCTGGCTTCCCACACCACACAGCCCCGTGAGTTTGCTGTTCCTAGAACCTGCATCCCATCCATGGCCTCAATTTCAAGCACTTTCTTCTCTGATCATTTCATTTTGACACCCTCACTTGAAAACAAGTAATCAGTTGATTAAACAAACAAGCAGTGAATGATCAAAAGGATAGACATCTCTAACTCCATCACTCTCCCTTTCTTCCTGTTACAATTTCTAGGCACAACATCCAACCCAGTCAAACCACTGTCCTTGTTAGATGACTATAACGGTTAAACAACCATCCATCTGCCCAATCTCATCTTAGATATAGGAACTTTATGTGCATGGGTCCTTTCATCTGTCTGCCTATTTCTGCTTCATTCAGGGCTATTTCTTATTCCTAATTTCCCCAAATCATGTGCCAAGCAGAACCAGGATGCCAGATGGCACTACTTTCTTCAGCTATGTATGCATATAGGCAATGATGTATGTCAACGACAACCCTGTGCCAGTTGCCAGTACAATAGTAACCCCCCCCTACACACACACACACACACACACACACACACACACACACACACACACACACACCTTTTTGAGACACAGACTCTCTGTGTATCACTGGCTATCCTGGAACTCACTATATAGACCAGGCTGGGCTTGAATTCACAGAGATTTGCTTGCCTCCGCCTCTGAGTGCAGGTATTAAAGTCACTCACCACCACACCCAGCTGCAAGTTCCCTTCTAACTTCCAATCAGATGGTCTCATTTTTGGTGTTGGTCATGGCTCTCGAAGGTTGAAAGACACTGTCATAGATAACAGACCCTGTTTCCTTATTCTTAATTGCTCTACTTTCTTCCCATCCTCACTCTCAACTAACGACTTTTACTATATATAATATATTATATATAATATATATTACTATTTCACTAATAAAAATCAATTCTGTCCAAAGAAAACTTTCTGAAACAAGAAGTCCTCATTATCAATTATTTTAAGTCATTGTACCCAGCCTAACTTCTGTCCAACTTCCTCACTTAAATTGATAGTCCCTGTGCCTGAATCCCTTCCAACCTATTACAGTTATTCTGGACAATTCTTGAGTCTCTCCAGCTCTATCAGCTCCCCTCTCCCTGTAACTGACTTGTTCTTATGTCCACTAAACCACTATGATGTTATTTATCTAACCTCAAAACAAAGAAGTCATAGAGGGCCCATCTCTACCCACTTCTACTCACCTCTCTCCTCTCTCCCAGACAAAATTTATGAACACCTATATCCACAGTCTTTAGGGTACTTTTTTCCTCAGTATCTTGAATCCCATTAAAATGTTCTTATAGAATAAGGTGTGACTTTCATATTGCTAAATCCAGTCGACAGTTGTCAGTTCATTTAATTTACCTACAGCATTTAAATTGATCACTTCTCTCTTCTTTAACACATTCTTAACCTGGTTTGAACACTTTATGAGTTCTCCTTTCCATATCATCTCACCTTCCATTCCTTTCCAAGCTACACTGTTTCATACCTCCACCATCTTCACTCAGAGCCTCAGTTATCTAATCTAGCTAGGCTTTCTAGGAATGTTAAGAGCCTACAGTACTGTGGATGATTAATTGATAAATAAAGCTCTGATTGGCCAGTAGCCAGGCAGGAAGTATAGGTGGGACTAACAGAGAGGAGAATTGAGAGAACAGGAAGTCGGAGAGGAGGCGACGCCAGCCTGCTATCCAAGGAGCATCATGTAAAGGCAGCATGTAAACCACGGAACATGTGGTGACATATAGATTAACAGAAATGGGCTGAGTATAAGAGCAAGAACTAGACAATGGTAGGCCTGAGCTAATGACCAAGCAGTTTAAATAATATAAGTGTCTAAGTGTCTGTATGTTTATTTTATAAGTGGGCTAAGGGACTGCCAGGACTTGGTGGGACCCAGAGAGAAAAACTCTAGTTACACTATAGATCACCTTAGGATCACAATAAAATATCAGTGCCAAAGGCTGGGGCTGTAGCCCAGTGGGAAAGTAATTGTTAGTATACATGAGCCCCCAGGTTCATCACTGTGTCCATGCACCCATTGCTCATTCTGCCAGCTCAGCCTGTGCTGCATGGAGAGATGTCTCAAAAAGACAGACAAAACTGTCAATATCGAGTTGAGCATAGTGCTTGAGGTTCCATGGTCCTCATTATCTCCCAGGTAATAATAATGGTAAAAATAACAAGAACTTGGTCCACGCCTCTGGTGTTAAACACAATCTATAGACCTGAATTTTCATGATTTATATTTCTGTCCTCTCTGAATTTCTCTCAACTTCAGGTTCATCTGTCAACTGTCTGTCATTCTCTCCAGAACCTTAAACTCCAGCCCTATTTTCTTCTCTATTCTTCACAATCTCAAAACGTTCCACCCTTATAGCCTCTCAGACCAAAGTCTTTAGCATCATCCTCTATGTCCACTCCTTTCTGCTCTATAACCCATTGGCACATTTTGCTGTTTTCACCTCGATATTGCTGCTATTGGTGCTAGCTGATATGCTTGCTCAGATCCAAGACTGGCTGGGCATTGCTTAGCTTCCAAGATACACTGAGATACCGTTAATTCAGAGCTATGTCTGGAGACTGCTGTCTCCGCAAAACTATTACAGTAGACTCCTAAGTGGTCTCCCTGATTTCTTACTCCACTGGGGTCGGCTTGCTCTTATCTTCAGAACAGGGCAGGTAAATCTGCCATGATCTCTTCACTCTCCACTCAGACGACTCCTGGTTTCATCACACGGAGTAAAGCTGGTGCTCCTACAGAGGACCATGTCCTCCCACACTACGTTGCCCACACAGTTTTGTTTTACTTTCTGATCTGGATACAGCACCTCCTTGCTGGTCCTTCACCATACCCATGGGGCACTCTTCATGACACTCCCTCTTCTTTCCTACCCAGTATCCAATATTTGACTGTTTTCAATCGTCAATAAGTATAGTTTGACTGATGTATGTCAAATAATTTAGTTCCTTCACTTTCTTTTCCTCTGATGTGCTACAGAACATACTATTTTTTCCCTTCACCCACTGGAACAATGAGCTCCCCAAACTCAAGGACTCAGCCTTTTCATCATGCTGCTCCATTCCAACACCTAGAGCACAGATTTGGCATTCCGTTACTCATTGAATGTTTGGTTCACAATTCCTATTTGAAATCACCACCACCTTTTAAAGGAACATCTTTGAAGCACCCCCCAGAACAAGGTACCAGTATACCATCATTGTCAGTGTCTGTCTCCCCAGGTCCAGTCTCCCCATAAAATTTTGGCCTTGTTTTCCCACTGGGGAGCACCATAGCTGTTTCAGCCCATCTCCACTATAGCCCAGCTACTGGCAAGTCCAGGGTTCTCATATGAATCACAGAGCAATCTCCTGGAGAATTTTTTCTGTTGGTCAGTAACTCAGCCTCAATAACTCCTTCCCCCAAAGAATTATTTAACTGGTTTGGAATGGGGTCTTATATAAGCATTTGCTCAACATTTCCATGTTTTCCTAATATTCTTCCAGGCTTTAGAAACACTTCTTTGGGCATTATCTCCTTGTCATCAGAACAGCAGTCAAGTGTGGGTGGAGTTTTTTGTCAGGACTACCAGCTCCCAAATAACCACACGGATACTTATTATTAATTATGATTGCCCAATAGCTTAAGCTTACTACTAACTAGCTTTTGCATTTTAAATTAATCCATTTCTCTTCCTTTACTTGCTGCTACGTGGCTCATAGCTCATTACCTCATTTTCTACATGTCCTGTTTCCTCGGCATCTGGCTAATGACTCCTCAGACTCCACTTCCTTCTTCCCAGCAGTCTCTCTGCCCTGAAAATCCTGCCATTTAGTTTTTTCTCTTAAACCAGTCACAGTGATGTATGTTCACACAGTGTAAAGGAATATTCTACGGTCTAGTTCAATGGCCTTTTGAGTATAAGAAGAACCTAGAGGGTCAGAGTGTAGCTCCCTAGCAGAAATCTAGCCTAGCATGAGCAAAGTCCTGGACTTGATTCTTAGCACTTGAAGAAAATTTCCTGGAGAACTTTTCAGAAAAAGATTCCTGAACATTGCCCCAGAGATATGATTAACTTGGTAGGATAGAAAAGGAGAATACAAATTTCAAACAAGTTCACGGGTGCCACCTGATGTCAAAGGCCCCAAGGCCGCTCATAGAAACCCCTTTCTAGTTCTCTCCAGTTGGTGGTGTCTCTGTGGAGGGTTTTCCTGTGTCTCAGGACTGGTATTGGGTATGAAGAGTTAGATTGCTGTTTCTGTACCTATGACTATCCCCATCCCCTTATATTTACCCTTTCTTGTTCTTTTCTTCATGTTATACCGTATCCACATGTACATTTGTTTACTGTTGTGGAATATTAGTTAAAGATGTGTTACATTCTTTCATGGTGTAGAATATTTACTTAATGATGCAAAGATGTGTTGTATTCTTTTATGCTGCATTTGTTTGACTCTGTGAAGCTGTGTTGCTTTGCCTGTCTAAAGCACCAGATTGGCAAGGTTGGCAGTCAGAGAGAATAAATAAGAAGAGCGAGAATAAGAGGAGAGGAGGATGCCGGGAGCCAGCCACCCAGCCACACAACCAGCAACAGGGTAAGAAGGGAAGAAGGGCATATAGAATAGAGAAAGGTAAAAGCCCAGAGGTAAAGGTAGATGGGATAATTTAAGAAAAGCTGGCCAGAAGCAAGCCAAGCTAAAATCAAGCATTCATAAGTAAGAATGTATTTCTCCATGTATTTATTTGAGAGTTGGATGGTGGGCCCCAAAGAGCAAACAGAAAAAAAAGAAAGAAAAAAACCACAGTTTACATTTTATGTGTGTAAATATATACATTATTGACAAGATAGCCCATACAAGAGAGAGAATGCAGTTTGTTCTTTTCTGAGACTGTGAACTCATTTAATATTTTACATTCCAAATCCATCCATTTTTTCACAAAATTTTTAGTTTAATTGTTTAGAACTAAGTAGTATTCCATTATGTACATATGTAGATGCGTGTGTTTGTGGGTATATATACACCAAACTTTTATATCTATTCATCTTTTGATGGGCAACTGAATTGATTCCAATTCTTTGCTATAGTGAATAAAGCAGCAATGTTAAGCAAATGCCCAACAGTTTCAAAGATCACAGAACAACAATACATTTTCTCATCAAATACTTATCTTGCACAGTCCCTTTTAAAAGTCCTGTGAAAAGTGAAGAATACCTATACTCTGACATTTATACAGTGTGTGATATTAAAGACTTGTGTTGTAGTGATGCTAATGTGGCTATGTTTTTTGTTTTTTGTTTTTTTTAAGTCAGAAAGAATGCCTTGAAGCACATTCAGCTAGTGTTAGCATTCAGGTGTCCTCGGGGACCTAGCAGGACATGGCATCAGCAGCAGCCATACTGTCTCCACTGAGTATGCACATGTGCTGTATACCTTTATAAAAAGCAAGCCCTTATCACCCTGCTCTCTCTTCCTTCCACACTTGCTCAGAGGACGCCTCTACATTACTCACCAGTGAACCTCCCACATGGGCTCTGCTGCATGTGTAGCTTTGTGGTGCCCCTCGGCTCCAACCGACTGTTAAATCATTACAGCTGATGCTATGGTTTTAGATTTTTTTTCTCAAAATAAAAAGTGGCTATGAGGAAATATATTATTTGAGCATTGATTACTCTAAAGCTCTGTGGAAGAACATGAACCTTATTATACCCTATGTCTGCCCTTGTATATATTTAAAAATTTCAAGGAATAAAAGCTTTAATTGACAATGCAATGTAGAACAACAGAAGAGGCACTTTGGGCTTGCTTTAAAGGGTTTACTATGGTGGCTCAGACCTTCTAACTTCATAAAGAAAATAGAGGGAATGTATTTTCTATATGTGGATTGCATATGATTACAAATTTGCCTATGTAACATGCCAACAGTGTATTAATAAGCGCCTGCTATCTGTTCCTCTGAAAACACATAAAAAGAAGAGAGATGACTGGAAAAATAGTCTTGCTTTTAGTTAGTTTACAGAACTTAGGCTAAATGAGTTGTGCCCATATGTATTGGTTCTTTATTTTAATAAAACAAGATATATTTCTTTACATTACAATAAAAACTATTTCTTTAATTTCCTAGGTTGATTCCGACACATTTCTTTTTCATTTTAAAAGCATCTTTTTTGCTGATATTTATCAATCAAAATACAATTCAGTTTTGGTTCCATTTATCAACCTGTCTAGTATGTGATAATCAAAACCACTCCTTCTAGATCCTACATCAGTGACACAGAACATGAAGAGCAGTTTATTACTCCCACAGCTATTCAGGCTTCATTCCAGTGCACAAGATGGCTCAATGGCAGGACATCTTTCAGACTCTTCCTAGTAGATGCAAGAGGTTCTGTACACACTTGTGTGGCTGGCATGTATGCCTCTGGGTAACTGTGAGTCCTCAACAACTGACCTGCACTTTTTGTTCAAATTTTGTAGTTTGATCAACGGAAGATATATTCAAATTGGATGGAAACTATTGACTCAGTAAAACATTTAGAATTGTTGTTGCATTCCTTTTTTTTCTTTTGCTAAATGAAAAGATTACATTAGCATATTCATTTAAGTAAAAAAAAAATCTCATTTCACGGTGCACAATGCACATTTCACAACACAGGACACCACTTAACAAATAGAGAAAAGGAGTTAAAAGCAAATGAAGATTCCTTGTAGTGAGTGAATGATAATCCTGAATCTTTGCCAAGAAATATTTACACTAGTACCCAGCATCAACTCCATGCTCCCTATTAAAGACAATGGATCTGGGCTCAGGTTCCTCACGCTGAGCGCAGATTATTATGTCCAACCTATGGCTTCACTGCTCTCAAGCCCAAATCTATTTCTCTTATATTTATAGTTTTTTCCATTGTAGCTTTTTGTAAGGGGTTGCAATTACCCACACCTACCTTAACAGGTCAAACAGGTTTTTACACTGAGCTCTTAGGAAACCTCATTCTAAATTGCCTTCCACATATTATTTGAGGATCTTTTTCTAGCCGACTACTAAAATATTTACTTTGGGGGTTTTGTTAGTCTTTCACTCCAATAGGCAGCAATTTCCCAACTTTGGAATGCCCCAGGTTACTGAAAAAAATGTATCAGTTTCAAGTTTTTTTTCCCCTCATAATGGGGATAAAGAAAATGTGCATCACAGCCTTGATGCAGTGGGGACGGGCTTGGTCCTGCCTCAACTGAATGTACCAGGCTTTGCTGACGCCCCATGGGAGCCCTTACCTTTTCAGAGAAGGGGTGGGTGGGTTAGAGGGGGAGAGTGGGGAAGGGTGAAAGGAGAGATGAGAGAGGGATCTGTGGTTGGTATGTAAGATGAATAAAATAGTCTTCATTAAAAAAGAAAGAAAGAAAATGTGCAGCAGGCGCAAGTGAGCAAGTCAACTTGAAACTCAACACTTGGGGAGAGAAAGCAAATGGAGAGAAATAGCAAGTCTACAATTAAAGTTTTATTTAAAATGAAAAGAAGGAACAAACCTGGCATTGGAACTGGCCTGGCAGAAATGAGACTCTTGTGTCTCTTCATATGGCCATCAGACTGTTGAAACAATGGACTCCAGAGAAATGGGAATTTCCCCCAGGAATCTCACGCTAGGAGGAGAGAGAGCCAGCAAAGGGGATTTTGTCTCTCACTAGAGATTTCAGTTCTAACAACTTGTTAGAGGACCTTACAGGCTGAAACTCAAACAAGGAGGGGTCAGTAGTGCGTGGGCCCACACCTTACAGGGACTGCTTAGATATGCATATCCTTGGCCCTCTGTTTAATTTTTTATTTAGCTTCAGAATCACAAAGAAGAACTTGGGAGTTTGCTGGATCTCTTTGCCCCTCTTCCCAAAGAGGCTAGACCTGACTTGGGGCACAAACTGTGACTTCCAAATTCAATATCAATGTGAGTAATGTGATTCCTATTTGACTCCATCCAGCTTGGCCAAATTCTTACCTAGAGAAGTAGACAACCTAAAAGAGCTTCCAGTTCCAGTCTAGTACCTACTGAGCTTCTAAGTCATCATACCATCCTAACAACTGAACAAACTGTAAAATGTCCAAATGAGATTAATGAAGAGAGATCGTAAGTCAAACTACCATTACCAAAATTAGAAAGGCAGATGGGGTCAGAGATTCACAACTTACCTCAGAAAACACTAAACAAAATGTCTGTCACAATTGGAAAACCTGGGGCATAATTGACAAATTGTAGGAGTCTCTGTGTGGACATGAAAAGTTTGAGAGAGAAAGAGAGAGGTCAGAGCTCTCCTGAGGCTACCTGAAGGATTTCTGCCAAGAACATTAGTAAAAAATATTAGCAGAAAGGCCCTTCTTGCATTTGCAAGGGGAGGGAAATTGACATTTGAAATAGTCCACGTTACCCAGTTGTTAAAAAGACCTTTCCTCAGAGCAAATCATTGTACCAGAAGCTAATCTGCTGGGGTCTTATCAGATCTCAACCTACGTGAGTGAAGAGAAATAAACAATGCAAGGCCGGTCTACCCTCTCCCTCCAAGAGAAGGAAACCAAACTATCTACAACATCCTGGTGCTGTACACTGTCTAGGGGCTCCAGTTTATGAAAGACTCAGACCTAGTCACAAAACTGAAAGAGTGTCCCCTCCCAAGGTCACCACATTACCGAAGGTCTGCTCTCCACACTTCCTTTTCCTGGTAAACCATGCCATCCTTTCAGCAAAAATTCGGAAGCTATGCTAATAAAGGAAAAGGCACAGTTAGAACAAGATTCAGACATCAGAACCAGAGTCAGATATGGCAATAATGATGTCATTATCAAACAAGGAATTTAAAGAAAACTCACATTAATATGCTGTGGCTGTCAAGGACAGCGTAGGCACCATGCAGACAATAGATGCATGGTGTAAGCTAAGAGATGGAATCCTAAACAAGAAAAAGAAAAAAAGAAAAAGAAAAAGCCAAAAACAAAACAAAACAAAAAAATTGAACCAACCCACTAATAAAAATGAAGAATTGGGGATGGGGATGTGACTAGTTGATACAGTGATGGCTTGGCATGCAAGAAGTCCTGGGTTTGATCCCTAGCACCACAGAACCAATTCTAGTACCACTGCCTGTAATCCTAGCATTTGGAAGTAGAGAGAAAAGAAGAACACATGGTGTGCATGACTGAGGAGAGAATCCCTGAGCTTGATGATTTGAAATAGAATTCTCAAAACTGCAAAATACAGATAAGAAAGAATAAAAGCAATAAAACATAAAGGCAACCAGAGGTGAGCAGCTAAAAATTGTGGGACAGATTTTAAGTAATTTATGCATGATAGGATTATTAAAAGGGGAGAAAGAGGACCCTTTGAAGTTTAATAATAACTAAGGAGTTTCCATAAATTCATATTAGACAGCAAACCACAGACTGAAGAGTCTCAGATAACATGAAACAGGATAAATAGTTTTAAAAAATACCCCCCAATACATATAAGCATATCATAGTAAAACCACAGAAAGTCAAAGATAACACACACACACACACACACACACACACACGAGAGAGAGAGAGAGGAGAGAGAGAGAGAGAGAGAGAGAGAGAGAGAGAGAGAGAGAGAGAGAGAGAGAGAGAGATCTTAAGAGAATCTAAAGGGGAAGGGCAGAAATCTCTTTAGAGAAGCAAAGAAAGAGTTGCATCTGACTTCTCAGAAATCATTCCAGCCAAAAGAGAACAGTGTGACATTTTCAAGTGTTGAAAGAGAAGGGTGGGGAGAACCCTCCATCTAGTTTTCTGTACCCTGTGAAATCATCCTTCAAAAATGAAGGAGAAATGAAACTTTTATCAGACTAACAACTTGAAAGAACATGTCAGTTTTTCTGCCTTCAAAATGTGTTAAATAAACGACACTGTTCAGAGAAGGAAAGAGACCAATGTCAGAACTACATTCACATTATAAAGGAGCAAAACCACCAAAGAATGAATGTTGAAGGCAAAATAACTTTACTTTTCTCCTTAAAGATTTTTTTAAAGCATAGTGTATTCATGTGTATAAGTAAAACGAATTGCAACAATAGCAATAGGGACAGAAAGAAGGGATTATAAATATTTGGGAATGTTGTATATACTCATTTGTGTGTTGTGTGTGCAGGTGCAGGTGCGCATGCCTGTGTGTGCACAGGGAGGCCAGAGGTCAACAACAACAATATTGTGTGTCTTCCTCAATCACTTTCCACTTGATTTTTTTGAGACAGGCTCTCTCATTGACCCCAAAGCTCATGGATTTGGCTAGACAGGTTGATCATCAAACTCCAGGGGTCATCTAGTCTTTGCCTTCCCAGTGCAGGGATTATATGTCCAGAAAATCCCACCCAACTTTTTATGTGAGTGCTGGGGATCCGAACTCAGTTCTTCATGTTTGCACAACACGTTCTTTTCTGAGCCATCTCCCCAGCCACCATGTTTTGCTATTTGAAGGTACTCCTACTAATGTCACAGTGTTGCTTCAGTTGGCATGGAGTGCATGCAAATGCTTGTTGGGAAGTCTAGAGCAACAATTTAAAAGAGCTAACAAGAAACAAAATAATTGCTATGCTGAGGAGCGACTATAATGGGAAAACACAAAATGCTCAGCATACCCTCATAATGCTAAAGAAGAATGAGAAAAAGATGAGAAGAGGAGGAAATGAATCACAAGCAGAAAATTGTAATTTTTAATTCAACTGTATTAAATTAATTCAACTATATTAAGAATCATGTCAGCTGCAGGGTGGTAGCACACACCTTTAATCCCACCACTCAGAGGCAGAGGTAGGCAAAGTCAACCTGGTCTACAGAGCTAGTTCCAGGACATTCAGGGTTACACAGTGAAACCCTATCTCGAAAAACAAAAAGAAAAAAAATCATGGCAAATATCAGTCACCTACATGTCCTCTGAACAAGAGAGTGTAAAAGTGAGTCAGACATCAACCTCTGCCTGTGATTTCTCCAAAGAACACACTTTGAAGCCAAATACAAGTTAATAAAGGGTTGGTGCTGATTACACCACGCGTACACTCGGAAGAAAGTGGGAACAGCTGCATGCATTTCAGACACAGTAAGCCCAGATCAAGCTTGATTCTTATAATCAAGTGGAGCATTCTGCAATGAACACGGGATGAGTACTGTAAAGAAAATCCTGAACGAGTATGCACATAATGAGAAATAAACTTCATGAACAACTGATAAGCCTAACAGACGTGGCTAATTGTACTGTTTAGTTAGAGACTTAGACAGGAGAACAAAGTCAGGGCACTGACACTTCTCACAGCAGATCCTCACCTGGGAAATGGCTTCGGTTTCCTCATTCTCTCTTCTAAGATGCTCTTTATTCCATTTTCCCCCCTCCTTCCTCAGGGAAGATCTACTTCTCGGCAGAGGGAAAGCCTCCATCTTGCATCAGATTGGATTGCATAATCCCCACGGATCTGTGATCGTGTGACTTGATGGCTCTCACTCCTGGACTCCCCCTCGCGCTGGCCCTTCCAGCCTCATTTCTTCCCTCACTCCTTTGCACCAAATGGTTTCTTGCAGGTGGAGGTTACACACTGATACCTGAGAGGAAGGTAAAAGTACACCATGTCCCTACCGTCACTCTCTGATCCTGTCAGCCAGGCTAGGGCCCAAGAATGCAAACTTCAAATAAGTTCTCTAATGGGACAGAGATCACACGTTGGGACCCATTGAGGCATTGAGGCCTGAAGATCATTCAGTAACAAAGCCTACTAGGACTTGTCAATGTGTTTTACAGCCTTTATTGTAAATTTGGCTTTCAAATTCCATAGCCTCCACCGTCTTGCTCCTTTTATCCTAGGTATCTTCCAACCTGATAGATGCTTGGCTGCTTTTCACCCCTCTGCTTATTAAAGTCATTCGATTTTCAAGTCTCATTCTAACTAATTCATCTATTATTGGACCCTTGAGTAGACCAATTTTTTCACCAACACACATGCTTCTTCCTCTGAATTCCTATCTCTTATTCAAGGATATGCCAAGTGTTTTTAGAGCCTATATTTTTTATAATTTGGGGGTAATAGTGTCTCTTTTTAAAAGATTACAAAATTATCCATACAAAATGAGGGACAGGACTTTGAATAGTGGTAAGGTAGGTGCTAAGTTGAGTGAAATCATGGCTTTGTTAGTGTCACAGGAAGACCATCTCAGGTCTTGCCATAGCCCAATGTCTCCTCTTCAATTGTCCTCCTTAGGTCCATACTTTCTGTCTTTGCTTTTTTCTTTTTCTAGACATGTCTCTGCTCTGCCCCCTCTTCTCTCCTCCCCTTCTCTCCCTGCCTTCTCTTGCCTCTCATCTTTTTCTTTCTCATCCTTTTCTTCCCCATTATGTTCCTCTTCTCCCTCCTCCTCCTATTCTTCTCCCTCCCCCTGTCTTTCTCTCCCTCCTGCCCTCCTCCCTGCCATTTTATCAGCTTTATTCAAGATGTCACAATGAGTAAGAATGAACAAAGAAGAAACATGGCCTTCAGTAGGTGAATAAACTGTGGTATATACAGAAAAAGGAACATTATCCAGCAGCAAAAATCAATGAGCCATCAAGCAGTAAAACTACATGGAGAACTATTGCTTATTCCTAAGTGAAAGAAGTCAGCCTGAAAAAGACCACAAACCACACAACTTCAGCTTCATGATATCTAGGAAAGTCAAATGTTCTAAAGCAGTAAAGCACCAGCAGTTGTCAGGAGTTGAGTGGGAGTGAGGAAAGAGGCGTGAGGACACAGGAACTCTTAGGGCAGAGAAACTAGTCTGTGTGATGCTACACATCCCATCACACCTCGGTCAAAACTCACGTACAGAGCAGTATCCCACTAAGAATGAGTACTGTTGTTGCCAAACCAGACCAATGACTCTTTGCAATGAACACTTACAAGTAAAGATATATGGACAAAGGGGTTTACTGCATGACTCACACTACAGCTTTCATGATGAGACTATTCCTTTTTTTAAATTTTCTTTTTTTCTCTCTTAATTTTATTTTATCTTGAGGGGGCTTGCAAGGGAAAAGGGTGGATACAAAGGTACAGGGAAATTAATGGGATAGAGATGCATGATGTGAAAGACAGAAATAAAAAAAAAGAAAGCTTAAAAAATAAAAGGGGGGTTGGAGATTTAGCTCAGTGGTAGAGTGCTTGCCTACAAGGCCCTGGGTTCGGTCCTCAGCTCTGGAGGGAAAAAAAAAGAGGAAAAAATAAAAGGATGAGCTCTGTTGTAAATTGTCCTGGATAGGTTTCTATTGTTGTGATAAAACACCAACTAAAAGCAACCTGGGAAGGAAAGGATTTACTTCAGCTTACAGTTTATAGTCCATAATGGAGGGGGGAATCAAGGCAGGAGCTGAAGCAGAGGCCATGAAGAGAGCTGCGGACTGGCTTGTTCCCCAAGGCTTGCTCAGCCTGACTTTTTATACCATCGAGGACCATCTGTCTAGGGGTTGCACCACTCACAGTGAGCTAGACATTCCCACATCAATCATCAGTCAAGAAAATGAACTACAGACTTGCCTGTAGACAACCTGATAGAGGCATTTCTCACCTGAGGTTCTCACCCCAGATAATTCAAGGTTGTGTCAAGTTGACAAACAACTAGCCAACCCATACACCATTCTCATTGTGGATAATGATGTATCAATGTAGACTCATTGGTAGTAAAAAAAAAAAAAAAGTAATGCATTTTTTTATATAAATCTTTTGTGTTCTCTATGCCTCTATTTAATATAAAAGTTTACTGAGTTTTGAAGAGATGTTTGTATACTCATGTTCACAGATGTATTTACCATATCAAAAATGTGGAATTAACTTGAGCCATTTGTAGATGAATGGCTATGCAAAATATTATATAATACATATTACATAAAGTATATAATTATATACAATGCCTATCATTTAACCTTGAATAGGAAGAAAATTTTGTCATATGATACAATGTGTCTGAGTTTTCAAGACATATGTTAAGTAAAAGAAGCTAAATACAAAGGGACTAATATTGAGATTGCATTCCTACAAGATATACTCAAAATCATAGACCAAACATGGAATTTGTGGATTCATGGGTGGGAGGGAAAGAGTTATTATCTAATAAATAAAGACAGTTTTTCGAGATGAAAAAAAATCAACTATAAATGAATAGATCAATAGTGGTGATAATTATACAGCTATGTGGATTTACAAAATTCCATTGAACTATTATTTAAAATGTTGAATATGGTAAACTTACTATGAATATTTTATTGAAATTTAAAGAGACTACTTGATGATTTGTACTCTAATTCATTTGGGATTCTTAAAGAGATTATATCTAAAAGGGAGATTTGTGTCCCACGAAGCTTACAGACTAGAGCTAAGGGTTCCAAAGACACACCCAATGAACACATCTGAAAAGACAGGGTTCACACAAATAAAAGGATTTTATTGACACATGATATTCTATTACAGTAATAAATATAGTACATTCTTCTAAGGCTTAGTTTGCAGTTCAGAAGCTGATGTGCCCATAACTGGACCATCCTGACTTTTGGTACCATCTTTTCAAAGCTGCATTAAAATGGAACATGTGTTGTCTGAGAACCACACACGTGTTCAAGATTTGCATCAGTCCCTATGCTTCACACCATGAAGGTGACTGGTCCTCATCATCCTTATTATCCTCACTCCCCTTTTTAAAAAACAGCTAATGCCATAAAAATTCAACATTTCAAATAAAAAATTATTTTATACAAATATAATTCATTATGTAATCATTCTTAAAATACAGCATTGTAATATATGAGTTTGAAACATTATTACTAAAATAAATACTTCCCAGTGAAAATTTCATTCGCATCACAAATTATAAAACAGAGCATATAAAAGTAATTAATGATTAAGTCTTTTTCAGTGTCTCCCCTACAACTGTGTGGAGACAGTATGCAGTACACACAGCTAGCTGAGAGCACATGAACATCCTACACATTTCCATGAGCATCTACCCACACTACTCCTGGGCCTGGCACTGTGCTGTGTTAGTTTGCACCACACAAGCCTCCTTTACTTCAGAAGTCTTAAAGGTCTGTTGCTTTCTGGGAATATACATGTGTCGATTTCCACATTAAGGAAATTATCCTGGCCCCTTCATGGGACTGTAACAGTTCTTTTCCTAGGTCAGGGACACATTGATGAAAAGGATGTTTAGATGTGTGGGAGTAGGGCTGAATGGTCTTAACCTTAATTCCCAAGATTTGAGAATGCTTATTACTGAAGGTAATTCAATCACCAGATGCTGGGTGGGGCATCTTTCATTACCACCCAGTGCTTCCATACTATTCTAGCATTTGCTTGGAGTGGGACACACAGACTGTGTAGCAGGTAGTACAGCCATGTGTCTAAATACCTAGGATAGAAGAAAGGTGGGATATGGGCTATAGAAGCCACTGTTTCCAGTTCTCATTACTTCATTCTATCTATAAGCATGGTGACTTAAGTTCTTCAATAATGCAAATTCACCACTGCACTGAAAAATAAGCTGAATAACTAACCTGGTTGGCATTTATGGCTGCCTTTCCAGCTATTCCTAAGGGCAAATGTTTTCAGGAAAACATGGTTTGTGAAACACAAGTGGTCCGTTGTCAAGTATCTGAAGTGACTTTCCAACAATCTGACTGCTGCTAGAGAGCCAGTTACCCAGACCCAGATGAACACTCTTGATTTTTCTTCCAAAACAGTCTCTTAAAAAGCAGGGATGTGGACTTCACCCTGTTTTCGAAGGCACAGACAGTGGGGTTCTCCTCCTCCGAGTCCATGAACAGAGGTCTCTCACGTCATCATTTGCAATCATTTGTACTTCTTTCTAGAGTCTGATTTTCTATCTTTTCCTTTTTCCTTTGTTCTTCTGTGTGTATGTCCATTAGTGTGTGTGTGTGTGTGTGTGTGTGTGTGTGTGTGTGTGTGTGTGTGTACACGTGTGTGTATGTTCATTTTTGTATACGTGCGAGAGGATAGCCTCAGGTATTGTCCCTCAGGTGCCTGGCCTGGAACTCTCTATGTGGGCTAGGATAACTTGTCGCAGAGCCCCAAGGATCCATCTGTCCCCGTGTCCCCAGTACTGGGGTTAGCAGCTTGGGGCATGCCTGGCTTTTTCATTTTGCACGGGTTCTGGGAATGGACTCGGGTTCACTGAGCTGCTTCTGCAGCATCCCAGCCACTAGAGACGGGTTTCTTGCACTTCTTCTTCTGTCTCCTCTTTCAGAGCAGTAATTTGTGGCCGAGGCTTCTGCCTGCTGGAGTGGCGGCTCTGGAAGAGCTTTATCTTCTCCGAGGAGCTGATGGCCTGCTGGAAGATACTCTTCTCGCTCAGAAGTGCCTGAACGGAGTCATATTGCCACACGTTGCCCTCTTCTATGACCTAGGGAAAAGGCCGTTAGTGAGACCTCATAGAGAGTAAAGATCAAGCCAGTGCAGGGACAGAAACTGACCTAGGCCCAAAGGAGAATAAAAGTCCAAAGAAAACACAGGATTCAGAGCCATGTATATCTACTTAATTTTCACATCTGTGAAAGTAGCAATTGGAACTTTAAAAATTCATCTAATACCAGCTGTTACACTCTGTCAGGGAACTGTAGGACAATTGAAGAGCTTTGGAAACCTAAATAATCCATAATCCATCTCTTATAGACTCTTAAGATGAGCTATGTACACAGCACCATCAACTTTGAACTTCTTCAAAACTGAGTCTGAGGCCTAACAATTACAAATTGGCTATGTATGACTGAGTATAATGCCTACAATGCATGCTAAAGTTTTGCAAGCTTGAGGCCAGAGAATAGAGAGCTTGACCCAGTCCCTGAATTTGACCACAGGAGAACAAGAGATGAATCTACTGTCTAGTCACTTACAGCCAAGTAATGACAATAGAATAAAAATGCTTCAGTAAGAAAAGCATTTACCTCCAGAACATTAAAAAGCCTTGGGAAAGTGAAAATGCTCTATGTTCCTTGACCTCCTTTGTGATTAAACAGGAAGGAATTTGTAAAGACCACCTGAAGGAGCCGTGACAAGTGGGAAAGAAAATGAGAAGGTGGCTGACAAGGACGCTAACCTGACTTCCAGTAGTAATGAGGTCAACGAAACAGGCTTCTCTCCTACTTCATTAAAACCACTAGAGTAACACCCATTCCGTGCTTTCCCCAGGGGAAGCTTTGTTATGGAAAGAAACAGGTTTCTTTTTGTTATGGAAAGAAACAGTCCATGATGCCAGCTGGTAATACGCTAGCACCGGAGGTGTGCTAGATTTCAACACCGTGCCTAGCTCAAGGTACAGGAAGAGGACTCATGCAGCCACCCCAAGGGGAGTGTGACATATGGATGAAGGAAGGGTACATGACTATAGTTTATAGTAACTGTTGTGCAAGATTGCTAACAGAAATGGGCAATGAAACGGGGGAGAAGTTTAAAAGACTCACCAGAAACCGCTGGCAGTCCAGCATGGCCTCTATCCTGTGCTCGCAGAGGATCACGGTGCAGCCGCGGAAGGCATGTTTCAGAGCTCTTCGGATGACTTGGTACGTCCTAGCAAAGCAAGAAACCACCACGTAAGACATTACAGAGTAAGAATATCTGCCTTTATCTTTGACAATATGCAGTGACCTATAGATTTAGTATTTTTTACTAAAAAATACTTTTGGCATTATATTGATACAGAATTACCCACAGTCAGCTTTCTAAGCAAGGGCTACATTCTAAGTATTTAATACATTAATAAGACAAATGTTAATAAGAAAATTTCATGAAAAAATGAACTTTCTAACCAAGGGCTACATTCTAAGTATTTAATACATTAATAAGACAAATGTTAATAAGAAAATTTCATAAAAAAATGGAACTTCAAGTCAGGTGGTGGTGGTGCACGCCTTTAATCCCAGCACTCAGAAGGCAGAGGCAGGCGGATCTCTGTGAGTTCGAGGCCAACCTGGTCTCCAAAGCAAGTTCCAGGAAAGGCGCAAAGCTACACAGAGAAACCCTGTCTCGAAAAACCAAAAAAAAAAAAAAAAAGAAAAAGAAACTTCATTTTATGTAGATTCATCATCAGTTCTTGTTTTTTTTTTTTTGTTTTTTTTTTTGTTTGTTTGTTTTTCAAGACAGGAACTCACTTGGTAGCCCAGGCTCTGCCTCCCGAGTGCTGGGATTAAAGGCGTGCGCCACCACCGCCCGGCTATTTTGTTTGTTTGTTTGTTTTTGTTTTTTTTTTCATCATCAGTTCTTTATTCTGTACTATTAATGTATTTACAATATAAACAGGATCCAGAGGGAAACTATAATATGCACACATAACTAAATATTTCATCACATGTTGATGAGGTTGAAAAGTTTATATGAAATTCCAAACTCCAGTCAGGAGAGTAAACAGGGCTCTTATTGAATGAAATAAGTTCTTGTGCCCATGTTAAATAGTGACTTTCTCCTGGACAATTATTTGGTAGCCCCTACTTGCAGGCATGGCAGCTGAATGGGAATTTGTATCAATATGAAGTAACAACATTCAATACCTCTAATCCTATTATGTTTTTACATAACAGAATTTCTGGAACTCACTTGGGGTCCAGATGGGCACTAGGCTCATCAAGCAGTAAGACCCTGGCCTTACTGAGAACAGATCGGGCCAAGCACATTAATTGCTTGTGGCCATGGCTTAGCACATAACCCCCATCCACAAGGGTAAAGTTGAGCTGCCCAGGAAACTGCTCTATCACAGATTTGAGTCCAACCTGAAAAAAATAAAGAAAAACGCTGTGCTTAGAAGGGGCACTTGAGATACCACAGAACTAAAATTACTCAAGAGGCTGACATTCTAAAAATACACATGAGTTTGTACAGATTAAATTTCACCCTCAACTTCCAACTCCAACTCCCACTTAGTTTCATTAAGCAAAAGTCTGTTTACAGTACTGGTAGCCCTAAGCTGATTGGAGGATTTCTTTCAGCCCCATACTTCATTCAGGAGTCATTCAGTGTGCATCTGTTAAGTGCCAAGTTCCCCAACAGACAGTGACACACAATGATACCTGCTTCCCGAAGGCTCTGGATTGACAAAGATGTATATAATAATATATGATTAGAACGTGATTTAATATGTGGGTTAAAGATAATAGATACAGACGAGTTATTCACACCATCAGGACATCCTATGTATATTGTATATGGCAAATGGTTCACAAGCAGAATGGTTAGAAGACATGACATGACATGATATAATATGTTTACCTTCTATCTGTAATAAGGGATGAGAAACATCATTAAAGAACCAACTGGTGAAGTTTTAAAAATTAAATGACAGTTTAACAGTCATCTCTTTCACTTACAAAAACTGAGAAATTGATAACTTTCTCATGAAGTGCAAAATTAGTAAAAAATGGAAAACCACTAAAGTTTAAAGTTTCTTAGGTGTCGGGGTAGAATACAGAGATTCATTTAGAGTTAATGGCTTATATTTTTAAACTGCAATTTTAAAAGATTTATAAAGTAAAAGATGAAAAAAATCTGTCAAGAATAAAGCATAATTATAGATGTCTTGTTGGTTATTCAAATACATGTGCATTATGTATTCTTGCTAAGAACCACTGAAATGTAGATATGACTGTCTCTTGCCCTTCAGGAATCTGGAGTTTAGTATGTGCAGGTAAGATATATACCCACATAACTCTAACATAGGCAGATTTAGATAATGGCCTTCAGAAAGATCTCATGATCTTAGAGAGGAATTCAGAAATGGCTCACATCACAGTTTATGCCAGGCTCCTATGTGCTAATTATGGATAGTTCAAATAAGTGGCTTCTTAGAAGTACCTTTTATGTAAACATGTTAAGATTTAAAGGTGTCTGAGATAGGAGGGAAGGTAGGCACATTAGACAAGAAAGACTGTCCTGATGCATCCAAGGAGACTTCATAGAACACTTCATCCCTTGTACATGAAGTTTCAACCCCAACTCCAACTTGCCTACTGTCTCCAGAGTTTGGCTATTTACATAGGATCGATGTCTACCATTAAGCTGATGCTTTAAAATGCCTATCTCTAGCCTAGAATTTCTCCCAGTTATTTCTGAAACCTTTCTCTTTGTCAGTTATGGCATAATGAACCTTGTCTGGACTCTTGTCATTTCGTAAGCATCATACTACAAGTATCAATGAGTCAAATTATCAATCCATCACAGAAACATTTAAGAGATCTCCCTAAAATGCTGATCTGAGATTAGATTATTTCTCTGTTTTAAATCCTATGGTAGCTCTTTTCCTGGATGAATAAAATATAAGTATTCTCATGGGGCACAAAAGACATCCTGAACCACCCCCTCCTCACCACACACACACCTACTTTACACATCTCAACATTCCCATGGTTTATCCTACTGCTCAAGTCTGAATACCTCCATTGTCCCTAGGACAGCCAGGCATCCTGTATTGTTGAATTGTATGTTTCCCTACATTTCTTGAAAGTGAATATGTGTTCTTCATTTAAGAACACTCTCAACCTCAACATTCATTCATTCATTCATTCATTCATTCATTCATTCATTCATTCATTCATTCACTACTCTGATCCTCCAATGCTGTAGCCAAACAAAGCAGTCTTTATGCATTACAACTTAAGGAAAAATGAATTACTGTTAGGTTTAGTTCTGACATTATATACAGTACTCTATAATTCTTCAAGACTCTACAATCCCCCCTGTATCAAATTACAAAGTTAAATGTTTCCAAATATGGTTAGATAAATCAGTACCCTATAACAAACTATTTAGTAGTGTTTGCAGGTTTTTTGTTTTATTTTGTATAATATTTTTTAAAAAGTTAAAAATGTGTATTGTGCTTTTCCTGCAAGTCCACTAGTGGGCAGTTTAAAAATAAATATCCTTAGCTCCTTTTGCTTAAATTCTGCAAGTTTCCCAGGGCAAATTTCCCACTTAAAAGGCCACTGTTGTTTCTATAACAGTTCACTTGACTATTAATGTATAAAGATGGCAACTTCTAAAAATAATGTAACAAGCAAAAAGAAAGAGCTGCTGTTCTATTTGGCATCGTGGAAAGGCTATTCATTACCGAAAGGAAGATGACAATACCTATTATGCATCAAGCATGAGGATATTTTCATGACACATTTTACATGAGGTAAATGAATCCTTCATTTATTCCATCATTCAATCAGAACGTATCAAACACCACTCATGAGTTCAACTACTTCAGGCATGACAGATATCACAGAGAGCAGGGTATGATGCCATAATCCTCGTGAACTTACAGTTACATAGGAAATATGGAGTGGTCACTAGGTGAATTTTGATCCAGTGCAGGGAATTTTGAGGGACTGGAGGCATGGGATATACCTAGGAAAGTCTCTTTTCTCAAAGCTGGAGGGTCAGGATGGGTTTCATAAAGAAGAAATGTGTAGCAAAAGGCTTGAATGATAAGGAACAGGAGTGGTGGACTGGGGGGGGGGGTTCCCGGGTACAGAGGGAACAACAACTACTACCCCCAGTCCCTACTATAGAGAGAATTCTGTGCTTTAAAGAAAACTGAAATTCACAGTAGCTGAATCACAGGACACAGGGGAGGTCGGAGGCTGAGAGTAGAGTGGAAAGACCAGATCACCAAAGCCCTTGAAGCAATGTCCAGCAGGTGTCCAGCAGACAATAGAGAGGCACAGGGAGGGTGGGAAGCAGAGGAGATGCAGGCTTTAGAAAGCTCTCCAGAGCCAGGTGGTGGTGGTGCATGCCTTTAATCCCAGCACTCGGAAGGCAGAGGCAGGCATTTCTCTGTGAGTTCGAGGCCAGCCTGGTCTCCAAAGTGAGTTCTAGGAAAGGCACAAAGCTACACAGAGAAACCCTGTCTCAAAAAACAAAAAACAAAAAAAAAAAAAAAAAAAAGAAAGAAAGAAAGAAAGAAAGAGAGAGAGAGAGAGAGAGAGAGAGAAAGAGAGAAAGCAAGCAAGCAAGCAAGCTCTCCAGAGCTGCATAGGGAGGGCACTACCCTGAACCAGCCCAGGAAGGTTGGACTTTTGTCCCAGTGTCTTAGTAGGTTGACACACCCCCCCAACATGTCCCTGTTTGCATCCACCATAAAGGATTAAAGCCTAGGATTTGTGCCTTTTAACCCACATCTCCTTTCTGCTGCTGTAGGCTAGGGCTTGGTGCTTCTGTTTCTTTGTGGCCTCTTCAACAAAAAACTTGTCACTCTTACTCAAACCATGGGACATTTAGTTTGGAACAGAAGCAACATCTTTATGATTATACATTTAAAAGGAAGATCAGTGTAGCTAGAGTTTTCCTGCCTTGCTACAGATCAGTGAAAAGATACATCTAAATATGGACTGACAGCCAAAATCTAACCATGTGACTTTCTGTATTATATTGGAATCCAAAGTCTTAACCATATCTTCTAACATTTTAGATGATTTTATGATCCTGCTTTCCTGCAAATTTTATGGGGACTTGGCAATAGGTGCAGGTTTTATAAAGCCTAATACCTTCTTTCCCAAGTTCTCTCTAGCACATTGTATTCTTACAGTTCACTCTGTAAAATCACATCAAGGATCTTACAGCATGCCACTTGCAATTTAGTTAATGTTTTCTTTAAAAACTTTGCATTTGCTGGGTAATAAAGAAACCTTGATAATGAAAAACAGTTAATCTCAGTGCATTTTATTAGGGGGAGGTTAGGGTTGGTTACTCAAGGGGTTAGCATTTAGCACTCAGAGGCTTCAAAGTTCCTGGTAAGATCTGCTCTGGAGGAAGGCAGAAAAGGGAAACACAGCAAGAGAGCAGCAATGACCAAGGGGCAGGAAATGCTGGAATGCCAGTACGACAAATCCAAAGCCCAAGGACTCATGGATCTGGCTGAGTTGAGACTGTGGAATTTCCAGCTGCAAACTGATACTGGATGATACTGGAATGGCTTTGGGGTTGTTGAGATGGAATAATATCTTTTCATAAGAACAAGGCATGACTTTGGAGTGGAGTAAAGGAGGGAGGTCTAGGTCTACACATGTAAATCCTTCAGAAACTCACGTTAAAATCTTAACACCCCAGGTAGTGCTAGTGAGAGATAAGCCATGGGGTCTGAGTCCCCCACCGATGGGATTGGCCCTATAGTAAAAAGAGCCTCCTGAGAGTTCATTCACCACTTCTACACAGTAAGAAGTCCATCTGTGAACCGACAGGAAGTAGGGCCTCAGCAGACAACAAGTAGTGTCTCCTGCCTCTAGACTTCTCAGTCTGCAAAGTGAGAGATAAACACACCTTGTCTATGAACAGACGAGTCGATGGAACTTTATTAAAGCAGCATGAACAGACTACACAGTAAGGCCCGACTGCCCTGAGGAGATGGATCTGTCTAATTCAAAACATGACTGTGCTAGGTAAATTAGAGCACTGCGCTTACAAAGTATGTACACATCCACACATGCGTCCACACACATACACACACAGGCAGATGTGTAAAACTGTATTATCACCTATGGCAACCACACTTGTGTGTATGATCTGCCTCTTCAAAACTATTACATTTAGCATTCTTACCTCATCTGCAACTTCCCATATTTCTTCATCTCTCCATTTCCCATTGGGATCCAGGTTTTGTCTGAATGTTCCAGAAAAGATAAATACTTTCTATAACAATAAAGAAAATTAGAAAGTATGAAAACTTATACATCTTTTTATTTTTTCCTCTTTGTTCCAAAATATTTCAAGTAAGACATGAAACAAAACAAACACCCATGTATTCACTATCTATTTTTCTTAAATTGTAAGAAATTGTACTTTTATATCACTTTTAAAGTAAAAATGTAGCAGCGTTTGAAATTCTCTTTGACTTTTTTTTTTTTCTAATTTCAATGTCTTTGGGATAAGGAAATTGAGGCCACTGTAAACCGTGGAGAATGGACTATTTTCTTTTACTTATATTCTTCATTATAAAAAATGTAGAATCAGAAAAATTAAAAACAACATGTGTATGAGTTAGAATTAAATTTCCATAACAAAGTCCTATTTTTAAATGTATCTTCCTTGGATTTCACTGATGAAGTAGTTCCCTAAGTTAACACACAGAAACTTATTCAAGCATACATGCTCATTTAGTTTATAGACTTGTGCAGCATCTTACTTAAATAAACAGAGAGTACCAGAAGGCAGGACAACTTAGGAACTCCTAAATGATCACAGACCAGCCATTTGTTCAAAGGCACTTGTGCCGGGGAGGAGGCAGATGCTCCAGGTGTGGAAACAGCCCTGCAAGGCCACGGCCGAAATGCTCCAGGTGCAGTGCCACTTCCCCTTAGGTGGGCCATGCACATAAAAGAAACCCAATCTTAACAAGGAATCAGGCAATAAGGAATGTTTTAAAAATAATATTTAGTACTCTCTGTGCCATAGAAGACTGGCAAAATAATTTTGATGTTAACGTCTAAAATAACTTTCTTGCCTTTTCTTCTCCTGGTTGCCTCTCTGTAACTTTGAAAGAGCGATATATTCAGCTGAAGTACACAATAGGAATGTTTACTTTGGCCAAAGAGAATAATGCCATTATTCTGGAAGACTGAAAGGAGTGGATAAGATGTTTTATTTTCAAAACAGACAGTCACTAAAGGAAATGTGACTTGCAAAGATGCCTTGGTAGTTTGGTTCTGGTTGGGTAGGTCTGGCTACAAACAGGAGCTCAGTCTCTTTCATTTCCATGCTTTGTAAAACAAAGCAAGTGCATCCCACTTCATTCTCCCTGTGTCTCCATCTCAGAGCATGGCATCTTCACTTTTTCAGTTTAAGAACTGAGAGGCATTCCTGATTTACCTCACTCCTCAGCCTACCTAACTGAAATGAGCCACCAGTCATTTATTTTACCCCCAAACTATATGTCAAATCAATTTATTTCTCAATTTCTGTTCCTACTGAGTGCTCCACACCATCGCTAGCTCTCTCTGTGTCACTGAGAGAGTTTCCTAATTGGTTTCTTTCTTTATACTCCTGCTTCTCTTACAATGTACTCAAGTAATTCATGATGAATGGAAATGGGTCGTTTCATTAACCTTTTAGAAAACTTGAACTGATTTTCCATTTCACTTAGGGCACACAGTCCTCTCGATGGCCACAAGATCTTATGGCCCCTTTCCACTTCATCCTAGTCTAACCACATAGACTTTCTTAACTTCTTCACATAACTTATTCTTCTCAACTAGAAATATCATCTTCCATGTTCTTCACATGGCAAGCTCCCGTTTTCATTTTCAAATCAAATTTCATTTCCTAGGGGCACTGTTCATTATCATCAAACCAAATAAGCTCCCCCAATTATTTTGTATATTTTCATTCCTTAAATAATGCTAAGCTTATGTGCTGGAGATGTTGCTCAGCTGGTAAAAATGCTTACTTAATTTGCAAGAGGCTTGGGTCTGATCCCACAAGCATATAAACTGGGCACAGTCACATGTGCCCATAATTCCAACACTCAGAAGGTAGAAAACAAGAAGATAAAGGTTTCAAGATTACCTTCATTACATGGGAAGCCAGAGGCCAACACAGGTTGCATGTCTCAAAGAAAACAACTATGATTATGTACACATCTATGAATGCTTGGTTTCCAGTGTTCTTCTCTCCTGAAGACCATGTCTTTACTTTATATTGTAGACACTAGCTTTGTATAAGTTCAAAAGATGTTGCCTGAATGAGTGTGCTCATATGGAGAAGTAAAAGTACAAAATAATCACAATCGGAGTAAATGTTACTTTTCCTCAATTGTGAAGGTAAACTTCTATCAGCTACTGTCTGGCTAATAAAGGTGTGTGTGTGTGTGTGTGTGTGTGTGTGTGTGTGTGTGTGTGTGTGAGAGAGAGAGAGAGAGAGAGAGAGAGAGAGAGAGATCTACTAAATATGACCCAACCTGCAAGTATCCCAGTTCCTTAAAGTCTAACATTAGCAACCCACTGAACCTGTGAAGATTCATCATAGCTGCTTCAGAAATAGAACGCCGAATTTTTATTCATAATAGTCTATAATATACATTTAGCTTATTAAATTTATGACATTTTAATTTATTTTAAACATACACATTCAAAGTTATGAAGGAAGGAAGTTTTCTTTTAGGAATCTAAAAGCTTTAGCTGTGGTAGATTTATTACAATTCAGAAATCTGGCAAGCCTTTTGTTCATAATTTCTTGTCTAGTGAAAGGTAATGAACTACACATTCAATTTTAAAGAAAAATTGACTGGACAAACTGGTTCGGTTAGAATTCAATTGTATGCAATCAATCAGACATTCCATTCCTGTAATTCAAAGAGAACCTGGCAGTCACTCGCTCTCGCGGTGCCAGCAGATGTCTTGCTTATGTTTCCTAAATGGTTTGGACACCCCACAAACCCCTCTGTATAACTGAAAGGTCCCTGGAGCTCAACCTAAGCTCCTTCTCTCTGGTTTACAAGTTCAACAGTCACAGCCCTGGGAAGTGGTATGGTTTGGCCAACATGGCACTCTCAGATCCATGCACCAAAGAAATGCACCTGGAACTTTCAATCACAGGATCCCCTACTGGTCTTGTAACAAACTACTCACTAATGAGAAAGTTAGGGCAAGCAAATATTTGATATTTATTTAATGTCATGTATGGTATAAAGGGCAATTCGTGAGACTCTAGGCAGAATAAAGAGATTGCCATTGTTCACCCCATGACTAATCTCTTCCCTGAAACTGACTCCTACATTCCTCAACTCTGTGGAAGCAGCTGAACCTACATGGACTTCTCATGGCTGGTCTACCATTGTAACAGACACTATGCTTTAGTACTAGATGTCAAACGAAAACAAAAGGGCAATTCAGCTTATGTGACGACTGAATTTAGTATAAAGTAAATGATGGGAGAAGTGAATGTGGCCCAAATGCTTGGCGATATTAATGTGGTAGTTGAAGTTTCTTATCATTTCTGTAGCAGCTTCTGTACAGTAAAAACCCATCCAGGAAGAACCATCACGATTCTCAGTTGCATTAGAATGCTTAAAATTAATCATTGTTTTGCTATAAAGAACATCCATCAGCCAAAAAATTATGAAGAATATATTTCTATTCAGAACTATTAACAGTTTATAACAAATATAGATTGTCATACCATCAGTGTGTATGCCATTTATTTAAATATAGAAAAATGCATATAAGATAGTGGAAGTATAATTTCCTGGAAATCCATTCAGTGAGTCATAACATTTTCTATACTACAAAGTTTTAGTATAAACCTTTTTAAAGACAGATAAAATGTTTTTCTTTCCTTTTTATTAAATATTTTTATTTTATAATTAACTTAATTTCACATATTGACCACAGAATCCCCCGTCCTCCCTTCTCCCACCCCCAGCTCTCCCTCCTAATCCACCCCCCATTCCCACCTCCTCCAAGGCCAGGTCTCCCATGAGGAGTCAGCCCAGCCTGGTAGATTCAGTTGAGGCAGGTCCAGTCCCCTCCTCCTCACACCAAGGCTGAGCAAAGTGTCCCAGCATAGGCCCCAGGCTCCAAAAAACAGCCCACACATCAAGGACAGGTCCCGTCTCCACTGCCTGGGGGCCTTCCAAATAGTTCAAACTAATCAACTGTCTCATTTATCCAGAGGGCCTGGTCCAGTTCCATGGGGGCTTCTCAGCCATTGGTTCACAATCCATGTGTTTCCACTAGTTTGGCTATTTGTCCCTGTGCTTTTTCCAATCATAGTCTCAATATCTTTTGCTCATACAATCCCTCCTCTCTCTCTTGCCAATTGGACTCCTGGAGCCCCACCTGGGCTCAGCCATGGATCTCTGCATCTGCTTCCATCGGATACTGGATGAGAGTTCTATCATGACAGCCAGGGCGTTTGGCCATCTGATCACCAGAGCAGGTCAGCTCAGGCACCCTATTGACCATTGCCAGTAGTCTATAGTGGAGGAATCTTTGTGGATTCCTGGGGACCTCTCTAGCAATCGACTTCTTCCTATTCCCATGGGGTCTTCATTTATCATAGTATCTCCCTCCCCATTTTCCCACTCTGCTCTTGATCTAGCTGGTACCTCCCGTTCCCCTAAGCTCTCTTTCTCCCAACACTTGCTCTCCATTATCTCCCCACCCCCAGGTTGCTCATGTAGATCTCATCCACTTCTCTGTCGTTGGGGAATCCCTGTGTCTTTCTTAGGGTCCTCTTTACTAGGTAGCCTCCCTGGAGTTGTGAGTTGCAGTCTGGTTATCCTTTGCTTTACATCTAGTATCCACTTTGAGTGAGTACGTGCCAATTAATAAATGGGACCTCTTGAAACTGAAAAGCTTTTGTAGGGCAAAAGACACAGTCAACGAGACAAAATGACAGCCTACAGAATGGGAAAAGATCTTCACCAACCCCACATCTGACAGAGGCATGATACCCAGAACATATAAAGAACTCAAGAAATTAGACATCAAAATACCCAACAGTCCAATTAAAAAATGGGCTATAGAGCTAAACAGAGAATTCTCAAGAGAAGAAGCTCAAATGGCTGAAAGACATTTAAGGAATTGTTCAACATCCTTAGTCATCAGGGAAATGCAAATCAAAATGACTCTGAGATACCATCTGACACCTGTCAGTACGGCTAAGATCAAAAACACTGAAGACAGCCTATGTTGGAGAGGATGTGAACATGGGGAACACTCCTTCACTGTTGGTGGGAATGCAAACTTGTACAGCCACTTTGGAAATCAATATGGTGCTTTCTTAGAAAATTGGGAATCAACCTCCCTCAAGACCCAGCTATACCACTCTTGGGTGTGTACCCAAGGAATGCTCAATGATACCACAAGGACACATGCTCAACTATGTTCATAGCATTATTTGTAATAGCCAGAAGCTGGAAACAACCTAGACGCCCTTCACCGGAAGAATGGATATATAAAATGTGGTACATATATACAATGGAGTACTACTCAGCAGAGAAAAACAATGACATCATGAGGTTTGCAGGCAAATGGATGGAACTAGAAAAAAACCATCCTGAGTGAGGTAACCCAGACTCAGAAAAAAAATTTTTTTTTCTAATTAAAGTATATAATCAAAGGTTTTGAATTTTAGGCTCAGAAATAGCTAAATTGTGTTGTATTTATTTGAAAATAGGACACATCAGTTATTTTTATGCCCTCCCTTGAATTCTGCACTGTGTCTATCTATATCAGTAAGTTCTAATTAATCACATCACAGTGTGATCATCTGAGGGTCCATCATGTATGTACCAATGCTCAATATACCTTCTCCAGGCCCTTCCTTACTCCAGGAGAATCAGTCCCTAGCTGCTAGACCATGCCATGACTTCTTCTAATACTCCCTAATCTGTGATTGCCTCTGAGACTTCTTTTTTTCCTCTTCATATTGACCTGTCTTGTTCAGAGTCTCCCTGCCTAGAACCCCATGTACACAATCTTTCTAAACCTATAAACTTTATGACACTTTCTGACGTGTGTTCTTTACAACTTTCTTTGTGAAACTGTCTACACTCATTTATTCATACTTATAGAACATACCTCAGTCCAATAACAGACAAAGGAGGCATGACTATTTTCTTTATAGAATTACAAATGATAATAATAGCCATCACATACAGAATAATGCTAAAGCAATGTGGATAGGAGGAATCTAAACACTTTTCATTTGGTTCTCACAAAAGTACAAGGAATTGTTATTATCACTATACTCATTTTACAAATAAGGAGACTATGACACAGAGAAATAAAACAAGTGGCCTAAGATTATACAGATTAGAGCCCAAACGCTGACAGAGCCACAAATGTGAGACAGCAGCATTTAGTGATTCAGCATGGAACAATGTATTTTGAATTCCACTCATGCAAGGTGTTATGTTACACATCTTATACAGAGGGAAAATTTCAGAAGAAAATTATTTTATTTAGTATTTCTATCATTCTTTTTGTAATTTTGCTACAAATTTTTTGATCATTGTGTTTAAATCTTGCATTTTAACTAGAACATCTACAATGTGTTCAAATTTTAAACATAACTTAAATGAACATGCAGATAATTTGAAAATAAGACCTATCAGAAGTACAAGAAGAAAGTCATAAACAAGGTTTGAGACCCCATCTGGGTGTGGACAGTAAAAGCAGAGCATTTGCATTGGAGAAAAAAATCCTCAATTATTAGTCTGACTAGGAAACAGTTACATGTTTGCTGCAGACAGATGACAAGGAAAGAAAGGAGACAAGCAGCAGGGAAGGAGGCTGTGACAGCAGCTTTGGGGTCTGCTCATTTGTCACTGTCCACACACTGGCCCAAACCTCGACAGACGGCTCTGTTCAATTAACATTTTCAGTTTCTCCCTTTGGTCTCAGTTGTTTCTTTAATCCCCGTCATATGACAATGAGCATCATTCTGAGTTTCTCATTAGAAGTTTACAGGCTGGACTGGAACTCGGTGGCATAACAAGGACAAGTGGTATCTCTACATTTGATATAACTAAAAAGTCCGTAATATAGCTACAAGCACAAAGTTTAGTAATTTTATATGGCACATTTTAAGCCGTCACCTGTTGCCCTAGCAACTTCATTGTTTATATCCACACATGCTATCTGATAGCTTCCAAAGTGAAAGATTCCCCCACTCTGTCTGTGGTAAGAATGATGGGTGGATGTTGGGTATTTTCAAACCACTAAGAAAAGAAGCCAGCGAGATGGCTCAGCGGATAAAAACATTTGCCATACAAGCCTCATGACCTGAATCCAAATTCCACATTCCATGGTGGGAGGAGAGAACCGATCCTGAAAGTTGTGCTCTGACCTCTGCAAGTGTTTCAAATCGTATATACAGCCACACATTCTCCTTTCCTCTCATACACATACCATGTACAATAAAAATAAATGAAAACAAAAAATAAAAGTTCTCGTCATTTACTCAGAAGAACTTCCAGTCTTCCAAATTTGTAACTGCAGCTTTAAAACAACGGTTTTTCACTAATTTTCCTGCTTAACAAGGTCCACAGTTCGTGAACATTTTCATCTTGGTATTCTAATTGTTTAAGCCAATGAGATGCCAACTATGAGCTTCAGTGTCTTCTCTTCTTGACTCGAAACTCAGAGCCAAAATAGAACAAATGGAAGAGGCTCTGCTTTGGAATGTCCGTGACAGCCTGTCTTCTGGGCTGCAGGTATTCCGAGATTGCTTTCTAGATGCTAAACTGTGACAACAAACCAAACAAACAAAAACAAAACACCTGCCAGGAACTACTCTAACCACTGGCAGCTTGGGACTCCACAGCTAATGCTTCAGGATCCCTTGTATGAGAGAGGGGATGTTTTTCACGTGTCCGAAAACCAGTGGCCAATGAGCCTAGCGTATTACACTAGCTCAAAGTAGAGTGATCTTCAGAAGCATGCCCTTGTAAGAAGAGTCACAGGAGAAAGGAAAAAATGTAAAAGCAAACAAAATTAGTTCTCCTTGGATATTCGGTACTCTCTTGAGTCTTTGTGTCTGTCTAAAAATCAAACTCCAGGAAAGGAAAAGCATGTTAGGAAAAGTAAAGTAGCCCTTAGTTTAGATGTCAAGTATGTGAGGACGTTGTCCTCTTCTCTTTCTTAGGTATTTCCATGATGTTCAAAATGTGTCATTGAGACAATGTTAACCATGCGGGCAGATGTCCTTGAGACACTGAGCAAAACTACTCTATGGTCCTCATCAGCATCTCTGGAGGAGCCTCTGAGTACATTTTCCCATGTTTTATGTAAACCTTGATGCTCTAAAAGAGCAGAAATGAAAAGAGGCAAGTCTGAAGATTCACTTACGCAGAAAGGCAAGACAAATTTCCCTAACTCCGGCCCATTCTGTTGTCTTCTGGGTCTTGTTTCTGTAACTTCCTAAGCAGAACTAGCAAGGAGTAGAGAGTCCTTCTATTGTGTGCCAGGCACAATGAAGGGCAAGAGGAGTGACCTTTAAGAGTCGGCTTTTCTAGTGGGTAGTTGTGTGTGAACAGGGACAACAGAGGCAAAGATGTCACTGTGTTCTTTAGAACTGGGAGCAGAAGACTTAGGGAAACTCCATGGCAATGCTTCTCTGACAACCACACTGGCCTCCACTGTTCTCAGCATTTTTACTTGCCTAGTTCTATCACCTCAGGAAACCTGCCTGCCTAATGTTTCTTTATCTTTAGACAGTCTGACAATCCCTTTTGTCTTTTTAAGGAAAAAAGGATGTTTCCACAACTCCAGCCAGGATGCAGCTTCTGGAGAAACGGCAAACTATAGAAATGAATTGAAAGCATCAGTTTGGCAGTTACAATATTTAGTGCCTCACCACGTGAAAGGAGCAAATGTTTTGGGAAGACCATTTGTCAAGAATACAAGCATTTTCTTGGTCTAGATTTGCAGTTGGTCTACCTGGTGATGCTTCTGGCATGCTAATTTTGTGTTAAAAGTACAGGGGTGCTTAAAAGAACCGTCTTAGTGGAGTGGGTTCTGTGCTTAGCAGAACAAAAGGAGGAAAAGTATTGGAGAAAGGGCAAACAGCAGCCCCAACACTGCCAATGTGTTCTGGCTTTGGTCTCAGTAAAGATCTCTTGGTTTGCATTTGGGGCACTTTGGCAAATGTTGCTGTTCTCTTCTGTACAGGAAGGATGTCAGCTTGTGCAGTAACACACACAGAACGACACTGTACAGTGAGAGGAAAGACCCTGCATGACCCAAATCAAGGGTGGAAATTTACAGGCTATAGATTAATCTGACATAGTTCTTCCTATTCCAACTCCAAAGGACAATCACTGCACTTTTGATTTCCATTTCCACTGTGTTATGTCAAGAGCTCGTGATTTCAGAAGCATTTTTCACATCTTGCAAAGCATTTACCCATGGGCTGCTATTGCTCACTTGGAGCTCTGAACACTGACACAGGACTATGAAACCAGTCATAACAACGCCCCAGGCTGCTGCTACAGACTGTGCTTTAGGAAAAAAAATAAAAGCACTACCAAAACATTTCAACAAATATACATCACACAGAATTCCAAACTTTGCGAGGTGTTTTTATGCCTTATTGTACATTTTTCTTCCACAACAGGAGAGATAGCAGAACCCACCAAATATATTTTGCAGAGTGATAAGAATTTCTTAAGTACATCAAACAATGATAAAAATGTTGTGTTTTTACATTTTTGTGCTCACCTGTGGAATTACTCCAAAAGCTTTCCTCCATTCCTGTAAGGTCATGGAGTTCCACGAGACGCCATCGATCTGTATATCGCCTTGAACGTTCAACAAGCGTAAAAACGCTGACAGCAGAGTACTCTTCCCTGAGCCAGTTCTTCCTAAGAGGCCCACCTAAGGTGTAAGTGATGGGGTTACTCCTGAGATAAGGAAAGCACACAGCAGATTCCACTCAGGACTGCTCCTCAGTTAAAACCAGCAGGACCGTTTCTCTGGCTACCCAGTCATTTAAACCTTTTACACACTCCCAGTTCTCATCATTAGCAATACAGGAAAAATAATCAGGAACAGAAATCAGAAACTGGCCATCAGGGATTGTATTCCTGATGCTGGCTTCATTGGCCACTGATGAGAACAAGGTGAAAAGTGCCCATTTTTACATCAAGAAAAGGTGAAAATAGCCTATCTAGATGTACATCAACTCTACAGATGAGCTCAAACTAAAACCAGGGACCTACAGCTAGATGTACTTTTGAACATGGATAAAAACTTGAAAACTGACTCAAAACAGGCCTAACATTTATTTATTGCCCCCGGACAAGGGAGTGTGGCTCATTAGTTGAGCCACACTTTCTAGCATGTACAAGGCCCTGGGCTTGGGCCCCAGCATTGAAAGGGGGAAGAAAGATTCTACCCCTAAGAAATTAAACAGTGTCAAGTTTAGACCTGATGATAAAATAAGATAAAGATAAAATATGTTCAGGAAAGTATATATTCTCATAGAATGCAGGTTGATCTGAGGTTTCAATATAGCTTAGCTCTGGCAATGTTCAAATCAAGTGCTAATATATGACCCTAGTGGCAAGAAGGGAACTTCAAGAAGCTGAAAAGGAACTATTATTAAAGAAACTATTCTCACTATCCAAAGACCAAGGCTACATGAGGACAGCATTGGATCAAGGCTTCCTCCAATTACATGAGGAGATCAGCAGTCTAGGCAGCCCTCAAAACTCACACACTTTGTTCTGATAGAGGCTTGGCTCCCTAAGATCGTTAACTGACCAAAGAAAAACCTGCTGAATATCTGTAGCACTTAAAATGTGTTTCATCCTGTTCACATCGCCCCTTCTTTTCTTATGATCTGACCTCTTTAGAGAGAAAGTGTCATCTATAAAAGTGCTCTTCACATAAATTCACTGCAAATTAGTACTTTAAATATATTATAAAATGAACTTCTAATTATTTGAAGATCCTGTACTTATTTCATCATAGGCTAGTAATAACTTATAAACCCAAACCATGGCATGGGGCTCAATAAATGAAAATAATAAAAGTAACTTACAAGGTATTTATTAGTAACTTGGTAACAATGTAGGCCTTTGTGATAAGCTGATAAAGAGTAATAACAATAATCACTGCCTTCCTAAGCAACAGAAGAACTCTGTAAGGTAATTTTCATAAATCTCTTTTCTTGGGAAAATATGACCAAGCAAATATTATGCAGAAGTTGGCAATTATTTATGTTCTCTATTCCTTGTGTTTATATAAAAAATATATATTCAACAAAGGTTGCATAATTTACCTATTTTTTCTGTTTCTCCATCAGGGATAATGTGGTCTTACACAAGATCCTCAATAAATACTTACTTGAACTGAACGAGGGATAATTAGTTTGGAGGATAAAGGATGAAAAAATGGATGGATGCAAGAGTGGATGAATAATGGACCAATGTGCAATTGGTTTACAAAAGGTGCTCAATAAAGACTAGGGTTGGCTAAGACAGATAGATGAGCCAATGAATGAGCGGATATATATTTATTTGACCTTACAAATAAATAATAGACTTATTTAATTTTGTTCAATTACTAGATCAAATCTTAATTTTAAAACTTTGAGGAATTCCATGTGTACGTTTCTATTTCTGCACTAGCCCATGTTGAACATGTACATGTACATATTTGCCATATGTTCTAATTTTTCCAACACTGCAGTGAAGCATTACATAAGAAATCAGAATGTATCAGTGCAGGTGATATACAGGAGAAAAAAAAATAAAGTGAAATTCAACAAATGAAAGTGATATTTGGTAGAAAGAACCTTGAAGTACAAATCCCTAGTAGGGTAAATGACCATGCTGCATTTCTTCCAAAAGGAAATTCTGAAATATTCAGATAATTCAAATAACTCAGTTCTTATGTTGGGATAATACTGGGCTGAGAGGCAATTAATAAATATTTTCTTTAGCTTTAAACCCTCCAGCTATTGCTCTGGTTTCCTCACGTCAAAGTGCTGACATGTATTATGTCTGACCAGTTTTTCAACAGCAAGGAGCCTAATTAGTTTATACCCTAACAAAGTCGTCTTGTTGAATAATTGTCACATAATAATTATCTTATTTGTAAGAGTACTCCCTGCAAATAAGCTCTTAAGATGTATCCTAAGCTCAATTCAATGTTCTTTAGTAACTTCAATGTACCTCATCTCTGGAAATTTTGGATCAAGATAAATCAAACTATGATGTGGAGAGCTAAGCAGTTCTGAACTGAGTATTAACAGGAGTTGCACTGTGTTCTGAGTACAGCAGTTGTGGTGTGGTCCCTTTAAAGCACTGTACCTGCACTTAACAGGCGGCAGAGGGAAATGCACTGTAATTATCTCATTTCTTTGTGGTCTACGGAAACCAAGACAGCCAATCAAATGCAATGTAGATTCACAGGTGATTATAACTGAGACCCTGTTTCGTATTAGTAAGACACATGGGCTACTCAAATGATTGACTGACTCAGCAGCTTCACTCCAGATTTCATAAAGACAGAATGAGGTGTATGCTTAACAAATCAAACACATATTTAGGTGTGTTGATTTGATCAGAACACAGATATTCTAATGAACAATTTTTTTGTATTGCAGTATTTTGAATAGACTACAAATGGAGACAGCAGCTAAAGTTATCAAAAATAGATCCTGAAGGAATAGATCCCTAAGAAGGATTAAACATCTAATTACAGGACTATTCAGTACTATAATATAATGCAATGTGCTAGCTGAAGAATTTGGTAAGTACAGAATTATCTATTAGGACAGATCTAACTCACAATTAAAACCCCTGTCTTTATTTTGTGTGAATATAGGGGCCCATGTGAGACACTTAGATAGATAGATGATAGGTAGATAGGTAGGTAGGTAGGTAGGCAGATGATTGATAGATAGATAGATAGATAGATAGATAGATAGATAGATAGATAGATAGATATAGATGATAGATAGATAAACAGATAGACAGACAGACAGACAGACAGACAGACAGACAGATAGATAGATGGAGATAGAGAGATAGATGATGGACGGACGGATGGACAGACAGACAGATTGATTGAATCCACTTCAGAAAAGTAATCTGGCTGTTAAAAGTTTAGGTTAAAATAATCAAATGCTTTTAAGGAAAAGTTTGAGATTAAAAAGGAAAAAAGATTTCTGTGTTTGTGTGTGTTGTTGGGGACTGAAGCCAGGGTGTCAGTTTGCAGGGTAAGCAGTCTACCAACTCAGCTATGCACCAAGCCACAAATGTATTTTTAAGGAAAAAATTGTAAATTAGTTGTTATATTCTTCATGCATTGAAAATGAACAACAAAAAATAAATTTTGTGAGATATTTGATTAAGAGCTAATAAAAGAAAACATTTTCACCGGGCGGTGGTGGCGCACACCTTTAATCCCAGCACTCGGGAGGCAGAGCCAGGTGGATCTCTGTGAGTTTGAGGCCGGCCTGGGCTACCAAGTGAGTTCCAGGAAAGGTGCAAGGCTACACAGAGAAACCCTGTCTCGAAAAACCAAAAAAACAAAACAAAACAAAACAAAACAAAAAAAAACATTTTCTCCTGAAGTAACTTTCATAAACAAAGTAGTTTAATACCAAGATTGAATAATTTTTCTACACAAAATATTTACTTTTTCATATAGCTAAGAACACTAAATTCATTAAAAATCAAAAGATTAATATTTAAGCCCAATTTTCAACTGCCTTTTAAATAAGCAATTTGCCTGAAATTGACTGTGCATAATGTTTTGCAATATCAAAAATATTCAAACATATTTGAATGTATTCCTTCATTCAATTCAGCATATGAGAAATATGTTTGAAACATCCTTTTATAATTTAAAGGCAAGGCTGTAGAATTGATATTCTGGAGACAACTGTTCAGAATGCTGTTTTAATAGTCAATTCCAATTCTAAGGAAGAATGTGACCTACTAGTAAGATTAAGTCATTTATTCATGTGGAGCTTGGAAATAAATCACTCTGGTTTTTCCTTTGTGTTTTTTTGAAACAAGGTTTCTCTGTATAACATCCTTGGTTGTCCTGGAACTTGCTTTGTAGATGAGGTTAGCCTTGAACTCTCAGAGTTCACCAGCCTCTGCCTACTGAGTGCTGGGATTAAAGGCGTGCGCCACAACTGCCAGGCAAGTCATACCACCTTAATTAAAAAGACTGAACAGCAGATTTTCTGTCAGGGAGGTAAAGCCACAGAGCAAAGGACTGTGCCCTAGAACTAGAGAGAAAGATAAGCAGATACAGTCACACTTGACAAGCAGAAATCAGCAAGGAGAAACCTCGAGGGAGCCAGTACCAAAAGTCTACTGAAAAATGGCCCTGGCTAACTGTGGACTATGGAGAGGGAAGCCATCTCCAGCACCCTCCAGTGACCACTCTGGAAGACTAGAGGAAGTTCCCTTAGGTTTCAAGCAACCACAGGAGAGAGGGATCATTCTGAGATAGGTCAGAACATTATCTTCCTTTTAAGACCCGCTCTTGAGTGACTCTATTTTATCATATCTACTTCCTGGAGATTTGTTTCCAGAGCCCAGCCTAACTTTAGGAAACAGAAACATTTAGTGCCAGTCCACTCTAACTGTCCTGCACTATCAAAAGGGGGTGAACAAGCTGTTGGCACTTTCACATTCACAGCTGAAGGCATAATTTCTCCAACCTACTAAGATGTAATCACAGAGCTACAGAACTCTACATGCTAACATGAATCCAGTCAATTACTAACAGCCTATTATTACAGTCCATTACCCAAGCAGATCACATATGTTTAGCTTTCATGAGAACAATTACTAAACATGGTAAAAAGAAAAAAAAGTAAATAATAAGCAATATTAGGAAAGAAGAAAGTCAGATGTGACAAAGACACATAATTAACATACTAGGAATGGAAAACAACTATGATTAATGTGATAAGGGTTTTATGGGAAAGTTAGCATATAGAAACAGATAGATCATTAGTAAAAAGGGGTCATTCCAAGACAGAATCAAAAGAATTCTAAAACTATAACAAAAAAATTGCTCCAACAAAGATGAAGAATGCCTTGGTGAGGTCATCAATAGTTTAGATATGTCTGAGGAAGGAACCTTTGAGTGTGAGGATGTCAATAAAAGCAGCCAACATCAAAAATGCCTCAGGAAAAAAATAACAGGATAGCCAAGAAACATGAAAAACTAGAAAAAAAGTGTAACATGTACATAATGTAAATTCCAAAGAAAGAAAGAAGGCAAAAAAGGAAGGAGGAAGGGAAGGAGAAAAACAGGAGGCTAGAAATAAAGGACTGAGGGGATTATTTCAAACACAGCAAGAATCCCACCCCTCACAATCAGTGTCATCTACTCCACACATAGAGAAAAACATGCAGAATGTTGTTCAAAGCCAAAGAGTCATACCACAGCAATCATCTTGAAACTACAAAAATTACGAAAGAAAACCTTTTGAAGAAAGCCCAGAGGAAAAACTCATTATTTACCAAAAAAAAAAATTGTGATAAGAATTACTTAGAACTTTATGAACACCATAAAATCAGGAAATTAATGGAGTGAAAGAGAAAAAGAAAATCCACCACCGTAGGATTACATAGCTTGTCACACTGTCTTTCAACAGTGTAGGTGATATAAGAAGCTACCAAACAAACCTACAGGCAATGTGCTGTCAACAGACTTATCTTGCTAAGAGAACTTCTTCAGAGAAGAGGAAAGATGCAACTTAGATCAACAAGAGACTGCAGACTTGGACCTCAATGAATAAAGGAAGCACTTTAGAAAGTAAAAGAAGTGGCAGCAAAATGAGAAATCTTACTTTTCTCTTAGTGGAACATTTTAACATGCATTTGCTCACGTAGAATATGTAAATAAATGAAACGAAGCATTAAAATAATGTAAAACACAGGAGGGAGAAACTGAGACGATAAGGTATGATGCTACTTATGTTATTACACATTTTTAAATGGACCTGGATTCATTGTAAATATATACTGTCAACTCTAGAGAAAACTTTAAAAGTTCACAAAAGTAGAATTACTATGATAAGAAAAGAGAAAGACTTGGCATCATAAAATACTAACCACAACAGAAAGAAAAGGATTGAAAATAAAAAGAGGAATAAAGAGCAAGAGTACAGAACAAAAAGCAGAAATGAGCTGGAAGTACAAATGTGATGTGCCTGCCCCTCTGGATGTACAGGGTCTAAATGCACCACTTGAGAGACAGAGGTCGGTAGGGGGCCCAAAGAACTAAGACATACCTACACATAGTCCAAAGAAAGTCAAGTTTAAAGTTTCATATAAATTAATTAAGGCATGGATAAAGTTACACTGTGCTGATTAACCTATTTGTTGCTACCTTTTATAGTGATGGTTATATTTTTGGTACATGTTACGTGTTTAATGGCATCTACAGTTGGAAAATCAGTAATTAATTACATATTTAGCAAGAACACTCATGTTCAAGTACAGTCACATTTATAATAAGCTATTGTATAGATTCAGGACTATGCAATTTAAATTTCCTAAGAAACATAATGACTTCCCACAGCAACACATTCAACTATGTATACAGAATACTGATTCTATAATTATGTTACTATTGGGTTTTACTAACATGGCAATGGTTGTTGGGACTCACTGAACATATTGAAACTCACTAACAAAGCAAGTAATGTTGAAATCTTACCCTTTGGCCAGGACTTATTGAAAAAGAAATGTTCTCTAATATGGGATTCCCATCATCCCCGTATTTCACAGTGAGGTCTTTGACAACCATTTCACCCCCAGAGGGCCAGATATCAGTTTTCTTCACATGTTCATTCTCAATAACTAAAACTTTAGATGGGTCTTCAGGACGTAGTCCTTTCATTATCTTGGTACACTCACTTTCTTCTTTAGGTATATCAATAAACTTAAAGACTCTGCTCACAGATCGCATCTGAAATGAAAATAACAGCATTTTTGTTTGGTTGAGAACTGTAGACAGTACCATACTTAGAGTTTGGTGTAGCCTAAAAAAAAAAAAAAACAACTTCAAAATTATGACGCAAGTTACACCCAGCACTTGGTTATTTGTCAGGGTTTTCAGTGAAGTATCAGGAAATAATTAGATATAATTAAAAGCTTAAGCAGAGAATCAACTAAGACTTATATAATTGGGTTCTGTAGAAACCTGTTTATTTTTGAGATTGCTTAAATCTCAGTTACAAAGTCCACACACAAATAACCAAAATATTCTCAAGGACGTAGATGATGTCAAAGAGAAATATTACCCCCCTTATGACAGTACTGAACAACACTGTACAGTTAGTATGTTGTAATAAAATGTATCATATTTTTAAACCTCTGCAGAGAGTTCTGTATTTCTCTACCTACAATTTTATATGTTGACTCAGTTATGAATAGATGCTTGATGCTTAGTCAATTTTTAATGAGTCCACACTGCTCAAATTTAAGTCATTGCACAGACAGGAAGTTAAAATTTTATACTGTTAATAAGTTACTTAAAAATAAATTTCCATCATCAGCAAAATGTGACTATATATAAAGGTTATATTTTCAAGTAAATATGCATCTATAGTTATTCCTACTATAACATGATTATTCCATCCCCTTAAAGTAGAAATATCCTTGGGTCTGGTGGCCACATGGTAAAATAAGCAGAATAATATACACTGACAGCTAGGTCAATGTAATTGTGATAGAGCTTTTGACACTCCCTAGAAGGGAGGAGAGGAGAGTCCTGGACCCTCACCTGGGATTCCAACCATCAGTCCCTCTTGCTTCCCCTCTGCAGTAGTTTGAATGTAATTGGCCTCCACAAGCCCATAGGGAGTGGCACTATTAAGAGGTGTGGCCTTGTTAAGTTGGTGTGGCCTTGTTGGCGAAAGTGTGTCACTCTGGGGGCAGGCTTTGAAGTCTCCTATGCTCAAGCTATGCCTAGTTCAGTTCACTTCCTGTTGCCTGTGGATTAAGATACAGGACTCTTCTCACCTTCTTCTCCAGCACCATGTCTGCCTGCACACCACCATGTCCTGCCATGATAATAATGGACTAAACCTCTGAACTGTAAGCAAGCCTAATTAAATGTTTTCCTTTATTAGAGTTACAGTGGTCATGGTGTCACTTCACAGCAATATAAACCTTAATTAAAACACTCTCCCTTTTCAGCTGCCTATGATCTTGGGAGACCCTAGAGTATTTAGGAAAAAAGGAAGTGGGAAGTTAAACAAGAGGAAGACTTGTTGGGGCAGCTTTTATGAGGTCATAATCCATGATGGAGTTGAAATTTGTGGTAATGAAATTGTTTTACATTCACCTATGGTCTATAAGTAACTTGTCATCTAGGTTTACTGTAAGGCTAGTAAAGTAACTCACTGTTCACCAAGTCAGACTTTATCTTACTTTTGTCTGTCTTCAGTGTCTAGTTGGGGATAAAAAGATATGCTCACATATCCTCAGGAAAAGGATTAATTAATGCAACAATTTGACTTATAAATCCTTTAATACAATATTCAATAACATGTATATATAATGTACACAGAAATAAATGAACTTTACTACTTTTAAGTGTAGTCAAGATTTTTAACAAAAAATACTGCTCTAAATAATTATGATTACTTTCTACTCAATACTTTTGAAACACACTGACATACAATATATACTATCTGTTTGAGTGATAGTAATTGGTCCTATTTGAATGAAGACATGAATGAATATATGAATGAGTAAATACAAGCAAATAAATACCTAAATCTTGGTAGTTTTGAAATGTAATATACATTTTTTGGCACAAGCACTATAACTTACATTCTCCATCAGTAACAGGCACCATTAAGGACAAATCCAGAACATCTAGCATTAAATGTGCAAAATGGGACATACTTATCAGGTGTTAAAAGTGAAAGTTTGTAGCTTGTTTCTTACAGTCTAGATACTTAAAATTACTCTAAAGTATGACTATTCCCTAATCAAAAACACTTTATTTCTATAACAGTGAGCACCCTCCATAACATAAAGCAAAGTCTAGTTCTATTCATTATCATGGAACATTTTCTTACAGTCAGATAAAGTAGCAGGTGCAGGAACTTTCTACACTGTCAGTTTTATTACTATTGAAATGCCATAATGGAATTGGTCAGTCACTAACCAATTCTTTGAACCATAGGGCTGTCAGCATGTTGATTGCCTCTAGAAAGAGAACTCACATCAGAACCAAAGCAGAAAATTCAATGATGGTCTTTCAAGTTTCAAAATTTGGCTTTTCAAAGTTAAGACATAATGAGAGTTTGACGTTTTCAGTCATATGAACATTGGCTTTTAAGATCTCAAAGGCCAAGGCCCAAGTAAGGTATATCACTGTAGGTATTCATGGCTTCCAAGCAACTGACCATTTGAGCTCAGGCTCTGGTGTCAGAAGCATGAGTTCAAGTCCTACACAAATGAAAATCACTAGCCTAAAACACTGAAGACAAAGTGTTTTTGCAAAAGTGTGGCCTGAGACGAACTTAGAATGGCTGGTAAACAGCCTTCTCATCCTACAATATGAGGCAAAAAGAGGCTACCCATGAATAAGGGCAACTTGGAAGCCTTAAATACTATGGTGTTGCCCTAAAAAGTGTCCTGTCATGTAACCAAACTTCAGTATCCCAAGGGGCATGGAAGAAACCAAGAAAAAGCTCAGCAAAATAAACATGACATAACAGGATTAAGTCTCCCAGACAATTCTTCTAGACAACCTAGGAACATTTGTGAATCAGAGACAGAAAGCCTCGACTCTACTTGGAACCTGGCTAGATCTCTGAATTAGCCAGAATTCTTCCCTCCACTCAGAAAAAAAAAGGCATGTTCAAATAGTAAATAACTTTAACTACAGCAAAGTTGAAGCCATTGTATACTTTACTGTATGCTTAATTTCGTTGTATGCTTGATTTCATTGTCAGGGAGTCACATCTTCTATAAAAATGGATCTCAGGTTTGTGGAAAGCTCAAGCAATTTGGTAGATCTTTCTTAAGAAAAAGAATTCAAATTATACATATCAAATTAAATATAGAGCTGTTAATGTCAAACCATAAAGTGGGGGGGCCCATCCTTCTTGGAAACAAAACTTCCAGATCCAAGACTAGAGGCAGCCCCTGTCATGCTAATGACCCTCTCACTATCTGAAGGAAGATTCAACTGATGCCTCTCTTGAAGCCACCCTTTCCCTAAACCTAGTAGTTATGAACTGGATTGTAAATGCCCCTCAAAGCTAAAGTCTTGGTCCCAAGATGATGGAGTTTTGGGGACATAGTAGAAATAATGGGAGGTAAAGCACAATTGGGAGATGCAGGGCCCTGTGGGTTCATCCTTGAGGGGATCTTTACCATCCTAACTCCCTCCTCCAACTTCCTGGCTTCCATGAGGTAAGCAGCCTTCTCTGCCACATATACCTGTTGCCATGATATTCTGCCTCACCAAAGGCCTAAAGTAGAGGCAGTTAATCCTGTACTGAGACATCTGAGACTGTGAGCCAAAACAAATGCTTCATCTTTCCATGTTGTTTGTATTAGGAATTTTGTCACAGCTACAGAAATCTGACTAATTCCAGGGCCTCTGAAAGGGCTTATGCAAATGAGAAGACCTGAAGTTTATATTTCCTGGTTTGGTGATTAATCCATTCTACTATTATAGTAATTGTTCACAGTATTTCTTGTTTTACTATAATAATGGAATATTCAGACCATCTAGTGTTTAACACCTTTTATATCTTTGTTCCTAATGAATAAGGCCATTGTTTTCTCTCCTATGCAGTGATAATGGGAGTACTGGGAGAATGTCAAGGTATGTCTTCAAGCCTGGGGATTTATAGCTCAGCCTCTCAATCTAAGAGTAAACACTGCTGATTGGATTAGACAGAGGTTACAACATACCAGACTAGTTTTAGTTTCCCCTATTTGCTTTCATGGAACTTTTAAAATTCACTTAATTCTTTTTAAAAGAATGTCTATTATACATTTCTATGTGATATATAAGAACCATGGAGTCATAGTGCTGGAAGGTGGCTCAGAGTTGGCAGTTATCATAAGAGCTGTAGACTGACATACTCCCCAGTATCAAGCTGTGTTTCCTATGCATAGAAGGGTTAAGAGGGAAGTAGTATGGGCAGCCCTGCCCAGGAAGGTAAGTCAGCCAAGGACAGGAAAAGTCTCTCTGTGGCTACAGTTTAATTACAATGAGGTTAGACAAGGGATTAGCACCTTTTGCTCTCATACTTTGAAGGTAAAAGACAACATAAGAGCCAGGTGCTAAAACACTAAATATATTCATTATCAATGGCAAGGAAAACTTAACATAACATAGATTCTATATGATTCTATAAAATTAGAATTTAGCCAAGATGAAGTGAGAATTCTGCTTGAGATTCATGTACTTCAAGTAATGTCGGTACATTACTTAATTTCATTAAGAGCTAAAACTTTCCACTGAATATCTTGAGGAGGAGTTGATCCATAAAACTGAATGTCATTATCTTTATAATAATGTCTAAAGGTACTAATCTAAGCATCGGGATAATAATGATGATGGCAATAACAAAAAGTCATTCAATAGCTTCCTCTCAATGCTACTTTAAGAAGGAAGCATTTCAGTCAAATGAAAACAACTCTAGATTTTCCTGCTCATCCTTTGTTGCTAATTATAGAAATCATCACAGCCTGTTCAGGAATCCAGAAACACATCATAAAAATATTTGCTATATTTACTTCAATTGTTTAGAAGCCAGGACAACAAAATTATGTTTCAATGACCAAACACTCCAAAATCCATGGCAACAGAGACATTACTTCCCATGCTTGAAATGTTCATCAATACTAGACAAAAATGCCATGACTGAATTTAGAAAGACTGTGAGGAGAATGGAGTGATGTCTCAGTAATAAAGAGCATTGGGTGCTCTTCCCGAGTACCTTGGTTTTGATTCCCAATATCCACAGAGCAGCTAGCAACTGTGTAACCCAAGTTCCAGGGGATCTAACACCTCTCCTGGCTTCCATAGATATCAGGTATGCATGTGGTGAATCGATGCAGGCAAAACAGCCATACACATAAAAAATAAGATCAGCAGTATCATCCAGCTAAAAATCCTACAACTGCAACAGAGACCTGCCTGCAAGATACATTGGTGCAATAGTGGCACTGGGCTTATGGACTAACCAACCATTGTGTGGTTGGAGTTAAGGCCTATTCCATGTGATAGAATCCATACTTAACACTGCTAAAGGGGACAAGAACCTAAGCCTGGATAGGTCATGGGCCATAGAGGAAAGCCTACTGCTATTATTTACCTAAAAAAAATATAGCACTAAAATGGCTCCTAATGACATATTGCTGTACCCATAGACCAGCACCCCAATCAGCCCTCATCAGAGAAAGCTGTGGGATCTATAAGAAGGGGAGGCAGCAAGATATAAGAGACAGAGGTGGCAGATGACACCAAGGAAACCCTGTCATCCAGATAAAACCGAGCTGACACACATGTAAACTCACAGAGACTCTGACAACATGCACAAGACCTGCACATGTCCAGACCAGACAAAAATTCAAGCATGAGAGAAGCACAAATGTCTCACTCCTGACCAAGAAATTATTTGCAACTGATGACTGCTGGGAAAGGGAAAAATCAGTTTTCTTCAAATCTACCACACTCCAAAGCAGGCCTCATGCACAGGAGTAGTTGGCCAAGACAATATATAAGCATAAGGAGCAGAAGATGGCATATTGGCCATATTTCTGCTGACCCTTGGTCTAAGGGTATAATTACTAGTAGATGGAAGAACCACTAGCAAATCGTTCTTGTCCTCTGTCAACAATGTGTACATAAATATCTTCACTATATACAAAGGATAATGCTGACTGACAGAAGACTTTGGAGACATTATAATATTTAAAATCTAGATATTAGAAAAAAACTATTGAAATTTTGATAACATATTTTGATTTGCTGCTTTAGATTTTTTATTAAAACAATAGATATATTTTCATACAATATATTTGACCATATTCTTTCCTCTCCCCCACCTCCCTACCCACCCAACTTCATATTCCCTCTTTCTCTTTTCAAACCAAAACCAAAATAAAATAAAAATACAAAAATTACCAAAGAGAAATGAAGCACACACACACACACACACACACACACACACACACACACACACACACACACACACACTTGTGGCCTTGTCTACAAAGGTTGGGGTGAGTTGCTGTCATAAACCCATAAGCTTACAAAGCTAAACCTATTTCCTATTTCACCCTTAATAGAAAAAGTTTGCTGATGCTTATGATATGACTCACAGAAAATCAAAGCAAAAATGAATCTGCACAATCACCTCATCCAGTGACTCAAAAGCCCAGACACACATTAGGAAACACAGACAACAGGTCCTGTCACCTTGCCCCAGGAGAACTAAGTTCACTGGTCTCTGTGAACGTCAAGAAGCTTTATTCTAGCATTTTTTTCATGTTCAGCAGACTGAGAGCCCATGATCTAATCCATTCTTTCATTGTACAAATGAGAAAATCTAAACCAGGAAGTAAAGTGGCAGGGACAAAGCCCTCCCTAACCATTTTCCAAGCTTACCACACATTTTTGTACACTCCAGCAATTCCTGAGGGAGCTAGGTTCATGTACTAATTCAAGGCATGAGAACATCAGCCTATGTCTTTGTTGGCTGCAGTAACACACTGAGTTAAAGTTTTTAGATCAGCTATAGTAACTGCAGCTATAGTAACAGTCAATGGATTTCAGCATTCAGGATGGGTTGGTATGTGGTTTGGGTAAGATCTGGAATAATGCCTATATACACCTTAAGAGTTGCCACTTTCATGTGAAATGGTTCAGAAGACAGAGAGTGTCAGAGCTGCCAGCAACCTGAACAAATTTGTAACCATACCATTGCATTTCCCAGAAGAAGAAAATAAGGCTCTGGAAATGGGGAACAATGACTAGCCTAAAGGCACTCGACTTTTACGTGTCTGGGCCAGAATGAAATACAAGGCTCTCTGTGGGTGGATGGGTACGTGCCTTGAAAAATCCACTACAGAGATTTGTAAGAACAACAACAAACCACAATAAAGCTAGCATCAACAGGAGGCAAAAGACAAAGAGGCTAAATGAATTCCTTGGTCAGATCCTTCTAACAGAAACTGCTTTCAATACAAGGGCATCCTGTATCAGCAGCCATGAAGAAAAGAAAAACTTCCTCTTTCTCCTCCCACCACACTTCACATTGCTCCTTCTACAATTACTGGAGCTTCAGTGGAACCCAAAATAAACACAGGTGAGCAAAGGACAAAGGAGAGACACAGAGAGTTCGTATTGACAGAAAACTCTTCTCAGATTGCACCAACCATTCAAGAACGTTCTGGATCTTCATTAATGGGGATCTAAACAGAAGCCTTGTAAGTTCATTGTCCTTAACCTAGTGGCTTCCTCCCTTTTACTAGGCACAAACAGTTCAGTTCAATAGTGTGGTGATATACTGTGTACACTAATAAATTTGCCTAAAGATCAGAGAGACAGAGAATGAGCTACCTCTTACCTCTAGGACTCCTCAGCCTGAAAAGCTTTCCTTAGCCAAAAGACTTTAGTTCCTGTCTCCTCACACCTTATATACTTTTCTCCACCCACTCATATCATTTCCTGTCTCAGCTTTCCTAGTGCTGGGATTAAAGGCATGTGACTCCCAAGTATTGGGATTAAAGGTATGTGCCAGCACTGCCTGGCTTCTATGTTTAATCTAGTGGCTTGCTCTGTTCTCTGATCTTCAGGCAAATTTTATCAGGGTACACAATATATATCACGACACCATAGAATAATCATCTAGTGGAAACAGGGATGTTTAACTGTTGGTCTTCCTAGAAAACTGAGGCAGAACCATCACATATTAAGATGGTTCACTTCTTGTTCCCTCTGTGGTAGATAGTTCTGGAAGGATATGAGTTATCAAATGAAGAAATGTGTGAGCAACCCCTTAGTCACCAGGTGGTGTAATAGTGCTAAGTTTAAAACATTGCCTATTACACCCTTGCCAGTTCTTTTGAATTTATTTAGTCTCCCAGACAAAGGGAGTAGAACCTTTGTTTCATTTTAATGGTCCCTTAAGATTCTGTGAGTATTGGGGGGAGATGTATAGGAACCCATACCCTAGCATGGGTCAAATCTACTAGAAAATAATCTAGCTGTGTGTTTTATAGATGCATGGAGGTGTCAAGATGGTAGCTGGATATGTTTAGAGGGCAAGAGAGAGGTATACACTAAACACAGGCATCTCTGATTCATCAAGAGACAGCTTCTGAAGCATGGGCTTAGATAACAATAGCTAGAGAGAATGCAGATAGAAGACAGCTGTAATACAGGTGATGTTTAAAAAGGTACAAGAGATGACGGGCCAGGAAATGACAGGAAAATGAAGAAGTATAAGGATTCACCCATGGAAAATGCTTCTCAGCAAATACAAGAGACAAAGATGTGGCTTTGTGCATGACATGGTGTTTATTTTGAGTCAAGTCGGTGATGAAAATAAAATAAACTGTGTGAAGAACAGAACATGTAACAGAGAAAGGCAATTCCTTGGGAAATTTTGCTGTAAACAGGCCAAAGAAGTAGGGTAGGAACTGGAGACCAAAAAAAGACTATTCACTGATAAGACAAGGCTCACAAAGGGCAGGGAACTATACAGTGTTGGCCTGTATATAGGAGCAAGGACATGAGGGGGAAGGGTACATATAATTGGAGGGGCTATAAGCTATAAGAACTCATGCTCTGAGATGGTATGTCCACTGGAAGATAATTTAGCAGTGTGAGGCATTAAGAAAGAGATGGTAGAGGACAGTGAAGGAATTATTTCTGTGAGACATGTAGCAAGGTCACTGGCTGGGAGTTCAGGGAATTATTAGGATATCAAAAAGGGCACAGGAATAAAGGAAAGAGCTATCTTTGGGAATAACGAAGGAATTTATTATGGAAACATAATAGATGGGTTGATGGATAGCTGGGTATCAGTATTCCAAATATGTAATCATAAATACAACATAACTTGAGTAGCAGTTGTGTAGTTATGATATTGGATTTAACAGTTGAAAACTGAAGGAAGCTAGGGGCCTGTTGGGTAACAGTAGAGAATGAAAACCAAGTTACACAGCCATATTTACAACTTCATAGTTCAATTAACTTTGCATTCATGTTTACATTGGGGCAGATGAGTAAATAAAGTCATTGTTCCAACTCTGAAGACTCTTTCCTGAGTAGCCCTGCACATAGTTTTAAAATGAAGTGTGTGGCACAGAAAACATTGTGTTTGTTCCATTTTAAACTCAGATCACTCTGAATGCAGTTAAGAACACAGTAAGGAAAAATGACATCACACTGAGTTTTTGCTTGGTGGTTGCATCAGGTGGCCATGAATCTGAAGGCATTGTTCAGTCTTTCTCCCCTCTGCCTCCCAAAGGAAGAGGTGAAAATAAAAGCACTATTAGCTAGTTTTGGCAGCACTGTAGGTGAGAGGAGCATGATGGGAGTTAATAGCAGACAGGGACCACAAACAGCCAGGAAGGCCCACCAGCAGTGCTGTCGGGGAAATGACAACACACATATGGTCTTTGTTATCAAACCAAAGAGCATAACCTTTAAAATGAAATCAAATGCAAATATTGATACTTTTCATAGACCATATCATAGATACAATAGGTCCTTGTAAAGGTCCTTTCATACACCATGAAAGATACAATGTCGAAGAATACAATACAAAGTCCAACATACCCATGGAAAAATCTGGAAAAGTAAAATGCTTTAAAGTGTCTCTCATAGACACTAGACATGTGGAGTAGAAATTTATTGAGCAAAGGTTTTGACATTCAATGTATAGGCTATTCTGACAGGGGTGTCTAAACTGCAGTTCAGAGGCCACATCCAGCTGCATGTGGACAAACAGAGCTGTACAAGAAGCCCAACATAAAACTATAAACTTACTAAAAACCATATGTTGTATGTGTGTGATTTTGTTTGGAAGCTCAATTGTAGAGATCATGAGTGTGAACTCTGTAGATGACAACATTGTGTCACAAGGTCAAAAGTTTGGTTACGTCATTAAGCCAAAAAAATTAATGTTGCAAAGAGAATTGTGAATGTACAATGTAAAGAGATGTTTTTATGTAAAGAAATAGGTTATGTGCACAAGTGGTTTGAATTATAAAGTCACAGTTGTAAGAAATTAAGGAAATAAATGGAAATACAGCATTTATATAATATTCTCCAGCTTCTTCTAACAGATACATATTTCTTTGTAAGAGCTCTCAAAATACAAAATACAAAAATATAACCAAGCAGAAGTGTGGAGAAGAAATGAGGAACTTGTCTGACTTCAAAACCAAGGAAACTGTATTTCAAGGAATTATTAAGATATCTCAGAAAACTATGAAGACATATAGACAAGAATAATATTTAAAAGATATTTTATGTTTTGCCCTTGAGATATAGTTATGACTTTTGAGAGATTTGATTATAAAAATTTTACAATCACATGAGTGTGTGTCTGAAAATCTAAGTTGTATAATGATTTTTAACTGGCGGTTATAGACTCCCCAGGAATGAAGTAATGAATGAATGAGTGTAGTTCAAAAGCCTAAGAGTCAATGAAGGGTCAGTGAAGATGACTCAGCAGGTAAGGACACTTGACTTAGGTCCCTAGGACCCATGGTGAAAAGAGGGAACTGACCCCAATGAAGTGCCCTTTGACCTCCACATTCATGTTGTGGCATGGACATCACCCACATAAGTACATGTAATAAAAATTTTAAAAAGAAATCAGTGCTGAAGTTCTTAGACCAACTCTAAAGTGTAACTGAAAACATATCTTTTATTAAACTATAAATAGGGACATGTGTAGCTTCCTTTCATTTCTCACCCTGGCCATCATACAGTTAAGAGTCCTGGACACCACTTTAGCACATAAATATCACTTCGGGCTCTCAGTCTATGGCAGAAGGCACAATAAAGCCAAAATATGGTCTTTGGACACACAAAGAACACGAACGCAAGACAACATCAGTCAAGTAAAAAGGAGAGGAGCATGATAAATGCTTAGAAGGGAACAGTCACTAAGACTAGACATTTTAAAAATAAGACAAGAATATTATGAAAAGCATCAGGCTGCTAAATGTAAAAACCTAACATATAGAAGAATTTCTTAAACAGGAACCAAATGCATAAGCCATACAGGAAAAAAACTAATAAATTAGTCTCTATCAAACTTAATGTTTCCTTTCATCAAGAGATACTATGGCTCAAGAGCCATTTAAGTGTATAGAACTGATAACTGATCTAGGATTCATAAACACTTACAAATCAAGCGAGAAAAACAAACAAATACAAGCACAAACCCATCTAGTTGAAAAGCAAACAAACAACATAAACAAGCACTTAATAGAAAGAAAAAACAAACAAACAAAAATGGTCAACAAAAAACAGGCATTAAGTTATCCTGACATTTCAGTAGTTCCTTCACACTCCTCAGAACGGCAAAGTTACAAAGATCTGAACAAGAATACTGTTGGAAACATTCACATACTCACTTAGTGGCGGTATATACTAGCACAACAGACCCCAGAGTCATTTGGCATCAGCTAGTTAAAGCTGAACTTGGGGAAATTCTATTCCCAGCAGTTCCTTCCACTTCTAGGATTTTCTTTGGAAGAGACATGTGCAAGAGTGTTCACACTGACAACTCATGAGGATGAAACATAAATGATGTCACTGTTTAATGCATGATAAAGAATGTCTTTATGTTTGCCTGAACATTGTATTTCTTAAACTGGCAGATTATATATACATATTACCTACTCTTTTTGTTTTTTTCCTCAACTTTTCATAAAATTAAAAGCAGTAACTTACCAAGCTATCCACATCAATGCTGGTGTTTACAGCCCATTGCAAAGTACTCATGATATTCATAGCTAAAGTTAGAATAATACCAGCCGATCCTTGTCCTTCACCTAGACATGGAAAAAGGGTTTGAACAAGTGCATGTCATTTCTCTCTTCTGTGAATTACTTTACTCATAACTCTCTCATCACACGTCATTTCATTCAAATTTGAATTTAATGCTGATGTTAGTGACTCCTAGGAACAATAATGCCCTCATAGAAAAAGCTTTCAGCCAAGTTTTAAAATCAACAGTGACTGAATATTGGAAAATTGTTACACTTTTAAATGCTGTTTATGTCCTGAAGGTAATGTTGGTATCGGGTATACAATACATTTGTCTCTTCTACTATTATTCTGTATGTAACAATAAAAAGCAAATACTAGATTGAACACCAGAAAAAAAAAGGCCCTGAGTCCAAATGAGCTCCTCTACAGAAAGTCAGAGGGATGCATACATTTGAGTAGCATGGGCAGACAGGCTTAGCACCTTTGCAATGGTCACTGTTTCTGCTAATCAGAGGTTATCCAGAAGAAAGCAGACTTTGTGTGTTACCAGGCAGTCAGAAAACTAATGTCAGCTTTTTCTCAAGAGAGAAGTTTGCCTATTATAATAAAAGAAAGAAGAAAAAAGACTAACATGCTTGAAAGATAGTGCTAAGATGTTTTGAAGTAAATTTCTTTTAGGATTAGGAAGGACAACTAAATAAAATTTTTAAAAAATTCAGAATTATGACCATAAAAATTTTCTAAGATAAATGTTCATCAATTATTATTAATTCAGGTTATTATGTCCCAACTGATAGTGCTTGAATCTAGCACTAAATAACTATCATAAGGTTAAACACAGAGATGAATAAGCCATAGTATTATTGACTGAAAACTTTCATGTCTACATTTTCTCCAATTTAGCACAGAGGATCTCTACTGTTAATTCAAGCCACATGGAGTTCATGAGGTTGTGATACTTGTAAATGAAGACAACTAATCTTAAGGGAGTAAAGGAGAGAGGAGAGGAAGAGGGAGGGAGGGAGAGAGAGACACAGGCAGGAAGGGAGGAAGGAAGGAAGGAAGGAAGGAAGGAAGGAAGGAAGGGAGGGAGGGAGGGAGGGAGGGGAGAGGGAGGGAGGGAGGGAGGGAGGGAGGGAGGGAGGAAGGAACAAGGAAGACCCAAGAGTGGACTGGAGTGTCCACAGGAGGAACTGACCCCAGGCCAGCATCTGTCTGAGGACAGAATCATGCCTACGCCCGACTCTCCAGCTACCCCAGTGTGACATCCACCCGGAAGCTGTGTGAGGCCTTCTGTTAACTCATCAAATGGTGCTTCCTCTGGGGGTCAGCAATTCTGTTCTTATAATCAAATAATGTTGCAAATATGGCACTGGCATGGCATTCACTCTGAACTTCTGTCATATATAAAATAATATGTAGTGTTTTATACATAATAAAATGTTATATATAAAACATACAGCTTTTTGACTCAGAAATCCAACACCTTAAAATAGAGGTACTCATTTATCTGCATAGATTTTTATTTTCTTATTGTAACATACATTATGTCACATACTTTGTCTTTTTTTGCTCAAAAATCTTAAATTCCAGACCTATGTCTTTGAAAAATGATGCAGCTTTATCTACATTATTTTACTTCTGTGGCAATTTTTACTCATTCAAAATTCATATAAAACAAAAAAATTTACAAATAAACAGTTGTTAAAAGAAAAAAATTTACAGGAAGGGTGAAAGGAGGAGAGAGAGAACGTGTGTGTGTGTTTGTGTGTGTGTGTGTGTGTGTGTGTGTGTGTGTGTATGTGTGTGTGTGTGTGTGTGTGTGTGTGTGTGTGTGTATTCTCTTCTCCCATTCAGATAATTCTTTCATAAAGAAATCTATTAACTCTGGAGTTAGGGCCCTTTGTCAACATTACCATGAAAAGATATTTTTCCTGTCAATCACATTTATGTTGTCTGAATCAGTATCTCATCATTTTTAAAACAGTGGAACTAGGGAAAATACCATATAAACCTTTAAACCAAGTAAATTATTTGGACAAAAAACAACAAGATTGCAAAGAAATTGCTTGTACTGGTTAATAAGCTCCACAAGTCTATTTTAAAATATCTAAAATTTTAATTTAAAAATATGGCATTTTAGTCATTGACAAAAATTTTACTTAAATGCTCAGCAAAGTTGTTAATAAGTTCACAGTACCTGTTGTTAAAATGGAAATGAAGGTAACAACAATGAAGAAGAGGACAAAGATCATGTCTATTCTCATCTGGAACCAGCGTAAGGTTGACAGATACATAAACCAGTTGGCAGTGTGCAAATTCAGAGCTTTGTGGAACAGAGTTTCAAAGTAAGGTTGGCGTCCAAAGGCACGAAGCGTCCACAGTCCTTTTAAGCTTGTAACAAGGTGGGTGAAAATTGGACTCCTGCCTGTGAATCATCCCAGAGGAGATAATGTGAAGCTTGTAATACAGAATAGACTTTCACAGTACCATGTTTGTGACAAAGATTAACTCAGGGTTGGAGGGGCTCTCACCCCAGATGATAGCTTACTTCTATAATGCATGGCCGTTCGCCGTTCGCTTTTACCTGCCAACCATGGGTAATAACAGTACAAATTTCTCCTCTATAACTCACATTTCTTGGCAAACAATGGTCATTATTCTTGGCTAATCCCAAATTACTAGTGGCTGAGAAAATAGGTTTTGTCCTTAAGTCATTTTTCTAAATTTCTCAATGAAAAATTTCTTTGAATTGATTTAGCTTTTAAGTTTCAAAGAAGGGGGAGGTTGGTGGGGCAGGAGAAGGAAAGAGTGGGACCTTTTATTGGTATGAAAAATGCATAAAATTTTTTCTTAATTAAAAAGAGCACAATTTAAAAAAAAAATCACTCTTTCTGAAAGACATGCTCCCTGAAGAACTCAAGCAAAGAATAACCAAAAGGAGCCAGGACATCAAGGAAAGGGAAGAATTCTGTCTGATTTCCCTTGAGACCTTGTAGAAACTGAGGAACAGCAGTATTACTGTTTTTACTTTGACCAATGGAAAAAATTATGAATGTCTATGCATAACCATCGTAAGGTTATATATTTGTTTGAAGGCCAAAACAAAGTCATATTGATTGGCAAAATTAATCCATACTTTATAAGTATGTACCTTATAAGTTCATTACACATCTCAAAAATCATTGTTGGGCTGGGGAGAGTTCAGTAGAAAGTATCCTTGCTACACATGCGTGATGACCTCAGGTTATGAAACATTGGGTCTGGCACTGAATTCTGTAATGCTAGAGGTCAATACAGGTGACTCCCAGGGCTTCCTGGCCAGTCATTCCAGCTGAAACAGCAAGTTTCAGGTCTGTGAGAGACTCACTCACTCACTCACTCACTCACTCACTCACTCACTCACTCACTCACTCAGAGAGAGAGAGAGAGAGAGAGAGAGAGAGAGAGAGAGAGAGAGAGAGAGGAGAGAAAAGAAAAAAAGTAGAAAAGCAATTGACAAAGATTTCTTGACATCAGCCTTGAGTTTCCACACATGCCTGCATGGGCAAGCACACACACACACACACACACACACACACACACACACAACTGTTATATAATATTAGAGTTGGTGTTTTTTTTTGAAAGTAGGATAATGGTAGTGAGTCACAAAAACGCCCTGTGGCTCCCCTAAGCCCAGGGGAACCCTGCATATCCATGCTGTACCTTCAGATTCCAGTTGTTTGAGTTGTTGGGAGGTATGAAGGAAATATGCCCTCAGTAAGATAAAGGCCGCTAACCCAGGCACGGTTGCCAGGAAGATGTAGGGCTGTAAAGCCGAAACCACTATTATAGCTCCAACCACAATGAACAGCAACTGTGGGGTCAAGGAAAGCATGGTGGTGAGTGCAGATTTTCACTTCATAAAGTACACAGGGTGTACTGGTGACTTATATCTACACATGTTCTTGCACTTGCTCCATTCTTAATAAGAAAACAGTGCATTCTCTGAAGAGAATGCTATCTCAAAGGCAGTTTCTTCAGTTTACATGGAAACAATTTTTATAATTGTTTAGTTTGCTGATACTTAAATTGTTGAAGTTTTACATGGTGCTTTCTGATCTTGGGATATTTTTATTTAGGAGATATAAATTGTATAATGAGTAAATTTTACATGAATATGATTTTCTTTATCCAAACCTTTGAAAAAATGAAGCTTTTGAAATAATTTAAGTATAAATGTTATATTCTGTGATTTTGTTAAGAGAGTTCTTTAAAATGGAGAATTATTCACAGAGCATTTTGAGTGACAAATATCTTATTAAACATAGGTTTAGTCATGTAGGCAAGCTCACTTTTCTGACCCAAGTTTTTCATATTTAATATTGAAAGGAGAATTATTTAATGTTTTACTCCCTTCTCAAAACTCACCTATTCCCTTGTAATAACTGGAGATACTCCAATAACTCAAAAAGATTATGAGATGGTGGATTTAATTTGAAATTAAGCATTTTTCCTATTCATACCTTCAAAATGAGTTTTGTCTACCAACACAGACATCTCTCTATATTACCTCCTAGAAAATTAGGATGCTGTTTGCAATATTGGTACATGTTTACCAGATTGATGGTCTACAAGTTATCAAGCACCCATTATTTTTAAAAGATAAAACATCTCCTAATATTTATTTCACTATGTCTCATTTGAATATGCTAACCATAAATAATAATCATTTTAAAACCAACCTAGTGTAACTTCCATATGCTAATGAGTGAGCCAATTCTTCATTTGTTTCTATGGGTTTACTAGCTGATGCCTTGCTGGGAAATGGTCAGGGTGGATCTCAGATCTCTGGAAACCTTTCAGTTGTTTGCTACTTCATGAAGCCTTAGCAGCTCTAGGACTTGAGCTGAAACTGTTCAAGCTGCATAAGACTTGAAAGCCAAAAGAAATATAAAAATCTTTAATTTGTAAGTTAAGTATTTGAAAATTATCTCTCCCAGATTTCTGAGGTGAAATTTAAATTGACAGAAGACACTCAGTAGACAATCAAAAAAAGTAAATATTTATCACACAGCACCATTTTTAATACTTTAGCATACAGATCCAGATAGACGTCCACATTCCAGTGAATGTCTAATTATATTATATTGCATTGTGTTATACTGTATTTTATTAGTATGCTCATATTATACACCTATGATTTATTCTTCTGGAATGCAGAACTAATGTCTAGTGTTAAAGACACACAAAATGACACTTTTGAGCATCTGAATCAAAACACGGGTTAAAAAATTCCAGCAGGTGCTGCTACTGCTAAGTTATGTCTTTAAACACAGTAATGAAGGAAATCCAAAACACATTTCACTTAGAACAGTAAGTGCATTTGATTATGTCAGTCATTTCAGAAGAGGTCAGCCAATAGCTGTTTTTTTTTTTCTTTTCTGTCTACTGTTGTTGCTATTGTATACACCTGAGGGTGATAGTCCCTATTTTTTTATTCAAGTTCTTTCAATATAGTACTGTTTTGCAGAGAAGAGAAGGGGACAAGATATAAGAATGAGTCATCCCAATAAGGGCAGTGTTGTGTTCCAACTATTTCTCCAAGTGCATTTGCTCTCTGATGCATCAGGAAGCCATCAGGGAGCTCAGAAGGCTGTGCCTGGTTCAGCAGGCAAGGATATCAGCTTACAACTCCCCTATGTCCTGTGACCTTGGAGTCCTGATGTGGCTAAAGGTCACTTTCATTAACTGACAGTCAACCTTGCAGCATGGTTATCCTGGAGGTCTAGTAACACCTGCCACTGAGGGATAGCCCTCCTAGAGTCGGAATATTTCTTTTCCTTCATGTTTTCATCTTCTTTCTGTCCCTCCATTGAGTCCCATTTTGTGGGGAAACTTGTTTACCCAATTTGTACTGCTCATGGGTAAGGCAGGACTGGAATATAGCCTATCCAGGGACTCCATCTTCATTTTAGTGTGGGACTTAAGAAATGGAGGGTGCTGTCAAACAGGTTTTATACCCAATGATTGGTGGAAAATGTCTTTTTGAGCCCTTCATATCAATCCAAGCAGATAGTATTATATCTAAAGGTGGGCCTGCCTGAAATAAACAGACCTGACTAGTTACTGAGTTTGTTAAATTTGTGACTTTTAAAGACTGCTCTCTAAGAAACTTAGCCATTATCCAGGACTTCAACTATTATAGGAAAAAATTAGCAAAAATTCATTTGCTTCTGTTTGAAACTATTGAGAAAACTTTACGGCAAATGGAAAACTCTTCATTATAGGTATTCTGTACAAACCTGGATGAAGTCAAATATGGTAAGAGGCAGAAAGTCATCCAAAATTGCTATATCTTTGGAGAATCTGTTAATTATCCCACCTGTGATACAAATGAAAATTCTCAAAGTTATCACTTTTAAAAGGACACCAATATATTCCATACTAAATTTGAACTACAGCAAAAGCATTTAAAACAAGAATTATTATCTAATCAGAAAATTAAGGACTTATCAAATATTAGATTTGCTCAAAATTCTGACTACGTACTCAAGTTATTGTCTCCGACTTTTGACCTTTTATAAAACACAGAGCCCTCTAATAGTCAGCTCAAACCAATGTCTTTAATCAGGTTCTTATAACTAAGGTTAGGTATGACTGGTCATCCTACTGCTCAGACCTCACTTCTGCCACTCTGAGTTTCAAGGTACATTAATGGATGTGTTTTTATCCTCTCTTTATGTTCATCTCTACCACATAGGGCAAACACACCCTCCCTTCTGAAGTCCGTACCCTCCAGATGCAACTCTCCAGAATCCACAGCTGTCTTTCAGTACATGCCAGATGGGATTCCTTTTTTTTTTCTTCCCTATCTTCTTCACATGTATTCTAAATTCCAGACTCACCATCTAAGTCTTGAGTATTTGTTACCTCGGTGAACTAAAAATCCCATGTCTACTACATGCCTGGGACAATGCTGGGTACAGAGATTACAGAGGTGATTAACTCACTCTCCCTGGCCTTGAGGGATTCATTGTCTAAAAAGGAGCTAAACAAACAATTTGATAAAGTGTACCATAACGCTATGACAACATTGTAATAGTTAACCTTATCACTTACTATTAACTGCAGGATAAAGTCCAAAATTCTTTGTTTAATATTTAAAATATTTAATACTTTCCCTTAATTTGTCCTTAAGTAACCTAGATTCCTCTATTCAAATACATGGATTCAGGGAAATGTGTCTATTTTTTAGATAGTCTACCCTTTTCTACTTTTTTAGTTTGCTTATGTGTTATTTCCTTCTATCTAAAACTCTTTCTCCTCATCTCCTCTTGTCAAATTTGTACCTCCTTCCTAGCTCAACCCAAATGCCCTATTTTCAAGACAGATTTGGTATTTGCTGCATCTAGAAACAATCTCTTCCTTTCCTTATCTGCAGGCCTGAGTTGCAGAGACTACATACATGCTGTATATCATAGTTGCTTGTATGTGTACATATCTTATCTTTTTTCCCACATGGTAGAATTTTGAGGTGAATAGTATTATTCCATGTTTATTTTATATGACCCAAGACCAAGGCAAAAATCCATATGTAGACAGATGATATATATTACTTAACATATTCTTTAGCATATTCATTAAAAAATATTGGTATATCCTTCCATAAGTAACCCAGAAAAGGAATGTACAACCCCATGATATTTAATTGCCATTTAGAAACTGAAAGTCCACTTTGGCAAAAGAGTATCATCAAAATGATATTTCTATTTCAAATTTTATTTCAGTCAGTACTGTTCTATCTAATATAGCCACACTTCACTGAGGAGCGATATTATTTGCTATATGGGCACAAAGTCATTTGAGTGTGACAAGGTGAGGAAAAGTAACAAAAGAAAGTCAAAGAGTCAGAGGAAATTAAGGTCAAGGAAAATCAAGGTCAGTGTACAATTTTGAAGAGCACATCTAGGATAAATTCCAAGTAGTTACTGCCAAGTATAACAGAATAACTAGGTAACAGAAGGAGAATCATAAACCATGAATCTAATAGCATTTTTCAATGGAAAGCAAAATTCTTATGTACAACAACAACAACAAATGAGAGCAAGCCAAAGGGAGGTGTTCTAAGATCAACTGGCTCTTTTAGTTATCAGGAGTGAATAAGGAGGACACAAAGATCACAAGGGTGATTAGGAATTAACCTAAAAGCAGATGGAAGCTTGGGAAAACAAGTGAGAAAAGAAGAGTGTGTGCTGATCAGTAAAACGTGAAACAGAGAAGGCTGAGAACGCACTGTAGGGGGTGTTAGGGGAGGGGCAGTGAAAAATGCGCTTCCTTTGGTAGCCACACCCCACAGAGAAATGGCAAAAAGAAGCTGATGTTTATTTCACATAGGCTGTTAACAGCCATAATAACCATCCCTATGTGGCCAAACCCAACCTCAGATGTTTGTCCTTCTCCCTCTGCTTCATGGCCCATGTTTCAGGATGCCAGAAACTGGGGTAACCCTACCCACTTGGGGTCTCAGAATTCTATAACAGCAAACTCACAAGATTGGGTGAATGGCCATTCCCTTAGTTCTGAAGGTCTCAGAACAAAGGAGGATAGCCAGGAGAATGTGCGAATGCGGCAGACCTTTGGAGAGACATAGAAAGGCTCCAGAACAAGATAATTATCTTTCTGGTACACCAACACTTGACTTTTGTCACCTTGAAAAACTGATGTGCATTTATTTTGAGGGTTTTAAGAAACATGCTAAAAATTCTCAATTCTGCAGCTTATTCTACATTTAGTGTAACTTCTATGCCTGACATCTCTCCTTGCTTGTGGGCACCTCTGGGGCAAGAATGAAATCTTATTCATGCTATGTGCCTGGCTTTCCCTGGCTGAGCACCATGGAGAAGGATCTCCAACTACTACCGTCGGCGCACCTAGGAGACTCATCATCTCACAGTCTTTAAATGTGAGCTTATCCATAGACAAAGCCACGCAACACATTTCAAAGACCCTTATTACCGCAGGTTGAATCAAACGTTGGGTTCTTTTTCCCAATTCTCTTACTTCCTGTGACTGCAACTACAATGATGTCAAATGCATGATACCAAGTACCATGTGCTAGAGTTGTCTCAAAATATATTTAAAATCTTCCCCTGCCCCCAAAAACCTTTAGTACATTCTTATGACCACTCTTGAAGTGTCTCAGAAACAGTTATTATCCCCTCATCAAGATACTTTTCATAGTAGACTTTAATATTTTTTCATGACAACTTCAAATTTCTTCCTCCTGTGAACAGTATTATAGATGACAACATGATGTATGGGAAAAAGCTAGACCAAGTATGTGAAAAGAAAAATGCCAAGTTATCCAAAAGAGGCTGCGGCTACTGAGGCTATTGCATCAGAATCACATTATGACAAAATGAGTTATCCTGTTAGGCTGACAAACACTGGGAACCACAGGTCTGCTTGCTTGCAATACCTGAGATATATGGGACAGGGCGGCTGACTACAGGGCAGATGTCTGTGTTCAAGCCCATGCTGCTGGTAGAACTGCTGCTAGTGAGCGGCAGTTCCATTTTTACACCTAGTCAACAGTACCTGCTTTCAGCGTGCTGATAATTGACATTGGTGCATGAAGAATAGAATGTAACATTTTCTGGTGTAAAATTCTTGATGCTGTGATTAGTGTGTGCACCAGTGGCAAACCTCGGAACAAGCCCAAGGCAAGCAATGTGTCAGCCACTCCCACGTAAATGTAAAAAATGTAATAGAAGCTGGTACTGGTGATAATCACAACGTAGCTGTTGTTTGAACTTTTAGTATCATTTTTTCCATCATGAGTAGGGTTGCTGTAAAACAAAAGAAAAGTGTTATTTTACAACCAAACTTGTCAACAGAATCATAATAAAAGTAGTAAGAAGCACGAATTATTGGCTTAAAAGAGACTACTCCTTTAGTTTTAAAAATTTTGTCTTGCAAAACAGTTTTAAGTTTTCTTATAACTGAAACAGATGTAATTGATACTTATTTGAGCAAAATACCTAGTAGAAATGATTAAATATAAAATGTTTCTTATGTATTTTATTGCATGTCATGAAAACTGAAAACAACTCGTATTTTTTTTTTTTAGAAATAAGTAAAGAGCTAAAGACACCAAACAGCTTTCAACTTGAACAAATATAGTAAACTTTACGGATCTTCTGAGTATCCATGGATTCAGCTACTAGTGGATTAAGGAAATGGTTCTTAAAATTGTATCTTTACTGAACATGCACATACATACTTTCCTTGTCATCATTTCCCTAAATGATTCATTAATAGCCACTTAGATAAAACTTACACTGCACCAGGCACCATGCAAATCTGGAGCTATTTTAAAGCATATGTGATGACATGTATAGGCTACATGCAATTATTACATAATTTTACATATGGGACTTGAGTGCAGAATTTAGTATCTTTGTCCTGGAACCCACTCTATTCATAAACAAAACAAGTAAAACTTGATTTTCTCCTCTCACAATTTGGAGGAATGTGGTGGATACAATGAAACATAGTAAATATGGAAATATTTTATAATCTCCTAATGGAAACAAAACAAAATCCACAATAATGTGTAGAATACTCACTTTTTAAGCAACCACAGCACAAATAAAGACGCAGCCACCTGGAAGGGAATAATCCAGAGTTGATTTTTTATACATCTTTATCTATGCTTCCCACACTCATTTCTATATCAACATGACCAACATCAAATCCCAGAAATACATACTTATGAATGGAACAACAAATGACTTTTCTAAAGAATGGGCCTAGATCCTAATGTAAAATTATTTTCTAGCTGTCACATGAATTAATCAATCCAAACTGTTTCTATTGACTATAGTAAAAACATTTTCAAAGTCTTGGTAGGAGGCCTTTAGGAAAAATATTTGAGGGTTAAAGAAACAGTGGAGTAACTCTATCATTTCACTCCAGAATGCTTCAAGGATATAAAATTTATATGATTTTTGAAATAGGGACACTCCTTGATGATTAAGATATAGCAGCAACAAAATAAATAGTAGACATTTTCCATTTCTAAACATGATGCCATATCAAATGGAATGCAGTATAATTTAATTCACAGATTTTTCACGTATTTCATGTGACAAATCATTCTCTAAAATACACATCCACCAAAAAAGTAGTATTATGGGAACACTCTTTTTCTATTTTATTACTGATGCAAAGTCACTCAGGGACTCCTGATTAACAAACAAACAAACAAACAAACAAACAAACAACAGCAGCTCTCTGATGCACACTTAAAGACCATAAGACAAAACAGTGAACAGGATCTTCAGATGCTGCACTCAAAAAACAATCTGGTTATTGTAAAAGAAACAGGAAACATCCCTTAATCCATTGTTTACATTTTCCCTTTCTAGTGCATGATACACTGCCAAGAAGGGCCACTAGAAAGCATAGCATAATAGAAATATTAGTCTCTGTGTTTAGTGTTACTAAGAACTATAAAAGACATTGCTTTTTAGACAAAATATATAAAATATACACTTTTTCAAAATGACACATGACTGAAAAATGTTAGCAAATTAAATATTCTTTTTTGTTCTGGTTTAACAACTGTGAAGAAATAGGAAAAGACTGGTTGGGATGCTAAATTTATTTCTTATTTTAAAAAAAACACACTGAATGAATGCTACAAAATCCTAAATATAAATGAAAATACAGTCCTTGTTTTTGTTTTGTTTTGTTTTGGTTTGTTTGTTTTTGTTTTTTCAAGACAGGATTTCTCTGTGTAGCTTTTAGAGCCTGTCCTGGAACTCACTCTGTAAACCAGGCTGTCCTCGAACTCAGAGATCTGCCTCCTTCTGCCTCCCGAGTGCTGGGATTAAAGGCCTGTGCAACCACTGCCCAGCTTGAAATATAGTCTTTATTAAAGCTTAAAATAGGTAAACCACTTTGACAGAGGAGGATATGAGTCTTGGTGTTTCTGTGGTTATTTTTTATCTTTAAATATAAGGATTTATCAGTGCTTATAAAAATTGAACACCATTGTATTGACACCTGTTCCATAACGGAATGTACCAGGAAACACTTCAATAGTTAAAAGAAATACACGAATTGATAGAAAGAAGTTTAGTCTAAAGAAAAATATATGTAAATTTTGATTGAAAAAACACAAGTGTAGACATTAGCAAATATGTTGTTTAGTTGTACAATTGTACAAATCATTTAAAAATTACTATATTTCTATTATTGCTTTTCTTGTTATTCAGCACTTTGAGAGCTATTTAATTGGCCAATGCCTATAAGATATTGGGAGAAAAATCATGTCATTAGACTGTTTCCTGTCCCCAAGAGGGCAAAATCACTGATGTTTGTCCATCGTGACTTTTCCCTTCCCTTCCCCTCCCTTCCCTTCTTCCCTCCCTTTCCCTTCTCTCCTCTCCCTCCCCTCCCCTCCCCTTCCCTTCTTTTCCTCGCTCCCTCCCTCCCTCTTTTCTTTTTTCTTTCTTTTTTTCAGTAATAGTGACAGCTCAGTGAATAATGGGTAGTTACATGGCTTTGCTTTCTCTTCAATATTTAATTTCTTGACCAATGACAAGATGTGTTTTCTTCTTAGGTGAATGTTGATGGTTGGGATATAAAACGGCCAATGGGCTCATGTGTTTGAATACTTGGTCTCAAACTCCTGTACCATTTAGGAAGGCTGTGGAATCTTTAGGTTCTTGAGCTTTGATGGAGAGTGTAGATCTCCGGGTACAGGCCTTCAGGGTGGTTCTACTTCCTGTCGTCATTTACTTTCAGAGTACTCATACAATATGACCCACCACCCAACCATCTCTGCTGCCGTGCCTTCCCAGCCTCCAGGAACAGATCCCCTCAAGCACAAAGCCAAAATTAACCCTCCTTTCCTTAACTTATTGGGTGCTTTATCACAGCAACCGGAAAAGTAATAGAGAGAAGTAATACTACTGCATACTTGTGTAGTAAGTAGGTCAACATACAATGAAACAATGACGTCATTGTGAAAGGCATTCAAGCCTCCCTCAATGGAAGCTTCCTGAGACAAAGGTGCCACAGATGAACAAGAACGACCACCACTATGAGTCAGTACCTGCATAGTTAGTAACTAGACTAATATCTAGAATTCTTTTCAGTGCTTAATTTCAATTAACATTCAATTTCAATTAATACTCCTTATAGCCTGAACTTTCGGATCTAGTAAAAACTAAGTATATGGAAGATATAGTGAATGACATGAGAATTATAGGTAATAAAACTATACTGTACTTGGGATTCATGCTAGCTGTGTGGATTTTAGTGGCTCTTATCACAAAAACAAATGTTTTTTGAGATGACAGTTGTGTTATTAGCTTTGTTATAGTAACCTTTTCACAATATGTATGAATCTTTAAATATGCTGAACATATTAAATATGCCCAATAAAATTTATTTTATGACAATTCTTCATATACAGTATTGGTATTAGAGTATATTATGTTATGTCTGAAATACTAAAGTATCAATAGTAATTCTAATTATGAATTTTTTTAAAAATTATTTTACTTTTATGTGCATAGGTGTTTTGCCTACATATATGTCTTGTACCACATATATGATACACACAGAGGCCAGAGAACAGCATCAGATTCCCTGGGACTGGAGTTACAGATGACTGTGAACTACCATGTGGGTGCTGGGAATCTAACACAGTCCTCTGGAGAAGTAGCCAGTGCCCTTAACCACTGGGCCAACACTCCAGCTCCTGTTGGCTTTCAGAAGCTATGAACTATCCAGACAACTACCATTGCACAGATACATGTGTGCATTTATATGTATGTGCCCATACCATTGTAATCCTTGATTTAAAGTCACAGTAACAGTTTACAACCAAACATTCTTACCTCAACCAGAAAAACAACCAAGCACCAAATCAGCACTACAAGCAATCTTTTATGGAGAGTAAAGTATCGGAGGTATGTGTTCCATGTCGTCACCGGGGGTATCTTCACCATATCGTCAAAAAAACACTCCTGAGAAAAGAAGTGTGATTCTGAAACAAACCTATTCCATGTCACCACTGAGGTATTATTTTTAATTCAGGGAATAAAGGAATACTTGCGGCAAAGTGGCTTTTAACAAATATAGATTATTAGAAAAGCCATGTGTGATGGTCATAGCAAGCAGGATGTCTGCTGGAGCAATGGAGTTTTGAAAAGTAAGAAACGCAGTGACTCGTGTAGAATGATGTTAGCATGTGAACACTTCATAGCACCACGTGTTCTGTCATACGAGTGGGGCCACCAGACTGAAGTCCTCAAACTCTCCTTGACTTAACTTGTTTCAGTGATCCATGGACAAGTTTGGAACTTGCTAGCTACTAAGTTTTTATTTTAAAAAGCTGGCTTGTATTTGCATATTCCTTAGGCATTATGTTTTTTTTTTTTAGTTATTACTTAAATTATAAAATTCTAATCCTAAATATATTCCGTTATAAGCCTTTGTCTTTTGGAAGTTATATTTTTAAAATGTGAAAAAAAAAGATTCCTTATATATTCTAAAGGAAAAAGATGGGACTATTCCTCATAAAAATCCATGAAGTTCCTAAGTGGTGTTAGATTCACGGAGGAGTCCTGTTAACCTGGAGTAAGATTCACTGATTAGAAATTAAAGATTGTGGGACTGGATTGGCTTTATTTGAATTCAAAGCCTACAAGTAACATCCTAAGATGCTTGAACGGGTATCTGGTGCTGCATTTCTCAGAACTTTATTTTTTTTTCTGCAAATAGGGGCAATGATATGACCTTTTATCACAGTTAAGGGGATAAAGTGCGTTGCCTGGAAGGTGAAGTAATTGATGACCTAGTAACATAATTAGTCAAATAAATCATTTGTTACAATGCAGACTGACTAAAATTTATAGACTTTAATTTGGAGTTTCACTTAGATGGACATTAAATCATATAGATAAATTATATTTTAGCAAACCATTTTAAGAAATAAATGTATATTTGGAGGAATTACTTATCCCTTTATTTCACAACACACTGAACTCTGACCCAGAGATATGAAATGACTTGTGATTGGCCAAAAGGTAACTTTCTATTAAAGACTGGCCCTTTAAACATGTCCATCTACTAGGACTGCTTTTCACTCCATCTCAGCCACAGGCATTGTTTAGTAAACAACAGCCCTCCTGGTTTGCACTGCTTTCTATTTTAAGAAGTTCTTTTGCTTTTTAACACTCAGTCTGAATATTGGCAGATATATGTTGAGCTTCACATATCTTCGTTAAAAGAAACCCTTTCAAAAATGTAACATAGAAAAGAAATCTGAAAGATTGAAAGGTACACATTAACTAAATTCAGGCATGAATGTGAATCAGTCTGGTCAAGGAGCCGGGTATTTGTAATCCTTGTCGAGGCCATGCCTGTTTAGAAACACTTCTTGATGTCTACATAAACGCAACCATTTGTTTACTCCATTATGTTCTAAGAAACCACTAAGTCTGACAATTACTAATTTATAATAATGAATCTCATATCATGGGCCTAGTAAAGGGACTCAGTACTAAGCCCCTGTTTGGCTTACAGCTTTTGTGGGGAAGTGACATTTCAATTACAATCAGAAATAGTTATTTTATATTTTGAAGTTGCTTACATGCTTTGTACCCTTGAACCCAGAGACTGCAATGGAATTCTATGCAATATGTAATATGTATCAAAACTTATTGAAATTATGGAATTAGGATGAGGGCATCTTAAGACATAGAGGGGTCATACCTTTAAATCGTCTTCATTAACTTCTTCAGTGATGTTCAAGGCACTGTCTTCAGATAGCCGTCTTGAATATATATCTACTTCATTTAAGCTTATCTGAGGGGCTAAGGAGATTTTTCGAATGGAAGTCCTTGTCCTCTGGAGGCTGCTGAAGCCCGGGCTAGGTGTGTATGTCATGAGGTCCAAAACAGACTGTCTCCTTCTTCCTGGAAGTGTGGGGCCAGAGGGGATAACGTTGCTGCGAGGCAGGACTGCCTCTCCCTGTTCAGAATCTGGGGCTAGGGAGAGTCTCCTTTCTTGGGGCTCATCAGAATCTCCTTCTGTGCCTAAAGGAGTCCTTTGTGCAATGGAGAATTTCCTCATAGCGCTGAATGAATTTAGAATAGAGCTCTTCCTTTTCTCTCCGTACTCTCCAGTCTGTTTAAATGACTGTTTGGTTTTGGTCCAGGCAACCGAGGAATCATCTACTGAGAACCTGCGTAAGGTCTCAGTTAGAATTGAACTTCTTCTATCCTCAGTAAACTGGTCAAAAGTATCATACCCCATGAGTTTCGAACTGAAGTCTGGACGCAGACTCTGTAATTCCGAAAATGTCCCATAGAAATAGGTGCTGCCCTCATGCAAAATTAGTATTTTGTCAGCTTTCTTTAAGTGCTCCATCTTAGAAGTAACCAAAATCCTGGTTTTGTTGGCCATCAATTTACAGACACAGCTTTGGGAATATAAAAATATATAACATTTTACTTCATACATAGTGGTGTATATTTAATTTTAGCATCTTATTAATGTTTCACTGCATAATATCTCTACCATGGTATCTTGTTACTTTACTTAATATGGTTATATGGATATACACTCCACAGTAACTATTAGGTACCTCTTGAATTGCAACATGAAGGTGAATACTAGTACACATAGAATGAAATTCAATTTTTGATAATCAATAATTACATGATTTCAACCAAATCATTATCTCTTAGGTCTTGGCTTATTTCTCTAGAAAATAAAGGAATTGTTAGATGATCTTTAATGTTCCTGGAAGTTTGTATTTCCATATATCTTCTAAATGTCAGAGATTTTCTGTCTTTAATTTTTATATTTTCTCTTGAATTGTATGTTGACTAATTTGTTTCTTAAAACATAACAACTGAGAAATATGTAATCAATTTAACTCTTTTCCAATAAAATTTTCCTATACTTTAAAAGTAAATCTTGAAGTGTATTTTCTAAGGGAAATCAGTTTCTTTTATCTATTAACTCTCAAAAATAAGAGCCATCACTACATCCTTAAATATAAATAGCTAATTTTATGAGAGTAAGACATTAGCTATTACAGTCACAACATCATAAATATAGTATTGGTGGAGTATTAAATTTAATGGAATTTTCTCTCTCTGTCTTAAACTACAGAGGCCTGTTGAGAACAGACTTCTAAAAGGCAAAAACATGTTGGAAGGCTGTGGTACAAGCCCATATTGCTGACACTAATCGAGGTCCCAGAACCAAAGGACCATCCAAGCTCTTAAAATCAAAGCTGTTTTTCCCCCAGAGTGAAGCTAAATTCTATTGTATGTAAAACAAAACAAACAACTGAACAAAAAAAAAAAAAAAAAAAAAAAAACAGCACAATGACTCCTGGAAGAGTTGAACAAGCAATCTAGGCAAAGGTAACTGGTGCCCCGACCCAAGAGAATGGTTCACATGAAGTTCTGGAGCAACCTTCCTGCTGAGGCATCACACAGAACCTGTATCATTCTGTAATACTCAAGAGTTTGTGCTCTTGTATTTGTATTTTTATTAATGGTTTAGAAAATGTTTGTCTTAAGCTGAGTATATTTGCTTAACATAGTCATTGGCCATTACAGAGCAACTTTTTTTTTTCTTCGAGACAGGGTTTCTCTGTGTAGCTTTGCGCCTTTCCTGGAGCTCACTTGGTAGCCTGCCAGGCTGGCCTCGAACTCACAGAGATCCGCCTGGCTCTGCCTCCCAAGTGCTGGGATTAAAGGCGTGCGCCACCACTGCCCAGCCAGAGCAACTTTAGAGATTCAAGATAACAGGTATGTTAATGCAAGGCTGTATTGAAGAAGATGATGCTTTAAGGGAAGTAGAAATATAACTAGGGCCTTCTATAGTCTTTTTCATTAGATTAAAATTAAGTAAGAAAAGATTGAAGCAAACTATTAAGATGCCTTATCATGTATGTACTTCTTCACTATAAATTAGTTCAGAAACTGATGAGCAAAACTGGGATTGGGAAGTATGGAGTGCAGATGTGTTGATGGGACTTGGCATTTCATTCAGAGATCAGGGATGACATGTTTTTGGGATTGTGACTAGATAAACCATGTTAATACATTCCATTTAACTAAGACATAAACTGAAAATGTCAAAACAGTGCAACATTATTCTACCCCCAAATCAAAGTAGCTTCAGACAGGGGGCTTCTGTTGGCTTCATGTATTAAATGTAGTGAAGTCCAGAATTAAAATACATTACTTAATATATCATACAAGAAAATAAGCAGGAATCTAGACTATTTCAACCACTGGCAATGTTCTAAAGTAAAACTTTGAAATAAACCAATAAATAATGAAATCATTTAACACACACAAACCATAGCCTACCACTTTAAAAAAATCCTTTGTTTCTAGAGCACTATAAAGTCTATTCTAATAAACTACTTTGTTGTCCATAAAGTTATTTTTAAAATTTGAAATCAAGTCATATGGCTAACTGCATCTCTTAGGGACTTCACACCCATTGGGCTCTGCTAAGTACTTCATGGAAGTATATATCCAAGTTCTCTGTGACCCGGGTGGGGCTGAGTCCAAGAAAAGACTAAGGCAGATGTACCAGGATAGGCATTCACCATTTTAGACAACTCACTAATTTTTATCAACAATATAGAATAAAATACTAATATAGAAAGATAAATGAAATTTTAAAAATATAACTATTTAAAATACTGGAAGACATGTCTCAAGATAGCAATAATGTAAAAAGTATTTAAATATCAATTGTTATAACAGGACAGCAATCAAAGAAATTGGCTTTACAAGTGATCATCATAAAAGGTTTGAATAGAACCTTGGCCATGAAGGGGAGGCCAGAACTGAATAGTGTTATAGTCTTCTGTTCTGAGTCATAAAAATGGTGAGCATATTGCTCTAGCCTAGTGGATCTCAACCTTCTTAATGCTGTGACCCTTTAATACAGTTCATGTTGTGGTGACCTCCAACCATAAAATTTTCGTTGTTACTTCATAACTGTAATTTTGCTACTGTTCTGAATCATAATGTAAATATCTGATATGTGGGATATCTGATATGTGACCCCTGTGAGAGGGTTGCTTACTCTCCAAAGGGGTCATGATTCACAGGTTGAGAACCACTGTTCTAGAGCTAATATGCAGCCTATGATGATACAGACATTTTGTTATATTTTAGCATGAGCATTATACATAACTCAATCAAAGAACATACTTTTCAAATATTTGTTCTTCAGTTAAAACATCTAGATATCCAAAAGGAGAATCCAAGAGGTACAAATCAGCATCTTTATATACTGCTCTGTAAACAAAGTAGAAATGAAGTTAGGGTTGCATTTCATTTAGAACTGATATTTTAAACCCCCGACATTTGTTACAGAATTGTCATCAGATCCCTGCACTGAAATGCACTTTTCACAACTGTTAGTGACTTCTTCCATCCCTATGCTATTAATAGTGCAAACTGTATTAAGTGAGGAATAATGATACTTACTTTGCATCTGCTCCTTATAGTCTGTCCCTGAACCCCTTTCATGACTGTTACACACAGGGAATAGAAAACAGTACATATGCTATTTAACTTTCTTTTTAAATTTTTCCTGTGTTTGAATGTTTTGCCTGCATATGTGTGTACCACGTGTGTACAGTGTGTGCTCAGGCAAAAAAAAAAAAAAAAAGTATCAGGTCCCCTGAACTGAGTTACAGATAACTGTGAAGCAGTAATGTTAATGCTGGGAATTAAATATGGATTCTCTGGAAGAGCAGCCAGTGCTCTTAACCACTGAGATATCTCCCCAGCCTTTTTCTTAACTTTAAATTAAAAATAAAAAACTGTAAGCAATTTTATTCGACTTACAATAGTAAAAACATAAAGATATATTTTCCAAACTAACAATCTACTGTAAGTTTCTGTAAGAAGACAGAAACCTTACTCCAACAGTGGTGCTTGGAGGTGGGACCTTTGGAAAGTGCCTAGGATTTAGGAAGATCATCAAGGTGGAGTTTCATGATTGGATAATTGTGGCTTTATGAAGAGAGGGATACCAGAGAACACTCTCCCCTCTTCTCTCTCTCCTTTTTACTTTACATGTGATTTTCCATGCTGTCTTAAGACTCTACCAATGAGATACTATCACCAGACTTGACTTCTTAACATTAGACAATAAGTGGAAACAAAAATAAAGTGATTTTCTATAAATTTTACTCAGTATGTATTGGTGGATTATTAGCACTACAGGCTAAACACTCCCCTTCACATGTACGACCAGTTTCTCAAGATTAAAATGTGTGTGTGTGTTTGTGTGTGTGTGTGTGTTTGTGTGTTTATGTGTTTGTGTTCATCACACAGAAAGTGACATATTGCACATTTGGATGAGAGTAACAGTAAACAACTGTTTTCAGTAGTACTATACATTGTACATGGCAAGTATGACTAAATCTTGAACTAGTACAAATAAATACTACGTTGAAGTCACATACCATATTTAACTTAAATCTCAAATGTGATGCTTCAGATATGATCATTTGCTCACAGATAAGGGAATTAACTTCCAAGTGATTATGAAGCCATCATCTCACCTGTGAATTTTCTATATCAAGTGAACTGATTTTCCAGTGTATTCTCAAGATCAGGGCACAGTTGAATATAAGGAGTCAAGATGACCTGGATTAAATAGTGACTGTACCATTTCCTTGTGGCTTTTGGCAAGTTAATGTCTGACTACCTCAATTATCTTGTGATTTCTTCCAGAAAATGAAGAGAACAATTTCTGCTTGTAGGGTTGTGGGGTAGTGTGGGGCTTGAGATCACACACACACACACACACACACACACACACACACACACACACACACACACACACGAGAGAGAGAGAGAGAGAGAGAGAGAGAGAGAGAGAGAGAGAGAGAGAGAGAGAGAGAGATGGTATCAAGATATCAGTTGTGGGTACTCAGTGTTTACTTTTCCAGGTTTGGGAAGGAAAAGAAAGAAAAAAGGCCAAGATGCTACTGAGTCAATGTAATTTCTCATTAACAACTTTGGTAACTTAATAAAAAGAATTTTGTTTGAAGAAAACTAGAGAACATATGAAATCCCATATCACCAATTGTCTTTGAACAGGGATACATTTAAATAAGATGTTTTCTTCCTGACAAGAACTGTATATGCTTCTTTTTGACAGCTTCTCATTTTTCAGAGTACTTTCCAAGTATTCACACGGCCCTGAAGACAATCAGAATCCTGAATAAAGGCATGTGCTCAGTATATATCACAGCTGGGTGTGACGGCATATACCTATAATCCTAGTACTCAGAAGCAAACACAGGAAGATCATGAGTTCCACATAGGGAGACCTTGCCCCTTGTCTCAAAACAAACAAGAAATCTTAGTCCTAGTGACATCATTTGCCTTATTACTTTTGTTACAAAATCATAAATTATATTCTAAAATTTAAAAAACAGAAAATGTATATTGTCAAAACTGAGAAGCATTGAGTGAAGGAATCTGGGGACAGGGAGAGGAAGGAAATGCATGATGGAATTAACAGAAGTTCATAATTCTCCTCCTGTCCTTTTCAGAACTCTATAGTTTTCTGTTCATAACAATATATGCAACATAACAAACAAGTATGAACAATAAAAATACAAGTATGTATTTTGAAAAAAGCTACCATCTTTACCAAATCTGAATATTATGCTGTCTTTAGTTCTTAAAAGAAATCCCAGAGACAAAACATGAAGCATTAGAGAAATGCAAATATATAATTGTATATGCATGGCATTTACAGCAAATGCTCACTGGAGCAACAGGTAATTGTTCACCTTGCTAAAGAAATCCTTGCACGTTGACCTCCACTCAGTGTGACTCCACCTTCTCCGAGAACTGTGTGGTCTTTTCCTGCAAACTTGGAGATGTCCTATTATCAAAAGCATGACACCAGAAAGGAAATTTAATACAGTCAATCTGAAATTGAAAAGCACATTTTCCTTCAGATGCAATTGTATGGGAGATTCCTGCTTCAACTATTCAAATGTTTGAATACTGCGTCTTAATTATTTCAAATGCAATGCACTCAGGTGGTTAAAATAACATGGCCAAAATTTTGGACATACAACTTTTTTTTCATTTATTCATGATCATTAAATAAGATTTGGAAAATATAAGGAGTAAAATGCATGTGTATTTGTGGAATATTTATGTATGGAGACTATCCATAAGCTTATCATAAAAACTCAAATCCTATTCAAATGTTAAAATGCACTTTCAATTTCAATTTAAATTTAAATCACTCTTTAAAAAAAAATCTCAATTTTTTTTAAATAAGTGTGTTAATAAGAGAAGCTAAAACTATTCACACCCCAGCAATACATAGGCATATTCAGTGGCTGTGAAGGGAGAAAACAAGTTATTTCCACATTTCTCTCACTCACCTTCCCAACAACAGCACAAATATCCTTATCCATATCTATTATTCCTGTGTCCTCACCCACTCACGCTACCTCTTCTGTCACCTTCCTGCCTCACGTGTCATTGGTCCCCCCATAATGAGTGTCTCTGTGGCAACAATCATGAAGGCACAGTAAAAGAAGTTTCTAAGACATGGTCCAGGACTCCAGACAGTGTAAACCTCATTAAGAAAGTAAGCTATAATCCTGGAGGGAGAATTAACCTAAACATAAAACAGACCATTTTACAGCTGATTAGAAGATAGTACATAATTAATTGGCAAGTTAACTGTTTAGCTAATAGAAGTGACCACAGAGCTGACAGAAAATATTAGAAGCCTTTCATAAGAGTTTTCACCTCAGATGTGAATGATGATAAGCGTTAGGTACGGATCTTCAGTTTCCTCTTTCCCCCGGCCCCATCTCTTCTTTTCTACCACCTCCTCATCTTCTCACTGTACTTTCTTACATACTTCTTACATACTTTCTTACATACTTCTGACATACTTACATACTTTGCTTCCTTTGCTTTTGCAAGTCAGAATAATCTATCAACATTTTATTTTCCATAAACATTCCACATTTTTTTCATTTATTTTAGCTAATATATGAAATTAAGCAGAACTCCATATGCAAAACTATAAACAGAAAGCATATAAACTAAAAAAGTAATCACTTTCATTAAAAGCTATTGAAAGGTCCTGGTAGGCTAAAGCTACGCTATTGACCGTTACCAAAGAACCCTTTCTGACAGCATTCCTGACATGGAGTGACCAAAGACTGGCGATAAAACATTAACTTTCCAAATACTACCATCGCAGAGAGGGTGTCTTAGTTAGGGTTTCTATTACTGTGCTAACACATAACCAAAAGCAACTTGGGGAGGCAAGGGTTTATTTCATCTTACAACTTTTATGTCCATCACTGAGGGGAGCCAGGGCAGGAGCTCAGAGCAGGAACCTGAAGAAAGGAACTGGAACAGAGGCCATGGAGGAGTACTGCTTACTGATTTGCTTCCTATGGCTTCTTCAGCCTGCTTTCTTATAGCACCCAGGACCACCAGCCCAGGGGTGGCACCGCCCATGGTAGACTGGACCCTCCCACATCAATCATTAATCAAGAAAATGTCTCATAGGCTTGCCCACAGGCCCATCTGGTGGGGGCATTTTCTCAATTGAATTTCCCTTTTCCAAAATGATTCTTGCTTGTGTCAATAAAACTCTAGCTTATGACATAAAAAGTAGCTAGCACAGATGGCTGGAGAATTTTATTTCACAAGGATAAATTAGGTAATTATATTTCCATTTTCTCTATTATCCTATTACTTACAGAAAAAAGAAAAAAAAGGAGAGGATGCAGTATCACTCCCAGAATTTTTCTAAAACAAACCCAACACCTCTTCCTGTTCATAAGATGACTAATAATTGATAGAAAATTTCCATTGGAACAAAGTGTTTTCAATCCTCACACTCTCTGCTAACTGAGTAACATACTGTGAGATGAAACACATACTAAATAAATGCTCTAGTGCTCACACATAGTGACCACAGAATACCATGAGAAAGTAGGTACATGCAAGCTGCCTTCAGGCAGTTCTATGAGGTCATTTGTTGCTTTTTGTTTGTGGTCCAGACTAGATTAAATTGTGAGATGTGCAATTTTTCCCTGGCATTTGCTCCCACTTCCCTACAAAACCTACCATTAATATCATCAAATATATTTATGCTTTTGTGATTTGTAGCTGGAAGACATAGACTCAAAAGTGGGATAACTGTATCAAAAACATATGTTCTATTTTTACAAGTTACTGCTACATTGCTTTACAAAGCATTTTACCACTAAATAATTACATTTTACAAAAAAGAGAATTATATTTACCACTAAGTTTTAATAATACCATTATATTTATGATTAAACTAATTTTTGCTAATTTTCTCTTTTACTTTACATTTTTCTTAATCTCAAAGATTTTAAATATTTATTTGCTATGTTGCTTTCTCTTCCTTGAAATGTCTATTATTTTTCATGTAATGGATTTTAGCAACTTTCTACATATCAAGAACATTTTTCCTTTTCTCTTATTTTCATTACACATATCAATTATATGTAAAAATTTAATTTTTGTGAAATCAATTTATCTACTGACTACATGCTGGTTTTATGTATTATCTTGAATTTTCTTTTCTTTTTTAAATAATTTATTTAATTTTATTTTATGTGCATTGGTGTAAGGGTGTCAGATTCCCCAGAACTGTAGTTACAGACAGTTGTGAGCTGCCATTTGGGCTCTGGAATTTAACCTGGGTCCTCTGAAGAGCAGCCAGTGCTCCTAACCACTGAGCCATCTCTCCAGCCCCTTGAATTTTATTTTCAAAATAAAACTTTTAAAACACTTAAGGCACAATTTTATATTTATCTAACCTTATTTTAATTGTTTAAGAGGCAACAATACTCATCAAATGAATAATGTTTAAATGTTTATCATCTGTCATAGTTCATATTTTAGGGTTGTCTTGTTTTTCTTGTCTATTTTTTTCCTATATTAATACCATTCTGGAATTTGGATATCGTGATTTTTAATGGATTTACATACTATTTAATCCTTGATAAGGCATAATCCTTACTTGTAAAATAATTGGCTTTTATTGGTTACTATCCTTTGACATAATAACCATATCAACTATTAAAACAATACATGCCATCAGACAAGGAGCTGACCCAGTCTCAGGTGTTGACTTGAGCATGTTCTTCTTCCTCACTAACATATCAAATACAAGGAAGATTAATACCATGGTATCAAGGACATAGGTGATGAAGCCACAATTCCAGCCAAAGCAATTCATCCATACAATAAGTGCTTCTAACATTTTATATTAAGTTTAGTTTAAGATAACCTCGTTAGAAATTATTTGCAACTTTAAAACACAATACATTTACATAGAATTCTAGTTTGCAACACTAAATTTAATTTTAAAATGTCTTTCTCTTGACTCAGATGTTATATTAAATAATTCAATAAGATTTAAAATTTTCTTCAGATTCTGTCATGTAAATGTCATACCTATCACTATCACTAAACATTTTAAGGTTTGCCACTATTGTGAACTGAATAGTTGTTCTCATTTATATTTTTAGATGATTGTGTTTCTATGAAGAAGAACTAGTTATCTTACACATCTGTCTACAATTTGCTAATTTGATCATAGAAATAATATGCTAAGTCAATTTTTTTCATGAGAAACAGCAATAAATTAATATTTCTGAAACAGAAGATATAAAATCTGCAAAACTACTTTGAATATGATGAAGAGGTATGATATTAAGGGAGTTTATGCACATAAACATATATCATAAAATTTTAACAAAACTTTAGATATCATTAATGGAACCTAAAAATATTTGGTTACCTTGTTGGGACAAATTTAGTATCCGAGGTTTTGTTTTCTTTTGATTTTAAAATCATTTCAAAAGATCTATTAGGATAATGAAGATACTGAAGCTTTAGGCAATTCTCTACCTTTCACATTGCTTTCCTAAGTAGCAAATGTGACTGTGAGCATGCCTGAAGCCCAAGTAAACAGATGCTGGTTAATGTCACGATATAAATGAGTATTTATGTATTTTTGCATATGTATGTAACAATAAGAAAAAGAGCCCATCAATTTGAGAAGGAGAGGGAGACATGAGGAAGTTAGAGGGAGGGGACATGGGAAAGAATGTAGAGCACAAAGGGAAGGGAGGAAGAACATAATTATATTTTAATTAAAATTTTAAAATGTGAAAAACAAAGCTTCACCTCTAATTAACGCCATATAATTCTAATGATCTATATGCTTAATAAATGAAAACGTAATACTATTAGGACAGAATGTCTTTGGGCTAAAAAGGGTATCTTTAAAAGAAGGCACAAAAGTCAAAACATAAAATTACATTGAGACAAAACTGACTACATAAAAATTATAACAAAAGATATCACTGTAGATGATGAGAATGTATTGTATATAGCTGCTGGGGAGGTCTTTCTGTTTGCTGTGAATGTGTTGCTCTGATTGATTGATAAAACGCTGATTGGCCAGTAGCCAGGTATGAAGTATAGTATAGGCAGGATAAGAAGAGAGGAGAATTCTGGGAGGTGGAAGCCTGAGTCAGGAGATGCTGCCAGACCCCACCGCCATGAGAAGCAAGATGTGAAGGCAGAACTGGAAAAAGGTACCAAGCCATGTGGCTAAACATAAATAAGAATTATGGGTTAATTTAAGTGTAAAATCTAGCAAGCAAGAAGCCTGAGCTACTAGGCCAAACAGTTTTAATTAATATAAGCATCTATGTGTTTATTTGCGTCTGAGTGTCTGCAAGCCAGGTGGGACCAGGAAAACTCCAACTACATATAGCTATTAGTCTAGATTCTCCAAACAGATAACAACATGGTATTAAATATCCAAGAGTTTTATTAGGAGAAAATACTGTGGAAAACCAAACACACAGGGAAGGCAGAAGGCTGAAGAACTCAGTGCAAATCTACCTAAGCAGAAGGATAGGTGGCTGGTAGAGAAGAATCTTACACCACTATATCCAAGGCAGGATTTGGCAAAGCAGCCTGGGAGTCTGCAAGTCAAAAATCAGCTACCAAGTTTCGTGTTTTCAAAAGAGAGATCTACTTTAGGAATCCTGCCCAAAACATTCAGTTCCTATAGAGAAACATGTAGAAGTAGTCTCAAGACAAACTCAGTAAAGGACTTCAAAGCACAACTTGGTGTCTTCATTAAACTATGCTTCGTATAGCAATAATCTATACAACATGTATCATGTTCACCCTAATAACTTACAAGAAATGGCAAAGAGTAAGGGGTAGGAAAACCAGATGGTTAATAAACATGAAAATATGTTTATAATTGCTTACATAACCATGTAACTGTAAGTTAGAATGATAGAGATAGAACAAGAAACATTTTGATTTATAAATCAGAATAAGCAAAAATATTAAAGTCAGTAGCAAGAGTTTTCATGATGTGAGTAAATGCAAATTTTCATTAGTGGCTGACAAGGTTAAAGATTGGTACTGCTACTTCAAAGTTTAAGTTGGCAACATCTAGGGAAAATTTAAATATGTGTATTTATCTTACGGCCTTGCAAATCAACTGTTAGATATCTTCTGAGACAGCAAAAGGCATGCCTGTATGCAAAGGAGAAGTATTCAGAAATATTCATTATGTATACAGCACAGCAGTAAAAAAGGTCAGCAGGTAGAGGTCTCTGCAACCAAGGAGAGAACTGACTCCTGCAAAGCTCCATATGAGCCCTCTGCTGCACAGCCACACTCTTTCCTCTCTAAATAAATGAATAAATGATATTCATTTATTCATAGATATTGCCATGCATTAAAAAAAAGTAACAGGAACCACATAAGTCAGAGAAAGATGTGTGCAATTTATATTACTATGTAGATTTTAAAGCTAAATAATTATCCTATAAAATACGGTTCACAGGTAAGCACATGCATATATGGGTATACATTATTTTAAGTGAATTGGAAAAGTACATATTTCATCATTCTAATTGCTGGAGCTTCAGGTTTTGTAGCAGACCTGTGATAATGGGGAAAAAGGCCTACTAAGACGTTGTCTAGGTTTCTAACAATGCACATAATAGGGATACTGACACACGAGTATTCTCTTCTAAAACACACATTAGTTGTATGAATTAACTTTCAATGGTATGAAAATAAAGCATTTGATGTGCTGAGCCAGGTGTGGAGCCTCCTTTTATGGACTGAAACCACTTGTGAAAAGAAATGTGGATAACAATCACTTAGTGAAGATCTCCAACTCCATGGTTATCATGAAGCTGGTGAGACTGAAATGAACACACGCAGTAGAGGTATACTGACAACCGAGACTAGGCTCATTAAAACCTAATGCACCAGCATCACCAATGTCCTTCTATTACTGGAAGTACTTGGTGTGATTGCTCAATTTATGCCTCATCCATTTGCAGATTTATGAGTACTTGACACTCTATTTGATTTGATACAAAGCGCTCTGTTTTGTATGCATTATTAAACATTGATCTTTGCTACCTACTAAGGACACTCAAATCTGGTAATATATTTATCTTAAGGGTGTTGTTGGTCTCAAACTTCATAGTAGATTTTCCCCATCTGTGAAAGTTACAACTCAAAAACTGCTATACTACTCCTAGCTATCATGATGGTTTTATTGTTTTTTTGTTTTGTTTTGTTTTGTTTTATTTTGTTTTGAGACAGGGTTTCTCTGTGTAGCTTTGCACCTTTCCTGGAACTCACTCTGTAGACCAGGCTGGCCTTGTCAAACTCACAGAGATCCACCTGCCTCTGCCTCCCGAGTGCTGGGATTAAAGGCATGTGCCACCACCACCCGGCTTATTGTTTTGTTTTTTAATCTTTTGTTTTTATTTTGGAGATTATAATATACTTACAACAGTTATCTGTTCCTTTTCCTCCCTTCAAACCCTCTCAGATGGCCGTTCTTACTCTCTTTCAAATTCACAGCTTCTTTTTTCACTAATTGCTATTGCATGCACACACATGTATGTATATGCACATATATTCTTAAATATAGACTGTTCGGTCACATAATGTTACTTGTATGTATGTTTTCAGGGTTAACTGTTTGGCACTGGACAACTAATTGGTATGCTCTTCCCTGGAGAAGACTATGGCTCCCTCTCCTAGCTTTCCCTGGTTGCCTATAGTTCTTTGTGAAGAGTTGAGGTGTCTTTGGCTTTTACTAGTTCATTTTGGCATGTCAATTGGTGCTATCCTTGTTCACTTCACGTTTGGGTAGTCATATTGGGGAGGGTTCCTTTGGAATAGTATTTTTCTTTTTGAAAATTCCATACATTAATACAATGTATTTTGTTCATATCTATCCACAACTACCTCCCTCTAGGTCCCTTTAGTGTTCCCCCTTCTCGCTCAACCTTTGTCTTTTTATTTTTATTGTTATTAAGAGCCGCCTTAGTTCAGTCAGTGGTGCTCGATGCACACATGGCTCTGTGGTCGTCCATTGGAGCATACTGTGTGCTCTTCAGATGCCACACGAGCACATGTGACTTTTAGAGCCATGCTGGCGCAGGGCACAGCCTCGACTCTACCGAGATGGAAATCCTCTGCCTTTTCTTTGGACTGATCCACAAAACTGGAGGAAAACCATCCACTAGACAAGGGTCCTAGATAAGGGCATTAAATCATATTTGACTATATATAAAATTAGCTACTGAATTTTTTTTAATGTTGGTGTTATGGATGAAATACAGGCCCTTGCACATGCTAAGTGCCTAGTAGATGGTTCTTTAGTTAAAGAAAACTATTCTAAAATATAAATGTGTTAGATCAATCAATATTCTTATTGAAGGAGAATATTAGAAACTTCTTTCAAACTCTTCTCTACTGCCATTTTAATCTAATTTTTAATCCTTTATTTTGAGTTTTTTAAAATAAAATTTTAATTAAAGTAGAATTAGCTCACTTTCCCCTCCCTTCCCTTTCCTCTGTCCAGCTCAGTGTAGATTATCCACAAGTAACATCAAATGCTACAATTGCCAAAAATACCCAGGTATTTTGTTAAAGTTGCTACATCTGTGATTCAGAGGCATTTGGAAGGGACCTAGGAATCTGTATTTCAGCCCACAACAGTGGTGCTTAGCAGTGCTTGAGATCCTCATCTGACGCTTGGTCTTTTGGTTGACTTCCTTTATTACAGGCTAGTCAGAAAGGCAAATGTCAACTTCAAAGCAGTCTGTGCACACAACACAATGTGTGTGTTTGAGGTTGTAAAACACTTGAAAATGCTGAGATAAGCACACTGGAGAGGGTCAAAGTAATATTATAATAAGTGTGTGATAAAGATTAACTTATTTTATTATTAAGGAGTGGAGAACATGCGCATTGTAGTATATTCCACTTACTAACATTTACCACTTGACTTGTTTAAAAAAGTTAAAATTTATCATCTCAGCTTCATTCAACTATATCAAACAAACCAGAAGTTATTCAGGAAACTTGTTAATATGAAGCTCATTTGCTCTGAATTGATTACACAATAGAGCCATAAAGATACAGGCTATTCTACTGAGAAAGAAAGAGGAAAGAGAAGGAGGGAAGAGGGGGTGTTTTACAGAAGAAAGGGTGGAGTGTTACATTTAATAGTCTTGTGTAATTTAGCAATATTTGCTGAGTACATTTGAGCTTCCTGTAGCTTTGAAGATAGGAAAATACCATAAACTGATTTTATGGCTGGCTTATCGCTTTTGGAACAACCTTGACAATACAGATGCTTGTGGGAAGGAGAGGGTGAGAAGCTAGGGCTAAAGGAACATTAACTTCAGAGTAATGCCGCTCTATAAAGCATATCTTTAACTGTGAATCACTGGGTGATTAATACCATTGTTATTAATGTTTAAAAATCACTAAACACTGCCTTGCTTTATGCATACAGAAATGAAGCAATGGAAGAGATATGTAAGTTAAAGGCAGAAGAAAACAGGTAGAAAGAAGTCTAGGTAGAAGAATGTGAGACAGCCAAGAAAGTGCTGGAAGGAGAGAGAAATCTAGCAAACATCTCAGAGCCAATTGTACATGGGAGTGTATATTAGCCAGCCACCCCATTGTCTATAATACAGATCAACAAAGCTATGCTTCATAACAGAAAGCAGACACTAAGGAGTTCATAAGTTTAGTTATGACTACTAGATAAGACAGGCTGTTGATCTAAGGCAAACTTTTACAAATAGCTACACGTGGAAATACTGGCAAAAGACTAAGTCCTGCTAGAAAGCAGAGGATATAAGAATTTTCATCAATTTTAAAGATCAAAGAATATACCGTCACTAGTACATACTTACCAAGTTTATAGCTGAAAACTCAAACTCAACAGTTGATATATTCTTTATCAGAACCAAGAAAAATATACAAATCAATGTTGTAGTATTTATCAACACTACAGGCTTGGGTCTGGGTGGGAAGATGGTTTGTGAATCATGCCGGATCCCCACATGAAAACTAGACATAGTACCTCAAGTGTCTGTAATCCAATGCTGCTCGCACTGGAAGATGAGAAGTAGAGTCAGGAGAACTGCCCGAGGCTCAGGAGCTCACAAGCCAGCTAGGCTGGCATATGCAGCAACAAAAACAAGAGAAACTCTGCCTCAAACATGGTACAAAGTGAAGCTCAGTCCCCAAGGTTGCCCTCTGACCCCCACACATTTGCCACCATATGCACACACTCACACACAGGAGAGCACAGACCTACAGCTATCATAGACATAAACACACAAACTAAATTCTTGTTTTATAACCACTTATTATATTGTGTGACCCTGTGAGTATAAATATAACTACTAATATGTGTGTACTTCTTTGGTGTATAAGTCTGTGTTTATATTCAGAATGGATAGCTCACGCATTCCTAAGAGAACTGAAAAGTACAGTGATTTAATGTGTGCGTGTGTGTTGAGGGGGTGGTCTCTAGGAAGAGAAGTGCTGGGATTCCTGAACTCCCCAACAGCTAGAGAATGGTATGAAAAGTGGATTTCACTGGCTTTTATAAAGGGAAACCAACCAACTGCAAACATTCCCTTCAAATGCCATATATTTAGACTCATTTAGTCACAAACTTCTGGGTAGCACATTTCAAAACCTCCTGAATTATCCTTAAAACTAGATTCAGGAAAAATTCTCTGGATAATTCTTACCTAATTGGCCTTGTAGACATTTAAGTAGTACTAATTCCTTATCTTCTCCTCTAGCTAGGCCCACCTCTAATGCTCAGGACAAATCTAATATTTCAAGTAGAATATCCTGTGTTACCTTGAATTTGTTCCTGCTCTGAATTTCCCCAAAATGTTTTCTGGTCCCTACCACTAAACCTCTTGTCACTCAGTCCTGAGAAGGGCTTCAAACCCACCACCTCTGAAGTTCCTATCTAACCTTTTGTCACTCAATACCTGACTACAGTTGACTTTTGTATCTACTAAAGTCTAAGTCGAGTAGAATTTAAATATCTAAAAGCAGAGACCCTTGTCTAAGTATGCCCTTAGTTCCTAGAATGATGTCTAAGTATGCCCTTAGTTCCTAGAATGATGCCACAAAGCTGCTCAGTAAATATTTTTAGATAAATATGAACTCCTTCAACTTCCCACTACAATCTTATATTTCACATGTAGTATCTTAGATTTGTTCTCTTAATTCTCCGAAGGAATTGGAGACCCATCACTTCCTGGGTCTCAGACTCAACATGCTCTATGGATTTGGTCTTCTTATTGTAAGTCATCTCTACTCTTCTGTACTGAGCGTTCGGTTACTCCTTCTCCTTGGACTGTCTCCTACTGCCACTCAGCCATGCTCATTTTCTTAATTATGAACTAGCTTCAATAATATTTACATGTTCAGTTATTTTAGATATTTTAAATATTCTGCTTGTAAGCCCTGCCCACTTTTTGCCCTTATTAAGTTGTATACATTGCAACAGAACTAACAAAATTAATAAGTTCTTATTCATCTTATTGGATCTTTCCAAAGGAGATGCCATTACTGAGTAATGTCTATTAAACATGCTCTGCTCTTTGCTTTCCCCAGCACTACATTCTTTTACGTTTATATTACTTTCTGTCCATTTATTGTGTTCTTTACCTTTAAGTCCCTTTCCCTTTGTTATTTCTTAAGTATTGATATTCTATCCTCATTAAATATTTTGTCAATATTTAATGTGTTGGTATCATCGTAGACTTCTGTGTCTTCATTCATAACCTACAGGCTGAGGACTCCCTTATGTCCATCTCTAACCAACAACCTCCCCAGCAAGGTCCCCTTCAAAGTTCCACATCACTTTCAGACTTCCATGAGGCACAATGCTTTCATCTTACCAACTTGTCTCCCCAAATAGTACCATCACCTACCTGGCTGCCCACGATAGAAGTTTGTCATGGAGAGGAGAGAGGAACAGGGAAGTATTGTGTAGCATGGTGGCTACAGTCAATACTACATCATATACTTGAATATAGCTCAATCAATAGATGTTCATTTTTTGGTGGTTTTTATTTGTTTTACTGTTTTTAACAAGCATCACTGTGTAGCCTTAGCTTGCCTGGAACTCACTACACAGACAAGGATGATCTTGAAACTGGAGAATCCTTTTGCCTCTGTGTCCTAGTAATGAGATTACAAGTGTGGTTGACGATGCCTGACCTAGAGAGTAGAACCTAAATGTTCTCACTACACAAATGCAAATGACAGCTATAGAATTGATAGATGCATTTCATATCACACTGTACATAGCATATACATATAAATTAAATGTGCAAATTATGCCTTAATACACTTTTAAAATTCTTTTTTAAACTATTTTAAAATGTAAAAACTTGGCACCATCTTGATTAATCCCACTTCCTTATCCCGTATATCAAATAGTGGCTACTGTACTCAGTTTTATAACAAGAAATGCTTTGCTTTCTCTTCCTCCTCCCTAGTAGGTCAACATTATTTGCCATTTGAATCATCAAAACCACCTTCCAAGTTATCAACCTGCCACCAGCTTTGCTGCCCACTGTATTCAGAGTATGGGTGTTCACACTATAGCTCAAAACATCTTTGTAAAAGGTACATCTGATGGTATCACCTTCTAATTTAAAACTCTTCTGTGAATCTCATGAACCTTACATAAAGTCCAAGTTCCTGAATGTAGCACATAAGGCTCTTCAGAATACAACTACCCTTTCCCAGTTCACCTCTCATCACACAGTCCTTCCTTTCCAGACCCCCATGCTTACTACACTACATACACATAGCTCTCCAAGTGGCCAAAGGGTCCATACTTATTTCGAGTTGTAGTGCAGTGACATACAACCGACTTGAGCTCCCTGGTACAATATCTTCTTTCGGTTCTCGGCCCTTGTCCATTCCTTTCCCTTTCAGAAATCGTCTTCTGCTTCTTCATTCAGCTCTCTCTTTGGATGTCACTTCCTTGGGGAAAACTTCCATGATCTTTTAGGCCACATTGTTACTTCCTTTACTTATGTAAAAATGCTAAGAAACATAGAATGTATTAACCTATGCTAGTCTTTAATTGCTCATCCTCTCTTCTAGAATAAAAAACTCTGAGAACAAGAAGTTTGTCTTGCTCATCAATGTAATTCCCAGAGTTTGGTGTAACTATTAGTTCAATGTTCATACTCATGTTTACTGAATGAATGTATGTAAATTTATCTATACATTTCTGTAGCCAAAATGTCACTATAGACAACTTCCTTGCTCTACCTGCAGACATCATCTGGGGTGCTTAGCTCAGTGTTGTGTTTAAGTAGGAACTCAACAAAAAGTTGCTGAGATCAATTTCTTTTTAATTCATCAATCTGAACCAAGAAGAGCTAAACAATATCATAAAAAATACTTACCCAACATTATGGAATTAATTCTAAACAATGACAATGGTGGTCCATTCTGCCTGTCTAGAGAAGACTTTGCACTCATTTTAGGAAACACAATGACTCCCTCCCTAGGAAAGCTTCTATGATCATCTCTATCTATAGAGTTGCAAGTCTGGTAAGATGTTGAAATCTTGCTGCAGATAGGAAATTTAGCCAGGGACTTCTGAGGGTCATCCTGGATCTAAAATTATATTTTAAAAACTTTTCTTGGTTTATAATGAAATTATTCACCACCCAAATATGGCAAATTCTGAATCTATATTCTTGCTCCTTTAAAAAGGTTGAAAACAGAAAATACATAAGGATTTCATAAAATGATTTTTATCTTTGGAAAATTTACTGTTTTAGTTAAATGTTCTGTTTTAAACATGAAGGCCAGGCTTAAAAGTCCTAATTTCACTATTTATTCATGGGGTAGTTTGTTCTCAGACAGTTGTAATTATGTTCATACACTACTGTTCTGTTGACCTGACCAAATCTCACTAGGAGTGGCAATCCCAGGGCTATTTTGGTTTTAGAGACGTAAGAACTCTGATTTGTTAACCTGATAATTACCGCCACTGTTGTGGTGGTAGTCCCGAAACTTTAGGCTTTTAGGACCTGAAGCCTAGTTTGCACTCTGAAATCAGTCCATTTCCACCCTGACTGCAAACTCTTGCTAAAGTTGTCACTAAATAAATCGGAAGTTCGTGTTAGTGCTTAGCACAGTGCTGCCATGTATGCTCTTTTCCTGGGTATTAGCTAGTATTTACTTCTTAAGTTCCAGGACTCAAATGAAGTGAAATAACAGTGAAGTCCATAAATCACTATGGCATTCCCATTTAGTTCTGGTTCAGTAGTTATATAAAGTAGTCCTGGCTTCACATTACAGTAAATAAGATCCAGTGTCCTCTAACCACCTACCAACAGAAAATTATAGGTAGTCGAGGGTACAGTCAATGTGATTTATTCTGGGTGAAAGGGACATAGTTCAATGTGTTCCAAATATCTGCTTTAGATATCTATTATGTCTGAGCTACTGCAAATGCTAAATCCTATGGCACCTTTATCTTTTCATTACTTCTAACTGTAGAGCTGTGAATTATCCTACTTTGGGAAATTGATATTCAAAGGTTAAGTCTCACCTTCTCATAGGTTAGTCTTGGCAGAGCCACCTGGAGACCCAGAGGTCAAATTCAAATTCAGTTAGTCATGTGGAATCTCTATGATGGAATTTATTTTTCAGAACAGCCTTGTTTCTCTGCTTCTTTCCCTCCCAGGTTTTTTCATTACTCCTTGTCAGTTTCTCTCCCAAGTTTCTTTTTTTAATATATATATACATTTGTGTGAATTCTTGGCAATTTCCTTCTTAGCATTTCCTCTAGCAAGTTAAATATGGAAGAGAAAAATATGCAGAGTTCATATTCTTCAGCTTACATAGTAAATATTTTTGCTGCAACTCTTATGTAATGGCTGTCATAGCAGATGCTTGCTTACTGGGGATCATTTTGTGGTTTCAAAAGCATCACAGTAATTTCATGAAAACTGATTATATATCCTAAACCCCTGACCTCCTTTGCAGTCTCCACCCCTTGTCCCCACCATACAGTATTATAAAAGTCAATTACTTCTCCAAACCCAGGTACTTTTATAAGAAAGTGAATCACTGAATCACTTATTACCCAAACACTGGCCTGTCTAGAATTCTCTTCTGTCAGTGGGGCTAAGTGAGGCTTATGATAAAAAGTGATATAGGAAGGTAGACAAGAGAACAGTGTAAGCTGTCTCTCTTGATATTAAAATAGGACTATAATTTCATAAGAACATGTAATTTGACTAGAGCTTAATTACACTGTTTTTTTTTTAAGCTAGCATAGTCTCTAGTGCTGGGCTCTGAAACTTTAAGCAACAAGGGAAATCCCTAAGGCCCATACGGGGAAATAAGAAATCATCAATGGACACAAGAATGTGGAATAGTATTTTACGAGTGACTCTTAATTCACCTACAAGTCCATTATACTATAATCTAGATTCAATTTGTTTTTATAAAGCAGGACATGGAGATTTTCCCAACGAGAGGATAAAAGTAAAAAATACCAACATAACTTATCCATTTGAGACTGCATGCTATAAATTATTCTATCAACACAGAACTACCACTGTGCCCTTCCCCATGATAAAGGCTTTAGCTGTCTTATCTGTGAATAATTTCCAACAACAAACTGAAATCAGAAAACTATGTGAAATATGTTGTGCATGCTTTGCCCTTCCAAACTCACACATGCCTGCATACTCCTATGACACTGAGCATCTTGACATACGTGGTACACTGAAGATCTTAGAGCTGAACAAAAACACAAACATGAGGAAGAGGATCGTCCATCCTCATCTCCAGTTCCAAACCTAGATGCAGTACATTAAGAAACAGGACAACTTCATCAGTCAAAATGAAAACAGGATCACGAATGTTTGGATTTGGCAAGAGGGACCACCCAGAGATTATGCTGAAGGATTCTTGTGTTGGCGCCAGCTGCTTAGCCATGGAGGACTCTGTAGGTATCCTGCGTTCCTGTGATCAACACTCCTACATGCCTAAAAAGTAAAATCTTCATAGGGATTATATACTATACTGAAGCTCTTTCTGAACACGACCAATGGTGTGAGTATTTCTAGAACAGACATAAACCTGGAAGCCTGAGGCACTGCAAATGAGGTACACCCCAGTGCTTCCCTCTATAGCAAGACAAGCACTTATTTCAAGTCCCCGGCAATTGTGTTATTTCATGGAACTGTCTGCTCAAGTTCTGAGACAGTGACATTCACAGAATGTTTTGTGAGCAAAACACAACATGCTACCTCAAACCAATCCCAAAACAGTCATCCAGTAAGAATTTCCTATTCTATCGGTGCACTAGGTAAAATAAATTAAAATAACATTTTTAGAGTTGACATGTCAAGCACTTTACTCTGTAGTTAAGATAACCAAAACATATGTGAAACATTCACATCAATATAACAGCACAGCATACACTTATTAGTTCATTGTAATACCACATTTGCCATTTTAAAGAGCAAGGTGATTTAAGAAAAACCCTGTGTGCCTTTGCTTTCACAAGGTAGCTAAAAACTTCTCAGTTGCAAAAAGCAATAGAATAGACAAGAAGGAACAATGGCTTAAGGATTCTTTAAAAATTTAAAAAAAAAATACTTAACTCAGAAAAAGAAGGGTAATTTGCAAATCAAAGGGACAAGCAAGAATAGCAGTGACCCCAGTGGACATGTTAACATAGAAGGGAAAAAGTTCAGGAGCCTCAACCCTCCACAAAGAACTACAGGCAACTAAGGAATGCTGAAGGCAGTCTTCCTAGGGAAGGGCGCAGCAATTGGTTATCCAACAACAAACGGTCAGCCCTGAACACATACTTACAAGTAACAGCATACGATGTGGACTGAACAGGTTATATATATTTAGGAATATATTTTTTTCCTTTTTTTAAAAAAAAATTATTTTATTTTACAATACTATTCAGTTCTACATAATAGCCACAGATACCCTTGTTCTCCCCCTCCCTGCCCCCCTCCCCTTCCCATTATTTTACATATATACGCAACAACAAAGAAAAAGAGGCCATGAATTTGAATGAGAGTAATGGTGGGAGGGGTACATAAGTGGTGTTCGGAGGGGAAAAAAGGGAAAGGGAAATGATATGATAAATAAGTCTCAAAAATAAATAAAAGATTTTTTAAAAAGACATAACATAGATAACCACTCAGAAACTAAATGGGACACATTAAAACAGTTAAAAGAATTCATGAGGGCTTGGAGGTATAACAAATATCATTATATCTAATGATAGAGGTAAAGCAAGGACCTGAATTCAACCTCTAGCATTGGAGGGAGGCAGGCAGATGGATAGTTTGCACGAAGTGCTTTATTTTTAATGAACTTTCTATGTACTAGAGGACTCTACAAATGCTATAGAATAGGCAATATTAGCTTCATATGGCAGAGATTTAAAAACTTAGTATAACTTTATGACCCAGCTTTGTACGATTTCGCAATACATGCTATTTCTTCCATACTAAACTTGATATAATATCCACCTTAATTCTGCCTGCCATCATCACAGAGCAACAAGGATAAACTTCAAAGTTCTTATAGCACTCTTGTACTTAATGTTCTCCAAGACAAAATTCTCGAGACTGGTATCCATGAGATTGCTCCCCATTCCATTCCTGCTCATTCACTCTCTTTAGTTTTTTTTTTTAATTTTTTTTTTATTATTTTACAATACTATTCAGTTCTACATAACAGCGACAGATTCCCTTGTTCTCCCCCTTCCTGCCCCCTACCCTTCCCCCCAGCCCACCCCCCATTCCCACCTCCTCCAGATCAAGGCCACCCCCGAGGACTGAGATCGACCTGATAGACTCAGTCCAGGTAGGTCCAGTCCCCTCCTCCCAGACTGAGCCAAGCATCCCTGTATAAGTCCCAGGTTTCAAACAGCTATCTCATGCAATGAGCCCAGGACCTGGTACCACTGCCTAGATGCCTCCCAAACAGATCAAGCCAATCAACTGTCTCACCTATTCAGAGGGCCTGATCCAGTTGGGGGCCCCTCAGCCTTTGGTTCATAGTTCATGTGTTTCCATTTGTTTGGCTATTTGTCCCTGTGCTTTATCCAACCTTGGTTTCAACAATTCTCGCTCATATAAACCCTCCTCTTTCTCACTAATTAGACACCCAGCGCTCCACCCGGGGGGGGGGGGGGCTAGCTGTGGATGTCTGCATCCAGATTCCTCAGTCCTTGAATGGGGTTTCTGGCACAACTATTAGGGTGTTTGGCCATCCCATCACCAGAGTAGGTCAGTCCTGGCTGTCTCTTGGACATTGCCAGCAGTCTTTTGTGGGGGTATCTTTGTGGATTTCTGTGGGCCTCTTTAGCTCTTTGTTTCTTCCTTTTCTCATGTGGTCTTCATTTACCATGGTCTCCTATTCCTTGTTCTCCCTCTCTGTTCTTGATCCAGGTGGGATCTCCCGCTCTCTTTTCCTCGACCCTCGCCGTTCATAGTTTTACTCTGGTTCTAGCAAGATGCTTATAATTCCCTGCACTAAGTGGTTTCATACCCTAAATTTCTGTTCAGTCTTTTATAATGTTATCTTTTTTACTTATTCTTTAAAATATCATCTCTTAGAGATGGGCTTTCTGGATTATCCAAGTAGGCACAAAGCCCACCATCAACTCAAACCCAACAACTGCAATATCACACAGAAATTGAAACCTTAAGTTTGTTTCCCCAAAATTTATCCTATTAATTCTTTGATGTGAGGAATGATTGAGCTTTCATTTGGTACCCACCATGCCCCTCCTAAAGTGAATAGTCAGTTTTTACTGTCAATTTGACACAACCTAGAATCATTGGGAAAAAGAAATCTCAACTGGGAGATTACCCAGACCAATTGGTCTGTGGATGTCTGTGGGCCCTTCTCTTGATTGCTAACTGGTGTAGGAGGGCCCAGCCCACTGTGGGCGGTGCCACTTCACGGCAGGTAGTCTAGGTTGTATAAGAAAGCAAGCTAGTATAATCCTGTTAACAAGACAAAGAGAAAATTGCATTCCTTCTTGGTTTCTGCTTCAGATTTCTGCCTTGAGTTCCTTACTCTAAATCCATTAGTGAGAGGCTGTGGAAGACCTGGAAATATAAGCACATAATCCCTTTCCTCCCCTAAGCTGCTTTTGGTCAAAATCATAGCATCAGAAATCAAATCAGGGCTGTCTGACATAAACGAACCACACGGATAATTTTTATGAATCTAAAAGAAACACAAAAAGCATGATTAATTCCAACTCTCACTGATACTTATTGAGAGAAGAACCAATGTGTCCACATTCCAAACCTTCAGGACTGCTATAGTTTTATTTCTTCCATAGATTCCCAAACTTTTACTGACTATGCCATGCAAGCCAAAAACCTGAAAATGTATTGTTATAATTTTTCCATGGCCAGTTTTGTTAATATCAAAATTCATATTTATTATTGTTTGGTTTCATGGTTCTTCTCTCCCTTATCCACTTTCTCTCTGTTGTGGTCACTTACTAATAACACTGGCTCTCAAAGCATTCCTCCTGTTTTACTCTGTAGTGGTATTGTTCGACACGTCAAAAGAAGCAAAACTAACTCAGTGCTTACTGAAAGGGCTTTGTGCCAAATGCTCTCTTGGGCACCTATCTCACTTAATCTTCCCAATAATCAGACCCAATTTTCCTACTGCTTAAATCCAGACTTTCTCTCTGCTTTTTCTGAAGCTCTAATGTTCCTAATAAAGAACCCTTCAGGTCACAAGCTTTTCTTGTGATCCTTAGAATTGTATAGATAATTACTTCATCAGGGATATTACCCTTTTCTCCATCTGGAGGCTGCTCTTCCTTAGGCAGACCCAGAGAGTCTCTGATTCTTCTTTTTAGTCCTAAAATATTAATTTTTCCATTTTCAACTAAATTCATATTGCTGCTTCTATCATTCCTGTTATACTGTATAAAACACAAAATGACTTCGTGGATGTTTTCTAGATAGACTCATTATTTCCACTTTAAAATTTCTTTAATGCTGTTAGTATATGCAAGGGGGAAAGGCCATTCACTAGCAGCACTGACTGAACTCAGAGGGTTACAAAAAGAGTACAGATGTGGTTGGGCAAAGTGGTTGGAGGGGGTATGAGAGAAGTTAAAGGGCATATAGTTTGGGGTGAATTAGAGAACAATACGTTGGATACTTGTATGAAATTCTCAATAAATAAAAAAATTAACTTTCATTAGATATGAAAGACTTAGTGAGTGATTCCCTTTATGAAAAATGTAAAACACAGGAGAATTTATGGAGATAGATTGTTGGTTGCTTAGAGTTGGCACACACATTAAAAAATAGAATTTGATTCTTAATGAGTAATGGAGTTTCTTTTAGAGATGCTGTAACAGTGGTCATCATGTACAACCCTGTGAATATACTAAAATACACTGAATCATACATTCTAAAATAATTTTAATATGGCCATACAAACAGAAGAACAATATGTTTTGCTTCTCCCTTTAGTATTTTTAACAGCTTTATTGATATATAATTTATATTTCATAATATAATAATAATAATCCTCCATTATTAATAAAGGGCATTCTACTATGAACCTTTTAAAATATACAGTCTTCTTCAACTAAATGACCTTCCAGTGTTCAGAATGTTGCAAATACTTGTCCCAAGGATGAGAGAATCACAGCTCTAAGTTTATTACCAGTAATATACATATGCTATATTTATTACCAGCAATATACATATACTACATTTGGGTTTTATATATTTTTGTAGATTGACTTTGGGGACTCAAATACCACCTGTAAAATCATTTCTTTGGGAAAATACATATTCAAAGACAAAACTAAAATCTAGATAGAAACTACCAGTCCCTCCACCCTGCCATCCCATAAATAAGCCAGGCAAGACCTATCACTCCATCCAGTTCCTGAACACAAAAGCTCACCTAGAATCAGACCTGGAAACAAACCTAAAATGTGCCAACCTCACAGTTATGAAAAAGGACTTTTGAAAAATCATGGCTATCTTTTTCAATGTTAACCCAATACTTTATAGGACAAACTCTCTTTTCACTGTGATCTCAGAGTGTACACAAAATACTACCATTGAATTCATGAAGAGTTTTGGCTTTTTTGTTTTAGCATGATCATCACTACCATATGACCCAGACTGGCCTAGAACTCATTATACAGCTAGATTGGATTCACCTCATGATCATGTTTCAGTCTCCTGAGTATAGGGATTGCAGGCATGAGGTACCACGTCCAGTGCATAAGGATTTTTTATTTTTACAAAACCCAAACATAATTTTTAAAAATAAACTATTATTTATGAATTTTCAAGCGGAGTCATGGGTTATATTCATTGGCCCTCCCACTATAGCTTACTCCTAGAGGAATCCTTAATATGTGTACATTAAAAGAACGGAGATCTAAACATGTGATTTGGTTAGTCTTAAGATTTGATGAGCATACTCAATGTAGTGATTTGAATGTGAAATATCCCCAGTGGGCTTAAGTGTTTGAACACCTCATCTCCAGTTGGTGGTACCACTGGCAAAGGTTATGCAACCCTTAAGAAGTGGAGCTTTGCTAGAGGAAGTGGGACAGGGAGGATTTATAGCCTAGACCCCAGTTCCTGTTCTTGTCTGCTTCCTGAATATGGAGACAATGTGACCAGCCATCTTCCTGTCCCTGCCACCCCTCTGTCATAATGAGCAGTACCTCCTGGAACAGTATAAGGTAAAACAAACCCTTCCTTTCTTGAGTTGCACTGTCAAAATATTTTGTTACAAAAAGAGAAAAGTAGCTAATACAATCAGCATTTTTTCATAAATTTGCTTACCTCCTGTAGTTGGCAAGCTTTAACGATGCTCTTATATCTGTACTCGTCATAGGAAACACCAAAGATGATATTTTCTTTAATAGTACCCGGCATAATCCAAGAAAATTGAGAGCAGAATGAAATTCTTCCACTGTGCCTAATTTTTCCCTCTGAAGCTTCCAGTTCTCCCAAAATCATCATCAGGAGTGATGTCTACAAATAAATATCATTGCTAAGTTGTTTGATCAAATTACTTAGTTTTTGCTCACCTCTAATTATTCTAATCTCAAGTCTCCCAATGTTTAAAGAGTCTATTAACTCATTACTATTAACTTAGTAACGATGTTTTCAGTACTTTGTGATCCAGGGAGTTTTCTAGGCACAAAAAATACAAAGGGGATGAAAGAGACAAAGGCAACGCAGAGTGAGAGTGAAAATGCTCCTTTCAGGATCAAGGTTCACAGAAAGAGTGAGACCCTCCTTAAGTCTGCTAGGAGAGGTTTGCAGGTAGGAGACCGGAAACAGTGAACATCTGCTGAGCGCTCCTGGCCTAGCTGCTGCCTGTATGCTCTAACTGTATGAGTGTGCTTATTCACCACAATAAATTAACACAGAGTCAGTGCTATCTTCCTCTTTTATACGGAGATTAGACTGAAAGAAAAAAAAACATATTCAGATAGACTTTCTTGATATTTATGACAACCTAAGGAATAAACTAAAAGAACTATCATTAAACAAAGGCTCATTGATATTATACTTCCATCTTAATGAGAATTTCCCCAGGCAAATAATTAAGTTTTCCCTTCCTATTATTACCAAGCAGCCGTCTCCCTGACCGAGTTGTGAGACTCCTGAGCAGAAGTGGACACAGATCTTCCTGTCTTCATAGCAGCTTGGGACTTGCCTGAGAGTTGATTACTGCTACATTCAACAAATTCATAATTCCAAAGCTATTTTTACACATATGTCATGTGATGATCTTAAGTACACGAACAATTCATTTTTAAAATTCTATGTAACACAGTAATCCTCTCCCAAGCAGGTAGTTTGGTGTAGGTCATCTGTGTCTTCTAGAACATCAGCTACATAGACTCCTGGGGTATCATTTTCTTTTAATACTGAAATTGCTATCAATTCCATATCAGAAAGTGAAGCAAAAATAACATTCTAAGGAACAAGCTTTTATTTAAAAGGCCCATGTCACATATGGGAAAACAATTGGAGAGAAAGACATACAGTAATTAGAAATTTTCTGTGGTATTTCATTTCCAAAATCTCAGATAAAACTATTCATAATACAGCTTTCCCTGTTTAAGATACAAATATAAAATAGATACAAAACTCTTATTTTCATTTCTATTTTAGGACAGCACTGCCCCATCCCTCCTTTCTTCTCTCCTCGGTTTTCCTCCCTTCCTTCCTCTATGTCCCAGAATAGAATTTAAAGGATTAATCAACACCTAAATGGCACTCTAACTGGAACAAGGATCTATTTTATAGGTCTCCACAGCAACTACTCATTGCCCAACATCATGAAGCATGTACTCACCTCACCTCAAAGTCCGTTCCTTTGGTCCTTTAAGGTGCTATCTAATTACTAAAGAACAAGCATCTACCAATATCTGTATGACAGATTATATCTGAAACATCATGATAAAGCCTCTTAATGGTAAAATTAGGTCTGGGGACAGTTTTCCCTTCTAGATTAGATTTCGTGAGCTGTGTCTCCAAAGGCTATACATTTATATAAGCCTAACAGGTTGTTCTTGGGACTGGGTGGGGAGCAGGAGAGCCACAGAATAACAGTTTCTTGACTATCTTTCCACTTGACATATTTTCATAATATATAATAAGCAAAATTGAGTCAATTCAACAAAAATCTGATATATACATACATATATACATATGTGTGTATGCATATATCAGACCTTGTGTCTACAGAGGTCAAATCTTAGCCATTATTTTCTTGGACCAACTCTGAAAATAAATCTATAGTAAAAAATGTTTAAAAGGATAGTTTTTTTAATCAATAGTTATTGAAAGTCCTCTATATGTATGTTATAGTTAAATTCTATACAAAATACAAACATATAAAAAGAGTCACAAGAAATAATGGGAAAAACCAAAACCCTGGAGGAAACTATTACTGAAGCAACTTCTAGTTTAAGAAAACACTACACTCAAATATTTCTATGTCTATATAAGAATTTCTCTGAAATAGTTCATATACTGAAAACTAGATAAAAAGGAGAAATGAATTCTAAATTAAATTCTTAATAATGAGAAATAAAAGGACAAAAAAAAAAAAAAGACTGTCCTAGCAAGATATAACACCAAGAGTGTACAACAGTGGCATCCTGGGGACAACCAACAGCTGCCTAACTGGACCTATGACAAACTAATTAAGAGAGAATTCATACCTAGTTCTGCAAACCTTACTAACTACCCACAGCTGGAGAGGTCATAGCCCTTAGACGAGATCCCACTACTGTCATTTCTGTAAGCTGCTATGATTTCTAACTGAGTTCTAGGTACTTACCCTTAGACCCACAGGTAAGTGTAGATCTCACCTCTTATCCAAGTCTCATCTTTTTGCAATGGATGGAAACTACTACAGAGATCTACTACAACTAGTCAAAATGCAGAAAATAACTGACCAAAGGGGTTTCAGCCTCAATTGATAAATCTAAAATGCAACCTCTATACTTAAGGCTCAGGACAAATTGTGGAAGCAGGGATGAAAGATCTAAGAGCCAGAAAACAGGAATGTCTGCTTCTAGAAAGTATCTTCTAGACATGAGACACTACATCTATGAAATATCCAAAATATTGTTACCTAAACAAGTCCTACATGATGACATTACCAGTTGACTGTAGATGCAGTGGTTCTCAACCTTCCTAATGCTGCAACCCTTTAATAACCCTCTGAGGGGTTGCGACCCACAGGTTGATAACCACTGCCCTAAATGAATGATTACAGGCAAACAAAAGTTGCTGAGAGGGAGATTCAATTTTCACTAAAAATGAGCTCTTTTATAGGTCATCCAATATCAAGTGATCAACTCTAAATACACGTGCATATAAGAAACACAAAGTGGGGGGTGGAGAGATGGCTCAGTGGTTAAGAGCACTGGCTATTCTTCCACAGGACTTGGGTTCAATTTCCAGCACCCACATGGCAGCTTACAAACTGCCTGTAACTTTACTTCCAGGGGATCTAACACCCTCACACAGACAAAACATCAATGAACATAAAATAAAAATAAATCATTTTAAAACATTAAAACATAAACACAAAATTGATCCAAGACAACATATATAATAATAATTACTGAAACTCAGGTCATGAATTGGAATGGGAATGAGGAGGGGTATTAGGAATGGGGTAAGGAAATGGGTATTAGGTAAATACAGTACTCACATACTACTTTCTCAAAACATTTAAAAAGACAGTACCTTTCCCGCTCCAGTAGATCCAGTAATAGCCAGCATCTCTCCTTTCTCTATATTAAAGTTGATGTTTTTCAACACTGGCTCTCCCAGAAAGCAAAGATGACCCAAACTGTGGTTGTTATCACCATTGGAAAGCTTTCTGTCAGCACCATTTAGTTGTACTTTCTCCAATAATTCTCCAAATCCCTATTTAGACACATCAGAAATAAAAATGTTTTCAGATATTTCACTAGATAGCTTTCTGTGCAGTCAGTTTAAGAGACACCTGGCACACAATCCATTACAAAGACACACACATGGTTAAATTACTTTATAATACACAATTATAAAGCACATGGTTTCTAGAGAGCATGGTTCAAAATATTTGAGAAGCGGATATATTTAATGAGGATACTCAATTTCCCTTTATCAGACCTTTGCTTACCATTAAATTAATTTCATACTATTAATGGCTAAAGTGTGTGTGTGTGTGTGTGTGTGTGTGTACCACGACTATAGGGAAGAAGAGAACATATACTCTTTTTCCTACAGACTTGGTACATAACATTAATTCAGCATAATATATGAGGCCGATTTCATAATCTTCCTTTTTTAAAACTGTAGACTCTAACTCAGAATGGATAAATGATCAGTCACAAGTAGTCCAGAGTCAAATTACAATGCAAAACTGATTTCTGTTCTGTCACACTGGTAGGTCTTTCCTTTAAGATTTTCTCAAAACATTTATTAATTATCACTGGCTACAAGTATGATGAAGTTGCTAGAAGACTTGAGGGAATTGATCTGTACAAGAGCATGTGTGGGGTGAAGAGGAATCCCCTTTAAAAAAACAGCTTGCTTCTCCACTGCCCATGGAAGCCCTGAGATATTGTCTTCAAAGCAAAATAAAGCATTAAATATTAATCATGAAGAAGCCTGTGTGTCTAGTTTTAAGGGAATCTATTTTTAGGTCTTCAACATCCAAAGAAACTCTTTCCTGAAGTTAACCTGCTACTTCTTATGAGCCACTGGCACCTCACAATTGTTCTTTCCTCATTTTATACATAAACAAGTATCCCCTCACTACCACACTCATCTTACTAATGTACACTCCAGCATGTGAAAAATCTCTTGAGACCCAAACAATGGCACTAAAAGGAATGATGATGTCTTGAAACAAGAGAGGCCCATAAAAGAAAAGGTAAAAATACTGAAGGAAGCAACATTGTATTTCACCTAGATTTCAAATGTAGAGATTTATATATTTCAAAAATAGTACCTCTGCATTAAAGACTACTTCTAAAATCCAACACTGGGAATTTGATTAGGAGGAGTTAGGAGGAAGAGTGGAAGGGAAGTGTATTATATACATGTATAAAATTCTCAAAATTAATAAAAGTACTATATTTTAAAGAGAAAGAAAGTTTAAAAGAATAGCTATAATGCCCCAAGTAGACACCACAGGGTAACAACTTTAAAAAAAAAAAAAAGTCAGGTGTTGTTTTTAGCAAAATCTCAATCATTCAATTTTACCAATAAAGACCCTGGTGCCATATGCTGGGGTGACAGGCTGCAAGTTCAGAGGGGCAGAGAAAGCACCCAGCTGACCTTTCTCCTCTGCTGATGTCACCAAAGCCCCCTTTTTTCCTACTGTCTCAACCAAGACTCACAAACTCAATGTCCCGCCTTCTACTTCCTGTGTGTCTGTCTATCCGTCCTCCTGTCTCCCTCTAGCCCTCCAGAACTTGATAGTCAGATTCTGTTCCTGAAGAATCTGCACATTTAATAGAACTTGGAGAAATTAAGCTGGTATTCACCCAGATGCTTCATCACTACTGAATAGTTTTCATAGTGTTGCAAGGTGTTATGTATACTACCACAGGAGGAAAGTAATCATCAGTCTTACTGACGTGCCTGTTGGTGCAATAATAGCACAAGTATCATGGTAGTAACTAACCACTTTCTGATTGGATTTAAAGTCTAATTCACAAGATGAAAACCAACCTTCACAAATAATGTAAAATGTGTGGTCTGCTTTTTCTTGATATCTACTTCCAATTATTTTCACATTCATTGAGCACACTGAAGTTTAATTATATTATAATGTATAAACTCTAAAAAGTTTTCTACTAGATGATTCAGCTTTTAGCTTAATCAATACTGTGAAAGAAATGCAGAGGGTCATTGTCTTTGCTCCTGTTATTTAAGATAAACTCCTGTAAGTGGGCCAATTAATATGTAAAATTCCTCCAGCCTTGTATGAGAGGTGTTGAGGGCACGAATAGGTAACACATGGGAAATACTTTTGTAGACATTAAAACAACAGTTTGCTCCTCTTCCTCCTTCTACTTTTGATCTTTTCTTTTTTCAGCTCTGGGAATTGAATCCAGCCCACTGTCCATGCTAAGCAAGTACTCAGCCGCTGAGTTACACCTCTACCCCTTTATTTGTATCCTTAAATAAGTAGCATTATGCAGTGTGAGGACTTGGAAATGGCTCTGGGGTCTGAGAACCAAGACTGATATTTTAGCTCTGCCCTAGGTATTTGAGCAACTTCCTTAGTTAAAGTTGAGGCCTCAAGCCTCAACTGCCTAATATGTAAATATAAATTTTATCTAATCAAAGTATGATATGCAACTCACCCTAGACTTGCCTCTCAGGTGCTGTCATCCAAGGAGGTGGAGAATATGCTGGAACAAGTGGGACAGTAAAGCTTGGGGAATGATTAATATGAAGTGTATGAGGAGCATGCAAGGTATTTGGAATAGCGTGCATGAAATTCAGGATTGAAACAAGGACCAGAGATTTGCATTTGCACATCATCAGTTCACTGATGTTGAACCTGAGGGAGCTCACCCACACCACAGAGAGTCAAATGCTGGAAGCTGCTCATGGGGACTCAATGGCTCATAAACACTGAGTGACAGGCAGAGGAGACTTGAAAGTCATGATCAGAGAAGTTAATCTTCACTGAGGAACCGCTACATGAAAAGTGTACTAATGGGCAATCCATGTAAATCATCTCCGTAGGATGAAGACACTAGGGGCTTGACAACTTGAGAGTAATATGATTTGGACTACATGGAAAGTGAATTACAGAGACAACATTCAAACCTAGTATTGAAGCCTATCATCTTCCTGGCCTGTTATATGAAATCAGTTAAATGACTTTAAAGAAATAAAGGGGCCTTTATGTTGCATTTATGATCCTTGTTTCTCACTTTTCACTTTTATAAAACAGAAAAACCCTTCCTTATAGCTCTATCAGTTATAGTATCATTTGAATCTTATATTTTATTGAGTAGAAATGTAGATGCATGAAAAGCAAAAAGTTCAATTGTTTATATATTTAAAAAATCAACAACGTTTAGAAATTCTCACCTCTTCCCAGAATGCTGTTACATTCTCCATGATCACACCTGTGGTCATTAAGTTATACTCCAATATCTTATATTCTTGATACTGCAGGAAATCCTAGTCAATGAAGAGTGTAAAAGCTTTTAATCATAGAATTGGAATAACAAGAATGCATTGTTCTGTCTTCGTACACTCTAATACTGCACTGTCTTAAATTATAAATTAGTTAATAAAATAACTTTATAATTGTCCTAAAGTTAATGTACCAAACAATAGGATTCATCATAGTAAAAATATACTCTTTAGATATATTAATTTATGAAACTAGTTTTATATATTAGATATTAGTGCACAGTTGCTTCTTTCTTATATTATTATATGAAATATTAATCTCTAATGGAACCCTAACAATTACTCACTCATGTCTCAGTTCAAGGCTAGTACAAAGGAAAAGAACCACAAATTGTGCTTGTTTTTTAAACAATCTCTTTACAAGCCATGTACTATCACCACTTCTCTAGATGAGGGAAAGTATAAGGATTTCATAGAGCTGCTTTGAAGTGTTCTAAGAAAGGGCTCCGTCAGTGACTCCCACACATTCTTCATAGGGAAAGGGGAGCATAGGACTTAAATCTGTGCACCTTCACTGGTCCCTGCCTGCTCTCTTTTCTCTCTTTCCTCCTTCCCACCCGTTTTTCCTCTTTCCGGTGTTTTTTGTGTTACTGTGTAGTTTTATTCTCACGTCTCTTTTTTATCTCTCTGCCCTCCTCTCCCTCTTTCTTCTCATCCTTTCACCCACCTATGATGACATCAGCAGAAAAATAAGATTAACTACAGAGCTATTATGATCTTAAGTATCACTACTTTATCTAGTCACACACTCGGTTCATCTAATCTTGGGGTACAACGGGTGAAAAGAAGGGACTGAGATTGGGATGAGCTGGACCAGGCAGACACCCTTCAATGGCAGCTGCCACAGCCATGGGGACACAAATTACTAGACAATCTCAATTTGTCAGAAGACACTCAACACATGTACGTGTATATATATACATGTACGCCGTGCATAAGGGTACACATGGTCTCTCTCTACTTCTAATCACTAGCAACTAATTCAAATTTTCAAAGGCAAACAGAACAGATATAGAAGCTAAAATTACATGTTGCCACCACTTGCAATATCAGACCTAGGTAAATAATGGGAGGACCGCTTTCTAACCAGTTCACGCACCATCCTACGTTTTATCTGTCATAATGATTACTTTCTGTGTTAAATACTTATATATTTTAAAGTATAATGAGACATTTTCTCACAAGCTTACTCAGTTTTCTCTGAAGAAACTACTACTTATCACCTCAAAACTTGAGGACTTTTCATCACTAGCAGCTATCTTGGAGTACAAAATGCCATTTGCAGCCATCACACTATCCAGGAAAATGCTAGAGAGTTTAAGGTAGGCATTCCAGGATTAGCAGAAACATTTTATAACTTCCTGATGAAGTCTATTTTTCAATGTTTCTGGATATTTACAAGCTCCCTAGAACTGATCTATTCACTGGTTACTTGGGTGGGATTTTCAAATTACAGAAACAATTGTTGCAAATTTCTTTGATTTACAAAATCTCATAGGATTTCACTAGACTTTCATTGTAAGGATTCATGAGACTATGTATGAAAATGAAGAGAGGACATCTTATCCATTAATAAATCCAAAACCAAGAAATTCATGTTTGAGTGTTCTCCCACTATACTAATTCTACAATGTTTCAAAATCATAGAAGGATGCAGTCATGGAAATTACCTGTACTTTCCTTATCATCCCAACAGAATCATACCAGGTCTGCACAGCAGTGGGGAACTGTCGTGTGACTGCCATCCGCAGGACGATGCAGAATGAAATGGTTGTGAATATTTTTCGGAGGATGATTCCGTTGATGACTGTATAGGGAAGCACAGATAAAAAGACTACAAAGAACCCTGAGAAGAAGAAGGCAGAGCTAGTCAAGAACCTCATATAGGCTGCCTTCCGAGTCAGCTTCAGTTCCACCCTGTGAAAAATGGAAGATGGGAGATGTTATTTCCTTTTTAAACATCAGGCGTCATAGAATATAAAATCTGAACATACAGATTACAGTTTGGGCAAGTTATAAAACCTCTCTTGGCCTCAATTAGCTTATGTGACTATTAACGAATATATCACCTTTTTTTAACTGAATACTTGTTAACACTGCTGTAAAACAATTAAGAACTTCAATTACTATCATAATTAAATTTTTAAATATATTATTAACATTAATTTAAATTGTACTCAGTAAATTTCAACTTTATCTTATTTTTACATCTTTAGTAACTTCATTACTAAAATGTGAAATAGTGTGTGGAATGTTACAATGTTACAAGCTTTATGAACAAAACAATGATTTTGTGGTTCTCCAACAAATTCTTAACATTGTCAAGACTCCAGCTTGGTTTTAAATAACTCTGACAATGGCATGAGGAGAGGTTCTCAGATGCTGACATGGATACAAAGCACCTAAGGACATGTTATTGGGCACTCTCCTCTCCAAGCCGTATCTGCTGATGCTGAGATGCTGCACTGGTTTACCAGAAGCTACTCTAGTCAAAGAAGCCAGGTCATTCTATTGTAGGCGGTTCTTCAAGACCAGGGACTAGCCACATCCCTCCTCTTCCCTCTCATTTCAGTGTGATTCAGCTGCAGTCACGCCTTAGCACAGGTGCAGTCCTCTACTCTGAAATCCAACTGTGAACTAGTATTTTTGTAAGACATAGAGGAAGGGGTCAAATGCTGTGACAGGCAGAAAGCAAGGAGCCCAGAAGATAGTGACATGATTGAGATGTCACAAGCTGAGAACAACATTGCCCTCACCCTCAGCTGCACTCTTCCTGCCATAAAGCTTCAAGTCACTTGTGATCATCCACAACTAGTTCTTGTGCAGTCAAAGCCCGATGCTAAATAAACACAAAATGAAGGCTCTGTCCAAAAAGAGCAATAGCTTATCTATAGTTTGCTGCATGAGGGCACCTGGCATGCAGACGCTGCATTTCCACATCTCTCTAATTCAAAGAAACAACTGTCATTCGCAAGTGGTAGAACTAAAAGGAAATCTTTTTTAAGTCCTCAAAAAAAAACAATCCTGAGCTCACTGACAGAGGTCATGTGTATAACCTATATTATGATCAGCCTAATTAGTTGCAGTGTTTTATCTCTCAGTAAATTTGTGTTACAGGTGGACTGTGGTTTGGGTTCTGCCTGTTTTACCTAGGTCAGCTAGAGGAAGGCAGTCTTCCCTCATGATTCCATCACTAAAGAGAAACACAGTACTACCCTTGTAGAGGTGTGGTTAAGCTTACATGACGACACAGCAGACATAGCAGAAAATCTAATAAAATGCAATGTGTAGCTCTTCTAGAGATTAAAAAAAATATATTGATGAGGTTGGCATTTATGAAATAGTAGAATTGTTTTAAAAATGTTAGCAAAGTGTCAAAGTTGTTCAAATATATTAGAAACAGCTGGCAAAGTTGGAAGGAGAGATCACATAGGAAAAATAATGGATGCAACATCAGAATCACCTTGAAACTATAAGATCCTAACATTTTTTTATGAGTCATAAAAATATTCTGTTTCTCATAAAAAAATTAAAGTCCCTTTATTACAAGAGCAATAAAAGGCAGATTTTTCCCCCAAGGAAATTTGCACAGCCTTTGGCCCAGTTCAACAATGGCTCAGGCCGAGGGAATCATCCTTCTGAAGAGCATCCTGTCAATCTCTCCTAGAACAGTGCATTTGCTCTGCTGAGTAAAAGCAGCTCTTCCTTTTCCTTTTATGTCAGCACTTTCCAGCTTCTTCAGGTAACAATTTCATACTGTATCAGACAGGTTACAACCAGACAAATGCTATCAGAATTGGCCAAACCGAAATACAGAATAGGAAAGATGGATTTCACCTTTTGAGAAAGAGAGGGGTAAAATACCAATGTCAGAAAAAGTCAGCCACAGGAAAGACCTGTCTCCTCTGATAACCTCACAACCCCTGCCATATCTGTGTTTATAGGAGAGTGCAGTGGAGCACTTAGCTTGTTAATGTGAAAAACAACTCTCATCAGCTGAACAATTCCCCAAGACCTTTCAGGATGTCTCTGCAAAGAAAATGCAATGCCTTTCCTGGGTTTATCTTGAAAGGCATAACAAAAACAGGTGACCAAGAATGTTTGGGAAATAAATACTCTTTTGCTCCTTCTGTTTACATGGCAAAGGACTTAAGGCTGCAGCCTTTCCCTTGTTGTCCCAATCACACACCTGTGACTCCTTTACCATTGTCTAGGGGCCTCCAGCAGCCTGACTGTGAAATCGCCCAGACTTCACACCATCCCAAAGAGCACTTTTTCCTATGAAATACCTCAAGTGTCCTACTCTTTAAATTAGTAGTCTCTTTAATGATACACCCGCCGCCAGAAGTCTAAAACCCTTCCTTGACTGTAGTCCGCAGAACAGAGAAGTCAAACTGAAGAACAAGACAGTTTGCATGGCTAGAGCAATGCTCCATTTTCTTTTACCCAAAATCATCTCAGTGACTACATCTCAGTCTGCGCTGTACTTTGTTCTTGCCAGATGTAATCTTTACTAATCTGTGAAAGGTCACCCCAGGTGAAAGAAGACAACACGCACAGGCGCCAAGGACTGGCTCTGGCACAGGAGGTGGCTGCTGTGGGATGTTCTGTATGTCCTGTGGGAGCCCATTCTTGGGTTCCTCGTGGCTTTACCCAGCAGGTCCAAATAGAGGATGATTAGGACCACGGGCCTGAGTGCAGGTGTCTAAGATGGTCTGCACTTGGCTGTGCTGGGAGATGGTCTGTATGTCAAGTTGCTCTGATTGGTCAGGAAATAAAACACTGATTGGCCGTGGCTAGGCAGGAAGTATAGGTGGGACTAACAGAGAGGGAAAAGAAAGAACAGGAAGGCAGAAGGAGTCATTGCCAGCCACCACCATGACAAGAAGCATGTGAAGACACCGGTAAGCCATGAGCCACGTGGCAAGGTACAGATTTATGGAAATGGATTAATTTAAGCTGTAAGAACAGTTAGCAAGAAGCCTGCCACAGCCATACAGTTTGTATGCAATATAAGTCTCTGTGTTTACTTGGTTGGGTCTGAGCAGCTGTGGGACTGGCGGGTGACAAAGATTTGTCCTGACTGTAGGCAAGGCAGGAAAACTCTAGCTACAGGTGGCTTTTGCTACAAGGGCTGATTTCACCTCCTGTGAGCAATTTACATGAGCAACACTGAGGAAAATTCCTTTGTCATTACTCCTAAGGTTCAGAACAACAGGTACAATTTGTCCAACTGTGGCTTCCCCTCCCACTTTTTGTAAGTCATAACATGTGAAGTACAGTGTCATACAGTATCTCCCTTTTCTCTCAGAACTATATATTTTAGCAGCTCCATTTCTGATTTCAATTAGCCTCCAGCATCTTCATCATTGTTTTCATTAAATTAAGGGTATTAAGTAATTATGAACAACTCTAGAAGACTCATTAAGAAGGGATACATCATTTTGCAGTTCCAAGGAAGCACTGGATTAAGTATGTAAAACCATCATAAGCCGGTACCGGGCATGGCGGCACATGCCTTTAAGTTCTAAGTCAGCCTGGTCTAAACACTGAGTTCCAGGCTAGGCAAGCCTATATAGTGAGACCCTGTCTCACAAAAATACAAAAACATTAACTCATCAAAATGATTTTATGCAAATGATGTATAAACAATGGTATACCTCAGGACATATGCTTGATTTCTATTGGAGTATCATTTTTAAATGTTAAGTATAAAATTGGAACAACAGTGTAATGGTATCAACTTACTCTCTCAGGTTTTTTATTATCTTTTCCATCGCTGATTCCCAACAATATGCCTTAACAGAATGGATATTGTCAATAATTTCTGATGTGATCACAAGTCTTTCATTGATCTTTGCAGCTCTTTGATCTCTGAAAACCAATCACTTGATCAACCATTCAATAACAGAAACAAGTAAAATTATCTAATAACTACTCAAAATTTTAAGGAAATTAATACTTTTTATTACATAGATAAGCATTTTGCTCTTAGACAGACTGCAACCAATGTAATTCTATCATTTAGTAGATGCCTCCGGAATGTCAGACACCCACCATTAGATGAATTTTGGACTTTGTCCTCAATCCAATCCTTATCAAAGAGGTAATTATTTCCAATTTGTGAAGCAAATGAGAAAGTATATAAAAGCTTAAAAACAACAACAACAACAACAAAAAAAAACACCTGAGTCCCCAAATTGTAGCTTTCTATTGACATTTCAGCTGGCAAATTCTACATGTTCTTTATCATAAGCATATCACATGACTCATACCACAGATTCATTCTGTAATAAAAGTAATAACAGCTTTGGTAGAATGACCTACAATATGGAGTGGAAAAAGCAAGTAAGTTCCATACAAAATTTAGGCATTCCTTCCATTTCATATAAATACTATAACTACTTTACCTAATTTTATGAGTATAAAAATGTACTAAACCTAAAAACATTTGTAAAGAAATTTTGTAGACCAATATAGGAAAAATACCCTTTTTGGTATATGATGTATTATTTACACCATTAAAATAATCCATTTTAGTGATATAGCATAGTTTTCTGGTTAGGGCATAGAGAAGCCCAAGTTAAATTCCTTTAAGCTGTAACAAAGTACACTACCTGTACTTCACCATCATCTTCCCTAAAATAGCTTGAAGAACGACCAGGATTATCAGTAAACCCAGGCCACAGAAGGCAGAGAATTGTAACAAGTCCCAGAGAAGTCCCATCAGGAGAGCAACTTGTAAAGGAGCTATCCATACAAAATGTGCCAAGGCAAGTCCCTGAAAAATGAAAACACAGAGAGAAACAAGTGGCATGTTATACTCCACCCTCAGAAACCAAGCAAAGAAACACATATTGGGATGGGGGAGCATTGACGATTCATCCAATCAAGGAATTCATGGTTCTGAGTACACTGAAATGTAGATATTCTTGATATGGAAGGATAGTACTGAGTTTAATCAATGCATAGACCGGGTTCTTCAAGGTAAAAATTTCAAGTCATTGCATTTCAAAGTATGTTTTTCCCCCTGTAGAATGGGATTGGATATCTTAGGAATTGTTTCTAGATTTTAATTAATATCCTTTTTAAATAAAGCTAGTGTCCTCACATTAGAACAAGTGAGAATAACACACACACACACACACACACACACACACACCCTGTACAGTTCAGCATCTGGCACTCAATTTAACAGTAATTTATTTAACTCTTGTTATGTTAAATACTGGAAATGCAAAGATAAATAAAACACACTATCTGTCCTCAAGGACCTTGAATTTACTCATGACATAAGACAGAACAGAATAAGAACTGCCCAGAGTATCATATTTAGCCAAAGTAAATAACAATTTAAAGTATTATATTAAAAGGAAGCAAAGTCTGATAAGGATTAAGCTTTGAAAAACCTTATTAAGAGCAAGCTGAGGTATGTTTGAGTTTGGCAAGTTGACCTGACCTCAGAATGGTGCTCTGCTACACAATTTAGCCTTCCCAGTTTCCAGAAATAGCCAGACTGGGGATGGATGGAACTTGACTACTTATCACTGGTATCTGGTGCAGGATAAATCTTCCTTTAGGGTTGTTTGATTTCTGATAAAATGTATAAAATATTTGATCAGTGGGTACATACTTCATCAAATTTGTTCAGGTTGTTGGAAAGAAGACTAACAAGTTGTCCAATACTTATTTTATCAAGAACACGGCTTGACAGCTTTAAAGTCTAAAAGAAAAATGGGAAGTTAGGTGATATCAACAAACAAAAGTAAAATGTATTTATAAGTAACACATTAGTAAAGTGAAAGGTGACTGCATATACCGTAAGTGACAGATCAGCCTTGTTTCACATTCATTAGTTTCATACCTTCTCAGCTTTATGAATATTCAACTTAAAAGTAACTATTACATTGAAGTATTTGTTTTTTGTTTTCTGTCATATAGAAACTAACCTTTTTGTCTTCAATAATACAAATAATATTGTATTTTAATATCCATTTGTAAAATGTAAGCTTGAGATTTTTGTTTTGTGTTTTGAGTCCTCTTGTTTGAGCTTTAAAGACTTCTTTTAAACTTTGTTTTTACAAACAGAAACAAATATTATACTGAGTCAGGTAAGTCCAGGTCCAGAAGGACAAATGCTACCAGTTCTTCCTTTCATGAGGATCTCAGCTGTGTATGTGTAGAATATTAAGCACGACAATGTGTTGGTAAAAATCAGAAGGACGACAGAGAGGCATTAGAGAGAGGGAGGGAGGACAGTATTATATACCAGACATGAAATGGGGGACAGGGCTGAGGGATAATGAGGGCAGAGACATCTCCGCGGGAGTGGGGGAAGAGAGGAGAGAGCAGGTAGAGGAGAGAAGGTAACCAAAAGTAAGGGTAAATGAAAAAGCCACATGGAAACTACTATTTTATAAGTTTCCTTTAAAAATACAATCTTAGCCTTTCTGAATGCTGGCATGTCAGACAGCCAGGTTCACAGGACAGGTTGAGGAGTGGGGGACAGTGTCCTAAGTGAGGTGTGAGAGTTTACAAAGCAGTGGGGTAGACGACAGCTGCCTTCCTTCTCCCTGGGTGGCAGAGGCGTTCACTGTGTTGAATGGCTTCAGAAGTGCCATTACCTAGATTTAACTAAACTAGCTTTAGTAGAATGAAGTTCCATATAGGACTGTGAGGTGAGGATACTATTTGCAATAATACTATCTAATAAGCATACAAAAGTACATTGGCAGACACTCATTTACTCATAATCTGTCTCTGTCAAATATAACACTAGGAAACACGTACCATGCCATGTGATAATGAAGTGTGTCTCCAAACTGCAATTATCTGGATAATTTAATATAGAGATTTGTAAACATTATTATTATTGCTTGTCTTGCCTATAATATATACCATGCCTTGAGAAATCAGTTAATAGCTGGACATGTATAAAAATTATATATATTAGAGTTTAAAATTTACAGTTTGAGTATCACTACTGTACAAGTCTAAGAATAAAGGGTTTTCTTGTTTTGTTTTTGGTGTTTTGAGACATGGTTTCTCTGTGTAGCCCTGGCTGTCCTAGAACCTGCTCTATAGACCAGGCTGGCCTCGAACTCAGATCCAACTGCCTCTGCCTCCTGAGTGCTGTGATTAAAGGCATGTGCCACCACTGCCCAGCTAAGAATAAAGTTTTAAACTTAAAAATAAAATCTTATAAAAGTTTAAATAGAGGTATCCTCCATGGGTGATGTTCCTCTCAAAAACCACGAATAATCAAAGTTCCAGTGCTGGGTACGGAATACCCTCCTAGGAGTGACTGACCAGGAAGATCTCAGAAGTTCCTCAAATAACACAAGCTTTTGACATGCACTTGGCTGCCCTTCAGAAGTTGATGGTAAGATGCTGCTGCTGAATATACTGTATACTAGAGTCACAGGACGTGGAGCTGAACTGCAAGCTTCTTTCTCCCCACTGAGTAGACACTGAGGTGTCTGTAAACTGTGACTCTTTTAAGCTACAATAACCATGTATCTTTGTAAAATGTGTCCTCCAGTGCATAGTAGTATGATTCTTATGGGAGTAACTTGCTGCTTTCTGATGGAATCTGAAGCCTGCTCCACAATAGGGAACTTCTGTTTGGTTATGTAACCCTGGTTAAGAGTCTCTGGCTAAGGAGGTCAGAGGGCCACAGGGGATCAGGCAGGAGGAAGTATAGGCGGGACAAGGAGGAGAAGGATTCTGGGAAGAGGAAGGCTGAGTCAGAGACACTGCCAGCCTCCACCATGACAAGCATGTGAAGATGCCGGTAAGCCACGAGCCACGTGGCAAGGTATAGATTTACAGAAATGGGTTAATTTAAGATATAAGAACAGTTAGTAAGAAGCCTGCCACGGCCATACAGTTTGTAAGCAATATAAGTCTCTGTGTTTACTTGGTTGGGTCTGAGCGGCTGTGGGACTGGCGGGTGAGAGAGATTTGTCCTGACTGTGGGCAAGGCAGGAAAACTCTAGCTAGAATAGATTAGAGCTTACACTCAGCCATTATCAGAAAAGTTTCTTATGACAGTGGGTGCTGGTGACTGCAGAGACCTAGGACTGACCAAAATGTGATAAATAAGTGATGGTGAATGTTTGGTCATAAATGAGATAGCTATACCACTCTCCACCCTGCCCCATGACTCAGAGAAAATGGCAGAAGAGGGGGCATGAAGAATATAAGAGCTGAGCTGAGGAAAGGCAGACAGTAGAAGGAAGTGTTCTCACAGCACCTAACAGTTGTACTCATGAACTCTTTGCAGCTGAGGTTATCTGCACAGGATGAAACATTTCAGGATGGAAGGGGAGGCTCCTGCTTGTTAGGGAGGACTGCCATATTAGTTTGTCATTGGTGTAACACACACAAACTGCCCCTGCTCCACTAAATCATCTCCCACTATGCTCTCACTAAACTCAGTGGACCACACACAAAAAGACATGGAGGAAGGAAGGTACTTGCTAAGATGAGTTACAGTGGGAGAGGGCCAGGAATGATAGAGCAAATGAGGATAAAGATGACTGAAGTTAATTATATATGTATATGAAAATAATGAAAAAAATTATAAATTTAGAAATAAAAGATGAAGCCTAAGGTAGTGAAACCTGATCTTAAATTTTTTCATAAACTCCTTCACCAACTCTGTTGACTAAAAGTACTGTCAAAGTCAATAAAAGTATGTTATGAACAAATGAATCAATATTTTTATGTTAACAAAGTCTTCAAATTTTACAAAAAAAGAACATAAAAGATCACTAACTAGAAACATTTATAAATTAAATGATTTAACATTATTACATAAATTATGATCATGAAAGAGAATAATTCTTTGTGAAATTTAATAGTTTATTTGCGGTTAGATGGTTTTGGCAACAAAACACTCATTTATTATTTGTTTCAACCTCATCACATATTTGTTGAGTATTTAATAGATACAAACCATTATCCTGTATGCATCAGGAATTAGTATTTATTAAGATATAATACTTGCCTGGGAGTAACTTAGAAATATATATATATGGAATATATGTATATATAAAATATATATATATATTCCTTATAGATTATAATTTTAACAAGCTTAACTTAGTTAAGGAAAGCAGAGAGTAGAGTAGGTTCATACTTTGGATTAGAAAAATATGAAAGTTTTATAGACAACTAAAACTATCGACAGGCAAACACAAAAAGTCAGGATAGTTAATTACAAAATATTACTAGAGCAACAGGAGTGGGGGAGAACTCACTGAGGTAGATGACATGCATCTTAGACAAAGTTTCAGCGTCACGAAAAGTTATATACAGAGTAAAACATGAAGCTGCATGCATAATATACATGTGGTAAGTATTCAGTTATTTTTGTAATCTTCAAATTAATAGGCAAAGTTCAGTTTGTGTTTGTATTCATTATTTCAGTATAATGTGTATGCTTTCAGAATTTTAAAGGGAGGGACTTTATTATAAAATTTGAAATGTTGTAGGAAGGATCCTGTATGTCCTTGCTAAAGGCCTGAAACAGGATAGATATGGACAGGGATATAAGACATGGGAAGAGCAAAGACAAAGTGCCACTAGGGACCAAACTAAGAGCAACATGAAGATGCACTCACACTTATCTAGTGATAAGCCAACATAGGAATGTAAGTGTGGAATGTATGTGGTAAATGATCAACCATCACAGGTAGTTGAGGTTGAGATGGAAATACATATGGAAGAGCTTCAAACTCTTCATCAGCGTGTCTAAAGGAAATAAATTACTGATTTGTGTTAAATATTACATGAGGGCTTGATCACAAACCACACTCTTTATTTTTATTTTACTTCATATCCCCTTTGCCTCAGTACTGTATTTCCATACTTTTGTTTTTCCTAATTCCTAGAAACCATTTTACTTCAAAGATTGTGATTTATCTATTTTGAAAGTAGTTTTATATAATGTACTTCCTTTATAGGTTTTAGTTTCCTTAAAAGAGAGATAACAGTACCTACAGTAGAGAGTTGTCAGATCAAATTAGATCACATCTACATCATTTATTAGTGTCACACACACACACGTGTGTGTTATCATTATAATATGTACTTCCTGACATATTTATTAGAGTAAATCCAACTTTCTTTGACAGCAAGCCCAGTGATTCTCATTACAAATGTTCTCTAAACAGGTTTGTTGATTTATCATCACATTTGCCTGGGACATATAACTTGGTGAGACTGGAGCCTTAGAGATTCAATTAAACTTATGACTCCTTTTTATTCTTCTCTGCCTCCATAAAAGCCTTTTTTGAACAATAAAGTATGGCTATCAAGATTTTATTACACAGTCGGCCTTGAGTGTGTACCATAGTGGTGCTATGGATTACTTGTTAGGGCTCAATTTCAGATCCATAGTCCTTATAAGCCGAGTATATAAGGTTTGTCATTGAAGGAAGAAAACAGCAAAGAATAAGGTTAAGTATAAATGGTTCCACCAATGTATCTTTCTTTGATCACTTGGTAGACTAAAGCAGTCCACATACACAGACTGAAGAAAGCACATGCCATTGAAATGACTATGAATTTTGTCAGAATTTTAGACAACATTTAGGCAGCTAAATGTTCACTTGAATCAATTTAAATCATTCCTAGATAATTTAGGCTCTTGTCTAGCTAACATATGCAGAAAAGCAAAATAAGTTCTTATGACTTCAATGCATGTGCTATTTCAAAAACTTTATAGTTACAGAATTCACTGGATGACAAAGGTCCACAAAGGTCTTACTCACAGTAAGACAGTGGACGAGTATTACCACTGTGACACCGTCACCATTTGTGGCAGCTGGGTAAGGTGAAGTGTATTGCTTAGATTATCACTAATGATGACATATTAAATTATTATTAGTAAATATAAAGATAGATAGCATTTGACCATAGGATGATATTTCATCAATGACTTTCATACTGACTATTTGTCATTTTAACTGAAAAAAGTGAATTAAAAAAATTGATAGTGACTTATCCCACTGCTATAGCACTTGTCTATTTTGTGTGAAGCCCTGGGTTCAATTTTCAGTAATTCAAGAAACAACAACAACAAAAACCAAAACAAAACCACTCAAATCCTTCCCCTAAAAAAAAGGTATCTGCAATATTGTTAAGTTATAGAAGGTACTTAATAATGGTCTATTAAAGCAAACTGAATTACTAAGAATAAAAAAAATACTTATTCCTGTCATTTATTTCATAGACACATGGAATTGAAATCAATTTTCATACTTATCCTTTTTAGAGCTCACAATCTAATTCAGGGTATTGAAGATATGCCATGTAGAATACCTGGGGATTCACAGGGGGGCAAACCCAGCAAAGAACTCGCTGGCACTGGAAGCCCTGAGTTCAATCCCCAGCACTGAAATAACAAAACAAAGCCAATGAAAACAATCAAAAACACCCCCCAAAAGTATTACCTTCTTATAAATCAAGCTAAACATAGCTATCCTCATTTGCATTCCAATGCGATGAAGTCCAAAAATGGCTGGGTGAAGAAGCAGTGTCCTGACAATGAAGAGGAGGCATAAGCCTATGCCTAAGTAAATGGCAATGGAGCGCTCCATCTGGTTATCTGGGTCATAAGAAGCTATGATTCTTCCCAGCAAGAGGGGCTGGACGGCCTTGGTGACTTCCTGCAGAAGGAGAAAGAGATTAAATTTCATTTCCTTGTCTTAAAATGCCCTTACAATCTAACTGTGAGATATTTTATCTTTACAGAGGGTTTGAAATGGCTTTATAGAGAGGGTCAAACCATCTATGCAAGTGCTGATGCTGTATTAAGTATTACTCTGAAATAAGATTTGGCTATTCGTCTACAGCAAAAGCTACTTTGGAAACAAGTTCGTTGGTTTTTCTTTTTGTGTGAGGTGTTCACTAAAGTCTGAACGTACAGTGGCTACAGAAAGGTGTACACTACAACACACTGCCTTGGACCAGTTCCCAACAAACTCTTCAACTTTTCCGTAGTCCTCAACTGACTTCCAGCCAAGCTGTTCATCCAGTTAACCATCCCTTCTAAATGTACATGGACAGGTTTGAGCCTAGGAACTCTAAATCTCATCCATCTTGCTAAACTGCCTTCAAGTTAGGAAAAGACATTATCTCCCAACTTTTGTCTTACAATGACTTAGTAAAATAGAGATTTGGGGCTAAATCCCACAAGATTAAGACAGATGTGATCCTAATTGGTTATCTCTGACTGACCCACCCCAGTACTGCTCAGCATTCCTAGCTCTTCCCCTTCATCTGCTTTTTATTGTCCTCTGCAATGGTCTTTCCAAATCTCAAGTGTCAATACTACCTGTCCCACCATTCCCAAAAGATGACCATGGTTTCTACACCACCTTCCTCCCCACAGGTAATTACAATCTACTATAACTGTCGTTGATCATTTGTAGAGTTGCTCATTCTGTACTTTATATACAGTTCATTTCAGAACAGTATAAATCAAAGCTCTGAATATAAGAGATTAAAACCTTTAAGAAAGCTTCCAAATAATCACAAAGATGAAATATAATATTTTCTTTCACATGGCAACATTTTAAATGGATTTGAATTATGGTAAATCAAAAGTGAAGTATGAAAAAGAAAAAATTTACCCTCCTTCCTAGTTATAATATGCTAATATTTTGTGATATCTAGTGAATAAAATTTGATTTTTAGAAAGTATACAAAATACTTTTTAGTGTACATCATCTTACACATGCTTCATTCTTGATTACAAGCTAAACATCTTTAGCACATTTAGATGGAGAATTAAATTAAAGACTAAGCAGACACATTCAGGGAGTTGTAGTGGGTAGCCATTCCAGCTTGGTTCTGGAAGTTCCAACCCCCATTGAGACTCTGGCAACTGTCACGCCTACGAGGCGGGGCGAGGGGAGGTGCCTGGGGACCCGAGAGCTGGAGGGGCGAGCGCTCGCTCTGGGCGCTCTCTCGGTGCCGGAACGCTGACCGGTGCAGATTGACTGTGCAGAGCTCCGGAGAACACCGCTGGACTGCATTACACCTTTCCCAGACCCTGCGACCTACCCATTACTTAATTTGTGAGTTACGCCATTAAATAAATATCCTTTTAACTACGTGGAGTGGCCAAAATAATTTCTCCAATAGGGAGTTATGGCCTAGATGTGATTTTTTTAAATGTCATATAAATGTCCTCATAATGCTTTTTACCTAAAAGCATTTTTTTACATTTATCTTTATACATATCATATAGCTACCGCATTTGCTCTAAATGCTATCTAACATGCCTTCTTATGAATAAATAAATCAGGTTGTCTGCCTGCATGGTGGCAATGTGTTGTTTTTATATTTGGATATTATGATCTTGGTTGTTTTGTAAGGTGAGAGAAATCAAGGGACAAGTTAAAGACTATATTTAATATCATATTGCACAATATATATAGCTATTTCTAAGAATTAAGTCTTGTTTATGAAGATAAAAAAGACCATTGTGAGTAAAAATAAATATTAAAAAAACTTACCTTGAACACAAATTTTCAAGTTACAAATTATAAGCTTACATGTTTTTCTTCTGTAGACTAGTAAGAACTAAGCTCCCTGCAGATGTTGGATCTCCATTACAATTATCTATAACCTACCATCTTTATCATAATGGACTTATTTGCTTAATTATTTCATTGCATCATAATACAATAATTATGACTTGTATTACCCTGAATGGAATGCCTATTTTACATATTGCTATTACTGATTTAGATTTCATCTTGCCTCAACTAATAGGACATACTCCTCTTTTGAACAACACAGGTCATCCCACAAAGACACCTGATATATTACTCTGGAAGAGCAGGTATTTAGTTTGTTTCTTCACTGAAAAATTCCAATGACAGGACCATCTGTAGATCACAGCATAAACCTCACTACCACATAGTGCTATATCACTCAGTGAGAAAACTAGCACTTCTAGCCTCTCTCCTTCTACCATTTTTCCTAATCTTTTTATCACGTTCTCTAATATTTACAATGGAACCATTCACAGATCCACCTGACATTTTTTTTTAATGTGGAAAAAACCACAATGATAATTGATACCTAGCTTAATCTATAAAGTGAAGTCCTTCTCAAAAATCACCACTGGTACATGGAAGCTGAATGTCCTCTGTTGCTCAGACTATTTCTAGAAATACAAGTGCCCTCATTTTCACCACATGAAATAGTAAACCCAAAAAGAATTGCATCCAATGGAAAATAATGTAAAGCTATTTTAAATAAGATAATATCCAGTTAAATATTTAAAAATTTTTGTCAGGCATAAAACAAGATAGAATATACTTACTAGTCCCTTGGAAAATAGAAGAAGCTTAATACCAATGTTTAAGACAGTTTAAGACAATATGAACACTAAACTAAGGACATAAAACTCAAATTCCCCTTTTACATTTACTTTTGAGAATTTTATACACAAACACTGTATGTATCACTTCTACAACTCTCTCCCTCCCTTCAGACTCCATCCATGCCCACCCTGGGTCCCTCTTAAGTTCATGACCTCATCTTCTTTATTATTCTTATTCCAGTGTATCTACTCTCGGTGTCCCTTCAGTCACTTCCATTGTTTGGACAGTTCCCCTAATTGGTAAACTCTGGTTTTCCAGAAGGTTCTCTCCTATAGTATCATCCCTGAAAGTATGACCTGAGTTAAGAGTACTGTGCAAAGGCTGAAGAACACTTAGGTAATTGGACTGGTCCATTTCTTTCCACAACTATATGTATTTTTTCTGCTCAGAGAGGTACAGAACTGAACAGTGTAAGTTCAAAAGACCATCTGGGGCCAGGAGTTTTGACACATGACCATAATCCTATCTTGGGAGGCTGCAAAAGGAGGAGTATGAAATCCAGGCCAGTCCGCATATGCTTCCTTCCAACCAAAGACCAACTGTCATCTGGGTAAGTGATCAAGTAAAAATAGCTAAAGGGATTGCACTCACGTGGGAATTATTTTAGGTCTCAGAGTAGCCACCCAGGGGAAGTTTGAACACACTTCCTGGTGGATATACCTGGGCTACAGCATAAGATTTTCAAGACCAGAGCTCAAAGTCACTGTAGTTGACTGCATCTCCTTAAACCACTCCCATTGTACCTGACAAAGTGAAATGTTTCTAGAGAAAGGAAAGTCTACGTTGAGCAGACAGTCAGACTATACAAAGAAGTTCCAACAAAAACAGAAGGGCAAACTCAGATTTGTAGCTAAATTACATGGACTTATCCCAAGGCATCTTTATACAACAACAACAACAAAAAGCCACAAGTTGTGGAGCAGGGAGCTTAGCTCAGGGGTAGAATGTTTGGCTAGCACATGAGGTTTAAGAGTTCTTTGTTATGTCTTGGGCAGCCACTAAGTAACATCATTATTACCTCCACCTGTTTAAAGCATGTTTTATATAGCTTTACCTTTAGAATATTAGGGCAGGTAATACTAAGGAGTCAACTTAACAGAATACCAATATACTATTGAACAACCTGTGAGTATCACAGTGACAACAGAGAAATTAATTTGAAAAACAATATCTGTATCTGGTAAAAGTTCCAACAAAGCTAAAGGTTAACTCCTTGTTAACCTAAGAAAGAAGCTCCTTCAGAATCAGGAATCAGCACCACAGTTGATAAACACAGACTTTGAAGTCAGGAACACAACAGAATACTAGCTATTATAACCACTTAATAATATCTTTCTGAAACTCCTAAGGTAACTTAATAAGAAAAGTGATTGCTATGAATATATAAAAAGTAAAAAAGCACCATTATTAATATGGATATAACTGGCTCCAGAGACTATTAAGTACACTAACAACTAACTGAACTAAGAAAAAATAAATATTGCAAAGATTATGGTTCCCCTAATATATTGTATAAGATTAATGTACATTTTAGAAGTAAATTAGCACCAGGACAGGGGCTATCTATTCACATGGCCACAAAAGTTCCAATCCCACATACAATATACCTAGTAAGTGTACCTAATCAATAAATATTTGTTAAATAAAACTTATTAAATAAATAACATTATTTATTTGGAAACAAATAATAATTGAAACCATCTGAAGAATAAAAACAATGTAAGGGTTTAAGTTAATGGATATTAAACCATAAAATTATACATGTCACATGACAAGGAAATCTACTGATTTATCTGGAAACTCCAGGAAAGGATGCAAATATATGTAATAACTTAAGATATAATAATGTGTGGCACTTAATTCAGTTCAGAAAGTAAAGCTTATCCAATCAAGAATGGAAAAACTAAATCTGAGCTTTAAAAAATTAAATTCTATTTTATATATATACACATCAAAATGAATTCTAAATGGGTTAGATATTTAAATATAAAACATGATATAATGAAGCACAGACTGGGGCTAGAGTATTGGGGGGCCATCCCACCCCCATTTTCCCCCAGGGTACTCTTGAGTAGGAGCAGCAGGAATATTAGATAGAAATATAGCTGGAGAGAGACACCGAGAGAAATATAGAATAACCTCAGGGGGGTCTGGATCCTTATCCACTGGGCCCTGACTGTATCTGCCAAAGGACTTTTCAAGGAATGCCAAGGGGTCGAACAAAAGACCTCCCTTTACCACAGCCAAGTGCAGATCATTTCAGACACCTCCTGACCATACATGTGATCAAGCCATCCCCTAATGCAGCCTTGCTGTGAAAAGCAAACTCAAATCTCACTAGGAAACCTTTATGGGCTCCCACATTAGAGAGATGGTTCCATGGTTAAGAGGATATTGTTCTTCTGGAGGACTCCAGTTTGGTTCCCAGCACCTTCCTAAAGCATATTAAAACTGTGACTCAAGTCCCAGGAAACATAGCACCCTCTTCTGGCTTCTGTGGCACCTGCACTCAACCAGTAAACATACAGACATGCAGGCACACATACATACCTATAAGGAAACAAATCTTAAAACACTAAAATTAAAGTAAAACCAAAGATACCCGCACTTAGCATAATATTTGAGTTTTATAGAACTCTGAAACAAAGTATAAACATAAATAAAAATATAAACAAAAGCAAAAATACAAAAAATTATATAGATTGTGGAGCAATTAAAAATTATAATGGTTAGAAAATAAGAATTTGTCCACATGTGGTGGCACATGCATTTATTTTGACACTCAGGAGGGAAGAGCAGGTGGTTTTCTGTGAAGTCAGACCAGTCTGAGCTACACAGTGAATTCCAGATGAGATAGGCCAACCAAGGTTACATAATAAGACCCTATCTTTAAAATGTTTTAACTAATTAAAAATTACTAGAATAAAGTTGCAAGGCCAATAAAGTCTAGAGAGAATATTCTAGTATCAAACAGACAAACACCAAAAAAAATTTGAATAACAGAGTAAAGGGGCAATTCATATACAGAAAAGGAAATGTAAATGGATAATGACTATATAAAAGCATAAAAGTAATGCTGGTAAAAATAATAATATATTCTTTTAACTTAGAAATTTTAAAGATGATAATATCAATTGGTGGTAAAGACTCAACTTTTCCAAAGTTGTACTAGAAAATTAAATTACATATTTTCTAGCTATATTTGTAAACTTTGAGTCTAGAAGTTACACCAAGATTTAATTTTTATCAAATCGGTGTGTACTGAAGGACTACTTTCACTAGCCATAAAATGGAAATAATTTAAATACTCAACTTGTAATTTAATTTCATACAATTAGAGAATTTATTAACTAGGTAGAACATCTAATGACATAGAACTTCATTCACAAATACATGAAGAACAGAAGACTTGTTGCACATTATCTAAAGGAATGCTCACCCTCCCTTTCATTAAGCAAATGTTCTGATAGAAAATGAAGGGAGAAGTATCGGATTATCTGGAGTGGATACTGGTCACTGTGAAGACGAGTGACAATTCCTTACTTTTCAAAAAGGATGCTATGAACTTCAGTGTTCTGACTGCAGGATCTAGGGAAGACAAATGAGGAAGGAGCTCTACTCGGAGAAGAAATAAATACTTGAGATACAGCAGGCTTATGGAGTGTTCAGAGTGCAAAAGTCTGCTGCAGCCACAGAAGCAGCAGATATGGGGAACAAGGGGGTGAGACAGAAGGAAAAGAAGTGAACCCTAGACAACAGGCCTCCAGATTTTCTAAAAGCATTCATATTGAAGGGATATATAAAAGTTAAAGTGCCCAAGGAAGAGCCTATGCGTGTGCAGAATTACCCAATACACCCTTCCATCAGTAGCAAGAGGCTTGGATTCAAAGGCTCATGTTTGTCTAAATACAAGAGACAGATCCTCCTTTCTAGCAGTCTGAGGAATTTAAGAACTATGGCATTGTGAGTACCAGGATTTCTTCAAGCCCTTTAGCTTTCTGGGATGATTTAAGGCGAACTAATATTTGCCTCTGTTCAGGGATGGAAACATGGAATCAAGAATACTTCATAGTAAACACTTGTGAATTCTTACAGTAACAAATGCTCTCTGGTGATCATATTATGTCAATGACATGTTTACAGATGCCCTCTACTTAGCTTCCCTTAAATTGACTCTCATACTCAGGTTTTCAATAGCCCATTGCTCTTCTGCACTAGAAGTCTTAAATATTAAAGGCAATGTTGGTCTGGCTGCTGAGTCAAATAAAGAAAAACAAGTGCATAGTTAATGGGGACGTGCCATAACTAATATGATTTAAAATTGCATCACTGGGGCTGGAGAGATGGCTCAGCCATTAAAGGCTATGCTCACAACCAAAAATATAAAATTGCATCACTGTTGTAGAAATAAGGGTCTTTGTGATGGTATTTCCTTTTTCTTAACCTTTCACAGTTGAAAGCAAATTTTATAGTGCTTTTTTTCTATCAGTACTGAAACCAACCAAATCGTTATTATATCACAATTACCATGATATACAGAGACCAAGGATATAAACACGTATGTTTGTCCCTCCCAAGGGAATGTATGTCCCTCTACGTCTTTACAAGAATTGCAACAGTTTCTATAATCTTTGCTTATTTAATAGGAAGTATAAATGCCCAGAGAGAACACTACAAACAATAAAGCAATGGCATCAGTTGCTTGACAGATAGAAGCTTATTAAAATGGCTAAACTTTCTCCCACTCTCACTGCAAGTCCTTAAAAGAATAAAGAAAGCAGAGGCTGGTAAGAGTAGTAGAGATGAGGGTACAGGGATAACTTGATTAACAGCTACAAATTCACAGGTGGAAGCAATATGTTCTACTATGAAATGTTAGCAATAATATTTCAAAATAGCCAGGAGAGATTTTCAATTATCTCACCACAAAGAAATGATAAATGTTGGAGTGATTTATATGTTATTCTCAATAGATCATGAAAAATGTATACATATATTGAAATATACACTGTACATTTTATGAATAAAGACAATTTGTATATGTCAAATAAAATTTTTAAAATAAAAATTAAATTAAAAAAATTAATAGATGAAATGCCTTGGAAATTATACTTACCTAAGTAAGATCTAGTTTTCAATTTTTTACAACTTTGAACCGTGTGGCCTTAGTGAGGCTTTGTGTGGGCTGGGTGAGGGAGGACGAGAAGGGTAGAGTACCTTCAGCATCACTACACTGTTCCCTGTTCACTTTCTTCCTCATGCCTTCTCACTTTGCACATTCAGCTGCTCTTTCCCATCAGGACCTTTCCTTACCAATATTCTGCTGGGTACTGGCAGAAATTTGATGTTTAGATCTAAAAGCTATGATGGGTCCAGAGAAACATGCCAGGATTCTGGCTAGCTCAAAAGCACTTTTAATCACTCAACTCACAGATAATTAATACATTGTGAATAACTTTGAGATTTTTCAGCTAGATATTTTTAATTTTGAAAAGTGTTAATATTTCTCTTTATTTACTGCATTTCCCTGTTCTGAGATTCTACTCACTAGTAGATCTTGACTGAAAATAGCTTCAAATTCTCTGGATGTGGTCACTGATAAAAATGGCCTCAAAGATACCTTTAAAAGATAATTCCTTCTTCTCTCCCTCCCTCTCTCTCTATATACAAATATTCATATATATATACATATATATGTGTGTTTCATAACACATACTGTAAGAAATTTTATCATCTTTCATACATAGAGATCTATAGATCTAACCATAGATCTGTATTATATAACATAAAACATATTATTTATTATATATGAATATGATGTATATGAATTTATCTATATATAAATATGTGATGAGACTATAATACACATGAATTTACTTACAAAGAAATAAAAATCTATGCACTCATATATTTTTATTCGTGTGTGTGTGTGTGTGTGTGTGTGTTGAGAAAAGCCCCAGAAAAATTTCTTCTAGAAGATAACAGCATTAGAAAACATTTTGTACCTATTTTGTCAATATAAATTGTTAATGAATTTTTCTTGGGCAGGATAAAGTAAACTTCTTTAAGTAGTATAGCTGTACATGGATGGGTTCATACAGATCTGAGGAGAAACCAAAGCCTGGCTAGCTGAGGGTAAAGTCCAGAGGAGATACAACACAAGTCAGTCCAACAAAAGAGAACACCCAAAGCATTATAGTGCTGAGTTTTTAAAGCAGACGACATATTTCCACTGTCACCCTCTTTTACAGGATGCAACTAAGCATTCAAGTGACACTAATGATACAGAAAACAACACCCAAGTCATTTTTGAGATGACCTAGGAAGCACATCCTAAGTCAATGAACACCACAAAGCCTGGGTGTCCAGGCTTGCTATTCTCCTTATACTGATGAAGCCAGGCTGCTGATAAAATACACTCAAGTGTACCTCACTGCTTCATTTAAAACCTGTGCTATGTTTTGGGAAACAATTCAGTGTGTGTGTGTGTGTGTGTGTGTGTGTGTGTGTGTGTGTGTGTGTGTAATCAAAATATCATAAACATCTCTCCACATATTGACTGAATGGATCCTTACTCTTGTCACGATACTGTCTCCCAACATTTTCTTTTTGAACACAGAAAAGTAAAGGTGCAAGTAATCTCATAGACTTTCAAGATGTTGTGATCTAGATTCATAAGAGAAAAAATTTTAAACAAGTAATTTGCTTTACTGGATCTATTTTAATTACCAACTGTAAACTGAAACCTGCATTTCAAGAGTTTCCACTTAATTTTAGGTGGTTTGTGTTTATAGTTGTAATAGAATCTTATGATAACCTTTTATCTTTCTACAATCACAAAACTACTATATCTCAATAATACATGACACTATATTTACCAGTGAGAGCCTTACCCCTAGGTATAACAAGATTCCATAGAAGATGAATCTCCAGAAAAAGCATCGCCGAAGGGCATTGATGAGCTTGGGGTTCTTCTTTGAAGCTTGTTCCCTGTCCCATTCTCTGCAAAGAATAAGAAAATTAGATTAATGAGCTGCAGGTGCAAGTTTCTGAGTTACTCTATTTCCCTTCATAGCTTCCACCCACAAGTATGTTCATGGAGATTAACACACGATGATAAAAGGACAAAACCTCATGAAGTGTCCCCAGTACCAACTACTCAATCAGATATTTAGTGGAATTTGATGCTCTGTCATGTAATATCTCTGCAGAGCTTCATTTCATGAAACTACTAAGTTGTGTGTGTTAAGGAAGTGGTGCACTAGGCTTCTTCAGAGTGATGGCGAGGGTGAACAAATAACAGATAATATTTAGAATGCATTTGTGCTCAGAGCAAGATCCAAAAATAGATAGATTATTCTAAGCATTCCCCCTCATCTCATGATATTTATATGTTTTTAACTGTCACAGATTTCACAATATTTAACTTTTAAGCAAAATAATAAATTAAAAAATCAGGTGGATCTTTTGTTTTAATTTTTTTCAATTTTAATTAATATAATTTCATCATGTCTCCTCCCTCTAACCCCTCGCCACCCCTCCTCTTCATTCCTTCTCAAATTCATAGCCTCTTTGTCTTTGACTGTAACACATGTTATTGTTGTAACACACATATGCAGCCTGCTGAGTCCTTTTATCGTTGCTTATGTATGTGATTTCAGGGCTGAACCCTTGGTATTGGATAGCCCACTGGGGAGCTCACCTGTGGGAAGACCCTTTCTCTCTCCGTTACCTTTATTTCTTTGTCTAGAGGTGGGGCTCAGGAAAAGAAGGGGGTGAGCACTGAAAGAGCCCCCGATTGCCAGAAAGCCTACTGTGAGATGTGTCTCCTAGAAATGCCAGGTATGCTACACCCATGATACTCCAATAATCTGGTTGCCTAAAACAGGCCTGAAAAATGACAATACCAATAGACGTGCTAATGAAAGGGGAACATCAGGTGAACATTTTAATGATTTAACACAAGAAAAACCTATTTGGATGTTTAAAGAAAAAGCATGAAAGAATCATCATTAAACTTTAGCATCCAACTACTGAAATCATTTATTAGTGTATAAGTCTTTGAAAAGAGAAAAATAACAATGTTTTATAGTACGGATAGGTACGAAATAGGATTGACAAACTAGCTGAAATCTAATACTTGAGTTTTATTTTCAGTACTCCTAGAGCATCAGCTGGTTGTTTTGAGGTTGTTGCCACTGCTGTCTATTAAGGAAAGAATTTTTTTTTTAATTTTTGCAATGGAATAAAATATGTCTCAGTGTCACCTTCACGTTAATTTTCAAATTGTTCTGAGATGGAAAAATCCCATGAACTACAGACAAGAACTGAATATTTAGATAATGGTCTTGTATTTCATGAATGGCTATTCTCTTTATTACCCAATTTTCATAACTAAATTGGTTCTACATCATGTGAGAGGAAGAACATACAACTGAGATTTGATGAAAAGCTTGGCAATTGCAATACAAAGACCATGACTTCCCCCATGAAACCTGCCAATGGCAGCCTATCTATAAAGCCTAACCCACCCATGTTCCTCTTCTGCTCTTCATTCACATACATGGAGCCTGTTTCTCCATCTATGATATTTAATGAATCAAAAATAGGGCACAAAATAAGTATATAGCAGCAGCATCTTCGCCATGCAAGGAATAGGTCTCATTAAAAATTCTCATTAGTCCTGAGTGAGGTAACCCAAACCCAGAAAGACAGTCATGGTATGTACTTACTCATAAGTGGATTCTAGATATAAAATAAAGAACAATCAGACTACAACCCATAGAACCATGGAGGCTATATATATAGCATGGAGGTCCCTAGGACTGTGGCTTATAATAAATTTCGGTTTTACTCAATTATTGAAAAAAAATAGCCAAATGAATGGAAACACATGAACTATGAACCAAAGGCTGAGGGGCCCCCAGCTGGATCAGGCCCTCTGAATAGGTGAGACAGTTGATTAGCTTGATCAGTTTGGGAGGCAACTAGGCAGTGGGACCAAGTCCTGTGCTCATTGCATGAGTTGGCTGTTTGAAACCTGGAGCTTATGCAGGGACACTTGGCTCAGTCTGGGAGGAAGGGACTGGACCTGCCTGGACTGAATCTATCAGGTTGATCGCAGTCCTCGGGGGAGGATTTGCCCTGGAGGAGGTGGGAATGGGGGATAGGCTGGGGGTAAGGGGAGGGGGTGGGAGGGGGGAGAATAGGGGAACCCGTGGCTGATATGTAGAACTGAATGGTATTGTAAAATAAAATAAAATAAAATAAAAATTCTCATTAGAACTTCAATTAGAACTTAGTGATATCTAGGAAATGCAGGAAAGGGACTGTCCATAAACCAAAGAAATAGTTTCAAGATAAAGATATCAATAACAGTGAAGTAGTAAATACAAAAAAAAAAGCATCACATTTGATAAGAGGTCTCTGGTATCCCTCATCAATGCAATTATAGGAACATGGTCAGAACAGAAACCTTATTACAGGTATTGAGATATAAATGGATGATAAACCAGTGAAGACCAGAGCAGCGGAGAATCATCAGCTATGAAATGCGAGAGATGTAGTGACTTGAGAGAAAAGAAAGCTGTTGTTTTAATTGGTGGGACTTGAATAATTTGTAACTATAGAGGAGGAATTAACAACAAGATAGAATTGATCCAGCAGCACATTCAAAAGGCTTAATGAGGGAAAAGAGTTCTAGACTTGCAAAGCTCATGAGTGGGTATGTGGTTTTCATACTGCAGTGATACAGATGATTCAATTTCATGGCCACAAAAGTGAACCAGTGGAGTCAAAGTACCTCTACCACCAAACTAAAAACTTGGGGTCACTTCCCAAGGGTATAATTTCAATTTCAATAAATTTCTAATACAAAATAAGATGAAGAGATATAAAATTATAAGAACAACAATTATAAGTGTTAGCATTTATTTGTTATTAGAATTTATCTATTCTTAGACAAAGAGGTTGAATTAAAACAAAATAAATGTATTTTAAAATTATCAAAATGGGGGTCAGAAAACTAAGCTGCAAAATAATGTTGGGTCAGATAATCCTATAAATTTGGTGATAAAAGAAAAAACAGAGAGGGAGAAGAAGGAAGAGGAGGAGGGAGAAGGAAGGAGGAAGGAAGAGTTTCTGTGGCATAGAAAGGTATGAGCATAAGTTCTGAGAAGTCCACCTGAGAAGAAAGCTAGCCTAAGGAAAAAAGCTAGCACAGGGCAAATGTCACAGCAGATATTTGCACGCTTGGATTCATTGACTCCCATGACTAGTTCTCTACCTAGACATTCACAGAGTTTAGGCTTCATGAGCTATTTATTAAATGTCCTCCTTTTAATTGATAAACCTAGGTGATTGGGCTTCTGTCACTCATAATCTCAATGGCCCCAACAAATACTCAGAAAAGGGAACTATGAAAAATTCAACTGGACTGAATTACAGCTTCATCATTCAGTGGTTGGCAAATTACATTATCTCTAAGCTGTGGCTGATGATAATTATGGTTTTCTTCTGGAGGGGTCAAGACAAGAAAAATTATGCATGATACATGACAGATCCTCAAAACTATGAAATTTTTAAATTTCTTTGATATTCAATAGCTATTACCCTTAAGGTTTCCATGAGGTAGAATAGCATCCACACATTCAGATTTTGAAGGTGACACTCCAGGTGCTCACCACCAGCAGCCTACACAAGGCCTGAATACAGCTCGCAGGAATTTGGCACCAGATGCCCAGACTCCAAGTCCTTGTGCAGTCAGCAGGGAAGTTGGCCACCCTTTATTAGCTACCTACTCTTCCCCAAATTTCCTGCAACAGCCTTACAAATGGAAATGGCATTCTTAACCCTGCTGAGACTTAGTCCTCTCATGAACATTGTAGATACCTACACTGAAAGATGGTGACTTGAATGAAAATGAGGAGGAAGAGGAGGGATCTCAACAAACCACTTCAAATGTACAAGTCCCAACACAGAAATGAAATCGACATGAAAAACCAAGGTGCCATGTTTCCTCCACAAATTATTAATCCCACAATTATGGCACCTAAATAAAGATAACCTGGAAGATTATAAGTATATTCAAACAACTAAAAAAAGGCATCAATATACTACAAAAGAACAAAGGGATTAATGAAATAAAGGAGTCAATACAAGATATGATAATAGAATTCAACTAACAAAATTGCTGGGGGAAAAACAAACAAATGATTCTAGAAATCAAAGAAAAATCAATAATCAAAATAAAAATCTCAGTGGGAAGTCTCACCAGTAGAATGGATCATGTAGAAAACAGGATTGGGGCTGGAAGACAAGGTACAGGAATTGGATTACTCAGTAAAAGTAATCAATGCGTCTTAAAAATATATATGACCATAATGTGTGAAACCTCTGGAGCCCCATAGTGAATGCTTTGCAAATACTGTCCTTAAAACCATATAAGAAAACGGCCAAACCTAGAGAAAGAGATGCCAATCTAGGTACAAGAGGCCTTACAGAACACCAAATAGACAGGACCATGAAAGAATTCTCACTACATATTATGGTTAAAACATTCAATGTACAGAATAAAGAAAGGGATTAAGAGGAAAACATATTAAGTCACCTCTAAGGGCAGGGCCATCAGAATAGTACCTGATTATTCAATAGAAACTTCTATTTTAAAAATGTATTTGCTTTTTAGATTTTAGATCAAAATATAAGTATATCAATTTGCTCTTTCATTTCTCCAGCCCCTCCCAAGTCCCTTTCCTCCAACTCCTTCCATTACCCCATACCTCACTCCCAAATTAATAGCCTCATCCTCATGAATTATTGTTTCTTCAGAAAGGCTTGGAAAGGTATATCCCAAGTTCTAAAACATAACTGTAAACACACACTATTATATTCAGCAAAATTATCTACTAAAATTTAAAGAAAACTAAAAATTTTCCATGATGAAAGGAGAGTAGAGGAATTTACCAGCACCAAGCCAGCTCTGCCGAGGCTACTGGGAGGAATACTAGAGTCTGGAAACAGCATCGATAGAGTTCACAAGAAGCCGCAGAGAATAAAGAAGTCCAAGGCAGTTAATCAAAAGTCTAAAAACCACCATAAAACAACAAAATGACAGATATTAATATACACCTTTCAATAAAAAACTGTTAATAGTCTCAACTTCTCAATTGAAAGATATAGACTAGGAGCTGGGATTAGAAAAAAAAATCCATCTTTTTGCTACCTCCAAGAAGCATACACCACAATCAACAATAGATACCAGCTATAAATAGATAGCATAAAAAATGGTATTCTAAAGCTGGGCGGTGGTGTTGAACACCTTTAATCCCAGCATTCCAGAGGCAGAGGCAGGCAGATCTCTGTGAGTTTGAGGCCAGCCTGGGCTACCAAGTAAGATCCAGGAAAGGCGCAAAGCTACACAGAGAAACCCTGTCTCGGAAAAAATAATAATAAATGGCATTCTAAGCAAATAAAACTAAGAAACAAGCAGGCATACCTATTCTAATACCTGACAAGAAAAACTTCAAACCAAAACTACTCAGAAGATAAAGAGGGTGACACATCACATCCATTAAGGAACAATCCATTAAGAGGATATTACATTTAGATATTACAATTCTAAATCCATACATACCAAACATAAGCACACGCAGTTTCTTTAAAAAAAAAATGAGTGGCTTCAAAACTCAGTTTCACTAATAGACAAGTCATCTGGGCAACAACTGAACAGAGAAACTTTGGAGTTAAAATGATACCATAAATCAATTGGATCTAATAGACAACTGCGAGTAAACCACAAACTCGCAAAGAAATGGATAATTTGAGGATACATATGACCAATAAAGCTAAATCAATATTAAATAAATAATTTAAACTACTCCATAACAGCCAATGAGAGCAGTAATTAAGCCACCCTACTAAAAAAACATAGCACAGAATTATATTAGACCTTCAAAGAATACCAACATCCCTCAAATTGTTCCATAAAATAGGAAAAGAAAGAAAATTCCCAAATTATTTTTACAAAACTTTTATTAACCAATCTCAAAGACCCAACAAAAATGTGAATTATAGACCAGTCTTACTGATGAACACAGAGTGAAAATTCTCAATAAAATACTTATAAATGAAATTCAAGAACATATAAAAATATCACCTATGATGATTAAGCCAGCTTCATCCTAGTGATGCAGGTAGTACTCAACAAACATAAATCAATAAATGCAATATATCAAAAAAATACACCCAAGGACAGAAACCACATGAATAAATCCTTAGATGTAGATATACCTTTGACAAATTCCAACATCCCTTCATGATAAAAGTCCTGGAGAATCTAGGGATACAGGGAACATGTGTCAACATACTAAAGGGAATATATAACAAGCCCACAGCCAACATCATGGTAAACAGAGAAAACTCAAAGCATTTCTGCTATAATCAGGAAGATAGGATGTTCACCCTATCCTCTCCACTACTGTTCAATACAGTGCTTGATATCTACTACAATAGTAGTATAGAAGGTGGATATAAATAGAAAAGGGATAAGTCAGAGTATTCTTATTTTTAGATTGTATGAATCTTTCCATAAAAAGACCACAAATATTCTACCAGAAAACTCCTACAGATGATGAATATGTTCATCAAAGAAACAGGATACAAAATCAACACACAAAAATAATCAGTAGCCTTCCTACAGAAATGACATTGCATACAAAGAAATAAATGAGGGAAAAATTACACTCACAATAGCCTCAAAAAATAAAGTATCTTGGAATAAATCTAGTCAAGGAAGTAAAAGACTTATACAATGAGAACTCTAAGACATCAAACAAATAAATTTAAGAAGATAACAAAAGATGGTATCTTCTATACTTAGATGGGTAGAGTTGATATTATGAAAATGGCTGTTCTATCAAAAGCATTCTATAGAGTCCTTGAAATTTTCATAAAGATCCAATGTAATACTTCACAGAAATAGAAAAGAAAACTTAAAATTCAAATGGAAACACAAAAGACATAAGCTAGCAAAAAATTACTGTAAAAATTTCCTATAATTTATACATACATGTAAATAAGGAACATTTAAATGGAGTTACCATGTAATAGAGGGATAATGCCTCTCTTAGACACCAAAGGCTAGCAAGTAAAAATCCTAGTGCCAGGTATTGGTAATAGTGCTAGAGGTTTTGGTCACTGGGATCCCATAGACACCCCCTCAAAATATTAAAGGACATAAACTGTCAATGTTCTTGGTTAGCTTCCAGAAATTGATGGTAAGATCCTACTGCTGAAGTCACCACATACTTGAGTCATAGGGTGTGTAAAAATCAATAAGGTACCAACATAGAAGCTTCATCCTTAGAGGCTAGTGATCATAGTGTGGAAAGCTCTATGCATGCTACTAGAGGAGAAAAGTAACAGTCATATGCATTTGTAAACCATGTGATTGACAATGAACATGAGCTTTGGAAAGGTATGTCCATGACTAGGATATAGGAAAAATCAACCCCTTTCTGATGAATTGAAGGCATACTTTATGAGATAGAAATTATGCCTGGTACCATTAACTGGACTATATCATAGCCCTAGGGGAGAACCTAATACTATTATTCTGCCAAGTGGACATAGTATTAACCTACTACCTAAGTTCTTATCTTTTATCCACAGACTAGTGCATGTCTCAACCCTCATCAGATAAGGAGTAGACAGCAAGTAATTTATAGAGCCACAACTGACCAGTGTATAGAGAATAAGTGACTGTGGGATCCTCAGCTCTAAATGGGACACCTATCTGGTCAGAGATCAGCATGGAAGTGGGTAGGGATGACTTTCAGAGCTAGAGTTACTGGATATCTCTAGCAAAATAGTTTGTGCTGCCAGTATTGGCTGGACATGGCAGCACTCTTACACAGCCCAGGTCCCATGGCCATAGTCTGGCACATGTGCTGAGGAGGTGCTGCTTAGGCTCTATACTCATGCACTAAATCCTCTTATTAATAGCAAACCTCTCCCCTTCTCTCCCTCTCTCTTTCCATGAGGCCATGTCTGTACCTCTTCTCTTCCCCCTTTCCAGTCTTCTCTTCTCTTCCTTTCTGATTCTTTCTTTCCTCACCCCTTATCTCCAGAGGCACACTTGGCATTCCCCCTGGCCCAATACATTCTCCACATAAGTTTGTAGTGTGGCATGGCTTTCTAAGGCCCCTTGGCTCCAACCCATGGGTTTTTTTTTTTATAACAGGTGGGGGAGGGGTTCATGAAGTCCCAAACCCACCTGGGGAGCTACTGGTAGTTGATAAAGAGTCACTTTTCTTCCAGGGGGTGTGGTGCAGCCCCTGAGAGGCCACCGATGATCCAATAGATGTTCCTATACCCATCCACATATTGGCAGCACTAAGTGAAGTCAATGAGTTTTTAAAAAGAGTACACAGAAGTTGGGAGGGAAAGGAGGTAGGGAGGATAGGCCATGAATTGGATAAAAGTAGGAGATGGACTTGACAAAAACATATTATATGCTTGTATGAAATTCTCAACAAAATAAACCAAAATTGAAAAGAAAAAAATACAAACTCTAAGTTTTTTTATTTCAAAGAATCCTAATATATTTTGTTTTAACATCAGAAAGTTAAAATACTCCTACTTTATACATTCATAATAGAAACCAGAAATATTTTAAGAATATTCAACCAACATATAGGTTTTGATTAACATAATTTTTGTTACTTTTATACTACTGTGACAAGGCACCATGACTAAGGCAACCTAGAGAAGAAAGAGCTCATGGGGGGCTTACAGTTTCAGAGGGTGAGTTCATGACCATCTTAGTGGGGAGCTTAGCAGCAGGCAGACAGACACAGTACTTGAGCAGCTGAGAACTTACATTTTGAGATGCATCCATGAAGCAGAGAGAGCTAATTTGGAATAGCATGTGCTTTTGAAACCTTAAAGGCTACATCTCCTAATCCTTCCCCAAAAGTTTCACCAACCAACTGGGGGCCAAGCATTCCAATATATGAACCTATGGGGGTGACACTCATTCAGACCACTATAAAAATAGACATTTTCAACTAAAAAATATTTTGAAAGCAAGTCAGACATGGTGGCACATTCCTATAATCTCAGGACTTGAGACGCTAAGGCAAAAAAAAAAAAGGTGGCTTTGAGGCCATCCTGAGTATGTAGTCACATTAAGGCTAGCTTGGGCTAAGAAATAAGATCTTGTCTCAAAAGATCAAGGCTAGGAATGTACCTCATTGTTAGAGTGCTTGCCAAGCAAGGACAAGGGCCTGCATTTCATCCCTACTGCCACATACATTTTGGAAACAAATTAGATAATCTGCTTTACAATGTTGTTATTTTAGCCTTTCCAAATACTCCTTCATGTCTTTTAAAAATAAGTCAATTCTCAGAATATACATCATTTATTTTAGTAAAAGAGGCCACTTCCTAAGAAAATGATTATTTCTCACTTATGGTTTCATTGTTCAATTCTTGAGTTGATCAAGATTCAGCAAGAGTATAAAATGCTCCTATTTTAAATGTGCCACTTAAAAATGAAACCTCTAACATGTCAGTTTTCTGTTCTCTAAAAGACATGAGAAATGTCTTTCTTCTGCTAGTAAAGTCATGGATAAGTTCTTACCTTTCTACCTTTTCAGACACATGATCAGCTGAATCAGATGAAGGGGCTTGGTATATGTCTGACAACTCCAAGCGCTGTCTGTACCCTTTTCTCAAAATCGGTGTGGTCCAGCTAAAAGAGAGGAAGGCAGACAGATATATTCAGTTGATTAGATCTCCAATACAGACATGATTATGGTACTAACTGTCATGCAGAAAATACAGTATGCATAAAGAAATATGAAAGTGAAATAAGACAACTTATGTAAATATAATATTCATCTCTTACTTGATATACTCATATAAACCTCAACGCCTCTTAACTAATGCCATTGCTTCTTTTTTAATAGAGAAGTGATCTATTACAGTTTAATCTTGCCTGAGAGGAAAATAGACTGAGGAACATAAGACAGACAATCAATACTCGTAATTTGTCACTGCAGCCTAGGGTATTCTGAAATGAGTTATCTATTAAAGGAACTGAGTATAAATATAGACAGCGAATAGTTGATACCAGTTAGCTGATACAATTATCTCTACATTGGTGCTTGAAAGTAGGGATCATCAACTCGTTTCTCATTACCCTGTAGGTATTTCTTAGGAATTTAGTAAATAGCAATTTATGATGGAAACTAGAGAAACTGATGGAGGAAAGCAGAGTAGTCCTGTTTGCTCAAACATGCTGCTTCTAACTACTATGGAAAAGGCATGATAAACTTCACAAAAACAGAAATCTGAAATTCTAATCACACACACACATACACACACACACACACACACACACACACACACACACACACACACACAAATTGATATATCATCTGCCACTAGTGACAGTTCCTCCAATAAGCCCACACCTCCTAATCCTTGCCAAATAGTTTCACCAACTAGAGACCAAGTATTTAAATACAGGAGCCAATGGGGCCCATTCTCATTCATACTATCACAATCCTAAACATTTTCAAATATACGTATGCATATATGGTTGAAGAACGGCAGAGAGGGAAAGGAAAAATGTAAAACATAAATCATATATCATGAGAAAATTCTAAAGGAAATTAGAAAGAAAGAAGTTTTTCTCAGCTTAAATTTTACGTATTTGTTTAAGAAAGGAATTCATCAGAATGTAGTGGCTTGCAAAACCGATTTCTCCCTCAGCACTTTTTGTATTCCAGAGATTTCTAAGATTTATTATCATTGAAATTTTGTAATAATGTAAAATAAAAATGCATGTTAAATGACAAAAAGTCAGTATCTGAGAAGATAAACACGTAACAGAAAAGCATACTCTATCAAAGTCATTCAAGAGAGAGTAACGAATGTCATGTCAAATGTCAACATACTTTTCCAGGGCATAATGCTCTAGGTGGCCCTCATGATTACCCTTATCCCTCTCATCTAAGGGTCCACATTCTTCTTTATACTACCTTAGTCTCTGGCTTGCTCACTAGGACCAGCCCTATGTCCTTAATTCTTCTGTAGTTTGTCTTTAAAAATGATCCGAATTTAGGTTCAACCCTAAGACTAAATAACTTCATCGGCCATTTCTTGCTAAGATATTAGTGACTATGGTTTAATGTGTCACTTCCCCCTTTAATTTGCAAATGTGCATTTTAACAAGAGCCCTCTTTAACAAAGGGCAGTAACTAGCTTTAGTCTTCATAACCCGCTGTGATTCACAGGCCATTCGTCCTGGAGGAAAAAAAATAGTGAATATACATGATAGTGGTCTGGATGTATCAGGAAAAGAAGTGCTGCAGCCATGCAGAGCCTCTGGTGACGTCATCTGAGAAGGAGTGGCACAACTAGGTCCTCACTACCCCAGCCAGTATCTCACCGACAGAAAGTGAAGTTGAAATACAGGTGGCAGCTAGTATAGAAGCTAAAACGGAGGCAGCAATGGGGGATGTGATTTTGTGACTTAGGCATTACCCTTTAGAAACTTGAAGCAGGGGTTACTATCAATTTTTTTAAAGTATCTATTTAGCAGTTGCCAAAGAACTTGCACAATCATTGGCATGTTGTTATTTTCATTTTGAAACTTAGTTAAGCAAACAGAACAAAAGGGGGTGTTGTCTTATTACCCAGCTTAGGAAACGGTACTCAGAGATGTAAAACTCTTCTGAATTATTAATGTAAAAGATTCTTCCACATTCTTTTGAATTCATTTTTACCATGTTCAACTTTAAGAAAATTAGTGGGTTGTAATAAAATGAGACACCTAAGTAGGACAGTGAAGGCAGGGGAGTGAAAACTAATAGGAAATAGGTAGAGGTGTGGTCTGCAAACAAAAATAATCCTTTTTCCAGAAAACAAGTAAAGGCTGATCATTCATTGCTTCATAAATACTCTTACTATGATTAATTCAAGATACCAAAGATGAGATCACTGAACACAGAACTGGGAAGAGAACTGAACTGCATATAATATTAGTATGTCTACCAACCTCAGAGACGATGAACGCAAATGCCCTCAATACCACAAGAGCGAAACATAAAATAAATGCAAAGTGATAAACTCTTGAACTTTTGTTTACCATATTGTAATGTAAGTTCTATAATTTGATATTTAATGACTATGTTTAGCAGCAAGCTCATAAATCATCTCAGTTAGAGAGATTCAAGTGTGTGCATCACTCCTGGCAGACCTTTGAAATCTCAGAAGGCTGATGGCATGGGGCAGAAAGAATGATGGTCTGTAGAACACGGTAAAAAAGAAAATGCATTACACCTACTAGCAGTCTTGTGCTCTCAGTATATTTGAAATCATTAAAAGCATGCATTTAAAAAGTGTTTTAAATGAGAACCTCACTGTCTTCTAATGCCATTCCTCAAAAGGCATTTAGAAGAAATTTTAAAATCTTCTTAAGCCCTTAAAAAATTGTAATTCTTTTGATCCATGTATAAGATTTAGTGGCCATTCTCAGGAATGAGATTCCAGCTCAGTTCAAAATTCATAATCTGTGGGATATTTTTAGAAAACTCATCTTTGTTATCTCAGAGTATTTTAAGATATTATATTACACTATGACTAGTTTTTATCAAGAGAACCATAGCCCAACAACCATCAAGCCAAATAAATTCAGTAGTATAATATCCAAGCTCACCATCTGTAATTATTAGTTAGTATTTCTTGACAGTTACACTGCAGTTTGCCTGAATTTATGTTTCCAAATTAAAACCGGTTCAAAATTGTAAAAACTAAAGTCTAGGGACAGGAGCGATAATCACTGGTTTAAAGCAGTTGCTGCTCTTAAAAGGACTGGGGTTTGATTCCCAGCACCCACATGGTGACTCACAACTGTCTGTAACTCCAGGTCAGCGGGATCTGACACCCTCTTTTGACATCTGAGGGCTCCAGGCACACATGCAGTGCACATATATATGTGTACACACACACACAATTGATATGAGGCAAAACACTCATTCACATAAATAAATCTTTAAAAAAGTTTAAAATCAAACTAAAATCTATTAATCTTAAGCTGTCTGCAAAATAAATCAATTTCTCCTAACAATGAGTTTTCTATGTCAACTACAAGACAGTCTAAGAGATATAAAACAAAATTGCAGAAACCAGGCATCCAAGTTTTAGACACTATGCAATGTTAATGTGAAATTCAAGCCACTCTTTCTTTTCAGTGATGGACTTGTGTAAAATGAACAGTGTTCAAGCCAGGATTTTCACCTCAGTATTTCTTCCATTAAAAAGCAATATACACTCAGGTATTTCGTGAGTCTGAGTAGGTTCAACTGGAAAGACATAAGGCATTACATTGACAAGCTCCTCCTCTGTCTTCTACTACCCCAGCTAGTTTTTCCCTTCACATCTAAATGACCTTATGACCAGCCACTAAATATGTTCAGTGGATTTACAAATTGGTATTCCTAGAAAGTCTGATGGTTTTCAAAGTTAGGGGTTTTCTAACAGGAACTAGTTAATCAATCACGAGGTAGCGGACTTCAGCATATGCATATTTTTAAAGTTTACTAACATTCAGGAAAAAAGCCCCATCTCAGATATACTGTTCTTTTCACTTAACCATAGGGAGCTTCAGGTTTTATTATGAACAATGGTAGCATTTTAGTTTTTAAAGACGCACACACTAATCTTACTGTGTTTAATTTGGTTCATTTCTTTTCTTTGGGAAAACTCTAATTCTATACAGAATGATTTGTAATTTCTAATGAAATAATTTGTTCCCAGAGCTTGAGGGCAGAAGTCCCTGCTCTAGCAGTGCCAAAAACAATGCTTAGTCACCTGTCCTACTATGCCAAAGAGATGAGCAGTGATAAAAGACAGAGAGAGGAGATTTAATCTAAGTGGGCAGAGTGAAGAACAGAAAAGGGGGTTCTGTAGCTCCCCACCCCAAGTCCATCCTCAGGATACTGACAACAGCTTAGACTTAAAGAGAAAAACCAAAAAGGTAGGGGCAAGAAATGTGTATCACTAAAGAGTATGGTGGTATTGTGTTCCCCAAAATATTGTACACCCTAATAAACTTATCTGGGGTCAGAGAACAGAACAGCCACTAGATACAGAGGCCAGAAAATGGTGGCACACACACCTTTAATCCTAGCATTCCAGAGGCAGAGATCCACCTGGATCTCTGTGAGTTCAAAGCCATACTGGAAACAGCCAGGCATGGTGATTCATGCCTTCAATCCCAGGAACTGAGGGCAGAAGGCAGACAAGTATTTAAGGCACGAGAATGAGGAACTAGAGGCTGGTTAAGCTTTTAGGCTTTTGAGCAACAGCTCAGCTGAGATTCATTCTGGATGAGGACTCAGAGGCATCCAGTCTGAGGAAACAGGATCAGCTAAGGAATTGGCAAGGTGAGGTGGCTTGTTCTGCTTCTCTGATCTTCCAGCATTCACCCCAATACCTGGCCTCAGGTTTGATTTTATTAATAAGACCTTTTAAGACTCATGCTACAAAAGAGTCTTGGTCAAACTGTGGTCTGGTCTCAATTCTTGTTCTACAAGGCAGTACAAATAAGTCATTATTGTTTGCGAGAACCTGCCAGTTCCTGGGAAAGACAGCCCCTGCAGTGGGCCTGATTCTTGTGCATAGTGGTCTGTCTGTGTGCTTCTGCTCTCCTGGAATCCAGAGTGACTACAGCCTCACAGCAATCCCTGGAGAAATGCAAGAGCATCTTGGAAGTCTAGACAGGTGCTATAGAAGGGGACAGCAAGATCAATCACTCTTGTCTTTGTGCATTAAAAGAGGACAAAACAACTTAGGTATCATTTTTTAGACAAATACCACTTGAGAGATGTAACTACCTACATGCAAAGTTAAGACTCTGATTCAAAATTTTAAGACAAGGAAACAGATGCAAAATGTAGGCAGGGGCACCAGGCTTTTAGCCTGTTTATAGTGACCTGTGAGCCAAATAGGGAGTCAGGGTTCTTTAACAAGAACAATTTCTAAGTTTCTACTAATAATTTGTCCATTATAATGGCTATTAAAACTTTGATTTTTCTCAAAACCTATCCTTCTAAAAGCCAAATATTTAAAGCTGACATTTAGCTTAATCTAACAGAGACATCTGGCATTTTCATCTACTACAACTTGATATGAAGATTATATTTCAGATATTTTCAAAACCAAAGCATCATTTACACAGAGAAATACTTTCACAGTATTTAGCATTACTTTTTATTAAACTAGTCAAGTGAATTTAAATACTAAAACAACCAGTTGTATGACATTTCTATCACAACTGACATGTTAGCTCACACTCATGACCTTTTTCCTTTCTCATGACCTTTTCCTTTTTAGATGAAATAGTTAAGAAATCAAGTGAAAGTTATCCAAACACTAGAAATTTACTTATCACCCCCATAATTTTACATGAGTTCAAAGTATCTCCCATTGTCTATATAGTCCTAACCAGCTAGAGCCACTGATGGCAGCCAGACACAAAGAAGTCGTTTGAATCAGTTGTGTAGCATAGCTCTGTCCTATCATTTTGCTTTAGCTATTCTCTAAGTAGTTATGAGGAGGTAGAATTTAATGCTAAAAGTTAACTAACCTCTATAAAGTCTTTAAAAACTTATGAATAGCATTTTGAATGCCACAATTGTTTTATCAACTTAGATTCAAAGTTCTTTTATAGCCATATGTAGTTTTTCAAAGAATTTTAGGAAAAAAAAACTAAAATAGAACCCAGTTAATAAAATTTCTATGTAAAACAAGTAGACTTCAGGAAGTCAATCTAACTTTAGACCTGCATGAAATCAAGCCAGACAAAATCCCAGCATGAGGGCAGGAGTGGTTACGATGTCCTGTGCTTAGCTGAGATGCTACTGGCAACTGATGGCTGTGCACAGAGGGAGAGCCAGTTTGTTCGAGGACTCCAGAACTGAGAGACTACACGTGCCACAGCAGGTGGTCCTACATTCATGCACACACTGGCAGCACTAAGTGGACTGGCGGCGGGGTTAAAAACAAATGGTACACGAATTCGGGAGGTTTGGTGGTGACAGTGACAGAGGAGGAGTTGGAGGGTAGAGCATGGGGCAGAATTGATCAAGACACACTATATGCATATATTAAACTCTCAAACAAAAAATAATGAAAATAAAAAATTCATTCTAAAATCACAGTAATGCTGTCAGGCTGATAGCCTGCGCTCTGATGGTTCCATGAAGAATTTGACACTGAATTTGCTACATCTCCATTATAATGCTGAATATATAAGCAATGACCACTAGATCAGCATGACTGGCTTTACGAACACTATGCATGACTGCTAATGCTCAGCCATTTGTGTTTGAGAGATAAATTATTCACAAAGCTCTCATTTTCAAAGGGATTATAGTTATTCTGTTTTAGATGGTTAAAATAGAATCTAATCAATGAACTTCAGATGTGGACAGCTAATTACTTACTACTCAACAAAATGATCACAAATTCTAAAAAAAAAAAATCTTCTAAAGGCCTAGGTTTATAAGCATTCTGGCAGTCTAATGGAAACCAGTTTGTAACTTTGTGGCAAAATGAATCCAAACTTTAAATAATAAAGTAAGTCTATCTATTTCATGAGATACCTCTAAATATTAACCAGGGAGGAGATAGGAGAGAGTGTGAATGGGGAAAAGGGGAAGGAAAGATAGAAAAGAAGAGAGGGGAAGAGAGGCAGCAAGAGAAAGGAAGAAAAGGTTAGGGGAAAGCAAGTCTCTCTCTGGAAAGAGTGTGTGTGTGTGTGTGTGTGTGTGTGTGTGTGTGTGTGTGTGTGTGTGTGTGTGTGTGTGTGTGTATTTTCTTTTCAGTTGCCTTTTCTAATATTTATCAATGGACATATAACTTTAGGAACAGGAAATAATTCTTTAAGTTATATAAGAAGTTCTGTATGTCCTTACAAATGCATTAACTAAATACATAACAATGATTAACTATAAACAAACTTTCTGGTGAAATAAATATGTTTTACCTCTAAGACTACATAATACATATATCAATATTACTTTTTCATGAAATCACTTATTCTTTCTTAAAATGTTCATCTTGGCTAATACTTCCAATGGAATACAAAGCAATTCTTCCTGACTTCTTCTACAAATCTAATACTAAGAAAATTTCAAAAGGTTTCTTTTTTCTTTTTTTAAGGAGAGAGAACCTTAGGTTACAGCCCTATCTCTGTCATTTTCAAGCCTTGCACCTTTGGAAAAAGCTCTTAGAATCAGTCAGCTACCAATTCTACTAAACATAATAACTACCATAACTACTACACTTGGCTTTCATGTGAGCCAGATTCAATGTTGTCTAGGAAGCATTGCATCTATATACTTGCTTCTTCATATATTTTGCTTGGATTTGGTTAAATTTTCATATCAATAGAGTTTATTATTGGGATTAGAACATAATAATAGCTAAAGTTAGCAGAGTATTATAATAGCCTCAATCATTTTAAAAAAAAAATCATATAAATTATTTCACCTATTTATAACAGTCTTACATCTATATATACATCATATAGATCTGAAACTGGATCTAAGGATGCTTAAATAATTTGTTGATATGGAGTTAGAATTTAAAAATAGGTCTGTAATATCATAGCTTATTTTTTTGTCGATTTTGGCATCTTATAACTTCTTTGAAAAAGTAGCACATACTTGGAAGATAACACCAGAAGCATAAGTAATAATAGCAAAATGGATAGAATGAACATGAAAACTTTAGGCTTTAAAATATACCATAAGGAAAGTAGCAGATATTCTACATAATTAGGAAAAACTTTCTGCAAATCAAATTTATAAGGTATTTGTATATGACATATAAAATAATAATAATAGACAAATAACCAAAATTTAAAATGGTCAAAAGAGCTGAATAAAAATTTATCCTAAGTAGAAATTACACAAATGGCCAGTAAGCACATGAAATATCTTCACAAAGTAGGAAAATATAATTCAAAACCACAGCTAGATTCCATTTTATACCTAGTAGAAGGGTATAATTATGACAATTGCAAAGGTATGGGAAACTGTAACACTTGTGTTCTGCTAGTGAGAACATAAAGTGGTATGTATATTTTGAAAAATAGTCTATAAGATATTTAAACATTAAACATAAAGCTACTGCAAGACTTAGCTCAATTTGCTTTCTTATACAACCTTGGATCACCTGTACAGGGCAGCATTGCCTACAGAGGACTTGCTCCTCCCACATCAACCTTTTATCAAAACAACAACAACAAAAAATATGCCCCCATAAACTTGCTTATGAGCCAATCTGATGAAGGCATTTCCTCAACAGAGGTCTTCTCTTCCCAGATAACTCTATCTCACTTCAATTAGACAAAGCACTGACCAGCACGTAAGGTAAGAGAGAGCTGAGGAGTAATTATTAAGGGTTGTGCAGTTTTTTTTCTCATATAATAAAAATTGCAATTGCTACAATTTGTCTTAATGATAGTTAACCAAACTGTGACTATGCTAAAATCTTCATTGTTTTGTATACTGTAAGTGGGTATAATGTTTGGTATGTGAATTAGCTCTCAATCAAGCTATAAAGAAGAAAGCGGCATGGAGACATCAGACATCAGTGTTGGGGTTGAGGGTTTTCCAAATGGGATATGCTTCTACAACTGGTAAGAATTTTCAATAGTGATTTCAAACTCTAATTGTTTCCAAATATGCAAATGTCTTGGTGGCTACTAAGACTGCTATCAAAGTGTGTGGGTAACTCATGGGAACATCTAATTAGTGACATGCCACATGCATGGTATACATCATTTTTTTTCCTGTCTCCCAAAGCAAGAAACTTAAATGCTAGAACTACTATGAACTGTGAGAGGGAAATGGTATCATGTTATGATACTGTAAAGAAGCTAAGAATTGTCAGCACTGTAGCAAGAGGACACTTGCAAAAGCCATGTCTAATTCATTCACATGACTTGCATTTCTCAACTTCAGAGGTAACAAGTAAGGCCACAAGAAAGAAAGGAAAAGAAAAGGAAAGGAAAGAAAATTTCCTGGCCATTTTAGGAGATAACAGAAGACACAAATAGTGTAATTTACAGTCGAGTGCTCATGTACCCTAGAAAAGCAGTCTCACTGTGCCTTTGTAAGAAGTCACAAAGAAAAACCACAAATATCACTGTAGCTTCATGGAAGGCAAGAACAATAGACTGAATGCTTCATGAAGCTGCTTGCAGCCTGCAAGGGGTCCACTTTAAGGAGCTTGCCCAGCAAAGCCCAGTCAAGCCATGGCCTTCTAATTTCTGAGTGATATTTCCATTGGCAATAAAAATATATTTGAAACAAAAAACAAACAAAAATAAATAAAATAAGGAAGACAGGAAAGAGATGGCCTTACAATTTTATAGTAGAAATGCTACAGGCATGCATGAAAGCTTACATATGGAAAGCTCTGTGCTATCTGGATATCCACATATAGTGTTAACTTTTCTGGAGAAAAGAGGAGAAAAGCCCTTTCAAGCATCCTCAGGGAAGAGAAAAGGGGGAAGAAGGGCACAAGCTTCCCCATCCTATGACTAGGCAACTAAAAAAATAAACTGGACATGAGTATCATACAAAGACATCTCCTATACGGTATATACATGCTATGCTGGTGGTCTTTGAAAAATAATTATTGTTAGTGAATCCACGAGATTCTGTTAAAGGACATCAATGGATTTATTAAGATATAAAATGGGGGAGAAATACACTCAAGAATACAGAACAAAGTAAATAGCTGTCGCTGTCCTCCGTTCTACCTGGCCATCAGGTTTCCAACCACCTCAAGAGAAAGAGAGCGCTTGCCTCCTCCTCAGTTTTAAGCAGTCATATGCCCAGAAAAACCATGCCTCTATAGGGTCAGATACCCAAAGGTCATTAGCAGAGATAATTCCCACAACAAATTATACAATTTATTTTGGTGTTTTCTCCCTTTCTTTAGAATTCTTTATTATGGTTCTGTTGATTTTTCTTTTTCAGACACCATTACTAAGATCCAGAGTAAATACTTTTCTTTTATCAGGGAAATAAACTTGTCCTTTACTGAGCCATGACTGTCATTCTGACAGAGGCTAAACATTTGGAATCAGTTACTTGATTCTCTAAGGTATGTCCTCAAATGGATAAAGAACCTCTATCTTTTAGAGACAGACAGAGGCTCTAGACAGATTCCTGGTACAGCCAGGCATCATGTGGTATGAGCCATGCCACGTAAAACATAAAGTACACTTTCTTTGTGATACCTTCAGTATCTAAATGATTTAATGACCCCTCATTATGTGGACAAAAAAGTCCTTTTTGTCCCATTAAGTCCTTTGTGATGCATGTTTGCCATTCATTACTTCAAAATGATGCCTTCCAAATCAAAATGTTAAAAAGTACATTCCAAGGCCAGCAGACAGCCTGGGAGGTAAAGAAAGGTACTTGCTGCCAAGTTTGATGACCTATATGTTAACTAACCAGGAACTATATAGAAGGAGAGGGCTTACTCTTACAAGTTGTCCTCTGCCCGCCATGTATCACTGCACACACATACATTCTACCCCACAGTTTGTCTGAGAGTATTTTCTCATTTAATTATTTTGCTTGGTAGATAAAATGATACAGCAGAGGCTAGAGGCAACTACAAAATGTTTTATGATGCAGACAGTACAAGAGGAAGCCAGCCAAAACCCTGGCATGGACAGAGAAGGGCCTCAGGAAGTCTCACCTCTATCTGAGGAGTTACTGATAATGCACTGGAGAGTCAGTACTCAGGGATGCTATCCCTAAGACACTACCCATGTTCTAGTAGATGGTCACCCATGGACATATAGACATATACAAATGCAAGATAGCACTGAATGGACTCTGTGGGTGGTAAATTTAAAATAAGTAAGAACACATGAAGTTGGGGCTGGGGTGAAAAGCAGTGGAAGAAGACACAATATGGGAGATGGGAAAGGAGAGGAGTTTAATCAAAACACACTACATGTCGGTATGAATGTCAAATTCTTTAAAAAGAACCAGCGCTGCCCCAGGAAGACGAGGTTCGTGGAGTTTAAACTTCAGCTTGTGACAAACACGGTCTCCAGAGTTCTCTTTGCATCTAGTCGGATGGCTTAGCTCTTGAATTCCCCTCACTGTCTTAACATCCCTTCCCCTGAGTGTATGTTCTCTGCTCTACGACAGTGCTAAACCAAGTTCACCCATGCTGAATCCTCAGAGAGACTGAAAGAGCAGTGTGCTATTTGATTCGAGCTTTCCATCTCTGGATGTTTCCCATCTCCCAACTAAATATGGAATTTGGTTAGTAATGACAATTTAACCCTTTTTATTTTCTATTATGATTACTTCACCTTCTTTTAAAAATACAACAACAAATTGCAAATTCCAACAAACTGAATTGAAGTTTATCATCTTTATGCCTTTTTTTTTTCTTTTTCTTTTTAAAGTGATGGGAGGATGTAGCTAGGCACATTTTATTACTCGGAATTTAAGGTTCATATCCTGTTCCTGAGTTTGAAAGGCAAAGTATTTCTACTTGCATTGTCCAGAAACCTTGGTATCACCAAGAACAAACAATGCAGCTCCCCAGAGCCTCAGAGGAGGGACATTAGAGGCTCTCATTTGCCCTCCCCCACCATGCATTCCTGGGAAAAGAGGAGGCAGGGAATCGAGTCAACAGCCAGGTCAGTTCAGGATTTGCTGTGAAATAAAACTACTCCAAGGCCTTACTTTAAGTCTTCACTTAATATTTGTAATCTTTCTTTAAATATATTAATGCATATTAATACAAGCCAGCTAAGGTCTACTAAAAATTAAAGCGCCAAATTTTTCAAGATTACAACACATTTAAAAAAAAGGTAATGAATTCATTAATTGTTCCTAATAAGCAATTTAAGAGTTCAAATTAGCCACCTTGACAATCAGATAGTTAAAAGGGCATTTCCTAACACAAACTATGGTAGGTCAGTGAAAATTGTTTTTATAAGTATTCAGAGTTTGCTTAGCTTTTTTTTAAAAAAAAAAAAAAAAAAAAAAAAACCTCAAAATGTCATGATCTCTTGCTTCCATTTAGGTCTTAAGAAAATGAACTTTAAAGGAAACATTGAGCCAGAGTCTCTTGCTTTTGAACTCTGCAGGAGTTCAACTGGATGAAAACACTGATAATAAGGTGGCTCTTAATTTTTAAAAAGATTCTCCTATCACCATCACTAGACAAGTTAATCTTCGATTCAGCTGAGTCACACTGAAGAAAAATAGCTTCCCTCAAAGCCTGAATTCTATTTCTAAGAAGTTTTATGTACGTTGATATCATGTCTTAAATATTATTCCCAGTGAGCCTCCCTCCAGTCTATGGTTAATGTCCTTCCTATGTACACTATTCTACTCTATAGGTCATCTGAGCCTCTATACAAACAGCCTAATCCTGTCTTTATCAATCCTGTGTCCCCAAACACAGTAAACTATATGCCACAAGGGGAAACATCTTATAGAGCTATGTTTAAACTGCTGCATTTCATGAACTGAGCACTGGACGTCGCACATGCCTCTCAGCCAATTTTTTAAATTGTTGAATTAATGTTAACATATTATATTATACTTTGCTAATTTATTTTGCTCATAAGGACAATATGATGTATAATTTATCTTCCTATCTCCATTGTCCTGTTCACTACATCAAACAAATTAAAAACTTGGTGAATTGATCTGTTAATAATTAATTCCACAAACGTAGTATTTTGTAGCATCCTGAGGACAATGATTGCAAGCAGGTGTTACTTGTACATTTCTCCTGGTCAAGGCATTGGAAGAAAAAAACACTCAAAGCATTCAAGTCTATAGGAATGCTATGCAAACATGAGGCATTTGTATTTGTTCAGAGATAATTCTTTAATAGCAAGTCTTTTTTTATCACTTAATGGCCCACAATATTAAACTTTCCACCAAGATGATTTAATTCTGTTTAATAAAACTTTATGAAACATTTTTCATTATCAAAACTTTCTTCCTAATATTTGGTCTTCATTAAATTTTTAGTACAGATGTACTAAAACTTCATAAACGACTCGCCTTGATAGTTCCCGTATCCTGCCTTATAGATGTCCTCTGCCCTGTCTCCATATTGTTTATGGATATATGTGTTTCCTTTCAAATATCTGCATTGTAACCTCTGAGCCTCAAAACCTTTGGAGGAAAGACATTTAGCAAGTGCCAGCCACCATGATGGCTTCTCTTACAAAGGAATGGATTTTGGACACTGGTCTGAGACATAGGGAGAAATCTGCAAAGGCGGCTGAGATCAGGGTGATGCCTCTACAAATGTTAAAATGCTAAAGATGGACACCAGCATGCTGACAAAGCCAGGGGGAAGCAGGGAACAGACTCTCCCTCAATCCTCCAAAGAAACTGAGTTAGCTAACACTTTGATCTCAGACTTCCAGCTTTCAGAATTGTAGCAATAATCTTTGGTTATTAATAATCCATTCGGTTTATAGGACTTTGTGATGGCAGCCTCTACAAACACACATGCTCCAAGCAGAAAGGAAATCCAATGTTATTTCAGATAAGCTTAAAAATTTAAATGTGGGTTGGAAGAATAGCTCAGTAGCTCAGAGCTTAGTCTAGCATGCTGCATGTAGCCCTGAGTTCAGTCCCAGCAACACACACACACACAAAATTGAGGATGAAAATCAATGGCAAACAAAGGGTATAGACCGGGCAAAGGCATTTGTGGACGTGGGATCATAATTCAGTGAAGTATTGCATCTCCTTTATAGGAGAGGAGTGTTATATGTAGGAAGGAAAGAGCTACTTTCTTACACACTGGACAGAAACTGAAATGTGTTAGTGCAACAACACTGCTGTAGCTAGTAAGAATGTTATCATTTATTTACTAAAGGCCCATTCTATATCTTGCATAATATCTTATCACTTAATACACAGAAAGTCTTCACTGGAGTGAAGGCTATGACAATTGATAAGGTGAAGGAAGGTTAGATGACATTAAACCAGAGCATTTAGGTTACGTCAGATTGGCCTCCCTAATGTGAACAGACTTCCCCTAATCTATTGAAGACAAAAAGACCAGCCGTATCTGAGTGTGGTGGCACACGCCTTTAATTGCAACACTCAGGAGGCAGAAGCAGGAATATCTCTGTGATTTCAAGGACAGCCTGGACTACAGAGTGAAGTTCCAGGACAATCAGAGCTATTACACAGAGAAACCCTGCCAAAAAAAAAAAGAAAAGAAAAGAAAAAAGAAGAAGAAGAAGAAGAAGAAGAAGAAGAAGAAGAAGAAGAAGAAGAAGAAGAAGAAGAAGAAGAAGAAGAAAAAGAAGAAGAAGAAGAAGAAGAAGAAGAAGAAGAAGAAGAAGAAGAAGAAGAAGAAGAAGAAGAAGAAGAAGACGACCAGCTTCCCCAAATGAGACCGAATTCTAGAAGGCTGCATTTGAACTCAAACCTGAACATTGACTCTCGCAAGTCTCCACTCTGAAAACCAACCCTTCAGTTTGAACTTGCCACTTTTCTTAGTTATGGGAGCTAATTCTTTATAATTAATCCTATATATTAAATATCTTTATTATTGGTTCTGATTCTCAGGGGAACTCTAATTTACAGAGTAAGCACCCAAAGAGCATTGGATATTATTATATTCTTGGGCCAGGTGGAAATGAAAATGCCTCACTGTACCAATGAGAATAATTGAGTATGAAAAAGATTAAGTAAATTGCCTAAGATCACACTGTTAATAAGTCACAGAGTGAGGATTCCAGCTAAGGCTGATTCCAAAGTACATGTTTCTGCTACATATTGCTACCTAAGAACTGACAGAGAGGCTAGACATGAAGTAGACTGAGAGACTGTTCCTAAGAATATAGATAAGTGAAGAATGGGACTCAAAAATTACCAGGCACAATCAATACAAGAAAAATTAGGTGGCCACTCCACAGAGACCTCTCACCAAATTTTGATTTGAAATGTACCAAATTTTGATTTGAAATGTCAATCTTTTAAAGTGATTTCATTAATTTTTTAAGTAGGAATAAAAAACTCACATATTCTCAAATGTGTTATATGCTAATATTAGTCCCTTCAACAGGAAAACGTCACTGGACATCTCTTTCCACATACTGAAATTCTTGTTATCTCTGCGTTGTATAAGTGAGCATGTCCGATAGCACAGGTGAGCCAAGCTCAGTTAACAGCCTCGCTTGTCTGCATCACACCTGCTGCCACAAGGTCTCATGGCAGGGGGACAGAGAACTACAGGATTCCAAGGAAGTGATAAGTAACAAGCCACAGATAGTATTATCATAGTTTTAAAACAAAGTGGCTCATGCACTTGAAGATGGCAACGATTAGAAGACTCACCATCATTCCAACACTTGCATTCTCAAAAACAAACAAACAAACAACAGGACATGACATCGTTTTTAGAAATTGTCACTTTTAGTACCATAATTAAAGTTTTAGCTTAATCCATTTTCATACTCAAGAAAAAAAATATTCTGAATCACTCTTGGCCTTTCGTATCTATGAATAGGTTTATAGTGAAACTATGCCTTCAGAACACCTTCACTTCTGGGGCAAGTGTATAATTTCAAGGTATGGCAGAGTGCTAAACTTGAGGGACTTATACTGCAATTACCTTGCCTGGTATGCCAGACAAGCATCCAAGTAAATATTACCTGTTTTTTTTCAAAACTGGATCACAGAGTACTCTTTCTCAAGAAATACCAAGCAACCAATTAAAATTAAAAGTCAACCTTGTAAGTTGAAACTAATGCAAAAAAAAAAAAAAGTTTCTATGTTATAATTTATTCCTGGATCTGATGGCAAAGTTTGAAAAAAATCAATTATAAGAGGCACTTCAATTTCAGAAGTAGAACATTGTACAAAATACAGAAAAATGGAATCAAGAAAATAGTGCTTAAAATATTAATAACTACTTTCACCTCTATTTGGGAGTTTATATCTTTGTATTTATGGAAAAGTGATTCTTTCATTGTCATATATACATGTGTTAAATAGGAATTTCTTGAGAGACTTAATTTGAAAACAATATTCACTGATAAAAGCACCTTTAAAAAGAACTGTGGATATTATTGTATGAAGAAAATCCAACGTTTGTATATATAAAGTGACAAGTATCAAATTGAAGAACTATTTATCAGTTGTCTCTACCCCTTTCTGCAACCTTAAGAAATATATAAGAAAGAAGACCAACAGAAACACAGGCAACATGAATGATGAGGAACTAGTTCTCAGTAGTAATGGTGGAATTGATAGCCAAGAATGCTATGGTGTGGTGAGAATAGCATACTCAAATGACTGAACCTGAAAACATGGCTTAGAAAGTAAAGTAGTGTTGGGATGTGAAAACTCAACCAAAGGCCTTGCAATCACATTTTTGTAATTGAGCTGTTACTATGTCAGTGTTAGGCTACTGCCATGTTTTTTGGCCTACTGTTTCTTCTGTTTTTTCAACTAAACATTTAGAGTAAAAGATAAGGATATCATTATTTTAAAATGTTCCATCCTGCCTCCTGGGGATGTTATAAAGACCTATATCAAGAAACGAGGTGAATAAGCGGTAGCTGGTGAGATGACTGGCTGCTCTTCTGGAGAACGTCATTTCAATCCCAGCATCCTCACAATGTCACGGCCATCTGTAACTCCAGTCCCATGTCTCACAGCTGTCTCTAACTCCAGTCCCAGATGATCCAACACCATCTTCTGGCTTCCACTGGTACAGTATGCACATGGTGCACAAACATACAATCTCCCAACACATAAAAACAATGATTTTTTTTTGTTAAAGCAGCAGGCATGCTTCCTTGGCTTTTCTAAGAAGGCACTAACTGATGCGTTGTTTACTGTTATACATAATCAAGTGCATTAAAAAATCATATCAGAGACAAGAAAAAAATTAAAAATCTATAAATAAGCCAAATTGAATAATATGACTTATTGATTCCATTCCAGATGTATGATATATTAATTAAAATTATATGTCTGGATTTATAATAATCTAAAGATACATTCTGAATTCATAGTAGTTAGCTTGGTGATTGTTAAAGTGTAGCTTTCTAAAACCTTATGTGTCTTATATGTAGAATTAAGTAAAACTGGTCAAAAATTCATTGAGATTATGTATGTAATCTCTTGAGTGTATATAATAAGGACTGAGAGACAGGCAAAACTACAGAATTCAAGAACTACCCATGAGAACAATTCAATTTGTGGCAACTTGACCTATTTCTGTATCTCTGTTGTTAATTTACTGAAGAGTGGTTAATAGGGGTTTGTTAGACCAACAAAGACTTGTTGGGTTATCCAAGCCTGTGTTAAGATTGAACTGATCATTTTAGATGTTATTCAGCAAATGAATTGCCTGAGCATTTGTTAAAGTAGATCACAGAAGTTGTTCTTTCCCGTAAATTTGATTAACAGTACGTGTGGGATCTAGGAATCTTCATATTTAATACATTTTCCCATGTTATGTGTGTTGTATTCCACAGAGAAACTATATAGATATGTAGTATATATCAGATAGAGAAAAGCTATAGAAATGGCTGTTGGTATGAAGCAGGATGTTCTAATTTAAGAGCAGAAAAATCAGCTCAAGAGTTTCCTCATCCTGTTGCAAGCTGGGTTCCATGTCAGCACATGACTGATGCTAAGCAAGTCTCCATTGGATGTGGCATGCCTGACAATGTGTCACTTTCCTAACAAGTCCTAGGTTGACTGGCCTTGTGTCTGATGCCACTCTGCAGAAGCAGTGGTGACAAAGGAGAATGAAACTGAGAGGGACTCTTTCTGACCCCTTTTGTGGCAGCAAAACATTTAGGTCTCCAAATTCCACACTTTAGGGCATTCATAGCCAGAGTCAAGGATTAAACACACTATATATTTCTAAACGAAATAACTTTATGTGAACAATGTGTGCGAAACTCACATTTCTTTAATTTTTCAAAACATCAAATAATTTTTGTTGTCAAAGAATTATATTGGTAGCTTTGGAATATTTTATTATATATCAAGTCCTTTACATAATCAATTGTTTTTGTGAATCAAAAATTAGTGTCTACTCTAACTGAACTAAGTAATATAATCATAAAATCTAAAAGTGAATGGGATGGCCTTTTTATTTCAAAGAAAAAAAGGTTGCATGATTAAAAATATTAGGATGAAATCTAAACAGAATAAACAGAATCTCTACATAGGTTCTAAGACTGCTAACTACTAGACACCTGGCAAGTTTGAGGCTCAATAGTAATGCTAAACAAATATGCAAACATATGCTTGCATGAGTAAATAATTAATGAATAATTAAAAGCCACATTTGTATTTCAAGGTTATTATCCTCACCTTAAGGAACTCATCTTATAGAAATTATCTGGTTAATCAAATTTTACTGCAAAGATCCTTTTCTCTGCTTTGGGATTGCTGCCTCTGACCCTTCATTTCAACAATTCTATAAACTCTTAATATAGTGAATAAAATTTCAGGTCTCATTGTAGTTATGTATTTGATGTACTGAATTAAATTATGGAAATAGATAATGTCTTACTCTATTACTGACTCTGATCCATGATGGTTTTTTAATCTAATTAACCCGCAGGAAATTTGCTGGTTTTCTGCACTCTTTTTCACAGTGCAAATATACATATACTTATGTGTGTATGTATGAGTGAGAGTGTGTGTGTGTGTGTGTGTGTGTGCTAAGAAAACAGTGACTACTAGACATTAGATGAAATGGAGTAGCAAAGCAAATGTGAGTTTTTAGATTATAAATCTGCCTTTGAACTAAGTTATTTCTTTGTTAGTAAGTATTTTTTCAGGGTTGGGGATGTAGCTGAGCACATGGGTCGGGGGCTCAGTCCCCAGTACTGCCAAATAAAATATTAGTTCTGCCTAATTATTACTTATTGAAAAGAAAGTACTGATAAGTCAAAGAACGTATTCAAATGACTGTCTAATGCCACCTTGCCATTTGCTTTTTCATTTGATAGACATGCAGGACTTAACCAAGCTTCCATCCTCACACCAGGCAGGCTTCTTCTCCAGTTGAATCATTTCATTTCATAAGACCCATCACCCTCCATGCTATCCTCCCAGTCTACCAATCCACCTCTTTCTTCTTCTCTCTTTCACCTTCTACCTCTAGTTAAGAAACGTGTCTATTTTACTTCCTGAACATCTTTCAAACCCATGCCTTTTTCTATTCCTTCTGCCACTCTTTTAAAAGTCATCATTTCTTTTACAAAACTGCAACAAGCTTGACACGGTCACATCCCTACCTGCATAAATCCTGTCCCTTCTTGCTGGCAGTATGATAAAGCACTAAGGACTTTACCAAGTCCCTGGTGATCTAGCCCCTTGATAGTTTCCAAACCTACCTCCTACATCTCTTTCACATGTTTTCAGGACAAACTCAAGACCTTCTCTGAAGCCCCGAAGGTCTCTTGCTTGGTCTTTCCATCATTCCTAACTACAGTCTGTTCTGTGTTTCATCTTTCTCTGAACTCATTCCCATTTTCTTTGTCTAGATAATACTTGCAGAATGACTTCCTCTGGGTGTGACTACAAGAATATATCTCCAGCAAACTAGCCTGGCCAAGCATCAGTCTGGCTTAGGGGGTCTCTGCTGAAGGCTTCTACAAGCCCTTAAGATGCTCAGTGTTAAGATATTTATTTGTTCATAAGGCAACACCTCTACCACCTTAATGCCTAGCACAGAATACAGCAGTGCTGAATAAATGAATTAAAGCGTCCTTCAAAAATTGCTCTGAATCATGACCTACAAGGAAATAAGAGATGTGGCTCTTTGTGGCAGATTATCTAACAATATCAAGAGAATGTCTTCCTGGCTGAGAATCCTAACAATGCCAAAGACTTCAAAAATCTCCAAACCATCTCCTCACCCTAGATCAAAGAGTCATCAAGTCATCTTCTAAAGGGTCAGCCATAAGCATCACAAGGACAATCCCAAGAAATACTTACTCTATTGAAAATGGGTCAACAGTTGTTTCCCTTGATCCATTTTATCAGAATGATTGTCACCATGTCAGGAATGCTAAACATCATCAATATATAATATACATGGGTCTCTAGAGTTGACCACAATGTATACAATTTCAACAAGAGATAGTTATTAAAACCATGTGATCCAGGAGTCCTGAAATGGTCTGAATACTACAATACAAAAGTTACTTTACAATGTCAAATAGCCCTTAATGCCAACAGATAGCTATTAATAAGCTGCACAGAAAATTTGACAAGCCTCAGCACATGGACACAGTTGTAAAACCCACATCTTTAAAAGCTCTGAAGAAATATAAGCCACCTATTAGAAAAATAAACTTTTACAGGATTCTTGCTAAAAGCCCAAATTCTCTGATAATCAAGTCTATGAAAAGGCCACTTTGTAATGCTGATTTGACTCAGAAAAACAAACAAAACAAAACAAAACAAAACAAAACAAAACGAAAACAACTTACATGCTGCATCCATTCCATTCTTAAGTGCTGAAGGGAAGCCACTAAAATAATGTTTCCTTCTGTGATAATGCTATTTATGAAATCACCCCGTCAGTGTCTCCAAACAGTTAAGACTTCTTTCATAATTTACCCCTCTTAAACTCATTGCTTTGCAGGGATTTGGCTCTGAGGAAACGCTCCACACAAGATGCATCAGGGAACAGAAGATCAAAATGGCCAAAACTGCTGCTGACTCACGGGTATTTAAAGGTTTCAACAAATGATGTCTAACTGCATGCTAAATGGTTAACGCCCTTTCCTTATGGTTTACCAATCCTATACTTATCTATAGTGCTATCACACTGAAATGATAGGTTCTTGTGAAAGGACATTAGCGATAATAATATACTTTATGGTAGTATTCATTCGTGGACCTCTTAAACAAGTTTCAACACTTATAAACTGAATATTATCACAGCAAGCCCAACTTCCATGAAGAAAACCAAAAGCCTTGACTTCCCCTGTGTATCAGCATTAAGTGTGCACTGAGGGGTATTTCATTGTTACATCAAACAACATGCTGATGAAGTTATTTTTAAAATAATAGCTTCCTCTGCTCTGGGTAGCAAGGGATTGAATATTAAAAGTGTATTGTGTAATATGCACTGTAAAACCATGGGAGAAATTTTAATAATTGTGACATCAATTAAAATAAATTTAACTGTATCAAGATGTTTATTATAATACATACTATAAATGACAATTTTCATCACATCATGTACAGGAGGTGCTCTTAGATATGTGCATTAAGTCAAGCAAAACTGACATGAAACTAACATATATCCCAAGTTGAAAACTCGAGTTGTGTAATATCAAAACATGGTCAGCAAAGGAAGAAGAAACATAAGAGAGTCCCAAGGGGCTGGTACAGATCCAGCATTTGTACAATGTCCAAATAGACGGTCCCCATTCTAGATGTGGCTTCATCTAACTCCTAATGGAGAAAAAGCCAAACGATAGCATGGAAACCTGGAGGGATAGCCACTGGATGGCCTCTATCAACTAACTAAAGAACACGTGGAATTCAGCTCTCCCAGGTTTTCTAAATACCATGACTACCTAAACCATCAGTACATCAAAACTGGCCTTTGGATTTGCATAGCCTAAGTCTTGCCCAACAAACAAAAGTGTTCATGGATCAGAAACAGAATGGATATATTGCTACCCAATATTCTGTAAGTATTCATAGCTCAGTCAGTGAAGTGCTTCACAAGCATGAAGACCTGAGTTCAATCCCAAGCACCCAAGTAAAAAGGTGGGCAAGGTGGCACACGCTTATAATCCCAGTGCTGGGAAGGCAGAGGTGGGAGGACCCTCGGGCTCCCTGGCAAGCATGTCTAACATAATTGGTGAAATTCAGGTCAATGAGAGACCTGTCTCAGAGGAGATTATGGGCTTTCTGAGGATGACACCTTATATTGCCCTCTGGCCTACACACACAAACACACATACACACCATACACATGCACATACACACTAACAGGTACACATCAGGCATGATCTTATTATTACAGTTATATAAAAATGTAAACTTCAAAAATTTCTCCAAATCAAAGGTTTTTATAAATTAATCCCATTAAAGTATGCATCATAAATTCTATGCAAATATATCACCACTTGTTTAAAAACAATTTATTCCATAAATGTTATCATAATATCTTCAAGTTAATGTATGTGTTTTCCAAGAAGGTCACAAAATACTCGAAATTTTCATGGTTAAAATTGTCTTCTGTGTTAGGAAAGTTCCAATGTCTTCCAAATTTTTACTTGCTGCAAACTCTTGCAAAAATAAAAAGTACTGCTGGGCGGTGGTGGCGCACACCTTTAATCCCAGCACTCAGGAGACAGAGGCAGGTGGATCTCTAGGTGGAGTTCAAGGCCAGCCTGAGCTACAGAGTTGAGTTCCAGGAAAGGCTCCAAAGCTACAGAGAAACCTTGTCTTGAAAAACCAAAAACAAACAAAAAAAAAAGTATGTATATTTTTATTAAACTTCTTTTGGTTTTACAGTGACATAACCGAGATAATTAAAATGATACTTAACATAATTCATAACCCAGACCATAATAGTGGATAGATGTAATTCAGCTTTTTTTTTTTAGTCTTTTATGACCCGAAAACTGATGGGACAGTACTCAGAAAGTCAAACTCCAAGACATTTAAGGAGATCTGAGCATATGGCTTTCCCCTAAATATCTAGTAAATCCATATTAGATGAGATCATCCCCTACATTAACTACTCAAACATATGATGCACATACACATCACATATACAGGTTGATAGTCACAAAATTATACCCAACAGAAGTAAACTCATTGTCTTACACGGAGGAGGAGCATGGTACTGTAAAGAACACAGAAAGTAACCATAGCAGCTAGCATTTCCCCAGTAAGCCCAGGCCATATTCCTCAACAGATTAACCACTATGTTATATGCAGATTGACAGCCTTCAAGTTTTCAAAGTCAAGTCACACAGAACACAGAGATGTGAAAGGACCTGCCGCCTAAGCAAGCCTAAGTCTGGGCAAAAGGAACCCAGAGCCCACTGTCCTTGACACTAGGCGGCACTGTCTAGTCCAGTGGACAAAAGGTTCCGCCTTTGAAAGTACAGTCCAGAAGGAAGTTTCTAATCACTGACTGGTACTTTAGCTGAATGTCAGTTCCTATAAATAGTAGGAACTTAACTCTTAAAAATACACCTATTCTTAAAGCAACTGGTTATGAAATCGTTTGGAGAACAGAAATAAGTATGCTCTTAACAAATTTCACAGCCATTATAATATTTTTCCATTCCAAATCAACCTAAGAGCATTTGTAAAGCACACTAAACTAAATTAGGTGGGTTATAAAATGGGGAGATTTTTGAAACACTGATAAATGAACAGTCTAAGTTTCTTTCTTACTACTAAGTGGGAAAAGTACACAAGAGACATTCATTCTCCTGAAGACTTGACTTTTCAGACATTGACATTTAGGTTCCTCAAAAACGCTCTCATAAAAGTGTACAACTTATGACAATTAACACTATGATGCTGTGAATAGTAGGCAAATAGATCAAGGCACTGTGAATACAAAGGTAATTCCAAAGACCTTCTCTCCCGTCCACCGGGAGGAGCTCTCCTACAGAGGCTCTTGTCCTCAGCCCTGAGCTCTAACCTGCAGCAAAGGGAAGAACATCAGGAAGACTGAAAGCTGAGCCTTGCCTCCTACCCACACCACGGGGCACATTTAGAATGTATGTGACACTTGTGATCCTTTCGTTTGCTGATTCACTGAGGAGCTGTGAGTCAAGTGAGGTCCCCTGAGAGAGCTGTCCTTTTCATTCATTCACACTAGGGAACGGGGTAGATGAAGTACCGCAGAGCACGTCAAAGGCAAAGTGCCTAATTATTCTTGCTGAGGTCTTCCAACTTCGACTCTAATTTTAAAACCCCACTAGACTGAGGTTTTTGGCTCATACCATGCAATGTCGGTTAAGAGAACAATGTCCTGAGTGTCAATGGATATCATTTCAGTAGCTAGAATCCCAGCTTCATATCCCCATGGTAACTGCTTTTTTAAATGCATTGCTTTTAATATTTCTGCTTCTTAAAGATAAATATTTTAACTGACTTGTTCACATTCTTAAAAAGAATAATGTAACTGTGGTGAGCATGCTAGACTTACTCAATATTACAACAGCAAAAAGTACAATATACTTCCTCGACTTTAGTAATTCAGTCAACAAATGTTTTCTGAGCACCTACTACATACATGTATGACACCTGCAGACAAGCTTCCTGGGGAGAAAACAATGAACCAATCTTAAGAATTTTTTATTAAGCAAATTTATTATTTACAACTTTTTCAGGAAAAAAAGCCTCAAGAAATCTATTGCTCTGCAATATATTTAGGTGTTTCAAGTCTGATTCTCAGTTGCAAGTAGATTTTGTTTTCTGTCTAATCAGCTTCATTTTATTCTACAAAACACACATTTTCTTTAAAACAATGAATGACAACACACCTTTAAAAACAAAACGAAAACAACAAAAATCTCTTCCTGTTTTCCCAAAGCCTGCCCATATTCATTCCTTTCTCTGGCATGGGCACACCTGCAAAGATCCGCTGGACACCCTCTCACCTGAAAAAGAGTTTGGAGATAAAGCTGGCTTTCTCCAAAGGCGACTTCTGCATGATGTCTCCGTGGTGCACTGAGGTCTGTGTCCCGACAAGTAAAGGTTGCACTCGACCTCTGTATATCCAGGACACAATCGATCTTTTTGGCTCTTCCCTTTTTCTCGGACCTGCGGTGATGTCATTTGCTTCCAATTCCCCCCAACCAACTGGGTCCCACACACCTCCCCTTCCCTCTGCCTTCTTCGCCCGCCTCCACAGCCCAGGTTAAAAGCCAGCGCCGGCTAGCCCAGCCCCACAGTCGCTGCTCTCCACGCCCCGCGCCCGCCCCGTGCGCTCCTTCCTCCTGCGCGCCTTGCGCATGCCGCCCGCGCCTCCTTTTCCCGGCTCTCACTCCCGGCGCCCTCCAGCGCCCCCCGCGCCCCTACCTTCAGGCTGCAGCAGCTGTGGCACCTCAGACATCAGGCCCAGGAAACCGCCGGCCAATCTGTGGGACTTGCAAGTCTTCACAGGTGGGACCAAGGACCACCCACTGACCCCCTTGGCTTCCTTGAGCCTTTCTTCTCCGGCTCTTCCTTCTCTTTCTCCCTCTTCTTCTTTTCCTCCTTCAACTCTTTCTTTTTCTCCCTCTTCGCTGCCTTTTCTTTCTCCTCCTCCTTCTCTCTCTCCTCCTTCTCCACTTTCTCCTCCTTCATTGCTTTCCCCCTCTCTTTCTCTTCGTTCTTGTCCGCCTTCAATTCTTTCTCTTCCTCGGTCTCTTTCTCCTCCTCCATCTCCTTCTCTTCCCTCTCCTCCTCTGCCCTCGTCTCTTTCTCCGTCTTCATCTCTTCCTCCTTCATCTCTTTCTTCATCTATTTCTACTCCTTCCTCTCTTTCTCCCTTTTCTTCTCTTTCTTCCTTTCCTTCTCTTTCTCCCTCTTCTCTTCCCTCTCCTCCTCTGCCTTCATCTCTTTCTCCTCTTTCTCTCCTTCCTGCTGTCTCCTTAGCTTCTGGCTGAGTTACAGTTAACTTTTCAAGATCCATTTTGAACAAAGATGAAAATTTGGCTCCTCTGTATCAAAGCACAGACTCAGAAAGCTGTAAAGTTCCAGGGTAGTCTGAGGCATCCACCTCAGCAAGCCCTTCAAGAGCTGGACAGGACCGAAGCTCTCTTGACTGAAGGCTCTGGGGTAGCCGTAGCGGCACAGACTCCTATGAGATACATGTGTGTCATACACATATGTCACAATCCCCTGACATGTCATAATTACTGCAAAAGCCCTACCAAGGAAAGGGGAGCTACTGCTTTCCCCTATGAGGTACATGTGTGTCATACACCAAATCACAATGTCCTGATAGGCCATAATTACAGCCATAGTCCCTGAGGACAAAGGGAGTTACTGCTGTCCCCACTTTCCACTCAGGATGTGTTTGTTCAGTGTATGCTGTGGTTTGTGTTTCAGAAGGCTTTTACGTGTGTGTGCTAAGAGTCACAAGTGGATTGTCTACTAAATGACCTTCCTTTAGATTTCCTAGTCTTGCTAAGCATAATATCTCGACTAAGACACTGACAGAAACCCAGGGTCACTGAAGCAAAGGTATCCTGTTCACCAAGAGCTCCCTGAGAGAAATGCCTGCCTGTGTCTTTAGCTCCCTGAGAGCTTTGAGAGTTTTCCAGGCTATGTGCCTTCCTTCCAAGCTTTTGGTGTGAGAATTTTGTGTCCAACAGAAAAACCTGCTGGGTTTTAAAAGACCAACCCTTAAATTACTGAACCCTGTTATGCCAAAACAAGTATAATAGAATTTGAATTATATTTTTCCTTTTATTGAAAATAGAATTTTCTTTTTAGCCAAGCAGTGATGGAACAGATCTCTGAGTTCGAGGCCAGCCTGGTCTACAAAGCAAGCTCCAGGAAGCCAGGACTACACAGAGAAATCCTGTCTCAACAAACCAAAAAGAAAATAGATTTTTTTTTTACCCTCAGAAAATATATCCTGATTACTGTTTTCTCTCCCTCTGCTCCTCCCAGTTCCTCCCCACGTCCCCTTCTATCTGGAACCACTCCCTTTCTGTCTCTCATTAGAAATCAGGCTACTAAGGAATAATAATGTAATGTAATATAATAAAACAAAAACTAACACATCGGAATTGGACAAAACAACCAGAAAACAGCCTAAGAGAAGGAAGGCACAAGAAAGAAAATTAACTTTTCATCGTCCTTTCAAGAGGAAGCACTAATCTCAAAGCCATAATATACACTGGGAGGAGCCGGTACAGGCCAGGCAAGCCCTGTGCCTACTGCCTCAGTCTCTGTGAGTTCATAGGAGCTTTGCTCATGTTGATTTAGAGGGCCTTATTTTCATGGTGTTCTCCATCCCCTCTGGCTCTTACACTCTTCATGCCTTCTCTTCTACAGGGTTCTCTGAGCCCTGAGGAGAGGGATTTGATGGAGATATACCATTTAGGGCTGAGTGTTCCAAGGTTAGAGTCTGATATTTAAAAAGAATCAAAAATTAAAATGTTCTGGCCTGATTCTTGCCTCACCATCTAAACACAGGGGTGTTTACTTGTGGATTATCTGATTTTTGACTTGGGGACATCCAACTAACAACACAAATAAAATATGTATTTCATAATACTGCTGAAACAAGAAAATACATTTAAATTAATGAATCATGACCAAGAGGCTTTACAGCTCTACTTCCCGTAACTACATTACCCTTTTTCCTTATCTTAAAACAGTTGTAAAGACATTTAATTTTCAGTGTCCTAAATTTGATTTTAAAAAGAATAGCAAATTGATAAAGTTCTTACAGACAGTAGGGGAAGCTTCAGCATTTTCTAGCTCAGTGTTCTGAAGTACTGTACTTGTGTTTTTCTCTCTCCATTATGACAGACAACGTTGAAACTCAGTACTCACATTGACTTTGCCCAGCTATGCTCCTGAACTCGTCCTGTCCTATCCCCACCCTCCTCTGTTGTGTCTACGTACTAGTGTGACCCATCACATGTGATGCACAGATTCTGAAATTAATCTCTTATCAGTTCCTCTTTGTTCTCACCACCATGTGACTCTAAGATGAAGACATAAGTTCATCACTTTCAATCAAAGCTGACCAAGCTCTAAAACTTCAGATCCCAAGCTGCTTCCTCTTGAAAGGACAATGAAAAGTTAATTAGTTCTGGCATTTCCCAGGGATCATTCTTTCAACAGCCATGTGAGTATATGTCAGCATGCCTATTATGCCATTTCCAGTTGATGAAGCATCCAAGTGAATAAGTGTCTGGATTAGTGGATTCAAAGTCAGCTGTGGTCCCAAGCATTCAGTCCCATCAGTGTGCAGCATTACTTCTACTCAAATCTCCCATCATGTATTCACATTCTGTCACCACAGCTTTCTTTCTCCCCAGATTAGTTTCATGGAGTTAAAACTTCTACACCTGCTCAACAATAAGACGGGAAAGCAGAAACCTACAGACCAAGAAGCCACTAGAAATATACATCTTTGATAAATGTTATGTAAACATTATAATCCATTCTAAGTGTATACACATGAGCACAGGAACACCCTGGATTTTTATAATAAAACATCACATCCCAAACTTGTTTGGGGAGAAGATTTCAACAAAGTAGACATGTCCAAGTGAAGTAATTGAGATATGATATACAGAATTTGTATCTATTTGTACCTGATACAAGTGTGAAAATGCATTAGAAAAATGTTCAGATGTAAATAAGGTTGTGAATGAGAATCTCAAGGGAAATCTCAGGATGAACAGAAGAGGTGAGAGTAAGCTATAGTGACTTTTCTCTTCAAGATAATCAAATACCAGCTCATATCATCCTATAACATTATTACAACAGCTTACATTCATTAGACATTTACTATATATCCTGAATACAATTACAAACATACAGTGATTCGCCTCATTTAATCCTTAGGACACATTCATGAACAGGTAACTAATATCATGTGCTGCAGAGGAAGAACCTGAGGAACAAAGATTTATTAATTTCCAAATTAAGTTTTCTGGCTAATAATAACAGAGGTGGCTAGGGGTGCAACTCAGTGGCAGAGCATTATTTAGCATATACCACATCCTAGGTCCTAGTCACAGAGTGATCAATCAGTAATAATAAAAGAGGAAAATGGCACTTGAAGCTAAGCAGTCTTTTCTGAGCCCTGGGACTCAGTGGTGGACTCAGACAATGGTCTGCAGGATTGACTGACATTTTGGCAAGAGCTGATCTTCAGTACAGATGAGTAACAGGCACTCTTGTGTCATACTTCTAAAGGTATACTAAGAAGAGAGGACTGCCAGAGGAAGAGAGAAAGGAAGAGTAGGAAAGTGGATGAAAAGAAAGGAGAAAAGGAATCCATATCTATTTGGCACCTACTGTACGCTCGCTCACCAGTGTGCCAGGCGCTTTCTACAAATGACCTTAGCAATATAAGCTTCCTGTCATATGCTTGTCCACCAGCTAGAGAATGGCTGAAGTTCTCCCCATCAGAGATCCTACGAGTGCACTCATACTACACCTCACTTTGATCCATCATGTTCAGCATAATTTGAGTGTATCCAAATCTTTCCTGAGGGAGTTCTGTCCTAAGTGGGTAGCAACTGTGGATCCACTGAAATCTAGAGAAGTAGAAGGATGAGAATGTCCTTCCACAGCAAGATAAGCTCCCAAAATAAAGGCAGACCTCACCAGCTTCACATGTACAGTATGGCTGTGCTTAAAAACTTATCAAAGGCAGAAGGCAGGGGCAATCACAGCTCCTCCACAGCTTGTCACAAGGATCATTCATGACACAAATACATATCACAGGCTTACAACGCTGTTTAAGGCTGGAAGGAGATACCCTGGTACACAGCCCAGTTGGCCATCTTTTACATTTGGTCCAACAAATCTGTTTACACACACACACACACACACACACACACACACACACACATACTTGATATACACATAGAATTCTGCTTCCACGTACCCTGCTTCATTTTAACTCATTCCTTATGAGTAATGCAGCAAGGACAACCAAGCAATCATTCTCTCTCGTAGTTCCTGACTTAATAGATGAGATGACATCCTAAAGGGGTCTGAAGATACTCAAGCAGGAATAGCTGCTGTTAAGCTTTTGGGGAAAAGGAGCCTGATAGTATGGTTGATACACAGAGTGGGATAGTATCTGCAACAAACTCAGAATTTACTCATAGTCATCAATTTTTCTCTGGAAACTGTACCAGAGTGTATAAAAGGCACTTGAGCTTTAAGGAAACAAAAGCTAAGTTCTCAAACCTGGTACCACCAATTACTTAACTGTGCGACTTGAAATAAGTTTACCCTTAAGAAAAGTTTCTTTCCTAAAAATGATTAATCACTCTCCCAAACTAGATATTTATTTAGTGGGTTAGGAGAGAAATGTCTCTAGCTCTGTGCCATTACACACATGGTTGAGTTATGCTTTGAAGTGGATGTTTAGTAGCATCTCTATCCTCTACTCAAAAGTGTTACTAAAACCAGTTCACAATCCCCAAGTAGTAACAAACATCATCTCAAAAGAGTACCATATATCTAGGGGAAAGGGCTGAAAATTGGCCCTTAGTTGCAAAATGAACTACTACAGAAAGCTGAGACTATCAGAGGTCTCAGGACTTTGGTTCCCACTCCTTTTGATGTTATTTGGCTGGATAAAACTGGCAGGAAAGTGAGTAAGTCAAATACTCTTACAAGGGTAAGATAATTTTGATTTATATGCAAAGCTGCATTTTATAGACACACTTTTGACCTCTTCACGCTGAAGACTTTTTCTAGTTCTGCTTCCTGGTTCCTCTGATTTTCAGCTCAACAGTGGGATATTTGTTAACAACTGAGACCAGATGGAATTTGGTACCCTGGCACGTCTTCTGAATTTTAAAGGTTTCCTTATACAGAAAGTCTAAAAGATCCTACAGCTATGTCGAACAGGAACATCATTAATGCTACTAATGAGCTGGAACAATTACAAACAATATTCAGAACACTCCTGCTCAGTGATTAGGCCCTCTCTGCCTAATATTATGTCACCAAGATAGAAACTAATAAATGTTCTGGGATTTCCTAAAGTTGTGGTCCTGAAATGTTCTCTTCTTTATATTCATTCTCCTCTTATTTTCCCCTGAAGCTTTCACACAAACAAGAGAATTCTTAACAGCAAGTTAAATTGTATTGGTGACCTCATGCTGGAAGCCAGATGTTACCTACACAACTGAAAAAATAGTTTGATAAGTTTGAAATCCAAAGGGGAAAATGATGAGACTTTTTCCATAAGGTCTAGGGCACCTATATGTTTCATTTAACTAGTCAGTGAAGCACAGTAAAAACAACAGCAGATAACTGACTTATTTCTAACTTCCCCTCTAAGTGGATGATTTACAATCAAGCAGGTAACATAGTAAATTAGAAATGTAGATTATGAACATAGATTGATGGAAATATTTATTGCACATGGGTCCTGATCATAATTCTTAAAGCCTTGGTTTATCAAAGTTCAGTACAATATATGATCCTCTGTCTAACATCTAGAAGATAATACATGTTTAACTGGAAAGAACCCCCCCAACTCATTTATGGAAGAGCTGTACACAGAGATTTACAGAGTTATCTGTTACACTGTCATCATGTTCAACAATTTCAACTCAATTTATTAAAATTCACTTTATGTTCATTTTGTACTAATTTTTATTTAAAGGGGGTATGAAGGACAGAAAGTAAAAACAGTTACCCATTAAATAATTTTTGGCCTAGAAGGCTAAAATTGAAAATTCACAGGTTTAAAGTTCTCTTTCATGGTTTAGTCATACTCATAGACAGTCTAAAAGACCTTGTTGTTTCAGGGCTCTCTGATGGCTATTTACTGATCTTCATGTTCACTGTGATTGGTGCAGCTATGGTGATTAATCCAAATGGTCAAAAGGACAAGCCACTCCTGCTCAGTGATTAGGCCCTCTTTGCATTGTGGGAGCTAACAGCAACTGGGATTGCTCTTTTGCTTGTACAGCTATCAAGCAGCAACCCTGACAAAGGATGGCAGGTATTTAAGGTTCTCTTTTATATGCACAAAACTTGTATTTAAAGACATATGGATGTTTACATGTTTCTGGAAGCATAATCATGCTAATGAAATAAAATCAAATTGATGAATTTACATCATTTTTCATCTAAACAAATTTGACCACTGTAAAGTTTTACCTTCAAATACAGATTCCATTATTAGTGAATTAAAACTAAATTTAGCTTGGTACTATCTTTGCAAGAAAGTACTTGTAGGTTGTATACATCATTGTATGTCTTAGGAAATACTGTAAAATTAGTATGTTCCAATCACAAAAATACATGTTTTCAAATGAAGAAATTAAGGTACAAAAAGTGAACACTACATAAATTCAAGAGAGAGCACGTGAATTTGAATAAAGTCAATGGTGTGCCCCACAGGTGAATGCGTAGTCACTGTTCCGTATATAGCTAGAACAGGAGCAACAGTCTTGACTAACTGAGAGGACCTGCCTTTTACCACTGTGCTCCTGCTTCTCTGTGTGGATGAAAACAAGGACTTATCACCAAGAGAATGTTTCCTTTCTTTTTCTTTGGACTTTATTGAGTAGACCCAGTTCCTAGATGGAAATAGGGATGGAACCCAGGATGTAAATAGGAAGGAAGCAAAAACAGAATAAGGTCTTCCCTGTGACTTGATGAGGATTGCCCCCTCTATTTCTTCTGAGGTTCATTGTAATTGGTATTCACTTGAGTTTTCAGATGACTTTCTTGAAGTGCTCAGAAAGAGGTATCAGACATCCCAAAGGAGAACCCATTCCACCATTAGAGGGAAGCTTTCAAGCTAGTGTCTTCTGCATGGTGAGAAATGAGCCTGTGTAGCTAAAGGTGGAAGCTTGGCTTTACCCACACATCTTGAGGCTCTAGGAAGGCTCTAGAAAGGACTTTACAAGTCCATGTATAAGAGAATACTAGCTAAGACTAATAATGGGAATGAGAGAACCAGCTGAGACCTGGGTGAGAGTCTTTTCCAATAAGGTGTAGTGGAAGCAGAAACTGAAAGAGCCTCTTTTCTCTTCTTCTTTGGCAATCTCATATATTTATAGGATGCATTTTTGTTATTTTCACCCCTCCCCATCATCCTCTCATCTCCTTCCCTCTCCCGCTGAAGCTCTCCTAGCAAGTCCAAGAACTAACTATTTTCATCAGGCACGTGGCAGCAACAGAAGCCCCAACAGCAGAAATAGCCTAGACTGGTCAGACTCCACTCATCTTCCCTGCTGAGTGGAAATGAGATTATGCCACTGGAATGAGGAAATCCTGACCCTGGGCAGTTGGAGTGGAGGACATTCTTAAAAAGGGATTTCTGGATCTATTATAACATTAATATTCAAAATTTAGTGAGACCTATGACCTTATGTATACTCCAAGAAGTGAATGAAAGGTATTATATACACTCCATATTAGTGTATAAACACAGAAAAATGCATAGGTGGGCATATATTTCTGTCTATAGAAATTTTAACACAAATTTCTAATGTTTTTCAAAGCAAAGAAAAAGAAATGAATCCCCTGATCAAGGAACCTTTCTAATTCCACCAGCGTTTTGGGAAAGCCTGTCAGCTCTGTGTCAGGCTGGGATACAATAGAGATGGCAGTGTGCTGCAACGTCTAACATCTTAGAATGAAGTTCCACTGAAATCTAGACAAGGTAAAACATTAGCTTCCTGAGCTCAAAGTAACTGCTCAGCATCAGTGTCATCTTCAGTGACCACATACTCATCCCGGTCCTGTAAAATATGGTAGCCCCAAGTCTCCCCCAGCTTATCCCCACCCCCACATCCCAGGACTGCATCCTTACCCCACTTGTGGATTAGTGTTGAAAATAAGATCTTCTCTAGAGCCATCAGATATAGCACAAAAATGCCCTGTTGGGAGTAGGAAAATATCTCCCTCAGATAACTTTGAACCATTTATATAACTACATTCTTTCACCACGAGCACTAATTCATTCTGAGTTATTCTTGAAAAACAAAGTGTGTGTGCAACCTCTATTGCATTTCATTTTTACTTACTGAGAATATTAATTTTAAATATAAAACAGAAACAATTTTTAGAGTTGTATTTGGCTTTTCATCTAAAAAAAAAAAATCCAGAAGCTTCAGAAAATGGAAACATCTCAGTCCTCTGTGTTCTACAAAGATCCTAGCCACTCTTCTCTCATCTCAGGGGCAGGCTGAGGAATGTGAAGAGCTATAGCAGGTTCTGGAACTTATGTCAATGCACAGCCCTTCCTTCCCTCACAGCAGAGGAGAAATTCCACCCCACCACCCTCGTGTCAGATGAACTGCATGCCCTCAACTCTAATGGGGAACAGAAACCTTGAACCTTTCTGCACCTGCCTCCTGCTCAGCACTGTGGGAACCCAGATACTGACAGCTCCCTGGAGGAGTGCCAGAGCCATGGGGGAACATCCAGTCCCATGCTGCAGGCTCCTCGCCAGCCACAGAGCTAGCCACAGCTGCGACGGAGCTGCTAAGTTTTCAAGACCTGATCTGGCCATGATTCTTGCTGTCTTTTAGAATTCTTCTTGTTGGTTATTTATCAAATAGTAAAACAAATCACTTCTGGAATTTATTTTTTAGCCAAAAATGGAGAGGGGAAAAGGAGCCTATTTGATTATTATACTCTTGCCGTACTTGCTTTCAGTAGAGTGACAATGACAAAAAGGATGAAAATTCAATAGCATCTGCAAAAAATCAGAACTTTACTCATTCACCTAAGTGTGTTCTCATACAAACCCATTCATGGCTGATAACTATAATGCTTTTGATACAATCTCTTATAAAAATCTGCTTTTACAGTCACTCATAAATTTAAAATACTCTTTCCTTCAAATATGTAAGTAGCAAGCATTAGATCATCTCACTTCTAAAATATTGTCTTAGACTTACGGTTAATCTGGGCAACATAGTGAAATCCTGTCTCAAAAAATATATGCAGGAGTCTCGAGAGATGGTTTAGCACTTAAGAGCACTTGGTGCTCTTCTAGAAGGACCTGGATTTGCTTCCCAGTGCACATATGGTAGCTCACGGCCCTGTGTTACAGCAGTTCTAGGGCATCCAATGACATCTTTTTTTTTTTTTTTTTTTTGAGACAAGGTTTCTCCATGTAGTTTTGATGCCTGTCCTGGATCTCGCTCTATAGACCAATGAACAGAACTCATGTGAAAGATGAAGGTTGTCTTCTGTGTCTTTTTGCAGAGTAGTTTCTCTAAGAAGCTAGGAAGAGATGCAGGACAAGGATATCTACTAAGGTAGCAAAGAGAGTATCAGGATCCTATTCTGTCTCTTTTCCTCTTCTATCGCTTTTTTTATAATACTTAAGACTTCCTTTATTTTAGAATATATGATTTTTGAAGCTCAGAGGTACTCTGAGAGTGAACTAAGATATAGAACCAAAATTTGGGAGATCATCAGTAGAGTAACAAAATTTAAATTTTGGACTTGTTTTTATAGCTTTTTGAAGAGTCTCTGTTCTACCTACCTGCCCCCAACCCCTTCACCCCCTGGTTATGAAAGAAAAGACGACTTCGACTTCTTCTTCTTCTTCTTCTTCTTCTTCTTTTTGTTTTTTTTTTGTGTGTGTTTTTTTGGTTTTTTTTTTTTGAGACAGGGTTTCTCTGTGTAGCTTTAGAGCTTTTCCTGTAACTCACTCTGTAGCCCAGCCGGCCTTGAACTCACAGAGATCCACCTGGCTCTGCCTCCAGATTACTGGGATTAAAGACGTGCACCACCCCTGCCTGGCTCAACAATTGCTTTTTATTGACTTTCTTCATTAATAATGGAAAATAAAACTCAAAAAGAAAACAGTCCAATTTATTAGGTTCAAAATTTTAAAATATGATAACAAATACTAGTGAGGTTAGAATATACAATGGTACGGCTAGTACTAAATATAGCCTTACTATATAATCCAACAGTCATTCTCTTAAGTATTTATCAAACTGACCTGAAAACTTTGTCTACAACAACAACAAAAATCTGAATCCCAATGTATTTAGCAGCTTTGTTCACAATTGCTGAAAGCTAAAAGTAAACAAGGTGATGTTCGATCAGAAAGTAGACAAACAAACAAAACAAAACCTGCCACATCTACATAATAGAATAAAAAGGAATGAGCTATAAAGCCAGAAAATGACATGGATTAAACTTCAAGACAGATTGATAATAGTAGTAGTAGTAGTAGTAGTAGTAATAATAATAATAAAACCAGCAGTACGAAAAGTCTACATAACTGTATTATTTTTATTATATACCATTTAGGAAATTTGTGACCATGTAGAGATGGTAAAATAAAAAATCTGGAGCTTGGAGTGGAGAAGAAATATACGGAAGAGTTGAAGCACAAGGGGATGTTCAGAGCTGTGGAACTATTCTGTATGGCTGTAATAAAGCCTATATGACATTATGCATTTGTTTCAGCCATTTGAATTATACAGTGCAAACACTATATCTTAATGTGACTAAAAAGAATCATTTAGAAGATAGAAGGAGGAGGGACACCAGCACACAAGGCAGAATACAACAAAGGAAATTGTTAAATGCTGTGGGATGGTCTGTATGTCAAATCTGTTGTTCTGATTGGTCAATAAATAAAACACTGATTGGCCAGTGGCCAAGCAGGAAGTAGGTGGGACAAGGAGAGAGGAGAATTCTGGGAAGCAGAAGGCTGAGGCAGAGAGACACTGCCAGCCACTGCATTGACCAGCAGCATGTGAAGTCGCCGGTAAGCCACCAGCCACGTGGCAAGGTCTAGATTTATGGAAATGGATTAATTTAAGCTGTAAGAACAATTAGCAAGAAGCCTGCCACGGCCATACAGTTTGTATGCAATATAAGTCTCTGTGTTTATTTGGTTGGGTCTGAGCGGCTGTGGGACTGGCGGATGAAAAAGATTTGTCCTGACTGTGGGCAAGGCAGGAAAACTCTAGCTACAGTTAAAAGCAGGAAATAACTTCATTTAAGAGAAAGATTTGGAAATGAGTAAATCTTGTCAAGTTAGAGGAATGAAAACCAATATAGGTACTATTCTTTTCAATGAACTTGCATCTGCCAGTAATACATGTGATGATCATGATATCACTAAGTACACATTCTGAAAAAGAAAACTGAAGTCAGTAGATAGTGGATGTTGGAAGCCAGGTTTCTCACTGTTGGAATGGGAAGTTACAGATAAGTAAAGGGAAGAGATAAAATGGTAATAAATTAGAATTCAAGATATGTCATGAACTCTTATTGAACTTGTTAACTTAATAAACAGTGGAAATACGCACACACATACATACACACACACCTAAAAATCGATGACACCTCATCAGTAGTTCCCAGTACACCATAATGTCTGGATCACCATTTCAAATATCATTCTCCAATAAAAAGTCCCATCACTCCTTTTAGGAATGAGGTAGGAAATATGCAAATTGACCCAGAATATAGTGTCTTTTCAGGAAGTGAAGAAAGCAAAAAGGAAATTCACAGTGCTAGGAGTATCTCAAAGAGAGCCAAGAACACAAACGAAACCTTCCAATCACCAAAGCCAGAATAATTTTGACAATAAATCAAGTAGCATTTAATTATAATCAAAAGTATACAATAAATATCCATGAGTCAACACTGATATAAGTCAACAATTAAATAAACAGGGGAGAATAAACTGACTTCTGATAGAGAAATCCAAACAATTAATTGGATACTTTCTTATGAAGGAGGTGGAACTCACTTCCTCATTCCTTAAGCATGGGCTACTTACAAAGAGTTCCTTCCAAAAAATACAGTATTGGTGACAAAGGAGAAGGGAATGACTTTATAGTGGAGGAATTCAACAATACCACCTCATCCAGGTCATCCATGGCAACACCAAGAGCTATATCCTGACAGTCTCGATGGGAGGCGATGAAAATGGTGCTTTTTTCCTCCCAAATAATTACAGTCCCAGGCTAATCATGAGAAAGACAAATCCAAATGAATATATATTCTACAAAATATCTGAACAGTATACTTCAAAATTGTCAAGAAAAATCTAAGAAGATCACATCCAAGTGTATATAATGAGACATAAGGACTAAATACAATGTAGAATACTGAAGATGATCTTTGAGCAGAAAAGGTCATTACATAAAACTGGAAAATAAAATTAAATATGAACTTTAGTTAATACTGAATATATTGATATTGCTTCATTAATCGTAGCAAATGCAGCACACTAATGGAAAAAGTTACCAGGTAAAACTGGGTGTGGTTTTAGTAATGTCACAAATTTTGTTAAGTCTGAAACTATCTTAAAACTTTTGTTTAACCCCTCTTCTTCTCTCCTCTCTTCTCCACGCACGTGTCTCTCCCACAGGCCTGTGCACTCTCTATCCATGTAACTCTAATAAACTCTATCCCTGTAACTCTAATAAACTCTATCCCTGTAACTCTAATAAACTCTAAAAAAAAAAAAAAAAAAAAACTTTTGTTTAAAAAAATAAAAATATTTTAGTGACCTTTGGCCCACCTTTCTATGCAACAAGCAAATATTGACAATATAAATGTTTAATAACATTTAATAACTATCTCAATTCCAGTGCAATTTTTTTTCATTTGGGGCTTTTTCAAAATTAATTTTCTGCTTATTTATTTTTCTCAATCAATTTTTTTCATTGCAAAAGTGACCATAGGGTCCAGGTTTAGGCATGAACTATGAAAGTCAAACAACTGATATCAAATTGGGTTATTCTGTGACCTTGAAAAATCTCTTTTAGCAGTGGGAAATAAATAGCAAAACCACCCCCATAAAAGAGCAGTCTATAGCTATTCAAAATTGGCAGTCATTATTAAAACACGGAGTTCATACACCAGGACTAAGTTTCACCATGAAGAATGAGTTTGGCTACAAAGAGTGACAAATATCCATTCCCATTGTACTATGTTCTAGATTTGGATTCCAGAAACACTGAATTAAGAGTTTCAAGTTTGTTTCATTTCCAGGAAAATGTTTTGCTTAAATAATTGCATTCTGTTTTATCATTTCTCTCCATTTCTCGACTCCCACTCGCCATTCCCGTTTGCCAATACTTTCACCTTTAGTGCTTACCCAGGACGGCTGCAAACTAACAAAGGCAGATCATATTCCACTCACAAAAAACGTACTTTTGAAAACAGTGTGAGTTGTATAGTAAGAATTTTTACCTCTACTGTTTAAATATGGTTTAGGAAGCATACTTAGAAAATTAAACCTTTTTCTTGGTGGAACTGACGTTATTTATAAGTCACCGAAACAACGGACATGCGATTTTATTCCTGTTTTATTTCCCAGTTTGAAACAAACTCGGAGTAAGCTAAGAGCAGGAAATTGACTTGTGTTAACTCTCTAATATGCTAGGGCATTTTTGTGGTTTTAGTACTGTCATTATTTAAAAAAAATTTTTATGAACTGGGCGGTGGTGACACACACCTTTAATCCCAGCACTCAGGAAGCAAAGGGAGGTGGATCTCTGAGTTCGAGGCCAGCCTGGTCTACAGAGTGAGTTCCAGGATAGCTGGGCTATACAGAGAAACTCTGTCTCAAAAAAACAAAACAACAACAACAACAAAGTGCATTTTATGCTATAAAAATGCCTTTTAGTTTTGATAAATTTAAAGATATGTGGTGAGAAGGTGGGGTGTGTATCTTTAATCCCAGCACTCGGGGGCAGAGACAGGCAGATTTTTATGAGTTTGATGCCAGCCTGGTCTACATAGCAAGTCCCAGGCCAATCAGGGCTACAAAGTAAAGCTTGTCTCAAAAAGATTTTAAATACTTGGGTGAAAAATTAAAATATGACAGAGGTATAGGTTCGAATTATTCAACTGATTCATAGTTCGAGTCATTCTAGTCAAAGAAAAACTTTTAATGTTCATATGGATTTAAAATGTTTTATACATAAATTTTAAAATAGATATTAAATAATAAACTTCAAAACAACTTTGTTCTTCAGTTTATCACATTCCTAATCATTTATGTCTTAGCAATGAAACTAGGAAAATGTATTAACAGAAATCTCTGCATTCACAGAAAATTAACTAATTCAAACTTCACCCTCCTGCCTTCAAGTCCCAATCTGCCCTTGCTCAGTAACTTACCCCAACTCCTTTAACAAAATATCAGTCTTTTAAGAATATTGGAAAAGAAGAAAAGGTTGATATTTAAGATTTAAATAACCATTTTTTAATGCTGAATTACAAGTAACAAAGTCTTCATTTCTTCTTTTCATTGTAAGATAATTTTATAAACACTGTGGGTTATGATGGTTTAGGTATGATCTGAGTGGATCCTTTATGTATTCTTGTACTGAAATTCAATCTTCATTGCAAAGATTTTAAGATAATCTAAATACAGCTGTAGGTGGAGCTTTAGGGAGGTGACTGCAATTGGATAGGATCATCAAGATGGAGTACCACAATTTAATATTGGCAATTTTATAAGGAGAGAAAGAGAGAAAATGTGCTTAAACGATGTAGGCACACATGGGTTCTATGCTTCTTGTCATGTCATGTGTTGCACCAATTCGGTACTTCAGACACAAGTCCTTAACCCTGAACTAGAACCATGAGCCAATAATAATTACTTTTCTTGTAAGTTTTTCAGTAATAGGAAACACACTAATACAGATGGGTCTAATTAAAGTAGCACTTCAAGCACTCCATTCTAGTAATTCATCTAAGGGAAAGAGATTGTATCAGGAAAATACCTACATATGTACATGTCTAAAACAATAAAACAGCGATAATGGTTTTCTTCCTAATTTCTAGGCGTGCCTGATTTTGGTACACTATACTAATGGAGACTCAGAGAGACAAATAATCTATATATCTCTGCTTCTCAGCATATAGACACACTTCTTAGGCAAATTAAGCTTTAGTAAAATAACAAAAAAAAAGTTTGTCTATTGACATCAGTTTTTACCCTTATAAAAATGGTTACCAACTATTTTTAAAGATTTTATTTTATTTTTAATTAGTTATGTGCACATGTTCATGTCTGTGTGAGGGCTTGTGAATGGAGGGGCAAAGCTTGTAGAGGACAGAAGACGACATTGTATCCTCCAGAGCTGGAGTTAGCAAATGGTTGCCAGCATACAGACACGGGTACTGGGAACCAAGCCCGGGTCCTCTGCAAGAGCAGTATGTGCTTTTAATTGCTTAAACATCTCTCTAGCTCCCCAAATATTTTAAAGTTTGTTATTTTCACCCTTATACTATTTCCAAAAAATAAATAATTTAAAATCTCATGAGCCATTAAACCATTTACTAACTTAGAAGGTGAGTCACAGAGAACACAATTCATCAGGTTATGTGTCTCGTATTACAAAGTAATCTGTAGTTAAAGTAGTGAAAATGAGCTTGTTTTCCTCCATATCTAGCTTCCTGGTCTGCTAAATGAAAAATAATTAAAAATTTAAGTTCATGTATCAAGCTAGACTTTAATGTTAACTTTCAATATTGTTTATGAATAATAGTATGATCACATTGAAAAATAGGAGTTAGAACATATTATTTGTATGCAGCAATTTTTGGGAACAAATTTAGATTTGCTTCTTATCAAATAATAGGTATCAAGTGTTCATCAGGCATGATGGCACCTCACAGAGTCTGAAAGGCCCCTTGGTCAAAGCATTACCTCAGATTACACAGACACTGTTAGTTATTTTTAGGAAGTCTATGATTGTTTCATGAATATCACAGTTACTTTGGGGACTATTATGAATATTTATGTGTTTTCATAGTATCCATTTGTTAACTGTGACATTTAAAATACATAATTTTGTGACTTTGGAATTTCTTTCTTCTGAAGGCCTGGGAAATGCTAATAGCTCTGGTCTGGCCAAATGTCTCTGCTTCCTGCAGGGCACCATGTGGATTTCTGGGAATGGCACAGTCTTTATTCTCTAGGAGCTTATAGTCAGCATAGAAAGAAAAACACATATATAAATAACCTTACTGAAAGGTAAAGAAAGATGAAGGCCATTCTCAAAATACAAATAGCCATGAGAGTCAATGATACCTAAGATATTTCTAGCTAAGAATTGGGATGTCTTCGAGAAAAGACACGATTGGAAATGAATCTTGAGAGACAGGAGCCACTGGAGGGCAAAGATTACTTAGAAGTTTATGAGCAGAGAGGGCAGACTTTATGAAGGTGAAGGAGGAGGTGGTTATAGTAAAACAGATTGGGACTATGTTCTTCAGAATCACAATTGGTCAAATAAGCAGCCAATACCTACTAACCATGCTAAGGAAGTCACACAGAAGCACCTGGTTTCTGATGAGGCCACATCCAGGTAAGCCCACCTTAAATGGAAAGAAGCATGAGTCAAAAGTGTGCATGTAATACATTTAAGTTCCTGGACCATAGCTTAGCAACATAGTTCACTATAAGATATCAGTTAGGTGCCCTGCATGAAGAGAGTCTTATTGCACATTAAGAGAATGAAAAATTCAAACCTTGAAACAGTTTCTACTATATAGCACACTTTTGTGTCATCACAAAGTCAAAAATCTGAAAATGAAAACATCAGAAGTTTGCGGGGCTTTGATCAAGGAAATAAAAATCAAATTGTATTTTAGAAAGGTAAAACTGGACTCAACAGGCACACTAGCAATGTACAAGAAGAGACAGTTAAGAGAAGTTCTCTGTGGACCTGACCAGGATTTCTTGCTCACTAAGTCCTCAAGATCCTCTCCTCAAGTTTACACCTGTGTCCCAAGCTACAAGCTTGTCTTCAGTAGATAGCACCGGGGATTTATTTCCTGCCAATATTTAAAATTCTCTTTTAAGAACAAGAGGTTTCTTTATCAAAGGTAAAACTTTTCTTTCTCATCCATCTTGGTTCCCTTATTTTAAAGAACCTTATCTTATCCTAGCACACTTATTACATGTCAGAACTCCAACACCAGTTTACCACACCAGGAAGCATTTATGCTAAGACAAGGACATGATGGTTTTGTTCCTCCTGTTGCTCAATGGAGCAACGTGTTTGACTCACTCCAGTTCAATGTATCTTTTCTCATCAAATACAGGAAGGATAGAATTAGAATGTTTTCTAGCTTTTTTATTATTAAAGAATAAATTCCCAGCTATATTTTATTTGCTCTTAGTTAAATAAATGGACTCAACTAAAATATCTGACTTTGTCATAGTGACTAATACAAAGCATTTTCTATGTTATCAGTGATTCTGTAAGTAACCTTGATTGTCATTTAAAAAGAAGATTCTTAAGGATGAAATTCTCAGCAAGAAAAGGAAAGGATATTTCTAGTAGGTAGAATGAGAAGTACAGAGATTGATCTTCCCAGGAATAGAGAGAATATTCTATTTTCTCTGATATCAACCAAAAAAGAAAAAGAAAAAGGCAAAAGTCCAAGTTGCACCTTTACCTTTCACTGAAAATGTTTACTTGCAAGCTGAACTGATCTGTTGGATGACATAGCTTATCATACCATCTAATGTTCAGGAAATGATCTTTTATTGTTGATTAAACAAACTCAAAGTTGCAAGAGAAAACATTTTAGTACATTCCTACAACAGTACTTACACCTTCCTGTGGAGTACTTATTGCCAAAAAGAAAAAAAAATCTATTGTGTGTCATTTGAGTTACTTTCAATTATTTTTAAGATACACATTACTCAATTAATTAAACTGCAACAATAGGTAGTAGCTACATTTTAAACTGTAGAAAAGAGTCACATAAACTCACCAGAATTGAATTCATGGAAGAGAGAAGTCTAATTCTGCCCAAAGTAAGAGGCGCTGCTTCACCACATCATTTCAAAATAGAGGATTTAGATTTTAAAAATAAGTCACTGATTTTTAAACAATTAAAAATTCAAAGTATTTATTTTATTAGATGCTTTAAGTTAAATACCTGTGTAAGAAACTAGATTTTGCTATTAGATTATTTTTAAAAGAAACACCAACTAACTCACTTTGTACATGATTAAGAAAGAAGTGTTAACCACTTTGAACTGAGGTCAGTTAGAGGCCTTTAATCTCTTTTCTCTTTCTTATCTGCCCTCTGCTGGTCAAAAAGAAAAATTAAAATTAAAATCAAAGCCCCTCAGATAGCATGTGAAATAAGTACAATTTAAACAGGAAAAAAATAGTTTTATAAAGTTTTTCATTAGGGATCTGATCTTCTTTTAAGCTCCATGGGCACCAGGCATGCATGTGGTACAAGCATGTGGTACACACATGAAGACAAATATCCATCTACACAAAATAGTTTTAATTGGAAAAACAAAAATAAAATTAATAAATTCACATATGCACCTTTTTACTGAGGGAACCAAGTATCAAAATTTTCTCTTAGATAAGTAATTATCCCAACTCTGCTACTGGTCTCTAAATAAATTTCCAAATAAAGCCCTATTGATCAATTTTTAAAGACATAGTCTATGTGTGTGTGTATGTGTGTGTTAGGATATGGGGACAGGGAGTACAACAAAGAGAATGGAGACTTTGTCCAATAAAAATGTTAATAAGTTATATCTACTTGTTCCTTTTTAAAGAAACTCTTTATCATTTGTTGAGATAAACTTGATTGGTTGGTATGAGTTCCCATTACGTAAATCATATTATTCATTCCCAAGTAGATTTTATGTTTGCTTAAAAGTTCAACAATTATCCCATTCATTGTAATTCTGCCTGCCACTCTGATCTTGGAGTAAAAATGCACAATCTATAATCAACAAGGACGTTCATTGGAATTCTTCATGTTGGTCAATTAAACAGAAGTTATTTGTAATGATAAGATTCAAGTTTTAGTCACTTAGTTATAGAGTACTGATGTGTGCTTGGAAAAATGAAATCCTCTGTGAATCACAAGGAAATAAAAACTAATTCCTAACCAGACATTCAATACACTCAGTACTTCTCCCTCTCCCTCTCTCTCCCTCCTTCTCTCTCTCTCTCTCTCTCTCTCTCTCTCTCTCTCTCTCTCTCTCTCTCTCTCTCTCTCTCTCTTTCTCTCTCTCTCTCTCATTTTTTTTTTTTGGTTTTTCAAGACAGGGTTTCTCTGTGTAGTTTTGCTCCTTTCCTGGAACTCGCTCTGTAGACCAGGCTGGCCTTGAACTCACAGAGATCCCTCTGCCTCCCAAGTGCTGGGATTAAAGGGTTATTTTTTGTTTAGTTGGGTTTTTTTTGTTTTTTGTTTTTCAAGGCAGGGTTTCTCCATGTACCCTTGGCTGTCCTGGATCTCACTCTGCAGACCAGGATGGCCTCAAACTCACAGAGATCCACCTGCCTCTGCCTCCCAAGTGCTAGGATTAAAGGTGTACACCACCACAACCCAGTCCAATATTCGTATCTTATTATTATCTATTTTTAAAATCCTAAATACATTGAAATGTTTCACAAAACTCTACATTAGAGGCAGAACCCACAATTTTCTGGAAGGGACACAAAACACACTTCTCCCTGAATTCTAGTTTGATGTTATCACTGTTATTAGCAAAAGTACTTACATTTTGTTTAGTAATATAAATTTTATTATGAAAATGCAAAAACATGAAAACTAAGTCTACTCAGAGCAACATGCTTGGGGCAGCAGTTTACACGATTACAAGAACTCACCTATGTTCAGCTTTAAGCTATGTTCAGTGGAAAGGACAAAGCACAATGGTACTGAATGTGATCCTAAGATGCATTCACTATAGGAATTCACTCTTTCAAGTGATCCATTTATACCTAAGGAACCTTATCCTAAAGCAACAGAGATGAGTATATACTCTTGAACTAACACAAGGCAGTATACTATGGTGCTTTGAACAATGGGACTCAGGTCCACTGGAATATTTGAAATGAGATTTTTTTCCAAGTGACTTATTAGGCTGATTTCTCAAGATAAGTGAGGGAAATTGGATAGAGAAGAAAGAATGTGGCTGAGTTAATGATGAGCATCATTTTGATCCCATAGGTAAGTTCAGGAGCATAAACCACAGTGCCCTTGAAAAAGTGGTAAGGCCTTTGTTGATCCCTATTAGGCAGTCATTGGTCAAAATCCACTAGTCAGAATCTCCCAGAAGAGATAATTGTGTGAGACATCAGTTCACAGTCCTATTAGGTAGAAGATGGATGTTCCAACAAGATAAAGTGAATCTAATTGCACATCAACATTTATTATGGGGTCTGACTGTTGGTTTTTAATTCTACCACGTAACTAAGCAAACTTTTAAACTCTTTGATCTGGGTTCCATATGTATAAAGCTGAAAACTCTTCTCACTTCTCAAGGTTGTTCTAAAAATAAAAAGATATAACAATGCATATGTCACAGTTGAGCTGGTACTGATAAAACAACTCAATAAATAGGTATATACAGAAAAAAGTACAATGTAGATTAGTCAGGAGAAATGATTAAAAGAATACTATGAGTTCTTCAGTTAAACACAATGCCTGACAAAACTCCTCAAGTAAAGGAATAATTCTGGGCCTCTTTCCAGGATAGCATTACACAAACAACCTATTTTTGCCCATTTAGCATACGTATGTGAAATCACCAAGTCTGCAGAAAGGAGAGGCACTCGGTGAAGAAGCCCACGTGGTGAGATGGATGCTGTGAGAGCTATGACTGCAGCCACCTGGCCCACAGATAGCGGTTATTATCAGTGGCCATACCACTTAGCAGAAGGAACTAGATTTAGAGAACAGAGCAAATGCTGGAGCTCATTTAATAATTGACAAAACTTGTTTGGATAGCTGGTGATTGGGCCAGAGCAGGGAAGGGAGGTTGATACAAGAGACCTGAGTTAGCTCAGGTTAGCCCTAGATCCCTAGGAAATGTTGCAATTCTAAGTGTATATTTGACCAGCTTAAAGTACAGACACAGATTCAGAGATGATTTCTGGTTGGCATCAGCTTCATTCCCCTTGCCTAGAACACTATATTCGGGAATGGAACACAAACTGAATGAGCTTTATACTGCAGTAGGGAATAAACATACCAAGTAAGTAATATCCTGTAGTATGTTAGAAGGTGACAACACTATAAAAAATAAGAACCAGGGTAAGGACCTAACAGAGGGTTGGAATATTAGAAAAGGCTGGAATATTAAATATAGCAGCTATGATAGGTCTTACTGAGAAGACAATATTTGAGCAAAAACATGAAAAAGATGCAGAACCAGTCTAAGATCTGGTAACTGGGGAGAATATTTTGGACAGAAGAAATAGCTACAGTAAAGGACTTCAGATGGGCAAGAATGTAGTTTAGGAAGACAAGGACAGGATAAGCAAGACGAGTGCTAAGAAATGAGGTCACAAAGGCGTCAAAAGGAGGAAGGAATGAGTAACACGAGGAAATGAAAAGCGGGGAGGGATCCTTTGTCTGATGCCATTGACTGTACAGTCAGGCTCCTGCTCCTCATACCTGCCACATTACAGGAAGCTGCTACTGCTCACGTGTCGAGTGTGCTGCTCATTTTCTGTTGCTGTGACAAATACCTGTCACCTTCACTGAGGGAAGAGTTCTTTTGGCTTATGTTTCTGAGGAGAAACTGAACATCATGGCAGGATAGCATGTAGGCGAAATAAAGGTACTCACTTCCTATAAACAGGAGAAAGAGAGAAGGGCATGGCGAGAAGGGATGAAGAGAGAAAATGAACCAGGGAAAAGATACACCTTTCAAAGTACAATCCAGGAACCCAACATTGTTCCTCCAGTTACGCCCTAACCCTGATAGCCCATTCAACTAGGAATGCATAGTGAATGATTTACCCCTTGATGAAATTACTCCTTCATGATCTAATCACATCCTCATAGTAGCACCAACTGATGGGAACTACGTCTTTAACACTTGCTAGGTTTTTTGAGGAAGCACTTCGTACCCAAACCACAACATCATTACTACCTGTTATCTATGATTTCTTTTAATCATGCCACGTCTTACTACCCTTTTCATCATCCTTCTGCTAATTCCTACTCAATTCTGTGATCTTCTTAGGGTTTCCTACAACCAACATTTTTTTTCCATCCTTCAACCTTCCCACTTTCCGTACCACCATACTAGCTTGGCCCAAGAATGACCTTCCTATATTATATGTATCACAATAACATAAAGTCATCCTGTATTCTTGAGGTCCCTGCAAATAATATATAAATAAGTTTAATAGGGCTTTCAAGCTTCTTACAGACATCTTCAACCAAAACAATAAAAATGGACCTTTGCTTTCCAGTAAATGGATCATTTGATGAGAGGACTACATTCTGACATATAATATTTAAATTGGCATAATATTCTTCCTTGGTCTTTTTCAAAAGATAGTGTGGACAGATATTTATTGCACAGCTATGGGACAAAAGATTCCATTTCAAATCTACACTCAAACAGAGAAATTCCAGGTAAGGTCACTGAAATCCATAAACTCAGGCTTCTTACTGGCAAGGAGAGTCTGACTCATAATTCTCAGGGTGATTCTCAAATATAAAAGCTTCCACATTTTACAACGTGCTTAATAGTAACTCCATTTCTACTTTAAATATTGTTTTCTTTTCATGGTGCTGTTTCCAGGGTACCTTGCTCATAATATCATGGACCTGTGAAAACTCAAAAAGCCCATTCTTACTCCAGCTGAATGCCTCACATATGTCTGGTCTTTTTGGTTTCTTTAAGAACATACGGAAAACATTAACCATGAGGCCAGAATACAGCAAGAAGATAGATGCTTTTCTTCTAAAACATAATAAATAGTACTCAAATGGTTCCACTTGGAAGATTTATTCTTCCCTAAATAACAAATTATGACAGACACATTTCTAAAATTTTTCCCAGACATAAAAACAAAACCTATACTACTGGTCTATTTTACTGTGACAATTCTAAATATGCTTTTAAGTTAAACGTCTTCAGGTAAAATTACAATGTGCATATAAACAAACACAAGGTTTTTAGATGCACCAAAGTTCCTTTTCTTCAGGATAATAAAATTGTGTTATGAGAATTCTTTGGTAGAAATAAGTGTGTAAATTCTTTTTTTTTTTTTGGAGTAAACTGCAATCTTCTATACATTTAAAGCATTCAGAATGAGAGCTATTTTGACACTATGGTATAAATATAAGAGAAATCTACTAAAGGAATGATTATTTCAATTATATTTATAAAAAGCATCAGAGTTTTTTTAATTCCTTTAAACAATAACAATGAAATATATAGTTTATTTCCTGCATACACTTTATAGTTAGTGGGGCAATTCCTTTATAAAATAGACCTATAAAACTAGTATGCCTCTATTCATCATCTTCTTCATTTCTATTGTTACTGTTGCTTTATTTCATATTAATTATCACTCAAATTGCACATACTTCTAGATAAGACTGCAATAATTTAATATACATATAATAGTATATTAATTAACTAATTAAGCATTATTAATAATAAATATATTAATAGTAAATTAAGAACAATTTGTACAGATTCTTTTAATAAACACAATTGCTTTCAAATTCATGATGTACTTTGACTATATTCACCTTCTCCATCATCTCCACAGATGAGAGCAAATGTGATATTTGTCCTTCTAAGTTGGGCTTATTTACTTAAATAGGATGATCTCCAGTTATTTTATTTTCTTTAGGGCTGCACAAAATTCCATTGTGTATATCTACATTTCATTTATCCATTCATCTGTTGACTGATACCTAGGCTGATTCCATAACTTGGCTATTGTGAATAGTGCTTAAAGAAACAAGGATGTGCAAGCCTATCTGTGGTATGTTGACTTAAGAGTCCTTGAGTATATGTCCAGGAGTGGCATATCTGAATCCCATGGTAATTCTAGAGCATCTGGAAAACCTATGTATTGAAATACATAAGGATTCCATTTTACCAACATCCTTTCTAGCACTTATTGTTGCTTTCTTAACTATAGCTATTATGACTTGGAGTTTTCAGGGAAAACACTTTATACAAACTGTAACACTATTATCTGTTACCTATGACTATTTTTAATCATGCTTTGTCTCACCACCCTTTTAGGTCAATCCATGTCTTTATATTCCATAGTGTTTGTTTTAAAAGTTGGGTATGCCAATGTTAAATTCATCTATATTAAGAATATATGCATTTTTATATAATTAACAATTTGAGATTATACTTTGATTACATTTCCCCCTTCCCTTTCCTCCCTCCAAATCCTCTCAATATATTCTCGATGTATTATCCCTTAAATCAACATGAAGTGACCATTTTGGGGGGAGTGCAGTGAACTTTATTGATGGTATTCAAGAGAGTAGCGCTCCCTAAGCCCCTCCTGTTACTCTGGGGGTCTGGGATGGAAACTGGGGAAGATGCTCAATGTCAGGGGCTGAGTTGGGACAGAAACTGCTCAGCAGCCAAGGGTCTCTCTTGCTCTGTCCTTGCTACGGTGGGTGGTCCAGGGTGGGCTTCTTACTCCTTAGAGGCCATGTAAACATGAGGTCCACCACCCTGTTGCTGTAGCCGAATTTATTGTTGTACCAGGAAATGAGCTTAAGTTGTCATTGAGAGCAATTCCAGGCCCAGCATCAAAGGTGGAAGAGTGGGAGTCACTGTTAAGTCACAGGAGACAACCTGGTCCTCAGCGTAGCTCAGGATACCCTTTAGTGGGCCCTCTGATGCCTGCTTCACCACCCTCTTGATGTCATCGTCATACTTGGAAACTTTCTCCAGGCAGCATGTCAGATCTACAACGGACACACTGGGGGTAGGAACACCGAAAGCCATGCCCATGAGCTGCCCGTTCAGCTCTGGGATGACCTTGCCCACAGCCTTGGCAGCACCAGTGTATACAGGGATGATATTCTGAGCAGCCCCACGGCCATCATGCCATAGCTTCCCAGAGGGGCCATCAACAGTCTTCTGGGTGGCAGTGATGGCATGGACTGTGGTCATGAGTCCTTACACAATGCCAAAGTTGTCATGGATGACCTTGGCCAGGGGGGCTAAGCAGTTGGTGGTACAGGAAGCATTGCTAACAATCTTGAGTGAATTGTCACTATGGTTCACACCCATCACAAACATGGGGGCATCAACAGAAGGGGCAGAGATGAGACACTTTTGGCCCCATCCTTCAAGTGAGCCCCAGCCTTCTCCATGGTTGTGAAGACACCAGTAGATTCCACAACATACTCAGCACCAGCCTCACCCTACTTGATGCTGGTGGGATCTCGCTCCTGGAAGATGGTGATGGCCTTCCCATTGATGACAAGCTTCTTATTTTTAGCCTTGACTGTGCCATTGAACTTGCTATGGGTAGAGTCATACTGGAACCTGTAGACCATTTAGCTGAAGTCAAGGAAGGGGTCACTGATAGCAACAATATCCATCCACATTGCCATACAGGATGGCAACCCTGGTAACCAGGCATCCAACCAATTTGGCCTAATCTGTTCACTCCGATCTTCATCATTGTGTCTCAGGAACGAGGCTGGCACTGCACAAAAAGATTCGGCTGTCTCTGGAACAGGGAGGATCAGAGAGCCGAAGTGACCTTTTTTAATATCTTCTAAATTTAGATTGGTTTATTTTCCGAGATATCATTGCACTGTAGTTCTGTTTGCTTGAAATGACTTTTACTATTCTTTCACCCTAAGTCTGTATTAGTCTCGGGTACATTTCTTGCAGGAGACAAATCCATGGATCTTTAAGAACAATCTAATGAGCTAGTGTATGTCTTCTGATTAGATCATTCAGGCCATTAGCATTTAGAATTATTATTTTGATTTTGTAGTATCTGATACTTTACCATTCTCCAATTCATTTCTGGTTTTTTGTGGTGTATTATTTCCTGTGGCCTCATAGATGCATTTATCTGTTTAACCTTTCTTTTAATGTGTAAGACTACTTTAAGTATCTTATCTAGTGTTTAATGGTTATGAATTCCTTGTGTTTATGTTTATTATGGAAATATGTTCTCTAGTTATAAAGGACAGCTTTACTGTATATAGAATATAGTAATCTAAGCTACAAATTACTACTGTCTTACAGAGCTTGAAATGGATCATTCCATGCCTTCCTGAATTAGAGTTTGTTAAGAAATCTATTGTTATTTTGATGGGTTTACCTTTATATGTAACTTGCTTCTTTATCGTAACTTTCAATGTTCTTTGTTCCATACACTTAGTATTTTTAACATATATGAGGGAATTTTTTTTCTTGTCTTATCTATTTGTTGTTATAACTGTCTCCTAAATCTGCATAGCCATTTCCTTCCCTAGGTCTGGGGAATTATCTATGGCTTTATTGAGTATATTTCCTATACCTTGATTCTGAACTTTTCTCTTCTCTATGTCTATTATTCACAGATTTGTCCTTTTCTGGGTTTCTCACGGGTATTTATGTTCTAGTTATACTTTCTTATTTCATCTTCATAATTTCTGGTGTTATATTTCATCTAACTTGCCTTCAAGCCCTAACTCATCCCATTCTACTGATTACATCTTTCACTGGGTTTGACTCACTGAAGTTTTCACTTCTAAAAATTTAATTTTTCCAATATTTCTATTACTTTATTGGATTTATTTTTGTTTGAATTCTCTTTGAATTTAATTTGGTTTATTCATGTCCACTTTCATTTTACTGAAAATTCTGTTTTGCCTGAATATATGTTTGTACTCTACCTGCATGCCTGGTGCCTACAGAAGCCAGAAAAGGGTGTTGGATCCCCTGGAACTGGAGTTACAGATAGTCATGAGTCACCATGTGGGTGCTAGGAATAGAACCTAGGTCCTTTGAAGAACAGTCAGTGCTCTCAACCATTGAGCCTTCTTATTAATTCTACACTGAACATTGCTTTTATACTCATTCTTTTGGATCCTTTGTTTTTAATTTCATCTAATTCTCTAATTAGAATTCATTACTGCAAACTGAGTAACTTTGGGAGGTATGATGCCTTTATTTGTTATGTTTCTTGGTGTTTCTGTGATGGACTTGTGAATATGGAATAGGCCATTGGTTCTATTCTTTGACAACCTCTATTCTTTCAGTTGAGGCATCTGCAATGATCAAGTGGGACTAGATTGTAGTTGGTTGATGTGTCATTCATTGTCACTGGACTAACTAAACCCCCAGTTCACATGCTCACACACCAAGCACAATCTCTAGTGCCTCCCAAGAGAGTCAAACACTGACTACAAAAGCAACCACCATGTACTGACAGGCTTAGTGTAGAATTAGAGTAATAATAACCAATTTAAAACATCCTTTCCAATCTAGTAACTTTTGGGGATAAAGGAACAATTTAACATGGTCAATAGTAAAATATTATTAGTCACTATGGGTAAGCATAAGCTTAGTAATACTAATGGTTAGTACTCAAGGAATAGATAAAATAGAAGAGAGAAATGTAATAGAAAGAGAGAACAATTAAGAATAAGGGAGGAGATAACACACCTACAGTAAGGATAGAATGAACACAAGGAAGGAATAAAGGAAATTCATCACATAACCTAAAGCATCTTGGGAGGCTGATCAATGGGATTCCTCAGCTCTAGGCAACCTGTGCCCATTGGCACTGCATACCTAATGAAGTAGGGGAGAAAGACACTCACTGAGCTGGACAAAATAGTCTACAAACTTACACACAGATAATAAAGTCTCTATATGCAGTCATTAGTATAAGAGAAGATCCAGACTGTCTCTTCATCATTATTTGCATGTGTGAATGTAGATTATCTCTATGTGGTTGCTTGAGTGTGCACAGACAATAACATGTGCAAAAGTGCAAACTGCCTCTGTGTAACCAAGTCTGAGCATAGGTGCAATGTCTCTATGCCATCATTTGTGCATAGCTAGTCATCCTACCCTTAAGCTCTTTTCCTTTTCCGTGTCTATTTGGATTTGTATCTTTTGATGACAGCAGAACCTTTGTGGTACTAAGCTTCCAATGTTTATCTCTGTTGTTTGCCATGCAACCAGAGGGTATGGTTCATGAGTCAGGTGGTGGGTATTATACTTGCAGGTGTTTTTAAGGCTCTGATTTTGAAAGGGGCTGTTGGAAAACTTTCCACCGACATCTAGTCCTTTTGAGCACTCATTACTTCTTGTCCTTCAAACATAGAGCTACTGAATCTCATGCCAGTCTATAGTTCAGACCATATTTCTACCATATGAAATACTGCGCAGTTCTGTCTCTGGGTTTTTATCCTCTAGGTAGAATTATTCTGCATACCAGCACTCAGGAAACAGATACTTGTACCATGAATCTTAAACATTCTTATTAATAAAAATCAAACCCGGAGCCAGTTATTGGGGTGAATGCTGGTAGATCAGATGCAGAACAAGCCACAGCTACCTCACCTTGCCAGTTCCTAAGCTGGTCCTGTTTCCTCAGACTAGAAGCCTTTGAGTCCTCATCCAGAATGAATCTCAGCTGAACTGTGTTGCTCCAAAGCCTGAAAGCTTAACCAGCCAAATGCTTAACCAGCCACATGATTAACCAGCCAAATGCTTCTAGTTTCTGGTCCTCACGCCTTATATACCTTTCTGCTTTCTACCATCACTCCCTAGGATTAAAGGCTCGCTTTCTGGGATTAAAGGTGTGAGTCACCATGCCTGGCTGTTTCCAATGTGACCTTGAACTCACAGAGATCCCAGATGGATTTCTGCCTCTGGAATGCTAGGATTAAAGGCGTGTGCTATCACTGCCTAACTAGTGGCTTTTCTGTTCTCTGACCCCAGATAAGTTTATTAAGGTACACAATATTTTGGGGAATACAATGCCACCACATTTCCTCTCTTTTTGTCTAAAATTAAAGAAAGCTTATAACTAATACAAGAAAAACTATCCAATAAATATATACAATATATACAGCCAAAAATTACATTAATGATGTCTAGTCCATTAACATTGGACAGATTCAGATAAAAACTCCATTATATATATAATGTCCAGTCCAGTAACATCTGATAAACTCAGACCAAAAAAATTTTCATTACTTATCTTATTTAAAACAAGTAGTTCCTTTTTAAAAGTAGATTCCATAATCTCCCTTTTTATCTTATCATATCCATATTCTCTCTTTTTTCTTTTCTAAAAGATACAGGAAAAAAAGGAACTCTTGCACATTATTGGCAGGAATGCATTACTTAACAATTATAGAGAGTAATATGTAATGTTTTTAAAACTTAAAAGTATCTACAAGATCCAGCAGTCACACACCTGAGTATATGTCCAAAAGAAAGGAAATTAGAATGTCATGGTTCATTACAGTACTACTCATAACAGCCAAGAAACACAACTGCCTAAGTGTCCATCAACTTATGAGCACATTAAGAAAATGTCACACACACACACACACACACACACACACACACACACACACACACGACACATACATGAATAGGCACACAAAAAGAAAACAGTATTATCCTAAAGAAAAATGTCTATTCTAGTTGATATCTAGTAGAAATAAGAATGGTCTGATACCATGTAAACTGAGTTTAAGGTTCATTCAAATCTCTTTGAAACAGCCTTGTTCTTGAAAAAATAAAATAAAAATTTACCTGTTTGTGAGATACGTATATATCTGTCTACCACCTTCATGCAGTGCCTGTTGAGGCCAGAGAGGGTATTCCATCGTCTGGAACTGGAGCTACAGACAGTTGTTAGCCACTATGAAGGTGCCGATAAATGGACGGACCAAGACAAGAGCATGTCAACTCTTAGACCGAGTAGGATTTTGTTAGAACTATTTAGGCAAGGGCTGGCTAGAATTTTCCCCAGAGTTCAAATATGCAAGCCAAGCTGGGGACTTACACTGTTAGCACAGATACTGGCCTGGTGTTCTTGAGTCTCTAAGCACTTTACATGCACTGACTCAGTCCATTAATTTGCTCTATCCATGCAGTCTATTCACCCTGTAGCCAGTCAACTTGTATAATGATAAATCAGAACTCTGTAACTTCTCATCACATTAAAAAGAGTACCTCAGAGAAGTACTCCTGAAATTAGGATTTTAAATGCCTCCTTGCTTCCCTTACCTCTTATCTTCTTTGGTGATGATTTTTTTTCTTTAAAGGACTTGACACTACTGATATTAAATTATAGATTTGTTTGTTTCTTTTGCTACAGTAAAAATATTCTGAGATCAAGACTCTTAGCTGATTTTCTTTTTAAAAAAAATTTTATTTTATAATTAATTTAATTTTACATATCAGCCACGGATTCCCCTGTCCTCTCTCCTCCCACCCCCCAGCTTTCCCACCCCAATCCACCCCCATTCCCACCTTCTCCAAGGCAAGGTCTCCCCTGGGGAGTCAGCCCAACCTGGTAGATTCAGTTGAGGCAGGTCCAGTCCCCTCCTCCCTACACCAAGGCTGAGCAAAGTGTCTCAGCATAGGCCCTAGGTTCCAAAAAGCCAGCTTCTGCACCAAGGACAGGTTCTGGTCCCACTGCCTGGGGGCCTCCTAAACAGTTCAAGCTAATCAACTGTCTCACTTATCCAGAGGGCCTGGTTGATTTCCTTAAAACTTCTCTGATGCACAGAAAATAGAATAGTATGACAACAATTGTAGTGTCAGTGCTATATAAAAACTAACTATATTTCTCATCTCCTAACTATATTATGAAAATGAACTCTAATAATTAAAAATGTTTTAAATAATTTTATGTCTCTGACACAAATAATTTCAGAGAGGATTTCAAATCCCAGTTGTTGTTTTTGTTTTTTAATATCTGGAAAACAAACCACATGCACTCCCAAAGAACAGAGCAGGGGCTACACAACTGTCACAGCATTCCTTTTTAAAGACAAGTTTGCCACAAAACACAGCACATTTGCCATGGTAGGAATTAGCTGCATTACCTATTCACCACTAATGGCTGAGCCAAAGTTTGAAAGTTAATTTTCAAAACTCAGGAACTAGGAAGAGCCCGAATTGGAGCAATGTGTATGTCTGGCATGCAGCTGCTTATGGCCTCTTTCTGTTCCCGGGCTCCTGTCATCACTGAAGCAAGCAGAACACTGTGGTCTTCAATGCAGTGGATAACTAGTTTCTGATCCATTCCAGGAAGTCCCCTGGGGGAATTCCCAAATATTTTCAGACAAAGGCCTACTTACCAATTTCTTATCTGGCCAGGAATAAAATTTGTGACGTACCTGTAGATGAATCATAGTTGGTTCTCTGTCTAAGTTTCCATGGAAAAGATGAAATCTTTGGAAAGGAATATATCCTTCTAACGTGTAGGTAAAACACATAGTAGAAATAAGTATCTCCCAAAGGAGAGAATTCTTTGGAAGGGTGTCAAACTTTTCCCAATTAAGTTTTTCCTCTATTATGGAGCCAGAAGGCTGTGAATGAATTCCATTTATCCCACTTAAATGATCTTGAGCCGTTTATATAAAACCTTTCTATACCTGAGTTTCCTCATTTAGACAATGGAGAACTAATATCACCTGGAGTAAGCAGAACAAAACTACAACATGAACTCTGTGAATTAGTGGACATGACACATGAGAATGCTGCAGAGGTAATATTATAGATAGCAGTGACTTAAAAATATGGACGGTTGCCGGGTGGTGGTGGCACACACCTTTAATCCTAGCACTTGGGAGGCAGAGGCAGGAGGATCTTTGTGAGTTTGAGGCCAACCTGGGCTGCAGAGTGAGTTCCAGGAAAGGTGCAAAGCCACACAGAGAAACCCTGTCTCAAAAAACAACAACAGAAAACTATGGACAGTTTGCTGTCTTTCAGGTAGGCAGCCTTTGGCAGGTTACTTGAACTACCTGGCCTTTATACTCCTTGTGTAGCGTTTATTCAACAGGATTGTATGGGGGTGAGCTGACTTAATGTACGTAACACTCATAGGACACTGGCATAGAGAAAGCACCATAAAATGACTGTTATTGTTGCTCTGCTTACTATTATTGTGTATTATGATTTAACAGAACATTTTGAAGTACTGACTCTTGATCTCACTGCCTATTTGACAACTATTTAAGCCCCTTTAGCATTGCCTTTTCTCCGTTGTTTCCAAAAGGAACAGTAGATACATAAGGATATCTTCCTTGCTCCTTGATTTCATCTTCTTTTTCTCTTTGTAATAATCCCTTTGCATGTTGTCTATTCCTATGTCTTAGGAAGATGAACTCTACAATTAAGTCAATAGCCATGACCTCACGAAGAGCTGCAGACTTATCCGAACCCTGGTGTTCCTTAGGCCATCACTACAGCAAACCCTGCTTGCTTCCTTGAACCTGTACTCTCTTTGTACTTGTCATGTAAGTTCCGGCTTCCCTCTCTTCTTTACCCTCCCTTGTTTATGCAATAAACAAGCCTCTTCATATTCATGCCGTCCTCTATTTTGCAACTATAACATTTTATAGGAAATGCTACCCCTCATGAAACCACATAATATTCAGCAAAGCAAAATATGGATATATGCAACATGAGTCTTAAAGCATTGTGCTGAGTGGCATGTATGGTATCTAAGTACTGTCCCATACTGTCCAATAAAAGTGCATGCTCATCTAGAACCTGGGAATGGGATCTGACCTGGGTCATTGTAGTAAATTAAGTAAAGATGAGCCATGCTGGATCTGTGGTGAGTCCTAAATCTCATCTAACTAGTGTGCTTATAGGAAGGGGACATTTAGAGATGCAACCAGAATGTAATCAAAGAGAGAAACACACATTAAGTGAGAAATCTATGAGCCAAAGACTGCCAAGGATAGACAGCAATCACCAGAAGCTGCAAAGAGTCAAAGAAGAATGTTCCCCTATAGCCTTCAGGGGAATTACAGCCCTACTGAAACTTGCATTTTAGATATTTCAGCCTTCACAACTATTGAAAAGAATTATGCTATCATAAGCTACCCTGTTTGTGATAATTTGGTTCAGTATTCCTAAGAAACTAATATTAATGGCATATATGTACAAATTTCATATAGTGAGATATATATATATATAATTTTTTGTGTTTTCATCATTTGCTGTACATTGCTTTTGATTTTAACTAATAATATTGCTTCTATAATGCTTACATATATCCATGATCAATTTTTAGTTAATTTCTTAGGAGAAGTAGCTTGAGGTCTGTTTTTTAACCTAAGAGCATTTAGAAACTCTATTACAACTTTTCACTATTTCTATTCTAGCTCAATTAAAAAAAAAATTAAATCCAAGACTTTATTTTTTTCTCAGAATGAGAACTGGGGAATTGCTGATTCAAATCTCATGATGGAATATTAAAGACAAAAATTTACTTCATCATTTAGCAAATATGCACGGAGCATGTATAATACATAAAATGTAACATTCTAGAATTCGAGGTTTGTCTAAAAGTAAAACTTAGATATATAGAGAGTGTCTCAATATAAGGCACCACAAATAGAGCTGGGCATTGTGGCCCAGGATTGGAATCCCAGCCCTTGGGAGGTAGAAGCAGGAAGACGGTGAGTTCCAGGGCAGTTTGAGAAACACACTGAGTTCCAGGTCAGTCTGAACTACATAGCTATAGCTTGTTTCAAAACACTGAATTTAAAAATGAAAACAAGCTCAAGTCACCTCAAAAGATTAAACAAATGGCCGAGAAGTATTTTTTAAAATGTTTGTTATCCTTAGTCATGAGAGAAATACAAATTAAAACTACTCTGAGATTTGATCTTACCTCAGTCAGAATAGCTATCATCAAAATCCCAAATCACTACACAAGCTGGCATGAATACGGAGAAAGGAAAACACTTACTGAATGCTGGTGGAGAGCAAGCTGGTTCTATAGTGGTATTTTATTTGTACTGAAATGTGATTTTAATTGTATGTTAATAAATAAAGTTGCCCAGGCGTCAGAGCTATTAGAGCCATAGCAAGAGTGTGGCGGTGGTGGTGCATGCCTTTAATCCCAGCACTTGGTAGAAGAGCTAGGTAGATCTCTGTGTGTTCAGGGATACAGCCAGCATTTGAGACACACGCCTTTAAGACCTGGAGGGCTGTACATACAGGCAGTGATGAGGCAGTCACGTGTTTAGGTTAACAACCAATGAGAAGGCAGAATAGAAAGACTATGTAAAGACATACATACAAGAAGTAGGTCTCTTTCGGAGAGGTAGGAGCACTGCAGGAGGAAGGGTAAGATTTTAGCTCTGAGCTCTGACCTCTTGGCTTTCTCTTTTATATTGGTTCTATGTTTCTTATTTAATAAGATGGTTGGTTACATCTACATAGTTCAGCCACTATGGAAATCTTTGTGGAGGTTCCCCAAAAAGCTATAAATAGATCTACCATAGGATTCTATTATACCACTCTTGGTCATATAACCAATTGACTCTATATCCTACTAAAAACAAACCTGTTCATCCATGTTCATTGTTTCTCTACTCACAATAACCAAGAAATGGAAATAACCTAGATTTACATCAACTGATTAATGGATAATAAAAACGTGGTATTTTTACACAGTGGAATACTACTCAGCTATTATAAAGTTTGTAGATACATGGATGGAGCTCGAAACAAGCATTCAGAGTGAGGTAAATTAGACCCAGAAAACAAACATTTCATGTTTTCTCTCATTTGTGAGTGTTATCTGTCAATTCTTAGATATGTTTGCTCCATCTGGAATATCCATAGAGGGCAGGGACTTAGGAAGGGGCCACAGGGGAGGGGGAGATTAATGGAGAGGAAGGGGCATGGAATGCAGGTGTAAAGGCTTGAGGGGATTTAATGGAATAGAAACGGTTAAATTAGAGGGAGCAGAAGGGCAGGGTAAAGAATGGAATACAGGGAGAGATAAATAACAACAAAGAAAAAGTCATATGGAAATGTACCTAATACTGATAGTGTGTCTGAGAGTTAAAAATGGAGTTAACTTACAATGGGATGAAAAAATCCTACTAGACACCATAGGCTAACAAATAAAAAGCTCATAGCCAGGAATAGGTTAACAACAACTCCGAGTTGTTGACCAGTGAGGGCCCATAGAATCCCAAACATTACAAATTATTGCCAATCCTATCAGTCTCTGGAATGTAACAGTAAGACCTATTGAAAATAGATTTACTTCAGTCACAAAATATGGAGATAAAAAGTTGGTACTGGTACTGACCTGGAAGCTTCATTTCTACTGGCTGGATTTCATATTCCTGGAAGGTACTATGCATGCTACAAAAAAAGAAAAGTCATTGTCAATCTTACACTAGTATTATCCCTACCAGTTATAACTACAACAAGACATGCCCACTGATGCAATAGTGGCATGAACATCATCAACATAACTAACTACTTTCTACTGGGATTGAAGTCCTAATGCACCATTAGTAAACCAAGAACCTGTGGTTAGGTAGGTCATAGGCCATAGGGGAGAAGCTACTACTATTATTATGCAAAAATGGACATAGTATTAAGCCAACTCTAAATGACTTATCATATATATATATATATATATATATATATGATATAGATAGATAGATAGATACAACTCTCAACCCCCATCAGAGAAGCTTGTATTTTCAGTAGATGGTAATTAACACAAAACTCTCAACTGATTAAGATGAAATTAAGAAACTATAAGACTGCTCAGCACTAAATAGGCTATCTATATCACATCTTCTTCCTAAGCTCAAGAATTATTTCATAAGAGAAGATGAAAAGACTGTAAGAGCCAGAGGTAGTAGATGGAAATAAGGAAATAGTGTCCTCTGTACACAGAGATCAAAGTATCTGAACATATGAACTCAGTGATTGTGACAGCATGCACAAGCCCTGTGTAAGTTCAAGCCATGTCAAAGCCCATCATGGAGATGGAAGATAGTCACAAAATTCAACCCCTAGCTGAGGAGCTATTGGCAAATGACAGCTGCTAGGAGAGGAAGAGACAGTTTTCTTTAACAGGGTTCTTCCTGATAAGTCGGCTATGCACCAAGAAGGCCACATATCCAAGAATATTTCAGCTGCGCAAATTGGACTTGATGGTTGAGAAAAATGAAAAAACAAAAATCACACAGATTGGGATGGGTCAGGAAATAGGGATGAATCTGGGATGATGGTGAGGGGAATGCTTATGAGCAAAATACATTGTACAAATATTTCAAAGAATGATTTTTTTAAAGAAAGAGAAAAGACTTAAATTACATTACATGACAGAAGTAAATGCAAAGGGACCCTGAAATATCAAAGATTAAGATAAAGGTTATTCTATAATGGCAGATAAACTGGACTATAAATGCTAGGTGAAATTTACAGATGTTCATAAGCTGCAGAAGATATTCTAAGAAAAAAGACCTACTAAAAGCATAGAAACTAGAAAGTGTAAGGTCTACAGAGGTCTTGTTCAGTCAATATGGACTGACATTGTCTGAATGTGGCTTTGGAAAGAATAATCTAAAAGTTGCAATTATTAAATAAACTGAAGGACCAAAGCAGATATAGAGACATTCTGGAGAAAATAGCATAAAAAGTAACAAGAAGGCCCTAAAATGCTGAAAAATGAATAGAAGGATCAAAGGTATAAGTTTAAGGTGAAAGCATCAAAATTTGGTAACCAATTGAATGTGTCAGGCAATGGAGAAGAGAACAGAGATGTCTTCTACAAGCTAGAAATTCTCCCTGGAACTCAGTTGTTTCTCAAAATAACTCAATAGAAAGGACTATTTATGATTAAATTAGGGGCTAATTCATAATATATATCCCAATGTGGTGATATTTTGTCCCCCAATGTATTGTGCATCCTAATTAAACATATCTGGGGTCAGAGAACAGAACAGTCACTAGATAGACATAGAGGCCAGAAAATGGTGGCACACACACCTTTAATCTTAGCCTTATAGAGGCAGAGATCCATCCAGATCTCTGTGAGTTCAAGGCCACACTGGAAACAGCCAGGCATAGTGACACACACCTTTAATCCCAGGAAGTAATGGCAGGAAGCAGAAAAGTATATAAGGCAAGAGGACCAGGAACTAGAGGCTTTTTAGGTTCTATTAGACTTTTAGGCTTTTAGCAGCAGTTGAGCTGAGATTCATTCCAGATGAGGACTCAGAAGCTTCCAGTTTGAGAAAACAGGATCTGCTAAGAAGTTGGCAAGGTGAAGTTAGCTGTGGCTGATTCTGTTTCTCTGATCTTTCAGCATTCATCCCAATACCTGGCTCTGGATTTGTTTTTATTAATAAGACCTTCTAACAATTGGTGCTGCATTCCAGTATATGTATAATATATAAACTTATATAATAAGAGTAACTTTACTTGATTTCAAGACCTATTTACCCTTGCATTCATGACTTTGTAGTATAGTATACATAATATAAATTATGTATATATATGAAAATTTATCTACATAATCTAATAATGAAATATAAAGAGCAAAATTATGTTGGTAACAGGAAAATGGATGAAACGGGGATTTTATTAAGCAAATTAAGCCAGTCTCAGAAAGACATACATTGTATGTTTTCCCTTATTTAGGAATTCTTGATTTTATATAGAAATAAAATCATGTATGTAGAATAAAATGAAAGTAAGAATGAAACTGTCTAGCAGAATGAAGAAAGTTATGGACAGAGAATATGGTCAAAGCACATTATACCCTTATATGAAAATGTCCTCATAAAATGTAGTACAATATATAATCATTATATAATGAAAAGCAGGGAAATTAGAAAGACAGAGGTATTCAATTGGTTTTAGTAAAATCTAGTATCATAGCCCACAAAAGCACACCCATCATATACTACTCTCTTCATAAAACTCCAGCATCAGACTTTTGTTTTGGTCCAAATAGGGCAGAGATTAGAATAAATTATGTTATCTCATTAAAAATATTATCCTTTTTCCAGTGACCTGATCTCAGTTTTGTCCACCCTCAGCTGGCCATAGTGTACTTTCATTGTGCTATCTCTAGGTCTATTTTCTATTCCATTAAGCTATACTACAAAGGCATTAAATGCAAGGATAAATATGTCTTGAAATCAAGAAATGTAATTCTCACTTTATTCTTCCTTCTTCAGAATGTTCTTGGGTACCCTAGTTCATTTGACTTTTCACATAAATTTTAGAATAATCTAATTTGTATTTAAAAATAATCTTTTGGGTAAATCCCAAAGTCTTTAAAACAAGTTGTATATAGCTAATTTCCTAGTATATATATGTATAAGGTAGATTCTTTTGAGCTCCTTGTTTAAACATCCAACTACCTATTTTAAAGGTTCCCTTGGACATCTGGTTTTTAATTAACTTGGGGATATTCACCACATCTTCACATGTATCCTGCAATTTCCTCCCATCCTAGTAAATGATACCAGTATTTAATCAGTCAACTGCTTAAACAGAAAACCTCTACAAAAGGGATTAAGCACCTTTAAAACACACACACACACACACACACACACACACACACACACACACACACACACGCTCAGAAATGTTTTAGCATTCAATTCATCATGAAGTAAAATCCGGTATCATGGCCCACAAAAGCACACCCAATCATAACACACACACATCATAGGGGTCTTGATCAGGTTTGTATTCTCTGCCAGTTAAAGAATTAAAAGGCAGGGAAAAACAGAAGCACAAGAGTTAGCTGCAGAAAAAAATCTCAAGCACCTCAGACAGAAATCAGCAGTTGAAAAAAGGCTGTTATTGAAGTGAGGAAACACAAACACACAGCAGACACACAGAAAAAGCCACCCTCCACAAAGTAGGGTTGGGTTGAACATTAAAGCCAGGGCTTTAAAGCCTTTGAAAAGTTTTCCTCTCCTAATTCAGTGTTGGTCAGTTTGAAGAAAGCTGGGGTGGTTGATTTGCCCAGATCTGTGGTGTGACATGTCTTGATCCAATCTTGAGCTCCTCCTTGACCAGTCCATCAGCAGGGGAACTGCTGGTGGGAGACAAAATCTTTTGTCTCAAGTCAGGAGGGTGACGAAGAAGCTGGTTATCCTGGAAATTTGTCACCTTTCTTACCCAGCCATGGCCTCTTTCCCTATGTCTGCCTACCAGGGAGTCTGGCTGACTCCAAGTCTCTCACCCATGTTTTTTGTGTACTTATTTTTGTCTCTCTGTACAGGTCGAACTACTATGCTGAAATAATAATTACAGCTACATTCTACTTTTCTCTTCGGTTCAAAGTGGCTCCATGCTGAACCCTCTGTTTAACTCTCATACCAACTCTTTCCATGGACACGAAGGTGTCTCCAATTTTCAGAAAAGATGTGTGGTGCAATGGGAGAAAGAAGGTAATAAATTGGTCAAGGGCACACAGCTACAGCTAATGATTCTACCAGTAAAGAATCTAATTGATTTGGTTCCAGAACTCAAGCACACTTACTTAATCTGATTTGAGGGCACTTATAATCTCCAGTCTTGATTAGTTGTATATTGTTCTCGTTTCTTCTCTCTCTCTCTCTCTCTCTCTCTCTCTCTCTCTCTCTCTCTCTCTCTCTCTGTGTGTGTGTGTGTGTGTGTGTGTGTGTGTCTGTGTCTGTCTGTGTCTCTGTCTTTCTGTGTGTCTTTCTCTGTCTGTCTCTTTCTCTCTCTGAGTCTCTCCCCCATCTCCCTCCCTCCCTCCCTCCCTCCCTCCCTCTCCCTCTCCCCCCTAATTGAAATGTGACCCCCATCAGGCACCACAGTTTGTCTTTAACGCTGTCTCCTCTAAAGCCTGGTTTTGAACTATAACTGATCATGGTGGTGTGTGACTTAGGGTGAGTATTCTGGAGCCCAGGGTAAGGGAATCTAGAATTTACAGCAAGCCTAGGCTACATGGTGAGACAATCTTGCGAAACACACACACCACACACCACACACCACACACACACACACACACACACAAACTCCAGTTATCCTGGCTGTACTCAATGATCCATGACATTTACTGAATTAATACATTTAGATGGACTAGTGTTCCCTCCAACCCTAACTAACCTACTTAAAAAGACCTTTGAGGCTCTCTGAAGTGATTTATTACATGAAAAAACCTTCAAGGGAAAAAAAAAGTACTGAGAAAGAATGGTACAAGACTACCTGTATGTCGTTGAGATAAATACTCTCCTTTTTAATCAATCAACTTTTTCCTGTAGTGGGAAAGATAATAAACAGATCAATGGGATGCAGAAAAGTGGGTCTGACCTTGGGCTGCTTTTTCACTCGAAGTTGTCGCTCTCCGGATATCTGAATCAGTGTGTTCTTTCTGCCCCTCCACTCTCCTCTCGTGCCTGACTGGTTCTGCTGGAGCATCCGAGTCACAGCAGGAGAATGTTCTGAGTTTCTAACTCCAAGGGGAGACCTCTGATCCGTGAGAGGAGGCAAAGAAGGAAGGAGGGGTACACCTCCCTCTTCTGGCGGCTTCTGGAAAGTCTGCGGTACCCGGTCGCGACATACCCGAGCAAACGGGTCCTTCTTACAGGCACTTAGTGTGGCAGGAGTCGGTCTCCCCGGCACACCGTTCCAGACGGTTCGGCAGGGGCCGGGGACGGCATGGCCAGAAGAACTCAGTGGCTCCTTCCACGAGGGCGGCATTCTTGGACGCCGTGATCAAACTTTCTATCTTCCTTTTTTTAAATGAAACAGAGCCCCCTGAGGTCCCCGGCGGAGCGAGGCTGCGGAGCCTCGTGAGGCTCGAGGCCACCGGCCCCGGTGTGAAAGGCCAGTTCCCTCCCGGCACGCTTTCGGTGGGAGGGGACGCGGCCCATGCGCAGCTGTGCGCCTGCGTCAGAGGCCCCACGCGCTTGCGCAGGGTCACCGTCCTGCTCTGGTGGCGCGCAGGCGCAGAAGAGCAGCTTGGGGCCATGGCGGCGGGCACGCTGAGGGCCTTGTCAGTGGCTGGCGGAGGCGAGAGCAGCGACAGCGAGGACGATGGCTGGGATATTGGGTATCTGGACCGGTCATCTCAGGTAGTAGGAAAGGCGACGTCTTGATGGCACTTGGTTTGCGCCCACCGTGGCTTTCGAAGGACAGGCCCAGACACACCAACCCCTTTTCCTCATGCTCAGTCCCCTAAAATGTCCCAGGATCGTGAATGACGCGTGTTTCCGGTTATTAAGCAAACCAGCAAAGGGCTCCCTCGTTCGCCAACTGCTGTTTTCATCAGTGGCGTCTTTTAGGCCTCAGACGTAGCGCTTGGCTTGGATTTGGCTCCTTGTTACCCATTCCCGTTAAAGATGATTTGAGATGTGGATTCTTCGCGTATTTTATTTGCTGGCCAAAGCCAAACAACCCTATGTACTTAACCAAACGTTGTTATTGCCTGATGCAATGGGAATGAAAATACGCCTAACGAGAATTTTAACTTCCTGCTCTCTTAGAAATTAAAGAGGTCGTTACCCGTTGAAGAGAAGAACGAAACATTTAAGAAAGCACTGACCACCGGAGACATTTCCTTAGTGAAGGAACTCCTAGATTCTGGTGAGAGTTAAGAATCCTGTCAAGCGAACAGAGTTGTTTAAATTAACTAGAGTGCCTTATTTTTCAGTTTGTGCTGTTTTCCTAATGAGTGTTAGCGTATCAGTTGTATTATCCATGTCTTAGTTGGCATTTTTGTTTACTTGACCAATTTTCGTCATCATCTGCCCTCTTATTTGGAATGGGTCACCAATTATCTTCCATTGGTTTCTTGCACCTTCTTTAAGAGACCTGTTCTGATTAATCCTACCCCACCTTAATCATCCTTTTAAAATATTTACTTGGCAGCCGGGCGGTGGTGGTGCACGCCTTTAATCCCAGCACTGGGAGGCAGAGGCAGGCGGATCTCTGTGAGTTCGAGGCCAGCCTGGACTACAAATCGAGTTCCAGGAAAGGAGCAAAGCTACACAGAGAAACCCTATCTCATAGAAAAACCAAAATATTTACTTAGCTATCATACGCTTCTTAAGATCTTCTTCAGGTTCTGTTTCCTTCTGTGTTTTGTTGCATAAGGCTTGATTGAGTTCAGTATCAAAATGAAGATCTATGTATTTCTTCTAGTTTCATGGCATACTGGGTGTGATTCCTTGGGGATGTCACTTAAGCTTTCAGAGAGTCAGTTTCTTTATGTAAAATATAATTTTATCCTGGGTCCCATAATGCTTTCTTAAAGAGTAAGTAAAACTTATTTTTAGATTACCTACACATGCAAATTAAATTGTTGACTCAAAAGGTTGAAATTATCCAAGGACTAACAAGTGTTAAACAACTACAAGATACAAAATACTCATACATAAGACCTAAGAGGTCATGAACAGCAAGTGTTTTTCTTCTTTGCTAGAGACAATATATCGTTTACTGAAAATACATCATTGGGAAACATCACTTGATGGTCCTGTAATATTAAATAAGCTGTCACACTTTTGTAAGCTTCAGTTTCCTCCTTTTTAAAAGAATCACAGCATTATACCCAAGACTATTGGAATTAAAATAAGACAATGTGTAAATAATGGGTTAGAATATATAGTTTTTATGTCACTGTTAGCTTAAGATATATGTAAAACTTCACTGTTAAATTTGTAACAGATGAGGTAACTCTGTCTCACTTTGTGAACAAACACTGGACCTTGATATTCACTTGATGAAGTTCAGTATGATTTAAATAAGGAAATAAGAGGACTGGATATATAATATGAATATGTATGTGTAGTGAGCATAGTAATAATGGGGTATAATAGGCAAAAGTTTTAGAGACGAGAATTTGTCCTCAGAATAATGGGACCAGGTATGTTGGAACAGGAACTTGAAGTATTAGGACTTAATATGGTCACTGGCAAATGGGGGCTTTTCAGCCTCTTGAAAAGAGCTTGCTGCTCTGTAAGTGCTTGGTTAGCCATTTGAAAGTTTTCCTGAATTACAAAATAATTTAAAACTCATTTTTAAAAGCCAGTAATAAATGTATAGGCATAAGGAGAAAGGTATTTTACCTTTGTTTTGGTTTTTGGTTTTTAGTTTTTTGAGATAGGGTTTCTCTGTGTAGTTTTGGTGCCTGTCCTAGATCTTGCTCTGTAGACCAGGCTGGCCTCAAACTTACAGAGATCTGCCCGCCTCTTTCTCCCAAGTGCTGGGATTAAAGGCGTGCGCCACCACCACTGCTGCTACCACCACCTGGCTGATATTTTACCTTTGTTTCCACAAAACAAGTACTAGAATTGATAATCAGTAAGAACTTTTGTACCAAAAGTCAACATTTACTTCTCTTTTGTCATACTTTGTCTATCTTTGATGCCACAGTTTTGGTAACAACTACCACAGCGAAGAATAAGCAAATAATAAGAAAATAATAATAAATAATAAGAACAAATAATAAGAAAATAATTATTGTTAAAATTGAAAAAAATGATTGAAAAATGATTGTTACTCTGAACTCATTTTCTGAATATTACAGCGGTTTAGAAAGGAAAAATTGTTAGCAAGAACAAACTCAAGCCCCACCCCCCACACACACACACGCTCTAAATATATATAGTTTAGTACTGCATTTCCCCAGTAATTCCCATATACATTATGACAATTTAACTAAGACAGTTGGAGATTTTACTTTTATAGTCTTCAGTGGCTTACTGCTTCAACATAAAAAATGTGAGCCTCAGAGCATTTCCTCAGTGATAGGACTTCTGTCTTTCTAAACAGAATACTGTAGCTAAAAACCATAAAAATCTGTAAATTATAAAACATTAATGCCAATGCTGTTTGTTACCCATACAATTTTCTTTGAAAACAGAAAAGCATTCTCTTTGCTGAAATTGGCAAGTATTTATTATTATTAATTATTATTAATTTTATGTGTATGGATGTTTTGCCTGCATGTAGGTCTGTGTACCATGTGTGTGCCTGGTGCTGGGAAAGGGCGTTGGATCCTTTGGAACTGCAGTTATAGACAGTTATGAGTCACCGTGTGGGTGCTGAGAGTCAAACCCAGGTCCTCTGGTACAGCAGTCAGTGCTCTTAACCACTGTGCCACTCCTCCACCCTCCCCGCCCTGCAAGTGTCAATGAGAAATGACCACTTTACTCCTAATCTCTCTAGAGGAAAAGGTTTCTATTAATTCAATGGGTTGGGTTCATGGCCTTATTGTATGTTTGTCCTTGTTACGCAGCTTCTATACTTTTTAATCCTGGATTAGGCCAACCTCTTTTTATTTGTTTGCTTTATATTGTCAAGCCAGTATTACTAAGGAAATTCCTAATAATTCAAGGGATTTGCTGCCTTCGTGGTTTGAAGGTTTAACCATCGTCCTTTCTTGGCAGTTACTTCCTGTCTCTGTCACATTCTAAATGTGATTTAATATATAGTGTGTGTGGATGGTTCGTCTGCATGGCTGTAACACATGCCAGCAGTGCCCCAGAGGTCAGTGAAGGGCATCAGGTAGCATGGGACTGGACTTAAAGATGGTTATGAGCTGCCTGCCAGGTGGGTGCTGGGGATCAAACAAGGTCCTCTTTATCCCTCCCTCCAGCCCTTCTCATCTAAATAGTGACTAATTTAAACTTTATTTTACATTCAAGGCCTGCCATTTCATGCCTCTCCTTATTCCAGTTCACTGCTTGTTATTCATTTTTCTAAAGTAAAACTTGATATTGATTTTCTGCTTGTTCTTTTAATCACACCTCCTCAAAGTAATTTTAAATTATAATGTTGCTATCTTTGAATTTCCTTTTATTTTCCACCCTGTTCCTCTCTCTTCCATGTTCTTGTTTTCATTTTTGTATTATATATTTCTGTCTTCCTATTGGTTTCCTTGCCTCCTGTCCCATTCTCAACAGTAGTGTGTTGTGTTTATAAGATAATTAAATGATAATATTGATCCTTGGATTACAAATTGAGCTCTAATGGTCCAACACTAATTTTCAGTTTCATGCTTTATCAATTTATCCATGGGTTAAGTTTTGTGTTGGTGCCAGGCGGTGGTGGCACACACCTTTAATCCCAGCACTTGGGAGGCAGAGGCAGGTGGATCTCTGTGAGTTCAGGGCCAGCCTGGGCTACAGAGTGAGTTCCAGGAAAGGTACAAAGCTACACAGAGAAACCCTGTTTCGGAAAAAAATAAAAAGTTTTGTGTTGATAAGAAGGTAAGGATGTCTTGAAGGCATATGTGGTATTTGCAACCATATAGATGTATAATACTGCTCAAATCTTCCTCAATGTCACCACAAAAAAGTAGCATGGAAGTCCCTATCATATTATAGATACTATATTTATTATATTACGTGGTAAACATTGTTCATATTGGGTCTCATGGAACATAGTGCCACCATAAAACTGAAGGTAGCAAGTTTTAGCAATACCAATACAAGAATTTTTGAAGCCTTTCTTATGAAGAAATGTCCTTCCATAATACCTACATATATCCATATAATTTTACACTTACTGAGGTAATAGGCTTTTTATTTGTCCTTATTTTGGTTGTAGGGCTTTCAAAAAAAATTTTATGGAGATGAATGAAAGATAGCCCAGTGATTAAGAGCATTTGCTGCTCTTACAGAAGACCCAGATTTAGTTCTGTATACACTTAAGGTGGCTGACAACCATCTGTAACTCCATTCCAGTTTCTGGAGTTCTGATGCCCTCTTCTGGCCTCTGTGGACACTGCACACCAGTGGTGCATATACAAAATAAGTCTTCAAAACAATGTTAGGCTGGAGAGATTGCTCAGTAGTTAAGAGCTCTTCCAGAGGACCCAGGTTCAATTCTCAGCACCCACATGGCAGCTCATAACTATCTCCAGCTCAAAATGATTTGACACCCTCATATAGACATGAATGCAAACAAAACACCAGTTCACATAAGATAGATAGATACATACATAGATACATAGATGGATACATAGATGGATGGATAGATCAATAGATCATTAAAACAAGGTGTCTCTACATCAACAGGCATTAATGTAGATTCCAGCTTCCGGTATGGATGGACCCCTCTTATGTATGCGGCTAGTGTGGCCAATGTAGAGATGGTTCGCTTCCTTTTGGACAGAGGTGCTAATGCAAGCTTTGATAAGGGTAAGATGCTTAAGAAAATTTGATTGACTGTACTGTGATTCTTTGATTTCCAAGCAATGGTTATACTAAATGAGAAATTAAAGTTTTTTAAACAAACATCTACCAGTTATATTATATAAAAATGAAAATTCAAATGTAAAACATACATATTTTGTAAAACTATCTCTCCAAGAAGATAGCTTTAGAACCTATTATTTTTGTTATCTTAATAACAGGTTATATTATTATGTACTTTTAAATAATATGCTAGATGATTTTGGTTGTTTTTAAAGGAAAAGTGCACTGAAAGGAATATCAAAAAGCAGTAATTTTGTGAAAAATTACTTGAAAATCACTTTGTATGCTTGAAAACTGAATTATATTAAAATTGTTTCATAGTTTCCCTGTTATTCAACAACTTCCATTTAGTGCTATGAGTCCATTCTTAAGAGCAAGAGTATATATGTATATCCAGTTTGCTACATTGAAGCAGTAATTATATTTTATTAAGATGTTTCTAACAGGCATTTGAATTCATTTCATATTTCAGATACGTTATGTTTCAGAATTAATTTTTACATTTTTAATCTATGTGAGACACTCACAAAACTATTACTATAATGTTCTATATAGTTTACAGAAATTCCTCTCTTTGTTGCATTCTTAGGTTTTGCTTTTCATCATGTCATTTGAAAATATCACTCAATGAAAGCCATATTTAAGAAGGAGAGTTTTAAAACATATAGACTACTCTGTTCAAAAACCATGGTTTTCTTTTTTGTTTAAAATCAGAGAAGTACTGTGGTTTAAAGGTATTCTATTTTCACAGTATGTGCACATAAATTCCTCTGTGTCTATGTAGCCTCATTCAGTAGTGAGGCCAGTTATTAATTTAATGTCCATCAATTGGTTCTAACAAAATATTGGACATCCTGGTAGTAACACTGTAATGATAAAACTGGGTCTAGTATAATTATGGCTTATCTGTATTGAGTCATTAGTGTAAAGCATGGTTATGATGTCCTGTTTTATATTTCTAATACTAGAGAAGGGTTTTTGGTGTGGTAGTGTTGTATGTCTTTAATCATCCCCCATTTCCACCACTTTTAGAAAACAGGGTGAGTTCACAGAGTAGAAATGACTGTTAAAAAAAAAAAAAGTGCCGGGCGGTGGTGGCTCACGCCTTTAATCCCAGCACTTGGGAGGCAGAGCCAGGTGGATCTCTGTGAGTTCGAGGCCAGCCTGGGCTACCAAGTGAGCTCCAGGAAAGGCGCAAAGCTACGCAGAGAAACCCTGTCTCGAAAAACCAAAAAAAAAAAAAAAAAAAAAAAAAAAAAAAAAAAAAAAAAAAAAAAAAGTACCAATGGATGGAGGCACCAGCAAAATGGCTCAGCAGGTAAAGGCACTTGCTGCCAAGCCATGCCTGATTATGTGAGTTAAATCTGTGGAACCCCCACACTGGAAGGAGAAAACCAATTTCCAGGGGTTGTCTTCTGACCTCCTCATTGGTACAGTTTACAAACAAATTTCAAGGATTGTCAGAAGTGAAGTAAAGCCAAACACTTACCTTTATTTTCCAATCACAAATTGAGCAAGGCATTTTTTTAAATTTTTTAAATTAAAACTTCACATGTAGGCTATGTGGATATACAAATTCATTGTGCTTAACCACTTTATATTTTCTTGAAGAAATGGCAGTAGGAGAAGAAAGTTAAGATATGAGTTGAACATACACTTTAGAGATGCAAAAGGCCCATTGCTGAGATGGTGAGATGGGAAGAGGTTGGGAATTTTAGAGTTCAATATATGCTTAGCATGGTAAAGAAGGCATTTAGAGATGCTTCCTAATGTGTGGGGATTTCTTTGCTTTTCTACTCATATAGACAAGTTAACCATCTTGATAACTGCATGCTCTGCTCGTGGCTCAGAGGAGCATGTCTTGAAGTGCGTAGAGTTACTACTTTCACGAAACGCAGATCCAAATGTTGCTTGTAGGTAAGAGCCTAATTCTCTGATGAAAGTATTATACTTTATCAACCTGTTAAATTTGATAAAATAAATTTTTAAAAGTCAATAACATTGTTTACTTGGCCAAGTAGTGTATGAAAATGCATCATAAAGTTATAGTTTCATTGTATAAGATTATCAAAAGGAGATAACATGAAGGTAAACTTTTGACTTTTAAATTTTAGAGGACTAAGAATTTGTAATTACAAGGAAAGAACTGTAAGCCTATTTCCTGTGAATCATAGCCTCAGAAGAACATGGTGTTTCAACTATAGTACAGTAATAAAATAAATCAAAAAAATAAACAAAGTTTCTTAAGTTTTTTCCATCTAAGAATTAAGAATTTGGGTCTGAAAAAAAAAAGAATTTAGGTCTGACAAGATGGCTCAACATTTAAGAGATGTATATACTGCTCTTGCAGTTCCCAGAACCCACATTGATTGGCTCACAACAACCTGAATCTCTAGCTACAGGGAATCCAACACCTACTTCTGAACTCTTTAGGCACATATACTCATATGTACATACCCACACAAAACATTTATGCACATAATTAAAAAGAATAACAAGCATTTTTTAAAAGAATTAATAGTTTTATTTATACAAATACTAAGAAAACACATTGTAAGCAGTTTTTCTCTGGCCCACCTGTCAGCTCCCAAATAGCCACACTGAGACTTCTTATTAATTTTAAAAGCTCAGCCAATAGCTTATGCTTGTTACTAACTAGCTCTTAAAACTTAAGTTAACCCATTTCTTTTAATCTATGTATTGCCACATGGCTCATGGCTTTACCTATCTGTGGTTGATACATTGTGCACTCTAATAAAGCTTTCCTAGGGATCAGAGAACAGAACAGCCACTAGATTAGACATAGAGGTCAAACAGTGGTGGCACACACTCCTTTAATCCTGTCACTCAGGAGGCAGAGATCCAGTTGGATCTCTGAGTTCAAAGTCACACTGGAAACAGAACCAGGCATGGTGGTACACACCTTTAATCCCAGCACTTGAGATCTCATGTCTTTGCTTGGGAAGGACACACACCATTAATCCCAGGAAGTGATTGGCAAGAAGCAGAAAGATATATAAGGCAGGAGGACCAGGAACTAGAGACTTTTAAGCAATTCATCTGAGATCCCTTTCAGGTGAGGACTTGGAGGCTTTAAGTCTGAGGATTTGTGGAAACAGGAAAGGCTGAGTTGGCGAGGTGAGGTTGACCATGGCTTTTTCTGTCCCTCTAATCTTTCAGAATTTACCCCAATATCTGGCTCTAGGTTTTTTATTAATAAGACCATTTAAGATTCATGTTACTCCTGTCCTCCAGCATATCTTGCTCCTTCTGTGTCTCCTAGCAACCCCATCTTTCCCAATGTCTTCTGTGCCCAAAATCCTGCCTAGCTATTGACCATTCAGTTTTTTATTAAACCAACCTAAGTGACAAATCTTCAGTGTACAAAAAGATTATTCCACAACAGTACATAGAAGTGTTTCCCTTCCCTAAGACTTCATCAGTTAGATAATTGTGTATAGGGAATGGTACTAGATACAAACAGTAAATATACCACATATATGTTGAAAAGTTACTACTAATAAAAATAAATTGCTTAAAATTTTCAATTGACTTCTTGCCTGGCTTCATTTTTCTACTCAGCCTTCCTATTAAATCTCTCTTTTTGTTTTAGCTAATCTTCAAAGTGAAGAAAATAGGAATTAGTACACATAAAATTAATGTCTAGTGTGGATAGAATCATTCATAATTTATTATTCCTAGTAGTTACTATCCATGGCCTCAAATGTAGTAATAATTATGCTTAACTCAAAGTTTTCTTCCTAATTTAGTTTGCTACTTATGAGACTAAAATAGAAGCCTTAGAAAGTACTTAGATAGCATATTTAGATCTCCTCTAAAATAAAAAAGATTTTTATTTCATTGGAGTACTTCTCAAGCTATATCTGTGTTAGCTTCCATACCATATTGGCAATTTTTAAAGATACTTTTGATTGTCACACCTCAAAAATCACTAGCATTTAGTATTTAGAGGTCAGGGATGGCCCAGTAAAATATCCTATTATTCATAGGATATCCCCTCCAAGCAAAGAATTACTAACCCCAAAATGTCGATAGTGTTGAAGTTCAGAAACTCTGATACAGTATTAAAAAGGCCAAGCTATACAGATAATCATCACCTAAAAATTAAAGATTAAAAAGAGTAGATATTAAAACTATCTACAAACGTTTAATGCAACACTTCATGGGAGTACTTTTATTCTGTTTAGAGAATAACTCTTAAGTGTAAATTTTAAATGGTTGTACCTTGAGATTGAGACACACATACACAGTTGAATTGAATCCAAGTGTGCTGTCATTTAATTTGTACCTTTGGAAATGGCCTGAAATAAGACTTGCCTCTCTGGATTCAGTGAAATATTTGATTTTGTGGTGTGTTCTTCAGCTTTTGCTTTTGCTGTTTTTTTTTTTCTTTCATTACTTTCACAAGATGTTATAGGTAGCCAGGCATGGCAGTCCATGCCTGTTAGTCTTAACATGCAGGAGTCTGAAGCAAGGGGCTTATGAGTTCAAGGTCAAGCCTGTACCACTTGCAGGAAGACTGTGTACCAATAGCAAGTGGTGAAAGCTTTGCCTTCTTACTGACTGACTTATAAGCATACTAAAGGAGACATCAAGGCAAATAGTGTCATGGGTTTATTCTGCCTCCTTAAGAACTAGATATCATCTTTCAGATACATAGGATAGACCTTAAGTGATGTGTCATGTAAAAGGAAAACAAACCCAAGACACATGAGAATACAGTGAGGTTTGGAGGGAACTGGATAAGTAAATCATTAACAATAGGAAAAAACCTGAAACCTGTTTGAATATTGGGAGTTTTAGTTTGATGTAATATGTACAAAATATACCAAAAATAAATGTAACAGAAATTATTATCCAGCTGTCAGAGGAAAAACAGACTTTTAGATGAATTTATTTTCAGTCTCTTGACTTAAGAAATGGTTTTGCTCATAAAAATTACCTCTTAGAGTGATAGAAGAGATACATAAAGCTTATAAATGACTAATTTTGTAAAAGCTAGATTATCGCCAAATTACTACTCTTCTAGGAAGATTTTCTTTTAACTAAAATGAGATCTGTAGACTTCTTTCATGAATAATAACCCTATAGCTAAGCCTTATAGGTCAAGCTGTAAGCTAAAAACTGAACTTTGAGTTCTGATGTCTGGTGTGGCTAGAGCACATGTACGCCTTGTTGTAACAGCTCTAAATACAGTCTTTGTAGATAAACTAACAGGGTGAAGAAAATGAGGAATTCACTTGTATGTTAGAAAGAAGATTCTTTAGGAGTTTGTAGACTTTTACAATGGAAATGAGTTGTTTGAATCAAATTGCTTTGTCAGTTTTGCTAAAATGAGTAGAAAGAATGAAAGTTAAGAGTAAATGTTGAATTTTCTATTACTTTATTTTCTAGAAGTCATGTGTTTTATCACAGCAATAGAAAAGAAACTAATACATTGGCAAAAATAGCTGATAAAATCAAACAAAATTTATTGGCTTAGATATTGAAAGAAAGGGCAAATATATAGTAAATTTCTATGAAGTTACTTGCTGACTTTAAAAGGCAGAACTTAAAGCATTTTAGGACTAAGCTCAGGGAGCAAGCGTGGGAAGGGCATCTCAGCCAGCATTGCACCTTTCCTTACCCCACCTGCCTAAGTGGACACAGGCCCTGGCATGGTTCCGGGGGCACCACTGACTTCCCCACACCTCTAGTTAACTGCCTTAGTTGCTTATTGGGAGATACCATTCGTGCTTGTTGTGACTGTTGTGTGTACTACTTCAGCAAACCACTTTGTATGGGTGCTGCTTATTACCACCAAGTGTTTGCATATGTTTTCAGATTCTCTCTTTGTTAACCATTATAGTTTATTGGTATATTTTCCTCCCTCCTTCCTTTTCTTCTCCCATCTCTTCCTCTCTCCCTCCCTACTTTCTGTCTGGATTAATTTTTTAGACTGTCTAGAGAAATTACCATTTTATTGTTTGATAAAATTCAAATCAGATTGTTGGTATGTAGTAAAGGGAACTCTTGTAGGTGGTGTTCTACCTTCATTGTTTGTGGGAAGTCTCTACTTTCGGATGTATTGTAGCCATCAAGAGAGGGCAAAAAAAATAGATCACACACACTGTAAATGTTAGCTCCCAGAGCATAGAATACAGAGTTTCTCTTGTCTCACAGATCTATGAATTCTAACTTGTTTCCAGAGCCAACAGCCCTTACATTAGCATGCCTGTTGGTCTGAGTTCTGATGATGTTCTTTACCGACCTGGTCAGGTGACAGCAGAAAAAGCTTTCTCATATTCAGAGCCATATTCCTGTTGATCTGTGAAGTAGCAAGGGTCCAGAGGCAAAAGCAATTATAAATGTTAGCTTTCACTCTCAGGTTTTGCTCTCTGGATTTCAGCTCAGTGACTCCTTGGTGTCTTTGTTTTTAAGAAAATTTAAAAAATTTTAAATACAGCTGTTTTAGGTGCCTTCGCAGCTTTGGTCCAAATTATCTAACTCACCGTGTCTACAAGAAGAAATTAGCATTTTATAATTATAATATGTTTTTATATTTATTACTGTTTTAGTGTCTACTCTTGCTTTTATTTTCTGTGTGGATTTCTTTTGTAGTTTTTTTTTTTCAAAAATTAACATTAACATTTCATAAGTTCTCCATATTGGTACAAAGAAACCTACATCATTCTTTTATCATTTTCTCTATTTTTTTCCTCTCCTTTCTTTGGGATTAATTGCAAAGAACTAACAACTTGAAAGTAATTTTTGAAGTTAAAACTCTAACCATACAAGAATGTCAAATTGCATACAGCTTAATGCTGTCAACATGATAATGTGTAATAAGGACAGTGTGCAAGCAATATGAATACAGTAGAGGTCTCAAACAACATAAAGTTATTAAGTATGACAGAAAGATCCCACACTCATTTTTGAGTTTCACAATTGTGAAACTCAAAATCACAATTGTGTTTTTCTTCAACATTGCTGATTTCAGTGCTTAGTAGGCGAAGTTTTTCTCCCACTCCGCAGATTCCTTTCACTCTGCTGATGTTCCCTTTGCTCTGCAGACACTCTTTCCTTTCCTGTGTCCCCTTAGTTAATTCTCCGGGTAATTTCTTGTGCTGTAGGAGTTTTGTGCAGAAATTTCTCGCCTATTCCTAAGTCTTTAAGTATATTTCCTATGCTTTCCCCTAAAAGTTTCAGTGTTTCAGCTTTGTGGAGTGTGTTACCTTCTTTCACCTTTATATGGGTTCTATGGATATGTCTTCTGTAGCAGGCCTCTACAGCCAGGGCTGTTACCCACTGAGCATCTTATCAGACATGCTGTCTTTAAAGGAAACATTTGTCTCAACATTTGCTGCCTCCCAAGTACTGTGTTAATTGCTTTTAAATACGTGGTCTAAATAATGGTTATAAATCAGTGGTAAATGGAGCTGACACTTTTATTGTTAAAGTAGTAATAAGCTTTGTAAAATCATATGTAACTTAATATTTTTTTTGTTTGTTTTTAGAATTTGTGAGATTTCCCCCTAATTTGCTGAAATGTTTTCTTTTTTTTTAAAGGTATACTTATATGTAGAAGGTACTTTATCTGGCAAAGAATTATGTTAAATTCAGATTTCTCAGCCATGAGATAAAAGTTTTATAAACTTGTGTGGCATTTTAACTCCAGTAAATGTTTTATTACCATTGATAAATAAGGACACATTCACCAATGCTCAAGGTTTTGATGTAATCATTGAATAGTTGTTAACTTGTTGAATAGTATTGCCTATTCTGAAAAAGAAGAAACCTTGGGAAAAACTTCACCTTTCTCAGGGTATAAATTTAGTTACAAATTTCACTGGAGCAGCTTGGTAGAGTGAGTATAATACTAGTCTTGTAATGAGAGCATTCTTCTAGTTTAAATAAATATGTGGCACAGCTGCTTCTGACAACACAAGCAGACATCATGACAGTATTCTTCCAAAAGCAGTTCTTAAATTGCTAACTTAGAAAACATTACTAGAAATGACCATTAACTTCCTGATATTTTTCCTCTTCTTTTTAAATCTGCATATAAATAATTGCCACATTTTTGTTGTGAATATTCAAATAACAAATAAGTTCATGGAGTAAACACAAGTGTTCTATAACTGAAGAAATTTGTTATGTTCTCTCAGATAGTAACTAAATGGTTTAATGAAGATCCCAATCCTTTTAAAAACCAAACCATATTTACATACAACTGTATATGTGCATATAATTTTTTTTTCACTCAAAAATGAGTGTGGGATCTTTCTGTCATACTTAATAACTTTATGTTGTTTGAGACCTCTACTGTATTCATATTGCTTGCACACTGTCCTTATTACACATTATCATGTTGACAGCATTAAGCTGTATGCAATTTGACATTCTTGTATGGTTAGGAGTAATGTTTCATGAACTAGATTTCTAAGGTTTGAGCTTCCACTTTATTTTTTTCTAACTCTGTAATTTTGTTATTTATCTTTTCAGCTTTGTTTTTATAATAAAAGCATCACATCATAAAGATGTTTTTCTGTTTTGAACTGTTCCTAGATAGGGAATAAGGATGTACTACTCCTAACAAGATGTACACGTGAATTATATAAAAGACTTCCAGAAGTAGATTGCTTTAAAAGTTCATACATTTAAAATGCATGAAGAATCCTCAAAACCTGTTTGGCAATTCATATTGTAAGCTCTCTGAAAGAATATCTACTTTATATCCTTGCCAATGTATAAATAAGTTTGTGTGTGTATGTGTGTGTGTGTGTGTGCATATGTGCCTGTGTGTGTGCGTATGTGCCTGTGTGTGTGCGTGTGTGTGCGCGCGCGCTGCTGCTGCTGCTGCTGCTGCTGCTGCTGCTGCTGCTGCTGCTGCTAGGGATTAACTTTTATTTGCTTCTATTTAAAATAAGAATTATAGCTTCCCTTTTAAGTAGATTAATTGATGATATTTCTTTTCATTGGCCTATTTAGTCCATTATCAATATATGTGCTACATATATATGAACTTTTTGTTCTAATTTTGATTGAAAATCCAGTTTTTTATTATTTTACTCCTTATCTTGTCAGTTATTTGTTCTTTCAGTGTTCTTTGAGTGACTACCCTAAAAATTACCACACCTATTCTTTATTTATTAATGTCTACTAAAAATTAGTGCTTTTATGTATCTATGCATACTGTTAGATACTTAGAATGTTTAGATTCCATTTGTCTTTTGAGTGTATTATCATGTATTTAAATTTATATTTACATGATGCTCATAATTCATTATTACTATTTTAGTATTAATGGCAACTTTGATGTTAACTTTTAATTTTACCCATGTAATCATCTTCTCTGGTGTTCTTCACTCTGTCCTGTATTTTGTTTCAATCAAGAATCATTTTCCATTTAAAACCTTTTCTTAGTACATCTGTGTATTAGTTAAGGTTTTATTGCTGTGAAGAGACACCATGACCACAGCAACTCTTACAAAAGAAAACATTTAATTGGGTGACTTAGAGTTTCCAAAGTTTAGTCCATAATCATCATGGTGGGACATGATAGCATGCAGACAGACATGGTGCTAGAAAAGGAACTAAGAGTGGAGAAGGAGCTACATCTTGATCCCACAGGCAACAGGAAGTAAACTGAGACACTAGGTGTAGCTTGAGCATATATTAGACCACAAAGCCCACCTCCACAGTGACACACTTCCTCCAACAAGGCCACACCTACTCCAACAAGGCCACACCTCCTAATAGTGTCACTCCCTTTGGGGGCCATTTCCTTTCAAACACCACAATCTGTAAGTAGAGTCTTTTGAAGACATTTTGTTTACAATTTCAAGTTTTTTAGTGGAGATTAAAATTCTAGGTTATCAATTACTTTCATTTTTAAATTTTTTTTTTGAAATTAGAATATAAATACAGTATTTCCTTCTTACCTAGGGAAGAGTACACCAGTAACAAGTGGTCAGCCCTGAAAATATACATGCAATACAATACATACATACAAGTAACATACAAATATAATTGTATTTATGTATTTAGAAATATGTGTCTGTACATATGCATATGTGTAAGTAATAATAACTAATGAAAAACAAGACCATGAATTTGAAAGTTACTTTTTTTTAAATACTTATCAAAACTTTCTCTTGTACCATCTGCTGTTTCTTCTGAAATGGCCATCCATCCTTATATTTGATCCTTCTAAGATACTTTAAATTTACTCATTGTTGTTTTAATTTTCTGGGGGGTTTTGAACTGGGATTACAGATGTGCACCACCATACTAGCTCTATTGGCTTTTTAAAATAATAGCAACAACAAAATCTGTTTTATTGTATTTTTTGTTATGTATCAGTTTGTACACATAAAATAGTGTACAAAAAATATCATATACACTATTTTATGTGTACACACAAGCACACTAACACATTTTCTAGAAGATACAGAATGAGTTCTGCCTCTGAGCTCATTGCCTATGGTGATTACTTATTGGTTTCCTTGCATGTCTAGATCTGTAATTATAGAAATTGAGAATGCTTTTTTGCCTTTCTAAAATTTGTGCTTAAGTTTCTCTTTTTCAGTACTCATAGGCACCTTTTCAAATACAAAAGTTCCTGATTTGAGAAAATTAAAGTACATATTCTTTTCAGAATAAAAGGAAGTCTAAACATACTAAGTTTGTGTTTAGACACGAAGCCCAATATTATTAATGTTGCCTTTGTATCTTCTTGCAAGGCTAAAGATTAAAACAAAACAAAACAAAACAAAGGCATAAGTTTGAGATTCTAAAAGTCTCTGCTAATTCCCTGAGCATTCTTTTTAAAATGTGTTTATTGTTGTACATGTGTATGGCGTCTCTGCATGGGCAGGTAGGTGCATGCTACAGCATCTGTGTGGAGGTCAGAGGACAACTCTGTGATAAAAATTCTCTCCTTCCACCCTTACTGTGTTCTGGAAATAAACCTTGCACCACACAGCAGCAGGTGCCTTTATGCACTGAGCTATCTCACTGGCCTTATACATTCTTAATACATTTTATTAACCTGAGTCTCCTTTATTCCATCTCTAGGTTAACTTTTACTTTCTTAAAGCTATTTCTTGCGTCCTAGTCTTTGGTGTTTTCAACAGAAAAGTTAGCTGTTCATCTTATCATTGATCTTTTAAATGTTTCCTCCCCAGCCCTAGATTCTTGGTGCCAGAATCTGTAGGGAGGAGGGTTCTTGCCACAAGATGCTGTTTTCCTTGCTATCCATCCTTCCCACACTTCATCTCCAGGAGAGAAAAATGTATCCTCCTTGAGAGATGTGGTTTTGAACAGTGCAGAGCAGGTGATCTGTCACTTGTGAATTGTAGACTTCTTGAAGTCTGTTGCTTGATGTTTTTTATTAGTTTGGGAAATTCACCCGCCAATAAAATGCTGTCTTTGCCTCGTTCTCTTCTCTGTAACTGGAATTGAGACCATTGCACTTAGTCTGTTACATGTAGACCAATTGTACTAACACTCTCTCCTTTTTGATACATCCATTCCCTTCCTAAGTTTACAGTGGATATTCTCTCCTGTATATTTTCCTAATCACTAAACCTGCATTAGTTAGTGCATCTACTATTAAGGCCATTTATTAAATTTTTTAAATTTTTTAAATTTTCTGAGTACTTTTTATTGCCGGATATTCAGGTCTCTAATTAAATTTTTCTTTTAGTTTTTCTCCTTTTATTGAAAAATTTTTATCATACAATATATTTGATCATGTTTTCTCTTCCCCCAACCCTTCCCTAAATCCTACCCACTTCCCTGTTTTTTTATTCAGTAATGTTCTATTGTGAAGTTGAAGGCACTAGAATTTTATGTGTATGTGTTAGAATTATAATATCATCTTGAATTATTGTTCTCTTTATCAATATGATGTAACCTTCTTTATCTTTTTTGAATAATTTTGGCTTGAAGTCCAGTTTTCCAATATTATAACAGTAATGTCTGCTTTCTTCATAGTTCCATTTGCTTTGAGTGATTTTTCCAAACTTTGCCTAAGGTTGCTTCTCTCTGATGGTGAGGTGTGTCTTTTGACTGGGTTAATGAGACAATTAATATTTAAAGTTATTATTGAAAGGATTATATTAACATCTGTCATTTAGTTCATTTTGTAGCTTTTGGTATTTTCCCATTCTTCATTTGCCAAATTTCTGTCCTAAAGTAAGGTTTATTCTTTCCTATAATCTCAGGGATTTTTTTTTCAGTGCAAAGGATTCCTTTGGGTATTTTTATAGTACTGACTTAACAGTCATGAATTCCATTAGTTGTACTTATCATGGGAGGTTTTTCTTTCTTCAACTGTAACACATAGTAATCTGGGTCCTTCAGTTCTTAGAATAAATCATCTACACTGTCCTGGCTCCTAGGGGTCCTGTCTTTGGATCTGCTCTAATTCTGGCATATTCATCTCTGTCTGTGATTTGGTTCTTCTCTCTTTCATCTTTTTGTCCTCTAGGCTTTGCATTTTAACTAGAATGTAGCATGGAATGTTTCTTTTCCTGTCTTGTCTGTTTGGTACTGTAATGTCTCCTGAATCCTGGATGGTCAGCTCATTCTCTTGATCTGCTAACTTTTCCTCTGTGATCTTTATTGAATGTATTATTTGTGTCTCTAGTCTGATGTTCTTCTCCTTGTTCATCCCCATGATTCATAAATTTTTCTTTTGATGGTGTCCCCTGGGTTTTATATATTATTTTTATACATTCTTACTTTATCCTGATAGATGTCTTGATATTCTTCTCCATCTATCTTGTTCTCCATCTCTGATACTCTCTCTGTCTTCCAAGTGACTCATGGTAGAAGAGAGGCTTTCTACTGAGGTTTTTTTGGAGAGAATATAGGACTTAGTTCCACACCAGGGGCTTGGCTTTCCTGCTCTGGAAGCCTTAGTGTTGCTTCTCTACCTTCACATGGATTGGATCCGCTCTGTCACCATACAAATCCCTGAGGTGGATTACTTACAAAAATTAGAGGGAAGTGTGTGTGGGTGAATGAGCATGTGTATTTCAGGAATCCTAGTTTCTGATAGTTCCCCCCTCCCTGAAGTTTACTATGTTTCATAGAACACTAATCCCATCGATCTGAAGTATAGTTAGGATTCTCACACACATGCAGCTTTGAAGCTTCAGAGATGTGGCACTCTCAACAGCTCAGCTCTATGAGGGTCTATACAGTTAATGACATGGAGGGGTCTCATGTGCCAGCAGAAATCTCATCTCAAACTGGAAGCCAGCATCTGCATAGGGCCAGGTTTAAGGGTTGTCCCAGTTTCCATGAAACTTAACAAGATCCCCACAAGATACCCTGGTCATTATCAAGTACTTCCCCCAGTTAACCTGGGGACCTCTTACTGTGCCCCATTTCTTAAAGGTTCCACACCTCTCCCTGGAGGAGAAGACCAGCTTGCAACACTTGAATGTTGAGTGAACACCTAGACCACTAGAGCACCTTTCCAACATCTTGTAGGCCCCTCAGTGCTGATCTAAAACTGTCTTACTCCTGGACGTAGATGTCCAGTTCCCAGCACTTTATCATTGCCCAAACTGTGCTTGTTTCATTATTCTTCCAGCTACACTTGTGAGCAGAGTTTAAAAAAAAGAAAAGAAAAAAGAGTGCATCAAATATGTATGTGAAGGTGTAGGCAGATTTTTCTTTGGGCCTCCAGCTCATTAAAATAAAAAATTACATAGAAACATTATTAGTTATGAAAGCCTACAGCTTAGGCTTATCCCATTAGCTCTTATAACTTAAATAAACCCATTGCTATTCATCTACGTGCTGCCATGTGACTCATAGCTTTTGCCTTTCCTTTTGCATGTCTTGCTCCCTCTGTGTACGACTGGCGACTCTGCCTATCTTCTTCCCAGAGCTCTCTCTAGTCAGAAGTCCTGCCTATACCTCCTGCCTAGCTACTGGCCATTTAGCTTTTTATTAAACCAGTCACAGTGACACATCTTCACACAGTGTAAAGGAATATTCCATAGCATGAAGGTAAAACAGTCATTTAATTTGTAGTGCGAAGAAACTGTTAAGTACATCATTGTGAATGAAAATTCCTATGAACTTGAGTTTTGTTGCCCTCTAGTGGAAGTTTTATTGAAATGAAATAACCATAAAGTCAGATTTGATAAAAGGTTTAGAAAAATGATTTAGTTACAAATGCGCATAGGCTAGCTTTGAACTTAAGCTAGCTGACCTTACTGCTTATACTCTAAACCAGAAGTTGGTGCACCGAGCCTTTATTAGAACACAGACATGCTCTTTTATTTAGTATCATCTGTGGCAGTTTTCATACTGTAAGAACCGAGTTGAATGCCACCACCGTGGCACATCTATGTGTGCTCACAAAGATTAAGGGATTTACTCTGTTGTCTTCTGCAGGAAAAGTTTGGTGAACTCTGACCTAAACCATTGAACTTTGTGGTTTCTGGTAGAGCTACTACCTATTTGTTTTCAGTTATGAAAGGAATAACAAAATTATAATGCTAAGATTATATTGGGTTTATACTTGGAAAGTCCAAAGCAATCAGCTCACAAAGTGTTAGACATAGTAGAAGTAAAAGCATATCATTTTCTAATGCTAATGTGCAAAATTCAGGTGACTATCTAGAAAATACAGTGATATTGTAGATCCCACTCTACAATGAGAGCAAATATATATGTCTAAGATAAGTGGAAAAGAAAATTGAAGGACTTAAACGAAGACAATTTTAAATTATATTCCATGAAATTTTAGAAGACTGAATAATCTTGTCATTTCTTTGCTGAGATGAGACCATTTAAAAAAGATACTTTATATAATTTATAAAATTAAGTAGCCTATTCAAAGGACCAAGGGTATTGTGTCAACCTTATGAATAATTATAAAATTTCTAGAAGAAAATCTGTCTAAAGTATCAATAATTTGGGTGAAATTATAACCGAAACATGTAAGCTGAGGATATGTCTTGACCTTCCACAGCAAATTTAGATGTCATACAACTAAAATCTTTTTAATAATGTTCTATTTAAAGCAAAGGGGAGTGCTCTGCCTGGAAAAGGCGTAACTGTAGAAAGAGATGGGACATGTAGCAATACCTAAGGGGCAGGACAGATAACTTGAGTCTTCTGTGTTTGAATGGATCAGGCTGGTAGGCCAGTAAATAGGGTACATAGCCACTGGTTACTAAAATCCAGAGAATACCAGCATCATAAGATTAAATATGCACAGCAAAGCCAAAAAAAGTGACTTAGACTACAGAAAGGAAAAGTAAAACCTGAAAAGGACATTACCACTCTGAGGGATGGAAGAGGGATGTGCTGCCACAAAATAACAAAAGGCTTTAGGAAACAAGTACGGCAACGTGTGGAACTGGTCCTGTAGTAAAGCTAAGCATAGCTGCATAATTTTAAGTGGGTCGATGCCGAGAGCAACTAAGTGAATTAGAAGCTAAATGCTAGGAAATTTTCTAGGATAAAACACAGCAGGTAATAAAAATGGAATCTATCAGGAAAAGAGAAGAAACATGAAGAACATTGTCAGAAGTTCTATTGTCTATCTAATAAGCTTCCAGAAAGCTAAGGTTTGAACTCAGGAAGGACCTGGGTTGCATCTAAACAGAAGGTTCCATGTGAAAATAAAAGGTAGATTTGCTACATTTGAAGCACTAATGGCCAACAATCATCATATACCGAAGACACCATTCCTTAATATGAAAAGATTCTTATTTCCATGACAAAATGTTTACACAATAAGTAAATACATGTAGGTGTGATGATTAATATTGATTGTCAACTGACGGGATCTAGAATTGCCCAGGAGACAAGTGTCTTGGCATGTCTGTGAGCAAGTTTCTGTGTCAGGTTAGCTGAGATGGGGAGACCTCCGCAGACTAGGTGACACAGTTCCATGGGCTGAAGTCCCGGACTGAGTGGAAAGGAAGAAGTGAGCTGAGCATTATCATTCTTCTGTTTGTGCTGTGGATGCGATGTGACCAGATACCTCAAGCACCTATCACCATGACGGCCCCATAATTGACTGTGCTCTTGAACTGTGAGCCTAAATAAACCCTTCCTTAAATTGTTCTTGTCAGGTGTTCTTCACAGCAGTAAGAAAAGTCAACTAATCAAGTAGTATGTGCATTTTAACTAAGAATTAAAATACATAGGTATATCACAATACACTTCAAAATATCTTAAAGAAATTTAAAACTTATTAAGGAAATAAGTTTCATATGAAAATACTTCCTATGAAGAAATGACCATCTATTGTTATTTGACAATTTAGCAACTATATATGGAAAAAGACAAATGGTCTGAGAAATCAATTTGTATTTAGTCTTTGCATCATCTAAGACTGAAGGTAAATATTTTGTAGTGTATATGGGAACTCGAAATGATTTTCCTCAGCAGAGACGCTACTGATATTTTAAGTGAGATCATCCTGTGTGCGGCAGGATGCATTGACTGGTCTAGGTTTTCATCCATTCATCCATTTAATTCCAACTCATTCCCTCTGGTGATTATGCTGACCACTAGAGGGAACCAGTAGACCTACTGTGAAAGAAACTTGATTTTCAGAATCTGCATGGATTTTTGCATTAAAACTATTTCAACAATGAGACAACACCTAGAGACAAAATAGAGAATGATTCTTTCCCAAATCTTGGGAAAGAATTAACAGAGTTTTCACAGCACACAAAATTGTTCAAGGAGAATGGAAAAAACTGCTTTTAAAATGATGATTACATAAGAACTGAATAAATATAACATGGAAAATAGCTCCTGGAACTTAAAAACATATTTGAATCCAAAATATAGAGAAGAAAAGAGGACAGGTGTTTTTGCTAAAACTATTGGTGTACAGAAGTCACATTCAGGATATACCTTCTGCTAATAAACTTTATGGAGAGATAGCCTACTTGTTGATAACATAACTAAAGTGAATAGGAATACGAACTTCAGGTCAAAATTCTTAAATCTCTGAAGTTTTTCATATATAAATCAGATAATGTGGGTGACTCCAAAGCACTGGGCCAAGAACGTCAGATCCTCCTTAAGAGAGATTGTTACATTCCACTCACAACAAATAGAATGATTCTAGTCTCCTTTGAATGGGCCCAGAAACTAACCTCTGTGGGTAGAGGGGTTAAATTTCTAACTGGAGGAAGTGATAAGTTACATAAAAACCACTAATCACTCTCAGAAAATACTCAAGAAACAGTTGGCAAATTAAATGAATGATTTGATCTCTTTCTGGATTGGCATAAATCCTAGTTCAGAATAAAATTCTATCTTAAACTAAAATAGAATGATAATAGACTGGATTAAAACATGAAAAGATCCAATGAGATCTTTGAATTCCCAGCATACTCAGAATGGGCTCTCTGACTAAATTCTGAAGGAAGGGGTAAGTTAACTACTCATGTTAGAAGGCGGGATTCCTTAAAGATGTGTGTACATTTGTTCAGTACAGGGTATGGTATAAATATTCATTAATCACTACAAGGCTGGACCTTTTAATTTTATATTTTGCATACAGTATATTTTGATCATATTCTTTTCCCCTCCTCTAGCTCCTCCCAAATCCTCCCCACACAACTTCATGCTTTATTCTCTCTCTCTTTCTCTCTCTCCTCTAACAAAACAAAATACAAAAAGTCAAAACAAACATAGCCAATAAGACAAAATACCAAAGCAAAACAAAAATCACACATAAAAAGTGTAGTTGAATTTGTTTTGGACATCTACTCCTGGGCAAGGGGCCTGCCCTGGAATGTGGTTGATAAACCTGTGACACCCAATTGTGTTTTTAAAAATCACTTGCTATATCTAAAGTTCTTGTTTCCTTCTCTTTTCATTCTTGATGACATGTGTGTGCATACTTCTATGAAATTGAGTGGCTGCTAGTGGTAGCATGGACACAAATGTCTCTTTCCTTCTTTCTCCGTAGGAGACTTATGACTCCGATCATGTATGCTGCCCGAGACGGTCACACGCAGGTTGTTGCTCTGCTTGTCGCTCATGGAGCAGAAGTTAACGCCCAAGATGAGAATGGTTATACTGTGAGAAATGCTTTTTCTGAGACATTGAGACTTTGCTCTTATACCAATACCCTCCACAAATGGCTAGTGATGTTTATTATCAGTGAGTTAAGGAAAGTTGTAGAAGGCGTGGGCTGTAGTCACCACTAGGTGAAAATTCTGTGAGAGCAACAGCTTAGAGAAAGGGGGAATGATTTGATACTTGATAAAAGAGGCTATAATGCACACCGAAAACCAGGGCTCTAGAGAACGCACATGAGTTCTCTCACAGAAAGCACCTGGAATGGCAGATTCGTTCTTTATCCCATGACATGACTTAACTGTGTAAAACAGTGCTACGTTCATAGATCAGTGAGAACAGCCGGAAATATGTTTACGTTATACTTGCAGTGCGGAGACTGCATCCTTCTGCTAATTAGCCCTGCTCTTTTTTACTGTGCCATAAATACCGGTGAAAATACTTATCTCACATGCACTCCTTATTAAACAGTCTTCTTTCCCACACTTACAGGCCTTAACATGGGCAGCGCGTCAGGGTCATAAAAATGTAATTCTGAAGTTGCTTGAACTTGGAGCTAATAAAATGATACAGACCAAAGATGGCAGGACACCAAGCGAGATTGCAAAAAGAAATAAACATCTTGAGGTATTCACCTGTGTACTTTCTGCGTTGTTGTATTGTCATTCAGAATTTTTATATTATTTGTTACAGTTCCTAAGTATAATAATAACAACATTTTGAACAATTATTAAATACTTGAATAGGTTTTCTTCTCCAAGCAAGTAAGGGAAACTTTATTTTGCTAGAATAGTCATCTTTTAAGTCACAACATTGATATTGCAGTCATTTAAGTCATATAAAAGACAGTAACTCCTATTCTGTCCCTGTATGTAACACTGTAATGGCATAGACTGCTTTGAGATGAACACTTGGGGTATGTGTACATGTAGTCATGCGGATTACTTCACCCCAGCGTAGCCATGTGTTTCCAGTACTGCCTGTTTAATTTATAATAATTTCTCTAAAATGGTTCATATTATCTTGAAAATATTAAGTAAAAATACTATCCTTGATTTTTAAATTTCAGAATTAGTGTGCTTTTATTATTATTTTAGGTTAAAAAAGAATTTACTTGATTTTACAAAAGGCTTTCTTGGAATACCGAGTTATAAAAACTGAACCACTCATCTTGTTAGCATTTTTTTTTCTAGATAGAAAATAATAATATGTTCACTTTTATTTTTAGTGTAAGAGATAATAATAATGTTAACTGTATTTGAATGGCTTGGAATTTTTTTCAGATCTTCAACTTTCTTTCTTTTACTCTAAATCCATTGGAAGGAAAACTTCAGCAGCTAACCAAAGAAGAGACTATTTGTAAACTGTTGGCCACAGATTCTGATAAAGAAAAAGATCACATATTTAGGTAACATGTTTTAGTTCAACAGAATGTATATAAAATGCATATTTTATTACTTATAGTAAATTTGCAAGCTTTAAAATATATGGTATTTCAAACTTTTATAAGCATTTTAAAATGACACTTAAAAATGTCTGGATTTTAGATGCTTTGTTCTCCAGAATTTTAGAGGAATTTTATTTAGTTATTTGCTTTATTTAATTCTGAGTTTAATATACATTTTTAATACAATATCAAATTTTACTTTTAAGAGACTCAAGATTATATCTGTGTTCACACTTCTTTGTGTTAGATCTTATTTTCTAATTATTTGTATCATCTCTCTAGTTTTATAAGCTAAAATTTGAAAGAACAAATCCCTAAATCCTGCTGTTCAATACATGGCTACAAACCATCTAGTTACTACATTTGTAGTTATCTTCTAATTTATGTTTATTAAATTGAAAGATGCTTCTGTTTGCAATATTTCATAACAAATACATACTGATGAATACTTTAAACCTTAAGAAAAATGAGCTGAATATTACCACTCATGTCTTCCCTTCATTTGCTTAAGAAATTTTATTTGGGATTGGGGATGTAGTTCACTGCTTAGATTATGGGAAGCCCTGAGTTTAATTTTTCAGTTTTAGAAGGGAAGAGAAGAAAGGGTAAGGAAGTAGGAGGAGAGGGAAACAAGGGGACGAAGAGAGAACCTAGTTTATTCCTTTGATGCAGCATCTAAATGTGCTATGTAAACTTATAAATATATTCTGCCTGGATTCATTCTTGCCCATTCCTATGCTTGTTGTTCAATAGACATGCATATATATTACTGTGCATATATAGTCTATTCTGAAACTGATCTTGCTATGATATGTTATAGCCCATATACAGCGTTTGGAGATCTGGAAATATTTTTACATGGTCTTGGACTTGAGCATATGACAGACTTATTAAAGGTAGGATTTCATATAAAGCAGATAAAGTTTTGTATGTGTGCTTATATTAGAATAAAATTAAATTTTAGTTCAAAGCATGCCATTTATTTCTCCTTCATTTGTAGAGTACCCTGTTTTAAATTTATAATAAGCACTTCCAGAAATTATTAACCTAGGAATTTATATAAATTAGAATCTGTCTGAATTTCACATCATCTATCTGATATATTTTTACACATTTAAGACCTATGTTTACAGCTCTTGTGTTTCTTGTGTGGAATACATGCATGATTTTGAACCACACAATCCTGTATTAGATATTTGCTCTGATTATTAACTGGAATATGCTACTTAAATATCAATTTTTCCTTAAGGACAACTATAGGTTTACATGAAGCTTAAGTTAGGTCACACACCAATAACTATCTATGCTTTAAGCATACATATCAGGAGTTGAGTAGATGACAATTGTTACCAGGTAGATAAGGATACTGAAGCAAAGAACTGTTCAAGATAGGTTCTCATAGCATTATGAACGTTGGTTCAGTTATTTCAGAGTTGGATTCATTGTACAATGCTGAAACTTCTATCTGAGGAAACCTTGGGTCAGAAATCATATTATTGATAGCTTAGTCTGATGCCATGTGAAATATAAATACTTGTAAAATATAATTTCTGTCCAATTTCCAGAACATTCTCTTTTTTCTAAGCAAATATGAGTGCTAGTCATTTTCTTTGACTCTGGGAAACTAGATACTGCATGCTTTTGTGTGTATATACTATCTAGCCCGTGATGTAGCCCTTAAGCTGCATACCCTCCGAAAAACCGGGAACTGTTTGAGAAAGCAGTTGAGTGACAGCTGCTGTGTCCTTCCTACCTTCCTTTGAATTGTTCACACTGAAAGGTGGTGGGGTTTTTGCCTTTTGTACAGGAAAGGGACATAACTTTAAGACAACTTCTGACCATGAAGAAGGACGAACTTACAAAGGTAAGTATCACTCTAAAATGCCAGGTGTATTCTTTTATTTTCTTGCATATTCTTTTATTTTCTATTTTAAAAATTCTAGGGCTATGTAGACTGATCTTTTATAAATTCTTGGTTAGGAACAACTGGATTACCATGTGTAAATTGTACAGCAATACTAAGTTGCTTAAAGAACATTACAGAGTTAGAGCATGGGGCTTCCTAGGATTGTTACTATATCTCAACTAGAACTACTACTCGTTTGCAGATGGGAAGTGGACTTATAAAACAGACAACTTAGAAGTAAGAGGCGATTTTTAATGTGGGCATATACGTTTATCTTCTAAATCAGCACCAATTATGTTGTCATCTATTATCATTAATAAATTCAGAATCGGTGTGGGAAGTTTTAGAGGTACTTTGATAAGTAATGATCTTGCTGTAATAACATATTGGATACTTGAAATCTCTACTACCACTAAAAACCAAAATAACAAATTTCTTAACTAAATCCAGGAAAGAAATGTACTTTAACATTGAAGGTAAAATACAGGTAAAAAAAAATTGTCACTTATAACTAATAACACACTAAACAATATTTTGAAGGAAAAACTATTTGCTATGTGTTTTGAAATGATAATATTTTAAATTCTAATAATGTCACTTTTGAATCCATCACAATTATCATTATACATTGCAAAAAATGACTATAGTTAACTATATGCCTAAACCATTTATGGTATAATTTTGTTGAAATACAGCCAATGTATTTAAGTGTATTATTTTCTAATATTTGTCTGTTTTCCAATATATAAATTAATCTAGAAAATGGCATTAGTAGTCTTAATGAAATTATTCAAATATAACTCTCGTACTGAAACTTTCGATTATTTCTTCTTAGAATGGAATTACTAGTAAAGATCAGCAAAAAATTCTGGCTGCTCTCAAGGAACTGGAAGTAGAAGAGATAAATTTTGGGAAATTACCTGAAGTGGCAAAGCTGGAAATCAGGTAAAATTATTAGTTTATGTTGATGTCATTTACAATCAAGTATTCTTTTTTAGCTTAGTGCTAAGTATTTGATTTGATGCTACCATTTTTCCAGGAAATCGGTTTTTAGATATACAGTAGTGTATCTATTATTTAGACCCAGATGCACTTTATAAAGTTAATTTTCATAAAATTATTTTACAAAGAATCAAAGCAGTCTATCTTGTTAACTTGCATACAAACAATTTGTATGTCTTTTTTAGTGCATCTTCCTAAATCAAACCATATAAAGACACCACATTATTCCTAGCATAATTCTCATTCTCTTTAAATCATATTAGAAGCCAAACTGAAAAGTATGAATCACTGACCAATTGGTAGAGTGATTGCCATGCACACATGAGGACCTGGATTCAGTCCCTAAAGCTCCCCAAACAAGCCCTGCATAATGGTATACACTTGTAAACTAAGTCCTGGGGAGGAAGAGCCGGGCAGCTCCTTGGAACTCTCTGGCATAGCCTAGTCGGTGAGTCACAGGCCAGCAAGACATCCTGTCTTTAAAAAAAAAATAAGATGGACAGTCCTTAAGGAGCAATGCCTGAGATGCCTGGGGCGGTCCTCTGGCTTCCATATGAAGTACATGTACACATGCATACACACACATGCACACAAATACACACGTATACATACATGGACACTCACACAAACAAAAAGAAGAAATGAAAAAAAGGTAATATTTTCACAATGGTCACAAAGAAAACATTTCTCTTGAGTTCATTTCCATTTCAAGCTTTACTATGTAAGAATGACATCTGAGTTTATGAGAGTATTACTCTAACTTTCTCTTTAGTGTTTTGTCTAGTTTAAGTGTTGGGGTGACAGCATTACAAACTGATTAGGGAATTAATATTCTTCTCCGCTTTCTGGACAAGCTTGTGGAAACAAGCATTTTTTTCAAACGTTTATATAGATTTTTTTCCCCTGAAACTGTTGGGTCTGGGGTTTCCTTAGGGTATGCTTTTCATCATGATTGTGTCTTCTTTAGTAGTTACAAACTATTGAAGCAGTAGCTATTTTATTTTGGCTTTATTTTAGTAATCTGGTCCTCAAGGACTTGGTCTATTACTAAGTGGTTGAATTTACAAGCATACAGGGTTGGTGCTATCTCCTGCTACCCTTTTAATAGCTGTGGACTCCATTATAATATGTCATTTCATTACCAATATTGATGTTTTCCTCTCTTTTTTATCTCTTTTAGTCTTATTAGAGGTTTATTAATTTTTAGATAGATGCTCCTTTTTTAACTTCATGTTTATTTTGTGTCTATAGGGGGTAGAATTTGTGCATGGCACAGTGTTCATGTGGGAGCAGAGGACAACAGATGGGATTTGGTTTTCTCTTATCACCATGTGGATTCCAGGGTTTGAACTCGGGTCATCAGGCTTGGCTGGTGCTTTACACACTGAGCCACCTCACCAGCCTATAACTTTCTTTTTGTTCCATTACTGCTTTTAATTTCATTGATTTATGCTGTTACCCTTGTTGTTTTCTTCATTCTGCCTGCTTTGAATTTGTTTCTATAAGTGCATGAAATAGAATATTTTGATTTCTCCTTCCCTCCCTTCCTCCCTTTTTTTTGTGACAGGATCTTCTATAACCTAAACAGGCCTCAGACACTCAATCTTCCTGCCTTAGCTTCCCAAGTGGAGATTACTGGTGCATACCACCTTGTAATATTGATATTTCTTTTTGATTTCTTGATATTTCTTTGTGTTATATAAGCATATGGGTGGCCATTTGTATTTTCTTCCCAACATGGATGTAATTGAAAGTCACAAAAATTTTAATACATTGCATGGTCATTTTCATATACTTTTATGTATAGTGTTTTTCCTTCAAGACTTTGTCTTTATTCATGTATTATTTAAAAGTATGTCCTTTGATTTATGTATGCTTAGAAACTTTTCTATTGACTTCTAGTTTGGTTCAGCCTAGTAACTGTGTGATAGCTACAAAGAATAGATAGAATGTAAACATAGGCTAGATAAGCTTAAAGGCTTCTGACTTTTAAGTTGTGATTGACTTTCTGGTACATTTTGTAAATATTTTTATATGTCAGTATTACCTGTATTTAAAAATAAAACACATAGATTTTTGAAATCCTAAATAACACATAATAATTGTGTTCCTTCCGACAGCATGGTAACTTTGAACACCTATTTAGCAACAGCAGCAGATAACCAGCCTTTCTGTACTATAGAAAAATACTTACAAATGCAGCCTTGTCATCATTTATGTGACTGTGATTCAAGTAGACTTTGGTGTTGTTTTAGAGCTTAGAGAATTTTTCCAAGAACCTATTTATATGATCCTGATGTCTTAAAGCCTATTAAAGAGGCCATGTTATAAATACTCTTTTCCCATTGTTTTGTCTTAGTTTGCCTCCATATAACAGGAAGGACTTAAGTATTTGATGTTATCATTTCTAGATAATATCATAGATTCTAAATATTTAAATGCATTATATTGGTTCTCAGGCATGAGGTTTTAAAACAACAACCCTTCTTAAATATCTCTGTTGTTTCGTCATTATTTCTAATAGGCAGTATTTCAGGTCCTTGGTGACTAACATGTAGATTGGAACCCCCAATGTTACTTATTTTTATGATGAGAGCTGCCTATACAAATGTTTTTGTGGGCTTTAATAGACTTAAAGAGTATAGAATCATGATTAGCTCACTTATTAAAACTGCTAAATTTTTTTAAAAATTAAAAATGTCAAGCACATATTCCAGGAATTTGACCTTGTTATTAAATCACAGACTGTTTACATGATTGTAAAGACAAGGTTTTGCTTCCCATTTGTTTAAAGCCATCCTTTAAAGAAGAAATTAGTCATTAAGTCATAAGAAAACTAACAGCAGGAAAAGTTGAATTGATTGATTGTAATCTCCTGATAATTTTATTTCAACAATTAAGCCACTGATTTATTTTAAAATACTTTGTGTGTGTGTCAGATTTCTAAAATAATCTGTTATTAAGAATACACATATACTGTTCATTTACTTTTTTATGCCTTGGCATGTTTGCAGAATTTAAATTTTAATTTAAATATTAGTTTTGAACAAGCTAACCAGCATTCAGCAGTTTCTTCTCAGCCATTTTCTTTGATCTCTGAGCTAACTAAAATCCACTTGAATGTGTCAAAAGTATCTCACAACTAAGTTCATCAAGAAACTACTCCCTCTCAAAAATCTGTATAGGTCCAGTGTGTTATGTGGAATATACTGTTCATGCCTGTTATTTCTAAACATTATAGAATTGGAATTTCTAAATAATTAACAGCAAAGAAATGATTGGCTTAGATTGAAACTTAATGTCTTGGGGAAATATCCATAATAGCTTAAAAGCACAATGTAAACTGGCATATTAAATATTATATTAGTTGTAGAAATCCAAAGAAGAAATACTGGGGGGAAAAAACTATAAGAAAAAATCCTGATAGAATAATGCCACATTTATCTATCTCTGGGTGGTATGATTTTTTTCATTTATTCTACAATAAGTATGTAGTACTTCTATTTATAACACATTAATCACAGATAATAAATTTTATCTAGACTTCAAATTTTTAAGATATGGCCTAATCTGCTTATAAATGTTAAACCACAGTGAAGTTTGGTTCTTTGATTCTTTTTTTTTTTTTTTTTTTTGGTTTTTCAAGACAGAGTTTCTCTGTATAGCTTTGGAGCCTGTCCTGGAACTCTCACTCTGTAACTCAGGCTGGCCTCAAACTCACAGAGATCCACCTGCCTCTGCCTCCCGAGTGCTAGGATTAAAGGCATGCACCAGTGCTAGGATTAAAAGCGTGGCCTTAGTTCTTGATCATTCTTTATCATTAGCTTTCCTCCTTGTTATTCTGAGACCAAGCTAGAGGAGCTGTTCCAATCTGGGGCATGTTCCTCCATGGCAAGAGAAGATAAACAACCAGCAGAACTAGTCAGTGGCTCTCGAAGCTCAGAGGAATAGGAATTTTGCTGTGTGATCATGTTTCCTAGGAATGTCAGAAGCCATACCCATGAAGTCTCACAAACATGGCTGCCTAAACAGGAGCTGAATATGGATTATACCAATAGACATGTTAGTGTGGATGGATATAACATATGTATATAACAACAGTTAATGAAAAAAGAGGACATAAATTTGAAAGAGATCAAAGAGACTGTTTAGAGGAGGAAGGGGAAGTGATGTAATTGTATTATAATCTCAAAAAAAAAGCTTTACAGTCTTATTTTATGTGCCAACATAGATCACATTGTCAATCCTTGTGTTACTGGGACATAAAATACAATCCCCTGAAAAGGAAAAGATAGTACATACACACACACACACACACACACACACATTTGATTAAATAATTTATCTTACCATACCTTTGTCATATCTGCTTATTTAGAATTCCTTAATTCCAAATTGTAAACAAATTGTTAAGGCTGCATGCAACATTCTGTAGGTTGTGTATTGTACAGCACTGGTAGAAGATACCATATGCATGCTATATGACATGATTGGTGCTCTCTAGAGCTGTGAATTATGTAACTTGCCTATTACTATTCAGTGGTCTGAAAAAATTATATGTCAAAAGAAAGTCTTATGTTTTCTTCTCATTTATTATCTTAGTTACTTTTCTCTTGCTGTGATAAAACACTGTGGTGCTTTAAATAAAAGCATAGGTTCATATATTTGAACATTTAGTCACCAGGGATTAGAACTGTTTGAAAGGATTAGAAGTGTGTCACTTGGTGTGGACTTGGAGGTTTCAAAAGTCCTCACCAGGCCCAGTGAGTGAGTCTCTGTCTCTGTCTCTCTATCTCTCCCCCCTACACCCCCCCACCGCCTATGGATCAGGATGTGGAACCAGGCCCAGTGAGTGAGTCTCTGTCTCTGTCTATCCTCCCCACCCCACCCCCACCCCCGCAACCTCCCCTCTGCCTATGGATCATGATGTGGAACCAGGCCTATTAAATGAGTCTCTGTCTCTGTCTGTCTCTGTCTCTCTTATCTCCCCCCCCCCATTGATCAGGATGTGGAACTCTTAGCTACTTCTCCAGTATCACATCTGCCTGTGTGCCACCATGTTCCCCACCATGATGATAATGGACTAACCTTAGAAACGATAAGCAAGTACCCAATTAAATGCTATCTTTTATAAAAGTTACCTTGGTCATGGTGTCTCTTCACAGCAATAGAACACTAAGGCACACAACATGACCAAGGTAACTTATAAAAGAAAATGTTCAGTTTGGACTTATGGTTTCAGAAGGTTATAGTCCCTGATAGCAGAACAAAGGCATGAAGTTAGTAACAGCTGAGAACTTATATCTTAATTCTTGAGCAGGAGGGAGAGAGAGAGAGAGAGAGATACTAGGAATGGCACTAGTCTTTTGAAATCGCAAAGCCTGTCTCCAGTGATACAAAAGGCCACACCTCCTGATCCTTCCCAAATAGTTCTACCAGCAGGGGATCAAGTATTCAAATATGTGAGCCTTTGGTGCCATTCTCATGCAAAACTCCACATTTAATAAGACTGTAATTTTGTAAGTAGTACTATTCAGTTATTTTAGTTGAGCTGCTTACTGTCTTCAGAAAGTGCTTAAGACTTTCTATTTCACATATATTATGGATAAACTGTCTATAGTTTTATACCTACTATCATTTGATGTTTTAAATTATAATTCTCAATGAATACTAATCTTCTTGAACTTGTTGAATTAAATATATATGGCATTAATGAGTCACCTGTTGAATACTTAACTGTTTTTATTGATAGTAAACAAAATTCAAATATCAGAAAAGCACTAAACTCTAAATTATATGCATACTGTATACAAACATCATATAGACATGAATCAACAGGAGTAATCACTCTTGTTGCTCTGCATTTTCTTCTGTTCTTTCTAGAGTAAAAATCAGAACATGTGCCGGGCGGTGGTGGCGCACGCCTTTAATCCCAGCACTCGGGAGGCAGAGCCAGGCGGATCTCTGTGAGTTCGAGGCCAGCCTGGGCTACCAAGTGAGCTCCAGGAAAGGCGCAAAGCTACACAGAGAAACCCTGTCTCGAAAAACCAAAAAAAAAAAAAAAAAAAAAAATCAGAACATGTAATAAAGAAAAAGAACATGCATTTTGAGAATACTTTTAGAAACACTGTTTTTGTTGCTAAAAATAAAGCAGTAAGACCTTAAAAATATGTTTTTTCACTTTGGTTTTGAAAGGATCCAAACAAGGGGGTGGACCAGACCTATAGCCCCTGTGCTTGGGAGGTGGACATGGAGAGTCAGGAATTCCATGCATCCACAGCTACATAGTGAGTCCCAGGCCAGGCTAGCTAATGAGACCAAACACAAAAGAGAGGAAGCAGCCATGGAGTCAGTGCCTAGAGAGAGAGTCTGTTTTGTTCTTCAGTCTGATAGCTAACAGGCTTCCCTGAAAGGAAAATGCTGTGTACATCCTACTGAAGTGCTGTAGAGAATAGTTTGTTTTTAGTTTCATGGGAAGTCGACACTGTTTCTGTATAGACTTCATCCTACTGTGTAAAACTCTACAGTATTTGGCCAGAGATTACATACAGGAATGTTGTTTGGAGTTAAAAGTAGTTTTTGGTCTCATAGTTGAGGATTTTTTTTATGATTTCTATTTTAGTAGATACTATTGACACATTATACAGATTTTCCCCCCATTTATCTAAGTATAGTAGCATTTTATGGTAATGTGTTCCCATTTTATCCATTCAAATTGTGTCTTTTCTATTTCTCTGAATTAGTTATTTAATTTGACGCTTATTTGTTCTGTTGGGTTGTGTGGGTTGCACTGTAGATTGGCCTGTCACTTACTAAAGCCAGTCTAGTCCTCTCGTCTCCTGTCTAAACTGATAGATATTTAAGTTACTCAACCTTCTTTCCTGGATGCCTTCCATAAGAGTGGTCAGCTCCGATTTCCTTCTGCTTCCCAGGCTACCTTCCTTTTCCCAAACGCTGTGTTGACTGCTCTCAGTTCTCTTCTCCTGTATCCTTTTTTTTCCGTGACCTTCAGAATCATGGTTTTGATACTACCACTACCTGGTTTGTGCTCAAATTCATGCTAGAAGGAATAACTGGTCTAGTTAGATGCTAGTGAATATAAGGTAAGTTTTTTTTTATTGATGTTCCCTCACTGTCTCTGAACAGTCTCTTAGAGTCTACAGATCTCAGAATAGACATGAGTCGAAGACTTACACTTTCTACTGTTTACTAATTGTTACCACCTGCACATCTCATATCATTGAAGTTACACCATGACTTATCTCACTTGGATGCAAGCCTTTTGCTAGACAGAATGCCAGGTACTTTATATTGTCTTCTTTTGTCCTCCTGAAAGTCTTGTCTCCATTCTAGAGAATTGGAAGTATCTGACTTAAGATTAGGCTTGCTCAAGATCTGAAAGCTCCCTACATATGGATGCTGAGTCCAAACTCAGGTCAACCCAACTCAAGAGTCTGTGTCCTTAGTTAGGCTATAATGTTTTCTTCTCATCTTCTATATCTGCTCTTATCCATCCCCAAAATCATTTCCTTGCTTAATGATACATCCATCTAGTGAAACAAAAAATGAAAACCATCCTAGGTTGTTTTTGTTTTACATGCATTTCTATTTTTTTTTCTGGTTTATTTCCTAAAAATTTCTAAAAACAATTCTGTTCCTCCTTTCAGTTCTTTACCTTAAGCTGTCTCTCTCTGATATGGAATTTCCCAGTTCTTCCATTTTTATTTTACTTTAATCCACAACAATCACCAAGTAAAATTTATACCAAGTTTTGACTTTCTCCCTTCCTGTTTGAACTCCTTTAGTAACCTTACATTATGAGAAATAGAAAATCCTTTGGAAGGTAGTCAGCTGTTTCTAATTCCTTATTCCCACCATAGTGTGTAGTACTAAATTCTAAAACTCTGTGAGTTTTAGATCGTTCACCAATGAACAAGTGCTAGCCACATCAGACGCTGGTAGGGATAAATAAAATTCATGTAAAAATAATCAGTGCAGTATCCTCCATGATAGCTACTCAAATAATGCTTCTTTAATCTTCTTTCTTCGTGTATCCCTTCACATAATAATTTCATGTCTATATCTCACCTTGGAATTTGAGATTCTTGGAGCAGGGGCTGTAACTCAGTAGCAAAGCTTATCTGGCAAATGCAAAGTCCAGGGTTCAATTTCCATACCACAGAAACTTTGTAATAAATAAGGAGTGGTAAAGGAATCCAGCGTTCTTGGGAGTCAGGGCTTGGTTTTCTTTTACACTTAGTGCATATTTCAGTTCCAAATACATAGTGGGTAGTCAATAATTTTTTAGACCTCATTAATGTTAGAAGCAGGCTGGTAAAATGAAGTAAAGCACTCTCACTGGTTCCTGTTTGTCTCCTTTCTTCAGTGGTGATGAGTTCCTCAACTTCCTTCTGAAATTAAACAAGCAGTGTGGCCATTTAATCACAGCTGTGCAGAATATCATCACCGAGTTACCTGTAAATTCTCACAAGGTATTTAAGCAAGATTTGCTCCATGAAAGTGTGAGTGTTGAAGAACAGTCTAGATGGATTCGTAATAACCCATTAGGCAGTTCTGATCTGACAAAATCCCACCACTTGTTCAGCATGAGACCCAAAGCAGTAAATTTCATATTCTCTTCTACATTTAATTTATTATAAAACCTTGTACTCTCAGCCTCAAGCAAAGGGGAAATAAGGCAAACCAAAATCTAAACTGATCTCTGTATTGAACTTGTCATTTGTTGTTAATGAAGATTTAAGTGATTAAAATGAGAAGTGTTAGGAGACTCAAGTGAAAGATGAGGCAAAATGAATGTTATTTAAAAATTGCATTGATGTATAGTTTTTCTTAATTAAGGAAATTGTAAATAGATACTGACTTAAAGAAGCAGACCTTTTGATTCTTTCCTTATTTTGTTGTGCCTGTTTGTCTAGAAGGAAAATTTTTAAGCAGACTTGTTTTCCTATGTTAATGTATACTAGTCTAAGAATGTCACTTTTTAAGTTTTTGAAAACTTATTTATTCACCACAGATATTACTAATATTAACTTCTACACATAAATATATATTTAGGAAACTAATATAGCAAGCTGATTCAACTGTTTGTATAAAATTACTAACTTACTTTTGTTGCCAGGATTTATTCTGTAAACAAAAAAAGGTCAGTTACATAATGTAATCTTTTAGAATGTCAAATAATCTTTGTGCATATAAATTGTGAAAAGTCATTTCTGTTTTTAATGTAACTTTTGGAAATCTCAACAGATAGTGCTAGAGTGGGCTTCTCCCAGAAGTTTTACTTCCGTTTGTGAAGAACTGGTCAGTAATGTTGAAGATTTGAATGAAGAGGTCTGCAAGCTGAAGGATTTGATTCAGAAGGTATAGATTTAACCTCCGCATGGCTGGGACTCTTTCACAGCGGAATGTTAGAACATGAAACAGTTTAACAAGGGCACCAGTAGGCATATAGAGAAATGGTACAAGGACAGTTTGCAGAGGGAGAGGTTCACATAAGAAACAGCTACTGGTGGCCATTAAAGGAGCACGTGCTGAACGAACATGTGCTTCCTGTGCTTCTGATCAACAAGAAAATGTCCCAATTCAATGATGGTCTGTCTAGAGTTCATTAGACATACCCTCATGATAAGCTGCTTATACACCACCTAGAAAATAATGCTACCTCTTGGTAACAGTTTATTCCAAAATTGTATGGACCATACAAGGTGTCCTACACAAGGCAAATAGTGTAATAATTATGGTATGTTTATTTACTAATGTGTGCACCCAGGAGCTTGGGCTAGAGTTTAGGGGTAGAGTGTTTGCTTAGCACATGCCAGGCCCTTGGTTCAATCCTCAGCACAGAAAACAGAAAAAATAACATGAAACTAAGGGAAAATAATTAAAACCATTCATCCACTTGTGAAAGATAGAAATTACACTGTTACTTATAACTGTACAAATGCAAAAAGGTCCCATGAAATACTTACTAGCTCTGTTAATGAGATAAGGTTGGCAATGAAGTACTATTTCTACTAGTCAGACTCTATATCATCTCTTATAATTTAACTGTTTTTAGAATGTGGGCATTTTTATCTGTCTTTATATTCATATAGAAATGGCATATGTCTGGATTTAAAGGCAGGTTGTTTTTCCCCTTTAAAAAAATTATCTATACCTAGGTGCAGGCTACTGAAATCGCAACCTTTATTGAAGCTAGAAAATAAAGGGAAACCCTCTGAGTTTCCTAAAAAACTCACTGTGAGTCCCTGTCAATTTAATAAATAAGTTTGATGTCTGCAAAACTTTTGTGATACACCTGAAATTTATAGTTCTATTAGCCTAAGATTCATTTAATATTTTCATCAATGTCTTATCAAAAAAATTTAAAAGCAAACTTCATGTTCAAGGTCATTTATCATCTCCCTTAGTAAAATATATTTAATCAACAGAAATCTTTTAAATCCAGAACAAAGTTGTGAAGCAAATTCTGTAATAGTGGAATGAGGATGCTTTAAATGAGAAACTAAGAAATACATTTCAACCTCTGAAGCACATCAACTCCTTTCCAGTGACAGAGGTGCTTCGGGAGTTGTATTGTGTGTGACAGTCATCCACTGACCAGATGCTGAGAGCCTGCACAAGCTAGTAGAGTCTGAATTTGCTGAGAGCACAAAAATGATAGCGCCGTTCATCCTTACTTCCTCCATCTCATTTAGAATGGAAGAAAAGTGGGATTTACCCAACATGGTATTCTTCATGAGAATCAAGGAAAAGCAGAAAGATTTGTGTATAGAAACTTCCTTGAAAGCATCACTTTAAATACAGGAAATTCCTGAAAACATATTTGTGGCAGGAGTGGGTACTCATTTAACTTTTCAAACTAAAACCTGTATGTAGGTAGAGCAGTTAGATGCAATTAGAGAGAAAGAACCAATAATTCTTTGTCAGATAAAAGTAAGAAGAATTGTTTTAAAACTTATTGAATCTAAAACATGGATATGATTAGATACCATAATATTTAATTTAATAATATATGCCTGTGTAAAGAACCTTCATCTTTTCTTTTACTACATGGGTAGTATTTTTTCTGTGAACATTATCTATCTATAATTCAAAATTTCTGTTTAAAAACTGGCCTGGAAATATGTTGATTGGCCCATAACATTGGCACATACTATTCTTTAGTCAGAAAAGTCTTAATTTTTGAGCAAATGAATGGACTGATTTTTCTAAATTAATCTTACATGAACAGTACTTGATGTAAGGAGACTTTACTCAGAAAATTGGAGAGCCTTTTGTATTTGGGAATATGTTATCATGCTTTTTAAACTTTTGGAAGTTTAAAATTTATTAATAGGAACTTTTCAAAGAAGTATACGAGTTATCACAGATAAGTGTATAGAGGTAACAGAGAGGGTAGGAGAGGTCAAGGCTAGCATTTAACACCACATCATTCTCTTTCAAACCAACACACTGACACTCTTGTTAGGAAGGGTCATTGGCTAATAAAGGAATGACTGTCCTCGGATTCAGTAAATGGAGCATCAGTGTCAGAAAAGAATCTGTTGCTGAATGAAGCCATTTGGAAGTTAAACCAAGATTATGGTCTTAATGAGATTGGCATCAGAGTCTATTTTTCTACTATAAATTTGAAATTAATTTTGCAGACTTTTAAATTAAATATTTACACTGTAGAATTTCAAAGTCATTATTCCTGCTATTGTTGAAAGTATTTCTATCGTCACCCCAGTGCAGGATGTTTCTAGTAAATATCACTCCATGAATGTGTCCAGTTCTTTTTATCTTTTAAAGATCTTTTGCTTTCTGCTCATTCTCCTCTTGACCCATTCCAGCAGCTATCTCTCACCTCTTCCCTCCAGCCCCTGGGAGGCTGCTTCATAGAAAATGTCTCTCTCTGTGGGAGTTTAGAAGCAGTCTAGGAAATTGACTCTCATTGCTAAGAACTGCTATATACATTCTTTGACACATTTGTTCCTGCAGTTACAACGCCATGTCTTCTGATGTTTACTAAACTTCTGTTGTAGACTTGCTATAAAACTGGCTCTGTCTTTTATGGGATACTAGTCAAATTTAATACAGAAGGAAATAAATTCCAGTTGTTATTCATTAAAGCTAAAATAGAAACATTAAGTTGACGTGAAAGGAACTTTGCCTCATGACATAAAAACACCATTTTAAAGTGTGATAATCTATAAAAGTATTTATTATTACTGTAAAAGTAATAATCATCTATGAAAGGATTCTGGTAAGAGGCATATATGTTCACTTTAAATCTGTCATGGAGTCTTGAGAAAAAATTTCTAAACCCAGTGAGTTAATACGAACTTTTTTCTTCAAATGTTTTAATTTTCAGTATCTTGTCCCCTAACTCTTGTCTCCCATACTAAACATCAGATGCAGAAGGAACGGGAAAATGATCCAACTCATGTCCCATTAGTAGAAGAAGTATCTACGTGGAAGAGTCGAATTTTGAAGAGGTCAGCAGTTACAGTCTGTGGATTTGGGCTGCTGCTTTTCATCTGCAAGCTAACTTGCCAGAGAAAATAATCCTAATATTGATTTAAGTTATGTATGTACATCTTATTCAGAGTGTCCTAGTATTGCTTTTAATCATTTGTTGTACAACACAGCTTTATTTCCTTGTGCATACTCCATAGGAAAAATTATGATAACATAAAACAGAGTTTTTCTTTAGAAGGTGACTTCAGTTTGAATTATATAGTTTATTACATTTTTATGTTAATTCAATCAAGAAATTATGGCTAATTCTTTCATTTAAACCTGACTAAATCACATGCAAAATAAACGTTTGGTATTCTTTACATTCAGAGAAAGTGTGTTCACTTGTCATAAAGAAGTTTAGAGTGTTTGTAAAGAGTTCATAAGTTGATATTCCTTTTAGGCCTTATTCATTTCTGGTTATTATATAATTAGGATCATCTTACTGCTCATTTATTTATATGACATTGCTAAGAAAATTATGAATTTTTGTGAAAGTATCAGAGAAAACAAGATAATAGTAAAACATGAAAATCTTTATAAATACTTTTAAAAAATGTTACATGCAGAATAAAAAAATAAAATTAAGAAAAAGGATGTAAGGCATAAAATATGTTAGCATTATGGAAATTATTTTTGCTAAATATTCTATAATAGTGTTTTAGGAATATTATGAAAATGAATGGCATTTGGTATATAATTTCTCATCTCTAAGAATGTATATATTTTATTTCTCAATTTGAAATATTGATATTCAGATTTTAAAAGTGAACTGTAAAACAGCAGTAGCAGGTAGTGTGGTATCCAAATCTTGGCTGACTTAGTGCCTTACTGAAAAGGGCAGTTATCTACCATTAAAAGTAACAGCAAACGAAGGGGGAGAACTGCAGGACGAGAGGAGAGGGTAAGGACTAGAAGGAGTAGCAGTTCCCGCCTAGTCTTAATCCCAAAGCTGCTAGGTTCAAACCAGGTTCTGTAGAGGTACTCGGCTGTGTGTCATTGGGAAGTAATTACATGGTGAAGGGCATCCAACACTCAACTGTTAAAGCAGGCATGCTTGTTGTGATATTTCCTATTTAAGCAAGTTCAAGACATAGACAGAAAGATGGGATTTGTTTTAGCATAGTGTATCACTCCCAACACACACTTACAAGAAGTCATTTAATACACATTACTTTTATTTTTCTTTTAAAAATAAATTATGAAAATGATAGGCATTTACCTCATTAACCATTTGGTGGTCTTTTACTTCAGTGCACTTTAAAAAGAATGCTTGGTCTTCTTTTGGTTGGATGTGTTACTACTGTTTTTACTTAACAAAATCAAGCTCCAAATTCAGCTCTCAGTTGTGAATTTACATTACTTGTTTTCCAGAGTTATCATATAGTTCTTTACAATGGTGAAGAACTCTGTTCCAGTGTTCTTCAAATGTGAGGAAATTAATACTATAGATTTAGTAGCAGCCACATCTTCTGAAAGTCTTATTCCTGCCTTGGCAAATACAGTGTGATTTCCAAATTACAGGCTAAAAATAACTAGGACATCATTTTATATTTGTTGTAATTGATAAGGACTTCCTTATGATTTAAAATCAGTTGATATCTAGAATGTAATTCCCTTCTCACTCTGATTAGTTGACCTTACAGGCTTGAAGGAGTATAAATCGTTACTGCTCCTAAAATAGGGAACTTGGTGTCTCCTTCAATCACAGAGACAGATGTTGTCATTGGCAGTTACGTTAATTAGTCTGAATCAGAAAGTGTTCCTGTATTTGGAACCAATTTTGGGATTATAGCCATGTGCTGAAATGAAGTATCTGAAAAGTGAGTATACTTCCCCTCAGTTTGGGTTTCTACAGCTGTGATAAAACATCATGATCAAAAGCAACTTGGAAAACAAAGATTTTATTTCCACTTAAAACTCTCAGGTCATACTCCATCACTGAGAGAAGTCAGGCCAGGACCTGGAGGCAGGAACTGAAGCAGAGGCCATGAAGGGGTGTTGCTCACTGGCTTCATCCCCATGGCTTGCTTAGCCTGCTTTCTTACAGAACCAGACCCCCAGCCCAGGAGTGGTACCACCCACAGTGAACTGGCCCCTCCCATATTCGTTAATCAAAAAACTGCACCACAGGCCTGCCCACAGACCAGTCTCATAGGGACATTTTTCTCAGTTGAGGTTTCTAACAAAATGCCAAAATGACTTCAGCTTGTGTCAAGTTGACATAAAACTAGCCAACACACTTGATTCTACCCTATTACCACCATCTTTAAGACAGTTTTCTTGTCCTCAGCACATTTATTACTGGTTCCTTCTGCTCCCTGGCTGCCCTAGGCAGAGCAGCTTCACTCTGTCTACATTCTCAGCCATGGTGTTTGACCTTGCCACAAGCCTAGAGCAATAGAGCCAGACCTCTGAAACTTTTGGCCAAAAATATTTTGCTTTTGAATTGCTTTGGTCAGGTACTTTGTCATAGTCATGGGAAATCTAATATAAGAGAGAGAGAGAAAAAAAAAAGTACTGGAATTGGGTATACCCTGTCTGACCATATGAAGTTCAGGGAAATTTAGAGAAGCCAGCTAGAAAAAGTTCTGAATGCTAGAAGCAGAGCTTGGCTGGCAGTTTGGTGGGAGCCTATAAGAACCAGATTTGTCAATAAACATGTAGACAATAAAGGCTTTACCTATGAGGTTCCACGTGGCAATGAGAACTCTGTTGTGGATTGGCCTTTGTATTAATTCTTGTAAAGAACTTAAAGTTTATCTGTATCTCTAAGACTTTGTGTGAAGCTTAATTTAAATATGGGCTAGTTAGTCTGCTTGCAGCAAATTCAAGTTCACAATGTACAAGCTATAGTATGAGTACAGCTTGCTGCTTTTAGCTAAATTTACTGTGAGAATTGTGAGCAGAAAACAGAGGAGGAAGAGTGGGAAAAGTTATAGGTTGGCCAGAAGGGGGCCTATAAAGTTGAAGCCTGAGAGATTAGTCACCACAGAGAAAACAAAACAGTAGGAAAGAAGAGGCATTACAGGTTTCTCAGGAATTGTCCAGAACCACCCATTGTAGATTCATGGGGCAGAAAGTATCTAAAAATTAATTTGCAAGAGTTTGCTTTGAGAATTCAGGACATGGATGTCCTGCTTACACAGAACTGTCCGGGCAATTCTTTGTCTGAATTCAACCCTCCAGGCCTTCGGAGACTACTGCAGAGATGGCCCAATTGAGCCCAGCTACTGGCTGAGTTGTTGGCCAACCTTGGCTTCGTCCATGTGGTGCTGGCTCTCCGGGCATACAGAACACAGGAGCTATGGGATCCTCCCCTCAGATTTCAAAAGAGATTCTGGGAGATCCAGCAGTATGTGACAGAACCAGAGTACTTCCAGGAAACGTGAGAATTTTATGTGAGTTTCTGTGAAGTCAGGCCTTCAGGGGGAGACACCACAAAGTTACAAATCCTAGAGAGATGGATTATCTACCAAGAGAAACTAGACACTGAGCAGAGCTAGCCGAAGAGATGTCACATGGGCTACAGCAAGCAAAGATGTAGTACAACTTTGCTCACTGGTCATCAGGAACAAGAACACTTTTTCAGAAGTTTACCAGTGTTCTAATTCTCCCAACTCATTCTTAGAGTTCCTTTTCATAAGGTTGGGAGACATCCTCTACCCTTTCTGACCCTTGTTCTGGGCATAACAGTTTCTTTACAGTTAGTTTTTTCAAAGAGCAACCTTGGGTCATGTCACGTTTCTCTTGTTCTTATGTTTTCTTGTTTCCTTGGTTACTTCAGTCCTTGTTATACACATTCTTCTGCTTGGTTTGGGTTTAATTTGCTCTTCTTTTTCCAGTGGAAACTTGTTGTTGGTTTGGAGCAACTGATAGCTTTTAACATTGGTACTTATTGCTCCAAGTCTCCAAGTACTTATTTAGATGCATTCTGGGTGTTTGCATGGTGTAGCTTCACTTTTATCATGGAAAGTATTTTCTAAACATTAGCTAAAATTCTTATATAAAGTCTGTGTTAACCTGATAAGACAGTGAAAATTCTAAGAGTACCTTAAAACACTCAGTTTTAGCGTGTGTGTGTGTATGTGTGTGTGTGTGTGTATGTGTTTGTGTGTTGTATGTTTAGCATATATATGTTAAAATATTATATAAGGCTTAGGTAAGTGGTGAGCGCAATTCTAAAGGCTGTCCTGTGGAAATTATTTCAATTAAAATCTGATTTTAAATGAGTTAAATAAATTTGTTGAAAAGGGTATCACCCAAAAATGAAGCCAGCCACACTTTCAAGTACCAAATAAAATTGAGGGTTTTTTAATGGGAAGTTTTATAGGGCCAGAATTTATTTGATCTTAACACTAAGCTGACTGTTAATCTTTGAGAACCTAGATAACCATGATGACTTCTGTTTTACACTCCAAGTCCCTCTGTCACTGCCTAATAAATAATAATTTGTGGCTCTGAGGGGGTGGAAATAGGGTGGGGACTTTTTTGTTGGCACATCCACTAGTGAGTAATACGTTCACTTCAAGTGCCAACAAAAATGTTATACTGGACTTCTGTGACACATTTGTTAGTTATTAGAGAGACTAATTCCAAACTGTTGGAGCAGTGCTTTATTTCTCTACCTGTAAATGCAGATTACCTTATCAGTAACCTAAACAAAAGGAACCTGTTTTTAGTTCTGTGGGATATTTCTATGTAGAATTTTAAGAGTGGCACCATCTCTGGGCTCACCCCACTAGCTAATGTTTTCATCATTATCTTTTCTTTTAAATGGCCCTTTCATGACTATTCTATGAATTTTCTTCCCCTTTTTTTGTTTCTTTATAACATTTTAGTCTTTTCTTTTTGCAGTCTATGTCTGTTTTTGCATGCTTTCTCACAAGTCCTGATCTGCTGCTGGCCTCAGTGTTAACAGAGAGACAAATGAGAAGAATCCTGGGGCTGAGCTCTCATGTCACTACCTTGTACATTTTCTGGGTCTTAGTTTGCTTGTCTTTAGCATAGACTGTCTCTCACACTAAATGATCCAGAGTCATGTCATCCTAATAAACAGATTCAATTTGGAATTCTGAAGTCAGAATAGAACTGTTAGAGTTTATGCTTAGGCAAGTTGAACCCTTCACAAGTGCTTTTGTGGTTGTTGTTGCCCTCACACTCACAGTTATTACATTGTGAGAGTTATTGTTAATACCTGGTTGTTGCCAGTATCTTACAACCTGTAGTAGCATTTCAACTCATTCAAACAATTACTGTTTACTATGTATAAGTACTGTAGCTGCATACATATTATATTTCATAAGTGATCAGAAGACGTAAGTACTATTGCTGTTAAGAGAAACAGTAAGTAAACAATGTATAAGACTTTTATAGGAAAGAATTGTTTTATCTTTGTCTTGTTATACTAATTTTCCACAGTGTGGCAATAAATTGGCTTATCTTTCTTCCTAGCAGTAGGACTCAATCTCAGTCTACAACCCTCCTACAGAACAAAAACAGCTTAAACAAAGGGGAATTGGCAAAGAACACTATGTGGGAACTCTCTAGAGATATAGGCCAAATGCAAAGGCAAATTTCCGTCACAGATTCAAGGTTTATTCAATTAAACCAATTTGTGGAACTGCATATGCACAGCTTTCCCTGCTGCCAGTAGAGGGATTACAGCAAGACTTTCAGTGGAAAGATACATAAACGTCCATGTGAGTAACAATGTTACAATGAACACCATGCCAGTGTGATAATACTATTAACACAGTTTTTCTGTAGCAAGACTGAACTTGAAATACAAACAGAAAATTTAGAGTTATGCAAAGATTTTACATCATTTTCTAGATAAAATAGAAGTAATAGCATAGAAAAAATGGAGTGCATTTGTTCTTCTTGATGAAGCATCCTGAAGTGAATGCACAATGTGCCCTCCAAATCATCTTTTAGGACAGTTCTTACCTATCAGCCAATACTTTGAAAATTTCCTCTGCTTATAGGAGCCATGTTGCCTAAGCATGTTATATCTCCAGGAAGACTAAACATAGAAAGGCTATATGAGGAGAACAACAAGGGCTAAGGACACGGCTTAGAAGGTAAATGCTTACTGACCAAGCATCATACCTGGGGCCAGATCCCTAGCACCAATGTAAAGCCCAGGTACAGTAGTGTGTGCTTATAAGCCCATTATTAAGGAAGCACACACAAGGATTTAAGGGATTTACTGGCCTGCCAGGTAAAATTGGAGGGTTCCAGGTGCAGTAACAGACACTGTCTTGATAAATAAGTTGGAGCCCCTACTGGCCAGCATTCAGAATGCTGGAAGGTACTAATATATGAAACCAAAAGAGAAAAGTAATCATCAATCTCTCCCAACTATGAACCGTGTGAGCTACAACAAGAGCCTTCCCATAACACATGCCAATTGGTATAATACTGGCACAAACGCTGTAGGAGTAACCAACCACTTTTTTTTAAGTTGGGTTGAAGGCCTTCTTCGTAGGATGAAACCCATACCTGATACTGTTAATGAGGCTGAGAACCTGAGACTAGATAGACTATGGACCATAGGAGAAAAAACTACTGTGATTACTTTTCTAAATGAACTTAGTAATAAAATGATTCCTAAGAACATTGCTATATCCATAGATCAGCACACCACTCAACTCTCTTCTGAGAAGCTTCTTTTTTTTTGGTTTTTCGAGACAGGGTTTCTCTGTGTAGCTTTGCGCCTTTCCTGGGACTCACTTGGTAGCCCAGGTTGGCCTCGAACTCGCAGAGATCCGCCTGGCTCTGCCTCCCAAGTGCTGGGATTAAAGGCGTGCGCCACCACCGCCCGGCTTCTGAGAAGCTTCTTACAGTAGATGATAATTAACATAGAGACAACTGGACAGTGTGCAGAGAGTGGGAGAATATGGAGCACTCAGCCTAAATGGGATGTTGGCATTCTACCCCTCCCCTAAAGGGTCCGCATTATACCCCCTCCCCTAAAGGGTCTGCATTATACCCCCCCAAAGGCTCAGGGCTCTATGCAGAAGAGGGGAAAGAAAGTCTGTAAGAGCCAGAGGTGGTAGACAACTTCAAGGAAACAGCAATTTCCATACACGAAAAGAAATAAAAGTAAGGTGGAGAAGCAATTGAGGAAGACTTCTCATGTCAACCTTTGTTCTTCAAATGCACACTCCTACACCCCACACACAAACACACATGAAGAAAATCAATTAAAACCGTTACCTTTAGTTGAGCATTTAGCTAACATCAGTCACTTAGCTAATTTAATAAAACCTGTATTTGAATAAACATTTAATGAAACCAATATAAGAATTAAGTGGATTAAGAATTTTTTTGACAATACCTTCTATATGGTATAAACTGAATAAATGGTGGCACTTGTAGTTTTTATTGCTATTCTAATAAAACAGTGCTTTATGTGGGAAAATATATTCTATATGAGAAGTTAAAATTGGCAAATTGCCAGAACCAATATTTTTCATAAGTGATACATAATATTGAAAACATTTAAAATCTCTCTCCTTTTTCTCCCTCTGCCTCTCCTTTGTCTTTCTCTCCTCTCCCACGTGTGCTGGGAATCAAACCCAAGACCTGGTGTACACCAGGCTAGAGCTCATTTCCTAGTTGCCAGCCTTAAAAATACTTTAATGCTCTAAACTGACACAAATGTATCAGAATCCACAAGACAGCACTCAAAGGTCAAGTGAAGCCTAAATTATCTGATAAGGTGTTTTCTGTTTCTCTTCTCCCTCTCAGTCACTTGTGTGAACTCAAAGGCTGAGATTTGCCATCTATTGCAGATCTGAAACAGAAAACACCTCTATAAAATTTAAGCCATCTGTGGTCTTAGAGCCAGCAAGATGGACTGTAGATCATCACACGTCCATCCCACTCCATTTTACCTGCCTATTCCCACTAATAAATTTGTGTTAGATTTCCTCTAGTCCTCTCAACAGACCTGTACTCTATACTCCATGCATACATCTGAACAAACGTGACCGTTTCTTTTCTGTACAAACACCAAATATTTGCTAATCAGGTACCATATTTCCCCCTCTCCAGAGCCTCTTTGTACCTGCTCCCACTCTGGGGGGAGGGCACACCCTTCACCTGCTGGTTAGATTTAGCCAATGAGGAGACCCAGCAAAATGACTGCTGGACATGTGATCCAGCCATTAATTTGTTCACCTGGCTCCCTCCCTGCAAGATTTTTATGCTGCCTGTGTCCCTTCACTGACAGGCACAGCTCGTCTCTTGACAGAGTCTCTAAGATTTGCTCCTTCTGGCTCCCAGGACCCTTCTTCCCTTCCCTTTGCCCCTTTGGGTCTGGGAGTGGTAACAGCTCCTTGGCTCACACCTTCTTAAAATGTCTTTGTAAATCAAACCTCCTTGAATTATCCTGCCATCTGTTTCCAGGTGAGAGCCTGACAGCATTCCTGCTATATGGTTCTTAGAGGAGCTCGCATTAATTTACAGGCTTACTAGCAGTACGTGTGTTCATTATCCTCACAGCATGCCAACTGTTAATATCAATGGACTTAAATTTTATCCTGTCTGCTGCAGTCAGTGAAGGGAGTTTGGTGTTTTTCTGCTTCTTAGTGAGATGAAGCTTCTCTGTGTCCACAAGTCATTTTCCCCTACACAATGAGTGTTTTACTTTCACTTGCCTGGGTTTCTATTGAACTGTCTTCCATCATCTTAATGCATGTCTCTTAACTGTTACACTACTGCTCTAGCTCCCCCCTCCCTCTCTCTCTCCCTCCCTCTTCCCCTCCCTCCCCCCCCTCTCTCTGTGTATGTACCTCCATGATGGCCTCAGACTCCTCAGGCATCTTCCTTGGTCTCTGTAGCTAGCACCTCAGGTGTCTACCACACACACGGCTTTTCTTTTGTCTTTGGTAGTCATTGTTGTCCATACCTTTAAAATATCTACCTATACTGTGTTTTAAAGTTATACTTTCAATATTTCTGTTCCTAATATAATATTTCCAATGTGGTGTGAAATGCTAATTGAATTGCACTTATTTCCCCATTGTGAGCCAGTTGTAACATCAGACTTGTAATTGTTCTGTCTGTTAAGACTTTCAGGTTTTCTGTAAATGTTCACTGTGGATAATAAAAATTTACCTCTTTCCATTTTTTATACTTATTTTTTAACCTTGCTTGGAAATTTTAGCATTTCAGCCCCATAGTTAATAATAGTAGTTCTAATAGATGTCCTTTGATTTCTTTGAAGACTACATTTATAGTTCATCATTGAATATGATGTTCTTTTCAACTAGTTAAAAGTTTTTATATGGGATGCATGGAAGGCATTTTATATTAATATATACATGCATAGTTTATGTAAATGTTGAGTGTAATCAAGTATTTGTTCTGTTTATTTTGAAGTAATCAAATTTTCCCTTTCCTGTGTTTATATATCAAATTACATTGACTTTTTTAGACGTTGAGGTATTCTTGGCTTGCTGATTAAGATTTGTACATACATCTAATAATTTGTGCCTACTATCTATATCTCTTATAAAAGTTATTGCATCATACTTGTCTAGTTTTATTAAGGTAATAAATAGTACTTCAAAAAGCTAGTTAGTTTTTCTAGTTTCAATACCTTACAAAATCTGTAATTATTTTCTTTCTTTCCTAATGTTGAATGCTTTTATCTTTTGTTGTTGTTTTTTCTAGTTATTTCCTGTAGAAACTTGTATAATTTGCTAATATTTCAAAGAGCATTTGTTTTTATTGACCTTCCTAATGCATCTGTGGTTTACAATTCATTAATTTATATTCTTTTTCTGCCTTCTAGTGTCCTGGGGTTATTCTGTTATTTTTCTAACTTGAGGGGAAGTGTACAACCCACTAATTTACAGTGATTTGTTGTTGTTGTTGTTGTTGTTGTTGTTGTCATTTTTCTTTTCCAATATAAAGATTTAGCACTAATATTTTCATTAAAGTATAATTATGCCATACTGTTTTTATTAGTGTTCCATTTTAAATGTTATGATTCCTGTTATGGATTCTGTTCACATCAAGGATGTATTTAGAAAGATTTTAAAGTCTGTTAGTATGATTTTCAAAAGGTTATCTTACAAAAGAATTATCTTAAGACTCATTCCGGGTTTGATTGAGTTTTAAAATAAAAATGGGGTTTATGAAAGAACAATTCTAAATTGAATACGATGATGTATGTCTGTAATCCAGCTCTCACTTGCAAGCCAAAAGCCAGAGAACTGCCAGTGCAGACAGCTGCATAGTGAGAGCATGCCTCAGAAACACAAAATGATTATTTCACACTTACTGACACTGTTATATACCTTTGTCCATGAACAACTTTTTGTTAGGATGTCATCACCAGTTTAAACCTCTAGTGTTTTTTAATTGTGAAGACATGTTTTATGCACACTAATTACATGGCATTCCTGGATGTTCAAGTCTTTTTTTTTAATTTGTTTACAGCCTTACTAATACATTTTGCTTTCATGCTTTCTCAATATGTAGATTATAAAAATCTTTCCCCTGCTCTATGCCCTTGCAGTAAGATAGCAGATAAAAGTCTTTAACTTTTTATATAGATAGGCTAGGTGTATTTTTGAAATATTTTTGTCAATGGGACATTAGCAGATATGAGTAAAAGCTTAAAAGTTGTTTTTACCTTTTGGTTTGCTCTCTTCCTACAAAGTTCTTCTCTTTCAGAACTTTCATTGCATGAACAAGTTCCAACAACCTAATAGATAATAAACAACTACCACCAACTTATTTCCTCATTCCAGAAAACTCATAGGAATATTGACCATCATACATCCATCCATCTTCTCAACTTATACCAGAAGAAAAATTGTCCACTTGGACCTAGTTTGAATTTCTGACCCAGGAAAACAATGAGCTGGCAAATGACTGCTCTTTTAAGCACCTTAATTTTAGGTTTGTGTGTTACAAAAAAGAAAAGAATGAATGACAGAAAAAAACTGATACAATCAATTAATAAGAGAAATGGACTGGACTAGACTTTCACTAAGATTATGGTTTGTTCTATTAAATTTTTCTGTGAAATTTTGAGACTGTGATTATTAGTAATTTTAAATTATTACTGCCATCTGGGCTAAAGGTATCTTTGTCATATGATTCATCTTTTTATCTCTTCTAATATTTTGCTTTAAAATCAAACTGATTCTAATACTTATGTTTTGATCCTGTGTCCTTATGCTTTAATACTTATTTAAAAAACATATAAGTGGTTTTAGAAGGAAATCTGTCTCCCAGTCCCTGCCATTAAACAGAGATAGAAAGTTTAGTTCATTTACATTTATTGTGATTATTGATACATACATTTATTTCTTCCATTCCTTCCTTTTAAAGGCTTTTCTCTTTTTGTACCTTCTTTCCTGCAGATTTTTAGAAGTTTTGTTGTTCCTTCTCTTCTGTCCCTGCTGCCATGTAAATTTTCATTTTTATGGGATTATCCTTAAATCTGTGACACAATATCAAATAAATCTAAAAGGAGACAATTCCTCTCCCTTTCCCTTAAGATTGCAGGTGGGGAAGCCCTAGCTTCTATCATTCTCCTCCAGTTCTACTTGGCTTGGAGTGTACTTAGCCTGGAATGTTCTGTGGTGTTTCAGGCACCAACACATACCAGTTTCCTCCTCTGTGGAGTGCCTGTTTCAAACTTGTTATAATTATCCATGTTATAATTAGAGTGTCTTTCTCTTTGTGACCCACAGTTCTTTTTCTTCTTTCTTTTTTTTTTTTTTTTTTTTTTTTGTGTGTGTGTGTGTGTGTGTGTGTGTGTGTGTGTGTGTTTTTTGAGACAGGGTTTCTTTCTCTTTGTAGCTGTGGGCCTGTCCTGGATCTCACTCTGTAGACCAGGCTGGCCTTGAACTCACAGAGATCCGCCTGCCTCTGCCTCCCGAGTGCTGGAATTAAAGGCGTGTGCCACCACCGCCTGGCCCCACAGTTCTCCTTAAAAATCATGATAAACATCTTCATTAATACAGTATTATTCTAATTATTGTAGCTTTATGAGAAGTAAGCTTCCTATCCACAATGTAAATCTTCCAAATTGTTTTTTGTTTTGTTTCTTTTGAAAGAGCCTTGACTGCTCTAAATGTATTGTATTTGCTAGTACATTTTAGAATCAGCAGTTCAGGGACCTCATTTCCACCTGAAAATCATTTAGATAATAAGGTCCTGGACACCAGACCACTACAATATTACAATAAGATTTTGGTGGACACAAGAGAGATTCAGTTTGTTTTGCATGTGGAAAAAATGTGAATTGTTGTGCCAAAGGGAACATTGGGAAGGGTTGTATTTTCTAGAGATAGTGCTGTAATATCTTCTATTGCCACATTCTATTGTTATTTTCCTATCAAAAAACAGATGGTATTTCTTGTCCTCCTCTTAAATCTAGACAGGCCCTGTGCCTACTTTGATGAGATCCAAATGCAGTTCCTAACTAGCATGCCAACATTTACATCCTCTTAATTAGTCTTGTGCCAGCTTGTAAGAAGCCCATGATATGGAGAGGGTCACAGAATTGCCAGATATCTCAACATATGAAAGCCATAGGGGCCCTCGAGTTTAGCCAAACTCAGGTGAATCTAATCCCAGCTGCAGCTGTGTGGAGGACCCCTTGCATAAAATCACCAAGCCAAGTCTAGTCCGTAGAACTATGAAAGGCATCTTTATGTTTTAAAGCTCTGAATTTGGAAATATTTAGTTATAAAGCAATAGGTAACTGAAGCAGCTAAATATTTTGCTTTTTGTTAATTATCTAGCACATTATAATACATTTTGACTTATTAAAATACAGATAAATTTTGCTTCATAATAATGCAGTTTTATTCAGTTCAAACATTTCCTAACGTCACTTAAGACTTCTCCCTTAACCTAGAGATCTTTACAAGAATATTGTTTAGTTTTCAAGACTAAGAGGTCCTTCTTATTCTTTCTCTTAAGGAGTTTACTTATAATTCCATTATAATCATGGAACAATCTATGAAAGATTGAGTCCCTTAATTTGTTAATGTTTTACCACCTAACATACAGTCTATTGGTGAACATTTCACATATAGTTGAGAATGTGTATGCTGCTGTTGTAGACTGAAGTGTTCTGTAATTATTAGCTAAACTCAATTGGTTGCTGGTACTATTGAAGTTTCTGCAACTTAGTGATTTTTCTGTGTAGTGGTATTAGCAATTACTGAAGTAGAAGCTTTAACATCTCCAATTATAACTGTATGTTAGTCTATTTTTCTTTCAGTTCTGTTAATTTTGCTTCACATATTTTGAAGAACTGTTGTTTAGTGTATACACATTTAAGACTGTTTCTTATTGCAGAATAAGTTGAACTTTAATCATTATGTTATATTCTCATTATCCTGGGTAACTTTTTCATATATACCTATCTAGTTTGATAGTGATAGGTATATATCAATTTAAGCATTCTTTCCATTAGATTTGCATCATTTATCTTTTCTAGCCTCTATTTTCCTACTATATAATGTTTGGAAAGAATTTATTATAGAGAGTATACAGATGGATATTTTGTATATTTTTACCGCTTTTAGCAATGATGCCTTTTAACTATATATGTTTTAATTAACTCTTATGTTGGGATTTGAATCTACCATCTTATTATTTGATTCTTCTTTGTGCTAATAGTGTTTCAACCTTGTTTTCCTTTCTACCGCCTTTGGATTTGATTGGACATGTGAAGTTACTATATTTTTGAATGTTTGTACAGTATTTAAGTAGTTACCGTGTGTCATGTATACTAACTTATTGCTGTGGATTTGGAATCAACTTCTTACCATTTTTACAATAGAATGCAGGACGTTGTCACCGTGTCTCTCCCTTTTCCCATCCTCTTTAAATTGTTCCTTTTTAGGTATTACCTCCACACACAACATAACCCTATCTGACAGGGTTAGAATGTGTGCTTCCAACTATCAACATACTGACTGACTGGCTGCCTGCTACTGGAGTGCACACAATGTGCTGTGGCCCATGTATGGAGGTCAGGGACAACTTTCCAGAGTCAATTCTTGCCTTCACCTTGCCTTTGAGGCAGAGTTTCTCTTCTTTCTGTCGCTGCCCTGCACTCTGTCTACTAGGCTATCTGGCCCACAAATTTCTGAGTAATTCTTCTGTCTCCTATCTCATGATAGGAGTGCTGAGATTGCAGGTACACACCACTGCCATGACATCAGGCCTTTTATGTAGGTTCCAGGGATCAAACTCAGGTCATCAGTCTTATGTAGCCAGGGCTTGTACTGGCTAAGCATCTCCCTGGTAAAATATATTAAAGACCTGGAAAAAGTCTATACTTCATTATATTTACGTAGACATGTATCATTTCTCATGCTTTTTCCTTTTTCCAAATTTCTCTTTATTTCTTATATTTTTTCTTATATTTGAGGTGTGTATTTCTTGTATTTGGGGTGTGTATTTCTTATATTTGGTGTGTGTGTGTGTGTGTGTGTGTGTGTGTGTGTGTGTGTGTTAATGCATCACTGCACTTGCACATTGCATGTACACAAGAGTACCGGTATATATAAAGGCCAGAGGCTGATGATGAGGATTTCTTCAATCACAGTCTACCTTATTGTTTTAAGGTAAGTATCCCACTAAACACGGAGCTCGCCAATGCAGCTAGGCAGGTGGGCCAGCAATACCCAGGGATCTTGCTGTCACATAATTACATATATGGCTACTTTCCCTGGGTTTTTATAATGAGTGTTGAGAATCTGAAGTCCAGTTCGTCGTGTTTGCACAGCAAGTGATTTACCAGCTGAGACCCTATCTCCTCCAGTCAGGTTCTGTTTTTGCAACATTTCTCTTCTGCTTGCAGAACCACTTTTAGCAATAGTTCTCAAGGGTTTCTCACAGTGAATTCTCTTTGTTTTCCTTTTTCTGAGTCCATGTGTATTTGACTTTTATTCATGAAGAATATTTTCACCGGATATAGAATTCTGGGCTGATGATTCTCATTGCTTTATACAAAGTCCTTCCTATTTTTCTCTCCCTTTGTAATTTATGAGAAACTGAAGTCATTCACACTCTCATTTCCATTTTCTCTTCATAATGGGTAATAATAAAATATTTGTCATTGCCATTTATCAGAATTTTCTTTGCATTGTATTTTTTTCAATCTATCTTCAAGTTTCTTCTGTCCTCTCAATATTGTGATTTTCTCTATCTGGTAAAATAGGTATTTCAGTTACTATATTTTTCAATTATAAGATTTTTCTGGTCCACCTTTACATTTTCTGTTTCTTGCTGAGAGCTTCTCTCAACTCAGAAATTCTACCTTGTCAGTTTGGGCTGTAGCACAAATTCTTCTCTCCTTCATTAATGGAGACTCCTGCTTTTCTTGGGTTCTGTTTTGCACACACGGGGAGTGGTGGGGGTGGTGGAGGTGGTAATCTTAGCAGAAAAAAGCAGGCCATTCATGAGATAGATGTAGGGATCATAACATGTGTTTTCCTTTCTCTGAGGGGTCCACTGTGTGCTGCTGACTGTCCAGTGCCTGGAGAGACAGATGTCTCATAGTTTTACCCAGCTATATACTTCGAATCTGTATAAAATGTCAGGTACCTGTTGCTCTCTTGGGCTTAGAAGCAAGTCTTTGGCATCAACTTGTTGAAATACACACTGGGACCTAGATGATTTTTTTTCTTTGGTTAAGAAATGGTTGTAGGGGGCTAGAGATGTGGTTCAGTGGTTAAGGACACTTGCTGCTCTTCCAGAGGACCAGAGTTCAGTTCCCAGCACCAAGGTCAGGCGACTCACAATTGTAACTCCAGCTCCAGGCCTCTAAGGGTTCCTACAGTCATGTGCACATACCCACATGCAGGCACACACACACATACATATAATTTAAAATAATAAAAAAATAAAGAAAGCTTTAAAAAGTAAATGGTTATATTGGAGATCACTGCCTCAAGAAGTAACTCAGACTGAAAGACAAATGGCCATGAAGTTGAAGAAGTAACTTCACTTTTGAAGGGTGGAGATAGTCTGGTAGTAAAGTAGTTCTCTTCTCTGCCCTGGGAGATTAGACAAACAATGGATCTAACTAAGAAAACAGACTGACTCATTTGGCTAAAATGCCATACTGAAGTTATAAGCAAACTGACATTAATCTTTTTTTAATTGGGGGTGGAAAGAACTGGATTCTGTATATTGTAGTAAGTTTTATGGTCAATTCGGATATTTCTGATTGAAGAAATAGAACAGTCAGACATTTAAGTTGATAGATATAAAGCGTTGTGGATTCTGCCTGTCACCCTCTGCTATACCCAGGGTGACGTGTGGAATTTACCTCGCCATTTGTTAACTCTCTTCACTATGGTCATTTCTATGATGAACGAAAGGCTTGCCTTTCCTCCTGCGTGCCTTGAGCATTCCCCAACTCCCTGTCCAAGCGTGTTTAAGAGATGAGATGCATACAAGAAGGAAGGTAGGAAGAGAAGCTGTGTGGGACTACACTATGTAATGGGTCAGTAGGGGTGGAGTAGGAAGAGAAGTGGAGTCAGATCTGGAAGAGAGCAGTCATCGTCCTCGGGTCCAGACAGGTCAGGAGGGTGTTTGGGTGGACCTTTTCTACATCTGGGGTGAGCCTCCCTTGAACTTTCTTAGTCTTTGCTTTTGACCAAACTGAGTTGTACTCTGCAAGGCATGTGGCTTCCCCTGTGTTCCTCCCATGAAGCTCTTTGGGGAGGATTTAATTGGCTCTGAGGATGGTCCATCCCTTTTCTAGGAGGCCTGTTTCAGGTTTAGGTCATTCCATTGGCCTCACCATCAACTGAAGGGCAGGTCTCCCGGCCATATAATTCCCTGGGCGGAGAGGAAAGGAACCCAAATGGATGGTCACACTCCATGTGTTCCTAACAGCCCCTGAGCTGTGAGGACAAGATGTGCTGGGATGGGTGGGACTTGTGAGCTGGAATTTCAAAAGCAGTTAACGTTCTCATTGTCCATGTAACCTGTCTACCTTTCCGAAATCCACATATATTGCCTGGTTTTATTTACTGCTAGAAGTGAAACTGCAGTACTTTAAGAAACTGAGACAATGGTGAATGGAGATAAATTTTAGCTTGTCCCTCTGCTTCCTTCAGAAAGAAGGCTGGTGACCATAAATTGAGGTGCACGAGGTAAGGCTGTTGGGAGTGATCCCAGCCCTCCCCCGCTGGCCAGCGTGCGTTCCTCCTCAGAACAGCAGCGCGCCCCCTCCCTCGCCCAGAGAAGACGAAGCAGAACTTCCCCTGGGTTGCAGCCCAGTGATATGGAGCAGCTCTGGCGCAGAGCCCTGCTCTTCCCGAGTCGTGGGTGGCGCGGTGCTTATTTCCCTCTCCTCCCTTTCCGGACCCAAAAGGGGATGTATCTGGGTCAGCCTGGGAGGGGCCGGACCTGCCACGGACAGCGAGGGGGAAGGGGTGGCGATGACAGCATCTTTCAGGTTTTTGGCATCTCTGGGCTGTGCCTCGTCCAGCCTCTCACCGCTCGGTGCTGGGCGATAGCTGACGTTCTGGCGAATCCGGCCCAAGAGGTGGGCGATGCGGGTGGGGAGTACCGTCGTCCTTCCTATCAGCATGCCTGCCCTACACAGAGTGACCACACAACCCCTTTATATTCCCTGTTCCCCGAGGCACGCTCCTGGGTGGTGGCCCCCTGCCCCAGGATAAGAGCAATGGAACAGTTCAAGGTCCCTGTAAGTTCCTGGTCTTCCTTTCCGGTGATAAACCTCGAGGCTACAAGCCAGTTGCTGCTCAAGATGCCCCACCCTCGGGCCCAAGCCCCATCTCTACTTTCTGGGGACCCAAGTCCGAGATCCAGCGTCACTGTACTTTGGCCAGACGCACAGGTTGGGCACCCTGGCTGGAGAGGTGCAGTCCAAGCCAAGGAGCAGACACCTGGATGTCTAGGAGCCCCTCTGTGAGCTTTTGCGCTCCCTCGACAGCGCTAAGAGGAGCTTGAGTGTGCATAAAAGCCGCACCTTCCTAGGGGCGCCCTGGCCGAAACTGTTGAGGGAGATCTCCTGGGTCCGAGCCCCTCTCCCCCACTCCCTTCGTGTATGGAACTCAGGCATCAAGGCCAAAGGCCATCTGTTCTCAACCTAGCCTACTCAGACACTGGAGATCCTAATTCCCATGAGTACTACCTCCCAGTATTGAAAGCAATGAGTTGAGAATCATTTTTTGGTTTCTTGTATCCTGTGCGCAGTTATCTCCTCATCCCCTCCCGGCCCCCGCTGTCTCCCAATATTGCAAGATCAGGGACCTTAATTTACCAGAAACTGCTGACCCTGGCAAAAACGGAGCCTACGTTCCGGTGGTGGCCCTAGCCCACTGAAGCTCTTAGGCTAGGAACTTCCCCCAAAGGTGCCTTTGCCTCAATGATGCTCGGGGTAATCCCGAGATTTGCCAACCTCCTCTGCTCCTCCTCACCCGGAGGCATCTCTTGCCATCGTTTCTCCCACTCCTCTATAAAACTTGGTGCCCCCCACGCCCCGCCCGGCGCAGCGCCCCCTTCTTTGCCTGTGCCTGGTGGGGAACCGAAAGGACAGGGTGCGCGGGAGGCACGCAGAGCTCGGGGCTGCCTGCGCGCTCGCAGCGCCTGGGGAATTGGCTGTGGGCGAGGCGGTCCCGGCTGCCCTTTATCGCTAGCTGGGCTCGTCTTTTGAAACTTTATCAGTGAGTCTCACCACTAGCCGCAGACGCGAGCGGCGGGGGGGCGGGGGCGCAGAGGCGCCGGCAGCCGTGACGAGGCGCTCCCGGAGCTGAGCGCTTCTGCTCCGGGCACGCATGGCGCCCGCACACGGAGTCTGACCTGATGCAGACGCAAGGGGGTTAATATGAACGTCCCTCTCGGTGGAATCTGGCTGTGGCTCCCTCTGCTCTTGACCTGGCTCACCCCTGAGGTCAGCTCTTCATGGTGGTAAGTCCACGTATATGGGCGCGGTGCTGATGGATTTTTGGAGATGGGAGTAGGGACCCTACTGGTCGCATAGACCCTCCCTGGCTGTTTCTCAGTCCTGGCAGTTGTGGATTCTGGAGCAACAAGATCTTATCACAGCACCCTGAGTCTAACCCCTTCGCTTTTCTCAAAAACCCATTTTAGCTTTGACAACTCCAAAAAATGCACATGCACCACAAATGAGAGCTCTAATGTTTGGTTGTTTGGATCCAGCTGAGTGACAGCAAAAGCAGCCAATATCTTATTCCACTGAGAAATGTGCTAGCCTGATCTCTAACTCTAATAGAGACGTGTGTGTGTGTGTGTGTGTGTGTGTGTGTGTGTGTTTCACCTTGAAAACTACAACTGCCACCCCCCACCCCACATTCTCAAAAAAAAAAAAAAAAAACTGCCTCGAGATCTTGAGATAAATCAATCCAGGCAGTTGGAGTTGTAGAACCTGAAGCCTGTGATTCTGTGTTATTTACCGTCCTTCCACATTCCTGGTGCTTTACCCCAATGAGACAGCCTCCAGGTACAGACTATTGCCTACATGCCAAACTACGGGGTCTCAGGTACCCAAGATGCTACTCAAAGCTGTTTTCCTAAAGGGTCACTGGGCTGCTGTCTTTGTATGCTGGTCTATGATTTATTATGAGCATTCTCTGCCTGTCCAGAAATAGTCCCCTTCTCTCAACTTTATGACCTTGAAAAGAGATGGAGTTGAGAACTCTGTAACGTTCTTGTACATAGAGTACCAGGGCAGATATTAAAGTACTCTGATACCAATTCAGAAAGATTGGCTATCCCCCCACACACAGCTTATGGTACTGGACAAAGGTAAGGCTCTCAGCCAAATTCAGGACAAAGTCACTGACTATTTAGACACCAGAGTGCCTGAGAGAGACAGAGCAAGGCACTGATGCTAACGGGGGTGGGGTGAGGGTGTCAGCTCCCTCCTCGTGACAATGAATGACTAGGTAAACTTGACATTGCTGACACTAGATCAAAGAGTGACTTATCAGATTGACCATTCTTTCAATAAAATGATGGTTTCTGTTTCCATGTGTGTTTAACTATTATTTATTGCCCCCGCATTTTGTCACATTGTCTCTCAGCTGTCACTTAAATATATTTTTGTAAGTCACAGCTGTAATGAGTTTATGATCATATAAAATAATGGCAATACAAGAAAAAGATACTCCCCTTGTCTGGTCACTTAAAAAGACACCCATGGCAGCTTGGGTTGTATAAAGGGTACCTTTCTAATCGTTTCACAACTAATGGAGAACATCTGCCCACAGATAACGATGAAATTTTTGTTAAAGTTTCTTTTCAAAACGTACTTTATGGAGCTATAATGCTGATTCTTCCAAATATTTAGTGCTCTTGATAACAACAGAAAGATTTTTTTTCTCTCCAAAAAAAAAAAGTGTCTATAAGTGCCAGAAAAGTAGAAAATGAAACCATTTTCAGGATTCTTTAGTGTGGAAAGAATGGCATGTTTGTAAGAAGAATGTAGCCTCAGATCCCAGCAGGTGCTAATAGGATAGATGCTGGCAGTTGTGAAGACATTTAGGTCAAACAAATGGGATTGAGGAACTTCTAAAGGTCAGCTTCCTCCAAAGCCAAAAGCAGACATATGGCATTCACTGAGAGCAGAGACTTCTTTGAAATTCTTTCTGTGTTCTCCCAAACACACTGCCCCCCTTCAGGCTCTGATCTTCACAATGCTACTGCCTCTGCCTCCCGGTCCAAAGCATCCTTTGGTGGCCCCAACTTCGGGAGCTAGTCATCACTCTGTTTGGAAGTAGCTTTGACCAGGTCGTTGGCCATGCTTCCCTTGCCTGCTTCTGCACGGAAGGAAAATGAAATAGCCCCTGCCTTCTAGTGTTAGCAGAGGACTGGGAATTCATGCTCTAGCAGTGCTGGTCTCCTGCAGAACGCCGCCGAGCTCTGTTCACAGCACTTTCGCCTTTCTCTTGGATTCCCACAGGTACATGAGGGCTGCAGGCGGCTCCTCCAGGGTGATGTGCGACAATGTGCCAGGCCTGGTGAGCCGCCAGCGTCAGCTGTGCCACCGCCACCCAGATGTGATGCGTGCCATCGGCCTGGGCGTGGCTGAGTGGACCGCAGAGTGCCAGCACCAGTTCCGGCATCACCGCTGGAGCTGCAACACCCTGGACAGAGATCACAGCCTCTTTGGCCGGGTCCTCCTCCGAAGTGAGTCTCCTGCCTCCCCCCAGCTCCCGGTTCCCGACCTTCCCCACTCGAGTGCTCAAAACCCCTGCTCATTCTTAGCGGCATTCTGTGCAGTGGAGTTTGTGCTTTGGGGGAGCATCATCTCCTTCCAGAGATGAGAGGTGTGGCAGTCGAGGAACGATCTCATGTCTGTATGCCTTTGGTGGAGCAGGTTGAGAGACTATGGGTGAAGGATTGCAGGTGGTGCCTTTTCATTCTTTGCTCTATCACTTCAACACTCATGACCATTGGGGATCAAATTTTGTCTCTGGAAAGAAAGAAGCAACCATAGGACTCTTTTTACTTTTTTTTATTTTTTAATGTATTTCTGAGGCCTTTCGGAAGAATTTGATCTGAAGATCAAGATAATCTGTTCAAATCTTTGGTCATCCAAAGACTATCATCGATATTATTTAAAATACACTGTGAAAATTTTGTGGGTAGAGACAAATCTCACCTCACTTTTGACTGGTTAGTTGAGAATTCCACTAACTAGATCAGGCTCACTCTATATCTACCTAACACTATTTTCCATAGAATGTAAATTCCACAAGGGCAGGAACTAGCCTGTATTTTGTGCACTTTGATTGGTGCCTGAGTATTGTAGGTCCCACACTTTTGTTATAATGAATGACTAGGTAAACTTATAGTGAGAACCTGTTGCTTTTCCAACTACATTTTAGGCAGTAAGAATATTTATGAATGAGGACTAAGGACCCTGAATACAGAGATTTCTTTTTCTCTTGGAGATTTAATTCATTTTTCTAATTAGATAAAGGGAGCCTTTAAGTGTCTGAATATTGAAAATAACTCAAAGCTAGTGACCTATTCTCATATAATCAGAGAAAATAAATTAAAGTCAAGTTTTACTTTCCAATAATATTCATCTATTAAGCTGGCAGGAGTAGCATTCTTCAAGAAATAATTCTGTCCAACTTATTTGTTGGAAATTTGACTAGAATTACAACAGTTTATGTGCACAGACAGAAACAGAGAACTTTACACTTGTTTTTGCCCACCCCACTCCCTCCCTCCCATTCCCAAGAAAATCATCCAGGCTGTGCACTTGGTAATGCTTAAGAGGGTGTTTCTACCATGTCATCATCAGAGCCCCAGGGTTTTATGAGGCCAAATGCATAAATGAATGTCTCTAAAATCCCCCAAGGGCGTAGTACTCTCACTCTTAGAGTATCCCTAAAGTTAATTTACTGTGATACTCTGCAATTTTATTCTCTTGTTTAAGAACTATATTCTTATGCATTCCTTTTAGAGTTTCGAGATGACATCGCAAATTTTTGAAAGGATAATAGCAAATGTCAGCCTCATGGAATTTTAAGACTTCACCTAGATTAGTTCACCAGTAAATCAATTAGTGCTGGACCTTGTCAAAGGGAATTTGCAAATATCCATCACAGGTCATCACAGGGTGTATTGTTTGTAGGTTTTCCCTGATGGTTTTCAATTAGAGGAAATTTCCATTTATACAGTGATAACTTATAGGTCCATTAAGTCTTTGCTTATGAACGGGTGAAAATAAAAACAGCCTTTAAATCACAAGTGAAAGGAAGCAATTTAGAATTTTTTTTTTTTTTTTTTTTTTTTTTGGTTTTGCGAGACAGGGTTTCTCTGTGTAGCTTTGCGCCTTTCCTGGAGCTCACTTGGTAGCCCAGGCTGGCCTTGAACTCACAGTGATCCGCCTGGCTCTGCCTCCCGAGTGCTGGGATTAAAGGCGTGCGCCACCATCGCCCGGATTGCAATTTAGAATTTTGAAATGTATTATTACTGGGCAGGGGTGGAGGCATGTGAAGGTGGGGAGACAAGTTTCAGGATTGGGGTCTCTCTCCCCACTGTGCATTCCAGAGGGTCAACTGAGGCTTTTCTTGCTGAGCCATGACACTGACCTGAAAGGAAACAGCTTCAACAAATGATCCAAAAGATGGCATCTCTGCCAAGCTGAGGATCGTTTCATAGAACACTTTGCAGTCACTGAGAGGGAAGAGATTTAATGGAGAAAACTGAACGAATTGACTTGGCCTATGGCCCCAGGTAAATAAAGGTTTCCAGTTGGGACTTCCTAGAGATGATGCTGAGCACTTTGCCAAGGTGCTAAAAACTTAAAACCCTCACAGCACATCATTTCTTTCCACTCTTCACAGAAGGCCAACTTCTTCCCAGACATCTCTGCAGATCCCTGCAACTGTCAGTGATGATTTTGTATTGGTTTGTGGAGGGCTGAATTTGGCCTACAGCAGCTTATCCTGGAAATAATCATGAAATTCCAGTGAAGTAATCCATAGACCTCTTACAGTTAATTACTTAGAGGGACATTTCAATGTACAGTTGTGAAGAACTCTCTGTTAGAAACCTAAATGTGCCTTTAGGCAATCGATCGGGGAAGACGAAGGCTAACATCGCTGTAGGGACATCATTATTGCTACTAAAATCCCCTATGATAATTCAGAAGTGGAGAACAATTGCCTTGTGCGCCCTAGAGACCCAGAGTAAAACACAATGACTTTTTTTTTTTTTTTTGGTTTTTCGAGACAGAGTTTCTCTGTGTAGCTTTGCACCTTTCCTGGAACTCACTCTCTAGTTCAAGGCTGGCCTTGAACTCACAGAGATCCACCTGGCTCTGCCTCCTGAGTGCTGGAATTAAAGGCGTGCGCCACCACCGCCCGGCTCAGAATGACTTTTAAGAACATTTGGAATTTACTCTTTCACAGGTAGTGAAAAGCCCAAACATAGTCTTTTAAGTAGATATCTCTGAAATTCTAGAATAGGCTTAAAAAACAAAAGGTGATCAGGGTTCATCCTTGTAAGTTACAAGAGGAAAAGACAACAGAATGTAAGAAAAGTAAAGTAAGGATAAAAGAAAGCATTTTTTAAGATTTGGACAACCCATGACCCTCAAGAAACTCTAGCTCAGTGTTTCGCCTCCGAACCCAAACAAACCCTGCCTGCCTGCCTAGTTGGCATTGGCTCTCAATTCTCAAATGATAGCAGCTTCAACAGTAACACACCAGGAAGCATCCATATCACCATTTAGATCAGGATCTTATTTCAGTTGTGATGAGCTGAAGGAGAACCAGTTTCTCTAAGAACCCCGTGATCCAACTTTGTTTTGTTATGAAGCCAGATCTCAAAATGTGCTACTATTTCACACATAGCATTTTAGTGAATCATCTAAAACACTTAACTGAAAACATCTTAAGTTCATATCTACATGTCCCTCGACATCTGGAGGTAAAACAAAAAGTCATGTGGTAATATCTAGACATTAAGGAATATGTTTGACTAATAACAAATATCTATAAAGATGTTTTTTTCAGAAATTGTTTTTGAATTATAGAAAATGACTATTTTTTGGTCAAGTCAACAAGTTAATGTGATTGTTCAGCAGTCGCATGAGGATGAATTTTGCACCTTAAAAACCTCTCTAGTGCTTTTAAAATACTGTGAGTTCCTAATATGCTATGATCCACATCTTCAGTGCTTTTTCTCACTTACAAAATATCTTGCTCAAATTATAAGATAAATATATTAATCATGTATGGTTATTTCTCACATATGATTTCTGTAAATATGGACACTGGGTTCCAAATCCCGAACTAGATTTTCAATGATAAAACAACTGCCGGGCGGTGGTGGTGCATGCCTTTAATCCCAGCACTCAGGAGGCAGAGCCAGGCAGATCTCTGTGAGTTCGAGGCCAGCCTGGTCTATAGAGCAAGATCCAGGACAGGCACCAAAACTACACAGAGCAACCCTGTCTTAAAAAGCAAAAAACAAACAAACAAACTATCAGCAAGGAATTTTTCAAAACTATAAAAATAAATAAGTGTTATTTATCCAAAAGCCCGTAGACAAAATTAAGCCATATTATTCAGCACCTCTCAATTCCTCTTCGGCTGTGTAAGCTCTTGCTTATGAAGGGACTTTTGAAACAGTTCCCAGGAGCCCACCATTCTCTCTCTAGAGCACTGCTTGCTACCTATGGCAAATACTCATCTAAGTGATCATCCCTGGAAATAACTGGTCCCCTTTTTAGATGGTTAGAGTTTTGGAGGGAGATATTCCTAAAGGGCCGAGGTAAGGGCCATTTCCTATGGTGCAGATATGTGTTCCTGGTTTTTAATGACGAGACTATCAATGCAAATTTTGCAAGGGATGCACAGAAAGCTGTAGCACAGAGGCGCACGTGGAAAGGAGTAGGGTTTCAATGGGAAAAAGTGGTCTGTTCTCCCAGCTGTGTGGTTCAAAAAGTCACACTAGTCTTGACAGATTGAATCACTGAATGGTTCTCTGCTTTCTGCCTTACATTGGCATTAGCTTGTCCAGCTTCTATTTTGATTGTTAATATATTTGCTGCAGCAACCATTAATAAAAAGCTATGCTAATAACAATGAAATACAGTTCCACTTGAAAAATGAGGTGCACACAGACCCCAAAGAGCCTTATATCTGTCACTCTACCACAACACTGTGTTATGAGTTACTACAGATTATTAAAAATAATTTAATGTAGTTATTGCACTGAAATATGTACCTCTCAGCCTGTAAGTGAAAGTAGGCTGCTCTCTAATAAAGAATAAGTCTACGAAAGCCCCCAAAGAGTTCTTGCCCAAGTCTAATTATAGGCGGTAAATTTGTTTCTTTCCAGAAAAACCAAAGGAAAAGCTTTTCACTGTCTCTGACCCGATACCAATGATTAGTGCAGGTGTTCCAGAAGAAAGGGAAATCACCTTAGTAGTTAGACACAGTATATAACCCAAGGATATTGCATATCACCTTCAACAATCTTCCAATTACTTGTGAGAGTTGATGGCAAGCCAGCTCTCCAGTGTTAATGCCAGGGGCTGGTGGCTGACTGAATTCTCTTCCTACTCTAGCCCCAAGATTTTCTTGATTTCAGTGTTGCACTGTCTTTAAGTTAAAATTGCCTTAATGTCTTCAGAAATGCCTAGAGATTTGGGAGGGTGTTTGTTTGCTCTGGCCTCCAACTCTTGGGTTCAAGCAGTCTTCCACCCCGGCCTCTGGAGTAGCCAAGACTATAGACAAGTGTCTGTCTTGACAGCTTTTTTCCAAGCTGTGATATCATGACTTCTAAAGCATACAATGGACTGAATGATAGGGCTGTAGAATCCAGACTGTTTTATAGATGGAGAAACTCAGATGGCTCATGCCAGTTGTACTCTTCTGGGACATCCAGGGTTTGGGGTGAATGCAATTCGCTGAACCCAGGAGCAAGTCCATCTTTTACCTTTTCTACTCTGTAGTTAAGGAGAGTTGGACATTAGATATTTAAATGAACCAAACCCTACATTAAGTATAAGTGATTCACATTAAAGAAACAGCCTGGGATCTAGAAAAGAACCCTTGAACACCATAGGAGATGGAATGCCCAGCAGCCACCATATGATAGCAATGCAGGACACTTCAAGAGAGGCTCTCTGACCGCTTTTAAGAAGAGCATTTTTGTTGCAGGTAGTCGGGAGTCTGCCTTTGTTTACGCCATCTCCTCAGCTGGCGTTGTATTTGCCATCACCAGGGCCTGTAGCCAAGGAGAACTCAAGTCCTGTTCCTGCGACCCCAAGAAGAAAGGAAGTGCCAAGGACAGCAAAGGCGCCTTCGACTGGGGTGGCTGCAGCGACAACATTGACTATGGGATCAAGTTCGCCCGTGCCTTTGTAGACGCCAAGGAGAGAAAAGGGAAGGATGCCCGAGCCCTGATGAACCTTCACAACAACAGAGCTGGAAGGAAGGTAGGCCTGCTCTCCTGCTCACTTGAGGGCCCTGTGGCCTTTCTTCAGATTTCCTAGAGTTGACTAAGTGCAGTGTAGACATGGTTTTCTGCTGACCCCCAGCTCGGGGCCACTTGTTCTAAAGAGTGCCACCAACTGGGCTGGGACATCCCCACCCATGCCCCACCTCCTTCCCACGGCTGCGTTCAAGGAGTCCACTCCATTGCTTGGAGCAGTTTTGTGAGTCAAGTATTTTATGATCCCTCTGGATAGTGTGGAGTCCAGGTAGGAGGTATCATCTGCCAGATAGTTCTTCATCTCGAATCGCAATAGCACATTGAATACTTGTATGGTGTATCAATACCCAGAGCATTTTCTAGATAGTTCATGAAAGCAATTCACCAAGCATGGTGGGTTGGCTTCTCCTGAATGCAGGAGCACTCTCTTTTGAAGCCAGAAGCAGCACTAGCTATAATACCCCCTCCTGTTTTTTATGTTACTGGTTGAATAAGAGAACCAAAGAAACACCCTTATCCTTTCGTCCTGATGAACCTCCCAGTCCATCGGACTCTGGTCTGCAATCCCCTTCAAACACCCATTTGGTGTATAAGGAAGCTAAAGTTCCCAAGGTTCTCACCAATAGTTGGCCAGAGGTCAGGACTAGAACTCATATTTAACTACTAGGCCAAGGTACTTCAACCTGGTATTAAACTGCTTCAGTGCCTATGGACAATGCATTAATGAGGTAGGACTGTTTAGGTGACAGTTTGGCCAGAGTAAAAAGAGAACTAGAGTATTATTATTGTTGCCTTTGGACAGAAAGCAGAAACTGGCCGAGATAATCAAATATTTGGTCTGAACCACTATAAGATAATATAATTGCCAGAAGAAATAGCTATAGTTTGCCTTTTGTCAATAAAACATCAGATACACCTGATATTAATTTGTAAAAAAAAGAAAAAGTAAGCAAAAAATTGAAAGATGTGGAGAAGGGAGTGATATGAAAAAGCATAGAAAAAGACTCCAGATCTGTTTGGACGTAATCCTCTTACTGTGCTCCTGCAAGGAACGAATCTCATTTAAAAGAAGCGGAAGAAGAGGGCCTCTTATTTGGCACATGAATAGGATGAGTGTGACCTGAGCTGTTTACAGACAGTACCCTTTTTGAACTTAAACATGAACATTCTTTATTGGCGTGAAATTGTGAGCTTCTGGTGGCCACTGCCAAGACTATAGACTATGATTGTGCAATCCTAAATTGGTAAATACTGTTTGTGCAATGATTTAGATAAAAATAATCTACACTGACCTTTGTTTTGACATCCATAGAGCACATGTAAGTTACAAAGTGTGGTGTCTTTGATAGGAGTGCACTGCTTAATGATTTGAATGGGGGTATTTTAACTAGACTCCTCTATTTGGAAAGATAGGCTCTATGACTCGACATTGTATCCAAAAGAGTGTCAACTTATTACAATATATGTGAAGTTTTTATAATAGGTCATTAGACACTGAATAGTCTAATCTTCAAAACAATAGATCTTAGCTATTACATACTAGGTCCTACATAAACAAGTGTTTTAATGTAAATCACATGACTGTTCACTGCAAAGAGGTGAACAGCTGTCAGGCCTCAGATATTCTCCTGCCTACTCCACAAAACTTAGGAGGCTACTTTTGATTGGAATAAAAGTGCACACACTGACTTTTTAAAATGTGGCTTTAATTAATGGTGGGTGGGCAGACTTTTTCAAGGAGATGCATGATGTCAGTGAATATGAACTTTAATGAGAGTAAATGTATTGAGATAAACATGCGTCTCTAATTCTCTTCTTGCGGTCATTAGGCCCCCAGTACTAACTCCCCCTTCTTCACAACAGAAGGTCTGTGGAATCAAAATGAGAACAGGCTGGGTTCATGTTTGAAGGCAGTCCTCCTGAGCTAAGTTTCCAACAAGCCCAGTCTAGAAACCCCAGCCTCCCAGGACTCACAGGAACATCAGTCCAGGTTTTTTATTCTGTTGCTTTTTAGTGCTTTCCAAATTGTCTGATATGAACACCATCTACCTTTAAAACTGAGAGTAACAGGGCGGGGGTGGGGGGGAGTAATATATTTTATTAGAAAGAAAAGTCATCTGTTCCAAGACATATCAGTTTAGCCAATGCTGTCACAATTCAACGCTGCCATCCATGTAAGACTTCAATTTGCCCCCAATAACTACAGTTTAATTAATTTATTATGACAGCTGGTTAGGGCATCCTCACGTGTTTCTCTTCTGTAATACCATCTAAGTCTGCATTATTCATTCTAAGCATTTTCAAGGGATTCTATAATTCTTTTTTTCTTTCATGTTCACCGGACGTTTGTCTTTCATTGCCTCTAGGTTTCTGGTTCCAGATAGAATTAGGAAGTAAGTTCACCTGGTTCAAAACCGTTCCTCCACAGCTTCCAGGCTGTGAGTCTGAAGCCACACTGTGGGGACGTGCAAGTTAGAGTAAGATCATTTTTAGTGAATGACCCGCAAACAACACCCGGTCCAGAGCCACCATTTATCCTCTTTCATGAGCTTGCAGGGGCCTTTTCAATTGTTCCATTCTTTTTCTAAGAGGAAATAATCTCCAGTTCATTAAACTGTCCTAAGAGAATCTGAATAAAAATAATCTTTAAATCTAATCAAATACTGCTCTTTAACAACTCCAGAAATTTCTTTAAGAATATGAATTTCCATAACAGAACTCTATAAAAATATTTTCTCCAAAATCCATCTCTTATTATAGTGAAAACAGAAAGAACATGGAATTTAATATTGGTTCCACTTTAGCATTCATCTTGCAATAGCAGTGATTTTGCTCACTGGATTTGTCAGATATAATGTTAAATGAAATATGCAGAGTATGGGAAAATAAGTATAAGCAAGTAGCTCAGGCCTCTGGGCGTGTATGAGCTGCTGAGCAAAAGTCCTTTTCCCATTAGTGGAGCCAAAGTTGTTTATAACTTGGGTAAGAGAAGCTGGCCCAAACCCAACATGAACCATTCTTTAGGGTTTAATCAGTTTTTCTGTCTACAGGCTTATCTTCTGTACAGTCCAATGCACTAATAAAATGGGCATAGTTTTGCTAACTTATAAAGTCTTTTTAAATGTTTTATAATAGGGTCTTCCTACATATTAATAGGACTAAAAAGTAGCACGGATATTTCTAATTACAGGTCAGAAATTGCCCACAAGGAGATAAGGGGGCAACACAGGGCCAGGTGGTAATGGGACACCTGGCCTGGGGTTCAAATACAGTTGTGTCTGCCCAAAGGCACATGTCTGTATTTCCACATTGTCGCTGCTTCTGAATTTTCTAGAAAAACAAACAGGATTTCTATTTTTTTTAATTAAAAAGCCAAAGAGGCAGCAGCCGCTGTCTTTGGAAGGTGGCTTTGGCGATGCCATTTTTCCTTGTGTGGCTTCATCTCACAGACGTTCTGCACTGAGCATGGGGTTCCTTGCTGTTCTTTCATCTTTTTGTTCTTAAAATTCTTTCAAACAATCTATTCTGATCATGAATTTCACTCCTCCAGCTCCTCCCCAACCCCACCCACCCAACTGTGCTCTTTCTCTCCCTGAAAAGAACAAAAACAAATAGAAGACAAAAAAGCCAACAACATCAAAAAACAAGGCATAGAGACATTCTGTATCTGTCAACCACTCCTGAGCACGAGGCTCTCCCTGGAGTGTGCTTGATATACCCAGTGTCACTACAGGGATGAAAACTAATTCTCCCTCTCCCAGTGGGTCTCAATGGCAAACATCTCCTTAGCTAGAGGTGAGACTTTGTGCTCACTCCTTCCGTGTCTTTCACTGCCCTAGATTTCAAGTTGCAGTATGAAAGTTATAGTAATAAAAACAACATGACGTTATAATAAAATATTACACTATTTATAGTAATAAAAACAGAAACACTGATGAATGGAATAGAATTGAAGACCTGGACATAAATCCACACAATGAAGGACACCTGTTTTGTTTTTTTTACAAAGAAGACTCTTAGGTAGCAATTCATTTTAACAGGGAAATGTCTTAATGTTGAAAACATTGCCATGGGTCATTGTGAGCTCAGCTTAAGCCACTTGATCTCATTTGAGAGATTCACAGAATTTCAATGAATGACACTGCAAGTCTGGAAGCACTATGTCTTACTGAAAGCATGATGTGTTACTTAGTTCAAAAGACAACTTGTCAAAGCTCCCTGGACAAACATATTTGGGAGTACTGAGTCAGATAAGAAAATGGATATGAAGAAGTACGTGGCCACAAAAGTAACTTTTAGTCAGAGAGATGGTGGCATTTAAGTACAAGATAAGCTGTGTCAAGTGGCAGACTAGGGTAGGATATGTTAACTGAGGAGATAAATGTCTCTCTCTCTCTGTGTCTCTCTGTCTCTGTCTCTGTCTCTCTCTCTCTCTCTCTCTCTCTCTCTCTCTCTCACACACACACACACACACACACACACACACACACAAACACACACGAAGCCTACAAGCTAGAGACAGACTTCCCATAGAGAAATGCCCTTCAGGATTGATGGAATGTAAGGTATAAAGGTGAGGAATGACCAGAGTTCCATGGGGAAGCTACTGACAGACGTAATGGGAGCAAAAGCTGCATATGTACCTTTGCCACACCTAGAGATCCTTAGGTACCGTGCCAAGACATTTGGATGTCACTGGAAAGACACGATACTTTGGTTCAATTTTCATGTATTTTTCAATTCCTTTTAAGTCTACTTTGAAAGAGTAATGGGTATCAAAGTTAAAACATTTTATAATATATTTGAATTAATGATTAAAAATAGATTTATTAATAAAATTGCAAGACTACTTCTAGCTCCTTGAATTTTATGACCAGTCTTAAGTATCAGTGTTGGGAATGTTATAGTTTGCTCTCTGATATTAATTAACTATAAAACAGAGCATTTGGTAACTGTTTATATTGATTTTTGTTAAATAAAACATAGTATTGTCTATGGTAATGTGAGCAATTCTACCTATAGATGTCATCTTGACTGGGGCAATAAGAAGGCAAGATTCTATAAGACTTGAACACATCCTTGGACAGGCTCCCTAACTAGCATTGCCATAGAAAACAAGATGCCCATACATATGCACCAGATTTCAAGAAAACCTAAAAATTAAGTATGTTTTACATGTGAGGAAACAGGAGTATAATAAAGTAGTCAGAATCAGGACACAAACTGGCTGTATTTACTAATTGAAGTGATCTGAAAATCCTAGTTCCGTTGGTACCCTGAATTTTGTAGGGGAGGACCTTCTGGAATGAGGGACTCCAGCATTCTGCCCAAATAAGTACCAGGCAAAGACTGGAAAGGGAGAGCACCAAGGCCCTTCAAGTGGCCCCCTGGAAAGCCGGGGCACAGCAAACACTTGTAAGTTCATCCACAGGAAATGCCTCCAAAGTAAACATAAAATCAGTGTTGTATAACTGGTAAGCAGAACCTTAAGACAAAACAACAACAGCAACAAAAACCTAAGTTCTAATAAAGATATCAAAAAATAGATCCCCTGATATCACTTGAAATAGGTAATAAACAAATAATAGATCGGACTTCAGAGAACTGGCATATGATGAAAAAGAAATCCCACTCTTAAAAAGCAAGGAATGTCAACGGGCAAGGGAGGGATCGAACCAAGCTGTGCTGCAGCGCAAACTGTGTGCACTTCTCTTCCTCCTGCCCTTCCCGTTAACAATCTCCAGCATCTTCACAGGGCACGAAGCTCAGTTTGCAAAGCCCCATTTCCCAGCCGATCCCCTTAGTTCATAATACTAAAAACTCAGTTTTTTGTATTTTTTGTACAATGTACAAAAATTGTAGATTTTGAAAAGTCAGAGTAAGCACCAGCCTCTGTCTCATTAAATCTCAAATTAATGTGCATTTGATACACTATGTATTACATGAATCACAACCCAACCAAAGTTAAAGTTCTCAAACAGAGGATAACTCTTAACAAAGTTATTTCAGTTCCATGAAAGTTCTATTATTAGAGAATGTGTCTTAGCCCTGCATCATTTGTCAACTAGAATTATTGTATATATGGTTGGTCTATGGGAATGCTAAATCCTACAAATACAAACCCCACACCTTATATTTCCTAAGCCCACCTACAGTCACTGTTTTTAATAGATGACAGAACTGAAGAAATCACAGTACCTTATTGGACTTAATAAATGTTTGCATAAGCTAACCAATTGCACCTTTTCTAATAAACATTCCTTGCTTCCCTGGTTCCAGTGCATGCACAGTTGAAGGATATAAATTGTTTCAGTGTTCAGTAACTCCTATCTTAGAGATGTGGGCCTGTCAAAAGCATTTAATTGGTAATAAATGCACTTGGCTCTAAGCCAATCTGGAAATTAAATAATGTGTTTTTAATGTGTGTTTCCTCAGGAAAACTGATAGGACCAGAAATATGTTGGCTGCTTTGTGCAATACAACGAACTAAAAATCGGAGCACCAACATGTCTTCCAATGCTTCAGTTTATAAGTGCTTACCAGGTAGTAAACCTAAAACAGATCATATATTTGATTTCTAAGGCAAGGCCAATCAATCATGGGCAAGTATTTTGTATAATATATAGTAGATGGACTTTTTCTAATTGGAAATGAGTATAACACAATTTAGGGTTTGTAAGCTTGGCAACATGAATAGAAAATAATTCTTCTATTCTTTAAGAAAACCTGATGAGGCCACCTTAGTGGTTCCTTCTGTTTGGTTTTCATAAAAGCTGGTGTAGAATACCTTCTCGTTGAGAGCAGTTTGTTCTTACAATTGGCAAAATAATGCTTTTCAGAACATAATTAAAGATGTAGACATTGTGTGTAGAAAAATGCAGGACTCACCGGATCTGGAGAACATGTACCCAGGGCCTCACAAATCCCAGAACAAGAAGACTAGCAAGGGAGTTAATGTGAAACCCCAGGCGTCAGATACTACCCCCCTGCACGTCTCACTAAGGGCCTGCGGACCTCCTGGAAAGGGCGGGTAATAATGGACTTTATATGCTTGTGTTGATTCAATAAAACAGCTACTCCACAACACAAAACATGGTCTGGCATAAAAGAAGAACCTAATGAATATTATGCCTCTTTGTAATATTCTGATAGCAGGCTGGGCAAAGAAATCTAAATAGAATTTTCTACACAATGTATGTATAGCATATCCTTCTATAATCCCCCCCCCCTCTTGTTTTTTCGAGGCAGGGTTTCTCTGTTTAACAGCTCTGTAGACCAGGCTGGCCTAGAACTCACAGAGATCCTCCTGCCTCTGCCTACCAAGTGCTAGGGTCAAAGGTACGTGCCACCACCACCCAGCCTACTTTTTCTCTCTTTTAGCATTCAGAATTTTGTCTCTGTGATATAGAATGCTAATATATAGAGTTCCTTTTAATAAAAGGAAGTTTAAAACATTAAATTCTAAAAGTAGAAAGTAGGCTCTAAGTAAAAAAAACTTAAAAATTATCAAAGTCAAATATTTAAGAGTTTCATAAAAATATGATCAGTTAGATTTTTAACCTTACAGCAACCCACTGGAGAATGTTAGGGAAAATGATATATATTGAGCTAAAAATGTTCTTTGTACTAGTGCTGAACACCAAAAAGCTGCTGCTGTCCTTGGGAGTTTTCTCCCACATCTGCCTTTTTTGGCTGTAGCACCCACCAAGCTTGTGGTGACAGGTTGACCAGATACCACAGAGTGAGAATCAGATGGGTTTCAGACACGCAGTGCTGGAGCGAGTCCTTGAGAATAATTCTGGCCAGTATGGTGACATACAGATTCATGAGGGCTGTGTGACTGAATAGAGATGCCCAGCAAGGACTGTGCACGTGGCCTCCAGTAAGAATCAAAGAGAGGAACAGAGCAGGAGAGCTTTCAGGAGAGATTTCAAGAGACAACAGAGAAGTGGAGATTGAATTGTATGATGGTATTTATCTGAGGCTGTGAATGAAGCTGTCAGTCTCACACTGGAGAGAAAAAAGTTGCAATTGATTCTTCTACAACAGGAAGATAGCAAAAGAAGAAAACAGTATTTATATATAGCTACAAAAATGATAAACTGAGCCATGGAAAAGTGTGTACCATAAAATGGAAAATGACTGCCAGATTAAAATCAGTACTTTAGGAAGTAGAGAAGAAATTTTACAAAGCCTGGTCAGTCTTCTCATGAGATTCAAGGAAACAGTAGCATCTGTAAATAAAAGTGGGTAGGGATGGCAAGAGAGCAAGAAATCAGAAGAGGAAGCTAAAGAACTCTCCCAAAAGTAAAGCAAAAACCCAAGTGATAAATGGAGTTTGAGGAGGTCACACACAATCCCCCATTTCTCACTCCAGTTTGAAACCAGGTACCAAATGGACAGACAGATGGAACAAACATGTCAATTTCACTGCCGGCTGGGGAAAGGCTGCACCAAGGGATGGGAGCCTTGTGTAGCACAGTGCTTCCAAAGAGACCCCAGAACGTGGACTCTGCCCTTTTACAGGCTAGGCATTGAACCCCATTCATGAGATCGCTGGCTGGTTTGAGAGGCTTGGTCACAGTGTATTTTCTCAGCAGGCTAGCAGATCCCACAGAAGAAGGAAGGGAAAGCCGTTAGTCCTTCCTTCAGACTCACCAGTTGGGCAAGTCAGTTTTTCCAGTCCGGGGAGAAAAGAACAAGGGATGTAAAGAACCAGAAATGTTACTTTAATACATTTTTTTCCTCAAGAAAATTCTTCAAGAAATAAATAAAATTGAAAGACATAGAGGATGAATTTTCAGGGTCTATGGGCCAATTAGAATGTCACAAAGACTATGAAAAGTGCAGAAAGGCAAATCTTAAAAAGAATATTTCAGCATTGAAGTCTACCAGTGTAGGTTGAAAAGGTCTATAACTGTCAGGGAGGATTAATGAATGGGAAAAATTCCTGAGGTGTGATATTTCAGAATACCAAGAACACGAGAAAGATTCTAGAAGTTTTTGTGAAAGAAAAAAATAAATAAAACAAAAGCCAAAATGAATCCATAGCAAAAGAATCAGTAAGATGTCCTATTTCCCATTGGCAGCACTGGAGGCAAAGAGCCTGCAGGGCTACACCTCTAAACTTGAGGGAAAATTATTTTCAATCCAGAATTCTATACCCAGCCAAGCTATTAATCAAATGTGAAGGCTGAAGTAAGACCTTAGACACGCAAGAATTCAGAAAATGTATCCTCTGTGCACCTTAAAGGAGTTAAACATGTACTACAAGCAGAAAGAATGAGCAGACAAAAGGGAAACCTGGCATCGAGGGAAGTGTGTGTGCAGAGGAGGAGGACCGAATGCTGAATCTCAGCTGTGAAGCTAGCCCTCCATTCTAAGAGTGTCCTTCATGCCAGAAAGGCTGTGGCATAGGCTAGCAGCTAATAAAATTCAGCCCCAGGACATCACTGCACTTGACTTCATGGTTAACAATACTATTATGCCTCAGCTTCTGTGGTCCATTGATTTCTGAATCTTCTGTGGATATCCAAATCTGAGATATTTAAACCCCTTACATAAAATAGTATATTATTTGTACATCACATATATATGCACACACATATTTATATCTCCTTCAATTTGCATCATTTGACAATTTAAATGCTACATAGTTGTTATGTCATATTGATTAGGGAATAATGATCAGAGATAGCCTGTACATGTTCAGTAAGAACACAAGTATCATAGACATAACAATATGCATGAACAAGATGTGCATGAACAATGTTCAAACAGTGAGTGGTGGAGAGAGACTGAAGATATATGAGATGGTAGAGGCTGCAGTCTGCCTACATCTGTACTTCATCTGGGTGGACTCAGCATAGAGTTCACAAATACAAACTCAAGTTTTAATCTGAGGAATTTTCTGAAGTCCCTCCTATTTTTTTTTATTCCATACTTCATTGAAGTCATAAATATAGAGGGCCAGTAAGTATTATTGCTTTCAAATTTTCAAATAAGCATCTAGATATATCATGGAAGACTTGACTGTAGTACAAAGTAGTGCTCTGATTTGGTTATTCAATCTTGTATCATCCAAATAAGATGTTACCAGTTCCTCCATCACCAGCTGTGCATGGGAGGCCCCTAGCTCTTTACCCAGTATGTCTGAAGACCTTCGAGTGTCCCCCTCCCACTCATTCAGCTCTTCTGTGTGGCCTACTAACATGCAAAGCCATTGGACTGGGGTCTCACACCATTGGGTGCCATCTTTCATTCTCTCCCAAACAGCCACGGTGGAGATTGTTTCTTGTGGAAATTTTTTCCTGGTGATTCAGACACCCCAGAAACACAGAGTGGGAAACCACTGTAACTAGATAACTAGTTTTCCAGGTCCATCGAAATGCGGTGGTGCCCTCCCCTGCCCCAGGCCTTTTCTTGTGCTCTGCCTCCCAGAGACCCCCAGACTCCTGCAGTGAAGCAAAAACTCTTTTCACTCTCTCTTGCAGTCCGGGGACATCAATGCTCAGCCCAGGCTATGCATTAGAATTACCTGAAGGACTGCAAGTCCTGTCAGGGCCTGGGCCTCATGCCTGGCCCACCCCCTCAAGGTTCTGATTTACTCAGTCTGGGAAGGGGCTGCAAATGATCCCCAGGTGATTTTAATGTGCGGCCAGAAACAAGAACCACTGCTCTGCTCTCTCCAGTTGCCAGGGAACAGTCCTCGGATTCCTGTAACTTTACTACAGAGTAGCTGGAGTCTTCCCCGCTCTTGCCAGACTCTGCATTTCCTCAGACCACAGCCAGGTTGTAAAAGAACATTTTCCCTTCCTCCTCTGTGTGGACACATATGCAGAGCTTTAAAAAGTGGGACATACCATATATATTGTTGTGCATTTTGTTTTCATCACTTGACTTTCCTTCATGCATAAGACACTGACCTGCCTCCTCATTTAAAGACCCACAAATACCATCATTCACCAGGTACCTGAACTGACATACCCATTTTCCCACTGGTGTCGTCTGGCTCTCTTCTCAGAGTTTGCTATTGCTAATAGTGTATAGTGAATTTTTGATTTCCCCTAAGAAGGGAGGGGAATAGTGTGTATAGTTCAATGTTTCAGGAAGATTCCAATGTGATTTTGGATTTTGTATGTCTGTTTAGGAAGACCACAGATCTGGAAGTACATAGTTCTGCCTCTGCCTAGTTAGTGACTAGAGATTTTACTGTCCTTGCTGGGACTTGATTTTCAGAACTGTGGAATAGGGATACTAATTTCCTTTGCTTAATTGTGTTGTGTACATGATAGTACATGTAAATCACTGTGCGTAGAGCCTGGCTAAGCCTGGTTAAGATCTCAATAAACGGTTGCTGTGACTAATAATGCTATTGTAGGACTAGAGATGTGGTTCAGTTGGTAGAGCGCTTGCAAAAAGCTCAGATGGAGTTCAGCTGCCAGCACCACATAAAGATTGGGTGTGCTGGCATATACCTATAATCCTGTGGAAACAGGAGATCAGAAACTCAAGGTCATCCTTGTCTACACAGTGAAGTAGAGGCCAGCCTGGGCTACATGTGACCCTGTCTGAAAACAAACAAGCAATGGGGTTATAACAGTGGGATATTAGAATTCAAGATCCTCATGGTGTGGCCCCATGTTTTCTTCTCTTCTCAAGCAGTTCAGAAACAGAACTTCAAAGCCTAGATGGTCTTCCTGTACATCTCTGCTTGAGTTGGACTTTGCTGTTTTCAGGGATAAGGGTTAGATTTGAAAGACTATGACTCCTGCAAATAGGAAAGGTAGCGGGGGCTCCTGAGTGCAGGTGTTGGACATGCTGTGTATTTACTAAAGCGGAGATGTGGCACAAAGTGAGTAACAGTGAGAGCTGTCAGCTGAGGTCTGTCACTAATCCACAACCAAGACTAACTTTGGTACTTTCACCTGCCAGGGACAGCCCTCCCACCCCCAGAGGGGGCTAAATAATGAGGAGGACTTACTGTCTTGGATCACAAGAGGTCTGGATGTTGGGCAAGTCCCAGTTGGGCTCACTGAGTAACCCCACAACACTCTCTAGAACCCAGTTCCTCACATCCTTCAAGACTATGTGTATAGGTTCATGTACAAACCTACTACTGCTCCCATGTCCTTTGTGTTATACTGTACAAAAAGAAATCATCCAGAGACAAAGAAAAAGCATTTCTCCTTGGATCTCTTTTTAAGAGTAAAGGAAACTTCCTTCCAAGTCCGACACCCATTTATCCTTGAATCCCATTGATACAAATTGAATCATCACGTTCCACATGCTAAGAAAAGTCAGTGTGTGAGCAGTGAAATGAACATTCATGATTTAGGCCACTCTGGGATCAGAGGGCCTGGCCAGGCCTGGAGCACACAGCTTCACAACCCCTGAGTAAAGCTGGTAGCCAGTAAGAGAGGAGGTGTGTTTACACAGATCAACAGCATCTGCCTCTGCTACATGGGTCTGCAAGGATTGCTTAGGTGTATTTTTAAGATCCAAAGCTAAGATGCAAATCTTCCCTCTAATCATAGGAAAATATCAGCTTTGAAGTGTGTCACCTGGAGACTTAGCATAACAAAGGCAGGGCAATGATGTGTCCTGTTACTTTTAGAACTAGGAACGGTTACCTACAAGTGAATAGCCTGGCTGCAAAAGAAATGCAGAAGGAGAAAGACAAAAGGTGAAGTCAGCACTTGGCATGGAGCGTGTTCTGTACGATGCCATCAGACCTTGGGAGAGAAGCTTTTAGACTGGAATACCTTCTAGGTTAGGTTTGTCTACGAGTGAGCCTCATACCCAACACCCAGAATGTAAAGGGTGTTGGCGAGACGGTGATTCCAGAGGGAAGATTCATGTTGAGATGTCCTCTATAGATGCCCAGGTCCTCATAATGTGGAGAACCCAATTCTTTGTCTTGGCCTTGCATTGCTGACTCACAATCAGGACTGACCCCAGGTATACAGGGGCACAGTCCTGCGTGTGCCTGGCCAAGTGGGGAACACTATGGGGATGCCCGTGCTCCGAGTTGGAAGACAGCGATCCAGCCACATACCCAAACAACCTCGGGCCACTAGGATGCCCTGACCACGGTAACTGTTGTCCGCTTAGCCCTTGAATGCTTTTGACACATTTCCAGGCTGCTGAATAAACTGAGACTGACTTCTGGAATGCAGAGCCTCTCTGCGCACCTGATTATACCGTACCTTGGTCAGGTAGCAAGCCTGTACAAGAGGCAACGCCAGGTCGCGTTCTAGGGCAAAAGGACCATGGCGAGGTCACCAGGGAGGGGCAGCTGAAAACACGTGTCCATGTGAGGGGCCATGCAGGCTGGCTGAGACTCGGGCTCCGGGCAGCACGGCTCAGCTACTTTTCTGTCAACTACCTCCATACTTCACACCCCACCAATATACCCAGATCTCCGAGAGAGTGCCGAGCAGGCTTGAAACTCCCACCTTCAATTTCTTAGAAAGAGAGACCCTAAAAATGTTGCTCGCGTAGCACTTTGGAGAATATCGTCAAGGGATTCACTGTCCCATGTATCTATGCCCTCCCTCCAGATACACTCTAATTTGGGGATTCAAATTGATTGGCAGACAGGCTCCACTGTGCTGCTTCTGAATGAGGACCAAATATAGACTGGTGGCTCCCGGGGCGTCTGGTCTCCTAAGTGGCCTTTTTTGGCATTCTGGCTTTGAGTTTCCAATATTCAGCACCCATAGCACCAATATCATATTGAGAGGTCTTTGGAACTGCTTAAAAAACAAAGTTGAAAAACAGTGAACAAAGGATGAGAAAAAACTTAGAGAAAATCAGTGTCAATTCTTGGATTAGGAATCCCGTGAAACAGAACAAGCGGAGGATTTTCAGCAGAAGCACGCTATTAGGAGATGTTTTAAAGTCTACCTGTACTGCTTGCTGCTCATCTGGGTCTGCTTCCATCCATTCTGCATGCTTTCCTGAAGTTCAGGTAGTCACGCTGACTCCTTGAGCCCTTACTTCCCATCTATGAAATGGGAAAGACAGTAGCTTGAGGTTTTTCTGCAGACCTTGAACATAATTTATTCTTCACTTAAGTATGCCAAGGGCCAATGAGACAGAGCAGGAGAAACTCTCTCTATGAATGGTGCCACATGGGAACTTATCCCAACACCAAAGCAGAAGTTTCCTTGGATAGTTCTGTGGTCTACCTGGCCTTCCCTCTGTCCACAATACCCACTGCCACAGAAGAGCAGCCTTCACATCAGGAGCCGGCGTCCCGGTTCCCTTGCTTCTAACAAGGGGCAGAGTGGGCACAGCTGGGCCGTCTAGGCTGCATCACTTGGCCAGAGCTGTGGAATAACTTTCAATACAGGATTAGTCTCAGTGGACTGGGTTTATCCCTCCCTAGCTGTGTTCCTTTGGGCAGAAACATTACTGTCTCTGAGATTTCCTCTTCCTCTTCCTAAAGCTGAAATGGTAGGAGAGGGCTGTTGCAGTGCATAAGGACATTGAGATAGAGTGTACACTGCAATCCTGTGTGCCCAGTACACAGCAAGCATTCCATATGTAGCCACAGTAATGGGGTCACTGAACCATGAGCCTTAGCAATTCCTTTATCAATCAGGTTTGAATACAGGTTGAACATCCCTCATCAAAAAATCTAACATTGAAAATGTTCTCAAACTTGACCTATGTCTTGTAATGGCATGATGGTGTGAGTGGAAAGTTCTCTACCTGGCTACACGAGACAGGTTGTGATCAAAACAGAAGCAATCCAAAACACAGTATATAATTGCCTTCCAGTTATGTGTCCAAAGTTATACATAAATAAATTTCCAGTTTACACCAGGATCCCATCTCAAAGACATCTCACATTGTGTATGCAAATATCCCCAAACTTCAAAACTCCAAAGTCCAAAATACTTCTGGTTTTAACCATTTCAGATAAAGGATGCTCAACATTGAAATAATATGCATTTTAAGATAAATAAGCCACTAGGTACTAGAAAATATTCACTTTCCTCTGCCTTTAAATTGCTTTTGAGAGTGAGCTGGGGGCGGGGTCATGAAGTTGCCTAGGTGGGAAGGGGAGGGTATCCGGGAGGAGTTAGCAGAGGGGAAAGAATAGTATCAAAATATATTGTATGAGAAACGCTTTAAGTTAAAAATAAATAAGCTGGCTATGTACCCTATAAAACAGTGAGCTTTGGTTTCATGGATCGTAGATGGGGTTCACAGTTGGACTCTTCCATCTTTTCTCTACCTAAGGCTGAAGTTACCACAGTGTAGCCAAAGCAACCACCAGGTGACAAGGGATGCTCCTGAACCCCAGGATCCAGCCTTCTCAGAGCTACTTCTCTGTGGCTCTGAGGTAGAGAACTCACAGCTGGGGCCTGGGCGTAGGCTGGGTCCTGGGCGTAGCCTGGGTCCTGGGCGTAGGTCCCACTGAGCTCGCCTCTGCCTTTTCCTGCAGGCTGTAAAGCGGTTCTTGAAACAAGAATGCAAGTGTCACGGTGTGAGTGGCTCCTGTACTCTGAGGACATGCTGGCTGGCCATGGCTGACTTCAGGAAAACAGGCGACTATCTCTGGAGGAAGTACAACGGGGCCATCCAGGTCGTCATGAACCAGGATGGCACTGGCTTCACTGTAGCCAATAAGAGATTTAAGAAGCCAACGAAAAATGACCTCGTGTATTTTGAGAATTCTCCAGACTACTGTATCAGGGACCGAGAGGCAGGTAAGTTACAAGAATTCCTTCAATGAACAGTGCTCTGCAATCTAATTGGGCACCTCTGTTTTTCAGCAGACTATTTGTATAATTGCAGATGCCTGCCTTCTGGTTCCAGGCTTGTGTTCTTTCTAATTCATATTGAAACTACACAGAAAATTCTCCCAAGCAGCTAGAGAAACAGGTTGATAGTGTGCAGATACTGAAGAAACACAAATTAACAAGAATGTATGTGGCAAAGAGTCAAAATGTGCAGCTCAGCAGAATTCTTGCCTGCACGGAATTCTAGTTAGGGGGATGGAGAAACGTTCTGTGCAATGCCCAGCATTCTTCCTGTGACTCTGAGCGGAGCAGGGGACAGTTTTAACAATCTTCCCCCATGACACATCCCTCCACTGTGGCCTGGCCCCAGGACTCAGGAATCTAGCCTCTCCTGAAGCCTGTTCTACTGTACAAGCCCTTGCTCTTTTCAGCACAGTTACAATGGTCAGATACTAAAAAGCAAGAATGAATCCCCACTCCTTTGGCCATAGGTGGGTTGTGTAGAGGGGTGACTGTAAGAGGCACCCCATTGACTAAACCACGCCCTGCCCTCCCCAACAACACAGTCTCCGTCTTGTATTTCAAGAGTCACTCTTCCAGCCTGAACATAGCAGCTCTCCCCACCTGTCTGCTTTCATAGAACCGTGCGCTCCACCTCTCACCCTCAAGGTCAAGAGGAGGCTGCAAAGACTGCAAAGATTCTAGAGCAAAATAAGAACGAGTGAAAAGGCCTCGGTTGACAGGAGGTGATGGGAATTCACAGCCCACTTTGGCTCAAGCCTTTTGCTCACTGGGAGGCAATGGCATTCACCATCAGAAAAAAAATAGCCTTCCATTTAGCTTCCGAGTTTGTTTTCCATTCCAAAATCATTGCAAAAGAGCCAGGGAGACAGCGCAGATGCAGCCAGCTGCTAAGGCTAGATCAACTGATAGACGAGATTACCAGGGAGCATCAGAAGAGGCCTGGAGCCCCGTGCTTGCCCTTGAGTTGTTCAAAGTTCCTTGGAGCTCCATGAGTTAGCTGTCTGCAGCCCGTAAGCATGTGTGTACATGCAGTGTGTGAATTCTGACTGCTGAGCCTGAGGACCTGATTCTGTGCCTTGCTGCATTCCTGTCGGGTTTTGGGACTGCTACCAAGTTACCCTTCCTGTCGCACCACAAGCTAAGTGGAACTGTGGTGAAACCTGTTGCTTTGACATAAATCAACCCAGGGGACCCATGTCCTCTTCTGCCCTTAACTAACTATTTGACTCTACACAGGCCGTGGGCCATGGAGTCACCTTAATCATTTTAGGTCCCAAGAATAGACACTTGCGTACTGAGCACTGTTGGTCTTGTTGACTCTTGCAGCCCTAAGACATCAGTGCACTGTAAATTTTTACCTGTGGAAAAGGGGACACCATGACAGATGCTCCTTAGCAATCAGCACCAACCAAACTCAGTTTACCGAGTAGAGTGAACAGCCCTGTATATCACTGTCCACATGGAGCACCCTTTTTCCATATCATGTATGGAAAGAGATGAACATCTGGCCCCATACTTGAACTGAGCCTTGAGCCCAAGAGGACACATCCTCTTTACCTATTTCCTCCTACATGTGACTGTGAAAAGACCTTAAGACCAAAATTACTTTTCTCTTTTCCTTTTTTTTTTTTTTTTTTTTTCCGAGACAGAGTTTCTCTGTGTAGTTTTGGTGCCTGTCCTGGCTCTTGCTCTGTAGACCAGGCTGGCCTCAAATCACAGAGATCTACCTGGCTCTGCCTCCCGAGGGCTGGGAGCAAAATTTCTTATCAGAGCTCAGAAAACCTGCTGTCCAGCAGGCGTTTTCTGCTTATTTGGGCTGAAATAGTTTACATAATGAGGGAAACAGTCATACCCAGTGAGTATTTTCTCCCTCATTGGTATTCAGGGAACTAAAAAAAAAAAATGCTTCCTTGTCATATAGAGACTTTCTGAATGCACTTCCTGCTTCCCTTTTAAGCTATTGAATTAATTATTCTTATAGACTTCATTCTTCACATTTATATTAGAATGGAATTCTGGTTTGCTTGTTTTTTTTTTAAGTGCGTGTGTGTGTGTGTGTGTGTGTGTGTGTGTGTGTGTGTGTGTGTGTGTGTGTGAAGTGTAGGTACCTACTAGGGGCCAGCAATGTAGGGACCCCTGGAGGTGGGGTTACAGGTGGTGAGTCGCCCAGCATGCATGCCAGGGGTCCAAAGCTGGATCTCCTGTGAGAGCAGTAGGCACTATTGAAAGCTAGCAGCCTGTAAGCCGACTTCTGGACCATAAAATCATAGGTATCGATTCAGTGCGTACTGCATCCCAGGGTCTGTCTGCTCTCACCAATTCTCGGCCTCTTGTTTATAGGAGAGGAAACTGAAGCTCTAGGAGGGTAAGAATCTTGCAGGACTCCCTGTCTGTCCTTCCCATCATTTTACTCTGCTTCTCGTTGTCCTAATCAGAAGGGCACACAGTTGAAAGACTGGCTTTCATTGTAAGCTATATAATCTGATCTTTTATTTCTATGAGTTCTTAGAAATATTTTAACTCATCTAATTTAAAAATAGGTGAATATTTTGGTTCTTGGGTAATATGGATCAAATAGGAGCCATCCTGATCATCTTAAGTATCCAGTTCCAATATAGTAGATCACATTTCCAATATGTTTACCGGATTATTTTTAGTTTTCTGAAATATATAGAAATGATACCCTTTGTGCCTATGCCAAAGACATGCCAAAGTCATGCATGTGACCTGAAAATGTTTCTTTTTTAATTGTGATAACTACACATGATTATTTTCATAAAAATATGGTTCAGAATGTTTTATATCACATTAGGCTAAAGTTCAGCTTGTTAGAAGAACATTTTTGATCGTGAATATTTAGAGTATTATGCAAACAGTCACAGGGGTGAAATACAGAGAGCTTCGCTTCAACCATACACTGGCGGAGTCTTGCCATCTGTCCTGTGACTATTGGTCGTCTTCAGATGAGGGTCTCCCTGACTGGCATAAGCTCCTGTGGCGTGTGCTTTACTAAGCTGGTCCACACCACACTCCAAGTTTCTGGGTATTCAGTCTTCTGGAGCAGCCCCCAGCCTCTGTGGAGACAGAGAGATGTGAAGGATAGTTCCAAGACCCATGAGAATGGAGGCTTCCTGCATCGAACTCACGGTGGGTGCCAGAGCCTTCCTCTGGGTGAAAGTAAGGTGTTCTGTCTCCAGGAGGGAAGCTGCAGGGTGAGTCTGTAACAGAATGAACACACACTCTGCTAGAATAATCTTCTCTTAGGAAAGATCTGCTTTCTGGTGTTTAAAACTCTCATGTGTTTAACATGGGTTATCATTAAAACATTTTTTTTATTAAAAATGGGCTAGACAAGCTCCAGGACAGACCAAAACTTTGTAGTAACATTTAAATCAACACACACATTGCTCTTCTTTCTTAACTGTTTTGTTTACTTTATTAAAATTCATACTCATGCTCCCTATATTTCATCTCCCATCCCTGAATGGTTGATTCGAAGCAATGAACACTTAATATTCAATTTACTGGGCACCTTTTCTTGGAGGGCATTAGGAGATCAAGAGTGGCTCTCAGGTGGGTTATCGGTGTGTATGTGGTGTTTGAACTAATTGGCTATGCTCCTACTGTTCCCACTGCATCCTGTTCAGAATGACAGTGCCCAGCAGTGAGCCAAGGCAGGGGGTATCAACTGTGTTTATGCAGTGGATGCATCTACATGTCCACTTCACTATTCTCCAGAGTGGGGGCCTCCTCAAAGACCTGCTGGATCAGAATTATGGGATCCCCATTCTTTTCAAGCTTAACAATAGTTTGGAAAATCAATGGTTTGGTTGTTCATGGTCCTGGCTTACCCCTATTATCAGAGAAAAGGAAATGCAAAGACTCTTTGTTCTTAGCATCTCTGGTCCTTAGAAAGGGTGAAAAGGGTTCTTTGCAGAGCTCTGAAGAGACATCACTCAAAAAAAAAAAAAAAAAAAAAAAAAAAAAAAAAAAAAACACCCCCTGCCATGGCTCATGTGGCAGAAGTTTTTTGTTTTTGTTTTTGTTTTTGTTTTGACATGTATGCCCAACATCTCCAGAAACTCTACTGCAAGTAATTCCTTTAAATGGTTTCAGCCACTAAGACTCCTGCTGGAATTGGTTTAAAATCTTGCTTATCAAGTCACTCCTCCAAGGAAGCCCTGACACAAGGATGCGAGGATGAGGGAATTTGATGAGAAGCTCACAGAGTGGAGAGCCTGAATGTTTCTGGGGAGAACGGATCTCCCTCAGTAGGGATGGCAGGAGCACAGGAGTTCCTGATGGGTCAGCTCTGTTCTGCATCCCTTCAGTGCACATACCCTAACTCTTGGCAGCCGCCCCTCCTTTACACATCAAGGAAACAGAATCCCAAAGTTTTGTACTTGGTCCAAGATTTCGTGGGCTGGAACTAGTTAACAGAATAGAAGGCATAGATAAAAATCGGAACAAAAAAATCCATACTTTTCTCACTATACTATTTCCCTCCTATCTGGATCCTTGGAAAGTGTTCTGTAATAAAGATTCAGTATGAAGATATGGGACTTTAATGGGGGGTACCCACAAAGCTGGGAGCTGGGAGCTGGGAGCTCAAAACTGATCAGAATTAAACAGCCACATTGAAATTATGTTAAAGCCCTTTTCAATTAGAAGCTCTCCAAGATTTTTTCCTTTTCTTTTTCTTTTCTCTTATGTAGTGTGCACGTGTGAATGTGTACATTCCTGTGCCTGCAAATGTGGAGGCCAGAGAGGATATTGTCTTCCTCTATCATTCTCCGTCTTATTCCCATTAGGCAGGATCTCTTACTGAACCTAACACTTGCCATTTTGGCTAGACTGGCTGGCCAGAAAGCTCCCAGGACCCACCCATCTCTGCCTCTCAACACTGGGGTTACAGACATAACAAGCCATACCTGGTTTTTTATCGGAATGCTGGAGATTTGAACTCAGCTTCTCATGCATCTCCCTAGGCCTCCACTTCAGATTTTTAAGGGAATATCTTTAATTGTTCCTAATAAACCATAGGAAAAAAATGCTTGACGAAGAAAGTGTGGAAACAATAACCAAACATGTCCCCTTATTCGTTAGCTGAAGAAGGCAAATGTTTTCTGTTGATCAACTATAAATGCCTCATTTGCAGCTCAGATTTGCAGAGTACTAGGAGCTGTGTGAGGTTGGGCATGTGATGTGCAGGTCAGATTAGAGAACACATCTTAGAGAGGGACTTTCTGGGATGAGCACTCTGGTGGCTCTGGAGTTATCTAGTCTGCTGATTGCCCCCAGGCATCTGTAAATCAAAGCAACCCTCCAGTTGGAGATAGGTACATCTGTAAGGAAGGAATGCCGCCCTCCCCTGCAGAGGAGGTGTCTGCACCTAATCACAGACCACTTTCGCCGGGTATGATGTAAAACCCTGACCCAGGCCAGAGGTCATCCCCAGGTCTCCTCTCCAACCAGAGGGAACAAGCAAGCCTCCGCCTCTTCTCCAGTCAAGTTCAAAAACAAATGGCGCTCTTGTGTAACATATTGTCCATTGGAAACTCAAAGCCTGACAGGCGGGCGGCTGTTCCTGGTGTCAGGATTTGTGCATTCCTCTGGAAACTATTTGGCAACGTGTCCCTTGAAGCCCATGGTAACCCAGTTCCTAAAATCATGGTATACAGAGACTGGCATTCTGGATAAGTCTTGTGCTGTGGACTGGCTTGCAGATATGCATGAACACTGACTATATCCTGGGATGGGATTAAAAACAAGGAAATGAGATTTTAACCAGTGGATAAACTCTGCTTAAATATTAATATGTGCAACTAATACCAGGACATTTTAAGTCCTTCATTTCTTTACTGAACAAATATTGAGATTGTTCTATATGCCAGAGACATAAACCCAGGCAATGCAAAGACCAGAAAGGCAGAGTTGGTTGGTCCTTGGCCTCAAGGCTTCACCTACCATGTGGTCTTTATAGGTAACCCTGATGGCAGCAGCCAAGCAACATTACACAGTTTAGGAGACAGGGAACCCTCAATCTGAGACAGGTGAAAAACTTGTCTTAGGGCTTGGCCCATGCTCCATTGGTCTGGACAAGCATTTCCTGTATATTTATTACTTTGACAACATAAAGAAGTCGCTCATCTCTTTGTGCTCCGAGACTTACAGAAATTAATGAATTAGTATCTAAAGAGAGCCAAACCAGGATTGTATGGAGAAGGTTTTAATGGGGCTTCTAAACAATCATTTACAGGGAAAATCATTAATGCTGTACAATTAATAGTAATTACAATCTAGTAAACTACCATTTAAAATGTGTAAGTGATATATTATATATATATATATATATATATATATATATATATATATATATATATATATTAATCTTTTCAACCTCAAAACCCTCAATTGTCTTGACTTGACTCTTGCTTCTCATCCTGTTCTGTTAGCTCATCTTAAGCCATTTCAGGGGCTGCTTGTAGTCTTGTGGATTTTTTTTTTCAGAGTTTCCTCGGGACCCTCACTTCTCTTTCTGTACTTTCTTCCTGGTCTGATCTTCTCTATTCTTCCAGCTTTAAATATTTCTATCTATCTGTACTTTCATTCTCTTGCTTTATCCTGTATTTAATTCCCCACCTGATAGACTCATTTAGATCTCTCATAATAGACTGATGGGCTTCATTCAAAGTTGAATTCCTGATTTGTACCACCCACAAAGCTTGTTTTCCTCTAAGGAAAATGGATCTACCATCTGCTATGGTGGCCAGGCCATCATCATGCGAGCTAATTGTAATACCCCCTCCTCTCTTGCCTGGATCCCCCACATCAGGACCTCTGCCATCTGTACCAGACCTTTCTGCTCCTCCGTGTTCTTTGCCACACCAGAGGCCCAAGCAGAGCTCAGTTTCTCCATTTATAGAAGGTGTCAGTGTTTAATTGTTAGTTACCTCTTCACCCCACTGGGCTTCACTGGGACTCCCATGTACCCCAATACCCAGCATATGCATGTGGTGAATTGAGTTAATGTTCATTCACTAGCTGAATTATGTAGCTTTACCGCTTAAAGGTAGCTTGGTTTCCTTGCAGAGAATTAAGGAGCATGTTTTTGTTTGTTTGCTTGTTTGTTTGTTTGTTTGTTTTTTTTATCACTGATTATAGTGCTCAACCTATAAAAGTTCCCACTTAAGCTTGAGTGTTAAATGAAACTTTTACATTAGAAGACATCTACCAAGATTCATGATTACATTATGTGGCTTGTTAGCCTTTCCCTGGATGGGATAAAAGAGGTCAAATAAATACAACAATCAGAATGAATGCAAAACTTGGTAAACAAAAAAGTAAAAGTCATTTTGTATATCCAATTCTTTGACATCATTTGAACCACTAACAACAAATTAATCACCAAATAGGTGAATGGCTTTTCTTGGGGCAGGAGGGTTGAATAACAAAGCTCATTTCCAACTGCTCTATTAATGCTTGCAGACAAAGAGAATTTTTAAAAGTACATTAAAATTATGAACTTAATTATTTCTTTTTAGCTTTCTTATTGAAATCCACTTTACAATAGGATACCTCTTCTTCCCACTTATGTAAATTCCACATTATTAGGGAGCAGCCAATATTAGAGAGAGCCCTGCATTATGGAATAGGCATCTTGGGGACTACAAGTTGTTCTCTACTACTATTTATACTGATTATGAAGCCATGGAGAAATTTACTTCTCTATTTCTCTTGATATGTGCTTCACCTTGTAATTTCTATGGTTCCTGTGACTTGGGAACTGAATACATTATTCATTTTACTCTGCTTGTAGTACAGATCCTTAACCTGCTGCCACAAACTCATGTTATCAATATGAATTTCTTCCATTTCAGTATAAGCCATGCTCTGATATGGTAGCACACATATATAATCTCACCATTCTCAGAGAGTTCCAAGTCAGCCTGGGCAACATATAAGACCATACCATCAAAATAGTAATGATAACCCTAACTAAATGCATAAAATTTAAAAAAGAAGAATGTGCCACATTTCTTGCATGGACTCTCGGTACTAAGTGAAAACATTTAAAGAGGGCTAGGCTTAACTGCTGGGCTCCCGCTGTGTACCTGGCAACTGTCAAACACTTCTTTGAAAAGCATGCCTTCACCAGACAATCGGAAGGCTGTTCTTAGTGTTTAAGAAATTGTTCTTAATTTTGTGTTTAGTAAATGAGCAAATATACATTGGCACCTGAGTATTATACAGTGTGTAAAAGAAAGGATGAGACCCATCCCCTATCCCAAGGAAGGTGGGCTCAGATTACAAAATGGTACATGCACCCAATTTCAGAAAGGCCTTTGGTAGCTCAACAGAACGTGGACAGACAGGGTGTAGTCCTCCACAGAAGACGTTAATGCAGAACTGAATCTTGAAAAGCTGAGAAGAGGTCCCTTGGATTGAAGGGAGAGGAAAACTTACAGTTAGAAGTTGATCTTAAAGAGCACAGTCTACATGGCTGTAAGTGACGCCAGAAAGTCACTCTGTCCATTGCGGAGGAGAGAGCCTGTTTGGAGAGCACCCGGGCTGGGAGTTCAGTGGGGTGAGGCTAAGGGTGGGGAGAGGGAGCGCAGGAAATAACTTTGACCAGGCTAGATAGATCAACTATGGAAAGTCTGAGTCTGCCATAACCATGTTAATTCCATTGTAGAATCTGCTAGCTTAAAAGGACATGGCCTTCCTGTGCCAGGCAAACTCTTTCAGAGTAGGAAGATGAATAAAAGTGAGTAAAATCATCTGAACTAAGTACAGAGATTGCCTTTCCTAAGTAGCATTAGCGTTGCGATCCTTCACGCGAGGAAGGGGCAGGCTTGCAAGCAGATGAATGTGCGGTCTCTAACATTTGCTCTGCAACATTCTTTTGTTCCCTCAATAAATCTGTGTCATTAATGACAACGTGTAAGTCAAGCAGAGGAGAAACAGCCTATTGGATGACAGGCTTAAGTGAATCTTGCTTTATGCCCTAATGGTCAACATATGGGCCTCTGTTGGCCTGAGTGGCAGGAATTTCTGAAGATAGAGGCAAGGAGGGAGAGGGGGAGAAGGAAGGGAGGGTGGAGAGAGAGAGAGAGAGAGAGAGAGAGAGAGAGAGAGAGAGAGAGAGAAGCGCCCTTCCTCCAGGTTTAGAGGTATGGGTCTGGGAACTATTAGCCAAAGCCCTCTGTCCCTCCTCTGCTGTCAGGAAGATGCATGTTGGTGGAGACAGAAATGTTTTTACACTGGGAACCCTGACTCCATTATTAATTTTATAGCTCTGGGGATGGGATGCTTGATTCTGTAAGTTCCCTTGATATTGCCCCACCAAATATGATATGTGGTCCAAAACACATGCGATTTGGAAACTTCCAGTCTTTTCCCATGCATATGTGAGATCTTATTGTGAGCTGGGATGAGGACATAACACAGGGAAAGGGAAAAAAAGGTGCATTTAGCCAGAAGTAGCACCCTCCACCTTCCCATGACATAGGCTCCCCACCCACAGAGACTGTCGGCTTATGGATGGTCACAGAGTTTAGGCAGCCAATCTGAACGGTACTTTGTGGGTAATGATGACAGGAAGGCTGGAGTCTGAGCCCACAGTTCTCTATGTCAGGGGACTGAGCTCTGTCACCAGCCTGGCAACACATCTGGGCATATTTCACAACCAAAGCAAAGGAGCATGTGAACTACATAAATCAAAGTATAACAAGAGACTGTTAAAAAGCAGCATGTCTTTTTAGAATAAGTGTGTTAATTAAAAAAAAGAGAGAGCACCTAAATACATGTTTGTCCTTAATAGATGACAGTTTGGGGGGTCTGGTTGAGAAGACCATTGGCTGAAGCCATGTTTCAAATGTCTAGCTGGCATTTTTAAACTACCATCTATGCTGACCGACCACCTGAGTTTGGAGCCACAGAACCCACAGGAAAGCAAGACACAGTAGTGAGTGTATTTGTTATCTCCCCTGGAAGCTCGTGGGCTAGCCTGATGTAGTCAAGAAGTCAGCAAGAGACCCTGTTTCAAAGAAAGGAGAGGCCAATACCCCAGGCTGCCCTCTGACCTCTACACATAATCCACTTATACTCCCACATACATACACACATACTATACACACATAACACATACTTTTTTTTTTTTAATGAGAAACAGACTATCAATCCAGGGGAAATGCAGCATAAATCACCATGCTAACCAGCCCTTTTTTTCTCACAAAACCTTATGTGACTAAATAGCCTACAACATGTCATGAGCTGCAAAATAAATAAATAAATAAATAAATAAATAAATAAATAAATAAATAAATAAATAAATAAATAAAAACCCTCTCTCCCAACCCCTCAAAAGCTACAAATCAGGTAATTTCTTTAGAGGAGGTTAGGGGTGGGGTGTGTGGTACTGAGGATGAAACCTCCAGCCTTACCTGTGCTGGGCAACTACTGTAGCACTGAGCTACATCCCTGCACCTGGACTCAGGGACATAGTCTCACTATGTAGCTCAGCCTGAGCTAGACCTCATGATCTTCCTGTTTCAGCCTCCCTAGTGCTGGAATTTTAGATGTTTCCAACTACATGAAGCTTACAAGTTCATTTGATAGAATTTTTTGATAGAATAATTAAGGGGCAGAGCAGGGAAGATAATGAAGTATCATTTCTGCTTTGTTCTGAGGGTACCCACCACTTGCTGGCTGTGTACTTGTGAGCAAGTTACTATACCTCATAGACTGCTCTGTGCCTCCCCATTGGCCCATTCCCTGTCCCCAGTACCTAAGGAGGGCCCAGGACAGCTCCAGGCCAGGACCCCACCACTGTGTTATATCAGTGCTCTCAGTCTTCAAAAGCTCTCTTTTATCTTTCTTCTTCTTGGCCTCATTGAGCCCCATTTGGGAAACAGTTCGCATTGCTTCTGTAATTGAGCATTTTATAGTTGAACTAATACACTTCATGGCCTGGTTTTGTTTCACACGCCAACGCCACCTTTTGTCTTACTTCTTCGGGGGCACTAAAGACTGAGGCCAGGGTCTTGCACATGCTAGGCCAGCGCTCTACCAGTGGGCCACATCCCAGGCCCCCTTGTTTTCACAATTCACTTTGAGACAAGGTCTCACTAAGTTGCTCAGGCTGACCTTGAACCTACTCTGTAGCCCAGATGTGCCTAAATTCAGTATCATTCTATTTCAGTCTCCCAAGAAGCTGGGATTGTAGGCCAGGACCAGCAGGCCTGGCTCTGAAACCACTTTTAGACCAAGTTTTTCCAATGGCCATTGCCTTCTCTTGCCTTTCCTCCCCGAGTTTAGATGATGTTGAATTCAATTCGGCAAACAATCCTTGGGTTCAGAGGGAGTCCAGTCCAGATTTCTGCATTTGAAAAACAAAATCTACCATGACAAGTCCCCAGGGCTAAGTGAAAATACTGTCTGAGACTTCCTTAGGCTTCAGATTGTTGGGGAAAGACCACCAAGTTAGAAATCAATAAAGGAGCCACAGCCTAACTTGGAAACAAGACACTTCACCTCCCCATGCTGGCCCTCTCAGAGTCACAGCCCAGGAGGGAGGACAGAGAATTCAAACGTGTCCTAGTACTGTCATAGTTTGATAACTGAAGATTGGTGAGATGAAAGAAAGTTTGTTGGTACACAAGACTTAAGACAAAACTCGAAATATTACAAATTGAGTCATCACTGGAGTGCCAGGATCTCACTCACAGACCTGTGGCTTCAGTCCCTACCTCCTGAAAAAGATGGCCAAGTCCATGAACACCATCCTCACCTTTTTCCTAAATCCAGGTGTCTCTAATGAACATTTCTACCTCTATAATCCCGAGTTACAGACAACTCAGTATTATAACAACTAAATTCATCTTTACTTAAAGTCTTCCCTTCCCAGGCATTTTTCACGTTAGGGATCCCTAGTGCCAACACGACTGCTTAGACCCAAACCTGAAAGCCCCTCTGGACTCTTCTCGCCCCCTTCCCATCCACCCATCAGTCGCTATCTGCTTGTCCTGTCCTGCCTTTTCAACTAACTTCTCTTTTCCTCACTCAGTGTCTTCATCTAGGCCATCTTGTGCCTGGGTCACAGTTCTGTATGGGTCTCTAACTTATCTCCTTGCCCTTATTTTGTCTTGCTTCCATCTCTTCAGTCCCAGCACATTGCTTTGCCTCCTTGAACACACATTAAATACGTGTTGCTCTCTGCGTGAAGACTGTCAATAGAAATCTGTTGCTCACACAGTAACATGCAAACCCCCTGCCCTGTTATCTAAAGCCATTGGCGATGCAGCTTCTACTCACATCTTTAGCCTCAGCTCTTTTACTCCCCCTTTGAACACTGAATCCCAGCCATGTGGAATGTCTTTCTGCTCCTCACATAGAGCTCTTGGCCCATGTAGCCTCCTCCCCTTTATTTTTCCCTCTATCACATTCCTCTTACTAAGACACATAATACATGTGGAAAAGTTCAAATAACACTAGCTGCCTTCACTATAATCATAATACAGTGAGTTTTCTCAATTAAACACATCCATACACTTTGTGCCCAGATCATGACCCAAAAGAGGCCCGGTATTCTAGGAGCTCCCTCGTGTTCTTTGTCCCTACCTCTAAGAAAAACCAGTACCCCAACATCAAATGTCCCTGGCTAGTTTATCCCAGTTCTATACTTAGTCTAAGGGGAAACTAGCTTCGAGTGAAAGCCCGTGTCTGCTTTCTCTTGATGTGTAATGATTTACCCAGACACTTACGGCCTGGAATGACCTTGAGGTCCCAGCTTCACCCATCTCCGTCCTCACAGCTGTCTTTTAAGTCAGCTTTGCCATCATGCTCCTGGAGGACTTGGACTGCCATTCACACACTTTCCTCTCTCCACATAGCATCCTCCTCACCATATTCTCCTCTTCTTGCTGTGGAGCCGAATGAACATGTTTGGTCATTTCCTACTTGACCCCTCCACCTCCAGCCCTACACTTCAACAGATTGCCAAATTCTAGTAGCTCCCCCTCTGCGGCCTCTCAGGCGCTGTCCTTTGGTCTCCATTCGTGGCCTCTTGCCTGGACTCATCCCAGAGCTCACGTTTGGCCTCCTTGTTCCCAGTCATTCTAACAGACTTAGGTATGTTTTTCCTGGATTGAAATCAATACTTGTTTCACACCCACCATAGAATAAAAGCAAAGCTCTCTTTAACCTGTTGCTCTGGCCTTCCTTTCTGTGCTTTTTGCCATACTGAATCTGCCCTCCCAAAAAGTTGTCTGAAACATGTCTGCTAGGAGCTTCTTGTGCCTGGAAATGCCTTTCACTCCATTCTTTCCCCAAACATCAACTCATCCTTTACACACCCTCTCTAATGCCACCTTCTTGTTCAAACCATGTAGTTGAGGACTCTTTACCTGGACCTGTTTCCCACCATTAATATTCATAACTAAGAAATCTCATTATGACAATGATGTAAGTGCCTCAGAGCAGCATCTCTGCTTTGTTCTCTGATAACCCCCAGAGCCTACCACATCGGGGGTCTCAGGAAACACTTCCTATATAAAGGAAAGGCTGCTTAACCTTTGTTGAGCACTTGTTCTGACAGACACTTCCACAGATAATTTTAGCCCATCCTCACTGAAGCCCTATGAAGAAGGAGCTGGTTTTGTGCCAACGTTGCAAGAGAGGAAAAGGAAGCTTGCTTACATTTAAGTAACTTGCCACAGCTGTACAGTTGACACCTGGCAACACTACGAGCAAAGCCCTAATTGCCCACACCCTAAAGACCTTAGCTTTACAGTCTGAACTTTCTCTGCCAATGATACCCTGCATGGGATTCTACAGTGGCCAACAGATTTCATAATGATGTGGAAGTTGAGGTAGCACCTCTCACACATTTATCTCTCCACTACATTACAAGTCTGCTGAGAACAGGAGCTGGTCCTATTTATTTTATTTCTTCCCTGCCTCCCAAACCCCAAGCAGCCAACACAGCATCTTACACATGTTTATGTCAACTAAATGTTTATCAAATAAAATGATGGGTGTGATGTTCAAAGGCAGCTTTTGGCAATGAGTCCTTTTTGCATAATCAGTGATGTTTGAGGAGGCTTTTCTGATGGTCGTCCTGAACACAGGCCCAGCTGCTGCCTCTTCTAACCCTTCGCTTCTTCAGCATGATGTAGGCTCACGGCCATCCCTGGCTGACCCACCCTCCACCCCAGCCCGGCCCTCTGCCATCCTTCCTGTCCTCAGGAAACTCCTCTGTCTGTCTTCCTGCTCTCGGCAGCTGATCACGCACAGCAAGTCTGGCCCACCCTCTCCTTCTCTTGACCTCACACCCTGCCTGAACCCTGCTGTTTCCTTGGTCATTCTGCACAGGCAGAGCAACATGACACTCTCACAGATAATTTTCACACAGAGCAGAGAGTGATAAACAGAGTCACGAGGTGTAAGTGAAAAAAAAATAGTTAAGTCATTATCTTGTTTCACCCTGTATTTGTGTCTCTTCTGTAGGTCGCAGTTATTTTGCATTGTTGATTGTAATAGAAACGGGAGCAGTTGAGCTAAAAGTGGCAGTTAGCAGAAGGATAAAGAGCTTTAGGCTGGGGTTGTAGCTCAGTGACAGAGTGCTTGCTTGCCTAGTATACATCAGACACATGTTCAGGCCATATTATAGGAGATCACAGAGTCTCTGGAACTTCCATGGTTGACGTGTGGCCAGGCCCCCAGAAGAAACGGAAGCAGAACAAAACAGTGGTCCATCTTGAGCCGGACTCCTTTTCCTGGTCTGGCCTTCACTGTCTCTGTGCATTTGCTTTAGCCATGTCTTTCTGGGGCTCTGGGCCAGAGACACTGAGTTCATGTACGGCAACTATCTCCTGGGCACTCTTCCTTATTGGCCCAGGATAAGTCAGGTGCCTACCTGTGGTCCAGTGAGGACGGCGATACAAACACAGCACGGCTGCCAATGGCTCATCTTGGTAGGAAAGACTGATGAAGAAAGGGTCATTGCAAGTGAGAAAACTCTCCAAAATGGTCCCCTACTCTTGATTGTACGAAAGGGATAGGAAGGATAAAGTTGTAAAAGAGCCGTCTCTGTTTGCCCAGGGATGGAGTAAATTAAAGGGCTTTGTATACTTGAAATTCTTCTTTCTTTGTTTGAGATGGGGTATCACTATGTCCTGGTCTGCCCTGGAACTCAGTATATAGACCAGGTTGGCCATGAACTTTGAAGTGGTTGCTGACATTACAGGTGTGAGACACCACACCCAGCTCTATCTTTGAAATTCCTTTTAAAGAAACAGATGCATGCATATGGATGGCCACTTAGCAAATGTATCATTGGTTAACTAAGACGACATTAATACAATGCCATATTTCTTCTTTGAAGGATGGGACTTGTGGCCTCAGACAGGCACTTCCTGTGGTCTGCTCAACTGCAAAAGTCTTTTCAACTGGAAAAGGAGAGCGGTGAGCAAGGCCAGGCCACACCCTCCCTCCTCTATGGCTCACACAAATGGGACCTGCTCTCCCCAGCAGCTACAGCTCAGCTCTACCAAGTCCGTGTGAGCAGGTCCAGGGAAGCTGACCCCTCCCCTTTCCAATGTTTAATACCTCCTACACTTGGAGAAAGTTGGCCTTGGCCACAGCTTCCTTTTTGTGATTTGAAGTTGGAAGGGGAAGGACTGGAATAAATCGTTTCTTTCTTATCTAGCACTGTCCACCCAATGGCCCTTCATTCGAGGCCTGGATAAGGGTAATATGGAAAGTCAACCCAATTAACCGAAGGAACTTCAGGTTGCCAAAGGAAAATCCAAAGTTTCTGGTCCACCCTTCCTAGCTTCTGCCCTCTGGACACCTCTCAGCTGCAGAGAGGGACAACACACGGGCCCATAAAACACAGATTCAGCAAGCTATGAGGAGGTTGGGCTAGGCTCTGTTCTTAAGGATGGACCCCATGCCTCTTCTGTCCAGACTATTGTATTCTGCCCACACATTTCCAGTGACATCTCTCTGGCTTGTCTTTCAGGCTCTCTGGGTACAGCAGGCCGTGTATGCAACTTGACTTCCCGAGGCATGGACAGCTGTGAGGTCATGTGTTGTGGGAGAGGCTACGACACATCCCATGTCACCCGGATGACCAAATGTGAGTGTAAATTCCACTGGTGCTGTGCTGTGCGCTGTCAGGACTGCCTGGAGGCCCTGGATGTGCACACATGCAAGGCCCCCAAGAGTGCCGACTGGACAACCCCTACATGACCCCAGCAGAAGCCGTCCTCTCCCTTCCTTCCCTCAAGGACTCCAATCGCATCTGCAAGGACACTGGACCTCTGGGTTGTCTTCAGGGGGCTATTTCTTAAGGCATGTGGCCTTTATTTCAATAGAAGCCCATATTCCCTCCCCGGGAGCCCCAGGACTGGGAACCACATGCCGCATACAAGTATACCCTATTCTATCTATCTTGGGCATTCTGAGGTCACCTCTCTTCCTGCTGATTTCTTTTTGGAAATGGCATGACAGGCTGTTAGAGGAGGAGGGTCACGGGCCCCCACCACTGTCACCTAGACATTTCCTCTTCCCTCTTTAGCCATGGGGAGAAACATCATCACATAGTAGAGGAGCGTTCTCTGTGTCTTCCCACTTCTAACAGTTCGGAAAGTCTGTGCTTCCCTCTGTGGGTGGGGGTGGGTATGGAAAATAGAATCAACTGCACCAAATTTACTTGTATTTTTTAAAAAGACCAAGCAAGAGCTTTATCTAAGTGATAACTGTTGCTACCATCCTTGACAACTGCCTGGAGAAGGATGGCTTTCAATAAACGCCAGGTTTAAAATACGTGTGTTTTCTAAGACTTTATTCCATGTTAACCTCTGATATAATAAGGTGAGAATGTTTGTCCTTTGAGCCAGTGCTGCTTTGTACTTTCGTGTCAGCCAACACCTCAGAAAGGGATTGCTGTTCCTCACTGTTCCCTCCATGTAAGGACCCTTAAGAGATGAGGGTTCCCACTACGCTCTGGAGAGAATTTGAAGGGGGATGGATGATCTGGCAGTATTCTTTAACCAAGGAGTAAATACGGTAATAATAATAATAATAACAACTTACTGAGTGAAACGTCAGAAATGTGCTTGTACAGCTAAAGAAAAAGAAAGCAACAGAATCCCAACACAGCCGTGAGCATGTGACCAGTGGGGTTCCTGACCACCTTGTGGATGCAAACTTAGGTGAGACCAGTGTGATGCTGCCAGAGAGGTCTGCAGAGCCTAGGACCCCCTCTCCCATACTCTGATGCTCAAGAGAGCTATTGAGGAGCATTGGCTAAGACCCACCAACCTTAAGGCCTGGCACTTCAACTATGTTTGTTTAAGGCTTACGAGATGATGTGAAGTGTAGTCTACAGAAAATAGCGCATAGCCTGGCCTTTAAAGTTGCTAATACTAGTACATTACATCGCAAACAGTTTGAGACTTGGAGACGATATTTAAGTAACCCAGCTGTAGTTACGGGAGTTTCAGTGTGGAAATGGTGATTGACTTCTGCCAGGAGATGACATTTAGAGAAAATGAAGAGGCTGCCTGCTCCATTTTTTTTAAATGTTGGATGAAAGGAAGTGAACTTGACAAGGCTACTTCTCATTGTGCTGTACAATTAGGTTCTTGTTCTACACATAATTTCTTCATAAAGCTATAGCAACTAACAGGGTGTCTCATGGTATACATCTGGTGTCAAATTGCTGCTTGCTCATGGTTTCACACTTTGGATTTCATCTTTCCATCCTTGTCTAGGTCATTCGGCCTGAGGCTCATGGGAAGCAAACTGTGGGAGTTATTTGTCTGAGCGAGTACTAGCCTCCTAGCCTTCTTAAAAATGACTTAACTCCAGTACTATCCTCTCCTCCTCCCTTTTTCTCCTCCCTTTTCAGTGATCGGGGTCAAACCAGGGTCTTGTCTTGTCCGTGCCAGGCAGGTGCTCTACCCCTGAGCCACATCCTCATCCTTCTCGTTGTATTTCATGGACACAGTAAGTAGGAACAACGGAACAGGAAAGTGGCAACTCTGGGCTTAGCAAGGGGGAGGTCAGACTGGTTCACAGCTCCCAGTATCCAGGGGACGCTTCCCTGAGTCACTAGCCCTTCTTGATGCTAGATGAATGGTGAAATCTTAAATCCTTGGGTATATTTAGGGTGAGGAAGATTTTTAGAGGATATTGGCTCCTTCCAATTCAGGCAAACTAAATCAAGAGACATGAAGGGATCCCTGTAAACATCAGCTGGAACTCCAGGGCTCCACATAAGTAGGATCACAAGAGAACTGCGGGAAGCCGAAGAAGCAAATGGAATGTCCTCATCTGATTTTATTTCGGAAAGAAAATATTTATATTTGAAAAGAATTAAAACAGGTAAAGGTTTATGAACTCACTTTCTTGAGGGCTTAGTAGAGGGTTGATGTTCTAGAAATCTGACATACATACACTAAATTCTTGGGCTTTTAAGGAAAATAAATTATACTAACTTCTAAAATAAGGAGAAAGTCCATTCAGCTCAAATCCCCTGCAAGTAAAAGTCTTATTATAAACTGATTCCTTAGGCCTTGGTTATTTTTAACTAATTTTTTTTCACTATCTGAATACATTTCCAAAATACATCTTTACTAGTTTACTAGGGCTTTCTACAGAATAGTCTTTTGTTGTTGTTGTTTGTTTGTTTTTTGTTTTGGGGACAGGGTTTCTCTCTGCAACCCTGGCTGTCCAAGAACTCACTCTGTAGACCAGGTTGGCCACAAATTCACAGAGATCTGCTTGCCTCTGCCTCCCAAGTGCTAGGATTAAAGACATGTGCCACCACCGCCTGGCTCTACAGAATAATCTAAACACGACTCAGCCTGTGGGGGCTTTTATCAACAGATTTTCTTCATCAGCTTGCTTGTGTTGCTGACTGATAGTTGTCTACCGTCCTGCCACAAGCTTCCTCAGCTAACCCTCCGATTATAGCACCCGCACACCACCCTTTCTAGTCTGAAATCAATGTCCTAACTGACGAGGTCAATCTTCCCCTCAGATGTTTAAGCGGAGCAGAGACTCCTCAGAGCCATAGTCATGCTCAGGTCCCACTCGGCACCGGCACCTTAGCTGTCCAGCCGATTCCTGAGGGGAGTGAGGGAGCCATAGGGAGTCACCAGGTTGGAACACATCCTTGAGAAGTGAAGCCTATCAGAAGCTAATCGATCTGAGTGAAGCCAGATGATGCAGAGGAGCACGACGAAAAGAACCCGCTAGCTTTGGTCACACGGCTGGCTGAGCTCTGGAATCACTGGCAGTGGCGTTTTCCGTCCTTACTGCGCACGCCTGCCCTTTCTGCCATTGCGGCTTCCCCGTCCCTACCACCAAGCACCTTCTTCCTGAGGGTCAGGGGCCCTGGCTGGAACTCAGGTTCTCCTTACCCACTGGATAGCTCTCTCTACTTGAACAGTCAACATTCATTTCAAGATGATTTTTAAATGGTCACGACTCTATTCCTTCATTTTAGAATTATCACTACAATTTTTAAAGCCAGGTATTGGGTTGCTTTTGCAAAAAAAAAAAAAAAAAAAAAAGTATCTTTAAAGTCAGAAATAAAACCAAGCCTCCTAATGACTATCCTGGGCCCTGTTAGTTTAGAGTGGACTCTTACCTTCCTACAATATATCATCTCTGAGCCCCTGCATGACTGGGCTTCTACACGCCTGGTCCACATTCTCAACTTTTAGAGGCTGGCCTGCAGCTGGTGTCTCACACAGCTGAAATACATTCACCTCCACCACCACCGTCACCGCCTCTTGCACACTTCAAAATAAAGGCTCAGAGAAGTGTCCGATGGACCAGACCCTTTTTTGTGTCTAGTTACTGCCTTTTCATCGGGGCTTCCTTATCTGAAGAGCAAGGACTGTGCTCCACAAACAGACCTTGCTAATTCTAAAGCTGGAAGACAGCCTCCGCCAGGCATGTGTTGAACTTGTGGAAAGAAAGGCTGGGCCGTGGGCTGACAGGTAAGGCAAACTGACTTTGACCTTCTTCCAAGGCAGAGAAAAGTTTCACTCACCCATGAGGATGTTCTTTACATTTTTTCAAGGGATCAGCAAAGTGACCTGTATTTTGCAAAATCCAACATGGTCATTATTTTTTTAGATCAGAGTTATCCCAGCCCTGACTGTTTTGTTTTTTCTTTCGCCCTGATATTCCTGTGGATTCCTGTTTAACCAAACTCCCACTTCCATAAGCTAATAAAAGTGTCACCTAGGTTGTTTTGAAGAGCTATTGTTATTTAGAAGTTGGCGTTTTCTGTGAAATCAAAATCAAAACACAATAAAGTGATTTTTGGTGTTAACTTTGTTATTTTAGACTCTTGGTAATCTTGCCAAACCTCTGCTAAGAAACTGCTTCAGGTTATGTGAGCTATTTACTCCCTCATCTTTTCTCAAGCCCATGGCCGAGAGACATCTTTCATGTTTATAAAGAGTTTCGGAAAACACAGCTGACTCTCTTTACTGATGGCTGTTTCTGTGAGTGAAGAAATAAGACTTACATTCAGGATGGGAGTATTATTCCTTTTTTTCCCCATGTTTCACTATGGCTGCTGTTCAGAGGCTTGCTCCTCTGGGTGCTAGCATGTTGTAGCCCTAGTTCTAAACACAATATCTCTTTGTAGTATCTAATGCACTCTCATCAACCTTCTCCAACTGCTGCTCTTCCTGTAGACTGAAGTGTCATTTTCTCAGCTTGATTAGAAAGGTGAGATCACATGACCTTTCATGGCAATTTGTACATACTGAATGTGTAGGCTAATTACTTCAAGCAGTAAAAGTTTGTCATTGCGTGGGTACAAACTCTCCCCCAACAAAGGCAATCCATTCTTCCATTTTCTCTTCCCTACTAGTCTATGTTCTAAGGATAGAGGACTTGGCAAGACTCTTCCTAAACTTTAAGCATCAAGGTAGACCCACAGTAGAGATGCTTACTAGACTTCTGGGACTCTGCTATCTCTTCCAGAAATCCCTACAGCTACTTGGATTATCTGAAAAAGAGATGATTTTCATAGAGATATTTATTTCTTTTTCTTTCTGTGTGTTTGGTTTTTGAGACAGGGTTTCTCTGTGTTGACCTGAGTGTCCTAGAACTCACTTTGTAGACCAGGCTGTCTGGAAACACAGAGGTCTGCCTTCTGGGATTAATTCTAAGTGCTGGGATTAAAGGCGTGCACCACCACTGCCCAGATATATAAGGACATTTCAACAAAATGTTTTAAAGCAAAAATTATCAATAGAATTTCCTGGTTCTTAAACCCTTTGTGTAAGAGGGATGACTTATGCAGGGTGGGATATACAGAAGATAGTCTGGCCTATAGCTAGAAGATGCCAGAGTCCAGGCCCTTCAGTCCTAACTGTGACAACCAAATCCATTCAAACATTAGCAAAATGTCCCCTGATGGAAGAAGAAGGGAGAAGGTGATATAAATGGTCCTTATCAAGTGCCAGTGGTCTAACATTTTGAACTAGTCCTCATAAAGTTTCAGTTAGGGATACTTTCCTCCCTTCCCCTACCCTAGGATTCTCTGGATTGATGTATCAGACTAGCTGGGAAAGAATCCTCTTGAAAATGTGAAGTTTTGGAGTCCTCAGCCTATCACAGCTCATAGGAAAGGGACTATGGATTGAAGCTCACCCAGGCCTACGCTACATGTCCCAGGGGTCCGAGAAAGCATGAATCTTCTTGGTTTTAGCAGCTGGAAGCATAATTCTTAGGAATTCCTCAATTTCACAACGCTTAGTTTTTTGTTTTCTTTTTAAGCAAAAGACAAAATCCACAAGATGTGTTCTGGAAGGCGGAGGAGTAAGAACATTAGAACTCAGCATCAAGTAGTTGAGCAATTTTGAGTTCCTCAGAGCAATCTTAGGAGAGAGTAAGAACAAAGGAGAGACCGCAGGATACAAACCATCTGACTTCCAAATAAAGAAAAGCTAAGGTCCAAGTCAAGCCCGTGATGCTAGTTGCTCTTATTGTAGCAGCAGATTTCAGGCAGCCTGGCCCACCAGGGCAATAGTTAACCGTTATAGTGTTTGTTATCTTATCTTTATTGTGACCAAAATGCCTTACATAAACAATGTAGGAGAAGAATAATTTATTGTAGCTTATGGTTTCAGAATGTTTAGTCAATGGTGCCTTGGCTTCAGGTGTTTGGTTAGAACATGGCAGTGTGAGCATGTGACATAGGAAGCTGTTTGCTTCGTAACAGTCAGGAAGTCGAGAAAGGGTATAACCAAGGTGCCAGGATGAGATCCAGCCCCACGATATACACCCAGTAATGTACTTATTCCAGTGAAGTCCCACCTCTTACCCTTTACCACCTTCTCCCAATAATGTGAGGATATTATGATCCCTTCAGAGGTTTTATCATTCATTAGTATGAGTCCTCATGATCCAATTGCCTCTGGAAATACTATCACAGAGATCTCTAGGATCTGCCTTATACATCATCTGATATTTTTGATCCAATGAGGTTGACAATCAAAATTAAACCATCACAGCATCGTAAAAATATTATTAAATCCCTGCAAATGTCAATGAGAAGCCTTTTTTATAGTATACCCTTGCATGTTTATTTTTTTTCTTTAAATAAGGTAAGATGTTGGGGTCTCAGACTACTTGACTCCCTGACAACTCTTAGCTCCTGGTGCCCTTGCCGTATTGATAGAGCTATCAGCCAGCTGGACTACTGTGCCAGCATTGGCTAATTTGAACATGCTACAGATGCTTTGAAGAAGCTACATGGCAACCATGGCTGCCTACTCCTGAAACACAATTCCAGCTTCTAAAGGGCATTGTCCCAGACATGACTATTTCAAGCAGCATCCACTTGATTTTCGTCACCGTAAAGGTCAATGTATTAAAAAATGACTCTCTTACTCTGCAGACATTTTCACCCAGGTTGGGGTAGGGGACACTTCCAGGAAAAGGCCTGGGATTAGCACAAGCACAGTACTTCGTTTCCATGGAAGTCTGCATCATTGCTGCAGATACCCTTTCTGCAATCTCTTTCGGGCTATTATAACAAAGACATTTGGCTCATTTGTAAGCCAGCTAGGAGATGGTCTTTTCCTGTCTACTTTTTACTTTAAAAATGACTAGATCAAGCTACACTGGCCACACAGACACGGCCACGGCAGTGCAGCAGGGGCAATGAAGCAGGAATAGCGGCATCAATAACAAGAGTAGCAAAGAGAGGACATCTAGAAAGTTCCAGTGAGCCTCCGGAGCTAGAGGACGCCACAACAAAGACAATGGATGCTGTGGAGAGCTGGAGAGGACAAACTCTGGACCCTGGTCACTGTATTTCCAAAGAGCTACCAAGCCTTAAATGTCAAAGAACTCAGCCATAGCAACACTTTATCGCAGCTATAACACTATATGAAGCGTTCATGTATTAGATGTTGTAAAGGGCTCAGGATTCTAAAGGCACTGGGCCTGACAGCTGTAATACTTGCCCTGTTGAAGGTTCTGGCACTACAAGACCAGGCAAGAGCTATACCCACAGGAGCTACCACCTGCGGCTACTTGCCGGCTTCTGCCACCACCTACTGCTGCTGCAAGTTGAGGATCACAAAAGCTACCAAGTGCTGGGGCCCACTGGGTTTCAAAGCCCAGGACAAGAAGCCTCCAACCTGAGTTGCTTGAGCCCCGAGTTTGGCTTCTAAAGGATGGAGCAATAGGCCTCAAACTCTCAGGACATGGAGTTGACTTTAGCCCTTAGGTTGGAGGCAACCTAAGACCCAGGATTTCCAGCATGAAAACAGCTTCCTCGCTCCCACCCACAATTTCTATTCAAGTAGTGCAAAGGGCCTTCAGAGAGCTGGGTGAGAACTGGTGACCCTAGCCTTATGTGAGCCATAGTCAGAAATCAAGGTGCGATGTAAAGGAATGGCCCAGGGAAGATGAGGTACGGCGAGGAAGCAAGAACTCGGTTGATGGATGACAAAATGGCTAGCCCCATGAACTAGAGAACTTGGGACAGATGGCAACCGGTGTATGGGAGGAATTTGAAGGTCTCTCTTTGTGACTTGATCATTTCTCATGGACCAAATTAAATTTCCATTTAATGCTGCCCAAAGAAGTAATGAACAGTGAGAACCACTTGTATCAACAAATAGTTCACAGTCTGTTCCCTTGAGTTATCATCTAGTTCTAGATAATAGCATAATGAAAATGAACATTTGTAACAACAATTAAAGAAGAAGAGTCCGTGAATTTGAGAGAAAGTAGGGCAGGGGTGTGCATGGGAGGGGTTGTAAGGAGGAAAGAAAAAGAAGAAAATGATGTAATTGTATTTCAATTTCAAAAAATAAAAAAAAAACAGATTTTAAAATCTGATCAATGTGATCAGTTTGCATTTGAACTACGTTTGGACTCCACTTGATTTTGTATTTCTGAGTACCAGTTGGCCTTGTGAAAGCCTCTGTAATCGAATTGTGGTCTGGATTTCCTCAGCCAGTCCACCCCGTCCTCTTTTAATAGCATCATGGGCTATTATCATTAAGTTCTCAGAGAAATCACATTACTGTCTGTAAACCCAATTCCCATAATCAAATGGCAAGGATGCCTCTGGTATCCACTCAGCCGATTGCTCACAATAGTCACTTTAGTGGAATCTCACAAACCCATCTACAGATATTTGGGGACTTGGGGCTACAGGTGGAGGTCATCTGCCAACCAAATCACTATCAGGTGAGACAGACAAGACTGGAGTCTTCAAAAGTCTACCCACCTTCATGAGCTTCGGCACCTGCCCTTGCTCATCATTCTTCGACAGTAACCGAGGCCCAGGACTCGGAGTCGTCGTTATTTTGGAATCATGATTAATAAAGACAAATATTCCAGGCCAAAGTAGGACTAGACAAAGAAGGGGGTATGGGTTTCATTTTCCTATACGTTACTGTAACTATAAACAATGCCTTATCTTCTCAACAATTCTCATGAAATAATAAGCACTGGTGTTTTTAAAAGTATTTACACCAGCCCTTGGAAATTTTCTTAGGATCATGATTCACAGATGAGAAATTTCCCTCTTCTACAGGGTTTAGTAATTGGCACAAGAACTACTCAGTAGACCATCAATACAAATGAATTTGGATGGTCCTTCTGCTAACTATTCATTAACAAATTTCTTTTAATTTTTTCTCAAACTGACTGGATGATGGAGTCAAGATGATCTCTACTTCCCATATTGTAGACTGATAATTCAATGTGTTCTGAAAATTGGATTGTTCTGTCATGTAGCTGACACTTCAGTGGTGCAGTGAGATCACATGGTATTTTCAGGATCCCAAGAGTAAGGATTGCTGGGATCACGGAATGTCATATTTGTAAGAACCTTGAAGATCATTTATTCCAACCTTTACATTTTATTAATGTGGAAACAAAAGAAACTGCATGGTTTGGACTATGATGTTAGCAAGAGACTCTGAATCATGTTTAGAAGAGAACATTTGCTCATCACTCAGTGAGTCTGCATTGAGCATCCCCTGTGAGTCAGGCAGTGTGTTATGTTCTCAAGACAGAGCGGGGAGCAAGACGGGTATCACTTGCTCCTACCCAGAAAAGACAACTTATGATTCACCCAGTGAGTCTGTGTTGAGCATCCCCTGTGAGTCAGCCTATGTACTACCTAATAGAGATCCAGCAGAGACTGAGGAAGACTTGGAGTGTCTGGAGGTTCTACCTACACCTAGAACTTACTAGTGTATAAGTTTGTTCAGGGTCATGATTGGATTTAGTGATTAGAACCATTCTTAGATCTGGATATGATTATCCTCATTTTTGAGCTGAGGCAAATTTCAGAAAGATTTAGTAATTGGCTTAAGGGCATAAAAGACTCATAAAACCTTAGAAACAAGTGGATAACCCAAGAATCACTATGATTTTTGATTAAATTTATATGACAACAAAACCCTTCACAAAGTCACAGAACTCTACCAGGAAGCAAGTGACCTTTCATTATCTATTTTAAAAGGTACTTTTGTCCAAACTCAAATGAGGTATGCCTAGAAAAACCTAGAGTACAGTCATGAGAAATCCACTTGGATGTGGAGATTCAATCTGCTGATGAAGATGCTGCTAAAATATCACTTATTAGTGTAAAAATAGCCTGAGCCATGATTTATTTAAAATTTCCCTAAACTCTTTCCTAATGCTTCATGGGTGGGTGAAATGGACATGCTAATATGTATATATATATGTGTGTGTGTGTGTGTATGTGTGTGTGTGTATACACATATATACATATGTATGTGAATGCATATATTTACATATGTACATATCTATGTAAATGAATATATATATATATATATATAAAATCTTTCATAATGGTCTTGCTTCTCATACAAAAAGAAGACAGACAGAATTTTCTTAGCAACAATGCCCAAGAAATATTTTTCAGAATTGTCTTCAAATGTAATAATGTATTTTGTATTTTGAAAACTGTTAAAGGCACAAAGCACATATAAACATAATTTGGCATTCATTTGCAGTAACATTTTTACTTTACTTGAAATAAAGTGTGGGTGCTCTTTGTTTCCATAAGGAAAACTGGGAAAGTATTAACAATATTGGGTGATTGGATACAGGTTCTAGAAGCAACAGTTTCCCTGCCCCCTTTCATACAGCAAGCTTGGAAGTATAATGGAGGTTTCCAGTAGTGACCTTGAATTGACCCCTAGTTGACCGTTCTAACCTGTGGCTGGGATTATTCTGATGGAGGCCAAATTCCTCCGAGTTAAGTCCCTTCAGAAACTGAGGGAGCCTGGGGCAAGTCCTGACGTGACTATGTGAGGAGTACAGTGAGAGCCAGGGAAGGAATCTGTCGAAGTGGAATCTTAAATGAGGGGTCAAGGGACAGGGTGGGGAGCTTTTATTACAATTCTTCTAAAAGTGTATGGAACAGATTGACACTCATGTTTATTTATGATGTAGAAAAACTGCCCACAGACATGCATTTTAGTCTGTGAGAAAACTGCTAAGAAGTGTGAGATTATGAAGGAAGTGCTGTAAACACACAAATAAATAAACAAATAAATAAATAAATAAAATATAGGGAGTTTAATCCTGGGTAGAACATGATTCATTGCTTTGGAGCAATAAACAGGGTGAAATGATATCCAAAAACATTTTTCCACTTATTGGACACATCAGCAATTTCCCTCATAACTATAGCAGATTCTTTCATAAATTATATTGACACCCATGAGAGGCAACTTACCCCAAGTGTCATTTTATTTATTTATTCATTTATTTATTTTAATATATTTTTTATTAAAACAGAATTGCATCATTTTCCTCCTCCCTTTCCTTCCTCAACCCCTCCCAGGTACCCTCTCTTCGACCCCCAGATGTCCCCCGACTCCCACCTTTTCTTATGACTGTTACATACATATGTATTATGTATATGTATGCACAAATACGTACATAGAACTATTCATTCTGTTTTGTCGTTTGTGTGTATGCGGATTCAGACCTGACCATCTACATCACAGCTCCTGCATGTAAGGTTCAGGAAACATCTTGGAGGAGGAGAGGATTCTAAGAGCCAGGAAACCAGAAGTCTTCTGTGAAACATTCTCTCCTAGAAATGGCAGTAAAACAAGACCAAACTGTGGCAATATCACTAGACGCGCTAAAGTGGAGGGGGAAATTTCACAGTCCTACCCCTCTACAAAGAACTACAGCAACTAAAGACTGCTGGAAGGCAGGAAAGCAGCCTTTCCCAGGCATGAGCCCCCATTGGTCACTTCCTTTTTATTACTTTCAGTGGGGCTTAAAAGTCTCACCAGCACTTAAGGGTGGCCTCAGGTCTCGCAGAAGAAGATAATCAGCACAAAATGAATTCAGTGGTATTTCTGTAGACTTTTTGTCTCATACTGTTTTGTTTAGACATTTTGTTTTGTCTTATTGGTCCTTTGCTTGCATATTATAGTTTCTGATTCTGATTGTGTGTGTGTGTGTGTGTTTCTTGTGGGTTTTTTTCTTCATTCTGGTTTGTTTGTGTTTTTTTGTTTGATTGTTTTCCTGTTTGTTTGTTTGTTTGTTTGTTTGTTTGTTTGTTTTATAAAGCCTGGAGTTGGTGGCTGGGAAGGTGTGGAGGATGTGGGAGGAGTTGGGGGAGGGGAAATCATCGAGATCAGAATATATTGTCAGAAAAAAAATTTTCAGTTAAAAAAAAACCTTAACAAAGCTGCCTGGTATTAAGATACTATTTTCTAAAATTTCTTTTGAAGTTGCATGAATTTTATATTCTGTGTTTACATTATTTTTTGCCAGGTAATAAACCCAGGACTATGAAACCCAGACCTATATTAGATTCTTTAATAATTTCTTATTCAACAATCACCCAGCACAACTTACTGTCTGCCCACCATTTCCTCTAGTTTAGAATCTCTCATTGAATAAGATAAGTAATTCCCACTATGTTAAACCAAATGTTCCTTCCCTGCCCACTGGAAATCTTCTTGCTACAAAATGTCCATGATTCAGGTAAAATAAGTACCCTTCAGAATTGTATGGGAACTCTACCAACACCCAAAACCAAACACAAGGATGTTTCTCCAGCCAGAAAAAGAAGAGGAAATTGAAAACTCAGGCTTGGGAGATTTGTGGTGGTTTACTATTTTTTTCCACGCAGAATTTGAGGTTTTAAAGACCATATTGATGCAGGAAATAAAGTCACAGTTTTTTGTGATGTGGGAGAATTGAAATTAGGAGACAACGTACATATAATCAACACCTTCAAAAGACCATGCATTCAGGAAAGGAAAATTCTGGATAGCAGCATAAGGAATCAGCAAGGAACTGCGGTTATGCTCGCTTAACATTGAAGATACATTCTGAGAAATGCATCACTGGCAATTTTGTCATTGTGCCAACATCACATAGTGTAATTAACCCAGGCTAAGACTGCTACAATGCCATTGAGTCACATAATTTTATGAGATCACTGTCCTACATGTGACTCATCATCAATCAAAATATCATAGAGTGTATGACTAGTTTGTTGTGAAATGGGATTGTGGTAGAGAGATTTGTCTGCTGACCATGTAGAGACAGCAGCCTCTTCTCACTTTAGTGTTGGAATCCATATAATTTGTATGTCTTAAGAATTGTCTAGACAAGAAATTAGCTGTAGGAAAACAATTTTAGACTGAGGTACCTAGCTGATGGAAAGCCTCTTTGAAGGTGACATTTCCAACCAAATAGAATCTGGTAGAATCAAACTGCACCAAACATGAGTTCATAATCTAGAATTGCAAAATACAGCACAAAATAAGGCACCATAATCACAAGACAAAACAAATTATATAACTAGACTTCCCAAAATACCAAATATTAAAGTTACATTAAAATTTTGAACAAGGTAATTAAGCACCAAGCATTCCAGTCCTTGAATTTCTTCCATATTCCATGATGGCACAACAGATCCATTAGAAATAAAAGATTATACAAAACAGAAGAATAGTGATGTGAAAAGGGGATCTTGAAAAAGATGTTCAAGAAGGGCCCACTAAATATTCACTCATGGTCATATTTTAAATTAGTATAGACATTTTGGGAAACTGTGGCAATTCTTTAAAAAAAATTAAAACCAGAATTACTGTATGATCCAGCAGTCCCATATATCTAAAGAAATCAAAATCAGCATGTGAAGATAGTCTGCATTCCTACATTCTTTGCGTTGTAATTGCCAAAATATAGAGTCCACCTCAGGATACATCAACAGATGAATGGGCTTTAGAAATTGTGGTCTATTTACTGACAAGCCTCCACAATTTACAATGGTTTCATTGCAGCGTAAAAGTAATCAAAATTCTGGAGAAATCAGACTACAAATTTCAATTTTGATATTTTCCTGCCCTAGCAATACAAAGATGTGATGGCCAGTGATTGGCCACAAATGTAGCTTTCAGTCATACATGTGAACAAAAAGATGAACACCTAATATTTATCCTACAGGGGACTGTGCTGACAAGCTGTTTGGTATGTGGAATATTGTAAGGGTATTTTGAGTTACAGTATTCTCAAGTTATGATTGGTTCATCAGACCTATCCCATGGTAAGTCAAGGAATTAAGTGTTCTTACCACAAAGCAATGAGTTCATAAATATTGGAGGTGATGGATATGCTAAGTAACATGATTTGAACATTATATAATGTGTACTCCTATCAAACGTCATCTTGTAACTCATAAATATGATGATTTTATCTGTCAACTAAAAGCAATCGCTACTTATAAATGCAATATTTATGTGTGGCATTAGGAAGACGTGTATGAACTTATTTTTAGGAATATGGGAACACTGAACTGATGGAAAGCATTACTGACCAGAGCAGGAGCAATAAGTTTGCTCCTGTAGCTTTTGATATTCATGAATTCATAGATATGGTGGTGAGAATGAGAATGGTCCCCATGGCTCATATGTTTGAATGCTTGATCATTAGGGCGTGCACTATTTGAAAGGGTTAGGAAGTATGCCTCAGGGGGTGACCTTTGAGGTTTTTAGAAACCTAAGTCAGACCCAGTGGCTCTCTCTCACACACTCTCTTCCTGCTGCCTGTGGACCCAGATGTAGAAGTCTCAGCTATTTCTCCAGAACCACGTCTTCCTGAATAATTTCTGCAATGATGATAATGAACTAAACCTCTGAAACTGTAAGCAAGTCTCAATTAAATGCTTTCTTTTAGAAGAGTTGCCATGGTCATTGTATCTCTCCATTGCAATAGAACACTGACTAAGACAATAGATAAAATAGCCTTCACCAAACAAAATAAAACAAAGTAAAAAAATGTTATGACTTTGCATCACTATGGATAAGGGAGAATCTTGGCAAAGCAAGAAATTGCCAGTGTCTTATCCAAAACAAAGTGATCCTGAAAACTGTGGTGGGTGTTGTGCATGTAGTTTAGAAAGAATGACAAGTTTTGTCAGAGAGGAAACTACTATGATATCCCTGGAGGCAGCCATGTTGATGTAGAGAAGACTGCAAGGGATATAGTTTATTTTTCTAGTTTGTTTCTCTGCTGCTGTGACTCAACACTGACCAAAAGCCATCTGGGAGGAAAAGGCTTACTTCTCCTTGCAACTTCCTGGTCATAATCCATCACTGAGGGAACTCATGGCAGGAACCTGGAGGGAAGAACTGAAGCAAAAATCATTAAGTAATACTGCTTACTGGCTTTCTTCCCCTGGCTTGCTCATCTACTTCTCTTATACAGCTCAGGCCTATCTGCACTGGGATAGCACTGCCCACAGTGGGCTTGGCCCTCTTCTATCAATTATCAATTAAGAATATGTTCCCACAGACTTGCTGAGGTCCATCTGAAGGAAGCAGTTCCTCAATTGAGTTTTCCTTTTTCCAGATGGCTCTAGTGTGTGTCAAGTTAACAAAGAGTAGCCAGCACAACTGACCCTTGTAAACATGAGACACAAATACGTCATTATTCAAACATAACCTTTCCTTTCCTGTTTGTCCCCAAGATCCCATGTTAATATTACAATATAAACTCAAGTCAAATTTAGAAGTCCAAGTCATTAAAAAAATCCTTCACTTAAAAGTCCAGTGTCTCTTTAAAATATTTAGTTTTTAACAGTGGGATCCTATAAAATCAAAATAAATTAAATAATCTTATTATTTAATTAAATAGGCCTTATTCCAAAATGGAAGAACCAGGGCACAGTTACAATCAAATCAAAGCAAAACTAAAATCTGAAAGCATAAATAGTTGGATGTCTAGCACTCACTTACAATCTTCTAGTCTCCAAAGGTTTGGGTGGCTCCCCATCCCACAGCTCACACAGCCGATCTAGCAGGCTCGGCCAGCTCCACTTTCCAGCTCTGCTGTCCTTGGAGAGTGTCCCTTACTTAGTCCAGGCATCTGTACGATCCTGAGGTCTGTCCTGCAACCGAGGCTCCCCTTCACTAATGGCTTCCTTGCCTCTTCCCAAGGACTCTGACCCAAGCCTCAGCTTCTCTCAATGACCCCTTCACTCCTGGGGTCTTTCCACAACTGAGGTGGCACCTTCACCAATGGCCCCTCCTGGCCTCTCACGTACCAAGCCTCGTCTGCTTTCCATGACCCTTCAGAGTCCTCCTGCTTTTGGGTCACAGATTCCAGTATCACATGGGAGACTCTTACATATCACCAAGTTTGGATGGCAAGCTTGGCGCCCTTTAGGGTCACAGCTTCTGTGTGCTGACCCTGAGGAAACACTTCCCAAAAAATTTCACCTCAGTAATACTGGTCTCTTATTGATCACAGCTGATTCTTCAGGTCCAAATAACCAGCTTTGATTGTCCTAATAAAAGCACAGCTTTTACTTCCCCAGATTCCTCATTTAAATATATCACACAAATAACCCTGATAGAACCTTTGCATCCCTGTGAAATTTCTCAAATCAGGCCTCCAATCATCCATTTCTCTCAACATTCTTTTCGTTCAAGCTCCCACAGCAGCCCATTAAGTTCTGAAGACTCACCAGTTGTTCCACAGTCCAACCACCTTCCTCCCATTAAGCAGCGTGGTCAGGTCCGTCATCTCAGCATCCAACTCTCTAGTACAGATTTCTGTTCTTGTTACCATCTGCTGATGTGATAAGACACTGACCCAAACGAACTTGAGGAGGAAGGAGTTAATTTGGTTTACACATCCTGATCACAATCCATCATGAAGGGAAGTCGGAGGAGGAGGAACTCAAGCAGAAGCCAAGTAGCAACCGTGAAGGAAATCTGCTTACTGGTGTGTTTCTCTGGCTTGCTCGGCTACTTTTCTTTCATATACAGCTCAGGCCTACCTGCCTTGGAATAGCACAGCCCACAGTAGGTTGGGCCCTCCTATATAAAATACCAATTAATAAAATGCCCCCCATGTTGGAGAATATTATTTTAAGATATGTTACACTTGTTTATGCTGTGGAACATTTGCTTTAAAGATGCAAAGACGCATTACATTTGTTTGATTAAATGAAATTAACCTGGGGTCAGGAGGCTGAGCCAGCAACTAACTGACAGGAAGTGGTAGGGAGGAACCATGCATAGCTAGGATTCGCAAATGGGGATGGAGCAGAAGAATGGCCTGTTTGGGGGAGAGACTCAAGCTAGAAGAGGGCTTAGCTACTTGCTATTCAACTTCTCTGAGTGAGCAAAATTTCACATCAGCCTTTGAATCTTGAGTTCTTCAGAGGGTTAGAGATCTAGATAAAGTTCCTTTTATGTGCCACAATAGAGCCAGTGCCTGAGGGAGCAGATTTCCTGCCTGGTTGTGACCCAAACCTCTGCTGCTGGGAGCTTCAGGAGCTGCAACTGCAGATTAGGACAGCCGTTGTTAAGGGGCCGCTACTGAATGAAATGAAAACAACACCCACCGGCCAATCTGATGAAGGCCATTCTTGAATTGAGGGTCCCTCTTCCTCGATTATTCTAGTTTGTGTCAAGTCACAAAACTAGCCAGCACAGTGGTGATGTGTTTGGCAAGGACAGAGCAATTTGTGTGGTGATAAAAAAAAATACCTACGGCCTTTAGCAATCGTGATAATTTCCAAATTCTGAACTTAGAAAAGCAGGAGACGATGAAGGCCGATGCTCTGATCCTTACAGAGGGAAGGCCAAACCACAAAGTGAAGCTGGCTGTGATGCTCTGGCATCAGCGGTCGCTATGGAAATCGTGGGGCATTTGAATTACTACAAAGAGAAACAATAGGCGGAGAAGCACAAGGAAACTGTAGATAAAGTAGGTTGATGACCATAGCCAACCACAGTGGGGGGACCACTTTCTGCAGGTGGTTCTATAGACCGTAAAGCAAGGACGATATTTGTGGCTAACTTATAGCATGTATTCAGTGCAAAGTATCTCAACAAAAGACCAATAAAATTTTACCATTAGAAATAAGAAATACTTTGAACACACAGAAAGAATACTACAAGAAATATAAAATGTCAAGTTTTCACTAAAATCAACCTCTATAGCGACCCTTCAAATACAAGACCAGACGGAATGATCAGGAAAGTTTCCCTTAGGAAGGGAAGACCTTCTCAGCCCCCCCCCCCCGCATCTGCATTTCTTCATAGTTCTTTGAAGCCAACTGCAATGAAGTAGGTGTTTGGCAGATACTCAATAGACCAATGTCATTTTAAAATAAAGAAATAAATAAATGAGTGCTTCAACTATTCTTCAAGCAATTTTGATTTAAACTTAAAAGACCACTTTCCACCAATCATGGAACACTATGTGTGAAAGTAGAACCCAGTTTTGACTCATCCATGTAAGTCAATATTCTGTCATGGTCATGACTGACTGCAATTGGAAAATCATTGCAGTAAGTTTTCCGAGAGATTCAAACAGATGGCAATATTTAATTATCAGGATTAATCTAGGGGCTGGGGTGACTGTCCAGTTGGTAAAGTGCTGGAAAAGCAAGCATGAAGGTTTGAGATTGATCCCCAGCACCCAGTAAAAAGCAAACTGTAAATCCAGTGCCAGGGAGGCAGAGACCGGAGGATCCATGGGGCCTGATGGCCATCTAATCTAACCCAATGGATGGACGAGCTCCTGAAAACCAAGCATGGCTCAAAAACCACTGTAAAGAGGGTGATCAAGAAAGTCATTCAACATTAACCTCTGGCTTCTACACACACACACACACACACACACACACACATACACACACATGCATATACACAAACATATAACATGTCATATACTACATTCTTAAAGTTATCCTAAAAATAAGCAACACTGATTAAAATATAAGGACAGAAACTAGTACATCTAAAATAGTTGTTAAAATGAAGAAAATCTGATCTTAGGTCCCAACTTCAATAGCTCCCCATGTGTTATGTGGCTCATGAACCATCTTGAAATTTCAGGAGTGTGAACATAAGGGATGACCTATGGGCCTCAAAAATTCTGGTAAATTTCCTGTGGATGATCAAAAGGAACTCAAAAGCTTAATGGTCACCCAGGACTTATCTTCCCGAGGCACAAAAATGCCACAACGTTCCTTAGGACTTTTCTCACATATGCCTTGCCTCTAGTCACACCGCTAATGATTGGGCTAATTCTGTGGTAACGACTAAAAAATGAGTCTCAAAAATGGGTGTTCAAAGGGACAGTGATGAGTTTTAGAATTAACACAGAGAAGAAACACTGAATTTTCTGGAAAAGGAAGGCCTTCCTCAATAGCCTCCTTGATGCCCATTTTCTCCTCTGGCTGTCAATCGAGGCTGAGGCTTGGGCCAAGAAAAGAGCGCTCACAGATGAATCTGAGATTTAAATATATCATCTAACAATAGAGGGTGATTTGAAACCAGTGATAGAAAACCAGTGATAGAAGATCTCTCTTCCTCACCCCTCCTCTCTCTCTCTCTCTCTCTCTCTCTCTCTCTCTCTCTCTCTCTCACACACACACACACACACACACATACATCTGTACATTGTAGGTTGTTGATAAGGCAGAGGTGGGGTAGGTGGAGACAGGGATGTCTACACATGTCGCTCTCTCCATGTGTTCTCATCATGTTTCCTGATGTCAAGGAAGCTCTAATGCTCTGGCACTGCGGTGTATGTGACAAGCCTGAGGCATGTGTAATGATGTGACCTGCCCCCAACCCCTTCACTACCCTGCATTCTACCATGTTCTATGAGTCTTGTCCAATAGCAAGGCCTTGAAGGCTTCTGCCGGAAAGTCAACACTTAGCACTTAAGAGACAGAAAGGAGAAAGAGGTATAGATGAAAACTTGAGTAACTAAGACCGTTTGCTCCATCAGGAAGGATGCTGAGAGGGGCAGGAATGGAGAAGTGGACCTGCCTTCCTGCACTTAATGCCCCAGCCCCTGGGCACAGTCTCCCTCTCAACTCGAGCATCCCTGTACTCTGGGTGTGAATCTTATACTAAAGATGTTGTTTTTAAGGTGCAAATGGCCCTTTTAACACATAACCAACCACTCCTTCAAGGCTCAGGGTAGAGTAGGCAATGTTTCAACAGGAGAAGCAATATTGTTGGCCCACGGGAGCTCTGCTGTCTGCACATGGTAACGGGAGTTCAAGGCTTCTTTTGGATGTAATTTGAATGTACCTTTCTTACTGGCTTCAGTGTCTGCTTTCTGGGTAAACTGGGGCTCTGCTAGGCTTGAGAAGTCGTTTTTAAGAACTGTAGCCTGGGCCATATCTTCATTCACAGAAAGGCCAGGGCACTCACAGGCAGAGAGAGTGAAACTGGTTCTTTTTCTACTTAGAAGTCCAATTAAAATTGTGGATGCTTTTGTTTGGGGTTGAGACTATGCAAATTCAAATACCCTACTGGGCTCAACATGGGAGCAGAGATTGCTCGGTCTGTGGACTCTGTATCCTACAAGAAAGTTTCCCCATGCCAGCAGTGCTGTCCATCCATGGAGCTGTCTGGGGCCCCCAGAAAATGTATGTGAGGAAGCGTTCAAATAGATAACCAGAAATGCTGACTTAAAAACTGAAGAAAAAAAAAAAAAAGAAGCACACTGAGTTTTGGCCACATCCTCTACCTCATTCTCTGACCCACCCTAAGCTACCAAGCGTATCCCTAGCCTCAGCCCACCCGTGCTGGGGCAAAATTGGCTCTATAGACCAAAGAAATCAAACTTTCTGAAGATGGGCCAAGGTGTAGTGCACTTCGAAAGCTTCTTGGGTGATTGTGCTGACTCCTGGAGACCACTGAAACACACTGCCCTGACCAGCCTCCACCACATTGGGAAAATACTGGGATATAAGAGCAGATTGTCGGGAGAATCCAGTTCTAATATGCAATCTAGCACTTTTCCTGACTACACAGTCATCAGTTACTGATGTCAGCTTAGTGAAGGCCGTCCAAGGTCACAGAGAGGCACTGAGAGAGCTGTGCCCTCACAGCTGCTGGGGAAACAGGGAAAACTAGAGTTTTTCTTCCCCCTCTGAAGGCAGAATCGTTACTCTGCTCCCTAGCTCCACCCCCAAGCTTCAGAATTATCTCATCACACTTTTCATACAATAGCCATGTCTGACCCTTCCCATCTATCGTTCCTTCAAAATATTTCTTCCTTTTCTATTTTTTCCTTACCACCATCCAAAGCAAGGCCCTTAGCGGCCATTTCCAAGGTTCTGTAGCCGATGCGCATGAAAGCTGGCTCATATAACTCTCCTCCCTTCAGTCCATTCTTCTATAACTCACTCTAAACCACTGGACTGGAATCTTCCAGAGTCACCACTGCTTCTCATGTCCTAACGGGACCAAATATCTGCTCCCTGAATCCAGGCGAAACTCTCTAAGCCTGCCGGCCGTTTGCTGTCGGACAGTGCACCATGTGTGGCCTTGCATCAAGCATGTATCCAGCACACTGCATCCTTTAAGGTGGGAAGAGCTTTGAAATCAGAGAAGCCTGAGTTCAAATCTCCTTCTGCCTGCTGTGTGCTGAGTAAGGATGGAGAGTTATTTCACCTCTCTGCTCTCTGATAGGTGAAAACAATACTGATTTCATAAAGTGTGTGTGTGAAGATTAAGGAATGAATGGGATGTGATTAGAGCTTCACTTAAAGGATTTCCCCCTTTGAGATACCCCATCCTGTTCCTTCTGAGCTGACCTCTCCTTGGAACCACACCCTGGGCTGTGCTCTGCCCACTGAGCCGAGACGTCAGCACTCAGGTGCACTTGATCGGACTGTTCTAGAAGGAGGTGCCCGAGAGGACCGTAAGGCTGAGGGAGGAGGAAGAAGGATAGCGGTGCTCGGACCCCGGCACCCCAAAGACAGGAGGCACGTTTGCAGTCCTCTATCACACTCTGTCCTAGCTCCCCACAGTGCCTGGCAGCACCAGCGCCACCACACAGGTCTCATCCAGACATTCCCATTTCCATGTCCCTGCAGACTCAGTCTTCCCTTTGTCCCGCCCTGGTCTCAGTGACAGCTGCTTCGTGCATTTCCTATCTCTGTAACACCTCTGTAATCCCGTTCTCCTCTTCATCTACCAGTTCTTTCGACTGATCTGTCTGTCACCATCATTGGCCTGCTGCGTTTCTGCCCCATGACTTCCCCATTCCAGGCTGAATATCCATTACAAGAATGCCTCCATGGCCTCCCGTCCTATGGACCAGCAGACTCTCATACTCACCACAGAGCTAGGAGGAACCTCAGGAATGAACGTGAGGTGTGATTCTCTTTTCTTGCAGCTGAAAACAGTGGATTGCAGTGCATCAAAGGTATGATGTGGGCCCATGTCCCTCAGGCGCTCAGCCTGGGCCTTGTATTTAGTGCCCAATCGTCTTAGGCCTAATAGCATCGCCTCAGTTACTTCCTGGGGGTTTCGTTTTTGCGGGCACGGCTTGACTTTGCTTCTGGCCCCTTTCTCGAGGAACACTATACTGTGATTCAGGGGCTTGACTGAAAATTTTGGCCACATCCTGAAAACACTGTGAATGTATACACAGAGAAGACTCCAAATGAAGTTTATGAATGAATGATTCAATAACCCAGAACTTAAGCATACCTTTTCTCATACCTCTTACTCACTCTGGATTGCTGTTAGCAGTGACCAACATCTGGATCCAATAAAAAATGGGCAAGTGTCATTTTATGGCTCCATAGATGCTGAAAGTCCTCCTGAGTTGGTTAAATGCTCCTTAATGCAATACAACACACGTTTCCCGGGACTTTGTAAGACCGCACATTCTACTCATTACATGGGAAAATGCATGTAAATTCACAGCACAGTTTTATCAGGTGATGTCTCCACAAAGGCAGGATAAAATATTAAAAATTATAAATAAAATCTTAATGGAACGAAATATTTTTAAAGAGCTAGTCTACTTTCCAAATTTCCGTCTGTAAATTCGGCCATAATAGAAAAATCTTGAATAACGCAAAAGGAGGGCAACAGACCTAAGGAGTTTTTCCTCCCAGTAATTTTTTGGGGTGACATGCAGCAGTGACAGCCGGCTACAGGAAGAGTGTGGAAGGTTCAGGGAGTGGGATCTGGTTGTTTACACATGTTTCCACTTCTCCAAAGCACCTCAGATTCTTTACCCAAGAATGTAGCCTCTGCCCTGGGATAAATTAGCAAAAATAAGTCATGTGACTGAGCAGTCACCAGAGTGAGGAGGCTGAGGCTCAAGAAGACTTCTGGGAGGAAGTAGGCCTCTGTCACCAAAGGCAGACAAGCATGGATCAAGACAAGAGGGCTAGAATTTAACTGTGGCCCATGCTACTTAATTACATTTGCTTACTATGAAATTTCACTGGAATTTGATTTGGGGGCTTATATCAGTAAGAGTCTTAATTTCTTTCCATGCCCCACACCCCTTAATTTTGAATAGCTGCCAACCTTAAAATTTAGGGGTAAAATATCCGATGGACCAGAAAAGCATATGGAGACAAACTTTAGCAGAAACACACACAGTTCACTCTGAGCACACTTGGAGAAGATGTGCAAGAGGCAAGCTCTCATAGAGGCCAAGGGCAAAGGTCTCCCAGTCATCCTACAGAAGAGAGTCACACGAGGAACACTGTTTATATACTGGGTACCCAGGCTATACTGGTTATACCCAGGTGCCAGTTAAATAAGAAAGTCCATGTGGAGCAGTGTTCTCTAAAGTTCTCCTGATTTTAACCAGCCATGAAGACTCGGAGCACTGGTCTAGGAGAAAGGGAATGGTAGTTGAACTTAAAAAAAAAAAAAAAGACCTTTGTTTGCTTTCTGAGTTTATAGTTCACCGGCTGGGTGTTCTTACAAAGAAATGTAAGCTTTTTCTGTCTCCGTTTTTATTTTTTCCTTTGTTAGGGATATGACACCATTTTTCAAGAGCTATGGAAATACTGAGAGCAAGGAGTACAGCAGTTGCTACTAAGGAAGGCTTTTATGAAGACTGAAGTGAAAATAGTCATGCTCAGCGCAAAGTCAACTAAGTACTAAAGGTAACGAACAGTCTTTACCTATTTTCTGTTGCTTTTAGAAAATAAAGGTTGATTTGACTCAGAATCCTGAACACAGGCATGTTCCTTATTAGGGTGCTACGTTGGTTAGCTCCTTTTGCGAGTGGAGACTGCCTGTCCCAAGTCAGGGACATGACACGGTGACACAGAGCGTACTAGCTCAGACCTCTCTTCTTACAAACCCACAGGCGCATGGGATAAATGTCAGCGTGATGAGGTGAGAAGCCCTGACTGCCGGAGCAGCTTCCTCTTTCATTCTGTAAACAGTGTTGACACTTGACTGTGTGGATGGAACTAAAAGAAGGAAAGAGAAGATATTCCACAAACTTCTGGGCTCTTTGAAAAGAATTATTATTATGGTAAGCATATACAATATGAAGTCTATCTTCTTGCCCTGTAAGAGATCCATCACACCATTTTTAATTATAAACATAATGGTGTAAAATAGATCCATATGACTTAATCACCATTATTGAAACTGTACCTATTGGAGAACAACACTCATCTTTTTAGGCAGCCCCTGGCAAGCACTAATTCAACTCTGCTTTCATGGTTTGACTACTTTAGAACTACGCTCTAAGTGGGATCTTGCAGTATACATCTTTATGTGACTGGTTTATTTCACTTAGCATAATATTCTCAATGTCTACCCATGTTGGAGATGATGCAATGTCCTTATTTATTAGGTTGAATAATATTTCTTAGGGTTTTCTTTTTTAGTTTTGCTTCTTTGTTAATTTCAAGTGTTTTACTTTTATTTTTTAAATTTTTCATACAACATATTTCAGTCATGTTCCTTCATTCCCCCAATTCTTCTCAGACCCCCATACCACTTCATATTCTTTTTCCCTGGTAAAAACATACAGTCACAACCACAACATTTTAATAAAATATGGAGACTGTTTTGTCTTGGCCACTGCTCCTGACCCAGGCGTGCCCTGGAATGTGGCTGATAGACTGGGTGACACTCCACTGGAGGCTGAGTTTTCCTCTTCCAGCGACTGTCACTTGTAAATAGCTTCTTGGTTCTGGGGTGACTTTATACCCACTTTTCCTTCTCTGTTCTGGGGTGTGGCTCGTGAGAACCTGTGCAGGTCTGTCTGCTGTCACGGACTCTGTGACTCTGTGTGCACCTGTCCTGTTGTGTCTGGAAACTGCTGTTTCCTTGGGGTCATCCACACCTCTGGGTCTTACAATCTTCCTACCTCCTCTTCTGGATAAATTCCTGAATCTTTATTTTTTTACCTTTTATTGAAAATAGCTCTTTTTCCTCACATATTGTATCCTGATTATGGCTTCCCCTCCCTCTACTGTCTCTGTTCCTCTCCACCTCCCCTTCCACCTGGATATACCGCCTCTTTGTCTCTCAGAAAACAAACAGGCTTCTAAGGGATAATAATAAAATGAAATATAATAGGATAAAACAAAAAACAATACATTGGAATAAGATAAAACAAACCAACAGAAGAGCCCAATAAAAGATACAAGAAACAGATACAGATGCAGAGACCCACGCATTCACACATTGTGGAATCTCATTAAAAAACAAAACAAGCCGGGCGGTGGTGGCGCACGCCTTTAATCCCAGCACTAGGGAGGCAGAGCCAGGCGGATCTCTCTGAGTTCGAGGCCAGCCTGGGCTACCAAGTGAGCTCCAGGAAAGGCACAAAGCTACGCAGAAAACCCCTGTCTCGAAAAACCAAAAAAAAAAAAACAGAAAATGGAAGCTGTAATTTATACACAAAGGACCTGTAAAGCAAAAAGAGATGAAAAAAATATAAATAAAGTAAAAATAAGATTAAAAAATAAGTCCTGACATCACATTGTGAGATGAGGAACCTCCAAAGATGCCATTGAATTCATTTTCTGTAGGTGTCTGCTGCTGGGTGTTGCACAAATCTTATTATAAAATAATAAGTCTTATTATAAAAACCCAGAGCCAGATATCAGGGTGAAAGCTGAAAGATCAGAGAAGCAGAGCAAGCCACAGCTACCACCTCTTACCTCACCAACTCCTCAGCCTGACAGAGCCTCTGCAAGAGAGTGAATTCCTGTCTCCTCCTGCCTTATATTCCTTTCTCTGTTCAGCCATATCATTTCCTGTTTTAACCTTCCTAGTGCTGGGATTAAAGCTGTGTGATCCAAAGTGCTGGAATTTTTAGACTGGATTAATCTCATGTAGCCCAGTGTGGCCTTGAACTCACAGAAATCCAGAGAGATCTCTGCCTCTGCTAGGATTGAAGGTGTGTGTGTGCCACCACTGTCTGAACCTCTATGGCTAACTCTGTGGCTGGCTCTGTCTTCTGATCTTCAGGTAAGCTTTATTTCTTAGATTTCAAATATATCGTCACAGCTGGACATGCAGCCTACCCTTAAAAGTAGTTTGTTCCCCCAGTGAGACACCCTTGAAGAAAACTCAATTTTCATTTGCAAATGGTTATCAATTGGAGATGGCTTCTGGGGTAGGGATGGCCGTGTGTCTACTTCCCCTTTTAGCTCTAGGACTCTATCTGGTACTGATGCATAGTGGCCCTGTGCATGCTCCCTCGCTGTTTCTGAGTTCATATGTGTGTTGATGCTGTTGGTGGTGGTTTAGGGTTTGTTTGGTGTGTGTGTGTGTGTGTGTGTGTGTGTGTGTGTGTGTGTGTGTGTGTGTGTGTCCATCCTCTGTCCCCTCTTCTAGCTTTTACACTCTTTCTGCCTCCTCTTCCATAGGGTTCCCTTATCCCCAAGGAGAGGAATTTGGTGGAAATATCCCATTTAGACCTAAGTATTTCAAGGCACCTCACTCTCTACATAAGGTATGGCTGTGGGTTTCTGCATTTGTTCCGATCTTCTGCAGGAGGAAGTTTCTCTGATGATTTCTGAGCACGGCACTGATCTTTGAGTATAGCAGAATGTCATTAGGAGTCATTTAATTGGGTTTTGGGGTTTGCATTTTTTTAGAGCAGTAATATTTAGTTTTACCCTAGCTAGGTCCATGAGCTATCTAGTCTCTGGTTCTTTGACATTCAAGCAGTACAGGCATGAATTCCATCTCACGGAGCGAGCCGTAAGTCCAGTCAGACATTGGTTGTTTACTTGCACAGACTTAGTGCTACTGTTGCACCAGCATATCTTGCAGGCAGGACACCACTGTAGATCAAAGGGTTTGTGCCTGGGTTGGGGTTTACGTTTCTCTTTTGGTAGCATGCAGAGTAACCTCCTGTACCAAAGACACCAGAATGTAAGTGGGAAGGCTCTGTGTAGGCACCAGCTCAACTTATCCATATCCAATTGTGTAAATGTTTTCTTCAGCATGAGGCCCTGCCATCAGTGTATGGAGAGAAACGTATAGTCTTGACAACAGACTGGGTTGTCTGGGGGTTCCCACAGAATTCCTTTGGCCAACAACTCAATTATATGTAACCCAATCCTGGTACCAAAAACTTCATTTGGTGACAAGAGATGGTTAGTTGGGGCTCTGTCTCCCAGTTATTCAGCAATTTCATTTAGAGCCTCTTCAATTACATATAGATTTTACAAAGCTTCTGTTGTATTAGGTTTCTATACTATCTTTCAAATAGACCTTAATTTTAGCTGTCTCTTCATAGTCCCCGCTTCTGCCCCCTTGGTCCTCCTGTTCCAGTCTTCGCTATCCATCCTATAACCATTCATAACTATCTATTCTATTTCCCATTTCTAGGGAGATCCATATGCCCCACCTAGTCTCTCACTCTATTTCTAACCTCTGTGGTTCCGTGGATTATACCTTGGTTATTGTTGACTTAACAGCTAATATCATCATATAAGTAAATATATACCATGTTTGTCTTTCTAAGTCTGGGATAGCTCACATTGGACTATTTTTTTTCCTCGTTCCATCCATATACATGCAATTTTCATGATTTCATTTTTTAACAACTAAGTAATACTCCATTGTATAAATGTGTGGTGATCTATTGTGTACCCCAATAAAGCTTGCCTGGGGATTAGAGGACAAAGCCAGCTACTATATTAAACATAGAGGTCACGCAGTGGTAACACACGCCTTTAATCCTAGCATTTGGGAGGCAGAGATCCATCCGGATTTCTGTGAGTTCAAGGCCACATTGGGAATAGAGCCAGGCATGGTAGCACACGCCTTTAATCCCAGTACTAGGAAGGAAGGAAGATGGCAGGGCACAGAAAGGTGTATAAGGTGTGAGTAAACAGGAAGTCCCTCTCTCGTGGCTGAGGATTTTGTAGAGGTAAAAATGTGGCTAGCTTGCTCTATTTCTCTGATCTTTCAGCTTTCACTCCAATATCTGGCTCTGGGTTTTCTATTAATAAGACAGTTTAGCAATTCAAGTTGCATAAATTTACCACATTTTTTTTTATCCATTCATCTGTTGAGGGATATCTAGGTTGTTTCCAATTTCTGGGTATTGTGAATAGAGCAGCAATAAATATGGTTGAGCAAATGTCTCTATGGTAGGATGAAGCATCTTCTGGGTGTATGTCCAAGAGTGGTGTATCTGGTTCTTGAGGTTGATCAATACCTATCTTCCTTAGGAATCGCCACACTGATTTCTATAGTGCACTCCCACCAGCAATTGATGAGTGTTTCTCACATCCTTACTCCACATCCTTGCCAGCATGAGCTATCATTTGTTTTATTGATCTTAGCCATTCTGACAGGTGTAAGACAAAATCTCAAAGTAGTTTTGATTTGCATTTCCCTGGTGGCTAAGGATGTTGAACATTTCTTTAATTATTTCTCAGCCATTTGAGTTTCCTCATTTGAGAATTCTCTGTTTACATCTGTGCCCCATTTTTAAAAATTGTTTTGTTTCTTTTTTTTTTTTTTTTTTTTGGTTTTTCGAGACAGGGTTTCTCTGTGTAGCTTTGCGCCTTTCCTGGAGCTCACTTGGTAGCCCAGGCTGGCCTCGAACTCACAGAGATCCTCCTGGCTCTGCCTCCCGAGTGCTGGGATTAAAGGCGTGCGCCACCACCGCCCGGCAAAAATTGTTTTGTTTCTTAATGTCTAGTGTTTTTTTTTTTTGGCTCTTTATGTATTTTGGATATTTGCTCTTTATCAGATGTGTAGTTAATAAAAATCCTTTCCCGTTTTGTAGGATGTTGCTTTGTCCTAATGATGGCATCCTTTGTCATACAGAAGATTTTTGGTTTTGTGAGTCCCATTTATAAATTGTTAAGTCCCTGAGTCTTGAGTGAAGGTATGATGAAGGCACCCCATTTATGGCTGACTGCTTCCAAGTCTTTCACTGTCTGCACATTGTCCAACTGTAGATCTTGTTAATTGCCATCTAGTGCAAGAAGAAGCTCTCCAATGATGGTTGAATGATGGACTGATCTATGGGTATAGCAATATGTCACTAAGGGTCACTTTATTGCCGTATTTCTTTAGCAGAATAATAGTAACAGGTTTTCCCCCTAGTGCCTTGGCCTGTGTAGTCTCAGGTTCTTGGCCTTTTCAATAGTGTCAGTATGGATTTCACTTTGAGAAGTTCATACTCAAGTACTATAATTACATAATTTCCAGGTTCTCACTGCTCCAACTTCTCTCAGGCCCCTCCTCCATCCTCCTCTCAAAGTCATAACCTGATTGTCTATAGTTACTGTTTCTTTTTAAAAATAAAAATAGATGCCTTCATTTTTATAAACTTTATTGTAAAAAACTCTAAAATAAATTAAAACATGTCACATGCTAAAATTAACTAGAGCCAAAGTCTCTATAACTCAATGAACTTTTATACAGTTAGAATAGGCATCAGGAGAGGAAGCTGTGGAGCTTCACAAGCTTGCACTTTCAGTATTGAGGATGACAAAATTACAACTAGAGAAAATAGTGTGTGGGGTGTGTGTGTGTGTGTGTGTGTGTGTGTGTGTGTGTGTGTGTGTGTGTGTAGGTGGGTGTGTGTGTGTGTGTGAGTGTGTGTGTGTGTGTGTGTGTGTGTGTGTCCTACTGAGTCTATTTAGTGGTGTTACTCTTGTGACCACTCGGAATTGGAAAACCTCTCAGAGAGCTTATCCTGGAGAAAACTGATCTTCCTCTCTTAGCAGCCATTGGTTGCCTATAGCTCTTTAGCTAGGCGTGAGGATTTGTGATGGTTCCCCATCCAAGCCTGCATGTCCGCTGGTGTTGCCATTGTTTAGGTCTTGTTCAGGTAGCCATATTGTTGAGATTTTATGAGTGCGGCTTCCCTGTCATGTCTAGAAGACACTATCTAACAGCAGGCGTCCTGGTCTTCCGGCTTTTACAGTATTTCTGCCCCTTCTACCCTGATGTTCCCTGAGTCTTAAACGAAGGCGTTATAGATGTATCGTGTAGGATTAATTGGGGTGGGAACCCCATGGTCAGTTATTCTCTTCATTTTGACCAGTTGTGGTTCTCTGTAATGGTCTCTATTCACTGCAAGTTTTTTTTCCTTTGATTAAGGGTGAAGACTACATTTTTCTGTGGGCATAAGGATAAATATTTCAGATACAGTTATGAGTTATATTTGTTTAGGAAAATGGCAGTTGTAGGTCCTTCTCTAGGGCTATGACCTTTCCAACTACCAATTGTTAGCTAGGTTTACAGTTTCGTGTTTTATTTACCTGTTTACAGCTGCTGACTTTTAAAAACTCAGATATATTTCTTAAACGCCTGGTTAAACCTTTCTGAACCAAAAGACATGTAGAGAGAATTTTGAAGGCAAATATTAATGTATTCAGAATGTACATGTATGACACAATAGGAATATGTTGGCCTCATTCTGAAGCTATAAATCTTGGGTTTGAGTTGTGTGTGGATATAAGCACTGTTGAATGTGGTACTGAAATTAGAACCCAGGATAGCTGTTGTGGCTCAGATTTGCTGTTCTGCATCATTGGAGAAGGCAGGCAGATTTCCCAATGACCTTTTGACTTGTCTTTGGCTGAGGTGGCCTGTGATCACTAAACAGTCTTGATTGACATTTTTGTGAAGATACCTGCTTGATAATAGCTTGGCTATTTCTAGACTCTAATAGTTTTGAAAGTTCAAGACATTATTGGCAAAGATACTCAAAGGAGCTGAAGACAAAAAGAGATGGGCCCTTTGGAGCTCTTGCATATGAAATGGCAATAATAGCCATGTGAATGGCTGATACTCCCTCCTGGTGACAGCTGTGGACGCGTGAAAGCTTGGGGCTGCTCAGCTAATTGAAGTGCCCTGCTGGTTCTCTTTGCCCTCAAGAACCTCTCTGATAAATCGCTCTTGACCAGCTCCTTATATGGCTACAGAAAACACCAAGAGTCTGCGATGTATTTTGGATGCAATCTGATTCTCATTTGTCAAGGGTCTCAGCCTTCAGCTCTGCAGTCAAGGGAAACCGCTGTGGGCTCCAGGGACTCTCCTGCTGGTCCCATCGTGAGCACTTCTCTGAAGAGTCCCCCTTATCTTGAAAGAGAAAAGTGCCTGCAGCTCGTCACTGTGTTGGAGAAGGGCTCAGATAACGTGAAAGAACGCATATAAGGGAGATCAGAACTGGCGAAGTTTCCCAAGAGAAAAGAGGCTCTTGACTTACTCACTTTGGGAAGGTGTTTGGAGCCCACCGAGAAGTATTACACAGGCCCTTCAGCTACGAGGCAGGGTCTCTGCTTTTGCCTGTTTACCACACTGAAGAACCACACAAGGGAAGGCATCAGCCACAAGACCCGCATCCCAGTACTTGACAACTTGTTCCCAAGGAGCATTGGCCTCACCGGATGAGCTCATGCAGTTTGACTTTTTCATTTGCTGTGATACTCCCAGAGCTGCAGGGAACCCAGTGGTGCATAATATCTGCTGGATGGGGGAAGCAAAGAAAACAGGTGGTGGATCACCAGTTTCGATCCTGTGGTAAATGCAAATAACACTGTGTTGTCATGGTGGGCTTTACTGAAGAGACTAGACAGATTACATCCTGTGAAAATCCCCCAAACCATCTCTAAATGGTGCTCCAACACAGATGCTTAAGTGCACTCTGGCCATCTGAAATGAAACCTCCCTGTCTGTCGAGGACAGAAACTCCTGCTGGTGCCAATGTTGCCGAAGGAAAGACACTACAGCTTTCTGTCAGTGGCCATGATGCTTTCTGGCACCCCACCTCCTTTGTGTCCCATCAGCATAGTCATGCAGGTGCAAATCATCACTGGCCCCCACAGAAGGTGACAGGCACTCAGTCAACCAGATGCCATTTCTACTCTCCCTTCCAGAAAACTCAAGAGAGAAATACTTTTCACCTTCCCCAGGTAGACTTTTCTGACTGAAGGCATGCCTTCCCTGAGGAGTGCACAATGGAAGGAGGAACGCTTCCAGGGAAAACAAGAAGCCAGGAATGGAACAGACAACTCTCTTGGGCTCCACTTGTGGCAGCCCATATTTAATGTGGAACTGTAACTGTGGAGTGTGAGCTATTCAGAAATGTATACCCTGGAGTGTAATGGGACATAATATATGAGCTGGCTTCGGAGTAACATGTAATATGCTTAACATAACATTGCAACCAAGGGAGCCATTTTTAAAAATGGGAACAACAAAGGAGAATAAATACATTAATATAGAATGAGTGACGTGGGAGTTCTCTGTTAGCAGGGGATTTTCGCACTCTGACATCAGATTTTAATTGCAGAGGGATCATCCTATTTGTCAGTAACCTGCTTTTAAAAATGTAAGATATAATTTGTTAGATATATGACCCAAAGGCTTCGGGGTTAGTGGGATAGCTCCTGAAAACCCAACATGGTGGAGTTACACTTGGTTTGCTCCCAGGGGGAGCGAGAGTTACTGTAGTTCACCATAGCCACAAGGCTAGATTTGTACAGGCTCTCCCAGAAGTTGTCAGGATTTCTTAGGAGAGCAAAGAACACTTGAGCTGTGGCAGTTGCCCTGATCCTGAATTTATCCACTTTGTTCAAACTCGTGTCTATGAGCAGGTAAAAGGCTCAAAACACTCTTGAAGGATCCAGAGCCATCATTCATGAACCAGACACAGTTTTTAGATTTTGTGTGTGTGTTTGTGTGTGTGTGTGTGTGTGTGTGTGTGTGTGTGTGTGTGCGTGCGCGCGCGCCCATGTGCAAATCCTATCACCTCTGTTTCTCTTAAGCCCTCTCACCAATACTGCCCATGGAGTATCTTGCATAGTATCTGGTCACAACACACATTAACAGTCATCATTTGGAGAATGTGGAATAAGAAGAAACATTACCTCTCAGATAAAGTCTTTTTAGCGCTGGGTGTGGTGCCACAATGCCTTTAATCCCATGCAGTAGGGTTTCTGTAAGTTCAAGACTAACCTGGTCTACACAGCAAATTCTAGGCCAGCTAGGGTTACACAGTGACTCTCTCTTCTCCTGAAAGAAAGAGAAAGAGAAAAAGAAAGAAGGAAGGAAGGAAGGGAGGGAGGGAGGGAGGGAGGGAGGGAGGGAGGAGAGAGAGAGAGAGAGAGAGAGAGAGAGAGAGAGAGAGAGAGAGAGAGAGAGAGAGAGAAAATAGAGAAAAAAACATCCTACCTTGTTGAGTTGCTTTTTCAAGAATAAAACATTTTTTTTTATATAATCTTAATAGATTTCCTTGGACTCTGATGGAACGATGTTCCCTTCTGACTGAGTGGTGTCATCTTTCTTACCCTTAGCTTCTGGTCTTTTCTACCTTTCTGCCAATGCTTACTGATGTGTAAAGTCTAGAGTAGAACGTCTTGATTTTGTTTTCACTCCTAACCCCTCTTGACCTGAGATTGTTTTATGTGGCACTAAGAGTATGTTTGCAAAATAAGTAAACAAACAAATATTTGCTAGGAATATATCGTAAGATTTATTTTTAACAATTCTTTACCATACTTTTAAGATTACTAGTTACTAATGGTGAAGGCAAATCACATAGCAATGAGATGGGTGTGCTCATTCATTTTTACATTCAGAATTAGACCTTGCCTGATTATTTGGTACTGCGGAACATAGAGCACCTTCAACTATTTCCAGGGTTGGTCAATATTTTGATGTTGCAATTGTCAGTGTACACACATAGTACAAAATGCCAGAAGTATGTTTAGGGCCATACTTTTCAGAAGTTGTTGGAAATTCTACCCTAGTCCCAAGCCAAAATTTACTTATTGATATTTTTTTCCATGAAAATCAAGTCAGCAACTCTGTGGTGGTGTGAATAAGAATGGCTCCCATAGGCTCATAGATTTGAATGCTCATTTACCAAGGAGTGGCACCATTTGAACGGATTAGAAGAACTACGAAGAAGTGTGGCCTTGTTGGAGGAAGTGTGTCACTGGGGATAGCCTTTGAGGTTTCCAAAGCCCAAGCCAGGCCTGATGGCTCTATCTCTCTACTTATGGATCAGGGTGTAGCTCTCAGCCACTACTCCAGAGCCCTGTGTGCCACCATGCTCCCAACCGTCATGATCATGGACTAAATCTCTGAAACTATAAACAAGCACCCAATTAAATGCTTTCTTTTGTAAGAGTTGCCTTGGTCATGATGTCTCTTCATAGCCACAGAACAGTGACTAAGACAAACTCATACACCAAAGAGTGTGTGTGTGTGTGTGTGTGTGTGTGTGTGTGAGAGAGAGAGAGAGAGAGAGAGAGAGAGAGAGAGAGAGAGAGAGAGAGAGAGAGAGGGAGGGAGGGAAGGAGGGAGGGAGGGAGATGCACATATGAGGCAGTACACAGGCCTGCTCTTGTGTGTGGTGACCAGCGGTATCAGTATCAGGTAGCTTCCCCTGTCATTCTCCACCCTATTGTTTTTTGAGACAGGGTCTCTCACTAAACCTGGAGCACACTGATTAGCTAGACTGGCTGACCAGGGAGCTCCTGTCATCCTCCTGTCTCTGCTTCCTGGTGCTAAGATGACAGGATGTGCTACCACATAGAGCTTTTTATAAGGATGCTGGGGATCAGAACTCACATTATCATGTGTGCACAGCAGACACTGTGGTCACTGGACCATCTCATCAGCCCCTCATATGCCAGTTTAAAAAAACAGACAAATGAAACCTGCCTCCCAAACATTCTAATATAACATTATCAAGAGATATACTAACTTGGTGCATGCTGAGGGATGATGGTAGGCAAATATTAAGTCATTCTGCACAATCAAACTATTATGTTTCTGTAATAACAGAAAATTGTATGTATAGGAAAAACATCAAAATTCCTAACATACAGTAATCTTGAATATGAACCAAAGCTTTTCAGGTAGTGTTTGATGGTATTCCTTAGCATGGCAGTACAAGCAGAGCAAAGTGCACATGTTGTGTTCAGAAACGAGGTTGCAGTGCAGTCATGTGATACACCAGAGGCACTACCAGATACTTCTCACACTCAGTGCACATATGAGACTCACTGCAATAGGAGTTTGAATTCACTTTTGGTCATTGTATTTTCAGAAAACTTTTACTGTAGCCATTTTCTTCTTTTCATGGCCTGGCATGCACAGTAGGAGGAGACAGGGCTCTATAGTCCCCCACGAGGGTATGCATGGAATCACCCATGACCTGCATGAATGGCAGGAGAGGATAGGGCTCTACAGTCCCCCACGAGGGTATGCATGGAATCACCCATGACCTGCATGAATGACAGGAGAGGGTAGGGCTCTATAGTCCCCCACGAGGGTATGCATCGAATCACCATGACCTGCATGAATGACAGGAGAGGATAGGGCTCTACAGTCCCCTTCAAGGGCATGCACCCAGTCACAAGAAGACCTCCCACTAAACCATTATCTTAAAGTTTCCATCATATCCCAACAGTCTGTACTAGGAACCAAACCTTAGGCACATGAATTTCTGTAGCCTACATAAGTAGTCACAAATACAGAGCCTTTAATATATATAAATAAGCATAATATATTATATAAAAATGTATAACATATCTGAACATATGTGTGTGTGTTGTGTGTGTTATGTGTTGTGTGTGTGTGTGTGTGTGTGTGTGTGTGTGTGTGTTGGGTTTCGTTCATAGCTGCTGGCTCTAACCCTTATTGCTATACTAGTAGTGTGATTTATTCTAGGATCAAGCCTTTGGTACTTGTTCTGAAGGAACTTTAGAATAGCCTCAGAGGGAAGGAGGTGAAAGAGAATAAGTCAGGGCAGAGCAGGCCTAGGAGAGCAAAATTCCTATACCTTCTCCTAATCTTATTTCACCCACTTCATTCTTTTCCTAAGGGAGATGACAGAAACTTGAATTTCTTTTCTATAAGACGGGTCCCAGTGTCTAGATACATATTTCAACTCCTTCCTGTTGTCTCTTTGGAAGGTGGCCATTAGGAAATCCTTTCACCCACCTGTATAATGGAAGATCACAAGTCTCTCACGTGAGAACGGGGTTCACCGACACCTGAAAGGAAGGAGGCCTGCCTAAGTGGACTGGCCTCACTGGGTGTATCATCTAGGCACATGGCTGTACATTGGTCCATGCTTCAGAAATGACTTTTTTGGAAATAAGCCCCCATCTGCTATACTTAGCTCTTTGTCAGCTTGAGACAGTCTTAGACATATCTGGACAGAGGAAATCTTAATTAAGGATGGCCTCAGTCAGATCGGCTTTTGAGCATGTGTATGGAACACTTTCTTAATTGTTGATTAATGCAGGAGGGCCCAACACCACTGTGGGTGCTCTCATTCCTGGGCAGGTGGGCCTGGGCTGTACAAGAGAGGTAGCTGAGAGAGCCTGGGGAATCAGGCCAGGAAGCAACATCCCCCCAGGGTTTCTTCTTCAAGTTTCTATCTTGAGTTCCTGCCTTGACTTCCCTCAGTTATGGACTGTAACATGTAAGTCAAATAAACTCTTCCCTGTTTCATGTTGATTTTATTCATTGCTTTATCATTGCAACAACAACAACAACAAGCTAATACACCTTCAGAACCTGGGTCTGGGCCTGGAGATCATCTGGACGTGTGCACACTGGTAGGAAGCTAAGCATCTGGCGCCTGCCTAGTAGGTCTCAGCCATCCTGATGCCCAAAAGCCAGAGCCACAAGACTGATTTCTTCAAGGCCAGTCTAGATCTGCTAGCATCTGTACATGTTTCAGTCTCTAGCCCAGCCAGAGTTGTCACTGCTGTAGTGCAGAAGCCGTCAGAGGAACGAATGTCACAGAAGATCTTGCGTCTCTCCTTTTGTTCACTCAAGGAGAGCAACAATCACCTGCCCCGCTGCTTGATTTGCTGAAGCAGAGTGAAGTGCGTGGTCCCAGACAAAGCGGGCTAATGGAAGGATCACCAACACCCCTTGATTATGTAAATACTGCCCAGCAGTCTCATGTGGAAGAAATGAAATAATTTTATATTTTTTGAAATTACAATGTGACATTTTTAAATGGTAGGAAAAGGGATAAAAATGAGGAAGTATTGGGGGTATCCTGGTCTACTGTGCTCAGGGGAGCAGTTAAATATCTTTGATGTCTTATTAGATATGGTAGAATAGCATTAAAATTAATTCCTTGAAGGAAGTAATGGAGAAACAATTATTAAGAAATTCTTGGCCGGGCGGTGGTGGCGCACACCTTTAATCCCAGCACTAGGGAGACAGAGGCAGGCGGATCTCTGTGAGTTCGAGGCCAGCCTGGTCTACAGACTGAGTTCCAGGAAAGGCGCAAAGCTACACAGAGAAACCCTGTTTCGGAAAAAAAAAAATCTCCCAAGTGCTCCCTCCTAAGGAAAACCTGAATGGGAAACTTTCAAACCTCTATAAAATGAAAAGGAGACATATTCGTAGCAAAGTGGAACAAGGAAACTACACTCCAGAGAAAAATCTCTAGCTTTCTATACGTTGTTTTCTTTTGTTTTTGTTTTCAGCAATAGGGTCTTGCTATGTAGCCAAGGCTGGCCTTTAATTCATGATCCTCCTGTCTCAGCATCTGGAGTGCCAGGATTATAGGCATGTACCATCATGGCCAGCTGGACATCTTTTGTTCTTCTTGAAACTAATACTTATTTTCCACTCACCTTCTTTATACCTTGCTTAAGTATCACCAGAGAACAACTTAAGCGCACTTAGTTGTGGTCTGTGCCATTCAGAGGCTGAAACAATGAGACCTTCATATTAACTAGTACTCTGTGGCTAGCTGGTTACCCCAGTCTTCAGTAGGGACCTAATAGACAGGTAAAACAAGGACGTGCAGACCTGTAGACAAATTTGCTGCCTTGGAATGAGCAGCAATGAACTTAGAGCCCCTTCCATTCATCCTGAGGTTGATCCTAGGTCCACAGCCTTTTCAGCAGTAGCCTGCCCTTCTTTGTCAGTCTCTTCTGGACCTCCACAGAAGTAGAAATCAGGCAAGACCTCTCGGGGATGCTTACAAGACATGGTGCTGTGCATGTGCACAACTTCAGAGCCACTATTCACCTTGTCATTACATGGTCAGAAAAGTCCACATAATGTAGAGAAGAATCTGTGCTATGTACAGCCATGGAAGGCAACTAACACAAGGTATCCGAAGAAAGAGTAGAGGTCCACGTGGTACCCGTTACCACCAAAGACCGCACACCCAGAAGTCGTCAACTTCACAACAGATCTGGCCAGATGCCTAATGGTGAGGCATTGATGTCAGCAAAGAAGTGACGGCCAAACCTTGTCCCAGGTCGTCTTCTGAGATAAGATGTAGATGGTACCATGGTTCCTTCTGCAGAGATACTGTTCCATCTGGAGATCAGAATTAGCCTCTACACACTTCATCCCCACACCCCCACACAGGGACACCCCCACACACAAGGAAAAGAAAACTCTGCACAACTAGGATTAGGAAAAAGAGAGAAATAACCTTAGTAAACACAGAAGGATGAAATATACAAATCACATAACCATGGTCCTCTGCAGCAACACCTTTGGCTAGGTAGAGACAATGAGAATTTCCTGGAAAAATATTCTACCAGTTGAAGATGAAATTTTGCATAGACCAATTCCACAGCAGGTAGTTAAAAGAATAATTTAAAAAAAAAAAACACTACCAATAACCAAGCTACCAATAAAATCAGATGTGTCTGGTTTGAATTTGCCCAGTTCCCAAAAAACTGATAAATTTAGTGCTGAATTATTCAAGGCTGTATTAAAGTGTGTGAAAGCCTCCTCAAACGCCTTTATAAAGCTGGAATGACTTAGGCATTACCAAGTGCTGACAAAGGAATTTGAAAGCAGGCTTGTAGATCATTTTATATTGTCATGTATTATTCCGTGTCTATTGCTAAACATTGCTAGATTTGGCCTATTGGTATTAAATTTAGAATGACTGCATTTGGATTCCAACAAACACATAATAGATGAGAATACCGGACACTGTTGGGACAGGAGAGTCTTTATAGATAGAAGCTCATTAGAATGAGCTTGCATGCAGCCCCACAAAGAAATAAAAAGCAAAAGGCAAAATGCAACATGAGTTTGCCCCATCTCAGTGAGAAGCCAGGACCCCTCAACCTTAGGCAACAGGTGGGGGATGTTGTGCAAACACGATCAACTGAAGAACTTTTGTTATTTGGCTGCCCTGGCTCTGCCTCTCCACAGGTTTGCATTAACCCTTAAGATAAAGAGCGCTGGAGGAGCTGCGTGTAAACCAAAGACGGAGGATCATGGCCTCTGCCAGGAGAGTGACTATGGTGAGCGTCTAGTTAGTTCCCATAATTTGATACCCTTAAGCAAGTTCCCATAATTTGCTAGTACCTTCCTCCTTGCACGAATAGCCCTTTAGTCCTGGGACTCATTTCTTGCAATATCCCCTGTTCATCTGTCACCATTATTCTTCTACTTGGTCTCTTCCATTCATGTTTTTTTTACCCATTCAAGTCTAAGTTCCGCCTACCTCTCCATGAACCTGCTCTAAAATCTGAATTCTAAAATTCGCTAAGCATATTTAAATCCTTGTTTAGCTGAGCATGGTGACACACAACTGTCACCTCAGTACCCCAGGGGACAGGCAGGAGGATTGAAAGTTAAAGGTCAGTCTGGGCTATGTAGAGACTTTGTGTCATAAACACACACACACACACACACACACACACACACACACACACACACACACACACACACTTTATCTTGCATTCCTTGGCTTCATTTCCCACAACTCAGGGTTTCTAGCCACAGCTGGCTCTGAGCCATCTCCACTTCCCACTGCTTAGTGCTCTGAAGCCTCTCCTTCAGGACTTAGCACAATCCAGAGTCCCAGCCCCAGCAGACCCAAGTCTCTTATTTCCTCGTCCATTAGGTTAAAGAACTGTATTAGATAATCTGTTTGTTCAGCTCAGAAATTATACTCTTAAGCTTTCCCTGGCCCTTCTCATCTGAAACCACTCTCCTCCAACAGATCAAAGTTTATTTGTGGCTGTCATGTACTGCCTCCCCCCCACTCACCCAATCACTTGAGCATCCACTCTGTGTCAAGAGTTGTCAACAAGGCAGGCACAGCCCCTACTCCCAAGAGTATACACTACCGGTATGTGTATGGGGTCAACCTCTCTCTAGATAAGTTCTGTAAGAGCAGAAGCCAGCTGCACATTCTCATCATGGCTCTGCACAAAGTAGATACAAAGAGAAGTTAGCCAACTGGAAGAGCAGACCCGGTGCCCAGCAAATCACCCACCCACCTGACTGCCCTTAGGTGGAGATCAGGAGCTCGAGCTGCCAAAGAGACGCTTCCCGGAACGCCGCCTGCCTTGATGTGCCTGCGGAAGAGCTAGGATTCGAAATCAAAGGGGAAAGCATGCAAAAGACACACTGGACCAAGATGTGAAATACAAGTATTTTTCACTTCAGATAGAGGATTCGTGTTTGTTTATTTTTCTTCTTTTGCCTAACTAAAGCCAGATGTTCTGCTAGGTTTGAATCAGGCACAAAGCTTTGAAAGGTGGTGAGGACAAATGATCATTTTGATTCAGATCGCTAAAATACTCAAAGAATGCTTGGATTAAAGTGTCAGGAATGCAAACATGATAAAAATGAAAAGGTACCCTTGGAGAGACATTTCAAATGGTAATAAGGCTGGAATGGCCAAGTGCTATGACAGACTGTTGACCTGGGGCTTCTCATCAGTGACTCCTGAACTTCATTAGAGTCCATGAGGCCGGATCAACCTGCTGAGCACATATGTTTGTTTCCCTGAAGCTGACATTGCCCCTGGAAACCTGACTTCTGCATGCCCATTTGGCATGTGAGGACACTTGGTTTGGGCACAGCATTTTTGTGTCTGTTTTCCTCCTTTCTTTTCTTGCTTATTCATTTGTTTAAGTATTGTTGGGCACACAGAAACCGGGGCCCTATGCAAAGCAAGTGCTCTACTGCTCTACCGCTGAACCACATCCTCAGCCTTGACATTCCATTTTTCAAGCCACCAACCCATGGGGTGTGAGCTCTGCAGAGACTAGTTCTGTCAGCGAAGAAAATCAGAGTGTGGATTTAGCAGACCCCACACCCTCAGAGAACTGCCTGAACCCACCAGTTTGTTAGGAATACTGGCAAGTCTAGGGTTGGAAGGAAGATAGAAAAAGACACACAGGCTGTTGCAATACACAAAAGTTTATTATTTTATTATTATTATTTTTACCTTTTCTTCAATTCTGGAGGCAAAATAAAATAGAACTGAACATCAATAAATTTTGTACAACAAAACCAGCCTTTAATAGGGAACTGATAGTCCATGAACAGTTTAAGATCTCAGAATGGTTTCCCTTTTTCAAAGACATGCTTTCTTGCGGTCCATGAGAAGTTGGCACAGAAGAGATGGCGGACGGTGAGGAGAGTGAAGGGTGGGAGGCTCCCCTCAGATCCGAGTCAGCTGATGCCACAAACTGGACGGGAGGATGCTTTCCACTTTCTCCATGATAAAGTTCAAGGGGGCAAACAAAGTGCTGAGGAACTGCAAGGAAACCAGAAAACCAGCAGTCAGGAGAAACCCCGGCAGGACGAGGATCAGCGTCTCCAGCACATGCCAGCATCTTATGATAGTTCATTCTGAAAGCCTCCCAAGGCTACAACCCTCTTCATGTTTACAGGAAATGTCGGGAGAAAGTGGAAGATACAGTCCAGCCCCACCCCCAGCATGACAGATAAGAAGGAAGTGTCTGCTGACTGCCTCCCTCGGCCCTCTGACAGCTGCCACAGTTCCTAGGATCCCAGCAGTCTTCAGAGTTTACCTCCTGTCTATGAAGATGGATATCATCCAAGAGGATGATGGGTAGGTAGCAAGTGGGAATAGGAGCGAGACAATGGTGACAACTTAGGCAACTTGCTTGTCTAACTGGCTGTTCAGCTTCCTTTAAATGGAAAAGGCAATTACAGAGTCAAGTCTATAGAGCCAGATTGCTCTGGTTTCCTGGTGTCTCCCAAGTACGTGCACAGCCTAGGCTCATTTCTAAACAGCATGTTTTGTGTCATGCCTCAGGGAGCTGAGGGTGGGAAGCAGGCTGGTACACTGGGAAGCCTTGTCCTCGAGGAAGGGCTGCTGAATGGACCTCCGGGAAGTTTCTTACTTGATTACTAAATACTTCTCTGCTTTGCACACACAGAGAGCAATAAAAATGTGTCTGTTAAGAAATACAATTTGCTTTATCAGGTATTAATCAATTTCAGATCTATTCTGATGATGTTCTTAGGAACAACTGATTTCAGGTTACAAGCTGTCACTGTGGTGGAAGCTGGTAGAAGAGATATCTATCCAGGGAGGAGACTGGTACTGAAAAGGACCCCTTGCCTCTTGTCTGTTGAGAACCAAGGCCTTGACTTGCCAAGGTTCAACACCTGGTTCTTTATTGTGGAGTCTTTTGCCCTCATCCCTACCCATGGCACAATACTGACAATACTAACAAAGATTTTGCATATAAGTTTAGTTCAGGGAGTGGATATAAATATGGGAGTGGGAACACAGTCCTGAGGGCAAACGAATTTAGTGGGTATTTCAGACAGTAAACTTAAAGCATTATCCTTATTTGTCACATGGAATGGCGTGTGTGTGTGTGTGTGTGTGTGTGTGTGTGTGTGTGTGTGTGCATAGGTTTATGTGGGTGTGCACAGGTGTATGTGTGTGCATGTGTACATGTGTCTGTGTGTTCAAAGAGTATGGAGCATACTGAGGAGGCCAATAACACTTTGTAATTGCATCATCAAAAAGAAGTGGGAAAATTTCTCTATTCTACTTTTTAAATCAATTAGATACACTTGCTTGGTAAGGCAATTAAGTGCTACATGAGAAAAAAGGACCCCAGGATAAAACTTCCCCTCTTGAAGGCTCAAAGCTGAGGGGTAGAGGAAGCAAGGACACTAAGATGTGGACAGAGCAAAGTAATACACACAGGCCATGATAGCAATCACGTTAGACACCCAGGGGTGTTCAGAAAGGAAGAGAAACTAGGCTAGACCGGAGGGGAGAAGTGTTGAAAAGATCAAGAAAAATTCTACAAAGTAAGGCAATTTAAGTAGACTCCAATAGATGGAAGAAATATCAGAGGTGTGATATCAACACTATGGATGGAGTTAGGAGCAAAATGGGCATTCTAGACCTGACTAATAGTCAGAATATGAACAAGGAAACCATCCGATGGTGAATAGTTCAGTTTCACTGGACTACGGGCAGAGCTCAGGCTGACTGGCAGCCTTGAGTGTCAGGCTGAATATGCAGTTGAGAAACAGGCAGTATCAGGTGTGGTGATTCCCCACAGAGTGGGCGCTAGATTCTCAGTAGTTTCTGATAACCTGAAAGTATCCTTTTGTGAGTATCTTGTACCAAAATATTTGGGAGAGTTTCCCTACAGGATGGATTGCCCATCCTTCCCAGGTTAGAAATGGATTGGGTTCCATCATGAATGAGGAGGCTAGACAGCATTGAGGAAAGGCTGAGCCCTGGAATGAGAAATCACGGCTGCCTCTGAAAGCTTTCCCCCAATCCTGGTTATAAAAGGACAATATAGACCGAATACACTGATCTCACTAACACTATGAAATTGCATTTATAAAATTATACAGGTACACGTATATATGAGCATACACAATGAGATGTGACATCCACAATGACAGATGGCCAAGGCTGTAAAGGTGACAGTATCTGCCAACCACACTCAGTTCCATAAAGAGGATCCAACTGAGAAAACTATGGACAAATCAGAGATTTTAGCAGGGACTGGGAGGTACAGCTCAACATGCAAGGTGCTGCTGCTGGTGGTCATCTCTGAGCGGATTTAGGAAGACTGAAATCGGCAAGGCATAGGGGACGAGCTGCTTTGCACTCCCTGAGCCAGAGCCATAGGAAGAAAGGCATCTCAAAGTCCATGCCCTGGACAATTCCACACCCTAAACTGTGGCCATCAGGGGCCTCAAGGCGAGTGCAGAATGAAGGGAGACAGTCTGTCATCAGTAGCTCAACAACAAAGGACCGTTTTGTTTGTCTGCGCCTTTGTTTCTGGGGAGCACGGACCTGACTTAGGTAAAAAGCCTCACTCTAAGGTCCACAGCTGTCCCCTTCCCCCACTGCATGCCATGACACAGTGGCTTTCCTTGCTACATTCTGTCTGCGTGGAACTTCACTCGGAGGTTCCATGAGGAAATCATGTTCCAACCCTCCAATGGATGTAATGACCTACTCTCTCTCCCTCATATCCTGAATGGGTTATTTTTGAGGTGAATGAGAAAGGCCTCCTTTGAGCATCTCCCTGGTTAGCCTCATTTACTTACTTAAGGAATCCCAACAGAGATGTGTCCCTCTCATACCCAGGCCATCCTCCTTCTCAGGACCCTTCCCCTCTCCCTCCGCCCTGTTCACACCCACAAAGAAGCTATCTAGAAAAGAGGCTTCTGAAGTGACTAAGACCTTCCACTTACCAACAGACCAAAGTCTGTGGCTTTCATCAGGGAGCTACAAAAAGGTTGCAGGAGCATGCCTTGCTCCTCTGGATACCTTGGGAGACTCGGCTGTTTCTTTAGATGTGTGAAAAACCATCAATACCTTTGACCAGAAACCCAACTGGTGCATGAAGAGAAACAGCAGTTTTATTTCTAGACTAAGGGGGAAATTTATTGCCTCAAAAGTTAAATCTGAATGAGCAAAACCAGGCAACTTGGATCAAGTCATCTATCTCCATGTCCAAAACTTCTGTCCAGAGGGCAGAGAGACACGGTCAAATTTCTAACCCAAATGCCCCATAACTCAATTAGTGTCCACCGGTGAGAAAAAGCAACTAGCTAATAAAAAGGAGAGAGTGGCACTTCAATGGCCCGGTCTTCCTCTGCCGGAGACACCATCACTTAGAGGAAGGTCACAGCCTGCGGCACGCTGGGTTCACAGCGAAAACCCCTTGCTTATCTGAATAGGTTCCAGTTGCCCTGTTGCAAGCAGACAATTGACATCCCACTGTAATCAATATCAGACTTCAAAGAGTCCAGACCTATAAGTGAAGATGAGGCAGAAGTCAAGGGGTGCAGTCTCAGGGAAGGGGGGAGAGCAGAGGGGTCAGACGGCTGACCTTCCCACGTTCTGTGGAGAGCTGGGCCTGCCGTGATAGCTTACTTATATGAGCAGACTTATCTGAAGAAGCAAACATTCTCGGAAGAGTTAGTCCTAAGTCATCGAGGTAGATTAGATTGCAGGCAACTAGACGAGGGCTCTCCACTCACCCTCCAGTGACTCACTGTCTATGAGTGTGGGGACACTGTGTTAGTGAACGAACGTGCTGGAGTTCCCACACTGTGGAGCCTGGGGGTGGCCGGGTAATCTCTCTGCATCTACTAAAAGTCATCACACCCAGGGCATTATCTCAGGGGCACTGAAAGAACCCACTTTCTCAGGCTGCAAACGGCTGCAGACAGCCTCCAGGGCAGCTGCGATAACCCCTGGGTGTTCGGCAAAGGCTTTGTGAGAGGCCTGAAGGAGTGAGGAGGTGCGGATGAAAAGGGCGCCCAGGACAGACACGCTGGCCTTGCCTCCTTCCTGCCAGCCATCTTCCTTTCTTCCTAAGCCTCCCCAGCCCTGGGAAATGCCAGAGCTCCAGGAGTTTAAAGGCACACTGCTTCAAAGGAGGAGGAGTCGACCAGATAACCACCCATCGGGAGAGATAGGTCACTCTGAAGTCAAATCTATTTCATCTAGTCATTTGATTCTAGGTGTAAGATGGAGGCTTTGGAAAGAGAAACGAGGAGGAGAGCCAGTGTTGATGACCACCCTCAATTTTCTGAAGAGTCCGCTGCTGTTGTGTGGACTTTCCGGAGAATCTCTTTGCTAGCTGCCCTCTCTCTGATCCCTTGGTTGCTAACATGGTCTCAAGCAACCAGTTTTCATTCCATTCAGCACTGTGCTTCTCAGTCATGACTGCATACCTGAATTCCCAGGAAACATCTGAAAACTCAACTGCCTATGTGGCAGGGGGTCACGGAGGCAGGAGGCCTAGGAGGGCAGCTATCGGCAATCTTATACAGGCGTACTGAAGCCACTAATTCTGGACAGCCGTCACCTGAAGAGCTATGACAGGGGATGACGACATAACTTCAAATGGCTTTTCAAAGATTTACCTTTCAGGAGGTCAGACTCCTTAGAAGGAGCTATAATCTTCAACTCCCTCCCTCAGAGGCTGGTGGGGTCATTGCTAAAAATAAAGACTCCTGGTATGAACATCAAGATTCTGAATTTTGGTGGTATGGCCAGGAGCATTATTGGCACACTAGAGGCTAAGAATCCCTGAGATCCCACACCCCAGCAAGTGCTATCTGTTAGCAGAACAGTGAACACTGGGGCAATGAGGTACTCTTATACGTGTTTTAAAAATGGTTAAGAGGGAAACAGAAAAGCGGGAACAGTAATTGTCTAGTTCCAGACCTCCATCCCAACTACACATTTGAACTAAATTATGCTCTAATCTGAAACGCTGGCAACTGCTTTTCCTCAGAGGCTAGCGATGCAGAGGAAGGAAACAGAGAACAGTACAGGTCCTGGGACCGAAGGCATCCAAGGCAGCTACTCGGGTAAGAGGGGAAAGAAAACTTAATTTCCCTGAAGGAAGGAGAAGGGAGTCAGAACTTCAAGTGGGCCTGGAGTGGAGAAGCTCTCCTAGAATTTGCAAGAGAAAGCAGATTTCTTTGGTGTGCTCCCAAGTGTGAAACCAGCTAAGTAGAAGTGAAAGAAAGCAGTGCAAGGGGTACAGTAAGGAGCCTGGAATGGCGGCCACTGGTGAAATGGGCATGGGGTTAAACAGGGGGAGCCCTGTGCAGCAGCATTCACAAGGAGACATGTGCAGCAGCATTCACAAGGAGACATGTGCAGCAGCATTCACAAGGAGCCCTGTGCAGCAGCATTCACAAGGAGACATGTGCAGCAGCATTCACAATGAGACATGTGCAGCAGCATTCACAAGGAGACATGTGCAGCAGCATTCACAAGGAGACATGTACAGCAGCATTCACAAGGAGACATGTGCAGCAGCATTCACAAGGAGCCCTGTACAGCAGCATTCACAATGAGACATGTGCAGCAGCATTCACAAGGAGACATGTGCAGCAGCATTCACAATGAGACATGTGCAGCAGCATTCACAAGAAGCCCTGTGCAGCAGCATTCACAAGGAGACATGTGCAGCAGCATTTACAAGGAGACATGTGCAGCAGCATTCACAAGGAGACATGTGCAGCAGCATTCACAAGAAGACATGTGCAGCAGCATTCACAAGGAGACATGTGCAGCAGCATTCACAAGGAGACATGTACAGCAGCATTCACAAGGAGCCGTGTGCAGCAGCATTCACAAGAAGACATGTACAGCAGCATTCACAAGGAGACATGTGCAGCAGCATTCACAAGGAGACATGTACAGCAGCATTCACAAGGAGCCCTGTACAGCAGCATTCACAAGGAGACATGTGCAGCAGTATTCACAAGGAGACATGTGCAGCAGCATTCACAAGGAGACATGTGCAGCAATATTCACAAGGAGACATGTGCAGCAGCATTCACAAGAAGCCCTGTGCAGCAGCATTCACAAGGAGACATGTGCAGCAGCATTCACAAGGAGACATGTGCAGCAGCATTCACAAGGAGCCATGTGCAGCAGCATTCACAAGGAGCCCTGTACAGCAGCATTTACAAGGAGACATGTGCAGCAGCATTCACAAGAAGCCCTGTGCAGCAGCATCCACAATGAGACATGTGCAGCAGCATTCACAAGGAGCCCTGTACAGCAGCATTCACAATGAGACATGTGCAGCAGCATTCACAAGGAGACATGTGCAGCAGCATTCACAAGGAGCCATGTGCAGCAGCATTCACAAGGAGCCATGTACAGCAGCATTTACAAGGAGACATGTGCAGCAGCATTCACAAGAAGCCCTGTGCAGCAGCATCCACAATGAGACATGTGCAGCAGCATTCACAAGGAGCCCTGTACAGCAGCATTCACAATGAGACATGTGCAGCAGCATTCACAAGAAGACATGTGCAGCAGCATTCACAAGAAGACATGTGCAGCAGCATTCACAAGAAGACATGTGCAGCAGCATTCACAAGGAGACATGTGCAACAGCATTCACAAGGAGACATGTGCAGCAGTATTCACAAGGAGACATGTGCAGCAGCATTCACAAGGAGCCATGTACAACAGTATACATGATGTATCTAGATGAACTCATGTTGTAGCAACAGTTGAAGCACTTTGAGGACCCTTTCAACTGTAAGGATTCTAGATTTCAAGAGAAGGGAAGAAAAGCCAAGTGGTATCTGATATACATATCTGTTCATTCACTTAAGAACCATTTATTGAGACCCTACAATGACCAAGGTTGTGTGGGAAGCTTTGGAGATAGAGATGTGAGAAGCACAAAAAGAGTTTGCCTTTAAAGACTGAAGTCTCAAGGGGCACAGACAATTCCTCACCAATCATATATGACTATATGTGGTAATGTGTGATAATACAGGCATTCATGGAACTCTGTGGAATCATGGAGATGTGCTGTCAATTTAGGAGAAATGAGCAGAGTATTAAACAAGAAAGAGGTCTTTCGGGGACAAATGGAGTGCGGGGTCATATGAGACATCACGTGCATACAAACAGGACATGGAATGTCACTGAGATTTGCAGGCCTGGTACCTCTGGGCACTGGGATCACTTCACTACGGCCGAAAAGGTGGATCTGTGTAAGAACTGTACGGAAGGAGGCTAACAAGTCAGGCAAGGACCACTCAAGATAAAAGGCTCTTTCAGGTCAAGCAAAAGAAATGAGATTTATGGCCTGAAATAACAGGGAACGAGTAGATAAAAGCTGGGAAGTGGCCTGCTTGTTGGAAATGTAGAAAACTCTTCCCTGTGGTAGTGTAAGAGACAGAGTGATGATGTAAGCCCAGAAGCAAGGAGACCAGCTGAGACCCTGGCAGCTCAGGCAAGGACAGCAAGGACACCGCTAAGGGCAGGCTGGGAAGGGAAGCGAGGGCACAGGGCACGGCAGGGAAGGCAGGGTCACGGTGTGGTCACTGAGCGGTAGGGCAGGCTGGGAAGGGAAGCGAGGGCACAGGGCACGGCAGGGAAGGCAGGGTCACGGTGTGGTCACTGAGCGGTAGCGGTGGCGGGTAGCACAGCATTGGGAAGCTGACCCCCACAGGGTACAAGGCAGGCAGGGGCCTGAGAGCGCAGGGAGTCTGTGGCCTGACGACTTGACTTGACTCTGGACCCGGCAGGGCCACTGTGGAGGCGAAAAGTATGGAGAGAGATCATCCCTGCTGACCCCACGCATCTTGAAATCAGACGGCAGGGAAACCACTCATGCTTCCTCTCTTCTCCTTCCATTTGACACCCAGCTGGGGCAGAATCAGGATGCTCACCCTCACGTCTTAGGGAAATCATCCTTCTCTCCAGGGAAACAGGTTCTTAGCAAGCGGGGCAGAGGGCTTCCTTATAGGGCTCTGTCTACTGCCCTCTCCCAAGGCTCTTCATGGATTCTCCTTTTTCTTTTTCTTTTTTTTTTTTTTTGGTTTTTTCGAGACAGGGTTTCTCTTGTGTAGCTTTGCGCCTTTCCTGGAGCTCACTTGGTAGCCCAGGCTGGCCTCGAACTCACAGAGATCCGCCTGCCTCTGCCTCCCAAGTGCTGGGATTAAAGGCGTGCGCCACCACGCCCGGCTGGATTCTCCTTTTTCTAAATCACACATTGGTACACTTCCACTACAAGCTTTCCCACTTTCTCACAGTTCATGACCCAAACAAGCCAAGGGTTTGTATCCATTTAAAACACCACAAAAGTAATCTGTGGGAACATAAATCTCATTCTTCATGAATGACAGACTCACAGTATCCAAAGATTAGAAAGTGCCATTCAGTATATGGAAGGCTGAATCACATGCCACCCACTTCTCATTTGTGAGTATTCCCTAAGTCATTTCATCCTTTGGGACTTGATGGAAGGTACTAGGATGTCTGGGAAGTCAGGTGAGACATGCACTAACAATCTGTACTTTCACCCCGCAGCCACTGACTGCTCTGATGAGAATGGAAACTACATGACTCTCCAGGCTTCCAAACACTTCCGCGCAGCATCGCCTCCCACGACCCTTCCCTTGCTTTTCCGCGTCCGGCTGTCCACTGCCCAAGGCCCCCTCTCTGGAAACACTCACGGCTTTTGCGAAGACCCCCATGAGTTCTGGGAACTGATGTGTCAGGAGGGCCAGCATGGCTGTGAAGGAACACAGTCCAGCAGTGAAGAGGATGAAGAAGGGGAGCTCCTTCTTGGGGTAAACTGAGACTTCATGGAAAGCTAAGGAGAAGACCAAAAGGGAGCCATTAGGACACAAGTGAAAGCATTTTAGGGACCCTGACTCCCCTTGGCTGCAGCATGCTGGAAAGGAACTGGGACACCCTGGACTTTCCATAGCTCGCTCACATCTGCTCCACTGCCTCTGTTGCCTAGCGGTTTCTCCCAAATCCAAGTTCCCCCTGCAGCAGCACTTCAGCGAGAGACACACCAGGGTCAGCCTGTGGTGTCACACAGTCATGGCACCATCCATATTTAATACACAGTGTTCCTTTCCCCAAAGCAAATACAAAAGAGCAAAACCCTGTCCAACTTACAACACATATTTCCAAAGGGAATTCCCAAATCGAGCGTGAGTGTGCACACGTGTCTATTTTTATTTTACTGTATTTTTAAATCATTATAGTGAGGCAATATCAGTTATCTTGTATTTTCTCTGACCGTCTAAGGATGTCAGTGGAGGATACTACCCAGGAGACATTCAGCGAGGACCTCACATGCGGCCCTGCTCAACCCTCAGGAGCATGGGTCAGATGGCTAGAGCTAGGCGACACAACTGTAGGAAGTTCCTGATGATAAATACGCTCAAAACAATCATGAGGGGATGGATGGGGACCGAAGGTCTCTACAGTATCTCTCATAGCATTGAAACATTAAACACTGAGTTTGGGTAAAACCAGAAGATCTATGGTATCAAAACATAAAGAATGCAGTGGACTACTCTAACTTGAGTTACCACAGGACGGCCTGTGACTAGGTGGCTGGGCTGTGCGCCCAGAAGAGGTAAACGAGCTGGGTGAGACCGTGGCAGGAGGGGCTGTGTGCAGGCTCACAGCACTGCCACTGGAAGCAGCAGGAGCTGAGTGGCCTCTCCCCCATCGAAGTGCCAGCTTACAGCGCCTTCATCGCCCATTGGCCTTTGTCACTCAGAGCCCGAATCAACAGGGCTGAAAACAGAGGGCAGAAACTGTCAGGAGGCAGAGAGCACATGGAAGCAAGCCTCCTGGCACATCCCAGGAAGTCAGCCTGCTAAAGGGCAAACCTGGGATAGAGTGCTCTTAGGGCCACTACTCATACTTTTAATGCTCCAAGTATGAGCAGTGTTTACAACAGCTAAGCCTCTCTATAGCCCACTCGGAGACTGTGGGTATGTTTCTTTTAAGAATTCTAATATGGTTTTAGTAGATAAGCTATATTCATAGAAACTTAATTGGATTCAACTAGAACATTTTAAAACATGGTACTTTTCAGAAAACTTCCTTTCTACCAGAAAACCGAAACTTTAATAAGGATCTCCCTGAAGGGGGTGTCATGTGGGGATTTCTGAAGTTAAATTGAATGTCATGTGATGCACCAGATGCCTTTAAAATGAGGCTCTGACAACAAGCACCGCAGAGCTCTCCCAGCTCTTTAAACAACAACCACAGGCCGGGGTGATTAGCAAGGAAGCAGGTGGAGCACTTCCAGACACCCCAGGCTCGTGGCAGCAATCACCTGCATCTAGCTGCTACCATTCATGACCGGCTCAGTAATGGTGGCATCTGAAGTTTTCCTGTGTGCCAGCTCACCAAAGCTTTCCTGGGGAAATGCTTGTGTATGCTATAGCTATTAGATATTGATGTAACCAGGGCTAGAAAAGGAAAAGAGGGTGATGGGAAAGAAGGAGGGAGTTGTGGGAAGGAGCCAAGAGGGGATTAGTATCCGAGAGAGGGAAGTATTTCCCAAGTCAGAGCCACATGAAGAGCCTGGACATGATCCTTGCACACAGTCTGATTGGATAATAGCTATTTAGCCTGGATTGTCAAAACAATGTTGTATTACAGTAAACCAAAATAATACTTTCCACATGTGGTGTGACCCTTAGGCTGAGAGCTCCTAAGGCACTTGAGGGCAGGGTTTTCATCTGCACTCTATGACGCAGTGCTCAGGCTGCACGTGTGCTCTGCACATGTCAGTCAACTCATGACATGCAGCCCACGAGATGCTCACAGGAGCTGTCTGGCCAAGAGCATTGCATCACCATGGAGAGCATACCACCCGTCTCCACTCAGGACTTTGCCTCTGGCAGCAATGCCAGTGGCCTGGCTCCGCCCTCCCACCCACGATTCAACCGCAGTTTCCTCTGACACCAGCTCTTCCTCTTCAAACCTCAGCGTGTACAGACCACCTCTAACCTGCAGGAGAGCCCAAGCAGAAGCTTCCATGACAAGCCAGCCTGCAGAGAAACCACTCTCCATCAGGGCTTTGCATGCTCATGTCAATCTCTGCTATACTCATGATAGCTCATCTCGGATAAATTTCAAGCCTCGGCGGCGGCATCCTTCCCTCTAATGGATGTGTGCGAAGAGCTGGAGAAACAGGAAGTGCAACCCATTCCCATAACTCATTTCTACACATAAGCTATCAAATGAGGCCAGGGGTTAGGAGAAACTTAGTAAGGACATTATCAACATTATCAGCCCACCTCTTCACATGCCATCTTTTGCAATGTCACCCTCCTGGAAGGCTGCAGAGGAGTGATACTTACAAGGAAGCAGCTCCCGGTCTGCTGTTTCTGTACAGATTGGGTATGGATAAAATAGGTGTCCCTTCTCCAAGGGATAAGGGATCATCCGGAAAGCTACAAAGGAACACAACACATTAAAGACTTATATTCATCTCCTAGCTCCCCAACCTCGGAACAGACCTTCTGAGCATTTTTCTAGTGGCACACACTTCAATCTCAGAAGAGAACTTCTGAGCATTTTTCTTCCTATAAGAGAGGCAAGCCTTACCCAAACTCTGAGGCACATGCCAGATAAAATGTCAGAGGTGCACTGTGATGCATTCCTCACACATTAATCTCACACTATATATTCTGGGCAAAACTCACAAAACTGGGTGGGGATAGAAGTGCAGAAGGGCAGGGAAACCGTCAATATCAATACCTAAGGCTTCATCATCTATAAAATATTATAAAAATGCTTTAAGCGCACATTCAACAGAGCCCAGCCAATGGTAATAATGCAAACATGGACCGAAGTGCTTTCCCCAGAAGTGCATGTGGATTGACTTGTTGGAGCTTGCTGCAGATTGCACAAAAATGAAAGGCATTCTGCTGTGTCTGGTTTAAAAATATGTCTAAGTGGATTAGAACTCCAACAAGGATGATGAATACAAAAACTTAAAAACACACGATTTGAGGGGAATTTCTAAACTTTATGAAACTTTTAAATCTTTCAATATCATGCAGGGGAAAATGGCTTGGAGAGATTGATTGTCTACATTTTGATGATGTCAGGCCACCTAAATTCTGTCTGTGGCATCAGATGACATTGGGCTTTCCACTGAATTATGGCTTTCCAATCAATCCATCCAGGCCCGTTATCAAGTGTGTTTTTCTCCCTGTTCCAATGTCATCAGCATGTTAGTCTCACTGTGCCTATGAGCAGTGCTCATGGACTTAATTTCTCTTCAACAGATGTCCTTTAATGGCTGCATATTGTAGATACAGAATGGAAAAGCCATACACTACCCTAAGAAAGCCGGTTAACAATCCTGGCTTGTACGTGTGTCCACGAGGGATGGTGAGGGATGGTGGCAATGAGCAACAAGATTTATAGTTTTAAATGCCACATTTTAAGGAATCATGCTAGATCCTTAGCCCTAGTATTACCAAAGCCTTTACAAAATGCTGTCAATGTACATATTTGTCTTTGCATACTTATTTCCAATAAGAATCAGAAACAAAGAATGTTCTCCCTCACAAGAAATGACAAGGTCCCATTGTAAGCCGCATCAGTGCACATATGGTATTTATTCTAGTGTCTGAATATTATTTAAAAGTAAAAACAGTATGTATGCGATTCCAGCATTTGGAATGCAGTCAATCCACACCACAGTGGTATCTCTGTGAGGTTATAGCACATTGCCATGGAGAGTATAAATCATGATAAATGTGGGATTAGAGCAGAGCCAGTTTGCTGGCAGTTTGCTGAGGTAAAAATGTTATCAATTTTCTTCTTGTAACAGAAACCTCTTAAACAGATTAAAACATTAAAAACACCCCAGACTTCAGCTCTTCTTATAATGGAAGGCTCACCCTAGTTCAATCAGACCCTTTCACACAAACAAAGATGACTTTTGCCAGTTAGCACAAGTGACAGAAGAGTTGTGTCATGGGTTGTTCAATCTCGAAAATGTTGAGGAGGAAGCCAACATCTCTCCCACCAGAACCAGGCTTGCAAAAGAATGAAAACAATCAAAACAACAGACCAAAAAACTTGTAGCAATTGTATAGCGTCCATGCACTAAAATCTCTTACATTTAAGCTGCAGTCTGGCAGGATTTCAATGCACCTTTTCATGCATGACAGTTTCTTTGAAAGCATCCCCCACTCTTATTCTGTGGGTGTGTCTCAGATTCTCCACATGTACCTAGGCTATCATTTTTTTTTAATGTATTCAAGTTCATATGATACAAAAAAAGAGTTTCCATAATGGCTATTAATTTTGAAAAGTAAACTTTATTCAAAATTGAAGGTAGTTTGAACTTCAGGAAAATATTTTTTAAAAGAGAAATATAGGAGTACAAGCTCTTGAGAGAAATCTAATGGCTGGCTGGCATCTTCCAATGAGGATGTTTCCTTCCATATTTGGCATGCACAGAGAACTTTATGGATCAATTTAGTCTTTTTTATTTTAATCAGCTCTCATCTTTTTCAGAAAGGGTGAAAATTTTGCTAATACACAATTTTTAAAAGTATATAGATATGTTTCTTGCATGTTTATGGTACCCTTAAGATCTCTTTTTCTCATGTCAGATATCATTTACATTAAGTTCGTAAAAACAATATTAAGTTTTGGCTTCACTAAACAAAAGCAAATACAATTTCTACTTGCAATTCTATCCTTCCCCACCCTGCTGCACAGGGTCCAACGGAGACTGAGATAAGGATGGGGGTCTGGAGAGGTGGGAAGAGCCTCGCAATCCTTGCCCGTATCCCTCCAACCTCGGGTCCCTTTCACTGAGACAGGCACCGGCTATGAGCCTTGAAGCATTCACCGATGTCCAGAGAGTGTCTAAAAATGGATTTATTTAGTGGTTGAAATGAGAATAGAAATAGATCATTTGGAGGTAACTATTTTACAGATGATTATGAACTTCCTAAAGGTCTTTGAGAACATATTTTAGATAAATTAAAATTGTACAGATACTTGGTTCAAAACTAAGCAAGAAACCTAGGCTACTGGCAGTCGAGACACAGTATCCAAATGACATTTCCACTTCATGTGCACCCTGACTGTCTTGATGTTGTTTGTGCCTTGGTTCAGAGGTGTAATTGAAACCCTGATCACTTATGGAGCACATGAAAGCATCACACAATGGAGTCTGAGGCATGGAGCTGTCTCCTCACCTCTCTAACTAGGATCACTTTCAGGGCTCCAAGCTGCTCAGTGCTGTGCAGGTCAGAGGACTGAGTACCAAGAAAACTGCAGATGGACAGAAGGGTGGAGACAGGAGAAGACTAAGGAACTGTCACCCTACCCATTATACAGACAGATAGAAGATACTTTTGATATTTATCTGACATTTGTTTGATGTTTTTCCTTTCAGATAGAACATTACTGAGATTATTTGTAATACAGAGAATTGAGAGTGAACCCCAGCTCTACCTCTTACCATTAGTCTCTTGTCAAAAAGTGTGTGTTTTTAACAGTGATACTAGGTAAGGTAAGAACTCACTGTTCCTGCACTGGGAGAGCTCAGACCCAAGTGCCAAGCTTTCCTGTACAGGTCAGGGTTCTCTTCACCTTCCCTCCTTCTCCACTGGACCTAAAGTCTTCACCTTCTCCACGAGGGCACACTATGAGCGAAACTGCTGTGGTGTGCTAACAAACAGACCTGCAACTGCTAGAACAGAAAACGGTCATCCAAATACAAGTTTTATGTTCCACGTCTGAGTGCAATGCAAGTCACAGGCTGGGAGACCACCTGTCTTCCATTAGTCATCGCAATGCAGACATAAGGAAAAGACCGAGATCAAAGCCTGGCTTTTGATCCGTATTCTTTCAACTATAACACTGAAGTAAACTGACCCCGAAGAACTCGTTTTCCTTTGGTTGGATTTAAGCATGGATTGTCCTAATTTTGAAGAAGGAACTCTAGGTTTTACAGTGAACTTCCTAACTTACCAGTGACTCTCAACACTTTAATTCTCTGTTTCCAGAACCAGTATAGCACTGCTGGACCTATGTACACAAATATGTGTGTAGTTCCTTCTGAACATATATGCATAAAACATTTATGTACACACACACAAATGCTTCTTACAAAACATTTTCACCTTGGTATCACCAAACATTAATGCCTGTTACAAAGGAAGGATTCAATAACTGTTTGCTCAATAGAGTATATGCCTCAGAGACAGGGACTTTCTCTTTAGGAACTTAGGTAAAACCCAACAAGATTACAGGAGCCTGCCTGCTGCACTATTCTAGACACTGAGGCAGGAGGATCACTGTAGCTTGTGAGTTTGGGGGCAGCCTTGGAAGCACAGGAAGATCCTTGACTCTTAAACAAAAAACTTGAGGCACTCCAAATTATGGTTTGTTACCCAAACAGAACAAATTTAGACTCAAGCTGGCTCTCTATCATGCCATATCTGGAGACTGGCTTCCAGTGTGTCAGCTGTGGTCAGTGTCTTTGCCCAATCACCGCTTTCTTGCAAATCATAAATAGTGTCCTCAGATCTGTTAGGGGCAGGGGGAGGAATCAGTCAGAAGTCCAAAAGGTAGCAACCTTATGGAGGGATGGCATGGCTAAAGGAAATGCCCCAAGGACACATCCTACAGGGAAGGGCATTTGCCATTAGGTTCAAAGAGAATACATTAGAATCATAAACTCATTCTATGCTTCAACAATGGGCCATTTTCCCCTCTCAGAGGAAACACTCTGCTCAGTTCCCCTCAAAACACCACCTTCAAATCTTATACATTATTTAGTGGATTCTTGTGGGGGGAGGTCCAAAAAGAAAATAAAGGTTCTATTTGGTTGGGTGGAAAAATGTAGACACAAAGAAAGGCCAAGTGGTTTACCCCATGGCATAGCCGTCTTCTGATGTATGGGACAAGAAAATTAAAGTTGTGGTCAACAAACAACCATGCTTTCTAAAATAAATTCTGCCAAAGTAGGGCCTGGGACAGATGAAGGTGGGAGGGAGTTGAGAATGCATCGGTACTGCACACAGGTAAAACAGAAGACGTGCCATTTAAAACAGGCTGCGTACAGAGCATTACCGGCACAACTCAGGAAAATGAGCCCTTTCTTCCATTCATTGGCGATCGTTATATTCAGCTCGTACTTGCGGTGGCGCATTGTGTGAGCATATCCAGAGCCAGCAGTGTTTAAAACAAACATAACTGTGACCAGGTGGCAGCTGTGCAGGAATCTAAGGCACATAAAATCTTAAAAGTTGAAACTCTTCCCCTTTCTTAATTATCTTGACTTTGTGGGACATATTGTGTAATTTGGGGGGTGGGGCTGGGACAGTGATGAATCAAACATTTTAGAAACCTTTGAAATGCTGATGTGTTATGGTTGAGGATTCGGATTCGAGGGTGCTTTTCCCCTTTGCTACCATATACTTCAAACACAGTCTCTGTTATAGATCAGCTAGACTTCGGAGTTCACAAAAAGGAGGGAGGGCTCAATTTAATTGATGGGAAACCCACTGAATTCTAAAGAATGACTAGTTCTCTAACATAATAATTTCACTGAAAGGGGAAAAAAACACCCTTCTATTTCTACCTTTGAATGAACACGTCAGACAGAACCAAGGTTGACTTGGGTAACAATGATTTTTAACATGGAACCTGGTAAGATCAGGTTCTTTTATCTTCTGTCCTGAGTTCTCTTTCTAATAAAATTGAGAAGTTGGATGGAATTGGGGAATGGCCTTACATTTCAGAATGAAGAAAATGAATGACTCGGGGAAGAAAACCTGAACTCTGTGGCTGGAGATGTCAAAAGCCGCCACCACGTGGCGTACTGGGGGAAGTGCAGCCTCTTCTGTTGAAGCTGCTGGGGGCTTAAAGGGGTGGTCTGCCCTCATCTCAGCTGCTGCAAGTTTGGAGGTCACCAACATGGGGCATTCAGGGTATGACATTCTCTTTCATACGGCCTTACGATTTCCAAAATTAAGAAAGTAGATACTACTATCAGCAGCTGAGCCAGAATTCTAATCCAAGTCTTCTGATTTAAAACACAGCTATGGGGCTGGAGAGATGGCCCAATGGTTTAGAGTACAAACTGCTCTTCCAGAGGACCTCAGTTGGTTCTTAGCACACACATCAGGCAGCCTGTTGGCTCAGAAACTCCTGTAGCTCCAGATCTAAGGGGTTCAACTCCTCTGGCCACTGTGTGCCCCTGCACTCACATGCACATACCCCGCCCCTCCCCCCCCCCACATAAATTAAATAATAAAAGTAAATCTTTAAAACACAGAGATGTGGACATCTAATTTAATTTGAAAGTTACAGATCTAAAAAAAAGTAAAAGATTGTAGAAAAATGCTTGAAGCTGGAGTAGTAATTCTTTCTTCTAAATTGCATGAAAGACCTATAGCTTTTTTTTTAAAGAATGGCTGAAAAATACTTATCATGAAAGATTTTTTCTAAATATGTGTAAATACATATACATCTTTTGCTTATTAAAAACACCCATATGAGTTATACAAAGTTTGAAGAGTACCAATATCAAGAACAAAACGAAAGCACACCCACAACTCAGCAGTAGCAACTAAAGTTGGATAAATTCGCTTGTTTCTTTCCTTTGTTTATACATTTATGTTTATTGTCTTATTCCCATTGAAATGTTTAAACCAATATTAAATAGATAGCAAAACTTAATTGTATCCAGGATGGGTAACTTTCTAAACTAGATAGTATACCTTAGATTATACGTAGTGATGTAAATCTAAATTGTAACCTTCCAAGCAAATGCTCCAGAGCTAACTAGTCTCTTAGCTTCATCTCTTCACTGCAGAGAAGAAAATGTGGACTTGCATTTGCCTCCTGGCTGTCTGAACAGTTGCTGCAAACTGACCGGTCACTCACCTCATTGTTTCTTCTGCTGGATAACAGAGGTGACCATCTCGGCTCTGTCTAAGCTAGAACGTTATCAGGACAGCAAGCAAAAAGATGCAAATGCAAGACAACTTAACGCTATCCGGGTATGGAAAACACTCTTCAAGGTTCCTGGTCCTCAGATTTCCTCAGGTATTTAGTTCACAGTGAGCACCCTCACAGCTCTCTGTTCTACAGTTGATTAGCATGGCTCTCTCTGGAGACTGAATGACATTGCAACTGATTTGGGCTGGGATCACTATCTGATTTTCACAGAAAATGTTTATCTTTAAGTATCAAATTCCCAGTTGATGTTTTCTATAGGTATCTGGTTTCCTTGCTTTACTATTTTATATAAAAAAAATTCACCCCCTTAATCGCAATAAAGTATTCTGTCCACGTAGCTTGAGGAAATCCCCCAATACTTCTACCCTGCTTGATTTTCCAGTTCACCATGTCACTCCATATCTCTTGACCCTTCCCTGTTGATTCAGAGAAACTCTGTATTGCTGGCTGATTACTAACTTCCTAACAATTTCCATTTACTCGCCAAAGGGTTTTAATTTTTCATGGTGATGTCACTCCTAATACCATGTATTTATCACCTCCTGCTTTGGGGCATTTTGGGTCCTTTCCAAAGGGCTGGATCTTATCAATCAGGCCCAACTGAGAAGTTCCCACTGTTATTCTCAGGATGCCCAACCTGCAGCTACGTTTTTTAGTTGCCAGGCCAACGGGCCTATGTAGCTTTTGACACGAGATGCGATGCCTCATAGCTGACTCTCCTGGGCTTTTAGGAATCTTTCTCACGTTGAATTAACATTTTCTTTTGTGCTCTGACAAAGAACATTATAAGCAATCATCAGCACAAGCAAGCTGTGGAAGATGTGGCCAGGTCCACAGTTCTTGAGCGAGTCTACTGACCCAGACACCTGGCTATGTTATTACAGTTATCAAGCAGAATGAGAAGCAAGTCAACATTTTTCAAGTTATAAAGAGAAAAGTATAGGGAGAAAACTTGTTAATTATCTGAGGAAAAATTTTACAGCAGCTAAACAAGAAATTTCCAACCGCCCTTGAGACTCATCTCTGCCACCTTACTCCCACCCCACTTTGCTACAGCCCTGTCATTTCCTGAACCAAGCTGGATTCTTACTGAGTCAGGGAAGGGCAGGAACAGGAAGGAGCAGAAGCTTATCAAAGTGAAAATGGAGGCAGAAAAGACAAAGAACAAAAAGGATTAAAAAGACTTGTTTGTGAGTCTGATCAAAGCAAGGATAAACAAGGAAAAATCGGCCAGAGACGCTAATAGTTTGGTTTTAATTTTCTATAAGCAATGCTATGTGTTGAGCTTGTTTTGCTTCAGTTGGTGTTTCACTAACAGTGTTCCAGGACATGTTATCCAATACCACGCATAGGACTGGTTCTTTTCCCTTCATCTACAGTCTCCTAGTAACGCTACAACTTGCCATTTCTTCACACAGTACTCTTGCTTATACTACTGCCCTGGTTCCCAGGACTTGCTCACCTGTCACCTGACTCCTACAGAGTCACCCCTTGCTGTCCTAACCTCGACCTTCTGAAAAAGTCACCAGACAGCTGGCAAGGGCAGCCATTTTCTCCTCCTCACTAGATAAGAAGGAGTCCAAGGGCAAGAAGCACATGTCACCTGCCATTAGAGCCTGCTTTCCTTACACAGAATGATGGCAACTGTAGAGATCATGCCAGGGTCAATTTATGCCTCCCTCTATCTAACAGGCATTTTTTATTCACAGGAGTTGCCACACCTCCCCTAAGACCCCAGGGTTCAATGGGCATTGCTGTTGTTTTGGAACATATGTGGGGTAGATGATCATTCTTACTTCAGTAAGGGGTAACTGTGGCTCTCATCCAACCCTACAACTGAAGCCATATGAACTGGGAAGCCGAGTCCAGCACAAGACTTAAGCCTAAGGCAAAAGTTACTGTGATGTCAGGGGGCTGTGCAGATTTCCAGAGAGCGTTTTCAGGTGGTACAATTCTCCTCTAGCGCACCCAGGCTCACTTATCTCTTGTATGAGGGGACATTTCTAATCTAGAAGTGGCACCACCACAGCAACACCCCTATCTCTGGGGATCTGGAACATCAAATCATCAACTGCCCTGATAATGTGACAACTGGGAACAAAAGCCAGACGTGCGGGTTCTCCGCGTTCACCATGAGCTGTTGTGGTATAAATAGTTGGAGCACTTTATGTTCTTAAGGAGTGTTTAGAGAAAAGATTACTTACTGCCTTCCCACGTGCAGTGCAAGAGATTCAGGGCCCCTTCCACCCTCTTCCAGTGTGCAAGATGAAAGAACGCATATGCTATGGCTTCACTGTCTCCTCTCTTCAGGATGTGCTCTGGTGGGAGGATTAAGCTTTTCATTTCTAGTAGATACTGAAAGTTAAAAAGCAGGAGACGGATATGTTAATATACAGTGATTAGGAATTCAGTACTGAAATAGGCTGATTTCCCCAAAACCTTCATTCACAAACATTTCATCAACCCTGCTACAGTTGACGGCAATTACTAAGATACCCAGCGATATCCAGAGTTTGTTCACAGTTGATTAGCTTTGTACGTGTTTCCTTCCATGAAGATCAGAGACTTATAGGCTAAAATATTCTACTCAGAGAAGTAAATATAGGCTCAAACAGGAAAAGGGGAAATGTAGGAGACATAATAATCTGGTATAATTTTGTAATGGCAATGAAAATACATACAACACAGGCACATGAAATCAAACAGTTATGTGGCTAAACAACCTGTACTAAAGAGATTGGACATTGAGTAGTACTACCCATATATTTTTCTATACAGATATATCAAGAAGAACTTGGTTTTGTGAAAAGAACTATTGATAGATGCTTAGATGTGGGAAAAATGAAGGTGTCAGCTTGAGTGTAGGAAGATCCAAGAGAATTAAATACAGACTCCAAGCTGAAAGGACCTTTTAGATATTTCCCACAGACTGGAGGGACTAGAGTGTATAGCTCTTCATTCATATTCAACACAAAGGACCTGAGGGTGCAGGGCAAGAACAGGTGTCATTTTCCTGGAACTAAGAGAGGTCCAAATCTCCACATTAATCCCTTTGCACTTCCTATAGGACAGAGGGGCAAACTCAGAACAGTTTCCTGGCACTCCCTCTTCACTCTCTTCCCGTATAATCCACCCCCAAACATTCCATGTGCACACATCACCACCACCACCCCACGTTACTCCTGCTGCTACTCTCATGGGCAACAATGAATGGTAGACCTTACAATGATACGTTTATTAACACGACACGAATACAACAAAAAGTGCTCTATCAAGTTTACAGTTTTTCATGTAAAACAGAACTGTCTGGTTTCTTTCTGTCAGTGGAAATTTGTGAAAGAACCAAGTGCAGAAGAGTTCCCATGCAGACAATAAAGGCTAAGACACAGTTCCTGCGGTTTCACTGTCCTCTAGGAAGGATTTACCCATTTGGGTGTCAATACCTGTCTTTAAGCTGTTCCCATCGGCAACACCCTCAGGCTCAGGGTATACGGCCCAGCAGGAGCCAGGACGACATACGTGGGGGTTTTGGCTCTGAGATAGAAAGGTGTTCCGAAATTTGGGTCTGATTTTACAAATGCTCTCCACCCCCACCACTGGCCTTAAAGCAAGAAGAGAACAGAGGTGGGAAAGAGAGTCCCAGAGAACAGCACAAGAGCAGCTCCCACTCTCAGAGGGGCTGGAACAGACAGCACTCCTGGACAGGAGTTGTTGGTGCAGGGACTTCTTTCTGGATGGCCCTGGAAGGTGTTTGTTACTGAGATGGTGACTCTTTGAACAGGAATCCCCAAAGGACTTTTGGTCATTTGCTTTTTGTGATCCCACAAGCCACAGATTTCTTCTTATGTTTTGTCTTCAAAAAGTGTAAGACAAAAATTGTCTGGGGAAAAGTAATGCTATCAATCCAGCAAGCACTATTAGTTATAATAAAAACAAAGCTGGGCGGTGGTGGTGCACACTTTTAATCCCAGCACTCGGGAGGCAGGGGCAGGCGGATCTCTAAGTTTGAGGCCAGCCCAGTCTACAAAGAGAATTCCAGGACAGTCAGGGCTGCATATAAATATAAATATAAAAGGCATATTTTGCACTCAGAGACAGCTGGCTATCCTCTCACGACTCTCTTACCTTAATAGAGCCCCTTGTGATTTACATAATGCCAGTAATAATCTTATACGGCCCAAGGCTATGAATCATCAAAAAGATCTAGAACGCATACAGTGTATGGACTACATTGTTTTAGAGTAGGAAAGCATAGGAGGACCATTTTGTTACCATCAGCAACCTTCAGCAAAATTGATGAGAAGCAAATCTTATCTAATGAGAGCCTCAGAATAAGATCTTCATAAATACCCTGCTAATCGTTAACTTCAAAAGTGAGGAAAGTGCTATATGAATCTAGAAATAAACCAGATGTGAATAAACTGGTTTAATTGACCCAGGGAGAATGAAATCCTTCTCTGGTTGCAGAGAACTAGATGGCAGTGAGGGAAAAGTGTAAACTACTTTCCCATTATTTCTGTAACTAGGAAAAGCTCTTCAAACTGCTTCATCCCACATTTGCTCTATCTGTGGGTCAAAAGCAAACCAGGAGATCGGGCAGAGAAGAGTTGGGTAGAGGGTTCAGACAATTACTAACTGTCCTGTCAATTGTCCTAACCAGTGGTTATGTAGTTACTTAAATTAAAATTAAACAACACAACAATTCAGTTCAACTCCAGTATCCATGTTTCAAGTCCTCAAGTGCTGTATGTGGCTAATGACGACTGCATTGGAAATTTTAGAGAACATTCCCATTATTGTAGACTATTCTTTTGAACAGAACTGCTGTAGTCAGGGGCTTATAGTCTGCAAATAACTAAACCAATTTTTAGCTGGAACTCATGCCTAGCACTGATATCAGGGCTAAGGACCTGTGACTAGATAGGCCATAGGCCTTGGGGAGAACCTACTTCTTTCATTCTACCAAACGGATATAGTGCTATATTGAGTCACAGTGACTTATCCTTAACCCAGTGAATTAGTGCATCTTACAACCCTCAATAGACAATCTTCTTTCAACAGTAATGGCAAGTCACACAGACTCACAATTGGCCAACATGCACAGAACAAGAGACTGCCGAGTTCTCTGCCCTAAATGTGACATCTGCATCATACCCTCTCCTAAGGCACAGACATCATCAAAGGAAGGGCAGCAGAAAGATTATAGAGCCAGAGGCAATAAATGACTACAACAAAACTGTTTTCAGGACACAACAGGGCAATTGGACATATGAACTCCCAACAGTTGTTAAGTGCACAAAACCAGCGCAAGATCAAACCAGACAAAAATCCCAACATGGAGGAGGGAGGTGAACATCAAGACTCACCCCTAGCTGTGGAACTATTAGAAACTGATGACTGTTGGTAAGGGAGAGTTATTTTCTTTAGGGATGTGGCTCCTGAAAGGCTATCCATACTTCAGTAGATGGCTCTCGACCCACATACATACTGACAGCACTGAGTACATTCAGTAGAAGGAAAAACAAACAAACAAACAAAAAGACATGCTGTTGGGGAAGATAACAGTAGGAGGAGGTGAGAAAGGAATTGGAGCAGAGGGAATGGAAGTGACTTTGATCAAACCACATTGTGTATAACTCAATGAACATGGACAAGTCGACTGGTGCCTATCTAGAGCCTGCACTCCTTAATGACTAATGTTCATGATACTGGAAGGTACTCTGAATTCTGTCAGAAGATAAAGGTAACCACCAACTCAGCTACCAGGTCTTCAGTCTACACTGGTGACCTGTCTGCATGATACACTGGTGCAACTGTGGCACAAAAGTTACCGAGTAACCAACCACTGTCTATTGGCTTTAAGGCCCACTCCATGAGATCGAACCCATGCCTGACACTGCTGGGGGGGTGGTGGCAAGACTCAGGATAGATTGGCTATGGACCCACAGGAATATCAAATACGATTGTTCTGCTAAAGGAATATAGCAATAAAATGACTCCGAATTACAATCTCTTATCCTCATAGATCCGTGTCCTGCTCATCTGTTACCAGAGAAGCTTCCTCCAGCAGCAGATGGAAACAAATAGACCCACAGCTGGACAATGTGCTAAGAACAAGAGACCTTGGAGCACGCAGTTCCAAATATTATGTCTTTATCAAATCCCTCCCCTTAGAGCTCAGGGAACTTTGCAGGAGAGAAAGCTGAAAGATTGTAAGAGCCGGTGGGGATGGAGAACACCAAGGAAACAAGGATTTCCAGGCACAGCAGGGTTGATGCACATATGAACTCACAGAGTCTATGGAAGCATACACAGGGCCTGCACAGGTCTAAGCCAGATGGGATCCCAGTGTGAGATGCTGAAGTGGACACAAGCTCCCATCCTTAACCCGGAAGCTACCTCCAATTTGTTATGTGAATCCATGAGAGTCTGTTGAAGGATCTCAGGAATGTATTAAGATATAGAACGGGGATAACACACTCACGGATACAGAATGAAATAAACACCACTGCTTATCCAGCTGTCGTCCTTTGCTCTGCTCAGGGGTTTTTGGGAACCAACCGTCCAGTCTCCAACCACCCAAGAGAGTACACAACAACTCTTCCTCAGCTCTTAAGGGGTCACATACACAGACAAAGCCATGCCTAGGGCTTGTACCTCAAAGCCATTGGCTGAATGGAACGAATTCCCACACCACCAATTGACAACCACTTGCAAAGGAAAAAATGAGTTTTCTCCAATGTAGTCCCACTGGGCATTATAAACTGCACTTAAAGGTAGGCCCCATGCTCAGATGGCTAACACAAAACAAATTTAATGTTAATTTTGGAGGGTTATTCCCTCCAAAATGCGCAGGTAAGTTATGTCTTCATCAAATCCTTATCTGCGCATTTTTGACTTTACAGATCCTTTGTTTATATGTAATGGTTTCCAATTTTGTGTTTTTATGAGATTTCTGTGTGTGAGTATGTGTGTCTCTGCATCTGAATGCCTTTCTTATGCTTTTTCTTTGGCCATTTTTTCTTTCTATTGGTTTTGTCCTATACTGTTTTTGCCTATTTGTTTTCTAATGAGAGGGGAAAAAAATGGATGTGGATTTGGGTGGGGAGGTGGGAAGGATCTTTGAGGAGTTGGGAGAGGAAAAACTGTGATCAGAATATACCACATGAAAAATATATTTTCAATATAAATTAAAATTTTACTTAAAAATTGCATTGTATGCAGGTGTGGTATTCTCAAACAATAAGAAAAGAATCTACAGATACCCATGGTAGGAACATATACTCATTGAAAATGAGCCCATATTGTAATAAAAACTGTAATAAATATAATTCAAAATTTGATTTAAAAGCATTGTTGGCCACCAGGACATCTCCATGCACTTGGAAAGTGATAGTAAATGTGAGTGAGACAGACGGGTTACTCAGTCGGCAAACTGAATGCAATACCTGCAGGTGGCTTCATGGACATCATCCATAGCCCAGCAGGAAGGCTGTGAGGTGATGCTTAGTTCCCTCTAAGCTGTCTGATCTGGATGTATTATATGCAACACCTTGGTTACATGTGTCCCTTTTTCAACTCGACCACAAAATCCTCAAGAACATGAACTTGGTCATCTTCGTGTTAATTTCTCACTACTCCTTTTAAAGCACCTTGCATATATATATGCTAACTTAAATTCAAACCTCACTTCCAAGAACACTCCCAATGTGAACACTACTGACCTAGTCAGTCTAATGAGGTCAACAAAAGCAACTCACCAAGGAGACTTAGCTCTGCCTTCTCACTGCATCTATTTTATGGCAGGAGTAGGTTATGTCTATAAAGGAGATTTATGCTTCTTTATAGTTCCAAACAGAATGTTGGCTGTAACCAACTGATGAAGGCTAATAACAACAATGTGCTATGTTTTGGGCCAAGCTTTAAATGGCTGGCAATATCGGGTCTCAACATGTGCAACATTTAAATTAGAAAGGCATGGAACAACATTTCACATCCTACTTGTCAAGAGAAAAATAAATGGAAGAGGGCAGATCCCTATCCACAAGTATGCAGCAATCAATTAGGCTAACTGTACTTTGCAAATCAGAGAACACGCTCTGCCTGTCTATATTAGCGACTTGTCTTCTGTTAGCAAAGTCAGCATTCTGTGCTAGCTTGCCTGCATCCTACCTCTAACTTCCTTCCAGATTCTCAACCACACTAGCTGAAGAACTGTGCTTCTAAAGGTTTCGGAAGCAACTTTTCAAAGTCAATTTGTGTCAGAATTGTGCTCCTTATGCCCAGTACATTAGCACATAAAGCCAGAGCATACGTAGAGAAGCAGAGTGCTCTGGTCTCTGAGTAAGCGGTGCCTGCTCCTGCAGGCATGGAGAAGAGGCTGGCTCATTTGTGAGGAGAGCTGCCATAGAATTACTCCAAGTGACCAATTGCCAAACTTTCCCTTTTCAAGGTATAAAATGCTACAGTAACTTGAGGAAAAATGACTTCCAAGTTATTCTTCACATAGATATTAATGCAAAGGAATTAATTTGTTCACATTTCTGGAATGCTCAATACCAATAATACCATAAATCATATTAAAACCATCAGCAAAATAGGGGCATAAATAAAATATGAAAGAACAGGTAATTAAACTACAGGAAATTTACATGACAGCTATCAAATTACTCTCCAAAACCTAACAGTAGAATATTTATTAGCATTGAAAATGTTATGATATATTACTAATGAAAAAAAAGTCTGTCATACTGTAAGTAACTGATTATTTTGACAATAAAAATGTATGTTTGGACATTAAAAAGATTGGAAAATGACAGATTGAAAGTTAAGAGTAGCTAAATATTTATTATTAATGAAGATTAATTTCCTTGTGTTATAATTTCCAGATTTTCTGTATAAACATTATTATTTTCCTTTATATATACATATGGATAAACAATTAAGAGCACTTACTGCTCTCACAGAGGACCTCAGTTTGGCTCCCAGAGCCAAGTTTGTGGCTCCCAACTACCTGTAACTCTAGCTTCAGGGGAACTGATGCTTTCTTCTGGCCTGTACCAGCTCCTGCAGGCACATGTTGCACATAAACATGCAGACAACACACATACACATAAAATAAACAAGTGAAGAAATCTGGAGAACAGAGGAGCTCAGGGGTTTCATGAAAGGGAAGGGTATAAATGGTATAAACATAATATATTCATATCTGAAATTCTCCTAAAATAAAATACATACTTAGATTAAAAAAACCTAGTGCCATTTGGAATAGAAGCAATATATGCTGAAGTGCATCGATGACTGCGCCTTGGACTCCATAACACACATCTAATAGGATAAGATATCACAAGTAGCTGATTCAGCTAGCACTGTCAGGAGGCGGAGGTGTCCATCCATACCAGGGATCCTAGATTGCCTCCTCCTACCTGCCACTATGAACTACTGCTTGGAATCCTGCTCTATCACATTGCTATGATATCACATTGCTATGACATTAGATATGTTATCTAATTTCTTCTTCATCTGGAAAAACCGAGCAGCAAAACCACATTATTGGTGCTAAAGTTAGAAATGACATACGATAATATGGAAAGCATTTACAAGGAAGGTACATATGGATAAGTACCTGTGCATATGTGCAGATTATTTCACTAGTCAATAAAAGGTGAAATGCTCATGTTATTGTAAAGGTGAGTTCTGTTTTATGGGGTAGGGGTTCCCTACATATAACTGAGTCTATTTCTAGGTGAAACGCATGAAGAGTTTTATCACAGTAGCTGATCTGTGAAGAAAATTGGCCACTGGACACCAACTGACCAATAAGGAAATAAGTATGAAGCAAGGTTGAATGGAAATGAACCTGATCTAAAGTCATCGGTATCTGCTTCTCCCTGCTTGGCTTATCTATTCATCGGTGACTTTGCTTCATTTGAAAAACTTGCAAATCCCACAGTATATCCCAAGGAAAGATATGAGCCTGCCAAAGTAGGTGCTGAGGACAGAGATGACCATACCCATGATGTTTTGCAGGTTCACAGACATGGTTGTCAGCCACAGCTTATCGAAAGACATTGAAAGACACACTGAGTAGTCTAAGAACACAGACATAGGACTATGCAAAAGTACAAAAAGAGATTAAGAATACACATACTGTATCTCCAACACATGGCTCGTGTAGTATTTATGCACAGTGTGCCCCAAAGACAAAGATAGTGGAGCATCCAAAACTTACCCCATGGGCATCAGTGTGAATCATGTTATGCCTCTACCTTGATCCTTAATCCTCCAAATCTTTGTGTAAGGGAGAAGGAAGCAGAGCAAGATCATGCATAGGCAAAGAAATTAGAACACATTTAACAAGGAAATAAACAGACTGAACTGCCTGAGGAGGTTCATAGAAATTGGGTGATTGAGTCAGTGAGATTAAACGAGCAATAATTTGCCCTATGAGCATGGATGGGAAGGGATGCCAAGGCCAGAAGCAAGGCTAGACCATGGCCCTGGAGCATCAAAGGGAATAGGTGATACTTAGGGTCTGGAGAAGCATGAGTACTATCCTGAGAGTCACCACCTACATTAACACAAGACAAGCCAACCCCAGAGGTTCCCAGGGCAACTGGGGGTTCAGGAGGTTCGGCAGCTTGCCCAAGGCGGCACAAGTTGCGTGGGACAGAACTTGCATTTAGAATCCAGCCTTTCTGCTGCGGTCTGACGAAGGGAGACAAAGCCACTCACGACATCCTCCAGAGTATGGCCCTTCATTGTGAGGTCCCTCTGGTTTTCAAACTTTCAGACACAGAATAGTGTTCAAAGGCAAAGCAAACAAACAAAAGACTGAATATGTGATGAAGAATGTGGAATATGTGGAGTGAGACCTGAAAGAGGTCTGAGGACACATTATAGCTTCTAAAATGACCAAAAACCCTACTGTATAGGGCTATGGGGAATAAGATTGGAAGAGAAATCGGGGAGGGCGTCATGTGCCAGACCAACAAGCAGGGTTAGAAAACCCTTAGAGAGTCCCTGTCATAGCCGAGGGGAAACTGACAGGCGATAAAGGGACTTCACTAGGACTTTGTGTCTGACAGGCAGGAGAGTGGCAGAAGGAACCAAGTATGACAGTCAGTGTGTGCCACGTGGGAACACAGAAGGTCCTTGGTGGGGATTTCACCACCAGCGGAAGAAGTGGTTCATCAGGCAGAAAGTGACAAGCAGAGCTTAAAGTATCTGCAGAAGTTCCCTGGACAGATGGCCTGGGATTCAGGTGCTAGGCCTAAAGTCTGTGAGAGAGGCTGAAGACAGATTCAGGCAGGAACTGAGCTATGGAGCCTATGAATTTCCCCAGGAGAGTTTTAAGCGAGAGAGGGCTCCTCCTAAAACCAGCATAAAGCAGTAGAGAGCACACAGAGGAGCATGCCTAGCACTCAGGAGAAGATATGTGGGGTCGAGGCTGTCTCAAGATGTAGGAAGTTGCTGGAGGCTGGCTGTGTGTCTCACTGATCCACCACAACCATGCAAGATGCACTGGAGTTGATAGTCAACACTTCCTAAAGACAGAGAGTGCAGGTCTGCTGTGGAACACAGGCTGAGGAGAAAGAATGGGATGAGGGTGAAGACGGAGCCAAAGGACCTGGTGGCTGAGGTGGGGCTACTTGTGCCCTTGGTTGGGGAGACCTTCAAAGAAGCAGTGCCAGCAACAGCAACATGCTTTGTTAGAGACTCCTGAGAAATGTAACTTTAAAACCGTTTTCTGTTCATTTTCCTTTGGGTTGTGTTTCTACAATATATCTCCTTACTCCCTTGCAAAAAGGAGTTTTCTGGAACAAACTGGCTCAAGAAACATATATTGAAATAATATTTCTGCACTATACCATTGATATACAATATCTCAGACAGTCTGCCAGGGTATTTTGAATTGCTGCCCCCATGCTTCAAGTATCTTTAAATGCTAAAACTCACTACACATTGTTTCCTAAATTGGATTAAAAAGCAATTTTCTTCCCTGTCAATCAGCTTTACCAAGATCTAGAGAGAGGATTGCTTTAGTGTTTGCATGGAGCATAATTTCCATTGTGCTAACAGTGTCCTGCAGACAGCTCATTAGCATAGTCAGTGACTGGGATGTTTTCCTTCACATGTCTCTTGTAATCACTGTGAAATGAGCTTTTAAACTGACAATAGATAAACTTTTTTAAAGAAAAAAAGGTAAATTTTGAAAGGAATGCATTTCTATCATAACAACTTTGATCCTCATCTGTATTTTCTCACATTTTTCCATATTCTAGACAATGGTTTAAAAATTTATGCAGTTGGGATGTTTAACTCTTTGGTTTTTGGGGGGGCCTGCCACCCAACTCCCAAGAAAATACATGGAGGCTTATTCTTACTTATGAATGCTTGGCCTCAGCTTGGCTTGTTTCTAGCCAGCTTTACTTAAATTATCCCGTCTACTTTTTGCCTCTGGGCCTTCACCTTTCTCCATTCTATGTCTTTCTTTACTTCTCACTCCATGGCTGGCTGTGTGACTTTGTGGCTGTGTTTGGTCTCTGGAGTCCTCCTCTCCTTCTCCTTTTCTTCCACTCTTCCCCCCTCTCTTCTCTTCCTATTTACTCTCTGTGCATGCCAGCCCCGCCTATTTCCCATTCCTGCCTATCTATTGGCTGTTCAGCTCTTTACTAGAACCAATCAGGCATTTTAGACAGGCAAAGTAACACAGCTTCACAGGACTAAACAAATGCAACATAAAAGAATGTAACACATCTTTGCATCATTAAACAAATATTCCACAGTATATAAAAATGTAATGCACCTTAAATTAATATTCCACAACAAACCTAGTTATCAATTAGGCGAAATCATTACATCAATATTCTGAGCAGTACAGGCTATCCTGTGGGAATTTCAGTGATGTGGTAAACATCCTTCTCTCAGCAAATGCCAGTGTCCACTCTTGCCTCATCGTGGGTCCAGTGAAAAGGAATCATGCCTCAGTGGCTTAAGACTTAAGACAAAAGCTTTCCCCATGGCTGCTTGTGATTTTTCTTGACTATTTCATTCACAATCTTTTGGCACCACAGGCAGCTAGCCATGGTTCCTCAGCCCCATCTATTCCTTCAGCATGGGTGGGGCCTCCAGTTCTGCGGGGGGGATCATAATCGCTTGAGAGTTTCTGTGGTGACGGTGGCCCTCAGACATCTGTTGTTCATTCTCTGGACTAGATGCACAGGTGATTTGAGCTTCTGAGTACTATAGTCTGGGGACTAATGTCCCCAATGCCATGTGTGAAGGGCGTGGCCCCTACCCCAGGGAACTAGTGGGACACGGTGGAACCTTAAGTGGGGAGTTAAATGCAAAGCAGTTAGACCACTCGGGTGTGCCCTTGAAGGGCTACTGTGATCCCAGCTCCTTTCTGGTTTTGTTTCGCTGTACCTATTAGACAGGCAGTTTCTTCCTCCATGAGCTTCTGCCATGATGTATGCTGCACCACGCATCTAAAGGCAATGGACAACCACGGACATACCAAAATCTCCAAAGTGTGAGGTAAGTAAATCATTCCATTTGCTAGGCTGATTGTGTTGTTCCGTTCACTTTAACATGTGCTGGGAAGCCAATGACATGCCGGGTTAGTAAACTCTTCAGATTCGACCAGAGTAGCTCTAATTTTACCTGCTTTGTTTATTAATTAAGGCTTCACAACTGTCTGCAGGAAAAATGTTGTTTTCATCTCCATTCTCCTGTGGGAATGGAAGCTGAACTACTGTGAGTGGTCTAAGTAAGCTGAGCAGTCGGGACAGAGCCAGTGGAGCAGAGAACAGATCTTTCTGGTAACTGACTCTCTCACGTTCTTGTTTGCCAGGCTCACTTCTGGGGTTTAGGATGCTCGAGTTTTCAGAGCTGAACAGATGCTTTGCTCTTTTGCACACAATCAAGGCGGCCCCACCGTGCTGACCATGAGGAAAATGGTTACAACAGTAAAGCAAAGGACCCAGAGTTCCAGAGCTGCCAGCTCTCTTGTGCTGGCTCTGAGTGTGAGCTCCATGCCTCCCTCCTTTGGGTCCTTGCAACATGCTTCCTGTTTCACAGAGGTACTGGCTGGTCTGTGTCCTCAAGAGTATGGGTCCTGTTGTGATGGGTGTCCCAGCGCCTGGTGCGCAGTACGCGCTCTCGAAATGAGTCTGACTGTACTGTTACGGTACAGAACACTCGGCTTTAGGATTGGATACCACTGGAGGATACAGAAGCTAGCAGGCAGCAGTAAGATTATGCCCGAGTTGGGCATAGTGGTGCACGCTTTTAATCCCAGCACTCAGGAGGCAAAGGCAGGTGGATCTCTGTGAGTTCGAGGATATCCTGGTCTACAAAGTGAGTCACAGGACAGCCAAGGCTGTCACACAGAGAAATCCTGTCTTCAAAAAAAAAAAAAATCTCCTTCATGATGAGGTAAAATTGGCAGGACACCTCTGATCATTCTGTTGGAGCAGGGTAGTGCTGGATAAGTAAACAGTCCTAACAAGCTATTGCTGACTTGCAACCTAGTGAGGTGTGTTGCTTCTAGGTTAAAGAAGAATGTCTCTTCTGGAGCAGGGGAGTGTCCTCTCTAATAACAAAAATAGACACCAAGTTGGAGAAGACCAGAGACCTTAGCTTGTGAAATGTAAGCAGAAGTCTCCAACAGTACACTCACCAATAAGGGGAAACAAGGGAACCCAGATACTCCATCTGTGACGGTAATCCTGACTGTCGACTTGACTGGCTTGAAAAGCACTTAAGCAATTAGTAAAGCACATCTCTGGGTGTGTCTGTGAGCATTTTCAGAGAGGACTGACTAAGAAGAGAAGACCTACTCTGAATGTGGGCAGCAACATCCCTTAGGCTAGGGGCCCTGATGAAATAAAAGTAGAAAAAAAAAGCTGAGCAGTGCAAGCAAATATATTTCTACGTCCCTCTCCCACTCTCCCCTCCTCCCCTCTCCCTTCCTCCCCTCTCCCACTCTCACCTCCTTCTCTCTCCCCTCCCCTCTCCCACTCTCCCCTCCTCCCCTCTCCCTTCCTCCTCTCTCCCACTCTCCCCTCCTCCTCTCTCCCCTCCCCTCTCCCACTCTCCACCTCCCCTCTCCCACTCTCCCCTCCCCTCTCCCACTCTCCCCTTCTCCTCTCTTCCCTCCCCTCCTCCTTTCTCACCTCCTTCCCTCTCCCCTCCCCTCTCCCACTCTCCCCTCCTCTCTCCCCTCCCCTCTCCCACTCTCACCTCCTCCTCTCTCCCCTCCCCTCTCCCACTCTCCCCTCCTCCTCTCTCCCCTCCCCTCCCCTCCTCCTCTCTCCCCTCCCCTCTCCCACTCTCCCCTCCTCCTCTCTCCCCTCCCCTCTCCCACTCTCCCCTCCTCCTCTCTCCCCTCCCCTCCCCTCTCTCCCCTCCCCTCTCCCACTCTCCCCTCCTTCTCTCTCCCCTCCCCTCCTCCCCTCTCCCCTCCTTCTCTCTCCCCTCCCCTCTCCCACTCTCCCCTCCTCCTCTCTCCCCTCCCCTCTCCCACTTTCCCCTCCTCCTCTCTCACCTCTCCTCTCCCACGTTCACTGTTTCCCCCTCTCTTAGCTGCCATGATCCAACCTGCTCCATTCTGCTACATTCCTCCTCTCATGATGGACTAAAACTACTAGTCAAAACAATCTCTCCTTTTAACTGCTCCATCAGGCTCTTTTGCATGAAAGCAATAACTTAAACACAGAAAGCTCACACCAGAAAAGTGGGGTCATTGTTGTGATATTTGACGATGTGGTTCAAAAGCATTTGGAACTGCTTGGTAGATGAAGTTGGAAATGTATGAAGAACTGGGCTGGATAAAGTCTAGAATGCTATAAGCAGAGATTAGTAGGCAATTCTGGTGGGTGTTTATAAGATAAGAATGCTTAGGAATGTAGACAGGAAAGACTATACTCAATAGGAATTGGACCAGAGGCCATTTGTGTTAGTGTGACAAATAATTTGTGTACATTTTTTATCCATGTCTTAGTATTCTAAATCAGGCAGACTGAGTTTAAAGGTGGTAGACTAATCATCTAGTGGACGGAATGTCAAGGCAGCCAATAATTCAGGTGATAGCATGGTTACTGCTTCCTGGTTTTAGCCAAGTTTGCAGTGAGAACTGTGATAAAAAACAAAACAAAACAAAATAAACAAACAAACTAAATACTTAGTATCAGGACAGTGTGAAGGATACTTTGAGGACATCTTAGAAAGTGTCCAGACACCATTTATCCCAGGTTCATAGGTATAAAAGTTTTAACTAATCTCAAAGATTTTTCTTGGAGAAGTAGACACTCCAGTTCTCTCACCCTACACAGAGCCGCTAATGGAAGTGTTTTCTCATGCTCACTCATCTGGGCTCTCAGAGGCTACTGCAGCTGTGGCCCTAGGGACCTTCTCCTGGCAGAAGACTTGGCAATCATACACACTGTGCTAGTTTTGCAGATACGCAGAAAGTAAAAATTATGAATCACAGATTCTTGTAGTGGGTAGCCATTCCAGCTTTGATCTGAAAGTTCCAACCCTCACTGAGGCTTCGGTAACTGTCACGCCTACAAGGCGGGGCCAAGAGAGGACCCTGAAGACCCGAGATCCGGATGCACCTGCTGTCTCAGTTCCTGGACCCTGGATACTGAGGGTAGACCGAGTAGAGTTCTCCAGAGAACACCTCCGGACTGCACCACGCCTTTCCTAGACCCTGCAACCTACCTATCCCTTCATTTGTAAGTTACACCACTAAATTAACCTCCCTTTTAACTATGTGGAGTGGCCTTAATAATTTCACCAATAGAATCTTCTATACTAATTTCTAAGAAAGGCCAGGTAACATGCAGCAGGATAAGTTTCTCTTCAGGTCCTCTTGGAGAGGGTGACGAGTGAAGCTATGACAATAAAGCCAAAGGTGGAACAAAGACCCTTGGAAGTCAGACTCCAGGAACTGGGAACATCCGAAAGGAAAGGCAGGAAGCAGAGCCAGTCCAAGAAAGAGGCAGCATGGGCTACAGCCAGAAAGGTAGCAGTGGTCGGTCTGCCAAAGCCCTTGGGAATTCATACCATGCTACCATGCGGTCCCGATACCAATGATAGAGTTTCAAGATTAAATATTTACCCGGGTTTTCGTCTTGCTCTGGTCCAATCCCTCCTCTGTGTTTTCCTATTCTGTCATTCTGAAATAGGAAAGCTTGCCCTGTGCCACTGTGTACTGAGAGTCTATGAATTGATTTTTGATTTTAAAGGACTTCAAGGCTAACCATTTGTGTCACATCTCAGAAGAGGCCTTGAATTCGGGCTTTTAGTCTAACATTGTTAGACTATTAAGAGTCTTGGAGATAGGCTGAATGCATTCTGTACTATAAGGAGTACATGGCAGTTGAGGTATGAGCTTGGTAAGGAAAGAGTTGCCTTATAAGAAAGAGGACCAAAATTTGATCCTCCTACCAAAAAAAAGCCCAAAAAACAACAACAAAACCCAAACAACAACAATGAAGTACTGAGTATGGCCATATGCACTTCCATTCCCAATACCAGAGAAGTGGAAACGGGTGGACCTTGTCTCAAAAACAAAACCCAAACAGCAACAACAAACAGGAGATGGCACCCAAGGAACATCTGAGACAGTGCTTTAGCTCCCACACAAACATATGCACTCACACACGTGAGCAAGTACACACCCATTTCAAAGAAAAAAATGGATACGAGCCTCTGGGGACCCCAAGGTGACTGCTGTGATTTAGGAGATGTGCTTGGGTGTCAGCAGGGGTGAATTTGTAATGGTTCATCTTGTTAGTTGACTTCACTGGAGAAGCACTTAGGAGACTGGAGAAGCTCTGAGTGTCTTTGAGAGTATTTTCAGAGGAAGTGGCAACACCGTTCTAGGCTAGAAGCCCAGATGGAAGAAAGGAGAACAGCAGCTGCACTACACAGGTTTACTCCCTTTCAGATCCCACTCTCCCCTCTCACCATCTCCTTCCTACCCTCCCTCCCTCCCTTGTTCCCTCGCTAGCTGTCTTCTTCCTGGAATCTGTGTCTCCCCACCATGATGGGCCAAAACTTTGAACTAAAATCAGTAAATCCTGACCAAGTCAGGACTGAAAGTATAACACACTCTTTTCTCTGCTCTCATGGTTAGAAAATGGAGTGAGATCAAACATTTGAAATGCTCCTAAAGAAATGCTGTGTGTCTGAGATGATAGATAGGACAATTTCCCTAATGAGATCATTATGCATTGTGTACATGGATTGAAATGCCACATTCTGTCCCATAAATATGTGCAATTACCATGTATCAATGAAAGCAACAATGGAACCATTTCCACTTTTAGAATCATTAGAATTGGCAGACGTGCCAAATGACCGTCAATCTTTTCCACAGCAATTTTGAACTATTCCTAAGAGCTTGAATGATTTCCATTATCACAGAATTAAATGGCAATGCCATCAAAATATCTAAACAACAGAACCATCCAGACTCCCTACTCATGATGACAGGGCCCTTAAGAGGGTGACTGGAAAAACTGGGATGTTCTCCTAGGCTTGAGGGGCCCCTGACAAGCTAATATCAATAATTTTAAGCATTTACACATAAATGGTATTCAAGTATTGTGTGTTGTGGTGGTTTGAGACTTCCAGGGCCTCAAATATTTGATATATTTGAAAGTTTAATCACCAGAGAGTGTAATTCTTTGATATGATTGAAAAGATTAGGAGGTGGGGCCCTGTTGGAATAGGTGTGGCCTTGTTGGAGGAAGTGGTCACTTGTCACTGGGGCGGGCTTTCAGGTTTCATTAGCCCACACCAGGCCAAGGAGCTAGTGCTCTACCCCTCCCCCACCTCCTCTCTACCTATGATCAGATGTGTCTCTCAGCTACTGCTCCTGCAGGCAGGCCTAAACACTCCCTGCCATTACAAGGGACTCACCCTCTGAAACTGCAAGCAAGGCCCCACTTAAATGCTTTCTTTCTTTCATAGTACCTCGGTCACGGTGTCTCTTCACAGCGATAGAACAGTGACTGAGACAAGTGTTTTATAAAAATTTCAAATATCTTATCTCATTTGAGCCTTATTCCCAAAGATAGGCAAGGCTTATATTTTTATCATTTGGAAGATGAGCTCTGAGGCACTTGATCCCAAGGTTATGTGGTACGTAAAGGACAGCCAGAACTTGAACCCAAGTTTTTAACCTCAGAATTCTGGGCTCTGTTGCTCAATAATTCCTACAAAAGTGCCTTACTTATGTTTACAGAATAGTTCTGCAGTATGAGTGAGTATCCAATAAATATTAATAGATGGCTTCAGTTTACTATAATTGAGAACAACTTTTGTTACTAGTTTTACATTTTAATCAGAGTTCAATCACATTTTGGCTTAGGCTCAAAATATTGTAAAGATTCATGCTTTTAGCATCCTACATATAACCCCCAAGCCTCTGTAAATATTTTGCTGATTAGCCACTAGCACTGGAGTGGTTAAATACATCCTTATGCAAAAATGCCACTCTGGACCACTCTTCAATTTCCCATTAAGTGAAATCATAACTTAGACTTAAGTAAAACCTCAGGAATGATATTAGATCACTATCTCTACCATTTTCAATATCAACAAAATAAAGTAGGTAACTCCATACATCTCTCTCTCCTCCCCCTCCCCTCTCTGTCTGTCCGTCTGTCTGTCTGTCTCTCTCTCTCTCCACCCTCTTGCTCTAGCACTGCAACAATGCAAGCAGGGTTTCTTTATCATTGCACCAGGAGGTCTTTCTCAAATACTTCTGCCATGTAACATGTGATGTGAGTTGCAGGATTAGTTTCTCAGAGGCTAAACGTGCTGAATATCAACAGACTGAAATAGACCCACAGCTAAATACCTACCACAGAGCAGATAATTTCAGGGAAGCCCCAAATATATACTCAGCTCATGAATAAAACATTCCAGAAATATCTTTTGCCTTGATTTGATTCCATTAAAATCAACTTCAGAAAGAATATGTGAAAAAATATCGAGCATTTACCAACTGTGTATCATGGGGTTTAACCATGAAGACAAATCCTTTCACTGTGTCTAAATATTAAAGTGGCACTCACAAATCAAAACATTGCATACTCTGTGGTTTCTCCTATTTTTTCTAGCCAGTACTGATTACCTACATTTATCTGTAGAAACATGGAATGCCATATTAGTTGTTTTTAAAGAGTGCTGTGCGTAAGGTTTATTTCCAGAATTTGCCTCACACAAGACTAAAACTGGTGTAAAATTCCTATCAACCTCTCAGGATCTTCACTTCAGCTAATTTTAAACTTTCTGAACCTAGTTGCCTAAACAAGGTTTGTCGGTTTATTTTATTATGTTTACCCTGAAAACCAGCCCCTTCCCCCAAGTTCCCTTGAGCGTAGTTTTTGCTCAAAAATGAGGCTATAAATGCCTATAGACTGCACAGGTCCCAACATTGTTGGTTGCAATTCAGTGTTTTATAACTGGGATCCTGGGGACAGGGCACTGTGGCTAGCGAATGCTCTCTCTACTGTCATAATGAGCTCCCAGGGGATGCCAAGACTCACTTTTGGCACGTGCGGATTAAATTCCACAGCTCTGTGAATGGCCTCTACCGCATTCATCTCCGCTGTGCTCAGCCCCCGCCGAGATGCGGCCTCCGGAGAGAATCTGAAAAGCAGAAAGACAAACATGCAGTTGAGACCACGGCTTGGGCAGCTACCCAGGGAGCAAGTATACATCAAGGGCCCCTATGAGCAGAGTGAGCCCATGGCACAAGCTCTCCCAGCTTCCTCTCCAGGGGACCTCTGCGTGACCCCGTCCACCAAGGCTAACAAAAACCCCAGCAGAAGCAGAGAGCCTGCTTCCATGGAATGGCGGCGGCAGCGGCGGCGGCGGGAATTATATTCAGCTGTCAACTCACTGTCTAAATAGCTAATCTAAATTTCCTGCAAGGAACCTGCCTAGGTGGGAGCAGAGGTAGGACTGGCAAGGGCAGACAGTGTAGGAAAAAGAGAAAACTAGGTTACAGAAGAGCTCACTTGGTTAAAAACAGAACCGGGGAGAATTTTAAGGGAAGCTCCCACCCCATGGCAGTACTGTGGTGGAGGCTAATGGCCACAGCTTCAGCAACAGGCAAGCCTGTGTGGGCTGTTCCAGCAGGAGGGTGTGCATGCCCAAACTGTGGGCAAGACACCCACCCAAGGGAATGAAAAAAAAAACCAAAAAAACAAAAAACCAGACCATGCAATCTCTTTCTCACCTCACACCCAGGGCTAACTCCAGAGCTGTGCTTGGCAGGCAGACACCACAGGGCAAGCTGTGACAACCCTGGCCCTGCCCTCCCAAGCTGGAGTCGCTCGCTGTGTAGGGAGAAAAGATGTTGCAGTAGGTACTGGCGATCTACAGGATAAAAAAGAACGAAAGAAAATTACTCCAGTTTTGAAGTGCACACACACTTAACAGCAAACCTGCCTGACACCGCAGAGGCCGTTACCTGCTCTCCGCGTTAGAGGCTACGGAGGAGCTGGACTCTATCAGGGAAGTGTAAGCATTCATGGACTGACTCAAAAACACTCCGTCTGTCCTCCTTAACCTGACCGGTTATCCTCTGGACACTTGTGGAATGTCTATGTGCCATAGTCACCTGCCTGAATAAAACGGGCAAATGTCCCACTGAGGGGCCATCTCAAAAGTAAGCAGGGCAGGAGGGGCGAGGGGGAGAGTGGGAGGTGCCGTCCCCACTGCCTCACTGGGGCCCAGGAACAGACAGCGGAAGGGAAGGGAACACACAGAACGAGCAGAGGACAGAATTTTCTGTGCAAATCCCAAGCAGTCCTTTGGCTCTACCGTCTGACAAAAAAATAAAAATAAAAATAAAAAGTAAGAAAAAAATTCACCCCAGAGGAATGTAATTTAATGTAAATCATCTGTGTTAGGGACCACACACCCTTCCAACAAGTGGGGACAGACACCTCCTCTTCCTAGTAGTAAAACAGAAGATCAGCTGCCTTGGGGAAATGCGTGCTTTTAAGCAGGGTCACAAGGACCAAGAGAAGCTTCCGGAGAAGGCAAGAGGTCTCCTTCCATCTGGTCAGCACGGGGAGACACGAGCGAGCGCCCGGACCGCTCACTTACTTGTCAGACACGGCTCTTGCTTTGAGCAGGGCGGCTGTGTAACATATCGTTGCCGACTTTGGTAAGCTGATATCTGTCCAAGAGAAAGAGAGCAAGAACTCCTGTCAATGTGCGATCAAAGGGACGAAGCTTCAGAAACACGAGATTAGCCACGAGAGCCCAAGACAGCACAAATTAAGAATATTTAAGCTGTTACACACGAATCCCAGCTCTTTCCTACTGTGTCAAAATGCTGTGTCATTTTGTCAGTAATTTATGTTTAAAATTCACCAGACCCAGTCTTTAGAAATCATCTTCTATTTTAAAATATGCATCTTATACCTTGATTTTGAGCAGAGAATTGATTATAAATATATAAATTTAGCTGTTATACAAATACCTGTGATATTAAATGTAAATAGGACCTTTTTGGCAGTTATAAAAATT